>NC_091092.1:35817016-38217016 GCF_032405125.1 Capricornis sumatraensis | reverse complement strand
GCTTTTTTCCCAGTTCCTCTGTGCTTTGCCCTAATCCTACAGTGCCACACAGGTGTGGGCCCAGAATGGCCCCATGATCATGAGTTACCCCTAGTTTATAAGAGGCCAAGGAGATGGGCTAACAGAGTACCTTCCTAGGAGTTCCAGCCTGTTCCAGTGTAGGCTTCAGTGAAAAGACAATAAAAATAGACCAGAATCTCCAAGACAGGCTCCTATATCAACCAACTTCTTGGATTTGGCACATTGGAGAGTTCCAGAACCATGTCCTGGGACTGATCTAGACCAGAACAGAAGCTTCAGGCATCCCCATCAGGGAGGCCAGTCAGTCTAGAGTTAAAATAAATGGGCTTTTGTGATGCCATAAAATGCATTATGAAAGCAAACTACTCTGATGACCCAGAAGGTAAGAAATAAAAAAATGACTTACTAAAAAGAAGAAAAAAAGGTGACTTACTGTGAGAACACACAAATGATGTCCCCTTCAGTCAGTTCATAAGGAAGTCACCCTCAAAAAGAAAAACACATTTCAGTTCAGCAAACACTTACCAAGTGTCTACTATGTACCACGCCATGCACTAGGCCAGGCACTGGGATGCAAATCAGAATAATCAACAGGGCCTTCCCTCAAAGAACCTAGTCTAATGCAATGACAGACGCACACAGAAAATGCAGCAGTAATACAGAAAAAGGAGTGATTAACTTTGAGTGGAAAAGCTGGGGTCACCTCTAACCAAACTAATCCCCCTCACACCCAAAATCTTCTGGACAAAGCAGATAGTTTTCAGCACAAAACTTGGCTTCCAAAAACATATCTTGAACTCATGTGCTCTCTATCTGCAAATTCTCAGCTAAGGTCCAAAATCAGTTTAAATATGCAAATATTAACCCCACCTCACAAAGACTAAGGATTATAAAGTCAATTGTTAAGCATTTCATAGGAAATAAATTTCCCTGCAAATGTTTCCTTCCTCATCAATAGAATGGGGATATTACAGTTCTAACTTCACAGAATTGTTATAATAGTTAAATAAATGGAAATAAAATGCTTAACACAATGTCTGGTGCAATAATCTCTTTGAATAAATTGTCAAATTACCGTATATGACACAAAGTGAATATAGAGATGGTGATACAGCCACGGATAGAAGGCAGGAGATAATTAGATGAGGGAAATAAACTCTGAGGGAAGGAGAATGAAAAGGGGAGGGAGTTGGGAGTAATATGAGATAGGGGCTAAGACCATGAGTTTCAGAGTGCCATAGTTCTGGCTGTTCCACTTCCTAAACTATGTGACCTGAAGTCATTAACTTCTCTGCACCTGTTTCTTTAGTTGTGTAAATGGGGAGGGACGGGGGGATGATAGTAACGGTCTCTGAGAAACCAAGTGGCACGATTCTCAGCACAGTGAACGGCTGGCAATACCTATTATGAGCACTGACTTGGCAGAGAGAGCAAACTAGAAATGGGGAGAAAACAGACAAGGAAAACGTATTTACAGAGAGACAGCGGAAGGGAATAAATGTGGGTGGTGAATGTCGGGAGGAATGAAAGGCGGGAACGCTGAAATGTTAGGAAGCAGGGCAGGAGAGGAGGAGGAGCCCTACGAGAGGAAAACGTGGGCCTCACCCAGGAAGATCCAAGCGCTGTCCTTGTACTCGTTGTGCCAAGACACCGTCTCCGCCACCCCCAGTTGGACCTCACGCTCACTCAGCTCATTAATCAGCTTCACTTTAGTTAAAGGGCTAAACCGGAAGGAAACGCGGACATGTAAGCGCGCCCCGGCCTGAGGGAAAACAACAAAACCGAGAGACTAATTTTCTAGACTCCCCGCCTCTCCCGCCCGTCAGCCCCGCAGATGCTCTACCACCTCAGCCCCGGTGGGCTGCCCCCAGACACCAGTTCCTCCGACCTGTCTCAGAGGACAGTTGAAGCCTTACTTCATCTCCGCGGCTGCAGACTCAGAACCTAGGAAGCAACTTCCCGGAGAAGCCGCAAGACGCGTGCGCGGTCCCGGCGCCTCGCGCCCATTGGTTGCCGCGGAGCTTGCGCCGCGCCGGAAGAGCGCTGGAGCGCCGGGGGCGTAGCGCCTGAGCACTAGAGCTGGAAGCGGCTTTCCTTGTTCGGCGGTACTGACTCTTTAATCACAGAATTTTTCTCTGGTCCATTCGTACGTTCCTCCGAAAAATTGGGCAAGGTTGCGAGCCTGGTCTGTTACAGGACTCCTAGCTCCTGGACGACACCTGGCATTGATTAGCTTAGCTGCGAATTAAGACTGAAAAAGTGCCTGATACGGCGACTTAAGTCGTAGCCTTCGCTCTCAGTCAGTAACTCACACGCGCACCCCCAACAAAGCATCCTTGTTCAAGAGTGACGGCGGAAGAGTAAAGAAGATATCTGAGAGGGTGAATCTTTTTATTTTTTCTCTCAAATCCCAATGCGTAGGCAACTGACAAGTATATCGCCGTAGGCTGAATTGCATACCCAGATTTGTGTGAAAAGCTGCTACCCCTTTTCCAGTCTCCTACGGGAGGTAGAAGTAAGTATTGTTAAATTAATAGCTAACAGTTGAGCAGACAATACTAAATTGTGTGCTAATCAATTTATATGCATTGGCTTTCTATCCTCACAACAGCCCTGTGATGTCTGTGATACAATTATTCTCTCCATTTTATAGAAGAAACTGAGGTTCAAAGGGAGTTGAATATTAATGGTTTGAAAGGTACTCTGTCTACCCGTCAGGTCTGGTTGATTTATGAATCCATACTGAGCATCTATATATGTTCTGTACAGCAAGTCTGTAGACAGAATTGTAAGGTTGGGTTCTTTGCCTTAAAAGAGCTGATAATATCATTGAGCATACAGGATATATCTGCTTTATAAATTTCACTCCAGAAATAATCAGGAACCTATAGAAGAGGTGGTGACATATAATGTGTAAATAAACCATATTGAGGATTTAAATCCATCTTGCACATGTTCACATCAGTATCTGGTCTTAGACCATGCATGGTCTAAAAGTGAAATTCCAGAGCTGTGTAGTTCTCTGTGTAGGCCTAGCTCAGAACCCCTGAAACTAGGCACTTTGTAAAAGTACTTTGATGATGATGGTGATGATGACAACTGTGCCCTCAATGGTTCACCATGTACCCAATGTCTTGCTAAGAAGCAGAACAGAATCTGCCCATAAATGACAGTTTGTCTTCATTCATTCTGTGTCTCTTCCCTTCCCCCACTCCAACCCAGCTATTCATTAACTTGGTAGAATTACATTGGCAATGACAACTAAACAGTGACAGATTGCATAGGGGTTTTATCTGCTCCTAGAAACCTTAGGTTGCCTAGTTGTAGGATTGAAGTAGTCACTGCAAAGTGGTTAACTAGCTTGCAGCATTATCTGGCTGAATTCTTTCAGCAACTATGAAATGAGAGAATTGGAGCAATACCTAGGCCTTGGTCGTCAGAGTTCAAAAGGAAGCTGAAGCAAAAGAGGAGAGTAAGACCAACCAAATAATAGACACCTGGGATGGCAAACTCTGGTCCTCCTCTTAGACATTAAATTCAGAGGGTCCTCTGGATTCTCATCCCCTTTCCACTCAGACTTATGGAAACCTCTAGGCATCATCTTACCTACCAATTCCTACCAATTGGAAGTACATCCATGGAGATGTCCCAGGCAAACTGGGAAGGTTTTCAGCTCTCCCAGCTTCTACTCCTTTCTTCACCAATAACATTCATTTAGCACCCATTGTATGCAGAGCTCATTTCTAGGTTCAGTGGGTAATGCTAAGGAAATTGACAGCAGTCCCCACATTCAAGGAAAGGCTCAACAATATGGCTAGTCAAATTCATCTCTCCACTTCTGACCACCACAAAATACATCTGCAAACACTTTCCCTCCTGACTTCTCTGTTTCAGGGAATGTTATCACCATTTTCCTGGTTGCCTATGTTCAAAAACAGGGATGTCATGCTTGTATTCCCTATTCCTATTTACCCAAAGATATCTATCCAATCACCAATTCCTAATACTTGTGCCACTTCCGTGTCGGTCAAACATCCTGTCTACTCAGTGATGTTCTGAGTCATCATCACATGCCTCCTAGCTCTTTCAGTACTCTTATAACTGCCCCAGCCCCTATTCTTCAGTCTTTTCTCCAACTGCTCCCCTGCCCCATGAAGCCTCAGTTTCAGCCAGGTTCCACTTCTACCTGTTATCTCAAGGGTCCCTTTCATTATCCAACCTAGATACCTCTTCTGAGAGATCCATATATCCCTGGGCCACTCACCCCTCTCTGACTGAAACTTGCCTGAGCTCCAAACTCCAATCAAGGCATTTCTCCTTCAGGAAACTTTTCCTGACCTTACCAGCCTGCAGTGATGGCCCCTGCTTCTGAACTCTGCAGTTCCTCACAGCTCTTTTATGTTCTCCCCCTAGAAAGACTGTGAGGTCCTAGAAGGTAAAGACTTCTTTAAGCTCTCAGTACCTCAAACCTCAAACACATAGCAAGTACACAATATAATTATTGGTTAATGAAACTGAAAATACAGCTATGGTTACCTTTATGGAAACAGATGAGAGTAAAGGGAAAGAGGCTTTTATTTTCCCTTTGTCCCTTTCTACACCATTATCATTTTCTTACCTTTATCCAGGTATCTTTTCTTTATCACATTTTTATTGCCCTCTTACCTTGGCAGAAAGAGCATGACCTTAAAGAGCATGACTGATGCCACACTGTTAGCAATGGCTGTTTCCAGATGGTAGACACAGAGGGAATTTTTCTGTGGTGTTCTGTTTTCCAAACGTCTTATGTTGAATATGCATTAACTTCTGTAATCAGAAAGAAGTTATTAAAAGAATATTTAAATGTAGAAGCAAAAAAGTTATCAGATTGTACAGTATAACAGAGGTTCTAAGTCTAAATTGTAGGGTTTCCATCTTCAATCTTGTAGCAACCATCTAGCCCTTCTCTCCCTGGGTGTACCTGTTTTCAGATTAAACATCTCCTCCCTCTTTTTCCTGTTTTCTTCTTATCTGTGGTAGGTTAAGAACCATATCATTAAGCCTATAAATAATTTAAAATAAGAAACAATTGGTAAAGACCTGAAAGTTAAATCAGAGAAAATCACTGAATATGACTCAAATTTTTACACCCAATTCTGTAACCTTCATATCCACTCAATTTCATGTCATACCTAAAAAAAACGGCAAAAACTTTAACCTGGCATTCAGAGATCTTCATATTTTAGCCAAAGACCTACCTCATTTCTAATCTTTCTCACTTCCACCAAACTTCACACACCCTACATAAGCCTAACTGAACTCCATGTGCTTCCTTCTACATTCATAAACCCAAATACTACCATTCTTCAAGTCCTGGCTCAAATGCTATCTCCTCCATTAAGCCCTCCTGATTGCTCTCACTCCCTTCCCATAGGTGAATGAATTCTCCCTTCTTTGAGCTCTCAGTAACCCTTTATCTTCACCTCCATAGTAAGACTTAAGCACTGTCTACCTTGTAGTATGACCATGTACCTGTCATCCTCTGTACGAGGACCACATCTGATTCATTCACTCATTCACTCAGCAAATATTTATGGAGCATCTACTACTACATGCTCACAACTATTCCAGGCATGGATGATGCAAGAGTAAACAATCAGAGAATAATCCTTGACCTTATTGAGTTTGTTTTTTTAGTGAGGGGGTTTCTCTTAGTCAGGTCTTGAGTGAAAGTCACTCAGTTGTGTCCAACTCTTTGCGACCCCATGGATTATACAGTCCATGGAATTCTCCAGGCCAGAATACTGGAGTGGGTAGCCTTTCCCTTCTCCAAGGGATCTTCCCAACCCAGGGATACCATCTGAGCCACAAGGGAAGCCCAAGAATACTGGAGTGGGTAGCCTATCCCTTTTCCAGTGGATATTCCCAACCCAGGAATCGAACTGAGGTCTCCTGCATTGCAAGCAGATTCTTTACCAACTGAGCTATCAGGGAAGCCCAGGTTGGTCAGGTCAGCCCAGGTTGGCAGGTCAGGTTGCCATAATATTGATAAGATACCATAGACTGGGTGGCTTAACCAATACAAATATGTTTCTCACAGTTCTGAAGGTTGGAAAGTGCAAGATCGAGGTGCTGACTGATTCATTTCCCCAATGAGGAGTTTCTTCCTGGCTTGCAAATATCAATCATCTGACTGAGTCCCCACACGGGAGAACAGGAGAGGAAGTGGGGAGAATCAGACTCTTTGGTGTCTATTCTTGTAAGGAGACTAATCCATCACAAAGACCCCACCCTCATGACCGCAGCTAAACCTAATTACTTCCCAAAGTCCTCATCCCCAAATACTATCACGTGGGGGTTCGGGCTTCAGCATATAAATTTTCAGGGATACAATTCAGCCCATAGCAGGAAGTAAGTAAATTATATAGTATATGAGAAGGTACTAAGTGCTAGGGGGAAAGGTAAAGAAGGGAAAGAGAACAGGGAATATTGGTGGGAGTATTAAACTTTAAATAGAATGAACACTTGAGAAAACATCATTCAAGCAAAGACTTCTCTTAAAGATAAAGAAATGAGTTATGTGGATGACTGCTACTACATTGATGATGGAAACCCTACAATTTAGACTTAGAACTTGTGTTACTGTATAATCTGATAACTTTTTTATGCAAGTGCAAGGATCCTGAGGCAAGAGCTTACCTGAAGTAGTCAAGGAGCAGCAAGGAACACACTATACCAGGAGTGAAGGTGAAAGGAAAGATGAGCTGAGAAAGATAACAGGGCCCAGATCCTGTAGGCCAATATAGGCTACTATAAGGACTCTGGAGTTCATTCTGAGTGAAAAATGCAACCATCACAGGATTCTGAGCAGAGGAGAAACATAACTGACATTTTCAAAGGCTCACTCTGGACGCTAAGTGGAGAGTAGAGTGTAAGTGGTAAGGGAGGAAATAGGGAGACCAAGTGGAGGCTATTGCAGTTATCCCAGCAAGAAACAAACAAAGGTAGTTTTGAACCATGTAGTAATGTGAAATGGAAAGATTCCAGGAATATTTTGAAGATATAAAATAAATGAATATAGGACATAACGGAAAGAGAGGAATAAGGAATTAAGCTTCTTGGGGTAAGCAACTGGAATTTACTGCAACGAGGGAGATTGTGGAGGAGTAGATTTGAGAAGGAAGATCAGATTTGGATGTGTTTACTTTGAGATGCCTTTCTCTCTTTAAGGTAGAGATCTCAAGAAGGCAGGTGGACAAAGGAACTTGAAGGTCAAAAGAAGTTCAAGATGAGGGTATACAATCGAAATTGTCACCAGCTTTTAGATGGCATTTAAAGTCTTGAAATTAAATGAGATCACCAATGAAATGACCAAGACCAAGAGAACTCTAAGGTTAAAAAGTCAGAAATATTAAAAAAAAAAAAAAGTCAGCAAGTGATACTGAAAAGGAGCATTGAAAACCAAGGGAGTGTAGCACCCTAGAAGCCAAGTGAAGAAAGCATATGAATAAAGAAAGAGTGAATGCTTCAAAACACTGCTGAGGAGTCGAGTAATATGAGAACTGACCACTGGATCTAGCAATGAGAAGGGCACCAGTGACCTTGCAGTTTCAGTAGGCATGGGTACAAAAGCCTGACTGAAGGGGGTTTAGGAAAGAATGAAAAGATGGGGCTGAAGCTGAAGGGAAAATTCAAGTCAAGAGAGGATTTTTACAGATAGAAAAATGACAATATTATTGCCTGCTGCTGCTGAGAATAATCAAGAAGATAGGGGAAATGGTCGATAAATGAGCTTGCAAAAGGTACAAAGTAAACTAGAGAGAAGGAAGGAAGAAATAAAAGGAGAAAAGTAGAAGGGAGGCAGCAAAAGTGAGAGCCAGAGAGAATTAAACTTTTAAAGTTGGTTGTAGAAAAAGGTAATCATGTTCATGAGCCTCTTTATCTTGCTTGGGGGTGACTCTAGGGCACTTGAACTGGCTTAGGCAAAGGAGATTTAGAGAAATGCTACAAGGATTTATGTTATAATATCAAGAGGATAGAATCTGACTGCAAGGATACAAGTCCTAACTTCGTGACCTTGGGCAAGCTATTGAATCTACTAAAAACAAATTTTAACACATATATGTGGACTCCAGATGATCTTACTTGCAAAGCAGAAATAGACGTAGAGAACAAACGTATGGACACCAAGGGAGGGAAGGGAGGATGGGATGAATTCGGAGACTGAGATGGGCATATATACATTATTGATACTATATACAAAATAGATAACTAATGAAAAACTATATAGCTCAGGGAACTCTACTTAGTGCTCTGTGGTGATGTGAATGGGAAGGAAATCTGAAAACGATCTGCACAGTTATATGTATGGCTGATTCACTGCTGTACAGCAGAAACTAACACAACATTGCAAAGCAACTGTACTCCAATAAAAATTTTAAAAAATCTATCCAATCTCCCCATGCCTTAATTTCTTCATCTGTAAAATGGGGATGGTAACATCATCTTCCTCACAGGGTTTTTATAAGGCTCAAATAAATTACTTCCAGTGCTTGGAGCATGATGTACATGTGAACTATCATCATCACTCTCTCAGGGAATAAAGGCCAGGAATCCCCCTGGGCCTTACAAACAACTGAACTTGAGCCATAGGATTAGCCTTTCATCTGCATGTCCCCTCTCTCTACTCCTATCTGCAGCATGACTTCATTCTTTCCTCTCACTACTATCCCCAGTGACTCCAGAGCATCACATTTTAACAAAGCCAGCTACCCAGAAGAGGGATAACTGAACTACTCTCTGATCTTAAATACAGAAACTCTGTAGAAAGGACTCAATGGCCAACTTGATTCAAGTGCCCAGACCAGGCAGCCATGGGACTAGTGTCATGTAATAAAATGGACACTCCTCAGGGAACCATGAAAATGGATTGGAATCTTGCTTGGTGCCAAAGAGAATTGAAGGTGGCTGGAGAGCTGGGGAAGGGAGAGAAACTGGAGAATATGGGAAAGGAAAGTGCTAGTCAGTTAGAACAATAATTGCCATACCCTCCTCTCCCCATATTTCCCCTTAATGCTACCATCAAAGAAAGGTGAGCACAGGGAACATATGAGGATTACCCATGGAGATTCTGCTAATAAGCAGAGGGTTCTCTGATAAAAACTGCAACCTGGGTGTTAGAAGCAATGAACCTGCCATTATAGGGAGTCGCCAGGAGGCCTGCATGCTAGTC
The DNA here is from genome assembly GCF_032405125.1 of Capricornis sumatraensis. Classification (NCBI taxonomy): domain Eukaryota; kingdom Metazoa; phylum Chordata; class Mammalia; order Artiodactyla; family Bovidae; genus Capricornis; species Capricornis sumatraensis. Next base: position 38,207,784 of record NC_091092.1, on the reverse strand, counting down.
ACATCCTTGATAAGTTGCAGCCTGGGTACTGGACCCCCACTCATATCCTAAGCCACTACATTTCAGCCAGACAATCCACCTGAGGACTGATGGCTATTTCCACCCAACTGAAGCTGATGTGTGTTCTGCACTCCTTTCCTGACCTCCCTAACTTAGGCAGTCTCTGTTACTTGCTTGAGCCCCCAAAATTCTAAAATCACAGTCTTGCCAAGACGCAAGATCATTAGAATGCCAATACATCACAGAATCACAGAGAAAGACCAGCTGGGAGCCATGGAGTCAAGCAGAAGGCTATTAAAGTTTGCTAGGCATAAGGAGATCAGGGCTTGGGATAGAGTTATAGAAACAGGACTGAGAAAAAGAGAAAGATTTGAGAGATAGTCCACAAAAACAGTAAATGAAAAAGTGGTCTCAGAAGTATAACTTAGTTATGCTTTTCAGTATAACTTAGTGTTCTAAAAGAAAAGTGCAAGAGAATGTTTCACATTGGCTGTTGTGTCATTAGTCTCAAGCAAACAAGAATGAAAATATATACTTTGAAAATTACCAAGAATTGCATACCTAGCCTCTCACACTTGATAATTTCTTCCATATCTTGTCCCATTGGTTATGAAAGAATGTTGAGAAAGGTAGAGAGAATGAGGGATTGCACAGTCATTATAAGAATACATACAAAATATTATTCAGGGGTCTCCAGAGAAGCAGAACCAAGAGAAGACATAAAGAGATTTATTACAAGGAATTAGTTCATGTAACCATGGAGGCTGAGAAGTCCCACAGTCTGTGGTCAGCAAGCTGGAGAGCCAAGGGAGCCGGTAGTGTAGTTCCAGTCTGAAAACTAACAGGCTTAAGACCCAGAAAGAGCTAATGTTTCCATCTGAGTCCAAAGTCAGGAGGAAAAATCCAATGTCCCAGTTCAAAGGCAGTCAGGCAGGATGAATTGTCTCTTACTTGCAGGAGAGTCAGCCTTTTTTTGTATTCAAGCCTTTAACTGATTAGATGGGCCCCATTCATGTTAGGGAGGGTAATCTGCTTTACTCAGTCTGCTAATTCAAATGTTAATCTCACTCAGAAACACTCTCACAGACACACCCAGAATTAATGTTTAACCAAATATCTGGGCACTCTGTGGCCCAATAAAAGGGACATATAAATAACCCCCAAAATAAATAATTTAAAAACAAACAAAAAAGACAGAGACAGGGATTCAAGTCCTGCAAGCCACAAGCCAAGGATACCACGCAGCATCCACAGTCACTGGAAGCAAGGAATGGATTCTACCTTGGAGCCTCCAAAAGGGATCACCCCTGTTGATACCTCCATTTCAGCCTTCTGGCTTACAGCCCCGTGACCATAAGTTTATGCTGCTGTAAGCCACTGTTTGTGGTGATTCATGACAGGGCCCCTAGGACACAAATGCACCAAGTGATAGAGCTGCTTTCAGGCACATGCAAATATATTCAGTAGCTACATGGATGTTACTGGAATACTCGAGGTCATTGGGCAATTTTGCCAAATTAAACACAAAAGCCATCATTTGGAGCATCCCGTTGAGAGGCATCAGATCCCTCTTTCCCCTCAAAGTTCTGAGAATAAAGTCCCTGGTTCTTATTGGATTCGTACCTAGATTCCTTTTCACCAGATTCTGTGCCCAAGTCCAGCCTTGGAAAATCAGCTCCCTCTGAAATACTTAGGGAGTTCCTTAATGAGCTTGATTTTCAGCTGTTAAACTTCATGGAACTCACAGAAATGTGAAAAAAATCGACCGTGACAGCCCTGACAGGAGACGGGAACACTCTTAGCAGCCCCTATTAGCAGTGAATGAGCGCTGGAACATACCTGATCTCTCCAGGCAGCAAAAGCAGTGATTTCACTGAAAACACAATCACAAAGACAGGTTGGGGCAAAGATAAAAGGAGGGGGCTTTATTTTCCTTTGCTCATTACATTGCCACTTTTCTTAGCACTAAGATCCACTCATTATACAGTCACATCTGGATAAGAACACACAAAGAAAGAGCAAAATGATCTTCAAACATTATTTGCTTCTCCAGGCATCTACAGATAAGAATATTAACTCTAATACTACTCCTGTGATGGTTCTGTCATCATGGCTGCAATCCGTGGGAAATTCTAATTTTGAAATCCCACCTCTGAGGCTTATTATTGAGGAAAAAAAAGATTAAAAAACTGCTAATGCCAGTGTTAGGAATTTGGTTTTGAATCTAAAAAAAAATCCATGAAAATACCATATTTGATTGGAATTGCAACATATCAAAGCTGGAGGGACCCTTAAAGATGATCTCATCCAAGTCTGTCTTTTGACAAGTGAGGAAACTGAGGCGCACAGAGGGAAAATGGCCTGACCATGATCTCAATGTGAGAGAATCCAGAACTGGAATAATCTCTGTCTCCCACTCACAGCTCAGTACTCTTTCTTTTCACTACATTTGAGCGTATACTAACGGAAAACAAATTAAAGCAGAAGATTGCAAAAAGGTTAGAAAACTGAAAATTGCTCGTAAAGGATTGTTATTTTCTCAACTGGTTTTCTACAGTACCAGAAATTCTAGCTGAAGTAATCCAGGCAGCAAAACAAAGTGGATGACAGTCAAATACTAATCACTATTTTCGTTGGAAAGCATTGCATTCACAGCCTTTTTTTTTTCTTCACAGGGAGAGACTCCACCTATGTAAAAACTGAATTTAATGCCATTGAAAGTTTGGTGTAATGAGTGTGGAAAATCACAGGTGATTCGTGGTCCCTCCAGCATACCTGTTATGCCAGTAAACAACTAAAATACCTCACCAGCAAGGCTGGAACCCAAGGGTCAGTCCTCTGAGATGGACCTGGCAAATAATCACTGATGACATCAGATAGGAATTTGTATGAACAAGGACAGGGAAAGACAGGGCTAAGGAGACTGATTCTGTGTGCGTATGTACGGGGCCAAGTGTGTGGAACTAAATACCACTTTTTCACCAATTCCACAGGGAAGCGTGGACCCCCTGAAGTGTGCGATCGCTAATAGCTCCACTGGGAGCTGAGGGAGCACTGACAGCCTCTTGCGTTGACGATGCAGATAGAAAAAGTGAAGTAGTAGTGTGCTTCCTTGCATGCCTTTTCCCTCATGTATTCTCTACATGCATTTTAAGCATAATAATTTTAAAAAGCGTTTTCCCAATTAAGTTTCTCTCCTCACTTTGTTAAAGTTAGGAAACAGCAGCCACTGAAACCAGGAGAAAATCATTTGAAGAAAGTGGTCTTTGTCTTTGTCAGGATAACCCAGGATTAAATTAGGGGGCTCGTTTCTTGCCTTTCCCTGACTCTTACTTTTCGGATCACTTTTGGCCTCGAATTAGAGAATACTGGCTTCCTATTAGCCTCCAATCTGTGGAGAGAATCAAAAATTTGGGTGGAGTTGCCATAGCAGTCTTTCCATAGAAGTCCTTCCTCTGTCGACAAGAACAAAGGCAACAGAAAAAAGGCAATTCTAAAAGTAAAAAGTATCTTTGTAACTTTAAATTGACACTCTAATGAGTGAAAAATGGTAAAATAAGGGAAGGAATCATCTATGTGCTTTGCATTGTGAGAGCAGAAGGAGATAGTTTTCATGCTCACACAGCCACTATTCCAGCCAAGGAGACAAGACACACATTCAGTAATAGAAACAATATAAGAAAATACAGAGGAGGCAGTCCTAAGATGGCTGAGGAATAGGACAGGGAGACCACTTTCTCCCCAACAAATTCATCAAAAGAACATTGAAGCACTGAGTAAATTCCACAAAACAACTTCTGAATGCTGGCAGAGGACATCAGGCACCCAAAAAAGACAATCTCTTTAACAAGTGGTGCTGGGAAAACTGGTCAACCACTTGTAAAGGAATGAAACTAGAACACTTTCTAACACCATACACAAAAATAAACTCAAAATCGCTTAAAGATCTAAACGTAAGACCAGAAACTATAAAGCTCTTAAAGGAAAACATAGGCAAAACACTCTCCCACATAAATCACAGCAGGATCCCCTATGACCCACCTCCCAGAATATTGGAAATATAAGCAAAAATAAACAAATGGGACCTAATTAAAATTAAAAGCTTCTGCACAATGAAGGAAACTATAAGCAAGGTGAAAAGACAGCCTTCAGAATGGGAGAAAATAATAGCCAATGAAGCAACTGACAAAGAATTAATCTCAAAAATATACAAGCAACTCCTGCAGCTCAATTCCAGAAAAATAAACTACCCGATCAAAAAATGGGCCAAAAAACCAAACAGACATTCCTCCGAAGAAGACATACAGATGGCTAACAAACACATGAAGAGATGCTCAACATCACTCATTATCAGAGAAATGCAAATCAAGACCACAATGAGGTACCACTTCACACCAGTCAGAATGGCTGCGATCCAAAAGTCTACAAGCAATAAATGCTGGAGAGGGTGTGGAGAAAAGGGAACGCTCTTACACTGTTGGTGGGAATGCAAACTAGTACAGCCACTATGGAGAAGAGTGTGGAGATTCCTTAAAAAATTGCAAATAGAACTGCTATATGACTCAGCAATCCCACTGCTGGGCATACACACCGAGGAGACCAGAATTGAAAGAGACACGTGTACCTCAATGTTCATCGCAGCACTGTTTATAATAGCCAGGACATGGAAGAAACCTAGATGTCCATCAGCAGATGAATGGATAAGAAAGCAGTGGTACATATACACAATGGAATATTACTCTGCTATTAAAAAGAATACATTTGAATCAGTTCTAATGAAGTGGATGAAACTGGAGCCGATTATACAGAGTGAAGTAAGCCAGAAAGAAAAACACCAATACAGTATACTAACGCATATATATGGAATTTAGAAAGGTGGTAATGATAACCCTGTATGCGAGAGAGCAAAAGAGACACAGATGTATAGAACAGTCTTTTGGACTCTGTGGGAGAGGGTGAGGGTGGGATGACTGGGAGAATGTCATTGAAATATGTATATTATCGTATGTGAAAAGGATCACCAGTCCAGGTCGGATGCATGAGACAGGGTGCTCGGGGCTGGTGCACTGGGATGACCCAGAGAGATGGAATGGGGAGGGAGGTGGGAGGGGGTTTCAGGATAAGGAACACATGTACACCCGTGGCAGATTCATGTTGATGTATGGCAAAACCACTACAATATTGTAAAGTAATTGGCCTCCAATTAAAATAAATAAATTTATATTAAAAATACTAAAAAAAATTTTGTTTCTATAAAATATTTCTATATTTTGAAATCCATGAGTTCACACCAATACCTCAAATTCCAACCCATAGCACAGGGTTCATTCTAGCTTTTCCCTTTTGTCTTGAATTCAGCTATTGAGTTATAATTTACATGCCTCTATCATCTGGAAAATTAAGTGAGATATAATTAGAGAATTGGGAGTTCCAGAAGTGTGGGGACTTTCTCCAAAGAGTCCTTGTTTTAGACTGAATTGTTGCCCCCAAATTCACATGTTGAAACTCTAACCCTCGAAGTGACTATAATCAGCAATAGAGCCTTTAAGGAGGTAATGAAGGTTAAATAATCTCATGAGAGGTCTTCCCAGGTGCTGCTAGTGGTAAAGAATCTGCCTGTCAACACAGGAAATGTAAGAGATGTAGGTTCGGGTTTGATCCCTGGAGGAGGGCATGGCACCCCACTCCAGTACAATTGCCTGGAGAATCCCATGGACAGAGGAGCCTGGCAGGCTTCGGTCCATAGGGTTACAAAGAGTCAGACACAACTGAAGAGACTTAGCATGCACCCACAGCCAATTAACAATGTTGTAATAGTTTCAGGTGAACAGTGAAGGGACCCAGCCACACATATACCTGTATCCATTCTCGCCCAGACTCCCCTCCCATCCAGGCTGCCACATAACATTGAGCAGAATTCCATGTGCTAAACAGTAGGTCTTTGTTGGTTATTCGTTTTAAATATAGCAGTGTGTACATGTCCATCCCAAACTCCCTAACTATCCCTTCCCTCCTTCCTTCCCCTCTGGCAACCATAAGTTTGTTCTCTAAGTCTGTGAGTCTCTTTCTGTTTTGTAAGTTCATTTGTTTCATGTCTTCTAAAATTTCACAGATAAAGGATGTCATACGATATTTTGCCTTCTCTGACTTACTTCACTCAATATTACTATGTAAGTCATTAATAAAAATGTTATACAAGAGAAGGCGAAGGTCAGAGCTCAGTGACACACCACTAGAAACCTCCCTGCAGGTTGACATTTATCCATCAGGCAGCATTCTACATTTCTCTGTCTTGTTCACAGACATATCAAATGCCTTGCTGATATCCAGATACAGAGTGCTTACATTTTTACTAATCTGTCAAGCCAATAATCATAATCAAAAATAGAAATGAAATGAGGTTTGTCTAACGACTTGTTCTTACAGAATTTATGCTGACTTCTGATGCTTACTACTTTTTTCTAAGTGCTTACAAATCCTCCTTTTAATAGCCTGTTTTAGGATTTTGCACTCAATCAGCATGATGTCCCTTGTCTAACCTAAGGAGCCCATGTGCTTTGTGTCCCTTTTCAAAACCAAAGCTCATATTAGGGTCTTTAGTCTTCTGACACATGTCACCCATACCACAATCCCAAAACGTTAACAACTATGACTAGGCCATCTAATCCACAAGACCTCTCACAACTCTAGAATATAATTTCAATTCATTTAGAACAGTTGAGTGCCCTCTTCTGGGCACCTTGCCTATATTAGGTTTCAATCTATAGTCATGATATTGGTTACCCTTTTAGGTTAGAATCATTCTTTTTCACAAAAAAGATAAGATCATTCATTGAATACCATTCCATGAGTTGTATGTCTATCCTATCCTTGCTCTTCTTGTTCTAAACATATTTTTAAAAAACTGTTCTGTTATCTGTAGCAGGTTTTTTCAATCTTTAGGGTCATTTCAGGTATGATTCTTTATGGCATTTTTTTTTACCACATCCTCTTATATTCATTTATCCTTGATTTTTATGCCTTCATTTCAATACATGTTCTTTAGAAATATAGGATGGAGAGCACCCAGTAGAGGCACACTGGTTTCAATTGCCAGCAGATCTCCCCAGCTCTTTATTCATCTCCTTTTTTTTCACTGTCTCTGGGCATGTAAGCAGTGTAGAAAACCACTTTCCTAAAGTCTACGATTTTGCGTTATAGAGTACTTATGGACTTTCAGCTAAAATGGTTGCTTTCTCTAAAAGTTTCTGTCACCTTCACTTTACCAATTTCTCTTTTTCAGTCAGTGAGAGAAGCAAGTCTCCCTATCATTTTCTCTACCTTCTAGGAGGTGGAGTTGTCAACAATGGAGGTTGAAAACTTGTCAGATATTGGCCTTCAGTTAAATGATATGTCTAGCAGATGTCTGTGGAGCTGAAATCACTCGGGCTTACTACATTTGCTCTTAGAACAAAAAGCCTGGCAGGCTATAGTCCATGGGGTCACAAAGAGTTGGACACAAGTGAAGGACTTTCACTTTCACTACTAAGTAAATCCACCATGTTTATTTCTTATTAAATCACAATTAAATTAGATTTACCAGGCAATCCATTGCAATGGCTACTGCAACTAAGATGTGTGGATTGGTGAGAGTATCTATTGAAATGATTTACCATGAGACTTTGAAAATGCAGAAATATCAGGCTAAATGCAGCAAGTGCAGAAGGGTGGGTTCAAGATGAGGAGATAGCAAACACTGTAACTTTGTTCTGACTTCGGTCATGAACTGGACATTATGGGACTTCAGATAAATATGTTAAAATCTCTTCCTCCACTTACTCCATCTGTGCCATATCATGGACCACCTCAGGAAGGTAGAATATTATTTATTTAATTGCTCAGTCGTGTCCGACTCTTTGCGACCCCATGGACACCAGGCTCCCCCGTCCATGGGATTTTCTAGGCAAGAGTACTGGAGTGGGTTGCCATTTCCTTCTCCAGGGAACTTCCTGACCCAGGGATCAAACCCAGGCCTCCCACATTGTAGACAGATGCTTTACCATCTGAGCCACCAGGAAGGGTAGAGTAGGAATTCATAAATAGGCATTCAAGTGAAAGATGTCACATAACAACTGTAACGCACAAGATGACTTTTAAATGGCTTTCTGTGGTTGAAGTAAAAAAGTATTGTATTTCAAAATAGTAAACCATTTCACCCTCAACTCTTGCTGAGTCTGTAAGAGCCATTGGGTTTTTTTTCCACCCCCTTGCAGTTGCTGTGTAACCCAAGTAAGATCTTTCACTGAAACTATTTACTGTTTCTGTTTGCCGTGCAGATTCCTTTCTGCTATTTCATTTTACTCTATTATCCATTATATATAATCTTTAGATACTAATGCCTGTAGGCTGTGCTGCCCCCAATCCAGGAGGGGAAATCACATCAATGTCAATGGGACATCAATAGTTGTTCTGTGCATTATGACTCTGTAAGTGGTCATTGAAAAGCAGTAGAAATCCAGCAAGTGAACAGTCAGAGCTGGATTGTTCGGGCAAACAGCCCCATCCCCAGTTCTACCCACTATACCTTTTGGGTCAGCAAAAAAGATAACTTCCTTGAATAAGTTTTGAGGTCATAAAATTCAGTGAAAGGAGGCATGGGAAGATACTGATTATATGAAGATGTTATGGAATGGCGATTGCCATCACTTACCCATAAATCTGTAATATTTTCCATCTGAATCAAAAAAAAATGTCCTTATGCTTCGTCCTCTGATATTTTGGCATCAGTGATGTATCAGTGCCAGTCAGAAGCACATTTGCTTGAATTTACAAATAAGTCATATGAGGTCATAGTCAGGAAGACAGACGACCATATAAGAGGAGGTGAGGTTAAGGTACTTCATGAATGGTTTTAAAGGGCACAAACTCAGCTTCTCTGGTAATATTTGATGTTTTGATCAAGTTTCTTCACAGTCAGCAGTTTGTACATAAGAGGCAGTAGAAACTCACAGGCAATAGAAATTCACAAGAATACGTTGTGTTTGGGGTCAGATGGGCTGTTGCGTTAAATGAGCTAGGGAGTAGGGATTTCTGGCTCTCAAACTAAATATGATCAGTTAATGATATCGATGCTGCTTTTCTTTTACCATGAAATTAGTAGTGATTCCTACCACCTTCAGGGGATGCAAGTAGTGTTCAAACTCTACAGATAAAATAAGTTAAGTCCATAAATCTCTTTGCCATGACATACTGTATACTCCACATATAGAAAGTTGACCAGTTCAGTTCAGTCACTCAGTCGTGTCCGACTCTTTGCAACCCCATGGACTGCAGCATGCCAGGCTTCCCTGTCCATCACCAGCTCCAAGAGCTTGCTCAAACTCATGTCCATCGAGTTGGGGATGCCATCCAACCATCTCGTCCTCTGTTGTCCCCTTCTCCTCCCGCCTTCAATCTTTCTCAGCATCAATGTCTTTTCCAATGAGTCAGTTCTTCCCATCAGGGGGCCAAAGTATTGGAGCTTCAGCTTCAGCATCAGTCCTTCCAATGAATATTCAGGACTGGTCTCCTTTAGGATGGACTGGTTGGATCTCCTTGCAGTCCAAGGGACTCTCAAGAGTTTTCTCCAACACCACAGTTCAAAAGCATCAATTCTTTGGTGCTCAGCTTTCTTTATAATCCAACTCCATACATGACTACTGGGAAAACCATAGCTTTGACTAGACAGTCCTTTGTCAGCAAAGTTGACCAGAATGATTATTAACACAGAATTAGGAGAGAAAGAATATTGAGCCCAATTCTGTGATCAAAACTTTAAGAATGGAACTATTCAAGAGGGCAGAGTGCCTACTTCACTTACTCTCTGCACAAAAATTGAGTAACAGTGAGTTCAGGGCTTTCCTCTGCTCCCTTTATTATAGTCTAAGTTAACCTCCTCTCTAGGGCTGTGATTATGATGGAAGAATAACATGCTGAAAGTGACAGAATGAGAGGAGTAGAGTGTGCTTATTTTGCCTACGTGACAAAAAAGTGCTAATAATTTAAAATATAGGGAAGAAATAGAGTAAGACAAATTTTGATCTTGGAAAATTCAGAAACTTAAGTTTTGTTTTGTTTTTTAATAGAGCGAATTGAAATGAGTTTTTCTTTCCCCAACAATCTAGCTAGACAATGCCTGTTCCCACAAGCTTTACTAGGTATAGATAAATATACTCACCAAAAAGCATCTCTTTCAATTATTAGTTAACTTCATTAATGCCTCTGTGCCTCACTTTCCTCATCTATAAAATAGGAATGTTGATAACATCATCCTCATAGATTTTCTTTTTAATTAAATGAAGCAGAACATGTAAAACACTGAGGAATTTTCTTAGTAGACCTAAGAAACATACTTAATTTTGTTTTTTTTTTAAACAATATTGAAATCGAGTTTTTTTGCCCTAACAATCTAGATAGACAAACCCCTTTCCCACAAGTTTCCTAGGTATAGGTAAATACTCTCACAAAAAAAAAAAAAAAAAAAAAAAACATTTTTTTCACTTACCTGTTTTTTTTTTCAAATACAAAGTTCTATTTATTTTCAACAATGAAATCAACACAACAAAGAGGAACTAATCCTCTTATTTTTAAATCTAACACAATTCTTAGCACAAAATGATCTTCAGTAAATAAAAACACATTACTAGTAAACAAGTAAGACTTTTCTTGAGACTCTCTTGTAGTGTGTGTCTGAAACAAAACTGTATGATAGGTAAAGAAACACATGCTACAGACTCGAAGAAAAGAACAGCCAAGGAACAGGGTTCCCAAATATTAAGCTGGCAAAAGAAACACGGGCTTTTCAAAGCAGCCCAGAAATCAGAGCTCACTGAGGGATACAAGAGTTTGGGACAGTCCATGTTCAAGGCCTTGTAATTAAATTATTCCATATTTCTAGATTCTTGATTTGGAATCTATCACAATCTAGAGGAGCTTCTGCCAAAAGACAGGAGGCTCTTTATTCACGGTCTCACAAGGCCCATCTAATTTTCCTTCTTTGACTTCATGACTAGCTCCTATCACCAATATAGCAGGGATTCCACTCCAGAAAACGATCACTACTATGTAAACCAATCTCTCCGTTCTCAATTTTCCTTTCATAAATACACTGATACTGCCAGAAAGAGCTCGAAACATACCCCATTTCTTTTATTTCCATCCTCTTACACAACTCTGCATGGCGTGCTGCAGTCCATGGGGTTGCAAGGAGTCGAACACAAGTGAGCGACTGAACTGAACACAACTCTGCTTGGGTACAAAATCTAGGACTCACAGTGCAACAAAACTGGTCAAAAGATTAGTGTCGGTTCCAATGCAAAAATTTCTGAAGTCCAATGGTCACACAAAAAAACTTAATGTCTTATCTGCCCAACTTTTTTTTCCATTATCTTGCCAATTATTTCTTTCAGAATTCAATCCTCCGAGCTACATTCTGAGCACCAAATTTTTTGACCAATGCATCTCGAGTAGCCTCATCATCTTTTTGCAAATCTAAGTCATCCTGTCGGGACCAAATGGGATACCCATCAGCCCTCTGACCAGACTCTAAAAAGGAGGAAGTAGCCTCCAGCTCACCACTATTTTTTAGGAAGGCCTGTGTAACTGTTGATAGATCCAAGTTAAACTTTTCCATCAACTGCTGGATGATCTTAATGGCAGCTCCCACCTCTGGTGCAGAGACTTTTTCTTCTTCTTCTTCTTCCTCATCAGGCTGTGTTTCTGAGTCTTCCTCAGGTGTGGGTGGATCATCATCACACATTGTTATGTGTATTTCAAAATCAGGACTCTCGTCCACCACAGTCTCCTCAAACTCTCGGGAAGCTTCTACAAGCATCTTTTTGACTGCTGCTTCATTCTCCTTCATCTCTTCTTTTTCAAATTCTTCTTCAGGCAAGTCTGGAGTTCTCTTAGTCTGTGGTTCCCCGCTATCAGCAGCCTCCGGGTCTTGCTCAGCCTTCCTCTTGAGTTTCTGCGAGGAGGGGCTCACGGGGGCCTCCCCCAGCAGGTACTTGTGCTCCTGGCCCCGCAGGCGCTTCAGGCAGCGGTCCTTCTTGGACTGCCAGGAGTGCTGGGTGAGCGAGCTCCTCTCCATCGTTTTCCACAAGGCGTTACCGGTGACGGTGACGGAGCTGGCCGAGCGGGCATGTTTCTTCACGTAGGTTAAGATGGCCACGTCGTCCGCGTCCGTGAAGACCATCTGCCCCGCCAGCGACTGCGGCGGCGGCGGCGCCCCGGGCCTGGACCCCGGGCTTCGTCTCTGGGGCCTGGTCGGCCGCCGGAGCCGGGCCCAGACGGTAGGCCTCCAGCTCGAGCTTCTCGTTGTGCTCCACGCAGTCCAAAATGTACTGCGTGGAGATAAAGTCGCCCGAGGCCTCGGCCGCCGCCTCCCCGGGCTGGGCCAACAGCATGGCCCCGGGCTCCTGAACGCGACACGGAGTGCCGCCGCCATGCAGGATGAGCGTCGAGAGCCGGCGCTTTGCCGGGCTGGGACGCACGTAGAAGAACATGGAGCTGCCATCCTCCCTCACGAACAGAGTCGAGGAGAGCCGGCGCTTTGCCGGGCTGGGACGCACGTAGAAGGACATGGAGCTGCCATCCTCCCTCACGAACAGAGTCGAGGAGTGAGTGGGCCCATTGGGATCTTTGCCCAAATCCATCGCCTCCGCCGTGGCTCTCCCCGGGCACCCGAAAAAGCTGCCCCCCCGCGAGCGCCCGACGAACAAGGAGCTGCAGGGATTCAGGTAAAACTTTTTCACTTACTTGTAACTTTATAAATGCCTCTGTACCTCAGTTTCCTCATCTATAAAATGGGAACATTGATAACACTGTCCTCGTGGATTTTCAATTTAATTAAATGAAGCAGAGCATGAAAAACACCCAGGAAATCCCTTAGTAGATCTAAGTAACATACTTGTTTTTTTTTTTAATAGATAGAATTGAAATCAAGTCCCCCCCCTTCAATAATCTAGATAGACGATGCCCTTTCCCAAAAAGTTTACCGTCGATAAATACACTAACAAAAAACTTTCCTTTACTAGTGACTTCATTAAGTCTCTGTGCCTCAGTTTCCTCATCTATAAAATGGGAATATTGACAACACCTTCCTCGTAGATTTTCTTTTTAATTAAGTGAAGTTTAACATGTAAAACACCCACCATTGCTTAGGAGATCTAACTAACATACATAATGTTGGGTTTTTTTAAGAGTGTTAAAATCTTTATTTTTACCCCACAGACTTGTAGATTTTCTTTTACCTTACTGATTTTTATTTTTCATTAAGTGAAACAGCATGTAAAATACCCAGGACATGCTTAGTAGAGTTGTAACATACTTAATTTTTAAATAGAATTGAAATTGAGTTTTTCTCCCCAAAAATCTAATAGACAGTGCCCTTACCAACAAAGTTCATTAAGTATCGATAAATATGCTCACCAATACACCATCTTTCACTTACTAATTACTTTCTTAAAGCCTCTGGGCCTCAGTTTCCTCATATATAAAATGGGAATGTTGATAACACCTTACTTGTAGATTTTCTTTTTGATTAAATGAAGAAGAGAGTGCAAAACAACCAGGACATTGCTTAGAAGATCTAAGCAACACATTTAATTTTTTTTAATAGAGAGAATTGAAATTGGGTTTTTTTCCCCCAACGGTCTAGCCAGACAGTGCCCTTTCCCACAAAGTTTACTAAATAGATAAATACGCTCACTCAGAAGCATGTATTTCCCTAACTAGTAATGCCATTAATGTCTCTGTGTCTCAGTTTCCTCATCTATAAAATGGGAATGTTGATAACACCTTCCTTATACATTTTATTTGGAATTAAATGAAGCAGAGCATGTAAAACACTGAGGACATGCTTAGTAGAGTTAAATAACATACTTAATTTTGTTTTTTTTAAAAAATAGAATTGAAATCAAGTTTTTTTCCCCAAACATTCTAGATAGACGATGCCCTTTCCCACAAAGGTTACTAAGTATAGATAAATACGGTTAGCAAAAGCATCTCTCTTTCACTTACTAGCAACTTCATTAATGCCTCAGTTTCCTGAAGTATAAATGGGAATGTTGATAACAATTTCCTCTTAGATTTTGTTTTCAATTAAATGAAGCAAACCCTGTAAGACACCGAGGACATTGCTTAGTAATCTAAGTAACATACTTACTTTTGGTTTTTTTTTTGATAGAGATAACTGAAATTGATTTTCCCCCCACAACATTCTAGATAGACAATGTACCTTCCACAAAGTTTCCTGAGTGTAGATAAATATGCTCTCCCAAAAAAGGATCTCTTTCACTCACTAGTAACTTCATTGATGCCTCTGGACCTCAGTTTCCTCATCTATAAAGTGGGAATGCTGATAACATATTCCTCATAGATTTTCTTTTTAATTAAATGAAGAGCATGTAAAAAAAACCCAGATATTGCTTAGTAGATCTAAGTAACATACTTAATTTTGTTTTTTTTTTAAATAGAGAGAATTGAAATCTAGATTTATTTCCTCACAATCTAGATAGTCAAAGCCCATTCTCATGAATTTTGCAAAGTGTCAATAAATACTTCACCAAAATGCATCTCTTTCACTCACTAATAACTTCATTAATGCCTCTACTCTGTTTCCCCATCTGTAAAATGGGAATGTTGCTAACACCCTCCTTGTAGATTTTATTTTTAATTAAATGAAGCAGAGCATGTAAAACACCCAGGACATTGCTTAGTAGATCTAAGTAACATACTTAATTTTCTTTACTTTTTTAATAGATGGAATTGAAAACAAGTATTTTCCCCCAACAATGGATAGTCTTCTCCCAAAAAGTTTACTAACTATAGATAAATATGCTCACCAAAAAGCATCTCTTTCACTTACTAGTAACTTCATTAATACCTCTGTGCTTCAGTGTCATCATGTATAAAATGCGAATGTTGATAAAACCTTCCTTGTAGACTTTTTAAAGTAAATTAAGCAAAGCATGAAAAACACCCAGGAGATTGATTTGTAGATCAAAGTAATATACTTATTTCTGTTTTTTTTTTTATAGACAGATTGGAAATCGAGTTTTTTTCCTGACAATCTAGACAGACTTTGACCTTTCCACAAACTTTACTAAGTATACATAAAAATCGCTGAACAAAAAGAATCTCTTTCACTTATTAACTTTTTAATCTTTCTGTGCCTCAGGTTCCTCATCTATAAAATGGGAATGTTGATAACACATTCCTCGTAGATTTTGGTTTTAATTAGATGGAGTTAATCATGTATAACACCAAGGACAATGCATAGTAGGTCTAAGTAACATACTTAATTCGGTTTTATTTTTTTAAGACAGAATTGAAATTGAGTTTTATTTGCCAACAATCTAGATAGCCAGCGACCTTTTGTGAAAATTTTACTAAATGTCCATAAATACGTTCACCAAATAACATCTCTTCCACTTACTAGTTAAATCATTAATGCCCACTTGCCTCACTTTCCTCATCTATAAGTTGCTAGCATTGATAACACCTTCCTAGTTGATTTTTTTTAATTAAATGAAACAGTGCATGTAAAACACACAGGACATTGCTTAGTAGATCTAAATAACATATTTAATACTTTTTAATAGGTAGATTTGAAAGTGGGTTCCCCTCCAACAATCTAGATAGAAAAACCCCTTTTCAAAGAAGTTTTCTAATTATAGATAAATACACTCACCAAAAAGCATATTTCACTTACTATTATGATCACTAATGCCTCTGTGTCTGTTTCCTCATGTTTAAATTGGGAATGTTGAAAACACCTTCCTTGTAGATTTATTTTTTTAATTAAATGAAGGAGATTCTATAAAAGAACAAGGACATGCTTATAAATGTAAGTAACATACTTAATTTTGTTTTGTTTTGTTTTAGAAGAAAGAGTTGAAATTGAGCTTTTCCCCCCATAATCTGGACCGACAATGCACTTTCCCACAAAGTTTGCTAAGTATAAATCTGTACACTCACCAGAAAGCATCTCTTTCACTTTCTAGTAACTTCACTAATACCTCTGGGCCTCAGTTTCCTCATCTATAAAATGGGAACGTTGATTACACCTTATGTGTAGTTTTTCTTTTTAATTAGATGCAGGCAAGCAGGTAAAACAAGACAGACTTTGCTTGGTAGATCTAAATATCATACTTAACTTTGGTTTTTTTCTAATAGGTGGAGTTGACATTGAGCTTTTTTCACCAACAATCTAGAGACTGTGCCATTTTTGCAAATTTTACTGTGTCCATAAATACGCTCACCATAAAGCATCTCTTTAGTAACTTCATTAATGCCTCTGTGCCTCAGTTTTACTCATCTATAAAATGGGAATGTTGATAACACCTTCCTCTTTTATTTTTTTTAATTAAATGAAACAGAGCATATGACACATCCAGGATGTTACTTAGTAGATCTAAGTACAATACTTAATTTCTTTTTTTTTTAATAAGAGAGTTGAAATTGAGTTTTTTTCTCCAACAATCTAGATAGACAATGCCCTTTTCTACAAAGTTTATTGAGTGTAGATAAATACACTCTCAAAGAAATCATCCGTTTCACTTCTTGTAACTTCATTACTGCCTCTGTGGCTCAGTTTCCTCATCTGTAAAATGGGAAAAGTGACAACACCTTCCTCATAGATTTTTTTTTAATTAAATGAAGCTTAACATGTAAAACACCCACCATTGCTTAGGAGATCTAACATACATAATATTGGTTTTTCTTTAAGAGTGTTAAAATCTTTATTTTTACCCCACAGCCTTGTAGATTTTCTTTTACCTTACTGATTTTTATTTTTCATTAAATGAAACAGAGCATGTAAAATACCCAGGACATGCTTAGTAGAGTTAAGTAACATACTTAATTTTTTTTAAGAGAATTGAAATTGAGTTTTTTTCCCAAAAAATCTAATAGACAGTGCCCTTATCAACAAAGTTTATTAAGTATAGATAAATAGGCTCACCAATACATCATCTTTCACCTACTAATTACTTTCTTAAAGCCTCTGGGCCTCAGTTTCCTCATCTATAAAATGGGAATGTTGATAACACCTTACTTGTAGATTTACTTTTTGATTAAACGAAGAAGAGCATGCAAAACAACCAGGACATTGCTTAGAAGATCTAAGCAACTCACTGAATTTTTTTCTTAAATAGAGAGAATTGAAATTGGGTTTTTTCCCCAATGGTCTAGCAGACAATGCCCTTTCCCACAAAGTTTACTAAATAGCTAAATATGCTCAACGAAAAGCATGTATTTCCCTAACTAGTAACAAGTAATGTCTCTGTGTCTCAGTTTACTCATCTATAGAATGGGAGTGCTTATAACACCTTCCTCTTTGATTTTTTTTTTAAATTGAAGCAGAGCATATGACACATTCAGGATGTTACTTAGTAGGTCTAAGTAAAATACTTCTTTTTCTTTTTATAAGAGAGTTGAAATTGAACTTTTTTCTCCAACAATCTAGATATACAATGCCCTTTTCCACAAAGTTTGTTGAGTGTAGATAAATACACTCTCAAGAAATCATCCATGTCACTTCTTGTAACTTCATTACTGCCTCTGTGGCTCAGTTTCCTCATCTGTAAACTGGGAATGTTGATAACACTTTCCTTGTACATTTTCTTTTTGATTTAATGAAGCAGAGCATGTAAAACACCCAGGACATTTCTTAGTAGATCTAAGTAGCACACTTAATTTTTTTTAAATAGAATTGAAATAGAGTAATTTTCCCCAAAAAATCCAGGTAGACAATGCCCTTTCACACAACGTTTACTAAGTATAGATAAATACGTTCACCAATATCATTGGTTTCACTTACTGCTGCTGCTGCTAAGTTGCTTCAGTCGTGTCCGACTCTGTGCGACCCCATCAATGGCAGCACACCAGGCTCTCCCGTCCCTGGGATTCTCCAGACAAGAACACTGGAGCGCGTTGCTATTTCCTTCTCCAATGCATGAAATACTAGTAAATTTAATAAAGTCTCTGAACCTGTTTCCTCATCTATAAAATGGGAATGTTGATAACACCTTCCTCGTAGATTTTCTTTTTGATTTAATGAAGAAGAGCATGTAAAACACCCAGGATATAGCCTAGCAGATCTAAGTAACATACTTAATTTTTTGTTTTAATAGAGAAAATTCAAATCTAGATTTATTTCCTCACAATCTAGATAGTCAAAGCCCATTCTCATGAATTTTGCAAAGTGTCAATAAATACCTCACCAAAATGTATCTCTTTCACTCACTAATAACTTCATTAATGCCTCTAGCCTGTTTCCCCCAACAATCTAGACACACTTGCCCTTTCATAGCTAAATACGCTCACTAAAAGCAAGTATTCTTGTCATCTCCTGTTTGACCACTTCCAGTTTGCAGACTTTATTTTTGGGGGCTCCAAAATAACTGCAGATGGTGACTACAGCCATGAAATTAGAAGACGCTTACTCCTTGGCAGGAAAGTTAGGACCAAACTAGACAGCATATTAGAAAGCAGAGACATTACTTTGCCAACAAAGGTCTGTCTAGTCAAGGCTATGGTTTTTCCAGTAGTCATGTATGGATGTGAGAGTTGGACTATAAAGAAAGCTGAGTGCCAAAGAATTGATGATGTTGAACTATGGTGTTGGAGAAGACTCTTGAGAGTCCATGGGGTCACAAAGAGTTGGCCATGACTCAATGAGTGAACTGAACATACTTCATTTTTGTTAATAGATGAAACTGAAAATGAGTTTTTTTCCCCAACAATTTGGATAAAGAATACCCTTTCCCACAAAGTTTACTAAGTATAGATAAATAGGCTCACAAAAAAAGCATCTCTTCAAATTGTAGTAACTTCATTAATGCCTCTGTGCCTCACTTTCCTCATCTATAAAATGGGGATGTTGATAATACATTCCTGGTAGATTTTCTTTCTTTTTTTTTTTTTTCTAAAAGCACAAGCAACTTTATTTTTTCAATCTTTTTTCTTTTTTTTTCTTTCTTTCTTTTATTTTTTTATTTTTTATTTTTCTTTTTTAATTTTAAAATCTTTAATTCTTACATGTGTTCCCAAACATGAAACCCCCTCCCACCTCCCTCCCCATAACATCTCTGTATAATTAAGTAAAGCAGAGCATGTAAAACACCCAGGACATTGATTAGTAAAACTAAGCAAGATGCTAATTTTGCTTTTTTAAATAGAGAGTGTAGAAGTAAATTTCCCCCTTTTCAACAGTCTAGATAGATAATGCTTTTCCTTCAATGTTTACTTGTATATATGAATTTGCTGACCAAAATGTATCTCTTTCACTTACTTGTGACTTCATTTATGCATCTGTGCCTCAGTGTCTACATCTATAAAATGGGAATGTTGATATACACCTCCCTTGTAGTATTTTTCAAACTAAATTAAGCAGAGCATGCAAAACACCCAGGACATTGTTTCATAGATCTAAGTAACATACTTAATTCGGTTTTTTTTAATTGATAAGTTGGAAATCGAGTTTTTTTTTCCTCCAACAATGTAGATAGACAATGCCCTTTCCACAAGCTTTACTAAGTATACATAAATTCTCTGACCAAAAAGAATCTCTTTCACTTATGATTACCTTTTTAATCCCTCTGTGCCTCAGTTTTTTAATCTATAAAATGGGAATGTTGATAACACCTTCCTAGTTGAATTTTTTTAATTAAATGAACCAGAGCATGTGAAACACCTAAGACATTTCTTAGTAGACCTAAATAACATATTTAATTTTTAATAGATAGCACTGAAATAGAAAATCCTGTAAAAAAAATTATCCTTCAATTAAAAAACTAAAAAACAAAAAAAAAAACAACAGGAAACAGAGTTAAGTCAGTGTGCACAGCAAGGCTTAAGATGGCAAGGGGGCTTAGTGTGTCTGAAGTATAGTAAAGAAGCCAGCTTAGGCTGAAGGGAACGAAGAAATAGTAGATAAAATCAGAGGGTTAGCTAGGACCAAAAAAAAAAAAAAAAAAAAGGAATTGAAAATGGGTTATTTTCCCCAACAATCTAGATAGAAAATGCTCTTTCTAATAAAGTTTTCTAAGTATAGATAAATACGCTCACCAAAAAGCATCTTATTCACTTGCTATTAACTTCATTAATGCCTCTGCACCTCAGTTTCCTCATCTTTAAAATGGGAATGTTGAAACCTCCTTACTCGCAGATTTTTTTTTTTCATTTAAATGAAGCAGAGCATGTAGAACACCCAGGACATTGCTTCTTAGATCTAACTAATATACTTATTTTTTTTTTAAACAGAGAAAATTGAAACCAGGATTTATTTTGCTCACAATATAGATAGTCAAAGCCCTTCTCACGAATACTTAGGAACCAGAGATCAAATTGCCAACATCCGCTGGATCATCAAAAAGGCAAGAGAGTTTCAGAAAAGCATCTACTTCTGCTTTATTGAGTATGCCAAAGCCTTTGGCTATGTGGATCACAATAAACTGTGGAAAATTCTGAAAGAGATGGGAATACAAGACCACCTGACCTGCCTCTTGAGAAATCTGTATGCAGGTCAGGAAGCAACAGTTAGAACTGGACATGGAACAACAGACTGGTTCCAAATAGGAAAAGGAGTATGTCAAGGCTGTATATTGTCACCCTGCTTATTTAACTTATGTGCAGAGTACATCATGAGAAACGCTGGGTTGGATGAAGCACAAGCTGGAATCAAGATTGCTGGGAGAAATATCAGTAACCTCAGATATGCAGATGACACCACCCTTATGGCAGAAAGTGAAGAGGAACTAAAGAGCCTCTTGATGAAAGTGAAAGAGGAGTGTAAAAATGTTGGCCTAAAGCTCAAGACTCAGAAAACAGATTATGGCATCTGTCCCATCACTTCATGGCAAATAGATGGAGAAACAGTGGAAACAGTGGCAGACTTTCTTTTCGGAGGCTCCAAAATCACTGCAGATGATGACTGTAGCCATGTAAGAAAAAGACACTTACTCCTTGGAAGAAAAGTTGTGACCAACCTAGACAGCATATTAAAATGCAGAGACATTACTTTGCCAACAAAGGTCCATCTAGTCAAGGCTATGGTTTTTCCAGTAGTCATGTATGGATGTCAGAGCTGGACTATAAAGAAAGTTGAGTGGCGAAGAATTGACGCTTTTGAACTTTGATCCTGGAGAAGACTGTTGAGAGTCCCTTGGACTGCAAGGAGAGCCAACCAGACCATCCTAAAGGAAACCAGTCCTGAATGTTCATTGAAAAGACTGATGTTGAAGCTGACACTCCAATACTTTGGCCACCTGATACGAAGAGCTGACTCATTTGAAAAGACCCTGATGCTGGGAAAGATTGAAGGCAGGAGGAGAAAGGGACGACAGAGGATGAGATGGTTGGATGGCATCATCGACTCAGTGGACATGAGTTTGAGTAAACTCCAGGAGTTGGTAATGCACAGGGAAGCCTGGCGTGCTTCAGTCCATGGGATTGCAGATTTGGGTAGGACTGACCCCTGAACTGAAGTGATTGGTAAAAACGCTCACCAAAAAGCATCTCTTTCCCTTAGTAGTAACTTCATTAAGGCCTCTAGCCTCAGTTTCCCTGTCTATAAAATGGGAATGTTGACAACACCTTCCTAGTGGATTTTTCTTTTTTGATTAAAGAAGCAGAGCATGTAAAAACCCAGGACATTGCTTAGTAGATCTAAATAAATATTTATTTCTTCAAATAGATAGATATGAAAGTAGGTTTATTCCCCCAATAATCTAGATAGAAAATGCCCTTTCCCACAAAGTTTTCTACATATAGACACATGCGCTCAACAAAAAGCATCTCTTTCACTTGCTATTAACTTCATTAATGCCCCTGTGCCTCAGTTTTCTCTTCTTTAAATTGGGAATGCTGATAACACCTTCCTCGTTTATTTTCTGTTCGATTAACTGAAGCAGAACATGTAAAACACCCAGGACATTGTTTAGGGGATCTAAGTAACATACTTAATTTTGTTTTCTTTTTTTAAAGAGTGAATTGAAATCAAGTTTTATATCGCCCTCAATCTAGATAGTTAATTCCCTTTACCACAAATTTACAAAGTTTTGATAAATATGCTTACCTAAAAGCTTCTCGGAGAAGGCAATGGCACCCCACTCCAGTACTCTTGCATGGCAAATCCCATGGATGGAGGCGCCTGGTAGGCTGCAGTCCATGGGGTCGCTAGGAGTCAGACACAACTGAGAGACTTCACTTTCACTTTTCACTTTCATGCACTGGAGAAGGAAATGGCAACCCACTCCAGTGTTCTTGCCTGGAGAATCCCAGGGATGGGGGGAGCCTGGTGGGCTGCCGTCTCTGGGGTTGCACAGAGTCAGACATGACTGAAGCGACTTAGCAGCAGCAGCTGCAAAAGCTTCTCATTCACTTTGGTAACTTCATTAATGCCTCTGTGTCTCAGTTTCCTCATCTATGAAATGGGAATGTTGATAGTACCTTCCTTGTCGATATTTAATTAAATGAAGCAAAGCACATGAAACATCCAGGGCATTGCTTCATAAATCTAAGTAACATACTGAATTTTTCTTTTTTTTTTTTCATATAGAATTGAAATCAAGTGTATTTACCCAACAGTCTAGATTGACAGTGCTCTTTCCTACAAAGTTTACTAAGTATAGATAAATACACTCACCAAGAAGCATCTCTGGCAGTTACTAGGAAATCATTAATGCCTCTGTGCCTCAGTTTCCTCATCTATAAAATGGGAATGTTGATAACACATTCTTCATAGATTTTTTAAAAAAATAAATGTAGCATAGCATCCAACCAGTCCATCCTAAAGGAAGTCAGTGCTGAATATTCATTGGAAGGACTGATGCTGAAGTTGAAACTACGATACTTTGGCCACCTGATGCGAAGAAATGTCTCTTTGGAAAAGACCCTGATGCCGGGAAAGATTGATGGCAGGAGGAGAAGGGGACCATAGAGGATGAGATGGTTGGATAGTATCACCAACTCGATGGGACATGAATTTGAGCAAGCTCTGGGAGTTGATGATGGACAGGGAGGCCTGGCGTGCTGCAGTCCATGGGGTTGCAAAGAATTGGACACGACTGAGCATTTGAACTGAACTGAGCATATAAAATACCCAGGGCATTGCTTACTAGATCTAAATGAATTGCTTTTTCTTTTTATTAGATAAAATTGAAATTGAGCATTTTTCCCCAACAATCTAAATGAACAATGGTTTTTCCTACAAAGTTTACTAAGTATAGATAAATATGCTCACCAAGAAGCATGTCTGTCACTTACTAGTGAATTCACTAATGCCTCTGTGCCTCAGTTTCCTCATCTCTAAAATGGGAATGTTTATAACACCTTCAAGTAGATATTTTTTTAAATTAAACGGAGCAGAACATGTAAAACACCCAGGGTAAGCTTAGTAGATATAAGTAACATACTTAGTTTTGATTTTTTAAAAATATAGACCTGAAATCAAGTAATTTTCCACCAACAAACTAGACACACAATGCCCTTTCCCACAAAGTTTACTAAGTATAAATACGTTCACCAAAAAGCATCTCTTTCAGTTACTAGTAATTTCATTTATGCCCCTATGCTTAGTTTCCTCATCCATAAATGAGAATGTGGATTTTCTTTTAAATTAAATGAAGATGAGCATGTAAAACACCTGGACATTGCTTAGATCTAGGTAACATATATACTTTTTTTTGTACAAAGAATTGAAAGCAAGTTCCCCCCCCCCAATAACCTAGATAGATAGTGCCCTTTCCCACAAAATTTACTGAGTATAGACAAATACACTGTCCAAAAAGCATCTTTCAGTAACTTGTAACTTTAATAATGTCTCTGTGCCTCAGTTTCCTCATTTATAAAATAGGAATGTTGATCAAGACTTCCCGGTAGATTTTCCTTTTTTTTTTTTTTTCCTGGGAATTTTAATGTTTCTTTTATTTATACGTGCATGCAAACATGCACACCCACACACACATTTTAATGGTTTGTGTGCCTCTTATTTTAGTCCCCAGGTCACCTATTTCCCCCTCCCTACATGCAGTCACTGCTGCCACCTTCCAGACATACTCTCCCCATGTACCAGTGTTTATTAATGTATTTATGTGTTTATGTTTTCATATGCAAGTGGAAGCATAGCTCAATACTTTTGTGGACCTCCTTCCTTTTTTTCTTTTCTTTTTTACTTTACAATATTGTATTGGTTTTGCCATACAATGACATCAATCCGCCCCAGGTGTACATGTGTTCCCCATCCTGAACCCCTCTCCCACCTCCCTTTCCATACCATCCTTCTGGGTCATCCCAGTGCACCAGCCCCGAGCACCCTGTCTCATGCGTCCGACCTGGACTGGCGATTGGTTTCACATATGATAATATACATGTTTCAATGCCATTCTCCCAAACCATCCCACCCTCTCCCTCTCCCACAGAGTCCAAAAGACTGTTCTATACATCTGTGTCTCTTTTGCTCTCTCGCATACAGGGTTATCGTTACCATCTTTCTAAATTCCATATATATGCGTTAGTATACTGTACTGGTGTTTTTCTTTCTGGCTTACTTCACTCTGTATAATCGGCTCCAGTTTCATCCACTTCATTAGAACTGATTCAAATGTATTCTTTTTAATGGCTGAGTAATATCCCATTGTGTATATGTACCACAGCTTTCTTATCCATTCATCTGCTGATGGACATCTAGGTTGCTTCCATGTCCTGGCTATTATAAACAGTGCTGCGATGAACATTGAGGTACATGTGTCTCTTTCAGTTCTGGTTTCTTCAGTGTGTATGCCCAGCAGCAGGCTTGCTGGGTCATATGGCAGTTTTATTTCCAGTTTTTTAAGGAATCTCCACACTCTTCTCCAGAGTGGCTGTACTAGTTTGCATTCCCACCAACAGTGTAGGAGGGTTCCCTTTTCTCCACACCCTCTCCAGCATTTATTACTTGTAGACTTTTGGATCGCAGCCATTCTGACTGGTGTGAAGTGGTACCTCATTGTGGTTTTGATTTGCATTTCTCTGATAATGAGTGACGGTTGAGCATCTTTTCATGTGTTTGTTAGCCATCTGTATGTCTTCTTTGGGGAAATGTCTGTTTAGTTCTTTGGCCCATTTTTTGATCAGGTTATTTTTCTGGAATTGAGCTGCAGGAGTTGCTTGTATATTTTTGAGATTAATTCTTTGTCAGTTGCTTCATTGGCTATTATTTTCTCCCATTCTGAAGGCTGTCTTTTCACCTTGCTTATAGTTTCCTTCACTGTGCAGAAGCTTTTAATTTTAATTAGGTCCCATTTGTTTATTTTTGCTTTTATTTCCAATATTCTGGGAGGTGGGTCATAGGGGATCCTGCTGTGATTTATGTCAGAGAGTGTTTGCCTATGTTCTCCACTAGGAGTTTTATAGTTTTTGGTCTTACATTTAGATCTTTAATCGATTTTGAGTTTATTTTTGTGTATGGTGTTAGAAAGTGTTCTAGTTTCATTCCTTTACAAGTGGTTGACCAGTTTTCCCAGCACCACTTGTTAAAGACATTGTCTTTTCTCCATTGTATATTCTTGCCTCCTTTGTCAAAGATAAGGTGTCCATAGGTGCGTGGATTTATCTCTGGGCTTTCTATTTTGTTCCATTGATCTATATCTCTGTCTTTGTGCCAGTACCATACTCTCTTTATGACTGTGGCTTTGTAGAGCCTGAAGTCAGGCAGGTTGATTCCTCCAGTTCCATTCTTATTTCTCAAGATTGCTTTGGCTATTCGAGGTTTTTGGTATTTCCATATAAATTGTGAAATTATTTTTTCTAGCTCTGTGAAAAATACCATTGGTAGCTTGATAGGGATTGAACTGAATCTATAGATTGCTTTGGATAGTACACTCATTTTGACTATATTGATTCTTCTGATCCATGAACACGGTATATTTCTCCATCTATTAGTGTCTTCTTTGATTTCTTTCATCAGTGTTTTATAGTTTTCTATATATAGGTTTTTAGTTTCTTTAGGTAGATATATTCCTAAGTATTTTATTCTTTTTGTTGCAAGGGTGAATGGAATTGTTTCCTTAATTTCTCTGTTTTCTCATTATTAGTGTAGAGGAATGCAAGGGATTTCTGTGTGTTGATTTTATATCCTGCAATGTTACTATATTCATTGATTAGCTCTAGTAATTTTCTGGTGGAGTCTTTAGGGTTTTCTATGCAGAGGATCATGTCATCTGCAAACAGTGAGAATTTTGCTTCTTCTTTTCCAATTTGGATTCCTTTTATTTCTTTTTCTGCTCTGATTGCGCTGGCCAAAACTTTCAAAACTATGTTGAATACTAGTAGTGAAAGTGGGCCCCTTGTCTTGTTCCTGACTTTAGGGAAAATGCTTTCAATTTTTCACCATTGAGGATAATGCTTCCTGTGGGTTTGTCATATATAGCTTTTATTATGTTGAGGTATGTTCCTTCTATTCCTGCTTTCTGGAGAGTTTCTATCATAAATGGATATTGAATTTTTCAAAGGCTTTCTCTGCATCTATTGACATATATGGCTTTTGTTTTTCAATTTGTTAATGTGGTGTATTACATTGATTTGCAGATATTGAAGAATCCTTGCATCCCTGGGATAAAGCCCACTTGATCATGATGTATGATCTTTTTAATATGTTGTTGGATTCTGATTGCTAGAATTTTGTTAAAGATTTTTGCATCTATATTTATCAGTTATATTGGCCTGTAGTTTTCTTTATTTGTGACATCTTTGTCAGGTTTTGGTATTAAGCTGATGGTGGCCTCATAGAATGAGTTTGGAAGTTGACCTTCCTGTGCAATTTTCTGGAAGAGTTTGAGTGGGATAGGTGTTAGCTCTTCTCTAAATTTTTGGTAGAATCAGCTGTGAAGCCATCTGGACCTGGGCTTTTGTTTGCTGCAAGATTTCTGATTACAGTTTCAATTTCCGTGCTTGTGATGGGTCTGTTAAGATTTTCTATTTCTTCCTGGTGCAGTTTTGGAAAGTTGTACTTTTCTAAGAATTTGTCCATTTCTTCCACGTTGTCCATTTTATTGGCATATAATTGCTGATAGCAGTCTCTTATGATCCTTTGTATTTCTGTGTTGTCTGTTGGGATCTCTCCATTTTCATTTCTAAGTTTATTGATTTGATTTTCTCCCTTTGTTTCTTGATGAGTCT
The DNA here is from genome assembly GCF_032405125.1 of Capricornis sumatraensis. Classification (NCBI taxonomy): domain Eukaryota; kingdom Metazoa; phylum Chordata; class Mammalia; order Artiodactyla; family Bovidae; genus Capricornis; species Capricornis sumatraensis. The sequence goes on along the minus strand of NC_091092.1, from coordinate 38,180,604 downwards.
GGCTAATGGTTTGTCAGTTTTATTTATCCTTTCAAAGAACCAGTTTTTGGCTTTGTTGATTTTTGCTATGGTCTCTTTTGTTTCTTTTACATTGATTTCTGCCCTCATTTTTAAGATTTCTTTCCTTCTACTAACCCTGGGGTTCTTCGTTTCTTCCTTTTCTAGTTGTTTTAGGTGTAGACTTAGGTTATTTATTTGACTTTTTTCTTGTTTCTTGAGGTATGCCTGTATTGCTATGAAACTTCCCCTTAGCACTGCTTTTACAGTGTCCCACAGGTTTCGAGATGTTGTGTTTTCATTTTCACTCATTTCTATGCATATTTTGATTTCTTTTTTGATTTCTTCTGTGATTTGTTGGTTATTCAGCAGTGTGTTGTTCAGCTTCCATATGTTGGGATTTTTAGTAGTTTTTCTTCTGTAATTGAGATCTAATCTTACTGCATTATGGTCAGAAAAGAAGCTTGGAGTGATTTAAATTTTTTTGAATTTACCAAGGCTAGATTTATGGCCCAGGATGTGATCTATCCTGGAGAAGGTTCCGTGTGCACTTGAGAAAAAGCCAAAATTCATTGTTTTGTGGTGAAATGTCTTATAGATATCAATTAGGTCTAACTGGTCTGTCATCATTTAACGTTTGTGTTTCCTTGTTAATTTTCTGTTTAGTTGATCTATCCATAGTTGTGAGTGGGGTATTAAAGTCTCCCACTATTATTGTGTTATTGTTAATTTCCCTTTCATGCTTATTAGCATTTGTCTTACATATTGCAGTGCTCCTATGTTGGGTGCATATATATTTATAATTGTTATATCTTCTTCTTGGATTGATCCTGTCATCATTATATAGTGTCCTTCTTTGTCTCTTTTCACAGCCTTTGTTTTAAAGTCTATTTTATCTGATATGAGTATTGCTACTCCTGCTTTCTTTTGGTCTCTATTTGCATGGAATATCTTTTTCCAGCCCTTGAACTTTCAGTCTATATGTGTCCCCTGTTTTGAGGTGGGTCTCTTGTAGACAACATATATAGGCGTCTTGCTTTTGTATCCATTCAGCCAGTCTTTGTCTTTTGGTTCGGGCATTCAACTCATTTATGTTTAAGGTAATTATTGATAAGTATGATCCCGTTGCCATTTACTTTATTGTTTTGGGTTCGAGTTTATACACCCTTTTTGTGTTTCCTGTCTAGAGATGACCCTTTAGCATTTGTTGGAGAGTGCTGAATTGGTGGTGCTGAATTCTCTCGGCTTTTGCTTGTCTGTAAAGCTTTTGATTTCTCCTTCATATTTGAAAGAGATCCTTGCGGGGTACAGTAATCTGGGCTGTAGGTTATTTTCTTTCATCACTTTAAGTATGTCCTGCCATTCCCTCTTGGCCTGAAGAGTTTATACTGAAAGGTCAGCTGTTATCTTTATGGGAATCCCCTTGTATGTTATTTGTTGTTTTTCCCTTGCTGCTTTTAATATTTGTTCTTTGTGTTTGATCCTTGTTAATTTGATTAATATGTGTCTTGGGGAGTTTCTCCTTGGGTTTATCTTATTTGGGACTCTCTCGGTTTCTTGGACTTGGGTGATTATTTCCTTCCCCATTTTAGGGAGGTTTTCAATTATTATCTCCTCAAGTATTTTCTCATGGTCTTTCTTTTTGTCTTCTTCTTCTAGGATTCCGATTATTTGAGTTGGGGTGTTTAACACTGTCCTAGAGCAGAAAGTGAAGAGGAACTGAAAAGCCTCTTGATGAAAGTGAAAGTAGAGAGTGAAAAAGTTGGCTTAAAGCTCAACATTAAGAAAACGAAGATCATGGTATCTGGTCCCATCACTTCATGGCAAATAAATGGGGAAACAGTGGAAACAGTGTCAGACTTTTTTGGGGGGGGCTCCAAAATCACTGCAGATGGTGACTGCAGCCATGAAATTAAAAGACGCTTACTCCTTGGAAGAAAAGTTATGACCAACCTAGATAGCATATTCAAAAGCAGAGACATTACTTGCCGACTAAGGTCTGTCTAGTCAAGGCTACGTTTTTTCCAGTGGTCATGTATGGATGTGAGAGTTGGACTGTGAAGAAGGCTGAGTGCCAAAGAATTGATGCTTTTGAACTGTGGTATTGGAGAAGACTGTTGAGAGTCCGTTGGACTGCAAGGAGATCCAACCAGTCCATTCTGAAGGAGATCAGCCCTGGGATTTCTTTGGAAGGAATGATGCTAAAGCTGAAACTCCAGTACTTTGGCCACTTCATGCGAAGAGTTGACTCATTGGAAAAGACTCTGATGCTGGGAGGGATTGGGGGTAGGAGGAGAAGGGGACGACAGAGGATGAGATGGCTGGATGGCATCACTGACTCGATGGACGTGAGTCTGAGTGGACTCCGGGAGTTGGTGATGGACAGGGAGGCCTGGCGTGCTGCGATTCATGGGGTCACAAAGAGTCAGACACGACTGAGCGACTGAACTGAACTGAACTGAACTGAGAGGTCTCTGAGATTGTCATTTCTTTTAATTCATTTTTCTTTTTTCCTCTCTGATTCATTTATCTCTACCATTCTATCTCCTACCTCACTAATCCTATCTTCTGCCTCCATTATTCTACTGTTTGTTCCCTTCAGAGTGTTTTTGATCTCATTTATTGCATTATTCATTATATATTGTCTCTTTTTTACTTCTTCTAGGTCCTTGTTAAACCTTTCTTGCATCTTTCAATCCTTGTCTCCAGGCTATTTATCTCTGATTCCAATTTGATTTCAAGATTTTGGATCATTTTCACTATCATTATTTGGAATTCTTTATCAGGTAGATTCCCTATCTCTTCCTCTTTTGTTTGGTTTGGTGGGCATTTATCCTGTTCCTTTGACTGACTGACTGACTAAGTGAAGTCGCTCAGTCGTGTCCAACTCTTTGCGACGCCATGGACTGTAGCCTACCAGGCTCCTCTGTCCATGGGATTCTCCAGGCAGTAGTACTGGAGTGGATTGCCATTTCCTTCTCCAGGGGATCTTCCCAACCTAGGGCTCGAACCCAGGTCTCCCGCATTGTAGACAGACGCTTTACCGTCTGAGCCACCTGCTGGGTATTCCTCTGTCTCTTCATCTTGTTTATATTGCTGCGTTTGGGGTGGCCTTTCTGTATTCTGGCAGTTTGTGGAGTTCTCTTTATTGTGGAGTTTCCTCAGTGTGGGTAGGGTTGTACAGGTGGCTTGTGAGGGTTTCCTGGATAGGGAAGCTTGTGTCGGTGTTCTGGTGGGTGGAGCTGGATTTCTTCTCTCTGGAGTCCAGTGAAGTGTCCAGGAATGAGTTATGAGATGTCAATGGGTTTGGAGTGACTTTGAGCAGCCTGTATATTGAAGCTCAGGGCTATGTTCCTGTGTTGCTGGAGAATTTGCGTGGTATGTCTTGTGCTGGAACTTGTTGGCCCTTGGGTGGTGCTTGGTTTCAGTGTAGGTATGTCGGTGTTTGATGAGTTCCTGTTGATTAATGTTCCCTGGAGTCGGGAGTTCTCTGGTGTTCTCAGGATTTGGACTTAAGCTTCCTGCTTCTGGTTTTCAGTCTTATTTTTACAGTAGCCTCAAGACTTCTCCATCTATACAGCACCATTGATAAAATATCTAGGTTAAAGATGAAAAGTTTCTCCACAGTGAGGGACACCCAGAGAGGTTCACAGAGTTACATGGATGAGAAGAGGGAGGAGAGAGAGAGAGGTGACCAGGAGGAGAGGTGGAATCAAAAGAGGAGAGAGCAAGCTAGCCAGTAATCACTTCCTTATGTGCACTCCACAGTCTGGACCGCTCAGAGATGTTCACGGAGTTGTACAGAGAATAGAAGAGGGAGGAAGGAGACAGGTGGCCAGGAGGATAAAAGGGGGAATCAAAAGGTGAGAGATCCAGCCAGTAAGCAGTTCCCTAAGTGTTCTCCACCATCTGGAACACACAAAGAGATTCACAGAGTTGGGTAGAGAAGCGAAGGGGGCGGGAGGAGATAAAGGCGGCCTGGTGGAGAAAAAGGAAAGTCCAAAGGGGGAGAGAGCAGTCAAGCCAGTAATCTCACTCCCAAGTAAAAATAGGTACTGAAGATTGGGTTCTTAAAGGTACTAAATTGATAACAAATACCAAAAAGCAACGATTAAAAGTCTAGAGTAGAAGTTGGATTTTCAAAAATACAATATTAACGAAAAAAAAAGCAAAGTCACAAAAATTAGGGTCTCTCTTTTTGCAAAGTCATAGTAGGTTATAAAAATGAAAATTAAAGGAGTAATAGAGGACTTAAAATTTAAAAAATAAAGAATGATAGTAAAAATACTAAAAATATATCTAGGACTTTCTCTGGTGGTGTTGTGGGCAGTGTGGGGTCAGTTCATTTTCAGATAGTTCCTTGATCTGGCTTATATTTCTCAAGATCTATAGGCCCCTTCCTATGTAGTTGGTACTAACGACAGGGTTTTAATCTATTGCACCTGTCACTTTCAAGGAGGTTCCGTCTGTTTTAGCTGCTTCTGGTTGCTGGTCTCTCCAGTGTCTAATTTCCGCCCGGACACAAGGGGGCAGTGGTGGACACTTTTTTAGGCTCACTTGTTCAGTCGTGCTGTGGGGAGGGAGGGACAGTGCAAACAAGTAACCTTGGCATATGTTCGCAGTGTGCAGTGTCTCGGCCACACTGGGTTTGCCCCCTCTCACGGCATGTGTGCTTTCCCTGTCTACACTGCTTAGGCTCTAGGTTGCTCTGCTGGGTACTGGCTGGGGTCAGCCCTGGGTCGTATGCACTTCCAAGGTCTAAGATGCTCAGGTTCAGGTGCCCGGGTAGTCCTCAGAGGCGCAGACTCGGTTGGGCCTGCATTTTGTGCCCTTCCCAGGTCTGAGCAGCTCAGGTGACCAGGTGTTTGGCGAGCACAGTTGCTGCAACTTATCGCTTTCCCCGTCCTTGCCACTCGGTTTTCTGGGTGTACAACCAGCGCACCTTCTCAGGCAGATGTTGACCATCCAGAACCCCAAGAAGTCTTGGTTAGCAATGAAGCTTGCTTGCAGTTTGGTAGATGATGCCTCTCTGGGGCCGTGATTGCCCCCTTCTGGCTCTGGCTGCCCTCGCCTGCCTGTCACCAGAGGGGGATGGGCCGGTCTGCAGCCAGCTAGCTCTGCTCAGTCCTTTGTTCTGTGAACGGGCCTGGTGGTGTCTTGCTGCTGCTGCTGCTGCTAAGTCGCATCAGTCGTGTCCGACTCTGTGCGACCCCATAGACGGCAGCCCACCAGGCTCCTCCTTCCCTGGGATTCTCCAAGCAAGAGCACAGAAGTAGGTTGCCATTTCCTTTTCCAGTGCATGAAAGTGAAAAGTGAAGTCGCTCAGTCGTGTCTGACTCTTAGTGACCCCATAAACTGCAGCCTACCAGGCTCCTCCGTCTATGGGATTTTCCAGGCAAGAGTACTAGAGTGGGTCGCCAGGTCAGGGCTTTTTGCGTGCTAGCGATCCCACAGTCTGGCTTGCTAGCCCAAGTTAGTTCCCTCAGATTGCCCTCGGGGCATTCAGACCCGGTCCTTAGTCTAAGCAATGCAGCCCATGTCTCCCTGCCCAGCCCCCGCTTGCTAGTGGCGGATGCAGGGTTCTGCGCTGCTTCTCTGCTGGGGCAGTTATATTGGGCACGTAATCTGTAGGTTTTAATTATTTATTTATTTTTCCTCCCGGTTATGTTGCCCTCTGTGGTTGCAAGGCTCGCCACAGACTCAGCAGTGAGAGTGTTTCCTGGTGTTTGGAAACTTCTCTCTTTCTTAAGACTCCCTTCCCAGGATGGAGCTCCATCCCTACCTCTTTTGTCTCTCTTTCTGTCTTTTATATTTTTTCCTACCTCCTGTCAAAGACAACGGGCTGCTTTTCTGGGTGCCTGATGTCCTCTGCCAGCATTCAGAAGTTGTTTTGTGGAATTTACTCAGCATTCAAATGTTTTGGTGAATTTGTGGGGGAGAAAGTGGTCTCCCCATCCTATTCCTCTGCCATCTTAGGACCTCCCCTTAACAGCCAAGAGTTTGGAACACTCACTGACTTAGCATCAGGGACCCTGCTAGGTGCCTGATATGCACTATTGCTGCTTAGTCAACACAGTCATTGTAGGACGCATCTTCGAGTTGGGGAGACAGAAGACCCGAGCAGGTTATAAGAACCGCCTGCACCCAAGGTCACACAGTTGGGATTCAGAGCTAAGCAGTGTGACTCCAGAGTGGTTGTGTGTAGCTGCACAAGGCCTGTGGCAGAGAACCAAGTTGGGGTCAGTCTGTGAGACATGTGGTGCCAAACCAGGCCATAGGGGGCTGCATCAGCCCAGTGGAGCGGCTCTTTTGTGAGATACTCACACTCAGTGGGCAGCTTTGTGCAATCCTCAAAGAAGCACAACATAGGGGACCCTTCAGGCCAGCAGCTGATTTCTGCAAGACACTTCCTGTGGGGCTGCATCACAACAAATCCCCTTTTTTGTGCCCTCCCCTGGCTAGTGATTGACAGAGGGTGCCTCCTCTAGGGACACATTACAGGCAGGCCCCCTTCCTCTGATGTCACCTTTCTTCCTCCCTGCTGGAAGACTGAGCTTTCCTGAAGCACAGATCTGAGCATGGCAGTCCCTGCTTAAAATCCTTCCAGAGCTCTCCTTGGCTTCAGGGTAAAGTCAGATCCCTGTTGATCGCTGGCTCTCTCATCACATGTACACCGTCGCTGTCCTGCAGCGTCCTGTGCGGCCTCAGAGTGACTTTCATCTCCTCATATTGCACGTTCTTTCTCCTGACTCTGCCATGTGGTACAGAGTCTGGCTGCCTACAGTCCAATCTCTCCTCACACAGAGCTTGGCCTACTGGCTGTGTAGATGGACGTGCATTACTCTTGTAATAAAGCTGACTTGAGGCAGAACTGGCTTCAGAGTCACCTCTTCATGGTTAACCATTCCTCAGCCACCCTCCCGAAATCAGCCTGATGGTGAGACTCCTCTGTGTGCCTAGATCACCCCCTCCCTCCCCACTTCCCTGTCACTCAGATCCTACTGACCCCCTTCCCTCTGTCTCCTCCACTAGACTGACGCATCCCCGCAAACACGCACATCACAAAGATACTCAAACATCCAGAAGTGAAGGGAGTAGTGTCATTAATGCCGTATACAGTGCTTGTCACTCACTCAGGTGTAACATCTGTTAGCATTTTGACATTTGCTTCAGATAGGGATTTTTTGTTGTCACTGAGCTATTCCAGGTAAAGTACACTAAGTATTTCTGTATGCAACTCATTAAAAAAGGAAGTTTTCTTAAATGCAATACCATTATCTCACCCAATAAGTTAATAATTCCTTATATCATCTAATACCCAGTATAACTGTAATTTCATGCTTCCAATGCCTACAACAGTTCATGATAAAAATGTCCCAAAGAATGAATCTATGTTATATAACAAATGGGACAGCAAAATCATGTCTACCTGGTCAAAGATATTGATGTTTTAGGGCTAAACATTTTATCAATTTTAATATGTTGATACAAAAGGAAGATACAAATGAAGATACAAAAGGAAGAGGGGGGAAAGCCCATCAAAAGGAAAGGAAACACAAATGACCAGGTTTTTTCTTCAATTTTTATTATGGAAAAGGTCAAATATATACACAAGTATAGAGAACAGTGTAATGATCTCTCATTTACATACCAACTTGAAGAATCATCAACTTATGGGAAGTTGCCACCACCCCCATTTATTTTGAAACAAAACCCAGATGTCATTTCATGTATAAACAAATTAGCATGTATCTCTAAAAGAGAGACATTCTTTTTTCAACATAACCATATTACCATTACTGTGCCCCCAAATTTGACAGTAATTCCTCAGTTCATTTTTCCTTTTGTTTGTAGCCTGACAGTTTCACATGAGGAGGACAACATGAAGAAAGCCAAGGTCTCATTGCTTCTTTTCAATGATCCATTCATCTGGAATATTAAGCAAGGCCTCCCTCTTGCTTCCAGCAACACTCAACGGAAAGGTATCCTTTTAGTGTTTAGTCATCAGGAACTGGGGTCCTCTCAAGGATTCTGAACGAGACAGAATACATTTGAAGGCATGATTGTAACTCCTGAGCCGGGGATGACAATAATATGGCTCCTGTGGTGGGGGCAGGGGAGAAAAGGGACAAGAGCCTTTCTGGACTTGACGGAGTCTCCTGTGTTTGCTTTGGGCCAGAATGGTTTGTTCGTCTCTATCCTCCACAAAAAGGGAGAGCAGTGAACAGAATTTAGAGCAGCTAGAACAAAAGTAGGGGAATGTTTGGATGCTGCCTTCCCAGAAAGCCCTATGAACAGTAGTTTCTTAGGAAGATTCCTTTAGAGTCCAGGCTTGTGCCTGAACTCCTCATCATGCATGGAGCTTGGCCATGTTTTGAGGCACATCGTTCTCTCTCTTGAGACTTTCCCCACCCCATCATACACCTGTATGTGCCTGAGAAGTGTAGGGCCCAGTGATAGTGACTCAGGATGTCACCTCATGAAAAGGGACCAGCTTGACATTCCTTACCAATTCTTTTTTTTTTTTTTTTTTTACACCAGTTTTATTTACTTTTGGCTGGGCTTGGTCTTTACTTCCCAAGGACTTTCTCTAGGTACAGCAGGCAGGGGCTACTCTAGTTGTGCTGTGGAGGCTTCTCATATGGTGGCTTCTCATTGTGGGGCACGGGCTCTAGGGCGTGCAGGCTTCAGTAGTTGCAGCCCTCAGGTTCGGTCGTTGCAGCACATGGGACTTGTTACTCTGTGACACGTGGGATCTTCCCAGACGAGGGATTAAACCCATGTTCCCTGCATTGGCAGGCCAATTCTTAACCATTGGGCCACCAGGGAAGCCCTCAGCAATTCTTATGCATACAGTACTAACCCCATTTCACATATAAAAACAAGTATACAGAAGAACTCACATCTTTCCTGAAAATACCCCCTAAACGCCCTATAAAAACAGTGTTCTATTTTCATTTTTTCAGTTCATCTATCAGGCATTCAGTGAAGTGCTCTTGCTGAGGTGCTATGAAAAATCTGAAACTGGCAGAAAAACACCTTAGAAAAACTGTCATAGGAAACAGGTCTTACAAGACAGGGGCTACAAAATGAATGCTGTAGACAGGGGCCCTTGCCAGGCCAAACCAAGCTAACACAAAGGAGGGCACAGGTGGAGGAGGCAAGGGTGGCGTGGGGGGCCTGGGTGTTTGGGGCTGCAGTGGCAGCAGAGGCAGCCAACTCCAGTTGGGCCTGAAAACAATGTGGCCCTTTGGGGTCCATACAGGATTATGACGAGAGGGTGACCCAAGGCCACAGGGGACATATGTCTGAGAATTACAGCCCTCTGATATCGCCAACACTTGGCCCTCACACTCGTAAGCCTTGGGCAATTAAGGTCTTAAGAGAAAAACACAACATGCAAATCTATATGCCACTGATGAAATGGAAGAAACTGTTTCATTGCTAAAATACTGTAGGAAGGTTAACGCTGCATCCCTCCCTCCAGCCGATCCTTAGGGATGGTTGACTGTATGTGCCAAGCTCTGGTCTAGGCTTACTGCTTTGCTCCTATCCTCTCACTTTTAGTGTTCTTGGATTATTTTCCACGACTTACATGTAAGCCTGCCGGCGAACAGTACCGTGTCCCTGCTGTCAACGCTTTGCCTGGTAACAGGATAAAGAAATGTTCGTGCTCTAACAGCAGTCCAGCTGCTGTGCCCCTCCTCACTAGGGACAGTGTCACCCTGGTCTTTGGAGCTGCGCATGATAAAAACTCAACCCCTTTCAAAGTCATAATGAGGGAAACAGCATCAATTTTAAAAGGCCATCTTCAGTCTGAACTAAATGATTAATAGGAAGGAACATGTTGGCTTTTTAGACAGAACGATGACTGAGGGGGGCTTTTATCCATCTAACCTCTTGTGAGTTAGAAAGGTGGTCTAGCAAGGGGGCTCAGGGTTCTTGTGAATTGTCTTACTGGGACATGAGAGTTGCTGAAGCTCTGGATACTGCTTTAATATTTTAGTCTTGAATGCTAAGGGAAGTTCACCTAACTAGGTTCAACTTCATTCTAACTCAGTTTCTGCCCAGCCAATAATTGGAGGGAAAGAGGCAGACCACCATCATTTCTGCATTCGCCAACCTGTCCCCACCCTCCAGCTTTTGTGGGCTCAGGACACTGTCAGCTGATTCGGTTCTACCCTCAGGTTCAGGATTCTAGATGGACGGTGATGTTGCCTGGAGTGGGGAAACACCATAGTCCTACCAGCCCTTCACCTCACCTAGGAGAGTGCAACACCATCAAGTGATCTAAGGCAGGAGAGTGGAACTAGGCATTTTAGAACAAGGTCAGCCGCAGTGTGGCACTCCCGTGTTCACTGCAGCATTACGTGCAACAGCCAGATAAGGAAACAACCTCACTGTCTATCCACAGATGCGTGGACAAAGAACACGTGTATACAGGCACAGCTCGGAGATACCAGGGGTTTGGTTCCAGACCACAGCAATGAAGCAGACAGCACCACAACGTCATCCACACGAATTTCTTGTTTTCCCGATATATATAAACATCATTTTACACTGTATTTGTAGTCTATTAAGTGTATAATAGCATTATGTCTTAGAAAACACCATAAATACCCTAATTTAAAAATACTGCTAAGAAATGTTAACCATCATCTGAGCGTTCAGCAAGTTGGATTATTTTTGCAGCAGTAACAGACCACTGATCACAGATCACCATAGCAAATATAACAATGATGAAAAAGCTTGAAATATTGCCAAAAGGACCAAAATGTGACAGAGGCAAGAAGTTAGCAAATGCTTTTGGATGAATGGCACCACTAGACTTGCTAGATGCAAGGTGGCCACAAACCTCAATGTGTAAACAAGAAACACAATATCTTCAAAGTGCATTAAAGTTAAGCACAATAAATGAGACATACCTGTATATACAATGGAATATTATTCACCCACAAAAAGGAAAATTTCAATTTGCTACATGGATGAATCTTGAGAGCACTATGCTAAGTGAAATAAATCATAAAGATAGATACTGTATGATGTCATTTTTACATGCTGCTGCTGCTGCTAAGTCACTTCAGTCATGTCCGACTCTGTGCGACCCCACAGATGGCAGCCCACCAGGCTCCTCTGTCCATGGGATTCTCTAGGCAAGAATACTGGAGTGGGTTGCCATTTCCTTCTCCTTTTACATGGAGGACTCTCAAAACAAACAACAATCTGCCAAAAACAATTTTTAAAAAACGCTCACACAACAGAATAGATTGGTGGCTCCCAGAGGTTCAAAAAATGGTGAAGGGATTCAAAGGTACAAACACTTCATAGGGGGATGTGTAATGTACAGGGTGGTAATTATAGTTACTAATATTTGTATTGTCTATTTGAAAGATGTTGAGTGGGTAGCTTTTAAAAATTACATTATAAGAAAAATTTTGATGTGGTGATGATGTTAACTAGACTTATTGTGGTTATTTCAGTGTATAAGATCACTGAATCACTATGTTATACACCAGAAACTAATACAATGTATGTCAGTTCTGTTCATTACAGTGCTCAGGCTTGTCTGACTTTTGCCACCCATAGACTGCAGCACGCCAGGTTTCCCTGTCTATCACCAACTCTTGAAGCTTGCTCAAAATCATGTCCATCGAGTTGCTGATGCATTCAACCATTTCATCCTCTGTTGTCTAGTTTTCCTCCTGCCTTCAATTTTTCCCATTATTAAGGTCTTTTCCAATGAGTCAGTTCTTCGAATCATATGGCCAAAGTATTGGAGCTTGAGCTTGAGCATCAGTCCTTCCAATGACTATTCAGGACTGATTTCCTTAGGATTGACTGGCTTGATCTCCTTACACTCCAAGGGACTCTAAAGAGTCTTCTCAAACACCACACTTCAAAAGCATGAATTTTTCAGCACTTGCTTTCTTTGCAGTCCAACTCTCACATCCACACATGACTCCTGGAAAAATCATAGCTTTGAGTAGACGGATCTTTGATGGCAAAGTAATGTCTCCACTTCTTAATATGCTGTCTAGGTTGGTCATAGTTTATCTTCCAAGGAGCAAGTGTCTTTTCATTTCATGGCTGCAGTCACCATCTGTAGCGATTTCGGAGCCCAAGAAAATAATGTATGTCAATTGTACCTCAATAAAAAAAAATTTTTTAACTGTGGAGGTGGGGCCACACAAAGTCTTTTCCCAGGATGTCTGGCAACTATTAACAAAACCATGTCAATTAAACCACACCGTCTGCTCAGCATCTTAGTTAATGGTATTTACACGGCATTTAATCATTTTGGAAGTTCCCAGACTACAAATTGTGACAGTGGAAACCTCCTCTCCTTGCCTGACTCCTCATTTTTGCTCTGTGATTTTAGGATTAAGGATCCTTTACATGAGTACATAAAGAAGACCAGTGTAGTAGAGCTCACTTTTAAAGTGAAAGTGTTAGTCACTAGGTCATGTCCAAACCTTTGCAATGCCGTGGACTATAGCCCACCAGAGTCCTCCGTCCATGGAATTTTTTAGGCAAGAATAGTGTGGTGGGGTGCCATTTCCTCCTCCAGGGCATCTTCCCAATGCAGGGATAGAACCCAGGACTCCTGCATTGCAGGCAGGTTCTTTATCATCTGAGCCAATAAGAAAGCGCAATAGAGCTCATTTCAGGAGGATTCAAATGGACCAGTGGTACAAACCAAAATGTACCAGAGCCCACAGTGGGGTATGTGGGCCAGCATTAGGTCTCTACTCCCAAGAGTGTTTACACAAAGCAAGTCGGTTATATTTGCAAAAGAGAAAGGGGAAAACATTAAGAGTTTCTTCTTGGGAGTTCCCTCGGGGTCTAGCGGTGGGGATTCTGAGCTTTCACTGCCATGACCCAAGTTCAATCCCTTGTCACGGAACTGAGATCCTGAAAAGCACAAGGTGTGGGCAAAAAAAGAAAAACAACAGCAGTAACAAAAATGAGTTTCTTCTCACCCCTAGAAAAATCATCTGTAGCTGTATGGTGATGGACCTTAACTACACTTGCGGTAATCATTTTGCAATGTATGCAGACAACAAATATTATGTTACACACCTGAAACTAATGTACATCAGCTATACCTCACTGGAAAAGAAGAAAGAGAAAAGGAGGTTCTTGGGTATTCATGCTGTGGTTTGGACACAGATGAGAACATTTTCTCTTTTCCCTTGTTTCTTGTTGCCCTTTCGCCCTTCAGACTCCTCCAAGAGACCACTGTGTAAAGCCAGGAGAAGCAAGTCACCAAAACGTCAGGTTTCCTTTCCCTGTGAGTTTTCTTGGCCTGTGTGACAGAGCAGAGGCCTGGGCCTCCCAAGGCCTGGCCAGACTGACTGTGAGCCCAGCCCCTGGCCTTAGGCTCCCAGCCCAGGTTTCCAGACCCGTCACTCCAACCCCTATCAGGTCTGCAGCCCAGGTCCATCACATCCCTCACTCAGGGGCTCTGCAGCAACGCTAATAATAAAACGTTCCTGATTTTTCCTCCTACTAGAGCTTCTTTGACACAACTTAAGGTTTTCTGTGGTCTCCAGTATTCACCTGCTGATCCCATGACCTAGAAATAAGTCATCACTACTTGAGGAAATGAAAAGGTACTTCAGATTAACACAGGTCCACATCTACCCTGAATTGACAGCTACCCCACCATCACCAAACAAATTCCACAAAACCCACTTGTTCCTAACTGTACCACAAAAAGTGGTTTAAAAAAAATCCTTAGATTAGAAATTCCTCGAGAGAATATTCACTTCTGCATTTGATAGTTTCATAACATTGAATCTGTGTGATATCTTCAAGGCATAAGTAGACTATATATTACAATTCTATTTTTTACCCTTTTTGGGTCACTGGAAATTTGTCCGTAATTGTTCATTTTTGGTTTTGTTTTCACTGACAAGTTTAGCGCTGCCACTCCCTACCTTGCATTACCAAACGCTGAAAAACAACGGCAGGAGAACGTGGACTTTAAGCTTTCAAGCCCGTCCATCTCGGTGCTACTAATGCATGCTAGTCACTCCTATAGTGTTTTCTCTGAACCAGTTACTCCCTTGTACCCGCACTGAAGTATTCAAGAATCACTCATTTTACCTCAGAGAGTATGCTTGGTTTTGAATATTTCAAATAGTACGGTTGAACCCTCTTATAACCCAGCTCCTCAGCGCATTAAGTACTTTCAGGTCATACTGAGTCCCAGTATGAACTACTCATAAGACGGAAGTATTGCGTTCAGGAGGGCTAACTTCCTCCCTAAAGGATATTTGTGTTAGGAGGACCTGCACTTTATTAGAAGAGACTGTATCTATATATATTTAGATAGATAGATGGCAGATAGGCAGGTACCACAGGTGTAGGAAAAGTGGCTCTATTATTTCCCTTTGGGAACTATGTTCTCACTGGTAATGGACTATTTCCGTGAGCTTGAATTTACTGATCCCATTTACTACCCCTTAGAGCCCCTAAGGGCTTCCCCGGTGGCTCAGCTGGTAAAGAATCTGCCTGCAATGTAGGAGCCCTGGGTTTGATCCCTGGGTTGGGAAGATCCCTAGAGAAGGGAATGGCTGCCCAGTACAGTATTCTGGCCTGGAGAATTCTATGGACTATATACTCCATGGGGTGTCAAAGAGTCAGACAGGACTGAGCAACTGCCACTTTCAGAGTCTGCAGATGGTGATTGCAGCCATGAAATTAAAAGACGCTTACTCCTTGGAAGGAAAGTTATGACCAACCTAGGCAGCATATTAAAAAGCAGAGACATTACTTTGTCAACAAAGGTCCATCTAGTCAAGGCTATGGTTTTTCCAGTATTCATGTATGGATGTGAGAGTTGGAATATAAAGCTGAGCACCGAAGAATTGATGCTTTTGAACTGTGGTGTTGGAGAAGACTCTTGAGAGTTCCTTGGAGTGCAAGGAGATCCAACCAGTCCATCCTAAAGGAGATAAGTCCTGGGTGTTCATTGGAAGGACTGATGGTGAAGATGAAACTCCAATACTTTGGCCACCTGATGTGAAGAGCTGACTCACTGGAAAAATCCAGATGCTGGGAAAGATTGAGGGCAGGAGGAGAAGGGGACGACAGAGGATGAGATGGTTGGATGGCATCACTGACTCAATGGACATGGGTTTGAGTGGACTCCGAAGGTTGGTAATGGACAGGGAGGCCTGGTGTGCTGCGGTTCATGAGGTTGCAAAGAGTCGGACACGACTGAGCGACTGAACTGAACTGAGAGTTCCAATCTTATTTTCCAATCATGGAAATGGCCATAAGCACAAATCAACATGACAATGTCCAGGACAAAAGTGTCCAAGCCCAGAAGCAGGTTTTGGGATGGCTGATCTGCCTAATTTTTTTTCAGGTTTCCTCACGTGCACTGTGACTGCAGCCTCATCCATGTGCTTTGCAAGCTCCTTCCTCAGAGAATGAAATGAAAATGTTCAGAATTTGGAGATGTGGATAAAATTAAATATATGGATGTTATTTCATGCTTGGTTTTAAAGTTTCCATCCCCTTCATGCCCCCTACCCCAGTACACGTTTCTGTAATACTCAGCTCCAGACTTGCTTTAGGAGGTGGTTTCCCTCCTGTGCAAAATGTTATTGTGGCATCAAATAAAATCAGTATTCAAGACAAAAATATTTTAATCCAGTATTTAGGAAATATAAAAATTAGTGCAAAAATATCACATGATGAAAATATTACTAAAATTTAAACATAGGTAAGTGTGACCCTGCACTTGCTCCACTGTACCTCATGCGTGGTTCCAACAAAACATTATTAACAAACAAGGTCAGTTGCCTACTTGATGGATTTAAATACCACAGGATGCCCAGTAGGTACTGCCTCTACCACAGAGTCCTGAGGGAGGTGTCCCTGTTGGCCTTGGGCTATCCAGGTAGCTTTTGGTTCTGAAGAGGGACTGCAGAAGAGAACCAGAGGAGCCCAGGGACAACCGAGCCCCCTGGAGAACTAGGCAGCTCCAGGTTAGCTGTGTACTCGGGAACCAGGCGAAGTATCTGGTGCGGTGGAAAAGGCTCTCCATCCTTGGGTTCAGAGGGTGAATTGATGTGGTGGAGGTGCCTCTGCAGGTTCCCTCGTTTCCCCTCCCGCACCCCCGCCTCATCCCCAGGCCCCAGGCGGGCAGCTCCAGCTGCTGCTGCTGTTGCTTCCTCCTGGGCTCCTGGCCGCCTCCTCGACCTCCCCCAGCTCCAGTTCAGACCACACTAGGCCTCCTCTCCTCCCACTACCATCGCTGATACCACGGGAGGCTTCATATCTGGAAAAGGAGCAAGGCCGAGAGAGAGGCTATAGGGAGACCAAGGGCTGTGACTGTGCAGCAGCTGAGTCCGGTCCACTGGCCTCTCCCACGGAAAGGCCTCTGGCCATGTGGTTCTTCCCGGTCTTCCAGGCTGCAATAGCATCACCCAGGCTGTGGCCCCACCCCACCTGCCCCCAGCGGAGGCTCCAGTCTTGAGCGCTGTGGATGAATCAGCCTCTATGCCCAGATCTGTGCAGATGTGCTAGTCCGGGATAGTCCTGGGGCTAACCGCCGGGTCAGTTCTCTTCTGGGCGCCTGGTCCCAGTTGTAGCTTGTGTTGCTGGTCCAGTGTGTGCTTGCTCCTGCTTAGGCGCCCTCCCTCCCTCGACAACCCCCTCCCTCCCTGGCCCCCCACTCCCTCCGGCCCTGCCCCTTGATCGAGGTAGGTGGGACCCTCTGGGGGCACTTGAGGCCAGGGCATGGCCATAAAGTGGAGGCGTGCCAACCTGCGGTGGGGATGGGCAGGGAAATGAGACCTCACTGGCCCCTGGAGCCAGAGCCCTGGAGAAACGTTAAGAGAACATCTCTCCAGGGATGCAGGCTCCTAACCCATAGTTCCCTTGGAGGGAGAGATGCAAAGATGGGGCTGGAGAAAGCCACAGCCCAGTGGTCCCCCTTGTCCTGTGGGCTCTGAGCACGTCTGCACCCTCCAACCCCCCTCCACCGCTCCAACTCTGTAACTAATGGATGGGGCTCTGGTTCTGTTTCATTCACCCCAAAGTCCACGAATGGGGCTAGTGATTCAGATGACATGATTAGCTAGGGGGCTGCTTGCTCTGGCTCCTGGGCGCTCTATTTCAGGGCACACAGTGTGTTCAGAAGCCAGCTGCAAGAAACCCAACCCTCCCCTTACGTAGCAACAAGTACTACCGATTTGTGCTAACCCACGTCAGAGTGCACGCGTAGACCCTGGCCAGTACTTAGTGCTCTCAGAAAGCTTACAGTGCAAGGGGCCCTTCCTTCGGGGCCCTTCCTTCAACTTGGCAGGTAACTGTGCAGCTCTGCATACAGGGCTGGACTCAGCTCCCCACCGCTGGCTGCAGGCACCCTGCAACACTTGCGCCCCTGTTCTAGATCAGGAAGAGTTTGTTTCCATCTCCCCCATCGCTGCCCTTCTCTCCTGCACCTCAGTTCCTTCCTTCCCCTCCACCCTCACCCTTTCCCAAGCCACCCTCCCCTCCCCTCCCCTCCCCCTCTGTCCCTCCTCTAACTTCTAGAATTCTGTTTCTGCAGTGAGAAGTGCAAATGAAAGCCAGGCCAGGCTGAGGGTTTATGCTTGTTCCAGAGGTATTTACAGGTGTCTTGGGGCGTGGGAATATCCTGAATATCAAGCGTAGCTTCTAACCGAGTCCCGTGCTTCACGTTGCACTTGATTTATGTTTCTACCTGCTCCCTCGTCATAATCCTCATCCCCCTTTAAAAGACATCAAACCAGAGTGCTATTGCTCAGTGTCAGTCACCGAGAAGCTCTGTGCTGCCCTGATCCACTCACTGCACTTTCACACGTGGCCCCTCTTCTACCAGTGGGTTGGAATAGAGAAGGAGGAGCAGGTAGACAGAGCTGGGGCTGCTGTGTTAGGCAACCTGCCTTTGAGGGGCACGGGGATTTGATCAGACAGCCTCTTAGGTACCTTTATCCTGGAGGACATTAATCATTTTTATCATTAATTAACTGTGTTGATAAATTCTTTAAACCTCTCTTTCTCTCTTTTTTCCCATGCCCCATGGCATGTGGGATCTCAGTTTCCCCCACCAGGGATTGAACCGGTCTTCCCTACAGTGGAAGCACAGAGTCTTAACCACTGGACTGCCATGTCATACATAATGACACTTTAGTGCAGGTGTGGAGGAGAGGAGGTGACATTTGTGCGCCCATCACTAATGTGCTCTTTGGAAGCTTATATTTAGGATGTTCCTTACATCCTGGGCAGTAACACTTTGGCATTGAAGATTTCCAATAAAACTTTACAGGTAACCACACACACCGATTTATGTTTACCACTTCAGTCACTTTCTCTTTATTCATTTATTCATGAGGGTCTGTGAGAAGGCAGATATTTATCCTCTGATGATTCTCAATGAGGGCAGAATGGTTTCCTGTGAAAATGACATCTGTCCCGCACATTTTTGTACCTGTGAGCGTCAGTAAGCCTATGTTGGGTGTGGTATAGAGGCCCTGTGGTGGGCGGTGTGGGAATGTCACAATACCCGACCCAGCCATTGTGCTGTGGGTTCTCAGTGTCTCCAGAGGAAGATCAGCCCACAGCAGAAAAAGAATCCACAGATTATGGAGGTGCGTTGCAGAGCCCCACTATCTCCTCACTCTGTGACCCTGGGCAAGTTGGCTGACCTCTCTCCGTGCCTCAACTGTCACGTCTATAGAATGGATCTCATGATGGTACCTGCTTACACTGTCGTGAGGTTTAAATAAAGTAATAAAGATAGGCCCGTGGTGAGCACTCAACCAGCATCAGCTGGTGCTGGAGTGAAGGGATCAAGAGTGTGGTCAGTCTGCATCCTCGTCCACACTGACACTGAAGATGTCAGGTGAGGAGTTATCGGGAAGAACAGCAAAATTTATATGTTGATAACACATAAAAAAAAAAAAAGAAAACACATAGAACAGTGCCTGGCACAGTAGGTAAGGGCTTGATCCATGCGAGTTATTGGTATTATTTGTATTACTATTGCTATTATCTATATTTTTACTTTGGTGTTATTGATGAAAACTATTTCTAATTCAGAGACTATGCCCTAAGTCATTTGCTGGGCGTGAGAACTGAACATGGAAAGAGGGGATGGTTAGGGATCCAACAGAGTACAGAGCTCAAGCAGAAAAGGCTTGAGCCAAGGGCCTAGGTTAGGAGCATGCAGCTATGTCCAGGAGATGGAGGAATTTCCAGGGATCCATAGACAGTGCATGTTGGAAGGGAATCTGGGGTATCACAGGATATAATGTTGAAAGGGAGGAAATCAAGATGTGGCAAAAAACTGTGCAAAACTGTTTGTATTCTATATGTAAGGGGGAACTAGGCTTCCGAGGTGGCTCTGTGGTAAAGAATCGGCCTGCCAGGCTGTAAAGTCTGGGAACCACAACTACTGAGCCCACGAGCTGCAACTATTGAAGCGCAAGCACCCAAGATTCCATGCTCCACAACAAGAGAAGTCACTGCAGCAAGAAGCACACGCAGTACAACTAGAGAGTAGCCCCCACTCGCCACAACTAGAGAAAGCTCACACGAAGCAACAGACCCAGTACAGTCAAAAATAAATAAATAAATACTTTTTAAAAAGAAAGCAAGGGTGGGACTTCTCTGGTGCTTCAATGGCTAAGACTGTACTCTCACTACAGGGGACCTGGGTTCAATGCCTGGTCAGGGAACTAAGATCCCACATGCCACAACAAAGACCCAGTGCAGCCAAATAGAGAAATAAATAAAAATATTAAAAAAGAAATAATCTACAATTAACAGTCAAAAGAGAAAGCAAGGGTAGTAGAGCCTTAGTAAATTGTCATGTACATATCTTTTTATTTTTTTGAGAAATGAAAAAATCTTTTGTCAGACACAGTAATCAAACCACCATGGTATTGGAACAAACACAGACATATAGATCAAAGGAACAGAATAGAGACCCCCCAAAATAAATCCACACTCCTACTGCCAATTAATCCATGATAAAAGAGGCAAAACTATACATTGGCTAAGACAGTCTCTTCAGCAAGCAGTGCTGGGAAAACTGGATGCTACACATGAAAGTGTGAACAGCACATTTCTTCACACCATACACACAAACTCAATTGGTTAAAAAACTTAAATGTAAAACAAGACACTGTTCAACTCCTAGAAAAAACACAGGCGAAACATTCTGTGACATAAATCATAGTGACATTTTCTTAGATCAATCACCCAAGGCAAAAGAAATATCAATCAAAGCAGAAGTAAGCAAATGAGATCGAATCAAACTGCAAAGCTTATTATGCACAACAAAGGAACCCATCAACAAAACTAACAGAAAACCTACTGAAGAGGAGAAAATATTTTCAAAGGGTGCAACTGAGAAGGGGTTAATATCCAAAATATAGGGAATTGCCTTGAAGTACAGTGGTTAGCACTCCTCACTCACTACTGAGGGCCCGAGTTCAATCCCTAATTTGCAGCTAAGATCCCACAAGCCATGCAGCATGGCCCCAGAAACACTGTGAAACAATTAAAGATTAAACTGAAAAAGTAAACCTAAGAAATCTAAACTACACAAACAGTTCATAATGACTCAATGCAGAAAAGATAAACAACCTAATCAAAAAATGGGCAGAAGACCTAAATAGGCATGCTCTAAAGCAGACATATAGGGCTTCCCTGGTGGCTCAGAGGGTAAAGCATCTGCCTGTGATGTGGAAGACCCAGGTTCGATCCCTGGGTCGGGAAGACCCCCTGGAGAAGGAAATGGCAACCCACTCCAGTATTCTTGCCTGGAGAATCCCATGGACAGAGGAGCCTGGTGGGCTACAGTCCATGGGGTCGCAAAGAGTCAGACATGACTGAGTGACTATACTTACTTACAAAGCAGACATATAGAGGGCCAAGAGGCACATGAAAAGATGACAAAGATGGCTAATCATCAGAGAAATGCAAATCAAAACCACAATGAGCTAACACCTCACACAGGTGAGAATGGCTATCATCAAAAAGTCTACAAATAAATGGTAGACAGGGTGTGGAGAAAAAGAAACCCTCCTATACTGTTGGAGGGAGTGTAAATTGGTGCAGGTACTATGGAAATGGTATGCAGGTTCTTCAAAAAACTATAAATAGAATTACCATTTGATCCAGAAATTCCATTCCTGGATCCAGAAAAAAAAAAATGAAAACTCTAATTTGAAAAGACACAGGCACCATAATGTTCATAGCAGCACTATTCACAGCAGCAAAGGCATGGGAACAACCCAAGTGGCCATCAGGAGACGACTGGCTTAAAACAATCTGAAATACACACACACACACACACACATACACACCACACACACACACACACACACACACACACACACACACACACACACACAATTGACTTCCTTGGTGGCTCAGTGGTAACGAATCCCCCTGCTAAGCAGGAGACTCAGGTTCGATCCCTGGATCAGAAAGATCCCCTGGAGAAGGAATTGGCCATCTACTCCTGTATTCTTGCCTGGAGAATTCCATGGACAGAGGAGCCAGGCGGGCTACAGTCCATGGGATTGCAAGGAGTCAGACACAACTGAGCAACTAAACAATACAACAAAACACAGTTGTACGGTTTGATCAGAGAAGAAGAGTTAAAAGCCATGAGGGATATATTATAGAGACTAGATCTGATGCACTGGTGGGAGCTGAGATGAAGTCTATGAAAGGCTATTGCCTTCACATTTTAGGGTGGCCTGAAGTCACTGAAGATAATCACGGCCAACAGCTGGGCAGACAGGTGCATATGAACTGGGGGAGAGCAAAGGCCAAGTGGAAGCTGCAAGGACTCCCTTGAACCCACAACAACAAACTAAAACCCACGAAGGCATAAAATCCTGTGAGCCATACATCTGCCTCTTACCGTGTCCAATCTAGAGAAGGAGCCGGCGTCCTCTGACACCCAGCTGCACATGCACACGGCCAGGGTCTGAGCTGTTGTAGGAGATCACCCTGTGGGCTGGAGTTGCTGCGGGGCCCCTGCTGGCCCACGGCAACAGGGGTGCCAGGGAGTCAGTGCCAATGCATGCAAGCGGCAATCGCACCTGCTCTTACACCCAACTTCAGAACATAATGGCCGTGGCTTCACTCCCACCTGCCAGATCTTGCCCCAGCTTTTCTTCCGGCCAACCTTCACTCAGGACAGGGAAGGCAATCCTAGGAAACGAAGCTCTAGCCTAGCTCAATTGACAAAGCCATGACAACAAGCAGAGACAGACACCACAGTAGAGCGGACCTGGTCATTACTGGAGGGAAGGATGACACAGCATGGCAAATGACACACAGTGGGGGGGAGGCATTCCGGCCCTCACTTACAGACAAGGATGTCTCAGCATTTGGTGCTCAGATTCCACAAAAGCTGTGTCCACAAAGGACTCATGTAACCACCACATTTATGCCACCCATCCTGTTGAGTGTCTCTGTCCACAGTGCTTGGTGGAGCAGAAGAGGAAGCTACCATAAGTAAGCATGGAGCTACCGGCAGCATTTCGGAAAACTGGTCACCGTGACTTTGGGTCACTGACCAATAACTTCTGAGCTAGGCCATCGACCTCTGAATATTCCACCAGCTTCTCAAAGAGGGTGAGTGCTCCTAGGGTGATATATATATATATAAAAAGAAAACACTAGTTTGAAAGATACATGCACCACAGCATTCATTGCAGTACTATTTACAATAACCAAGATATGGAAGCTACCCAAGTGTCCCTCAACAGAGGAATAGATAAAGATGTGGTGTGTGTGTGTATATACTCACACACAGTGGAATACTGCTGAGCCATAAAACGAAGGAAATTTTGTCAGTTGCAACAACATGGATGGACTCTCCAAAGAGTATTATGCTTAGTGAAGTAAGTCAGAGAAAGACAAACACTATGATATCACTTGTATGTGGAACCTAAAAAATAAAACAAGCTAGTGAATATGACCCAAAGAAAGAAACTAAACTCACCAATATAGAGAACAAACTAGTGGTTACCAGTGGAGAGACAAAGTGGGGAAGAACAAGATCGGAGTAATGGATTGATAGGTAACAAACTACAATATATGAAATAAATAAGCTTCAAGGACATACTGTGCAGCACATGGAATATAGCAATAGTTCATAATAACTATAAATGGAGTATAACTTTTAAAAATTGTGAATCACTATGTTGTATCCCTGAACTTCATAATATTGCACATCAACTATAACTCAATTAAAAATATGTAAATACAAAGAAATGAAATCAACCAATACAACAGAGTGACTGTTTCCTTATTTTTTGATGACACTTAGAGAAATAGGGGTGACACTGTATAGGCTTTGGTCGGAATAGTGACTAGTTTCCAAAGCTTCAGGTGGGAATATGAACCTGAAATCTGTCCCAGTGTGACTCTTGGATATCTTCTCAGATTAAAAATAAAAGTTTGAGACACAATAATCTCTGTTTCTGTGCTCTTTCCCACATCTATTGAGAATAAGAAATAGTGGGCCCATGGATACAAGAGGAAATCACGGGAGAACAGCTTGAAGATACAGGGAAGTTGCAAAGATGATAGCACAGATATTCTGCTGATTTTACGGGATAAGATGGGCTTGAAGCATTTTCCAAAGGAGGAAGAATTGGAAGTGGCTTTATTCATCACAAAATAGTTGATTTTTACATAAGAACATCCAACAAATAGCTCTCCTTTCCTGGTTTGACTGGCAGAAAGCTATATAAGCAGAGCATGGTAAACAGCTCCACAGCCCATACTTCATTTAAACTTATTATTTATCCTCTAGATAAACAAAGTTAGAAATAGAAAATATTAATTCAGCTTCTAAAGTTTTCCACCTAAGAATTTCCTCAGGAAATTCTGATTACTCTCTTTTAAAGAGTAATAGAAACTATGGGTGTTATTTTGAAGAACCAGTTTTCTTCAGGGGTCATGGTGGTAATAACAATAGTAACAACAATAATGGCTAATACTGATTTAGGACTTGCTATGTGCTAGGCACTAACCAATTATTTTTCATGTATTATCTCATTTCGTCCTCCTCCATACCTGTAAACAATCAGTAGCCTGATTGCTTCCACTTAAAGATGAGGAAACTGGAGCCTAGAAAGGTTGTGATTTGTGTAAGGACACACAGTAAGCTCCAGAGCCAGATTCCAAACCCAGTTGCCCTACATTCCTACAAAAATTCACACTGGGGAGTTTCCTGGTGGTCCAGTGGCTAAGATTTCAAGTTCCCAGTGCAGAGGGCCTGGATTCAATCCCTGATCAGGGAACTAGATCCCACATGTCACACCTAAGAGTTCACATGCAGCAACTAAGACCCAGAGCAGCCAAATAAATTAATTAAAATAGTTTAAAAAATTGACATTTATAAAAATTCACACTGATCAAAGGGTAGACATTACTTTGGCAAAAGATGCATAAACAGAAATGTTGAGTGCAGCATCTTTTAAAAGAATTTAACATTTGAAAAAAGCTTGTTTATCATAAGCAACTGATTAAATTAGTGAAGGTCCCTCCATCCAACAGGTTTATGTATCTGGTAGGAACTATATTGCAAAGAAGCATGGATAATATGATCCAACTGTAGTTGAGACAGCATTTTACCAGTATTTACATATACGAAAACATCTGGAAAATCATACAGAAGACTACAACGATCAGTTTGAAGTGATAGGATCCAAGGTAAATGAAAACATGAATTTCCAACAACAATTACCTTATAAAGAATAGAATAAAATCTTTAAACATCACACTACTCCTTTTCCCTGAGAGATACTGCTTCCAGCTTGAGCTCCAGACTGGAAACCGACTGCACTCAGGTGCTCTGTCATTATCCTCTCTGGACTTCCTACTCCACATATGTAATAACAAGGTGCTTTAATTTCAAAAATTCCTTCCAGCTCTAACATTCTTTGACTTGGTCCATATCATTCCTAGGGAAGTTCTTTACAGAAAAAGGAAACATACGAAAAGGGCGTGTGGGGATTTAATGTCCATAAAACATCTCCTCACACTTTCCCTGTTGTCAGTTAACAATGTTGTGATAATTTCAGCTGAACAGCAGAAGGGCCTCAGCCATACATACACATGTGTCCATTCTCCCCCAAATTGCCCTGCCATCCAGGCTGCCACATAACATTCAGCAGTCTCCACTCTTTTTTAAGATTCTTTCCTCAGTACAGAGTATTGAGTTCCCTCTGCTACACAGTAGGTTCTTCTTTGCTATCTATTTTTTTTTGTTATCTATTTTATATATATTAGAGTGTGTATGACAACCCCAATCTCCCGAGAAAGACGATTTTTAACCTACACATTAACAGACAAACAAAACACACTGGACGCCGAAACAACACGCCCAACAACTCAAGCCAAAAAAGAAACAAAAGCAAACTGGCTAAACACAATCCCCAGTCCCGTTCTCAGTCCATAGACTCTTGGTTTCTTTCTTAAGATCACCTGTTATATATACATCAGAAAATGATAATAATAATAATAACTAACCTTTATTTCTCGGCTTATCCATAGGGCCATTTATGGCTGCCCTTGTAGCTCAGCGGTAAAGAATCTGCTTGCCAATGCTGGAGACAGAAGAGCCACGGGTTCGATCCCTGGGCCAGAAAGATCCCCTGGGGTAGGAAATGGCAACTCATTCTCGTATTCTTGCCTGGAAAATTCCGTGGTTAGAGAAGCCTTGCGGGGTACAGTCCATGGACTCGCCAAGAGTCGGACACGACTTAGCCACTGAGCACACAGGCATAGGAGAACTCACTGCGGGGCAAAGGAGGAAGAGTCTGTTTCTTAGAAACGCGGGGACTGGCGGTGGCGGCCTTGACTCTCCCGCGCCCTCTGCTGGGGACGTGGCTCCACGCTGACTCTCCGCACTTGCGCCTTCCCTACAAGCTTCTCGCCCTTCGTGCGCTGATGTGAGACTGCTAGGTGACACGGGGGGAACTGGAGATTACTAGGGGCTGCAGTGGGGACGTGTGGAGTCTGAGAAGTGAGGTCCAGACTGAGGGCGGTGTGGGAGTCTGTGGGGCGGAGAGCGATGTGCCGCCTGCGGGATGCAGGGTCACCAAGATCTACTTTCCGCTATGCGAGTGTGGTCCTGGCACCACCGGTGGCGTCTCCCGCGCCCCGCAGCCCTTTGCTCTGCTTAGGAAAATGGTAGAAAGCAGGGGCGAGGGGCAGTCTCCCTGGAGCCTTTTAAGCCTGCCTCCTTCCCATAAACTGCAAAACCTGCCCTTACAGGGAAAGCGCTGTGTTTTCTATTAGCCTTCCTGCAGGGCCGTTTATCACCAATTGGTATTATGAAAACGGAGGACGTTTTTCAACAATTGTAAATCCTGAAACTATGTCTTGCAGGTCCTTGACCAGGGGCCATTTCTCTGAGAGTCACTGGTCTGGAATCTTCCAAACTGACTTGCTCCACACCCCACTTCTCCCCCATCCCTGCTTTCCATCCCCTTAGCAAATGCTTTCCAAGATGCCTATTCACCTAAGAACTGTAATTCTGAGATCTCACCCATTTATGTCCACTTGCTAGTTGTGTGGCAGCAGGTACATCACTACTCAGAGATAACAGCATCAGCCTCTACAGAATGGATGAATGGTGCTGCTGCTAAGTCGCTTCAGTCATGTCCGACTCTGTGCGACCCCATAGATGGCAGCCCTCCAGGCTCTCGCGTCCCTGGGGTTCTCCAGGCAAGAACACTGGAGTGGGTTGCCATTGCCTTCTCCGGAATGGATGAATAAACCTCCTTTATTCACTCATTCCACCTGTGTCAACCGAGCACCTATTCCATCTGGACCCTGGGCTAGGTGCTGGGAAGACCTCAGGGAGAAAGACAGATGCTTTCCTTCCTGTCATGAAATTTGCCTCCCAACTAGGGACCCAGACAGTAAACCAATAAATACACAAATAGTGATGTGTCCATGTAAGGAACGTGCTACAAGGAGAGAGAATACATGGATTCTGACTTGGGTTGTAAGGTCAAGGAAGGCCACTCCAGGAAGGGACACAAAAGCTTAACCTGAAGGATACCTAAGCCGGATAAAAGTTGCTGGGCAAAAATCCTGAATTGGGAAGGTTTCGTATGTTTTAGAAAGGCCCAGGAGTGGCTAGATATCAGGAGTGAGGAGGAGAGAGGCTCCAAAGGAGTTTGGAGAAGCAACCACGGGACCCTTGATGTTGTACGTTCTATGGATTTGGACAAATGTATTACTGATGTGTATCCATCATTATACTATCAAACAGGGTATTTTCACTGCCCCCCAAATCCTCTGTGTTCTTCCTACTCCTCCCTCCTCCTGGCAACCACTGATCTTTTTTCTGTTTTTTGTCTGTCTCCATACTTCTGCCTTTTCCACAATGGCATATAAATGGACTCACACAGCACGCAGCCTTTTGAAACTGGCTTCTTTCACTTAGTAATAATGCATTTAAGGTTCTTCCATGTCTTTTAGTGGACTTTTTTCAGATATTTTAATGTATCCAAGTGTGGAGTAATGGAAGTCGCTCAGTCGTGTCTGACTCTTTGCGACCCCGTGGACAATACAGTCCATGAAATTATCCAGGCCAGAATACTGGAGTGGGTGGCCTTTTCCTTCTCCAGGGGATCTTTCCAACCCAGGGATCAAACCCAGGTCTCCAGCACTGAAGGCAGATTCTTTACCAGCTGAGCCACAAGGGAAGCCCTGACGTATCCAAAGAGCTAAAGAAAACAATGTCTAAAATCTAAAGGAATGATTCCACTCCAATAAGAGCTTGTAAGTCATCATTCCCACCCTCAGAAGAAAAAATATGAACAGATTAAAAATCAAT
This sequence comes from Capricornis sumatraensis, assembly GCF_032405125.1. NCBI lineage: Eukaryota > Metazoa > Chordata > Mammalia > Artiodactyla > Bovidae > Capricornis > Capricornis sumatraensis. The sequence continues at coordinate 38,152,742 of NC_091092.1, read as the reverse complement.
GACCATTCTTGGCCACATCACAGAATTGAGATCATGGGACAAATTGTAATCCCTGAACTGGAGAAAGAGCTGATTCTCATATTTAATGGACCCATCAGTTGACTGGAAAGGGCTTGGATTAGCATCAGAGAGTTTGAAGATACATCAGTAGAAACCCCCCAAACTGAAATGTAGAGAAAAAATTAATAAAACATGGAATAGAATATCTTCCAATCACTGTGGGACAATTACAAAAGGTATAACATGTATAATGGGACTACACAAAGCAAAGAAAGAGAAAAGAAACAGAGGAAATATTTGAAATAATAATAGCTGGGATTTTTCTAAAATTAATGAGAGCCGACACATCTAGGAAGTTCAGAGAACACCAAGCAATATAAATGTCAAAAGGAAAAAAAAAAAAAAACACCTAGGCATGTCATATTCAAACTGCAGAAAACCAAACACAGAGAAAATCTTGAAAAAAGCAGAGAATAAAAACACCTCACCTAACATGTATATTATCATATGTGAAACGGATCTCCAGTCCAGGTTCGATGCAGGATACAGGGTGCTCAGGGCTGCTGCACTGGAATGACCCAGAGGGATGGGATGGGGAGGGATTTGGGAGGGGGGTTCAGGATGGGGAACACATGTATACCCGTGGTGTATTCATGTCAATATATGGCAAAACCAATACAATATTGTAAAGTAATTAGCCTCCAAAAAATTAATTAATTATTTTTTTTAAAAAAACACCTTACCTAGAAAGGAACACAGGTGGTCCCTGCAGGGAGTCTTGCTCTATATGCCAGTCTGAGTCTTGCCAGAAGCCTGACCGAATGGCAAGGCCATTAGCCACGTCCACAGTTCAGTGAAGATACAGCAAGCCTTCTTGTTGAAGTGACCCGGACAGACATCCACACTGCATGAGGCTCAGCTCATTGCAATGAGCATCCCTCGCCACACTCAGTAAGGGGAAGGGCGGTCTCAGATTCAGTGGCAGCTGTGCCCCATTCCTGCTTGTTTGTAGTTGACCGGGAGGAGCCATCAGGTGTGCTGATCAGGCCCATTTATGGTCCAGGACAGGGGGTCCCCAACCCCCGGGATCTAATGCCTGATGATCTAAGTGGAGCTGATGTTATGATAATAAAAACAAAGGGCACAGTAAATGTAACATGCTTGAATCGTCCCGAAACCACCATGACCCCACCCCGTCCGTGGAAAAACTGTCTTCCACGAAACTGGTTCCTGGTGCTAAAAAGGTTGGGGACTGGTGATCCAGGTCTTTGTACCTGGACCCTCACAGGGCCAGTGGAAGCAGTTGCTCTTTGGGCAATGTGCCGGGGAGCCAAAGAGTCACCCCTGAGAACCTTTCAGGGAGTTGTGAGAGCCCATCTGTTCTGCACTTGTTCATTCCTGTATGTACCATTTCTATATAAGATTCCTGAACCACCTCCATCAGGTGAGTTGAGACATCTGCTTGGATCCATGCCACGACTGGAATTTATGGGCTTAAGATTACTTAGGGGCTTCTCTGGTGGTCGGGTGGTTAAGAATCTGCCTTCCAATGCAGGGGATGCAGGTTTGATCTCTGATCAGGGAACTAAAACCCTACATGGCTCGGAGCTACCTAGCCACATGCGCCCACAACTACAGAGCCCGTGTGCCTTAATGAATTATCCCACATGAAGCAACAGAGAGCCCATGTGTCGCCACTAAGACCTGACATAGCCAAATAAATGAATATTTTTAAAGATTACTTCACAGCCATGAATCATGTGCACAGTATCCACCCAGGGCCAATAAGAGACCAGTAACTGTCCTGAGCTGACTAAGACACTGGGGCTCCCTGATTCACCTCCAGATTCACCAGCAAAGGTGAAATCCAGGGCCATCACCATGCAGACTCTAGTGGGACTCTGTGTCAGGTTCCTCATAATCTGCTTCCTGACCCCAGATTAGAGTTCCTTAGCGGGGATAGCCCATGGATCTCCCTCGAGGCCCCCAGATTGTGTGAGTAGACCCAGAGATGACTTTGGGAAAGCCCTTGCCCAGATTGTCCAGAAGAGGTCACCTGAATACCATTTTTACGTTATACTTTCCGTTGGTGGGTGCTGTGCTGAGCTGCTCAGTCCAGCCCTTTCGGAGCCGCACAGGCTCCTCTGTCCATCGGGATTCTCCAGGCTAGAATACTGGAGTGGGTTGCCATGCCCTCCTCCAGGGGATCTTCCCAACCAGGGATTGAACCCAGTCTCCCACATTGCAGATGGATTCTTTACCATTTGAGCCACCAGGGAAGCCCATGAATATTGATGCGGGTGGCCTATCCTTTCTCCAGGTTATCTTCCCGAACTAGAAATCGGTCTTGGGTCTCCTGCGCTGCAGGTGGATTTTTTACCAACTGAGCTACCAGGGAAGCCCCAACTTTTGCTACTTCTTCAGTAACTATTTTTTACCCTTCTGTGGCCAGGAAGAGGGGAGAATTCTGGTTTGGGGCCTGCACCAGAAGTTCATAGCAGTTGATCTGATGGGTTTTGAGGGATTCAGGCAAGTGAGCCGAACTGAGGCCAATCTCCAGCATCAGCAGTATTCATAGCTCTGGAGTGCGTGTGCTCATCAGTGAGGGGCCATACAAATCCTCCTTCTTTCTCGGCTGCCTGGCATTGACCTTAGTGAGGGAGAGCTCAAGACACATCGGTCCTTGTGGCACTGAGAAAATTCTCCCTGCTTCTGGGAAGCAGTGGGCTCTTTTTATTCCTCTGCCTCTTTGTTCTGTCTGCTGTATTAGTGTCTTCATCACCTTCGTGGTAGCAAATGTTTATTGAACACCTACAGCTTGCCAGGTTTTCTTCTGAGTGCTCCACGTGAATCTCTTCATCCTCTTTTCAGCTCTATAAACTAATATTAAGATCCCGTTGTACGGATGAGGTTCAGAAAGCTGAAACAGTCTGTTCAAAGTCACAGAGCCAGTCCATTGCAGAGCTCTGATTTGAATCCGAGTCCACAGTTTGTCTTCTTCCTATGAAGCCAGCTGCCTCTCACACTTCCTCCTCCCCACCCACATGCCTCTCCCTCTCCAGGTCGTCTCAGCCGCATAGTCTCTGTGTGGGTCCTGGGTTTGTGTGCTGTCCTCCAGGCAGTGAGCTCAGAGATGGCACTTAGCCAAGCACTTCCCTTTCTTTGTTGGGACTGAGGCATTGTCTTAACAGGAGAAACCAACCACTCCATATACAAGCACCATGGTTAAGGGCAGGGGCTCCAAACCTTGGAGATTTCATAGACTAGCAATATTAGTATTGATCATGGCATCTGGTCCCATCACTTCATGGCAAATAGATGGAGAATCAGTGGAAACAGTGTCAGACTTTATTTTTGGGGGCTCCAAAATCACTGCAATCACTGATTGCAGCCATGAAATTAAAAGACGTTTACTCCTTGGAAAGAAAGTTATGACCAACCTAGATAGCATATTCAAAAGCAGAGACATTACTTTGCCAACTAAGGTCCGTCTAGTCAAGGCTATGGTTTTTCCAGTGGTCATGTATGGATGTGAGAGTTGGACTGTGAAGAAAACTGAGCATCGAAGAATTGATGCTTTTGAACTGTGGTGTTGGAGAAGACTCTTGAGAGTCCCTTGGACTGCAAGGAGATCCAACCAGTCAATCCTAAAGGAGAGCAGTCCTGGGTGTTCATTGGAAGGACTGATGCTAAAGCTGGAACTCTAGTACTTTGGCCACCTCATACGAAGAGTTGACTCATTGGAAAAGACTGATGCTGGGAGGGGTTGAGGGCAGGAGGAGAAGGGGACGACAGAAGATGAGATGGCTGGATGGCATCATCGACTCGATGGACATGAGATTGAGTGAACTCCAGGAGCTGGTGATGTACAGAGAGGCCTGGCGTGCTGCAATTCATGGGGTCGCAAAGAGTCAGACACGACTAAGTGACTGAACTGAACTGAACTGAATATTAGTAAAATAAAACTGGGTTTGGACAGAGGTCATAATCTTTTCATTTTACCAATTAAGACCTTGTCATACTCTTCCTATTACTAATATTAGTAACAGAAATAATATCTAAAGCTTATAGAGAAAGATTACCATGTACCATATACTATTCTCAAACTTTCAATGAATTCCCCGATTTAATCCTCACAAAAATCATATTCAGTGGGCATTGTCATTTTCCCCATTTTGGAGACAAGCAAATTGACAAAAAGAAACGTTTTGTAAATTACTCCTGACTCTGCTGAAAACCATTATAGTATATTGTCTCTCATCTGTGTTTGATAAAAGATATTTTTAAAAGAAAGCATCAAAGGACTTTCCTGGTGGTCCAATGGTTAAGACTCTGCACTTCCACTGCAGGGGGCATGGGTTCGATTCCTGGTTGGAGAGCTAAGATCCTGAGTGCCACAGGGTGTGGCAAAAAAAAAAAAAAAAAGAAAAGAAAAGAAAAGAAAAAAATTAACCATCAAGCACAGCCAGAGGCCTTGATCTCAGAATTTAGGAACAACCAACTAAGAGCATGGACAGTTCAGGGTTTGTCTTGGGCAAAGCAAATGCTCTCTCTCTCTCTCTCTTTTTTGCAATTTAATGTGAAAGTACTAATATGTGCTTTGAGAAGTAAACGTCTAGCTAAATACTGAGACCTTAACCCAGTGACTGGCACATAAGAATACAGTACATACATTTATCATGGTAATTCCTTGTGGCACAACCCTGCAAACTAACCTCTTGCTGGGAGGAAACTAAGGCAACTATAGACTCTTCCTGTTACTGAGGTCAGGTAAGTTTCTGTAACTGACGACACCCTCCTTCCCTCAGCTGTCTCCAATTTCCCCTCCTTGAATAAACTGAAGCAGAGGAGTTTTACTTCCCATTGGTTGATATTGTTGTTGCCATCAGTTCTGTTCAATTGCTCAGTCCTGTCAGACTTGTTGCAATACATGGACTGCAGTAAACCAGGCTTCCCTGTCCATCCCCAACTCCCGTGGCTTGCTCAAATTCATGTCCATCAAGTCAGTGATGTCCCCTTCTCCTCCTGCCTTCAATCTTTCCCAGCATCAGGGTCTTTCCAATGAGTCAGTTCTTCCCATCAGGTGGCCAAAGTGTTGGATCTTCAGCTTCAGTATCAGTCCTTCCAATGAATATTCAGGACTGATTTCCTTTAAGATTGACTGGTTTGACCTGTTTGCTGTCCAAGGGATTCTCAAGAGTCTTCTCCAACACCACAGTTCAAAAGCATCAATTCTTCGGTGCTCAGCTTTCTTTACAGGCCAACTCTCACATCCACATATGACTACTGGAAAAACCACAGCTTTGACTAGATGGGCCTTTGCCAGCAAAATAATGTCTCTGCTTTTTAATATGCTGTCTAGGCTTGTCATAGCTTTTCTTCCAAGGAGCAAGCATCTTTTAATTTTGTCACCATCTGCAGTGATTTTGGAGCCCCAAAAGATAAGTCTGTTACTGTTTCCATTGTTTCCCCACCTATTTGCCATGAAGTGATGGCATGGTCTTCCTTTTTTGAGTGTTGAGTTTTTAAGCCAGCTTTTTCACTCTTCTCTTTCATTTTCATCAAGAGGCTCTTTAGTTCCTCTTCACTTTCAGCCATAGGGGTGGTGTCACCTGCATATCTGAGGTTATTGATATTTCTCCTGGCAATCTTGATTCCAGCTTGTGTTTCATCCAGCCTCCCATTTCGCATGATGTACTCTGCATAGAAGTGAAATAAACAGGGTGACAATCTACTCCTTTCCCAATTTGGAACCAGTTCATTGTTCCATGTCTGGGTCTAACTGTTGCTTCTTGATCTGCCTACAGATGTCTCAGGAGGCAGGTAAGGTGGTCTGATATTCCCATCTCTTGAAGAATTTCCCACAGTTTGATGTGATCCACACAGTCAAAGGCTTTGGCATAGCCAATAAAGCAGAAGTAGATGTTTGTCTGGAATCCTCTTGCTTCTTCTATGATCCTATGGATGTTGGCAATTTGATCTCTAGTTCCTCTGCCTTTTCTAAATCCAGCTTGAACATCTGGAGGTTCTCAGTTCACATACTGTTGAAGCCTAACTCGGGGAATTTTGAGAAATACATTGCTAGCATGTGAGATGAGTGCAATTGAGTGGCAGTTGGAACACTGAGACTGGAATGAAAACTGACCTCTTCCAGTCCTGTGGCCACTGCTGAGATTTTCAAATTTGCTGGCACATTGAGTGCAGCACTTTCACAGTATCATCTTCAGGATTTGAAATAGATCAGCTGTTGCCATAGCAGCACTCTTCTGAAAACCCTGGGGAACAGGGACTCATAAACTTCTTCTGAGGCTTATGCCACAGCTGCTTGCAGGTTGGATGGCCACTCGGGTTATTTATTTATTTTTCATTGAAGGATAATTGCTTTACAGTATTCTGTTGGTTTCTGCCCAACATCAACATGAATCAGCCATAGGTGTACGTGTGTCCCCTCCCTCTTGAATCTCCCTCCCACCTCCCTCCCCATTCCACCCCTCTAGGTTGTTATGATGCCCCTGTTTGAGTTCCCTGAGTCATACAGCAAATTCCCAATGGCTATCTATTTTACATATGGTAATATATGGTTCCATGTTCCTCTCTCTATGCATCATGCCTTCACTAAGGCATCGAGGGTTAGTAAGGGCGGGCTCCTCAAAAGTCATCTGCAGTGGTTCTCCCCATTCATCACCCAGACCCCAAACTTGACCATGCTCTTGACCTTTCACACCCATTCAGCCAAATAGCCTCTCATCAGGAAGGTAAAGGGAGAAAAGGAACTAGGAAAGGACAGGGCGTGCTGCTGTGCTAAGTCAATTCAGTCGTGTCCAACTCTCTGTGACCCCATGGGCTGTAGCCCAGCAGGCTCCTCTGTCCACGGGATTCTCCAGGCAGGAATATTGGAGTGGGTTGCCATGCCTTCCTCCAGGGGATCTTCCTGAGCCAGGAATAGAACCCCAGTCTCTTATGTCTCTGGGAGAGTTCTTTACCCCTAGCACCACCTGGCAAAGGCCCTTAGGAGAGAGGATCAAGAATGATTTCTCTCACTCATATGTGAGAACAAAATCCCATCCTTTTCCTTCTCATGTTGGAGCACGGGGCTCCACGAGGGAGTTCTATATAGGACCTTTCCATAAATAAACACCCTGCCTCATTGGCTTGGCCTTGGACATCTTGGATTTGGCTCCAAGTCAATTCATCAAAAGCCATCCTTTTACCAAAAGTCAAGACACAATGACCAAATGAACAAGTGGGTCATTCTTTGAAGGATTAAGTTACCATATGACTAATGTGCCAGAGCTTACCAAACTTTGACTTACCGAAAACTTTATTGTTGTTTATTTATTTCAACTTGTTGTTACTTAACATACAAAAATGCACATATTTAATGTATATAGTTTGACAAGTTTGGATATATATATAAAATCACAATGTTATTTGTTTTAAGAGAAGAAATTGCCGGGAGCCAGCGTGAAGAATCCCACCCATGACAAGGTCATGTGGCGGAGATCTGATGGGCAAGGTCGAGTCAGATCTCAGGTTTTCCCCCTGGTATTTCCTGAGCATGTACCCCAAAAAACCAAAGTCTGCCGGCCTTTGTACTCTGCTTTTCCACTCTCCTGACACACTCTGGAAAAAGTCATCTCAAGTCTTTAGTCTTCTGCATTTGAAAGGGTGTTTCAATCCAAAAACCCCTCTGATGGCTTTCTAGCCTGCCTGCAGGACTCGTACAGCTGTGTATGTGATTGAGGCCTCCCCTCCGTGGGAGGCACAGGAAGCTTAAAACATCCTAGGAATGTAGGGGCTTCCGAGGAGCCAAAATCATTAGAATAGGACTGATTAAAGGTTTCATTTGTTGAGCCAATACTTGCTGCCAAATTTTCATATCTTTTATTTGTAGATATAATTGGTATATAGAAAAACAGGTAGTAGACCTGGTATTAGCAACATTAGCTCTTTGAATTAAGCACTTTCTTTGTTATAACCCACTGCACCTTTGTTCTACAGGAATGTAACTTTATGTAGTACTTTGAGGGCATGCAGAGTAAAGAAAAAACACTTCTAGGGAAAAGGAGTTTTTTGGTTGATAGACAATTATCCAGGAAGAGAGCCAGAAAAATGTTAATAGGCCTCTTGGCGCAGAAGATAATGTAAACCACCTGAGACCTTCTGTATACGGGAGGGTATGCAAAAAGAAAGCCTGGTCTCAATGAGGGTCAGGACTGCTGCCCCTGCATAACTCTGCATATTCCACTGTTTATGTACAACTTGGGGTACATAAGCTGATTTTGAAAAATAAAGTTTTGGAGTCTTGCACAGATGCTGGGCTTTCCCCATGTCGTTCTTTTCTCCCCTTTCTTGGCTGAGTTCCCATCTGGAGCGGGGAGGCTCACCACGTCTACTTACTTGCCCTGGCTGCTAAGATCCACGTGAAAGGGAGCCTAAGGCGGGGCACCCTTCGATATTCAAGTGAATGCCGGTGGCCTAACGTAGATGGTGCAAACCTCTTCTCGAGGTTTTACTGGTTTTCCCCGTAAACCAAGTTATTCAGCCTCTTTTTCTCCACCTAAATTTCCTACTATACTATTTCTTCCTAATCTAATCTTACATTTTCTAAATACATAAGTTTTCCTCGCCTATCCGTCTCCCCTTTGAATCACCCTGGATCCACCGGGGCTGGACCCTGGCAAGAAATAATCTGTTTTTAAAAAATATTCTATTTATTTTTCCACACTGGGTCTTTGTTGTGGCAGGAGAGACCTTCCATCTTCACTGTGCTATGTGGGCTCTTTAGTCGCAGCATGTGAACTCTTAGTTGCTGTGTGTGGCATCCAGCTCCTTGACCAATGTTCCAACCTGGGCCCCCAGCATTGGGAGTGCAGAGTCCCAGCCACTGAACCACCAGAGAAGCCCCAATGCTGTTATTTTCAAATCCAGAGTTTAATGTGGTTTCCTTTGGGCAAACTGGCATGGCCAAGGGCTGGAGAGAGCCAGTTGCATAAGGTTCTGTGCCTGGACGCTCCCCCTCCCCATTCTTAAGTCCCTCTTTCCTCTGGGATAGGCAACTGGAGAAGACTGTCTTCCTCTGCCAGCAAATGATCCCCTCCTCCACCCCAACCCCCAGCTACAAGGGGAACTTGGCTGATGGCCTTCTCCTCCTCACATACCCTTTCCTGGGTGGTTTCTACCTGGGAATTCCATTTGAAGAAGAAAGGCAAGGTCTTCCTGCTTCTCTTAAATAATGTGATTATCCTGAATCAGTGCTCAGGGACCACTCCTCCTAGCTTCAGGCAGCACTCAACCAAGACCCTTCTTTGCAGTATTAAATCAGCTGGAACCCAGGCTCTCCCGAGGATGTTGAAGGTGACAAAATATATCTGAAGGCCACATGATCAACTCTGAGCTGGGGAAGGAGGGCTAAGTTTTCCACTTCTGGGAGAGGGGAGGGAGAGGGGAAAAGTCTCACACTGGCCTAGACGGTTTCCTCTTGCATTTCCTCTACAGAGCCAGAAACTCCCCCTGCTGCTAAAGTGGTTTCTATCTATGCCCCCACCCCACCCTGCATATCCTCCACAAAAGGGAAGGTGGTGAAGAGAACTAGGAGAGAACCAGATGAACACCCAGCCCCCTCTCCTCCATAAAGCCCTAGGAGCAGCCCCTGTAGAAGTGGCCCTTGGGGTCCTTGCCTCTGACCTCATCACCATGAATGTGGCTCAGGACTGCCTTGGAACACACTCTCCTCCCTTGGAGACTCAAGGCACCCGTCTTGCACATCTAGGTGGTCCCAATGGTGCAGGGTCGGGGGAGCATGGGTGTTGGAGATGAGGGTGGAAGAGAATGGATGGGTTGTACACCCCTCCTGGGTACCTGGGAAACTTCAGAGATCTGTGTGGCCTACCGATGGTGACCGTGGATCAGCAGTTTCCATCAGATGCACTAACCCCATGTGACACACAGAACAAATATGCAGAGAATTCGCAACTTTATTGAAAATACAGAAAGCGTGCCCTAAAAGAGTGGGTCAATGACTCGGCACATGTATGTAACACTTGGCAAGCACTTGGAAGGCCTTGTATGCTTGATGGTGAGGTATCAGAACTTCAATCTGGCTCAAAGGCACTTTCGACAAAGCTGTCACGGAGACCATTCAAGAGGAAACAGGGCTACAGAAAGGCCACCGGTGGTAGGGGACCAGGCAAGGCCATGTGAGGGCAGCCAGAGAGAATGGAGGGTGGAAGAATCCAGGGCAGAGGAAGCAGAAACAGCGGGGGTAAGGGCAGCATGGGCATCAGGGGCAGCCCGGGGGGCATGGGCGGCAAGGGCATCAGCTCCAGGGGTATCGGCTCCGGAAGGACCCAGACCCAAATCGGCTCCTGAATGAGGATGGTGTTGCAGGGTCCACCCCAGTTGCTGACCACATGGTGGGCCAGGAGCAGAGGCGGCGCATCTCTGAACCTCAGTGTTCTCTGATATTTCTTCCACTTGGCCCTTCTTTGCTTAAACCACACCTCCAATCAGAGAGAAACGGGGGCTGGGTTAGTACATGGACCAGTTAATGTCAGACAGGAAAAAACGGCAGCAGGGAAATCTTGGTGATTTGAAGATGGGGAACTACACCAGGAGAAGAGGCTATTTCCTTCTGGTTAAAATTTTTTAGGACATTTACTTAAAGGCCATCTCCTCAGCACCCCCAACCCCATCCCCACCAAGTGAGCCTGGCTCTGGACTGGCTTATCACCTTGTCTCTCCTCCACCTATTACAATTCCTGCCACTAACCCCACTCACTGGGCAGGTGCACCTTCATGATGGGGGAAGTTGAGTACATGATAAAGTGGGTGCCTTTTAAAATCATACTGAGAGGAATGGAACCCATTTTGAATGACCCATCTTTGGTGCACAGTAAGTAATCAATAGGCACGGGCTGGATTTGTAAATAAAAACTGTCCTCAGGGACCGCTGGGACGGTTATAGAGACGGAGCTGGTGTTGCCAGTGAGGTTTGGTCGTGGGGGCCCAGGGACTCTGTGGCTCATCTGCTGACAACAATGGAGTTGAAGCCCTGGACACTGCCTTAGTACTAGACTGCAGATCAAGAGGTTTAGACTGCTGCTGCTGCTGCTTAGTGGCTTCAGTCCTGTCTGACTCTGGGCGACCCTATGGACTGCAGCCTGCCAGGCTCCTCTGTCCATGCAACAAACTCGCCCCAAATTGACTAACATTCTTAAAGTCTTGGCCAGCCAAGAGATGGCGGGGAGGACGCAACCACTGTTGTCTTTCTCAGCTCTGCACTCTCCACCCTGCCCCACCCTCCAAATTTGCCCAGGCTCATGACCCAGTCAGCTCCCTCTGCTCTGGGTGCAGCTGCAGGACCTTGGACCAGAGTCTCTGGTGCCCAGCATAGCCCTGCTCTCTAGACGCTGCCACTCAACCAGGAGAGCCTCATTGTCCCCTCATGATTAAGGCAAGAGCGTGCAACCTGCATATTAGGAAGAGAATTGACAAACACGTGGGTCAGGATTCACAAAATGGCTCCTTCCGAAATACGAGCCAACTTTAAACAACCGAAAGAAAAACCTGTGCCGTGGGTGCCACTGCTCCCTCAGCATCTCAGTTATTGGAATTACATCATATTTAACATTTTTGGATGTTTTCACTCTGCAAATTTTACATGAAACCAAAGGCCTCTGTCTATCACCTCATTTTTCCTCTCCCATCTTAGTATCTGGGCCCTTCTGATGCATGAATATATAGTCTTAAGGAGCCACATTAATAGAGCTCATTTTGGAGCGGGGGATAGAGTGTACCAAGGATCAAATCTGCATAAAGATAAGCAAAATGCAAAACTGGCTAACTGAAGTACTGTCGGCTACTACTTCCATAATCCCAGTACTGCTTTCATAGAGTAACTCTTGCTGTATGTGAAAACAAGGGGAGGTGTCCATTAAATAGTTCTTTGGGAAATTCGTGCCATAGAATTTGGAAATAGATGGGAACATTCTCTCTTTTCCCTTATTTGTTACATGTGCATCCTTTTCCCTTCCGAACTCCACTAAGAGACCACTATGTAAACCCAGGAGAAGCATGTCACCAAAACTTCAGGTTTTCTTTCCCAGTGAGCTTGCTTTGCCTTCATGAGAGAGCAGAGGCCCAGACCTCCCAAGCCCTGGCCAGACCTGACTGTGAGCCCAGCCCCTGCCCTTAGGCTCCCAGCCTTGCTTTCCAGACCCCCCACCCGCACCCCCACCAGGTCTGCAGCCCGCATCCATCACTGCCCTCACACAGGGGCTCTGCAGCAAAGCAAATAATAAAACCTTCCTGATTTTCCTTCCTTCCTTTCTTAATTTTCTACTTTAAAAAAATATTCCCTTGATACAACTTACTCTGTTCTAAGAACAAATATTCACTTTCTGTGCCTGGAGGTACCAAGTAGTCATTACCATCTAAGTAAATGGGCAAGTACTTCAAATTAACACAAGTAATGTTAACACAAATTAACACAAGTCCATGGCTGAGAGCCATGGACCATGGACCATGGACCATCAGAGAGAAATTCTTCAAAGCCAATCCCTAAAAATAGTATGAAAAGGGCAGAAAAAAATCCTTAGACATTAGAAATTGCTCGAAATAATATTCACTCATACATCTGGTCGTTTCATAATGTTGCATCTATGCAGTATCTCCAATAAATATAGTAATAGTGTCCAATTTTCTCAAACTCACCTTTCTAGGTCAGTGGAAATGTACTCAACTTTTTAAAATACATATATTTAGACAAATTCCTAAGGGTTGCAAACCTTTCCTTCATCATAATGCACAACCTACTATGTTAGGAATGTTTTCAGGCTGCACTTCAAACAATTTCAGAAAATTAAAATTTACAGCTGAAACTCTACACTGTTGTGAGTGTGAGTATGTGTGTGTTCAGTTGTGTCTGACTCTGTGACCCCACAGAGCCTGCCAAGCTCCTCTTTCCATGGTATTTCCCAGGCAGGAATACTGAAGCAGGTTGCCATTTCCTACTCCAGGAGGTCTTCCTAAAATAAGGATGGACCCCACGTTTCTTGTGTCTCCTGCATTGCTCTACCAAACACACAAAAACAACAGCAGAAGGATCGGGCACTTGGAATTTTAAATTATCCCCCTCCCCATCAGTCTCAGCTAAACTAAACGTACATTTGTTGCTCATATGTTGCATCCTGAGGTGAATTATTCCCTTATCCAAATGCCTGAATACTTGAAAATTCACTCCTTGCAGAAAGAGCTGATGCCTGGCTTAAACATTTTAAAGAATTTAGTATACTTGGACCCCCTTGTGTGCTTAGTCGCTCAGTCATGTCCGACTCTTTGTGACCCCATGGACTGTAGCCCACCAGGCTCCTCTGTCCATGGGGATTCTCCAGGCAAGAATATTGGAGTGAGTTGCCACTCAAGGGGTGGACCCTCTTATAACCCAGCTATCTGGTGTATTAATTTGAGTAATTCCCAAGTCAGACTCAGTCCCAACGTGAGTCCACAGAAAATTGCCCCCTAAAGGATATCAGTGTTAGAAGGAGTTTACTTTACTGAAGAGGTATATAGTCTGGCCCCAAAGTCCCAGAAGTTCCAATCTTACTTCCCAAACATAGTGAAGGCTACAAAAACAAACCAATGTGAGAATGTCCAGGACAAAGTATCCAGTTCCTGAAGTGGGTTTTAGAATGGCTGTTACGCCAAAGTGCTTTTTTCCAGTTTACTCACCTTCATTCTATCTTCAGTCACTCCCATGTGTCTTGCAAGCTCCTTTCTGAGGGGGAATAATTACAAATATTCAGCATTTGACATTATGCATGAAATGAAATATACATTTACATTTCTCACTATTTAAAATATTTACTCAGAGAGTAGCCAAGATAACAGCGTAAGAAAACTCTGAGCTTACATCCTCCCTTGGGCACACCAAAATTACAACTATAGATAGAGAGGCTATTGATGAGAATGACCTGAAAGATGAGCAGACAAGATCTTCCACAACTACAGATATAAAGAAGGAGACACGATAAGACGGACAGGTAGGGTGGAGAAGGAGTATAGTCAAGACTCACACTCACAGGTCGGCAACCCATATGTGCTGGGTTTAGTCGCTCAGCTGTGTCCCACTCTTTGGGACGCCATGGACTGTAGCCCACCAGGCTTTCTCTGTCCATGGCGATTCTCCAGGCAAGAAAACTGGAGTCGATTGCCAAGCCCTCCTCCAGGGGATCTTCCCAACCCAGGAGTCAAACCCAGGTCTTCTGCATTGCAGGTGGATTCTTAATCATCTGAGCCTCCAAGCAACCGATATACAGGAGGATAATTATAACTGAAGAGATTCACCACAAGAAGCAAGGGGTCTGAGCACACTAGATTTCCTAGCCTGGGGTTCTGAGCTGGGAAGATAAGCTCGCAGAATATTTGGCTTTGAAGGCCAGCAGGGCTTCCTTTCAGGAGACCCAGGAGCTGTGAGAAATTGAGACTCCACTCTGAAAGGTTGAACCCAAAATCTCACATGCTCCGGGACCGAGGGCAGAAGCAGTGATTTGAAAGGAGCCTCGGTCAGACCTACCTGTTGATCTGGGGAATCTCCTCAAGAGGCAGGAAACAACTACAGCTCACCCTGGGGACACAGATGCTGGCAGCACCCATTTTAAGGTGCTCGTTGGACCATGGAGACTCTGCTGCTGGCAAGGGCCGTTTTGAAATCCTCCCTCTACATTATCAGTACTGTGACCCAGCCCTCCCACCAGTCTATTGGCATTAATCCTGGTGCACCCCAAGCCAACCAGCTAGCCAGGCAGGGACACAGACTCACTCACCCACAAGTCATTTGCCATAGGAGCTTCTGAGTCCCCAGTCACCCAAGAACCACACTTGCCCACCAGAGGTCCCAGGACCCAGCCCCAAATACCGGTGGCCCAGCAGCCTATGCACTAGGCAATGCCTGGTAACCAACAGACCAGGGGTCCACCCATGGTAGTCAGCACACCACAATAGAAGGGCTCATGCAGCCCATATAGAAAGCACTCCTGGAGCATACAGCTCTGATGACCAGAGGAAGTGACACAGTATATTTAATGTGATCAAAGGGGAAAAACCTACAACAAAGAATACTCTACCTGGAAAAGCTATCATTCAGAGTTGAAGAAGACTTTGAGAGACAAGCAAAAGCTAAGTGTTCAACACAAAACATGCTTTACAAGAAATGTTAAAGGAACTTCTCTAAGCAAAAAGAGAAAAGGCTATTAACACAAATAAGAAAAGAATAAAAAGTAAAGTTATAAGCTTTTACACAGCAAAGGAAGCCATAAAGAAAATGAAAGTCCACAAGTTTATGAAACAGAAGAAAGTATTTGCGAATGATGCAATCGACATGAGCTTAATTTTCAAAATACGCAAACAGCTCATACAACTCAATAACAACGACAAAAAACAACCCAATCAAAAAATGAGAAGACCTAAATTGACATTTCTCCAGAAGACATGTGTGCATGTGTGGGCACATATGTGCTCTATCGTGTTTGACTCATTGTGAATGTATGGCACTGTAGCCTGTCAGGCTTCTCTGTGCATGGAATTTCCAAGACAAGAATCCATGGGGTCACAAAAAGTTGGACACAAATGTGCACATACACACACATGTCTTCTTTGGAGAAATCTCTGTTTTGGTCTTTCTGCCCATTTTTTGATTGGGTTGGGTTTTTGTTGCTGTTGTTATTAAGTTGTATGAGCTATTTCTGTATTTTGGACATTAAGCCCAGACATTTCTTCAAAGAAGACATATAGATGGCCATCAGGCACATGAAAAGATTCTCAACACTGCTCATCCCACATGTGGGCATATACCTAGAAAAGAGCAAAATTCTAATTAGAAAAGTTACACATACACCAATGTTCACAGTGGCACTGTTTACAATAGCTAAAACATGGAAGCACTCTAAGTGTTCATCAACAGATGAATGGATAAAGATGTGGTATGTATATGGGTGCACCTGGATAGTATTAGGCAAAGTGAATTAATTCCAACAACGACAAACATTAGAAGATATCACTTACATGCAGAATCAAAAAACAGCACAAATGAACTTTTTTACAAAACAGAAACAGATTCACAGAGGTAGAAAACAAACTTATGGTTGCTGAGGAGGGGGAATAAGTTGGGAGTATGGGATTAACAGATGCACACTACCATATATAAATAGATAAACAATAGGATTTACTGTATAGCACAGGGAAAGTTATTCAATATCTTATAATAAACTGGAATGGAAAAGAATTTGAAAAAGAATACATATACATATGTATATCTAAGTATAACCAAATACACTATCTATATAAACCTCATGGTAACCACAAACCAGAAATCTATAACAGACACACATACAACAAAAGAAAAAGGAATCCAAACATAACACTAAAGAAAGCCATCAAATCACAAAGGAAGAGAGCAAAGAAGAAAAAAACAAAAAGAAAAGAATGAACAAAATGGCAGTAAATATATACCTACCATTAATTACTTTAAATATAAGTGGAATAAATGCTTCAATTAAAAGACACAGAGTGGCTGACTGGACACAGAAACAAATCCCACATACATGCTGCTTACAGGAGTCTCCCTTCAGATCTAAATACTCAGACAAAAAGTGAGAGGAGGGAAAAAGGTATTCCATGCAAATGTAAATCAAAAGAAAGCTGGGGTAGCAACACTTGTATCAGATAAACTAGTCTTTCAAACAGAGACCATAACAAGAGACAGACATTACATAATGAACATAGAATCAACTCAAGATGTAACAACTGTAAATATATAGGCGCCCAACATAAGAGCACCTAAAATACATACAGTACATACTAACAAACATAAACGACAAACTGACAGTAAACACGATATTCAGGACTTTGACACCCCACTTACATCAACGGACAGATCATCCAGACAGAAAATCAATAAGGAAACACTGACCTCAAATGACATATTAGACTTAATGGACTAATAGAGCATCCCATCCAAAAGCAGCAGAATACACGTTGACATTTTAGGAATGTCGACATTTTAGGAATCAGTGAACTAAGGTGGACTGCAATAGGTGAATTGGTGGGAATGCAAATTGGTGCAGCCACTGTAAAAACAGTATGGAGGTTTCTCAAAAAATTAAAAACAGAACTACCATATGACCCAGAAATTTCAATCCTGGGTATATATCTAAAAAAAAAGAAAAACTAACCCCAAAAGATACATGCACCCCAATGTTCATACCAGCATTACTCACAACAGCCAAGATACGGAAGAAACATAAGTGCCCATCAACATAGGAATGGATAAAGAAGATATGGTATATACATACAACAGAATACTACTCAACATTAAAAAGAATGAAATTTTGCCATCTGCAACAACATGGATGGACTTGGAGGGTACGATGCTCAGTGAAATAAATAAGTAGGACAAAGAAAGGCAGGTAGTGTATGATACCACTTATATGTGGAATCTAAAAATGAAAACAAACTATTGAATATAACAAAAAAAGAGAAGTCTCACAGATATAGAGAATAAACTAGTGGTTACCAATGAGTAGACACAGGAGAGAGGGACAAGACAGGGGTAGTGGATTAATAAGTACAAACTACTATGTATAAAACAAATAAGCTACAAGGATACATTGTACAGCACAGGGAATATAGCCAGTATTTCATAAGAACTATAGTGGAGTACAACCTTTAAAAATTGTGAATCATTATGTTGTACACCTAAAACTTATATAATATTGTATATCAACTATTCCTCAAATTTTTAAAAAAGATAACTTTAAAGTCTCCACCAAAAATCTATTAGAACTAATAAATGAATTCAGTAGTTTCAGGATTCAAGATTAATATATAGAAATGTGTTGCTTTTCTATACACTTAATAATAAGCTACCAGAGAAAGCAAGAAAACAGTCCCACTTAAAATAGCATTCAGTTTAGTTCACTTCAGTCACTTAGTCGTGTCTGACTCTTTGCGACCCCATGAATTGCAGCACGCCAGGCCTCCCTGTCCATCACCAACTTCCGGAGTTCACTCAGACTCACGTCCATCGAGTCGGTGATGCCATCCAGCCATCTCATCCTCTGTCGTCCCCTTCTCCTCCTGCCCCCAATCCCTCCCAGCATCAGTCTTTTCCAATGAGTCAACTCTTCCCTGAGGTGGCCAAAGTACTGGAGTTTCAGCTTTAGCATCAGTCCTTCCAAAGAACACGCAGGACTGATCTCCTTCAGAATGGACTGATTGGATCTCCCTGCAGTCCAAGGGACTCTCAAGAGTCTTCTCCAACACCACAGTTCAAAAGCATCAATTCTTTGGTGCTCAGCTTTCTTCACAGTCCAACTCTCACATCCATACATGACCACTGGAAGAACCATAGCCTTGACTAGATGGACCTTTGTTGGCAAAGTAACGTCTCTGCTTTTGCATATGCTGTCTAGGTTGGTCGTAACTTTCCTTCCAAGGAGTAAGCGTCTTTTAATTTCATGGCCGCAGTCACCATCGGCAGTGATTTTGGAGCCCAGAAAAATAAAGTCTGACACTGTTTCCACTGTTTCCCCATCTATTTCCCATGAAGTGATGGGACTGGATGCCATGATCTTCGTTTTTTTAATGTTGAGCTTTAAGCCAACTTTTTCACTCTCCACTTTTACTTTCATCAAGAGGCTTTTTAGTTCCTCTTCACTTTCTGCCATAAGGGTGGTGTCACCTGCATATCTGAGGTTATTGATATTTCTCCCAGCAATCTTGATTCCAGCTGGTGCTTCTTCCAGCCCAGCGTTTCTCATCATGTACTCTGCATAGAAGTTAAATAAGCAGGGTGACAATATACAGCCTTGACGTACTCATCTTCCAGCCATGGGGTGTAGCAAAACAACAACAAGAACAATCACAATATGGTACTGGCATTAAAAACAGACACATAGATCACTAGAACAGACTAGAAAGTCCAGAAATAAACCCAAGTACTTATCGTCAATTAATCTATGACAAAGCAGGTAAGAATACACAACAGGGAAAACAGTCTCTTTAATAAGTGGTGCCAGGTATATGGATGTGAGAGTTGGACTGTGAAGAAAGCTGAGCACCGAAGAATTGATGCTTTTGAACTGTGGTCTTGGAGAAGACTCTTGAGAGTCCCTTGGCCTGCAAGGAGATCCAACTCCCGGAGTTCACTCAGACTCACTCATTCTAAAGCAGATCAGTCCTGGGTGTTCTTTGGAAAGAATGATGCTAAAGCTGAAACTCCAGCACTTTGGCCACCTCATGCGAAGAGTTGACTCATTGGAAAAGACTCTGATGCTGGGAGGGATTGGGGGCAGGAGGAAAAGGGGACAACAGAAGATGAGATGGCTGGATGGCATCACTGACTCGATGGACATGAGTTTGAGTGAACTCTGGGAGCTGGTAATGGACAGGGAGGCCTGGCGTGCTGCAATTCATGGGGTCCCAAAGAGTCGGACACAACTGAGCAACTGAACTGACTGGCTGACTGAGGAATACTGGACAGCTGCATGTCAAAGAAATTACAACATTTTCTCACAGAACATTAAAAAAATAAGCTCAAAATAGATTAATGACCTAAATGTAAGACTGCTAAGTCGCTTCAGTCATGTCCGACTTTGCGAAACCCCATAGACAGCAGCCCACAAGGCACCCCCGTCCCTGGGAGTCTTCAGGTAAGAACACTGGAGTGGGTTGCCACTTCTTTCTCCAATGCATGAAAGTGAAAACTGAAAGTGAAGTCGCTCAGTCATGTCCGACTCTTAGCGACCCCATGGACTGCAGCCTACTAGGGTCCTCTGTCCATGGGATCTTCCAGGAAAGAGTACTGGAGTGGGGTGCCATTGCCTTCTCTATAAGGCAATATAAGACTAGATACTATAAAACTCCTAGAGGAAAACATAGGCAGAACATTCTTTGACATGAATCACAGCAATACTTTTTGGGATATGTCTCCTAAGACCAAAAAAAAAAAAAAAAAAAAAAGCAAAAACAAACAAATGAGACCTAATTAAACTTAAAAGCTTTTGCACAGCAAAGTGAAAGTCAAAGTGAAGTCGTGTCTGACTCTTTGCGACCCAGTGAAAGTGAAAGTGAAGTCGTGTCCTACTCTTTGCGACCCGTGGACTGTAGCCCACCGAGCTCCTCCATCCATGGGATTCTCCAGGCAAGAACACTGGAGTGGGTTGCCATTTCCTTCTCCAGGGGATCTTGCCGACCCAGGGATTGAACCCAGGTCTCCCACATTGCAGGCAGATGCTTTACCCTCTGAGCCACCAGGGAAGCCTTTAAATACAAGAACACAGTCTCTCAGAAAACCTCCTATAGAGACACAGAACTTCAGATCTAAGTACTAACATCAAAGATTTCAAGGGAGGAAAGGAAGCCAGGTTGAAAGAAGAAGGGGAAGGAGGTGGGAGAGGGGGGCAAAAGGGGTGGCCTTACAGACGTCTCCTGCCACCTACAGATACCCAGGCGTTATGGGACTTTTCCCTGGGCCTACAGAGAAGGGAGGACTGGAACTCGGCCCTACCAGAAATCAGACCAGACCAGAACCAGAATTCAAGTTCTCTGCCAAGAGGAGGTGATCAGTCTCCAATCCTCAGCTCAGGCTGAGGGCCCTTCGACCAGATTCCTGCATCCAGGACCGGGGGACTAGAAAAACAGGGAAGGATAGGAAGGGTTAAGGAGAGGAAAGAGAGAGGGAAGGGGAGAGAGGTCAATAAAGTCTCTTGTTCCTTACTGGTCGGGGCACTCTGGCCAGTTGTCCGTGTCAGGAGGAGACCAGGGAGCAAAGGGTCCCAGTTGCGGCTGCTGGGTCTGGTCCATCGGCAGGCAAGCTGGCCCCTGAGTACCCCGAGTGGTCAGGATGGCAGTCTCAGCGAAGAAGAGTCCCCGCCAGAGTCGCCATTTGTTGGAGGAAGGTGGACCCCTTCCAGGGCCCGAAACTGGGCTCTTGTCTAACCCTCGGAAATGAATTGTCCGAGGAGACACATGTGCTGACAAAGCAAGAGATTTTATTGGGAAAGGGCACCCGGGTGGAGAGCAGTAGGGTAAGGAAACCCAGGAAAAGGAAACCATATACAAAACAAAAGGACAACCTACTGGATGGGAGAAAATTTTTGCAAAGGATATTACTGACAAGGAGTTAATATCCAACATTTATAAAAACAGGTCGGGCTTCCCTCATAACTCAGATGGTAAAGAATCCGCCTGCAATGCAGGTGACCCTGGTTCCATTCCTGGGTTGGGAAGATCTGCTGGAGAAGAGATAGGCTACCCACTTCAGTATTCTTGGGCTTCCCTTGTGTGGCTCAGCTGGTAAAGAATCCACCTGCAATGCAGAAGACCTGACTTCAAGCCCTGGATTGGGAAGATCCCCTGTAGAAGGCAAAGGCTACCCACTCTAGTATTCTGGCCTGGAGAATCCCATGAACTGTGCAGCCCATGGGGTCACAGAGTCGGACACGACTGAGTGACTTTCACTCCACTTCATACAACTCAGTATCAAAAAACAAAAACCTAATGCAAAAATGGGCAGAAGACCTGAATAGACATTTTGCCAAAGAAGATACACAGATGGCCAACAGGCATATGAAAAAAAAAAAAGCTCAACACTGTTAATTGTCAGAGAAATGCAAATCAAAAGCATAATGAGATCACCTCACACCTGTCAAATGGCTATCACCAAAAGGATAACAAATGTTGGCAAGGATGTGGAGAAAAGGGAATCCTACACTGTGGGAATGTAAACTGGTGCAGCCACTATGGAAAACAGTATGGAGGTTTCTCCAAAAAACTAAAAATAGAACTATCATATGATCCAGCAATTCCACTCTTGGGTTAATATCAAAGAAAATGAAAACAGTAATTCAAAATGATATTTGCACCTCAATGTTCACAGCAGCATTATTTACAACAGCCAAAATATGAAAGCAACCTAAGTGCCCAGTAACAGATACATGGATAAAGAAGATGTGGCATATATATAAAATGGAATACTTCTCAGTCATAAAAATGAATGAAATTATGCTATTTATAACAATGTGGATGGACCTAGAGAGTACTATGTTTAGTGAAATAAGTCAGACACAGAAAGACAAACACTGTATGATTTCACTTACATGTGGAATCTAGTAAATGAAAAAAATGAACAAATGTAACTAAACAGAGACAAAATTATATATACAGAGGGGAAAAAACAGGTGGTTGAAAAGAGGGGTTGGGGGAGGAGAGAAATAGGTGAAGGAGATTGAGGTAAAAACTTCCAGTTGCAAAATAAATGAATAACTGGTATGAAATGTACAGTGTGGGGAATACAGTCAATAATTATATAATATCTTTTATGGTGACACTCACGGTGATCATTTTTAAATGTACAGAAATAATTAATCACTACGTTGTATAACAGGAACTAACATATTGTTGTAGGTCAATTATACTTCAAAAGGAAACAAACTAAAAAAAAAAGAGATTAGATTGGTGGTTACCAGAGGGAGTCAGGTGGGGGAACTGGGTGAAGGCAGTCAAAAGGTATAAATGAGATATAGGCAGTTCTAGACACCCAAATCGGAGAAGACAATGGCACCCCACTCCAGTACTCTTGCCTGGAAAATCCCATGGACGGAGGAGCCTGGTGGGCTGCAGTCCATGGGGTCACTAGGAGTCGGGCACGACTGAGCGACTTCCCTTTCCACTTTTCACTTTCATGCATTGGAGAAGGAAATGGCAACCCACTCCAGTGTTCTTGCTTGGAGAATCCCAGGGATGGAGGAGCCTGGTGGACTGCCATCTATGGGGTTGCACAGAGTTGGACACAACTGATGCAACTTAGCAGCAGCAGACACCCAAACCAAGGGGCAAACCAAGAGTTTGACACTTGAGAAAGGGAGAAATTGGGCTGATTCTTAGAATTATCACACAGCAAAAGCCAACCGAACTTGGAGTAATCAAACTGAACAGAAAATACTGAGCCAAAGTTGATGCTATTTACCATCCTTTCTCATTAAATCATCTACCACCATGGAGGTACCACCATGATATGGTTTGCCTACAGCCTCTCCAATTAGTCCTTCTCTGTCTCTTGCAAACTTCTGTCACCCTTTCAGTATTCCCTAGCTCCGTGAGTATACCATCCGCCATTCAGTCGGGCAAATCAGAAATTCAGATATTTTTCTTAATCATTTCCTTTTACTCCTATGTCCAAATTACCATGAATTGCTATCAATTTTACCTTCTAAATACCTCTCTAATCTGTTCACTTCTATCCATTACCACTACCTGGACCAACACACCATCACCTCTGGCCTTGCCTACTAAACAGCCTGCTTGGATCAAATCTCAGCCACATCCCAGCCGTGTGGATCTTGGGCAGGTCTCTTCACGTCTCTGGGCTTCAGTTTTTTAACAGGTGAAGCGCGGATAAAAAACAGTAGCTACCACATTTACATAAGGTTGTGAAGATTCAATGACAATCTGTAGAAAACCCTTTAGGACAAGTGCTTAACGCAGTAAGTGCAACATAAATGATAGCTTTTAAAATTTTATCTGCATTCACAGACACTCAGCAATCCATTCATTCCTGTAGCTTGCTTTAGGGACAATTCTACCTCAGGCACAAACTTTAAGGGTAACTAAAAATTCAGTAATTAAGATAAAGGATGTTTTAATGTAGTATTCCCTGGTGGCTCAGAGGGTAAAGCGTCTGCCTGCAATGCAGGAGACCTGGGTTCAATCCCTAAGTCAGGAAGATCCCCTGGAAAAGGAAATGGCAACCCACTCCAGTACTCTTGCCTGGAAAATCCCATGAACAGAGAAGCCTGGTAGACTACAGTTCATGGGATCGCAAAGAGTCGGACACGACTGAGCGACTTCACTTTCACTTTTCTTTCAATGTAGGATTTGGGCTTCCCTGGTGGCTCAGCTGGTGAAGCATCCTCTTGCAATGCGGGAGACGTGGGTTCGATCCCTGGGTTAGGAAGATCCCCTGGAGAAGGGAACTGCTACCCACTCCAGTATTCTGGCCTGGAGAATTCCATGGACTCTATAGAAGAGTCTGACACGACTGAGCGACTTTCACTTTCACGTTAAATGTAGTATTTACATTAATGCAAATATAACCCATGAATAAATGACGACCAATATTTTAAATCAAAGTAGAATCCAATCGCGCACGTACTCCACCATGCCTCAGGCGACTCATTTGTTAACTGGGGGCCGACAGTTTCCCGACGTGACTTATTCAAACTCCCCACCGTAATACTGACTCATTCCCACCGGGCAGAGCCCCCGCCCCCGCCCCAGGCCCTGGGGTTTTCAACTCCGGAGCTGAGGACAGGGACGCGCTCGCCTCAGCCGGCGCTCCCAGAGCTGCCCGCTTACCGCAAGGCGACGCTGAGATACGGAGTGCGGTGGAAAACTCCCTCCAGCTCCCACAGCTGCTCCAGCGTGAAGGTGTGCCGGGAGACTCGGTGGCGCCTGTCTGCCGCCTTCAGAACCTCGATGGCGGCTCCCAGGCGCTGCTCCTCCCCGCCCTTCTCTCCGCCTTCGCCGCCGCCCGCGCCCGCGCCCGCCTCAGCCTCTCCCTCAGCCTTGGCCTCGTGGCTTTCCCCATCCGGGGGACTCGCAGCTCCCGCGCCCACATCGCCGCCTTCCTTTTCTTCTCCTTCTTCATATCGCGCCTCTTTCCCCTCCGCGGCTGCTCCCTGCTCAGGTTCGGACTGAGCCTTCGGCTCCTCTCCCCTCTCTCGAGGAAGCCAGAGGCTCGCGGGCTCGGCCTCTGCAAGAGAAGAAACCAAAAGCCAATGATCAGGCCGTCGAGCAAGCCCGCTGAGGAAGAGGCAGGAACCCGCTGCGTCTGAGGAGGAAGCCTCCCGTTCGACCCTCCCTAGGGAAATTCGTTTCCAGGTACCCTCTGAACCGAGCGCCCAGCCTGCCACTGACCATGAGCTTCTTCCCAATTCTCCCTGACCCACAGCCTGAGGAAGCCCGCAGCGACCGCGTCGGTGTTGGCATCGGCATTGTGGCCACGCTGCGGCTGAGGCTTCATGATCCGACCGCTGTCCAAGAGGCTGTGCCTTCAGCGGAGGCTGTCCTGGATCTCCCGAGACCCCAGCTCTGGACTCAGGGCTAGAAGCGGCGGCCTGCGATCTGGCACCGTTAGGGCTACTCTGGTGGCGGGGCAGGACTAGAGTCTGGATACACGCTCTCTGGGGGTTTATTATCAGCTGCTGGGGGTTGGGTCAGCGGAGGTGCGCATGCGGCAGGAGCTTGGCTGTCCTGGGGGCCGGGGCGGGGTGGGCAAGAGGTGCGGGGGCGGCGCGGGGACTCCAGGTGCGCACCACCTGGGGCGCTGGTAGGGAGCGTGAGAGCAGAACTCAGGCCTCCAAGTTGCAACTTAGTGACCAAGTACTGCACACTTGCTCCAGCGTCTTCCCAGACCAAGGGCCTGTGCCTGATTTGTGGACGGGAAGAGCGGGCCCTCACCCTAGCTCCGTAGGCCTTGGAGAAACGTTTGGGGACTATCTCCTGGCCCAGCCCGCCATATCCAGCAGCCAGTACTAAGTAAGGAGAAGCAATCAAACTAATACGTTCACCCCTTGGTGTCGCCGGGGATTGGTTCCCGGACCCGCAGGGGATACAAAAATCTGTGGATGCTCAAGTTCCAAAGTGGGCCTTCCACATCTGTGGATGTGAAACCCACAGATATGGAGGGCCGTCTGTTTGTTTACAGAAAAAAAAAAAAAAAAAAAAAAGAAGCCCGTGTATAAGTGGACCAGCTAGGCCTTTGCTTGCTCTGAGTTTTTGCAGTGAGGCTGAAGTCCCAGTCTGCCACATTCCAGCAGGAGTACAGGGTTGGGTTTTCTGAGCAGGCGGGGTGCTCAGATGCACAATGAAAACAACAAAACCCAGCCCACCCCCTTAAGAAAGGCCTTTAGCCTATTTTAGTAACAAATCCACATCAAATTGCAAGTGTAGAAACCTGCACAGTGTTTAGAACACTCAAGAATGTTTATGGGTACAGAGAGAGCCCTTTCCTTTTGTTTTTGCCTTTGTTGCAACTATGTATTGTGCTACATCTTTACAAACAGGTCTTATTGCTTCTGGCTGTAGACTGGCTAAATTACCTGCTTTCTTGCAGCTGCCTCCCCCACCCCCTCATCTGGCCTCATCATGTTTTCTAGAAACCTTCCTGAGCCCTTGCTGAGGAATAAATAAATTTTATTTATTGTCAAATAAGAGAGAGCCAGGCCAGATCACAGGCTCTATGAGTTTTCCTTGAAGAAGTGTTTTATGGATGCCCCAAGACTTGTTAATATCCTAAATACTGAAAATAACTTCTAACAATGGGCTCTATACTTGACAATTTATTTATCTTGTGTTATATTACACAACCATTTTTGTCCACCCCATTTGAGATCAGAAACCAAATCATTTTTGTAGGCTCCTAAATGTATCATGGGCTTCCCTGGTGGCTCACAGGTTAAAGCGTCTGCCAGCAATGTGGGAGACCTAGGTTCAGTCCCTGGGTCGGGAAGATCCCCTGGAGAAGGAAATGGCAACACACTCCAGTATTCTTGCCTGGAGAATCCCATGGACGGAGGAGCCTGGTGGGCTACAGTCCACGGGGTCGCAAAGAGTCGGACACAACTGAGCGACTTCACTTCACTAAATGTATCATGGGACCGGGCCATCTCACCTACAGTGTCTAAGGCATAATGCCTTCTGCTTCATGTTTCTAGAGAGTCCGCAAGAAATTAACTAGAAAAGGGTTTGGTGACCAGTTCTTTTTCAAAAAGATGGTAAGAGATGGCAGTCTGATACCTCTTCCTGATTTTAACCAAGATGTTTCCTCATGTTGGCCCTGGTTGAGTTCAGCAGGCCTCTGCCTCTCTTGGCTTGATAGCCTATGCACAATTTTGGCTTAATATTAGTTATCTCATGAGAGACCTGTTAGAGTTTTCATCATAATTTGCATTAGACTACCTGAGAAATTCTATGACAGCTCAGGAAGTGTGTCCCTTCACAGCTCAGATTTCCACAGTGAATTTGTGTTTTCCCAACTGTAGTAACCCATGTGACCCTTGACAAACGTTGCCTTACTTTGGCATCAGGTATGGTAGTGTTTTTCTTTAAATTTTACTTAAGTTCAAACTTTTAAAACCTTAAATACTGAATGGAGCGTCAAGTCATAACGACAAATCATGGTTTGATGTATTAGATTTATGGGATTGAGGGGGCCTGGAGCCATTTTGTTGGCATCTAAATCCTAGCTGTGCTAACCATTTGCTAGCTGGCTAAACTGTTAGGTTTACTTATTCTCACTTAATCTTGGTCTCTACATCTGTAAAACGAGGATAGCAATAGTAAGTACGTCACCAGGGTATTGTGAGAATTAACTGAGATGATAAAAACAAAACGCTAGCAATGGCCATACTGTGCTGTCTTCTGTTTCTGACTTTAGTCAGTTGTGTGGTTTATATATTTATTCACAAAGGTCCATGAAAGAAGAGAAATGATTGTCATTCTCTGGCAGTTGGCAATGAGGACAGAGAGTTTTCTTGTGAACATGTTGCTGCCATGTTTTTTGTCCCTATGTATGCTTCAGTCACTGAGGAAGGCTTTCTTATCTCTCCTTGCTATTCTTTAGAACTCTGCATTCAAATGGGTATATCTTTCCTTTTCTCCTTTGCTTTTCGCTTCTCTTCTTTTCACAACTATCTGTAAGGCTTCCTCAGACCTCAGCAATCAATGCAAAGAAACAGAGGAAAACAACAGAATGGGAAAGACTAGAGAT
The DNA here is from genome assembly GCF_032405125.1 of Capricornis sumatraensis. NCBI lineage: Eukaryota > Metazoa > Chordata > Mammalia > Artiodactyla > Bovidae > Capricornis > Capricornis sumatraensis. The sequence goes on along the minus strand of NC_091092.1, from coordinate 38,124,913 downwards.
CTCTTCAAGAAAATGAGAGGTACCAAGGGAACATTTCATGCAAAGATAGGCTCAACAAAGGACAGAAATGGTATGGACCTAACAGAAGCAGAAGATATTAAGAAGAGGTGGCAAGAATACACAGAAGAACCGTACAAAAAAAGATTTTCCCTACCCAGATAATCATGATGGTGTGATCACTCACACTCAGCTAGAGCCAGACATCTTGGAATGTGAAGTCAAGTGGGCCTTAGGAAGCATCACTAAGAACAGAGCTAGTGGAGGCGATGGGATTCCAGTTGAGCTATTTCAAATCCTGAAAGATGATGCTGTGAAAATGTTGCACTCAACATGCCAGCAAATTTGGAAAACTCAGCAGTGGCCACAGGACTGGAAAAGGTCAGTTTTCATTCCAATCCCAAAGAAAGGCAATGCCAAAGAATGCTCAAACTACTGCACGATTGCACTCATCTCACATGCTAGTAAAGTAATGCTCAAAATTCTCCAAGCCAGGCTTCAGCAATACCTGAACTTCCAGGTGTTCAAGCTGGTTTTAGAAAAGGCAGAGGAACCAGGGATCAAATTGCCAACATCTGCTGGATCATCGAAAAAGCAAGAGGGTTCCAGAAAAACATCTATTTCTGCTTTATTAACCATGCCAAAGCCTTGAACTGTGTGGATCACAATAAACTGTGGAAAATTCTGAAAGAGGTAGGAATACAGACCACCTGACCTGCCTCTTGAGAAACCTGCATGCAGGTCAAGAAGCAACAGTTAGAACTGGACATGGAACAGCAGACTGGTTCCAAATAGGAAAAGGAGTACGTCAAGGCTATATATTGTCACCCTGCTTATTTAACTTATATACAGAGTACATCATGAGAAATGCTGGGCTGAAGGAAGCACAAGCTGGAACCAAGATTGCCAGGAGAAATATCAATAATCTCAGATATGCAGATGACACCACTCTTATGGCAGAAAGTGAAGAAAACTAAAGAGCTTCTTGATGAAAGTGAAAGTGGAGAGTGAAAAAGTCGGCTTAAAGCTCAACATTCAGAAAACTAAGATCATGGCATCCGGTCCCATCACTTCATGGCAAATAGATGGGGAAACAGTGGAAACAGTGGCTGACTTTATTTTTCTGGGCTCCAAAATCACTGCAGATGGTGATTGCAGCCATGAAATTAAAAGACGCTTACTCCTTGGAAGGAAAGTCATGACCAACCTAGATAGCGTATTAAAAAGCAGAGACATGACTCTGTCAACCAAAGTCCATCTAGTCAAGGCTGTGGTTTTTCCAGTAGTCACATATGGATGTGAGAGTTGGACTATAAAGAAAGCTGAGCACCGAAGAATTGATGCTTTTGAACTGTGGTGTTGGAGAAGACTCTTGAGAGTCCCTTGGACTGCAAGGAGATCCAACCAGTCCATTCTAAAGGAGATCAGTCCTGGGTGTTCATTGGAAGGACTGATGTTGAAGCTGAAACTCCAATACTTTGGCCACCTGATGCGAAGATCTGACCCATTTGAAAAGACCCTGATGCTGGGAAAGATTGAGAGCAGGAGGAGAAGGGGATGACAGAAGGTGAGATGGCTGGATGGCATCACCGACTCAATGGACATGGGTTCTGGTGGATTCCGGGAGTTGGTGATGGACAGGGAGGCCTGGCATGCTGCGGTTCATGGGGTCGCAAAGAATTGGACACGACTGAGTGACTGAACGGAACTGAAGAGAAGGTTCAGACAAGTTAGTTCCATAATTTACTAGATGTTAAGAAATTATGTAATCGTGCAGTGACCAATTATGCAACAGCTCTTTCTAACCCCTCCCCAAATTATCATAGTACATAATCACACTATTCTTTGTGGATAACCTTAGCTAGACTCTATTGAACCACTAGTTCACTTTAACAGATTTACAAGATAGTTTTAACAAAGATTCAAGATATAACTGAGCTAAACAGAACAATGCAGCAACAATAAAAATCTCCATCTATAATATCTCAGGAGTTCCTTTCTGGGAGTACCTGTGATGACTTATTTTATTAAATAACCTGACCTAGCCACAGGGTGTTCAGATATTGGTCAAACATTATACTGGGTGTGTCTGTGAGTGTGTTTTTTGAATGAGATTAAGGTTTGAATGGGTAGATTGAGCAAAGCTGATTGCTTTCCCTAATACAAAAAAGGATGAACACGCTTATATCTTGAAAAAGAGGGAACTCTTTTGCCCTGACAACTTGATCTGGGACATGGATCTTTTCATGCCTTAGGACGAGAACTGAAACATCAGCTTTTCATGGGTCTTGAGCCTGTTGGCTTTCAGACTGGAACTCACAGCATCAACTCTGCTGGATCTTGGGCTTTGGGAATCAAACTGGAACTAAACTATCAACTGTCCTAGTTCTCAAAACTTTTTTTCTCATGGTTAAATTTAGCTAAACTTCATCTAAGTAGGTCAGTGAAGTTCTAACTTACACCCCCCAAAATAATAATAATAACAAGCCTTATGCTTCCAAAGTAAAATATGAAGTCCCATCTTCATCTTTTTTTTTTAAGCAATGTGTTATTATATATAGTGAATGAAAAATAATTGGATAGGGTTTATTTAGTTCCACGGATGATGGATGTAAAGCAAACAGAACTTAATCAGAAATCCAGCAGATTCTTCAGTTATTTGAGGAACAATATTCAGTAAATCATTTTTATTTACACACAAAAAACTTCAAGAATCGTGACACTTGGTGTTTTTCCCTACTTCTCAGTTAAATTTTGATCATCCATTTGTAAAAGTCATGAATATTATTGCAGTGTAATAAATATCCCATTCTTTCATTAATCCAGTATTGCTTGATTTTTCTTTGCAACCCTATGGATTATACAGTCCATGAAATTCTCCAGGCCAGTATACTGGAGTGGGTAGCCTTTCCCTTCTCCAGGGGATCTTCCCAACCCAGGGATCGAACCCAGGTTTCCCGCATTGAAGGTGGATTCTTTATCAGCTGAGCCACCAGGGAAGCCCAAGGAAGGTCCCCTGGAGAAGGAAATGGCAACCCACTCCAGTATTCTTGCTTGGAAAATCCCAAGGACAGAGGATCCTGGCAGACTACAGTCCATAGGGTCACAAGGGTCGGACATGACTTAGTGCTTTCTTTCTTTCTTATTAATCCAGTATTATTTACTGAGCACCTTCTACACGCCCAACATAGTACTACATTGGGTTATTGTTTAATTGCTCAGTCGTGTCCGACTCTTTGTGACCCCATAACCCGTAGCCTGCCAGGCTCCTCTGTCCTTGGGATTTTCCAGACAAGAATACCGGAATGGATTGCCATTTGGGTACATACTGATTAAAAAGAAAGATATGATCACTCGTTTTTATGGGCACTGCAGTTTGGTGGGAGTGAAAGACAATAAGCAAGTAAACACACAAACCAAGAAAGGAATTTTTACTAACTTGGAGAGAAGAGAGTAAATCACTATTTAAGAATTTTATTTATACTTCTCCTCACTCTTCATGTAAAAATACATTTAGTTCAAAGACATTAATGTAAAGGAGAACACAAAATATTTTCTAATCATCTTACTTCCAAGAATAGTACAGGCCCCTGACAAAAATGAATACGTGGCTTTAGTGACTTTGCCTTTCTGTTCCATACAGTTTCCCAAAAACCTCTGCACCTTTTATTTACACATGCTTTTCATGAAAATTGCATTTTTGGCACTATGTTATCTTAAGGAAGCTAACCACCTTTGAGAACTATGCCAGCAGCAGGCAGATTCCACATAGTTATAGTCAATAAACTGTAAGGGAAAAGGCAGACCTGAGGAAACCTACTCTAAAGAATGGCACAAATCTTTATGGAGTGAGTATTCTGTTGTTCACATAGTAGGGGATAAGAAGATGAACCAGAAAGGGATACTGTCTTCAAATGCCCCTATTATGTAGCTGCTGCTGCTGCTGCTGCTGCTGCTACTGCTGCTGCTGCTAAGTAGGGTCAGTCGTGTCTGACTCTGTGCGACCCCACAGATGGCAGTCCATCAGGCTCCTCTGTCCCTGGGATTCTCCAGGCAAGAATACTGGAGTGGGTTGCCATTTCCTTCTCCTATTATGTAGCAGAGGTTAAAAAAAAAAAAAAAAACTACATGACATATTGTATATAACAAAAGGAGAACATTCCAAAAGAATTTTTTCTATCTGCCATTTTAGATTCCAAAATGGTAGAAACAGGGTAAAGATGAACATCTCACTGCCCTCCCAAGACCTTAGAGGAGACATATACACATATATAAAATATTTATTCCTGTCCTTTCTTCATTTTTGTTCCTTTCCATAATACCTAAAATGGACCTTATTATACTTGGTAAGGCAATCAATAATAACATAAGAATGTATTTTATTCATTTATTTAATTATATGCTAGTCTCTGAGCTGGGGTTGGGAATACAAGGGTTTTCTAAGTTCCTACACAGTAAATTTCAAGGATATTTAAGAAGTGGAAACAGTGTCAGACTTTATTTTGGGGGGCTCCAAAATCACTGCAGATGGTGACTGCAGCCATGAAATTAAAAGACGCTTACTCCTTGGAAGGAAAGTTATGACCAACCTAGATAACATATTCAAAAGCAGAGATATTACTTTGCCGACTAAGGTCCATCTAGTCAAGGCTATGGTTTTTCCAGTGGTCATGTATGGATGTGAGAGTTGAACTGTGAAGAAGACTGAGCGCCAAAGAATTGATGCTTTTGAACTGCGGTGTTGGAGAAGACTCCTGAGAGTCCCTTGGACTGCAAGGAGATCCAACCAGTCCATTCTGAAGGAGATCAGCCCTGGGATTTCTCTGGAAGGAATGATGCTAAAGCTGAAACTCCAGTACTCTGGCGACCTCATGCAAAGAGTTGACTCATTGGAAAAGACTCTGATGCTGGGAGGGATTGGGGGCAGGAGGAGAAGGGGGCGACAGGATGAGATGGCTGGATGGCATCACTGACTCGATGGACGTGAGTCTGAGTGAACTCCGGGAGATGGTGATGGACAGGGAGGCCTGGCGTGCTGCGATTCATGGGGTCGCAAAGAGTCGGACACGACTGAGCGACTGAACTGAACTGAATGAAGAACTCCATTGTTCAGTATGGTAGCCACTATATACGTGTCACTACTAACCAGTTGACATGTGGCTAGTCTTCCCTGGTGGCTCAGAGGTTAAAGTGTCTGCCTGCAACGGGGGAGACCTGGGTTCGATCCCTGAGTCAGGAAGATCCCCTGGAGAAGGAAATGGCAACCCACTCCAGTACTCCTGCCTGGAGAATCCCATGGACAGAGGAGCTTGGTGGGCTACAGTCCATGGGGTCACAAAGAGTCGGACACAACTGAGTGACTTCACTTTCACATAAGTATAAAAGTACATAACAGATTTTGAAGATTTAGTTAAGAAATGTCAAATATTTCATTACTAACTTTATATACTGATGACATGTCAAAATAATAATTTAGACACAATTTAAAAAATATACTAACATGATTTCACCTGTTTCTTTTTATGTTTTAAGTGTCTCGACTAGAGAATTCTAAATTGCTTATGGGCCTTACATTATATTTCTATGGTCTAGTGGGAAGGACTGATAAATATAATTAAGAATGCTAAGTATTAGAATGGGGTATATAGAAAAAGTTTCTCGACAGAAATTAAGACATCAAATATTTCACTCATCTTTATTTTCTTTTTACTGCCACACAGTCATTTATGACAGATGACATAAGTACAAAATTCTTGAAAAGTACTAATGCTTTGCAGGTTCAGTTCAGTTCAGTCACTCAGTTGTGTCTGACATTTTGCAACCCCATGGACTGCAGCACGCCAGGCCTCCCTGTCCATCACCAACTCCCGGAGCTTACTCAAACGCATGTCCATTGAGTTGGTGATGCCATCCAACCATCTCATCCTCTGTCGTCCCCTTCTCCTCCCGCCTTCAGTCTTTCCCAGCATCAGGGTATTTTTAAATGAATCAGTTCTTCCCAACAGGTGGCCAAAGTATTGGAGTTTCCGCTTCGGCATCAGTCCTTCCAATGAATATTCAGGACTGATTTCATTTAGGATGGACTGGTTGGATCTCCTTGCTGTTCAAGGGAGTCTCAAGAGTCTTCTCCAACACCACAGTTCAAAAGCATTAATTCTTTGGCACTCAGCTTTCGTTATGGTCCAACTCTCACATTCATACATGACTACTGGGAAAACCATAGTTTTGACTAGATGGACATTTTTTGGCAAAGTAACGTCTCTGCTTTTTAATATGCTGTCTAGGTTGGTCATAACTTTTCTTCCAAGGAGCAAACATCTTTTAATTTCATTGCTGCAGTCACCATCTGCAGTGATTTTGGAGCCCAAGAAAATAGTCTCTCCCTGTTTCCATTGTTTCCCTATTTATTTGACATGAAGTGATGGGACCGAATGCCATGATCTTAGTTTTAAGAATGTTGAGTTTTAAGACAGCTTTTTCACTCTCCTCTCTCACTTTCATCAAGAGGCTTTTTAGTTCCTCTTCGCTTTCTGCCATAGTGGTGGTGTCATCTGCATAGTTGAGGTTATTGATATTTCTTTTGGCAATCTTGATTCCAGCTGTGCTTCATCCAACCCAGCATTTCACACAAAGACTCTGCATTTGAGTTTAGTAAGCATGGTGACAATATACAGCCTCCCAATTTGGAACAAGTTCATTGTTCCATGTCCAGTTCTAACTGTTGCTTCTTGACCTGCATACAGATTTCTCAGGAGGCAGGTAAGGCGGTCTGGTATTCCCATCTCTTTAAGAATGTTCCACGGTTTGTTATGATCCACACAATCAAAGGCTTTAGCATAGTCAATAAAACAGAAATAGATGTTTTTCTGGAACTCTTTTGCTTTTTCTATGATCCAACGGATGTCTGGTTGTGCTGCCTTTTCTAAATCCAGCTTGAACATCTGGAAGTTCTTTGTTCATGTACGGTTGAAGCCTCGCTTGGAGAATTTTGAGCATGACTTTGAGATCATGGGAGATGAGTGCAATTGTGCAGTAGTTTAAACATTCTTTGGCATTGCCTTTCTTTGGGATTGGGATGAAAACTGACCTTTTCCAGTCCTGTGGCCACTGCTGAGTCATCCAAATTTGCTGACATATTGAGTGCAGCACTTTTACAACATCATCTTTTAGGATTTGAAATAGCTCAGGTGGAATTCCATCACCTCCACTACCTTTGTTCATAATGATGCTTCCTAAGGCCCTCTTGACTTCACATTCCAGGATGTCTGGCTCTAGGTGAGTGGTCATACCATCGTGGTTATCTGGACCATTAACATTTTTTGAATGGTTCTGTGTATTCTTGCTGGCTCTTCTTAATATCTGCTGCTTCTTTTAGGTCCATACCATTTCTGTCTTTTATTGTGCCCATTTTTACATGAAGTATTCCCTTGGTATCTCTAGTTTTCTTGAAGAGATCTCTAGTCTTTCCCATTCTGTTGTTTTCCTCTATTTCTTTGCACTGATCACTTAGAAAGGCTTTCTTATCTCTCCTTGCTATTCTTTCGAATTCTGAACACAGATGGGTATATCTTTCCTTTTTTTTTTTTTTTTTTTTTGCCTTTAGCTTCTCTTCTTTTCTCAGCTATTTCTAAGGCCTCATCAGACAACCGTTTTCCTTTTTACATTTCTTTTTCTTGGGGAGGGTCTTGATCACTGCCTCTTGTACAATGCCACGAACCTCTGTCCATAGTTCTGCAGGCACTCTGTCTGTCAGATCCGATCCCTGGAATCTATTTGTCACTTCCACTGTACAATCGTAAGGGATTTGATTTAGGTCACACCTGGCTGGATGGCATCACTGACTCGATAGACATGAGTTTGGGTGAACTCCGGGAGTTGGTGATGGACAGGGAGGCCTGGTGTGCTGCAATTCATGGGGTCGCAAAGAGTCGGACATGAGTGAGCGACTGAACTGAACTGAACTGAACTGAATGGTTAGTATTTTCCCGTACTTTCTTCAATTTAAGTTTGAATTTTGCAATAAGGAGTTCATGATCTGAGCCACAGTCAGCTCCTGGTCTTGTTTTTTGCTGACTGTTTAGAACTTCTCCATCTTTGGCTGCAAAGAATATAATCAATCTGATTTCCATTACTGACCATCTGGTGATGTCCATGTGTAGTCATCTCTTGTGTTGTTGGAAGAGGGTGTTTGCTATGACCAGTGCGTTCTCTTGACAAAACGCTGTTAGCCTTTGCCCTGCTTCATTCTGTACCCCAAGGCCAAATTTGCCTGTTACTCCAGGTGTCTCTTTACTTCCTACTTTTGCATTCCAGTTCCCTATGATGAAAAGGACATCTGTTTTTGGTGTTAGTTCTAGAAGGTCTTGTAGGCACTCATAGAACCGTTCAACTTCAGCTTCTTCGGCTTTATTGGTTGGAGTATAGATTTGCATTACTGTGATATTGAATTGTTTGCCTTAGAAATGAACAGAGATTATTCTGTTATTTTTGAGATTGCACCCAAGTACTGCATTTCAGATTCTTTTGTTGACTATGAGGGTTACTCCATTTCTTTGAAGGGATTCTTGCCCACAGTAGCAGATATAATGATCATCTGAATTAAATTCGCCCATTCAAGTCCATTTTAGTTCACTGATTCCTAAAATGTCTATGTTCACTCTTGCCATCTCCTGTTTTACCACTTCCAATTTACCTTGATTCATGGCCTAACATTCCAGGTTCCTATGCAGTATTGTTCTTTACAGTATCAGACTTTACTTCCATCACCAGTCACATCCACAACTGGGTGTTGTTTTTGCTTTGGCTCTATCTTTTCATTCTTTCTGGAGTTATTTCTCTACTCTTCTCCAGTAGCACACTTGGCCCCTACCAACATGGGAGGTCGCCTTTCAGTGTCATATCTTCTTGCCTTTTCATACTGTTCGTGGTGTTCTCAAGGCAAGCACACTGAAGTGGTTTGCCATTCCCTTCTCCAGTGGACCACATTTTGTCAGAACTCTCCACTATGACCTGTCTGTCTTGGATGGCCCTACATGGCATTCCTCGTAGTTTCATTGCGTTAGACAAGGCTGTGGTCCATGTGATCAGTTTGGTTAGTTTTCTGTGATTGTGGTTTTCATTCTGTCTACCCTCTGATGGATAAGGATAAGAGGCTTATGGGAGTTTGCTGATGGGAAAGACTGACTGTGGGGGAAACTGGGTCTTGTTCTGATGGGTATGGCCATGCTCAATAACTCTTTAATCCTATTTTCTGATGATGGGCAGGGTTATGTTCCCTCCCTGATGTTTGGCCTGAGGCAAAACTATGGTAGGGGTAATGAAGGTAATGGTGACCTCTTTCAAAAGGACTTGTGCTAGCACTGTTGTATTCAGTGCTCCTGACCTAACATAATGGCAGAGTAGAAGGAAGTGTGCTCATCTTCTCCTGAGAGAACTCCAAAATTGCAACTCACTGCTGAACAACCATCAACAGGAGAACATTGTACCCCAGCAAAAAAGATACCCCACATCCAAGGGCAAAGGAGAATCCCCAACAAGACGGTAGGAGGGGCAAAATCACATTTAGAATCAAACCCCATACCCACCAGAGATGCTCAGAGGGCTCAAACAAAACCGTGTGTGCACCAGGACCCAGAGACCCCACAGAGACTGAGCCAGACCTGCCTTGAGTGTCTCAAGCGTCTTAAGTGTTTGAGTGTCTCCTGTGGAGGCATGGGTCAGCAGTGACCTGCTATGGGGACAGGGGCTCTGGCTGCACCAGGTCTGGGTCATGCAGTGTGTGGGATAAGCCCTCCGGAAGGAAGTCACCATTAGCCCCACCATACAGACAACTAGCAGATGACCCATGAACTGCAGAACAATTATACCGAAGAAATTCTCTCACTGTTAAGAAAGTTCTAGGGACCACAACAGATTTCCCAACCTGGGGATCCAGCAAAGTGACTGAGAACCCCCAGGGAATTTGACTTTGGAGGCCAGTGGGATTTGCTTACAGAACGTCCACAGGACTGGGGAAACAGACTCTTGGAGGGTGCAAACAAAACCTCATGTGCACCAGGAGCCAGGAGAAAGGAAGAGTATCCCCACAAGAGACTGAGCCAGACTTGCCTGTGAGTGTCCAGGAGTCTCCAATGGAGGTGTGGGTCCACAGGGCCCTGCATATTCGAAAGCCAGTCTATTTTCATTTCCATCCTAACTCTTCTCTCTTGCATATTCCAGTTCACACTTACTTCTCCCTTCTTTGCCCTCCTTTAATACTTTTCTTACTTAATCTCTGATACACCATCTTTCATTTTATTCATGACATCAGTTCTCTTACTGTTTCCTTAGTAAGATTTTTTTTTCTTGTATTCCACCATCACGGTAAGAATGCACTGGATGCTAATCTACTTGTTAACTTCATATGATCTTATAAATCTGGGCTTCCTGAATTCCACAGGCAAAGGCATACAAATTATGTTCATATCAAAGTTCTCCTTAACTAACCAGGAAACATTTTTTTTGCTTCATTCTTGAAGAGAGAAACCCTGTCGTGCTCACATTCTGAAGAGCCGCCAGCACATTGCTGAATCTCAATAAATGTTAAACAAGAAAAGCTGAGATATATTAAACATTGCCCTGAAGTTCATTCCATCTGCAGATGTCAGTATTTATTCTAACCAAAACTTTCTTTGGCCTACAGTTGATTTTCATAAAGGGATTCTTCTGTTCATCTGTCCCTTCATTTTAAGCCAAATGTGTTCACAGGCAGGGGTGGAGCCAGAGGCATAAACAGTTCAATATTCCTAATCCTTTTATTTGTTCATTAACAAATAGAAATAGTCTTATACTAAATTTTTTAAACGTCTTTTCAATAGTTGATGAGTTTCTCAATACATTCTCATTCACTTGTGCTACTAAACTTTAAGATATATGGAGTACTTAATAAACAGTATAGAAGATATATTTTTTAACATCTTCCTGCAGCGTTCTCTTTTCTGTACCAAAGAGAATGGTCTCAGGTATGAAGTTTTCTGTTCTGAAAAGTGCCTCCACATTGCTTCCTTGCTTATGCTACACTAAATTCTGTTTTATTAATATTCTTGTGATTTCCTTATTCAGATAGCTGTATAACAGAATCTCTCTGCTGCAAGTGAGAGGTAAGTATTTCCTGCCAGAAGAATTTGGTTCTGAATGTACAGTCTCAACAACAATGCCAAATGTGTCCATGATTCCCTCCCTGGTTATGCATGTTAAAGGTTCTGACAGGATAAAGTAAAACTCTGGAAGTGTAGTTTTATTCCAAACATCCTTTTTCTACAAATGGCATAGGTAAGAGTTCTGAACAAAGATATTTCATGCAAATACAGGCAGCAAAAACAGGTCTAAGGAATGGTTCAAATTCGTAATTTAACATGAAAAAATACTGCCCAGATAGTTTTTGCTGAGGTGTAGACTAAAGGTCAGGCTTCCCTGGTGGCTCAGATAGTAAAGAATCTGCCTGCAATGCAGGAGACCTGGGTTCAATCCCTGGGTTGGGAAGATCCCCTGGTGAAGGGCACTGCAACCCACTTCAGTATTCTTGCCTGGAGAATCCCCATGGACGGAGGAGCCTGGTGGGCTACAGTCCATGTGGTCACAAAGAGTCAGAAACAACTGAGTAACTAAGCACAGCACACAGAGTAAAGGTCAGGCTTCCCTGGTAGCTCAGCTGGTAAAGAATCCACCTGCAATGCAGGAGACCCTGGCTTGATTCCTGGGTTGGGGAGATGCCCTGGAGAAGGGATAGGCTACCCACTCCAGTATTCTTGGGCTTCCCTGGTGGCTCAGACGTTAAGGAATCCACCTGCAATGTGGGAGACATGACTTCTATCCCTGGGTTGGGAAGATCCCCTGGAGGAGGGCATGGCACCCCACTCCAGTATTCTTGCCTGGAGAATCCCCACGGACAGAAGACCCAGCGGGCTACAGCCCATGGGTCGCAAGAGTCAGGCATGGCTGAGTGACAAAGCACAACACAGTGCAGACTAGAGGTCTTGTAAGAAAAGGATTTACCAATTGACACAAACAGGAGCCTTCATGGCCAGTTGTGTATGCACCTATATTTCTAAAAGAGAGCTTTGAAATCCTTCATACAGAAAATGTGTTTGCAATAAATGCCAGTGCAGGGTGATTCTTACGTTCCTCTGGCCGAGCTAAGATGTAAATTACCATAGTGAGATTTCAAACTGAGTCTTAGTATACAAAACCCTCTAGGTCAGAGTCCCTCCAGCAAGCACCTCCAATCTTACTCTACAACTGTGAAGCATGTTAAAAACAGAACATATCATGCTCTGTATAGTACCTGTTTCTTGCATGTTCTACAAGCACATCAGATGAGCCAGCAATATTTTCTCTGGTAGTCTTGTTGGGATTGTGAAGAGAAAATGCACCCATTAATGACATTAGGGGGATATTGTTGTTGTTTCGTTGCTAAGTCATGTCTGACTCTTTGCAACTTCATGAACTGTATCCCGCCAGGCTCCTCGGTCCATGGGATTCTCCAGGCAAAAATACTCTAGTGGATAGCCATTCCCTTCTCCATGGGATCTTCCTGACCCAGGGATCGAACCCGTGTCTCCTGCGTCGGCAGGCACATTCTTTACCACTGAGCCACCCAGTAAGCCTATTTAGAGGGATATAGATCCTTTTAATTTAGACAAAACATAAAGCACATTAAAAGTCGGATAGAGGTGGATTTGCCTCAATATTTTTCAGTTTTCTAAGATTTACATTTATTCTTTAAAAAAATACAAACTGAGCGACAAAATACTTGCTCTACAAAAGCGGAGAATAAAGATGGTGGCTTGTGGTTAACCATGGCACTAAGACTTCCAGATCTACTCCCCATTCCAACATAAAATGGGGAAGATTGAAACAAAGGGATTCTAGACCTGTCGATCACTAAGAATGAGAATGCCACAGTTTAAGCCACGATACTACCTTGGAATCTACATGGTGAGTGATGGAATGCTCTCAGCTCTTTCTGTGTCTGTCAATTTCTAGAGCACTGACAACCAAGATTAAAATCCCAAGAAAGGGACTGGAAGGTGGATTCTGCCTGGGCTGGTTGACCCAGGAAAGATAATACACATATACACACTGCAATCAGCTGTACAGGGCCTCATTTCTAAAGATTAAAAGTCCTAAAATGAGAACTTCTAAAATGAGAAACAGACCAAAGCAAACGAACAAAAAAGGGAGTTAGAGGAAACAGAGATAATACAGGGAGCAAAACAGAACATCATCATCACCATCATGCACAGAACAATGAAAAACATCAATGAATGGTTGGAAGAAGTTGACAAAACTGCGCAGAAAGCGGGTAAAATGTCAGCCCTTGGAAACAACAGAAAAGATGAAAACCCAGATCAGTTCTGGAGGTCCTACTTCATAACAGAATTGCCACAAAAGCCTGAAAAGTAATCATGGGGCAGGGAGTTATTAAAAAAACAATGAAATGGAATTTGCTGTAGATGAGTTTCCAGAATGAAGGTGCCCACAAAATATAAGAAATGAAAGAAAACATAGACAAACTCACATTACTGTGAAATTTCAGAGAACTGAGGTGCTGAGAAGATGCTAAAAGCTTCCCTAAAGGAAATAAAACAGATAGAAAAGAAAGTAACAGATAGAGGCTCTGAAACAAGAATACATTTTCTCAACAGGAACACTGGATGGTGGATGATATTGGGGAAATATTTTGAAAATCCAAAAGAAAAATAATTTTCAACCTAAGAATTATATCTCATTAAAGCCTCAAACAAGTGAAAAGTGATGCTTAAGATGATGCTTAAGAGAATTCTTCAAATCCCAACTAAGCCAAGAGATAATATGTAAAACTAAAAATTAAAAACTGAAAGTATTAGCATGCTATTCAGAAATAGCAAGATAAGTGTCAAAAGAAACATCTAAAAGAGTTGAAAGCTATTAGTCTGGGGAATGGTACTTGAGGGTGGGGTTGGGGTGGGGAGGTAGACTGCTGTTTTTCTTTTTTTTTCACTTTTTAAGGCATGGTCATGTATTATTTATAAGAAAAATGAGAACTACATAAAAAAGAAATATGATGATCTCAAGAGGGATTTATATTTGAGCCTCAACATCAACTCATCCAAGTCTTAAGGTAACTATATGATTGATATGAAGAACCTAGCCACCTTTTATTAATATAAACTCTTCCAGAAATAATCCAGCAGGTTTTTAATGCTCTACTCACTAAAGTGAGATTTTATGCTAGTTGAATATCAGTGATATAGAAAGCTCCTAAATAATTTTAGCTGCATAAGTAAGCACTGACGTTTTAGCTTCAGAAATGCCCTTTTGAGACATCTTTCTATTGTGCCTCCCATAAAAATTTCTGTGCTCTTGTTGGCCTAAGTAGATGTGTGACACCTCTATCACTGAAAATTTCTCACTACTCTTCCTAAGAATGACATTATTCCAATAAAAAAAAAAGTACTAACTATAAGCCAGCTCTGATTAAAACTTTATACAGAGAGGGGAGTTAGGGTCTCTTATGTGTGATAATTTGAGTACTCTTTGTGTATAGCCTGTGGGAAGGGATCGTATAAACAAACAGCCTGGAGTGAAGAAACTCTCACATCCTTTTAAAGATTAGTGTAGCACTCCTGTATCCATTTCAACAAACCTGCTTTTGTAGTGTCAGCAGCAAATGTAGTAGACATAGTATACTCTGGTCATTAAATAATTCTATAATCTTATAATTCTATAATCTTATTAACTGAGGATGGAATATTACCTACATTACGGAGTTAGTATAAGGATTACATGAGATAATATTTGTAAGGTGTTCAATGCACTCCATGACATATTAGAGTTCACACAATGTTGTTTCTTAGTTTCTTCTTAAAATCCTTCCAACTTAAAATTTATCTTATGAGTGATTTATTTTCTATAATTTATTTAGCCTGTGGTCACTATGCTATTTCTTAAATCCTTATTTCACCCCTTAAAAAGTTTAGGAAAATGCTGCTGATACTATTTTGCATTTAAATAGCCCCTTTCCTAGAGAGTATACAGGAGGAAAATACAGTGATGAAATCATCATTTTTAACATTTCCAAACATCATATAGGAAGATAAAATACGTAAAAACAGGTGATCAGCATTTCTCAGCACATATTCACTACTGATAGGAACCTATCATAATACTTTTTATATGGTTAAAAAAATAGGCTGCATTAATATAAGAAGCTACAGCTTCTTATCTAAGTTTGGTCTTTTTTCAAAGCGAGTCTTAATATCTGAAACCCTCCAGTTGAGAGTCCCTCCATCAAGTCTCTCCCATCTTACTCTTCAACTGTGATGTGTTTTAAAGTCGTTGTGTCTAGAGTTGTTATGCTGCTTTTAAACACTTTGAAGAAAAGTGCAGCTGCAATGTAAACTCCTTACATTTGTCAAACCTTCCTTTCATCCACCTGCAGTATTGCATTCTTTACCCATGTAGACAGGAGTCTTCATGTGCTTTCTTACTGCTAATTTAGGACCTTCTCTGATGCCTTTGCTGTCTTCTCTCTTCTCTTGTATATGGGATTTGTATTTGGTAAGGTCCCTGATGATCCAATTCAATCTTTATTTATTGCTCATGTACTTGGTACATGATTCGTATAAGATAACAAAGCAAAGGGCTTCCTTTAAAGGACCTACACAAAAAGAAGAGCTGGCTTGGATCCACTGCTGCCAGTTGAATCCTTGGAAAGGCTTGTTTAGAACTAGATAAGAGATGGGGAAGATAACAGTATAGCTCAGTGCCTAGCCTATAGTATGTGGTCAATAAATTTGAGCTATTATTCCTTCCCAGAATAATTAACTACATATTCTTTAATCTATTTACTGTTATCTATTATTTGTATTTAGTTTTTTATTATTTGGATTACTGTTTGCTTCCATTTCCATTTTAAAAGCCTGTTAGGACCACAACCCCTAAAAGAACTTACCCCAGTGCCACTCTGCAGAGCACTATGTACAGTACACTTCCCACACCAAGTCCTCAGTCAGTGCTGCTGTGGGTTATGGTAAAAGAATTTTTAAGAACCTCTCTGCCTACGGTATAATAACTTCTGGGTTCTCTTCCTGTATTTCCAGTTCATTCAACCTCACCTCTAGCAGTCCATATTTGTTTCCACATGAGTGCTGCCAGAGCAAGCAGAGTGAATGACCATATATGTGGAATATTTGAGGATCTCAGAAAGGTGTCTGTCTCTTATACACCACCCTTCTTATCTTATGATTATTTTTTTTTAGTTCAAACAGAAGTACCATGCCCACTGATTACTTTAAAATAGATTCTCCTTTGACAAATGAGAAAATGTATGTGCAGAAACTCAGTTAATAAATGGAGCTGGAATTGAAGCTCCAAAATCCAAGCAGGATCTTTGCTCTTGGTATACTGTAATTTTACAAATACAGCTATCACTCAAAAGAAGAGATCATCTATTTCCTCAATTTCCTTTTGAAATAAAAAATTGTAGAGATGATAACTACATATAGGGCCTATTACCACCAAATCTTTAAAAGGCTTAAGCTTCTGTTCTTCTGAAAAATTTCCAGCTAGCTCTGGATGCTACATCCTTGATTCATGTTAGGGATTTAAATATGGACCAGAACCTTGAGCACAAAAGTATTATGAATTTATACATAAAAGTACAGGACCCTTGTCCTATAGCACACTTCCTGATGCTAATGTCAAGGTAAAGACTAGGGCCTCTAAGTTGCTACATTGAGCCCTCCTCCTTCATGACTGAGAAGAGATTTTCCTTTTCTTATCTATACATTTTTTCTGGCTATGATGCCATTTTCCCCCAACCTCTCCCAATTCCATTCTTCCTCTCATTTCTCAGGCCAACTTGCTTTGGTCAACTGCATTAAATTTCTTATTTGTTCTCAAAGGGAAAACAAATCAGGAAGGGGAACAGGGAGGGAGAAAGTGACTAGACCAAAATGGCTGAAATCTTTATACTCTGTTTTCCATTTCAAACACAGAAAGAGTGAAAGCCTCTCTATTAAGGGTTATTGTTGCGTTCACTTGGTAAGTCGTGTCCAACCATTTGTGACTCTTGGACTACAGCATGCCAGGCTTCCCAGTCCTTCACTATCTCCTGGAGTTTGCTCCAACTCATGTCCATTGAGTTGGTGATGCCATCCAATTATCTCATCCTCTGTCACTCACTCCCTTCTCCTCCTGACCTCAAACTTCCTCACCATCAGGGTTTTTTCCAGTGAGTTGGCTCTTCACATCAGATGGCCAAAGTATTGGAGCCTCAACTTCAGCATCAGTACTTCCAATGAATATTCAGGACTGATTTCCTTTAGGGTTGACTGGTTTGATCTCCTTGCAGTCCAAGGCACTCTCAAGAATATTCTCCAGCATCACAATTTGAAGGCATCGATTCTTCAGCTATCAGCCTTCATTATGGTCCATCTCTCACAACCATACATGTATACTGGAAAAACCACAGCTTTGACTAGATGGACTTTTGTCGGCAAAGTCATGTCTCTGTTTTTTAATATGCTATGGTTGCTATAACTTTCCTTGCAGAATCAAGTGTCTTTTAATTTCATGACTCCAGTCACTGTCTGCAGTGACTTTTGGAGCCCAAGAAAATAATATCTGTCACTGTTTCCATTGTTTCCCCATCTATTTGCCATGAAGTGATGGGACCAGATGCCATGATCTTAGTTTTAAGAATGTTGAGTTTTAAGACAGCTTTTTCAATCTCCTCTTTCACTTTCATCAAGAAGCTCTTTAGTTCTTCTTCACTTTCTGCCATAAGGGTGGTGTCATCTGCATATCTGCTATTGATATTTCTCCCAGAAATCTTGACGCCAACTTGTGCTTCATCTAGTCCAGAATTTCACGTGATGTGTCTGCATGTAAGTTAAATAAGCAGGGTGACAAAATAGAGCCTTGACATACTCCTTTCCCAATTTGGAACCAGTCCATTGTTCTATGTCCAGTTCTAACTGTTGTTCTTGACCTGCATAGAGGTTTTTCAGGAGACAGGTCTGGTATTCCCTTTAATAGTTATTCCCTATTATTCTCTTTAATAACTTTCCACAGTTTGTTGTGATCCACACAGTCAAAGGCTTTGGTGTAGTCAATAAAACAGAAGTAGATGTTTTTCTGGAATTTCCTTGCTTTCTCTATGATCCAACAAATGTTGCCAATTTGATCTCTGATTCCTTTGCCTTTTCTAAATCCAGCTTGTACATCTGGAATTTCTCAGTTCACATACTATTAAAGGTACGAAATAGCTAACAGAAGCAGAAGATATTAAGAAGAGGTGGCAAGAATACACAGAAGAACTTTACAAAAAAAGATCTTCACGACACAGATAATCATGAAGGTGTGATCACTCACACTCACATAGAGCCAGACATCCTGGAATGTGAAGTCAGGTGGGCCTTAGGAAGCATCACTACGAATAAAACTAGTGGAGGTGATGGAATTCCAGTTGAGCTATTTCAAATCCTAAAAGATGATGCTGTGAAAGTGCTGCACTCAATGTGTAAGCAAATTTGGAAAACTCAGCAGTGGCCACAGGACTGGAAAAGGTCAGTTTTCATTCCAATCCCAAAGAAAGGCAATGCCAAAGAATGCTCAAACTACCACACAATTGCTCTCATCTCACACACTAGTAAAGTAATGCTCAAAATTCTCCAAGCCAGGCTTCAGCAATACATGAGCCGTGAAGTTCCAGATGTTCAAGCCGGTTTTAGAAAAGCAGAGGAACCAGAGATCAAATTGCCAACATCCGCTGAATCATCGAAAAAGCAAGAGAGTTCAAAAAAACACATCTATTTCTGCTTTATTGACTATACCAAAGCCTTTGACTGTGTGGATCACAATAAACTGTGGAAAATTCTGAAAGAGATGGGAGTACCAGACCACCTGACCTGCCTCTTGAGAAACCTGTATGCAGGTCAGGAAGCAACAGTTAGAACTGGACATGGAACAACAGACTGGTTCCAAATAGGAAAATGAGTACGTCAAGGCTGTATATTCTCACCCTCCTTATTTAACTTCTATGCAGAGTACATCATGAGAAACTCTGGGCTGGAGGAAGCACAAGCTGGAATCAAGATTGCTGGGAGAAATATCAATAACTTCAGGTATTCAGATGACACCACCCTTATGGCAGAAAGTGAAGAAGAACTAAAGAGCCTCTTGATGGAAAGTGAAAGAGGAGAGTGAAAAAGTTGGCTAAAAGCTCAACATTCAGGAAACTAAGATCATGGCATCTGGTCCCATCACTTCATGGCAAATAGATGGGGAAAAAGTGGAAACAGTGGCTGACTTATTTTTCTGGACTCCAAAATCACTGCGGATGGTGATTGCAGCCATGAAATTAAAAGATGCTTGCTCCTTGAAAGTAAAGTTATGACCCACCTAGATAGCATATTTAAAAGCAGAGACATGACTTTGCCAACAAAGGTCCGTCTAGTCAAGGCTATGGTTTTTCCAGTGGTCACGCATGGATGTGAGAGTTGGACGATAAAGAAAGCTGAGCACCGAAGAATTGATGCTTTTGGACTGTGGTGCTGGAGAAGACTCTTGAGAGTCCCTTGGAGTACAAGGAGATCCAACCAGTCCATCCTAAAGGAGATCAGTCCTGGGTGTTTATTGGAGGGACTGATACTGAAGCAGAAACTCCAATACTTTGGCTACCTGATGCAGAGCGCTGACTCATTTGAAAAGACCCTGGTGCTGGGAAAGATTGAGGGAGGATAAGGGCACGACAGAGGATGAGATGGTTGGATGGCATCGCCAACACAACGGACATGGGTTTGTGTGGACTCTGGGAGTTGGTAATGGACAGGGAGGCCTGGCGTGCTACAGTCCATGGGGTCACAAAGAGTCAGACACAACTGAGTGACTGAACCGAACTGAAGTGATGTCCTGGGTGATTTACATGCTCTGCTTCATTTAATTTTAAAAAATCAACTAGAACGGTGTTATCAACGTTCCCATTTTATAGATGAGGAAACTGAGTCAAAGGGGCATTAGTGAAGTTACTAGTAAGTGAAAGAGATGCTATTTGGTGAGCGGATTTATGGACATTTAATAAAATTTTCAGAAACGGTCATTGACTATTTAGATAGTGGAGAAAAAAACACAATTTCAATTTTATCTAAAAAAAAAGTATGTTACTTATATTTGCTATGCACTGTCCTTGGTGTTTTACATGAATGGGTCCATTTAATTAAAAACAAAATCTACTAGGAATGTGTTATAAACAGTCCCATTTTGTAAATGAGGAAACTGAGGTACAGAGGGATTAAAAAGTTAATAATAAATGAAAGACATTCTTGTTGGTCAGCAAATTTATATATACTTAGTAAAGTTTGTGGAAAAGGCATTGTCTATCTAGAATGCTGGAGGAAAATTTGATTTCTAATCAATTAAGAAAACAGAATTAAATATGTTACTGTGATGTATGAAGCAAAGTCCAGGGTGTTTTACATGCTTTGCTTCAGTTCAGTTCGGTTGCTTAGTCGTGTCCGACTCTTTGGGACCCCATGAATCGCAGCACGCCAGGCCTCCCTGTCCATCACCAACTCCCAGAGTTCACTCAGACTCACGTCCATCGAGTCAGTGATGCCATCCAGCCATCTCATCCTCTGTCATCCCCTTCTCCTCCTGCCCCCAATCCCTCCCAGCATCAGAGTCTTTTCCAATGAGTCAACTCTCCGCATGAGGTGGCCAAAGTACTGGAGTTTCAGCTTCAGCATCAGTCCTTCCAAAGAAACCCCAGGGCTGAGCTCCTTCAGAATGGACTGGTTAGATCTCCTTACAGTCCAAGGGACTCTCAAGAGTCTTCTCCAACACCCCAGTTCAAAAGCATCAATTCTTCGGTGCTCAGCCTTCTTTATAGTCCAACTCTCACATCCATACGTGACCACTGGAAAAACCATAGCCTTGACTAGACGGACCTTTGTTGGCAAAGTAATGTCTCTGCTTTTAAATATGCTATCTAGGGCTCAGTACAGCTCCGGCCGCTGTGCCGGCTGGTTCTCGTATACCTTGTTCTCTGCTGGCTGTGGGGGCTTCGCGCCACGGCCGTTAGTCATGTCGGATTCTGGAAGTTACAGTCAGTCTGGGGGTGAGCAGCAAAGTTATTCTTCCTATGGAAATCAAGGCAGCCAAGGTTATGGACAAGCACCACAAAGCTATTCTGGCTATGGACAAACTACTGACACTTCATATGGACAGAACTATAGCGGCTACTCCAGTTATGGACAAAGCCAATCAGGTTATTCACAGTCCTACAGTGGTTATGAGAATCAAAAGCAGAGCTCATACAACCAGCAATCTTATAATAACCAGGGACAGCTAAACATGGAATCATCAGGAGGCCAAGGTGGAAGAGCACCTTCATATGACCAGTCAGACTATGGTCAACAAGATTCATATGACCAGCAGTCAGGCTATGATCAACATCAACACTCTTACGATGAGCAGTCAAATTATGATCAGCAGCATGATTCCTATAATCAAAACCAGCAGTCCTACCATTCACAAAGGGAAAATTACAGCCACCACACACAAGATGATCGTCGTGATGTGAGTAGGTATGGAGAAGATAATAGAGGATGTGGTGGGTCACAGGGAGGAGGTAGAGGGCGTGGGGGATATGACAAGGATGGAAGAGGTCCTATGACAGGATCGAGTGGTGGTGACCGCAGTGGCTTCAAAAGTTTTGGTGGTCACAGGGATTATGGACCCAGACCAGATGCTGATTCAGAATCTGATAATTCAGATAACAACACAATCTTTGTACAAGGACTTGGGGAGGATGTGTCTACAGATCAAGTGGGGGAGTTCTTTAAACAAATAGGAATCATCAAGACAAATAAAAAGATTGGAAAACCAATGATAAATCTATACACAGACAAGGACACAGGAAAGCCAAAAGGGGAGGCAACAGTATCGTTTGATGACCCTCCTTCAGCTAAGGCAGCCATGGACTGGTTTGATGGAAAAGAATTCCACGGCAATATCATTAAAGTGTCCTTTGCCACCAGAAGACCTGAATTCATGAGACGAGGTGGAAGTGGAGGTGGGCGACGAGGCCGTGGAGGATATAGAGGTCGTGGAGGCTTTCAGGGGAGAGGTGGAGACCCCAAACGTGGGGACTGGGTTTCCCCTAATCCATCATGTAGAAATATGAACTTTGCTCGAAGGAATTCTTGTAATCAGTGCAATGAGCCCAGACCAGAGGACTCTCGTCCCTCAGGAGGAGTTTTCCGAGGAAGAGGCTACGGTGGAGAGTGTTAGGGACCAAACGACGGTCTCTAGGACCTGAGTCATGTTTACCAGAAAGAGACAGGATACGCGCTCATCCTGCCTGGCCAATCATGTAACGCCAGCTACTCCTGTAACTGAGACAAAGAACTGCCTGTATATAAGCCGCCATACTCCTTTGTTCGTGGCTCTTGTCAGATTCCCTTGTGTGGGATGAGACTTGGGCCCTAGCGCGCTAGGAATAAACAAACTCCCTTCTTGCGTTTGCAATACTGTGGTGGACTTGCTCTCTCGGTCGGTTCGGAGATACGGGCACGGAGCATAACAGAGAGGGGGCTACAGAGGCCGTGGGGGCAGAGATGGAGACCGAGGCGGCTACAGTGCAGACAGAAGTGGGGGTGGCTATGGTGGGGACCGGGGAAGTGGCTATGGTGGGGACCATGGTGGGGGCTATGGAGGAGACTGAGGAGGCAACTATGGAGGAGACCGAAGTGGCGGCTATGGTAGAGACCAAGGCAGAGGCTATGGAGGAGACCGAGGAGGCTATGGAGGCAAAATGGGAGGAAGAAACGACTAGAAATGATCAGTGCAACCGACCATACTGATGACTATTTTGAATGTTCCTTTGTCTCTGACAAGATCCATAGAGAAATGGCCAGAGTTTTGCCTGCTGATTTCCTCGTGGCCTCTTCTTGGGTAGTGAAATTAAATGACATTTGAATTTTTATTTGGGCGGGAGGGTGGGGACAGTTTTTCTTTTAGAAATGTCAGTTGAAATATCCCCCTTTAGTTTCCAGCCTTCTCCTTCTCAACTCTTGAAGCTAAGTGCGTTGTAAAATATTGCCAAAATAGGAAGTGTTTTGTAATACTGCAATAAAGAATGCTTGTTTTGTGGGAAGAAAAAAAAAATGCTATCTACGTTGGTCATAACTTTTCTTCCAAGAAGTAAGCATCTTTTAATTTCATGGCTGCAGTCACCATCTGCAGTGATTTTGGAGCCCCCCCCAAAAAGTCTGACACTGTTTCCTCTGTTTCCCCATCTATTTCCCATGAAGTGATGGGACCAGATGCCATGATCTTCGTTTTCTGAATGTTGAGCTTTAAGCCAACTTTTTCACTCTCCACTTTCTCTTTCACCAAGAGGCTTTTTAGTTCCTCTTCACTTTCTGCCATAAGGGTGGTGTCATCTGCATATCTGAGGTGATTGATATTTCTACTGGCAATCTTGATTCCAGCTTGTGCTTCTTCCAGCCCAGCGTTTCTCATGATGTACTCTACATAGAAGTTAAATAAGCAGGGTGACAATATATAGCCTTGACCTACTCCTTTTCCTATTTGGAACCAGTCTGTTGTTGAATGTCCAGTTCTAACTGTTGCTTCCTGACCTGCATATAGGTTTCTCAAGAGGCAGGTCAGGTGGTCTGGTACTCCCATCTCTTTCAGAATTTTCCACAGTTTATTGTGATCAGAACATTTTTCTTTCAATTAAGTGAAGCAGAGCATGTCGAACACCCAGGACATTGCTTAATAGATCTAAGTAACATACTTAGTGTTGTTGTTTTTTTTTTTAATAGAATTGAAGTCGAGTGTTTTTTCCCCATCAATCTATGTAGACAATGACCTTTCCCACAAAGTTTACTATGTATACCTGGATATGCTCACCAAAACGCATCTGTTTCACTTACTAGCAGCTTCATTAAGGCCTGTGCCTCAGAATCCTCATCTATAAAGTGGGAATCTTGATAACACCTTCCTCGTAGATTTTCTTTTTAATTAAATGAAGCAAAGCATGTAAAACACCCAAGACATTGGTTAGTAGATCTAACTAATATAATTAATTTGTTTTTTTAAAAAAACAATTGAAATCGAGATTTATTTTGCTCACAATCTAGATAGTCAAAGCCCTTTCCCATGCATTTTACTCAGTAGCGGTAAATACTCACCAAAAACATTTCTTACACTTACTAGTATCTTCATTAAGGCCTCTAGCTTCAGTTTCCCCATCTATAAAATGAGAATGTTGATAACACCTTCTTCGTAGATTTCCTTTTCAATTATATGAAGCAGAGCATGTAAAACACCCAGGACATTGCTTGGTAGATCTAAGTAACATGTTTCATATTGGTTTTTTTTTTTTTTTCCTTAAATAGGGAGAATTGAAATCAAGTTTTATATCGCCCTCGATCTAGATAGACAATGCCATTTCCTACAAACTTTACTAACTATACATGAATATGCTCACCAAAAGCCATCTCTTTCACTTACCAGTAACTTAGTTAATGCCTCTATACCTCAGTTTCCTCATCTATAAAATCACAATGTAAAGAAAACCTTCCTTGTAGATTTTCTGTTTAATTTAATGAAGCAGAGCATGTAAAACACCCAGGACATTGCCTAGCAAAACTAAGTAACATACTTAATTTGGGTTTCCTTTTTTTAATAGATATAATGAAATCGAGATTCCACCCCCAATAATCTAGGTAGATAAATCCCTAAGCCACTAAGTTTACTAAGTATACATAAATAGGCTCCCCAAATCATCTCTCTTCACATTCTAGAAAATTCAATAACTCTGTGCCTCAGTTTCTTCATCTATGAGATGGGACTGTTGATAACAGCTTACTCGTAGATTTTTCTAAATTAAATGAGGCATATCATGTAAAACAACTAGGACATTGTTTAGTAGATTTAAGTAACATAGTTAATTTGGGGTTTTTTTAGAAGGGAGAATTGAAATCGAGTATTTTTCTGCAATAAACTAGATAGAAAATGCCTTTTCACATGAAGTTTTCTAAGTATAGATAAATATGCTCACCAAAATGCATCTCTTTCATTACTAGTAACTTCATGAAGGCCTCTGTGCCTGTAGCCTCATCTATAAAATGGGAATGTTGATAATGCATTCCTTGGAGATATTTTTTATTAATTAAATGAAATAAGACATGTAATACACCCAGGACATTGCTTAGTAGATCTAACTAACACACCTCATTTGGGTTTTGCTTTTAAACAGAGAGAATGAAAATCGAGATTTATCTTGCTCATCATCTAGATCGTCGAAGCTCTTTCCCACGATTTTACTAAGAAGTATCCATAAATATGCTCACCAAAAATAATCTTTCACTTACTATTAACTTCATTAATGCTTCTGTGCCTCAGTTTCCTCATCTTTAAAATGGGAAGGTTGAAAACACCTTACTCGTAGATTTATTTTTTAATTAAATGGATCCAATCACGTAAAAGACCCTGGACAATGCTTAATCTAAGTAACATACTTAATTTTGGGTTTTTTTTTAATACACAATATGGAAAATGAGGGTTTTCCCACAAAATCTAGATAGATGATGCCCTTTCCCACAAAGTTTACTAAGTATAGATAAATATGTTGTCCAAAAAGCATCTCTTTCACTAAGCAGTAACTTTATTAATGACTCTGTACCTCAGTTTCCTAATCTATATATAACACATTCCTCATAGGTTTTTCTTTAATTAAATGAAGCTGAGTATGTAAAACACCCAGGACATTGCTTCGTAGATCTAAGTAACATACGTAGTTCTGCTTTTTTTAATAGACAGATTAGAAATCGAGTTTATTTCCCTGACAATCTATGTACCAATGCCCTTTCCACAAACTTTACTAAGTATACCTAAATTTGCTGACCAAAAAGTAGCTCCTTCACTTACTATTAACTTCTTTAATACCTCTGTGCCTCAGTTTCCTCATCTATAAAATGGGAATGTTGATAACACCTTCTTCATAGATTTTCTTTTCTATTAAATGGACCCAATCATGTAAAACACTAAGGACGTGGCTTTGATCTAAGTAACATACTTAATTGTGTTGGTTTTTTTCAATACAGAATATTGAAAACGAGTTTTTCCCCAATAATCTAGATGGATAATGCCCTTTCGCACAAGGTTTACTAAGTGTAGATTAATATGCTTTCCAAAAAGCATCTCTTTCACCAACTTGTAACTTTAATAATGCCTGTTTCTCAGTTTCCTCATTGGTAAAATGGGAATGTTGATAACACATTCCTCGTAGATTTTCTTTTTTTTAATTAAATGAAGCAGATCATGTGGAACACCCATGACATTGCTTAGTAGATCTAAGTGAAATACTTAATTCTTTTTTAATAGATAGAATTCAAACCGAGTTGTTATCCCCAGCAATCTAGATAGGCAACTCAACCTTGAAGAGTGGGGCAAGGGGCCATTCCTTTGACTGGGAAGGTAACTGTGGACCTCTGCATACGGGGCTGGACGCAGCTCCCCACCTCTGGCTGCAGGCACTCTGCAATGGGGCATGTTTGCCCTTTACTGGGACTGTGTTGTTGTAGATCAGGAAGAGTTTCCATCTTCTCCATCGCTGCCTTTTTCTCCTGCACCTCATCGCCCTCCCCTCCCTTCTCCCCACTCCATCCTCCCCCTCTGTCTCTCCTCTAACTTCTGGAATTCCCTGTCTCCACTGAGAAGTGCCAAATGAAAGCCAGGCCAGACTGAGGGTTGTATGGTTGTTCAAGAGGTATTTACATGTGTCTTGAGGCATGTGAATATCCTGAATATTAAGAATAGCTCCTATGAGTCCTGTGCTTGACGTTGTACTTGATTTATCCTGTTTCTACCTACTCCCTCATCATCCCCCTTTTAAAAGAAGTCAAACCAGGGTGGAATTGCTCAGTGTCACTCTGTGACAAGCTCTGCACTGCCCTGATGATGAAGTGGTTCCACTCACTGCGCTTTCACATGTGGCCCCTCTTCTACCAGTGGGCTGGAATAGAGAAGCAGGAGTAGGTAGACAGAGCCCGGGCTCCTCTGTCAGCCAGCCTGCCTTTGAGGGCGACAGGGATTTGATCAGACAGCCTCTTAGGTACCTTTATCCTGGAGGACATTAATCATTGTCATTTATCAACATTAATTCTGTTGATAAATTCTTTAAACCTCTCTTTCTCTTTTTTTTCTTCTGCCATGCTGCATGCCATGTGGGATCTTAGTTTCCCCCACCAAGGATTGAACCGGTATTCCCTGCAGTGGAAGTGCAGAGCTGAACCACTGGACTGCCAAGGAAGTCCCTCAACTATTTCATTCTTAATGACACTTTAGTGCAGGTGTGGAGGAGAAGAGGTGACATTTGTGTGTGCATCACTAACGTACTCCTTGGAAGCTTGTCTTTGGGAGGAGGAGTTGCTTACATCGTGGGCAGTAACACATTGGCATTGAAGATTTCCAATAAAACTTTATTTATATTTTATGCAGAAGAAAAAAAGAAAAAAAAAACAAGTCTGGTTATTCAAAAGAAAGATCCAAGGAAAGGAGGACGAAAAAGTCATCTAAAAGAAAACACAAGAAGCATTGTGCCGACAGTGACAGTGACTCTGATTCCCACACAGACTCCAGTGGTAAGAAAGCCAATACCATTCTGCCTGCCTTGCTTTCAAGTTTTACTTCTTGAAAGCTGACATTAGAAGAAGGTACTTCATAATAGCCAAGAGTTGTTGTTTTTTTTAATAGCCAAGAGTTTGGAACACTCACCGACTTAGCGTCAGGGACCCTGCTCGGTGCCTGATATGCACTATTGCTGCTTAGTCAACACAGTCACTGTAGGACGCATCTTCGAGTTGGGGAGACAGAGGACCCGAGCAGGTTATAAGAACCGCCTGCACCCAAGGTCACACAGTTGGGATTCAGAGCTAAGCGGTGTGACTCCAGAGTGGTTGTGTGTAGCTGCACAAGGCCTGTGGCAGAGAACCAAGTTGGGGTCAGTCTGTGAGACATGTGGTGCCAAACCAGGCCATAGGGGGCTGCATCAGCCCAGTGGAGCGGCTCTTTTGTGAGATACTCACACTCAGTGGGCAGCTTTGTGCGATCCTCAAAGAGGTACAACATAGGGGACCCTTCAGGCCAGCAGCTGATTTCTGCAAGACACTTCCTGTGGGGCTGCATCACAACAAATCCCCCTTTTTGTGCCCTCCCCTGGCTGGTGATTGACAGAGGGTGCCTCCTCTGGGACACATTACAGGCAGGCCCCCTTCCTCTGATGTCACCTTTCTTCCTCCCTGCTGGAAGACTGAGCTTTCCTGAAGCACAGATCTGAGCATGGCAGTCCCTGCTTAAAATCCTTCCAGAGCTCTCCTTGGCTCCAGGGTAAAGTCAGATCCCTGGTGATCATTGGCTCTCTCATCACATGTACACCGTCGCTGTCCTGCAGCGTCCTGTGCGGCCTCAGAGTGACTTTCATCTCCTCATATTGCACGTCCTTTCTCCTGACTCTGCCATGTGGTACAGAGTCTGGCTGCCTACAGTCCAATCTCTCCTCGCACACAGCTTGGCCTACTGGCTGCGTAGATGGACGTGCATTACTCTTGTAATAAAGCTGACTTGAGGCAGAACTGGCTTAAGAGTCACCTCTTCATGGTCAACCATTCCTCACCCACCCTCCCGAAATCAGCCTGATGGTGAGACTCCTCTGTGTGCCTAGATCACCCCCTCCCTCCCCACTTCCCTGTCACTCAGATCCTACTGACCCCCTTCCCTCTGTCTCCTCCACTAGACTGACGCATCCCCGCAGACACACACATCACGAAGATACCCAAACATCCAGAAAAGTGAAGGGAGTAGTGTCATTAATGCCGTATACAATGCTTGTCACTCACTCAGGTGTAACATCTGTTAGCATTTTGACATTTGCTTCAGATAGGGATTTTTTGTTGTCATTGAGATATTCCAGGTAAAATACACTAAGTATTTCAGTATGCACCTCATTGAAAAAAGGACATTGTCTTAAATACAATACCATTATCTCACCCAATTAAGTTAATAATTCCTCATATAATCTAATACCCAGTGTAACTTTAATGTCTATGCTTCTAATGCCTAGCACGGTTCATGACATAAATGTTGAATGAATGAATCTCTGTGATACAACAAATGGGACAGCAAAAGCATGTCTACCTGGTCAAAGATATTGATGTTTAAGGGCTAAACATGTTATCAATTTTCATGTGTTTTTCTTTTCATATGAAGATAACAAAAGCAAGACAAAAAACAAGCCCAGAAAAAGGAAAGGAAACACAGATGACCAGGTGTTTTCCTATCATTTTTATTATGGAAAAAGTCAAATATATACACAAGTATAGAGAACAGTGTAATGATCTCTCATTCACATACCAACTTGAAGAATCATCAACTTATGGGAAGTTGCCACCACCCCCATTTATTTTGAAACAAAACCCAGATGTCATTTCATGTATAAACAAATTAGCATGTATCTCTAAAAGAGAGACATTCTTTTTTCAACATAACCGTATTACCATTACTGTGCCCCAAAATTTGACAGTAATTCCTCAGTTCATTTTTCCTTTTGTTTGTAGCCTGACAGTTTCACATGAGGAGGACAGCATGAAGAAAGCCGAAGTCTCATTGCTTCTTTTCAATGATCCATTCATCTGGAATATTAAGCAAGGCCTCCCTCTTGCTTCCAGCAGCACTCAACGGAAAGGTTTCCTTTTAGTGTTTAGTCATCAGGAACTGGGGTCCTCTCAAGGATTTTGAATGAGACAGAATACATTTGAAGGCATGATTGTCACTCCCGAGCCGGGGATGACAATAATATGGCTCCTGTGGTGGCGCCAAGGAAGAAAAGGGACAAGAGCCTTTCTGGACCTGATGGAGTCTCCTGTGTTTGCTTTGGGCCAGAATGGTTTGTTCGTCTCTATCCTCCACAAAAAGGGAGAGCCGTCAACAGAATCTGGAGCACCTAGAACAAAAGTAGGGGAATGTTTGGATGCTGCCTTCCCAGAAAGCCCTATGAACAGTAGTTTCTTAGGAAGATTCCTTTAGAGTCCAGGCTCGTGCCTGAACTCCTCATCATGCATGGAGCTTGGCCCGTTCTGCTCACAGCATTCTCTCACTCGAGACTTTCCCCACCTCATCTTTCACCTGTATGTGCCTGAGAAGTGCAGAGCCCAGTCATAGTGACTCAGGATGTCACCTCATGAAAAGGGACCAGCTTGACATTCCTTACCAATTCTTTTTTTTTTTACACCAGTTTTATTTATTTACTTTTGCCTGGGCTTGGTCTTTACTTCCCAAGGACTTTCTCTAAGTACAGCAGGCAGGGGCTACTCTAGTTGTGCTGTGGAGGCTTCTCATATGGTGGCTTCTCATTGTGGGGCACAGGCTCTAGGGCGTGCAGGCTTCAGTAGTTGCAGCCCTCAGGCTTGGTCGTTGCAGCACATGGGACTTGTTACTCTGTGACACGTGGGATCTTCCCAGACGAGGGATCGAACCCATGTTCCCTGCATTGGCAGGCCAATTCTAACCATTGGGCCACCAGGGAAGCCCTCAGCAATTCTTATGCATACAGTACTAACCCCATTTCGCATATAAAAACAAGTATACAGGAGAATTCACATCTTTCCTGAAAATACCCCCTAAACGCCCTATAAAAACAGTGTTCTGTTTTCATTTCTTCAGTTCATCTATCAGGCATTTGGTGAAGTGCTCTTGCGGTGCTATGAAAAATTTGAATCTGGCAGAAAAACACCTTGGAAAAACTGTCATAGGAAACAGGTCTTACAAGACAGGGGCTACAAAATGAATGCTGTAGACAGGGGCCCTTGCCAGGCCAAACCAAGCTAACACAAAGGAGGGCACAGGTGGAGGAGGCAAGGGTGGCGTGGGGGGCCTGGGTGTTTGGGGCTGCAGTGGCAGCAGAGGCAGCCAACTCCAGTTGGGCCTGAAAACAATGTGGCCCTTTGGGGTCCATACAGGATTATGACGAGAGGGTGACCCAAGGCCACAGGGGACATATGTCTGAGAATTACAGCCCTCTGATATCGCCAACACTTGGCCCTCACACTCGTAAGCCTTGGGCAGTTAAGGTCTTAAGAGAAAAACACAACGTGCAAATCTATATGCCACTGATGAAATGGAAGAAACTTGTTTCATTGCTAAAATACTGTAGGAAGGTTAACGCTGCATCGCTCCGTCCAGCCCATCCTTAGGGATGGTTGCCTGTATGTGCCAAGCTCTGGTCTAGGCTTACTGCTTTGCTCCTGTCCTCTCACTTTTAGTGTTCTTGGATTATTTTCCACGACTTACATGTAAGCCCGCCGGCGAACAGTACCGTGTCCCTGCTGTCGATGCTTTGCCTGGTAACAGGATAAAGAAATGTTCGTGCTCTAACAGCAGTCCAGCTGCTGTGCCCCTCCTCACTAGGGACAGTGTCACCCTGGTCTTTGGAGCTGCGCATGATAAAAACTCAACCCCTTTCAAAGTCATAATGAGGGAAACAGCATCAATTTAAAGGCCATCTTCAGTCTGAACTAAATGACTAATAGGAAGGAACATGTTGGCTTTTTAGACAGAACAATGACTGAGGGGGGCTTTTATCCGTCTAAACTTTTGAGAGTTAGAAAGGTGGTCTGGCAAGGGGGCTCAGGGTTCTTGTGACTTGTCTTACTGGGACGTGAGAGTTGCTGAAGCTCTGGATACTGCCTTAATGTTTTAGTCTTGAATGCTAAGGAAAGTTCACCTAACTAGGTTCAACTTCATTCTAACTCAGTTTCTGCCCAGCCAATAATTGGAGGGAAAGAGGCAGACCACCATCATTTCTGCATTCGCCAACCTGTCCCCACCCTCCAGCTTTTGTGGGCTCAGGACACTGTCAGCTGATTCGGTTCTACCCTCAGGTTCAGGATTCTAGATGGACGGTGATGTTGCCTGGAGTGGGGAAACACCATAGTCCTACCAGCCCTTCTCCTCACCTAGGAGAGTCCAACACCATCAGGTGATCTAAGGCAGGAGAGTGGAACTAGGCATTTTAGAACAAGGTCAGCCGCAGTGTGGCACCCCCGTGTTCACTGCAGCATTGCGTGCAACAGCCAGATAAGGAAACAACCTCACTGTCTATCCACAGATGCGTGGACAAAGAACACGTGTATACAGGCACGGCTCGGAGATACCGTGGGTTTGGTTCCAGACCACAGCAATGAAGCAAACAGCACTACAACGTCATCCACAGAATTTATCTTCCCAATACATATAAATGTCATTTTACACTGTATTTGTAGTCTATTAAGTGTGCAATAGCATTATGTCTTTGGAGAAGGCAATGGCACCCCACTCCAGTACTCTTGCCAGAAAATCCCATGGACAGAGGAGCCTGGTGGGCTGCATGCAGTACATGGGGTCGTGAAGAGTCGGACACGACTGAGCAACTTCACTTTCACGTTTCTCTTTCATGCATTGGAGAAGGAAATGGCAACCCACTCCAGTGTTCTTGCCTGGAGAATCCCAGGGACGGGGGAGCCTGGTGGGCTGCCATCTATGGGGGTCTCACAGAGTCAGACACGACTGAAGCAACATAGCAGCAGCAGCAGCAGCAGCAGCAGCAGCAGCAGCATTATTTCTTAGAAAACAGCATAAATACCCTAATTTGAAAATACTGCTAAAAAATGTTAACCATCATCTGAGCCTTCAGCAAATTGGAATATTTTTGCAATAGTAACAGACTATTGATCACAGATCACCATAACAAATATAACAATGATGAAAAAGCTTGAAATATTGCCAAAGGACCAAAATGTGACAGAGCCAAGAAGTGATCAAATACTTTTGGACGAATGGCACCACTGGACTTGCTGGATGCAAAGTGGCCACAAACCTCAATGTGTAAACAAGAAATGCAATATCTGCAAAGTGCATTAAAGTCAAGCACAGTAAATGAGATCTACCTGTATATACAATGGAATATTATTCAACCACAAAAAGGAAACTGAATTTGCTACAACATGGATGAACCTGGTTCATAGCCAACACAAGCTTGAGAAAGAAGAATGGAACTGGAGGAATACTTCAGGCTGTACTACAAAGCTGCAGTCATCAAGACAGCATGGTACTGGCACAAAGACAGAAATATCAATCAATGGAACAAAATAGAAAGCCCAGAGATAAATCCACGCACCTACGGACACCTTATCTTTGACAAAGGAGACAAGAATATACAATGGAGAAAAGACAATCTCTTTAACAAGTGGTGCTGGGAAAACTGATCAACCACTTGTAAAAGAATGAAACTAGAACACTTTCTAACACCATACACAAAAATAAACTCAAAATGGATTGAATATCTAAATGTAAGACCAGAAACTATAAAACACCTAGAGGAAAACAGTCAAAACACTCTCTGACATAAATCACAGCAGGATCCTCTATGACCCACCTCCCAGAATAATGGAAATAAAAGCAAAAATAAACAAATGGGACCTAATTAAAGTTAAAAGCTTTTGCACAAGGAAGGAAACTATAAGCAAGGTGAAAAGACAGCCTTCAGAATGAGAGTAAATAATAGCAATGAAGCAACTGACAAAGACGTAATCTCAAAGCAACTCCTGCAGCTCAATTCCAGAAAAATAAAAGACCCAATCAATAATGGGCCAAAGAAGGAAACAGACATTTCTCCAAAGAAGACATACAGATGGCTAACAAACACATGAAAACGTGCTCAACATCACTCATTATCAGAGAAATGCAAATAAAAACCACAATTTCATACCAGTCAGAATGGCTGCTATCCAAAAGTCTACAAGCAATAAATGCTGGAGAGGGTGTGGAGAAAAGGGAACCCTCTTACACTGTTGGTGGGAATGCAAACTAGTACAGCCACTATGGAGAACAGTGTGGAGATTCCTTAAAACACTGGAAATTGAACTGCCATATGACTCAGCAATCCCAGTGCTGGGCATACACACCAAGGAATCAAGAACTGAAAGAGACACGTGTACCCCAATGTTCATCACAGCACTGTTTACAGTAGCCAGGACATGGAAGCAACTAGATGTCCATTGGCAGGTGAATGGATAAGAAAGCTGTGGTACATATACACAATAGAGTATTACTCAGCCATTAAAAGGAATACATTTGAATCAGTTCTAATGAGGTGGATGAAACTGGAGCCTATTATACAGAGTGAAGGAAGTCAAAATGAAAAACACCAATACAGTATACTAACGCATATATATGGAATTTAGAAAGATGGCAACGATGACCCTATATGCGAGACAGCAAAAGGGACACAGATGTATAGAACAATCTTTTGGACTCTGTGAGAGAAGGCGAGGGTGGGATGATTTGAGAGAATAGCACTGAAACATGTATATTGTCATATGTGAAACAGATCGCCAGTCCAGCTTCGATGCATGAGACAGGGTGCTCAGGGCTGGTGCACTGGGATGACCCTGAGAGATGGGATGGGGAGGGAGGTGGGAGGAGGGGTTCAGGATGGGGAACACATGTACACCCATGGCTGATTCATGTCAATGTATGGTAAAACCACTACAATATTATAAAGTAATTAGCCTCCAATTAAAACAAATAAATTTTTTTAAATAAAAAAATAGGAAAGTAAAAGGGACAATTACTGTTTGAGGGCTAGTTTATTTGAAGCCAGCAGCAGCTCAGGTTTAGGATGAATTTTAAAGAACAGATAAGAACAATATGATACTTTGTTGACATGGGGAAGCGTTTAGAGTATATTTCATCTAGTTTTAAAAAGCTTAAAGAATAAAGTGACGATTCTACATTTAAAGAAAAGAAATGGTGAAGGGGTTCAAAGGTACGAACAAGTCATAGGGGGATGTGTAATGTACAGGGTTGTAACTACAGTTAATAATATTTGTATTGTCTATTTGAAAGTTGTTGAATGAGTAGCTATTAAAAGTTCTCATTATAAGAAAAATTTTGCTGTGATGATGGTGTTAACTAGACTTATTGTGGTCATTTCAGTGTATAAGATAACTGAATCACTATGTTATACACCTGAAACTAATATAATGTATCTCAGTTCAGTTCATTACACTTGCTCAGGCATGTCTGACTTTTGCAACCCATGGCCTGCAGCACATCAGGCTTCCCTGTCCATCAACAACTGCCGTAGCTTGCTCAAACTCATGTCCATCGAGTCGGTGATGCCATTCACCATATCATCCTCTTGTCTACTTCACCTCCTGCCTTCAATCTTACCCATCATCAGGGTCTTTTCCAATGAGTCAGTTCTTCCCATCAGGTGGCCAAAGTATTGGAGCTTCAGCATCAGTCTTTCCAATGACTATTCAGTACTGATGTCCTTAGGATTGACTGGCTTGATCTCCTTGCACTCCAAGGGACTCTAAAGAGTCTTCTCCAACACCACACTTCAAAAGCATCAATTCTTCAGCGCTCAACCTTCTTCACAGTCCAACTCTCACATCCACACATGACTCCTGGAAAAACCATAGCTTTGACTAGCCGGATCTTTGTCGGCAAAGTAACCTCGCTGCTTTGGAATATGCTGTCTAGGTTGGTCATAGCGTTTCTTCCAAGGAGCAAGTGTCTTTTCATTTCATGGCTGCAGTGATTTTTCGAGCCCAAGAAAATAATGTATGTCAATTGTATCTCAATAAAAAAAAATTTTTTTTAAGTGAAGGTGGGGTCACACGAAGGCTTTTCCCAGGATGTCTGGCAACTATTAACAAAACCATGTCAATTAAACCACACCGTCTGCTCAGCATCTTAGTTAATGGTATTTACATGGCATTTAATCATTTTGGAAGTTCCCAGACTACAAATTGTGACATTGGAAGCCTCCTCTCCTTGCCTGACTCCTCATTTTTGCTCTGTGATTTTAGGATTAAGGATCCTTCCTCTACATGAGTACATAAAGAAGACCAGTGTAATAGAGCTCACTTTTAAAGTGAAAGTGTTAGTCACTAGGTCATGTCCAAACCTTTGCAATGCCGTGGACTGTAGCCCACCAGGGTCCTCCGTCCATGGAATTTTTTAGGCAAGAATAGTGTGGTGGGGTACCATTTCCTCCTCCAGGGGATCTTCCCAATGCAGGGATAGAACCCAGGACTCCTGCATTGCAGGCAGATTCTTTATCACCTGAGCCAATAGAGCTCATTATGGGAGGATTCAAATGGACCAGTGGTACAAACCAAAATGTACCAGAGCCCACAATGGGGTATGTGGGGCAGCATTAGGTCTCTACTCCCAACAGTGGTTACACAAAGCAAGTCGGTTATATTTGCAAAAGAGAAAGGGAAAACATTAAGAGTTTCTTCTTGGGAGTTCCCTCGGGGTCTAGCGGTGGGGATTCTGAGCTTTCACTGCCATGACCCAAGTTCAATCCCTCATCAGGGAACTGAGATCCTGAAAAGCACAAGGTGTGGGCAAAAAAAGAAAAACAACAGCAGTAACAAAAATGAGTTTCTTCTCATCACTAGAAAAACCATCTGTAACTGTATGGTGATGGACCTTAACTACACTTGTGGTAATCATTTTGTAATGTATGCAGACAACAAATATTATGTTACACACCTGAAACTAATGTACATCAGCTATACCTCACTGGAAAAGAAGAAAGAGAAAAGGAGGTTCTTGGGTATTCATGCTGTAGTTTGGACACAGATGAGAACATTTTCTCTTTTCCCTTGTTTCTTGTTGCCCTTTCGCCCTTCAGACTCCTCCAAGAGACCACTGTGTAAAGCCAGGAGAAGCAAGTCACCAAAACGTCAGGTTTCCTTTCCCTGTGAGTTTTCTTGGCCTGTGTGACAGAGCAGAGGCCTGGGCCTCCCAAGGCCTGGCCAGACTGACTGTGAGCCCAGCCCCTGGCCTTAGGCTCCCAGCCCAGGTTTCCAGACCCGTCACTCCAACCCCTATCAGGTCTGCAGCCCAGGTCCATCACATCCCTCACTCAGGGGCTCTGCAGCAACGCTAATAATAAAACGTTCCTGATTTTTCCTCCTACTCGAGCTTCTTTGACACAACTTAAGGTCTTCTGTGGTCTCCAGTATTCACCTGCTGATCCCATGACCTAGAAATAAGTCATCACTACTTGAGGAAATGAAAAGGTACTTCAGATTAAAACAGGTCCAAATCTACCCTGAATTGACAGCTACCCCACCATCACCAAACAAATTCCACAAAACCCACTTGTTCCTAACTGTACCACAAAAAGTGGTTTAAAAAAAATCCTTAGATTAGAAATTCCTCGAGAGAATATTCACTTCTGCATTTGATAGTTTCATAACATTGAATCTGTGTGATATCTTCAAGGCATAAGTAGACTATATATTACAATTCTATTTTTTACCCTTTTTGGGTCACTGGAAATTTGTCTGTAATTGTTCATTTTTGGTTTTGTTTTTACTGACAAATTTAGCGCTGCCACTCCCTACCTTGCATTACCAAACGCTGAAAAACAACGGCAGGAGAACGTGGACTTTAAGCTTTCAAGCCCGCCCATCTCGGTGCAACTAATGCATGCTAGTCACTCCTATAGTGTGTTCTCTGAACCAGTTACTCCCTTGTACCCGCACTGAAGTATTCAAGAATCACTCATTTTACCTCAGAGAGTATGCTTGGTTTTGAATATTTCAAATAGTACGGTTGAACCCTCTTATAACCCAGCTCCTCAGCGCATTAAGTACTTTCAGGTCATACTGAGTCCCAGTATGAACTACTCATAAGACGGAAGTATTGCGTTCAGGAGGGCTAACTTCCTCCCTAAAGGATATTTGTGTTAGGAGGACCTGCACTTTATTAGAAGAGACTGTATCTATATGTATTTAGATAGCTAGATGGTAGATAGGCAGGTACCACAGGTGTAGGAAAAGTGGCTCTATTTTTTCCCTTTGGGAACTATGTTCTCACTGGTAATGGGCTATTTCCGTGAGCTTGAATTTACTGATCCCATTTACTACCCCTTAGAGCCCCTAAGGGCTTCCCTGGTGGCTCAGCTGGTAAAGAATCTGCCTGCAATGCAGGAGCCCTGGGTTTGATCCCTGGGTTGGGAAAATCCCTAGAGAAGGGAATGGCTACCCAGCCCAGTGTTTTGGCCTAGAGAATTATATGGACTGTATAGTCCATGGGGTGTCAAAGAGTCAGAAAGGACTGAATGACTGTCACTTTCAGAGTCTGCAGATGGTGAGTGCATCCATGAAATTAAAAGACGCTTACTCCTTGGAAGGAAAGTTATGACCAACCTAGACAGCATATTAAAAAGCAGAGAGATTACTTTGTCAATAAAGGTCCATCTAGTCAAGGCTATGGTTTTTCCAGTGGTCATGTATGGATGTGAGAGTTGGACTATAAAGAAAGCTGAGTGCAGAAGAATTGATGATTTTGAGCTGTGGTGTTGGAGAGACTCTTGAGAGTCCCTAGGACTGCAAGGAGATCCAACCAGTCCATCCTAAAGGAGATCAGTCCTGGGTGTTCACTGAAAGGACAGATGGTGAAGCGGAAACTCCAATACTTTGGCCACCTGATGCAAAGGGCTGACACGTTGGAAAAGACCCTGATGTTGGGAAAGATTGAGGGCAGGAGGAGAAGGGGACGACAGAGGATGAGATGGTTGGATAGCATCACTGACTTAATGGACACGGGTTTGGGTGGACTCCAGGAGATGGTAATGGATAGGGAGGCCTGGTGTGCTGTGGTTCATGGGGTCACAAAGAGTCGGACGCGACTGAGTGACTGAACTAAACTGAAAGTTCCAATCTTATTTTGCAATCATGGAAATGGCCATAAGCACAAATCAGCGTAAGAATGTCCAGAACAAAAGTGTCCAAGCCCGGAAGCAGGTTTTAGGATGGCTGATTTGCCAAATTTTTTTCAGGTTTACTCATGTGAAACCTGACTGCAGCCTCATCCATGTGCCTTGCAAGCTCCTTCCTTAGAGAATGAAATCAAAATGTTCAGTATTTGGAGATGTGGATGAAATTAAATATATGGATGTTATTTCATCTTTGTAAAATTTCCATCCCCTTCGTGCCCCCTACCCAAGTACACGTTTCTATAATAGTCAGGTCCAGGCTTGCTTTAGGAGGTGTTTTTCCCTCCTGTGCAAAATGTTATTGTGGCATCAAAAGAAATCAGTAATCAAACAAAAATATTTTAATGCAGTATTTAACAAATATCAAAATTAGTGCAAAAATAGCACATGATGAAAATATTACGAAAATTTAAACATAGGTAATTGTGACCCTGCACGTGCTCCACTGTACCTCATGTGTGGTTCCAACAAAACATTATTAACAAACCAGGTCAGTGGCCAAGGTTTCCCTACTTGATGGATTTAAATACTGCAGGATGCCTCTACCACAGAGTCCTGAGGGAGGTGTCCCTGTTGGCCTTGGGCTATCCAGGTAGCTTTTGGCTCTGAAGAGGGACTGCAGAAGAGAACCAGAGGAGCCCAGGGACAACCGAGCCCCCTGGAGAACTAGGCAGCTCCAGGTTAGCTGTGTACTCGGGAACCAGGCGAAGTATCTGGTGCGGTGGAAAAGGCTCTCCATCCTTGGGTTCAGAGGGTGAATTGAT
Source organism: Capricornis sumatraensis (assembly GCF_032405125.1). Lineage (NCBI taxonomy): Eukaryota > Metazoa > Chordata > Mammalia > Artiodactyla > Bovidae > Capricornis > Capricornis sumatraensis. Next base: position 38,085,277 of record NC_091092.1, on the reverse strand, counting down.
GTGGTGGAGGCACCTCTGCAGGTTCCCTCGTTTCCCCTCCCGCACCCCCGCCTCATCTCCAGGCCCCAGGCGGGCAGCTCCAGCTGCTGCTGCTGTTGCTTCCTCCTGGGCTCCTGGCCGCCTCCTCGACCTCCCCCAGCTCCAGTTCAGACCACACTAGGCCTCTTCTCCTCCCACTACCATCGCTGATACCACGGGAGGCTTCATATCTGGAAAAGGAGCAAGGCCGAGAGAGAGGCTATAGGGAGACCAAGGGCTGTGACTGTGCAGCAGCTGAGTCCGGTCCACTGGGCTCTCCCAGGGAAAGGGCGTTTCCTGGGCTTCAGCAGAGCACCTGACCCGACCCGGCCTCTGACCATGCGGTTCTTCCCGGTCTTCCAGGCTGCAATAGCATCATCCAGGCTGTGGCCCCACCCCACCTGCCCCCAGCGGAGGCTCCAGTCTTGAGCGCTGTGGATGAATCAGCCTCTATGCCCGGATCTGTGCAGATGTGCTAGTCTGGGATAGTCCTGGGGCTAACCGCCGGGTCAGTTCTCTTCTGGGAGCCTGGTCCCAGTTGTAGCTTGTGTTGCTGGTCCAGTGTGTGCTTGCTCCTGCTTAGGCGCCCTCCCTCCCTCGATCCCCCTCCCTCCCTGGCCCCCCACTCCCTCCGGCCCTGCCCCTTGATCGAGGTAGGTGGGACCCTCTGGGGGCACTTGAGGCCAGGGCATGGCCATAAAGTAGAGGCATGCCAACTAGGGGTGGGGAGGGGCAGGGAAATGAGACCTCACTGGCCCCTGGAGCCAGAGCCCTGGAGAAACGTTAGGAGAACTTCTCTCCAGGGATGCAGGCTCCTAGCCCACAGTTCCCCTGGAGCGAGAGATGCAAAGATGGGGCTGGAGAAAGCCACAGCCCAGTGGTCCCCCTTGTCCTGTGGGCTCTGAGCACGTCTGCACCCTCCAACCCCCCTCCACCACTCCAACTCTGTAACTAATGGATGGGGCTCTGGTTCTGTTTCATTCACCCCCAAAGTCTACGAATGGGGCTAGTGATTCAGATGACATGATTAGCTAGGGGGCTGCTTGCTCTGGCTCCTGGGGGCTCTATTTCAGGGCACACAGTGAGTTCAGAAGCCAGCTGCAAGAAACCCAACCCGCCCCTTACGTAGCAACAAGTACTACCGATTTGTGCTAACCCACGTCAGAGTGCACGCGTAGACCCTGGCCAGTGCTTAGTGCTCTCAGAAAGCTTACAGTGCAAGGGGCCCTTCCTTCAGGGCCCTTCCTTCAACTTGGCAGGTAACTGTGCAGCTCTGCATACAGGGCTGGACTCAGCTCCCCACCGCTGGCTGCAGGCACCCTGCAACACTTGCGCCCCTGTTCTAGATCAGGAAGAGTTTGTTTCCATCTCCCCCATCGCTGCCCTTCTCTCCTGCACCTCAGTTCCTTCCTTCCCCTCCACCCTCACCCCTCCCCAAGCCACCCTCCCCTCCCCTCCCCTCCCCCAACTTCTAGAATTCTGTTTCTGCAGTGAGAAGTGCAAATGAAAGCCAGGCCAGGCTGAGGGTTTATGCTTGTTCCAGAGGTATTTACAGGTGTCTTGGGGCGTGGGAATATCCTGAATATCAAGCGTAGCTTCTAACCGAGTCCCGTGCTTCACGTTGCACTTGATTTATGTTTCTACCTGCTCCCTCGTCATAATCCTCATCCCCCTTTAAAAGACATCAAACCAGAGTGCTATTGCTCAGTGTCAGTCACCGAGAAGCTCTGTGCTGCCCTGATCCACTCACTGCACTTTCACACGTGGCCCCTCTTCTACCAGTGGGTTGGAATAGAGAAGGAGGAGCAGGTAGACAGAGCTGGGGCTGCTGTGTTAGGCAACCTGCCTTTGAGGGGCACGGGGGTTTGATCAGACAGCCGTTTAGCTACCTTTATCCTGGAGGACATTAATCATTTTTATCATTAATTAACTGTGTTGATAAATTCTTTAAACCTCTCTTTCTCTCTTTTTTCCCATGCCCCATGGCATGTGGGATCTCAGTTTCCCCACCAGGGATTGAATCGGTCTTCCCTGCAGTGGAAGCACAGAGTTGACTACTGGACTGCCAAGGAAGCCCCTCAGGAATCTCATTCTTAATGACACTTTAGTGCAGCTGTGGAGGAGAGGAGGTGACATTTGTGTGCCCATCACTAATGTGCTCTTTGGAAGCTTGTATTTAGCATGTTGCTTACATCGTAGGTAGTAACACTTCGGCATTGAAGATTTCCAATAAAACTTTGCAGATGACCACATCACATTGCTTTATATTCACCACTTCAGTCACTTTCTCTTTATTCACTTATTCATGAGGGTCTGTGAGAAGGGAGATGTTTATCCTTCCATAATTCGCAATGAGGACAGGATGGTTTCCTGTGAAAATGACATCTGTCCTGCACATTTTTGTACCTGTGAGCATCAGTAAGCCTATGTTGGGTGCGTTATACAGGCCCTGTGCTTGGCAGTGTGGGAATGTCACAGTATCCGACCCAGCCATTGTCCTGTGGGTTCTCAGTGTCTCCAGAGGAAGATCAGCCCACACCAGAGAAAGAAGCCACAGATTATGGAGGTGCGTTGCAGAGCCCCACTATCTCCTCACTCTGTGACCCTGGGCAAGTTGGCTGACCTCTCTCCGTGCCTCAACTGTCACGTCTATAGAATGGATCTCATGATGGTACCTGCTTACACTGTCGTGAGGTTTAAATAAAGTAATAAAGATAGGCCCGTGGTGAGCACTCAACCAGCATCAGCTGGTGCTGGAGTGAAGGGATCAAGAGTGTGGTCAGTCTGCATCCTCGTCCACACTGACACTGAAGATGTCAGGTGAGGAGTTATCGGGAAGAACAGAAAAATTTATATGTTGATAACACATAGAACAGTGCCTGGCACAGTAGATAAGGGTGTGCTCCATGTGATTTGTTGGTATTATTCATATTGCTATTGCTATTATTTATATTGTTACTTTCATGTTATTGATGAAAATTATTAATTCAGAGACTATAACCTAAGCCATTAGCTGGGCGTGAGAACTGAGCTTCGAAAGAGGGGATGGTTAGGGATCCAATAGAGTACAGAGCTCAAGCAGAAAAGGCTTGAGCCAAAGGCCTAGGTTAGGAGCATGCAGCTATGTCCAAGAGATGGAGGAATTTCCAGGGATCCATAGATAGTGCATGTTGGAAGGGAATCGGGGGTATCACAGGACATAATGTTGAAAGGGAGGAAATCAAGATGTGGCAAAAAGAAAAGACTGAGCAAAACTGTTTGTATTCTATATGTCAGGGGGAACTAGGCTCCCGAAGTGGCTCTGTGGTAAAGAATCGGCCTGCCAGGCAGGAGCCGCAGGTCCGAACCCTGGGTTGGGAAGATCCCCTAGAGAAGGAAATGGCAACCCACTCCAGTCTTCTTGCCTGGGGAATCCCATGAACAGAAGAGCCTGACAGGCTATGGTCCATGGGGACGCAAAGAGTCAGACATGACTGAGAAACTGAACAACAAGGGGGAACCAGGAGATATTTCCAGCAAATAAGTTACATAAGCCTATTTATATTTTGAAAAAGTAACACAAGCTGCAGGAAACAGGAAAGGAGAGATGGAGAAGCTACAGTTAGGCATCAAGTAAGAGTTTGTTGTTAAAGTAAGCCAAATGAGGGCCTGGTGATGGGAATGGGAAAAGGGAAGAATCAGAGAACTCAGGGATTTGGAGATAATTAGAGGAAGAGCGTTGAATGGCTCTGAAGTTTTGAGCAAAATGACCAGAGGCTGGCGATGTCATTATGCAGTTTAGGGAACACTGCCTGTGGTGGTAAACCAACAGTGAGGGTTATACACCTTGAATCTGAGATTCATGTGCAACTCCATGAACTGTTAGAAACAATCCTGGCACTCAGGATAGAGAGCAGAGATAAAGGCATATATTTGTATGAAAAATCATGAGGATGAAGGGACGATGGTTGAATCCAAGAGAGTAGAGGAGATCATAAAGGGAAAAGTGAGAATTCAAGAGCGCTAAGAACTGGGCTTTGGGCAACAACTGAACCTTGAGGAGGGGGGAGAAGAAAAGTCACCAAACAAGACAGGCAAGGAGCAACTGGAGAGACAGGAAATCCCAAAGAGAGCAGGTCACAGAAACCAAGAGAGGAGAGCAATTCAAGAAAGAGAAAGTAGCCAACTGTGGAGAGACCTACACAGAAATAAAGGAGACGGAGACCTGGATGTGCTGTTTGCTAAGTCCCCACTGAACTAAAAAAGTGTCTGTAAGGCAGGAGTCATATTCAAGGGATTGCAGAGAAAATGAGAGGAAGAAAAATAAGTAGGCAAGAAAAGTAGAGTACAGTTTAAAAGAGTTTGACATAAAAAAGAAAGAAAGGAGGCTTCCCTGGTGGTTCAGGGGTTAAGAATCAGCCTTGCAGGGCTTCCCAGGTGGCTCAGTGGTAAAAAATCCGCCTGCCATTGCAGGAGACACAGGTTCGAGCCCTGGTACAGGAAGTTCCCACACGCCATGGAGCAGCTAAGCTCATGTGCCACAACTATTGAGCTTGTGCTCTAAATCCTAGGAAGCACAACTACTGAGCCCACGAGCTGCAACTATTGAAGCGCAAGCACCCTAGAGCCTGTGCTCCACAGCAAGAGAAGCCACGGCAATGAGAAGCTCATGCAGTACTAGAGAGTAGCCCCCACTCACCACAACTAGAGAAAGCTCACACGAAGCAACAAAGACCCAGTACAGTCAAAAATAAATAAATATTTTGAAAAAAGGAAGCAAGGGTGGGGCTTCTCTGATGGTCTAATGGCTAAGACTCTGTACTCTCACTACAGAGGACGTGGGTTTAATCCCTGGTCAAGGAACTAAGATCCCACATGCCACAACAAAGACCCAGTTTAGCCAAATAAAGAAATAAATAAAAATATTTAAAAAGAAATAATCAACAATTAACACTAAAAAAAGAAAGGAAGAGTAATAGAGCTTTAGTTAATTGTCATGCACAAATCTTTTTTATTTTTTTGACAAATCAAAAATTCTTTTGTCAGACACAGTAATTTTGTACCATGGTATGGGAACAGACATATAGATCAAAGGAACAGAATAGAGACCCCCAAAATAAACCCACACTCCTACTGCCAATTAATCCATGACAAAAGAGGCAAAACTATACATTGGCTAAGACAGTCTCTTCAGCAAGCGGTGCTGGGAAAACCGGATGCTACACATGAAAGAGTGAACTTAACACACTTCTTCACACCATACACACAAATAAGCTCAAATGGTTAAAAAACTTAAATGTAAAACAAGACACTGTTCAACTCCTAGAAAAAACACAGGCGAAACATTCTGTGACATAAATCATAGTGACATTTTCTTAGATCAATCACTCAAGGCAAAAGAAATATCAATCAAAGCAAAAGTAAACAATTGGGACCTAATCAAACTGCAAAGCTTATTATGCACAGCAAAGGAAACCATCAACAAAACTAACAGAAAACCTTCCGAACAGGAGAAAATATTTTCAAAGGGTGCAACTGAGAAGGGGTTAATATCCAAAATATAGGGAATTGCCTGGCAGTACAGCACTTAGCACTCCTCACTCACTGCTAAGAGCCCAAGTTCTTTTAAAAAAAAATTTATTTTGTATTGTAGTATAGTTGATTAACAATGTTGTATTTGTCTCAGGTGTACAGCAAAGTGATTCAGTTATACAAACACATGTATCTATTTTTTTTTCAAAAATGTTCCCATTTAGATTATTACAGAATATTGAGCAGAACTTTTCTGGTGGCTCAGTGGTAAAGAATCTGCCTGCAGTGCAGGAGATGCAGACTTGGGTTTGATTCCTGGGTCAGGAAGATCCCCTGGAGAAGTACATGGCAACCCACTCCAGTATTCTTGCCTGGAGAATCCCATGGACAGAGGGGCTTGGTGGGCTACAGTCCATAGGGTTGCAGAGTCCAACACAACTGAAGTGACTGAGCATGCACTCACATTGAGTAGGTCCTTGCTGGGTATCTATTTCATTTTATTTTTAATTAATTAATTTATTTTAATTGGAGGCTAATTACTTTACAATATTGTAGTGGTTTTTGCCATCCATTGACATGAATCAGCCATGGGTGTACATGTGTTCCCCATCTTGAACCCCCCTCCCACCTCCCTCCCCATGCCATCCCTCAGGGTCATCCCAGTGCACCAGCCCTGAGCACCCTGCCTCATGCATCGATCATGGACTGGTGATCTACTTCACATATGATAATATACATGTTTCAATGCTATTCTCTCAAATCATCCCACCCTCGCCTTCTCCCACAGAGAGCCCAAGTTATATCCCTAATTCGGAACTAAAATCCCACAAGCCGTACAGCATGGCCCCAAAAACACTGCAGAAAAAAATGAAAGATTAAATTAAAAAAGTAAACCTAAGAAATCTAAAATACACAAGCAGCTCATACAACTCAATGCAGAAAAGATAAACAACCTAATCAAAACATGGGCAGAAGACCTAAATAGATAGTCTCTAAAGCAGACATACACAGGGCCAAGAGGCACATGAAAAGATGACCAACATAGCTAATCATCAGAGAAGTGCAAATCAAAACCACAGTGAGGTAACACCTCACACAGGTCAGAATGGCTATCATCAAAAAGTCTACAAAGTAGACAGGGTGTGGAGAAAAAGAAACCCTCCTATACTGTTGGTGGGAGTGTAAATTGGTACAGGCACTATGGAAAATGGTATGGAGGTTCTTCAAAAAATTAAAAAAAGAATTACTATTTGATCCATCAATTCCATTTCTAGATCCAGAAAAAAAAATGAAAACTCTAATTTGAAAAGACACATTCACCTTAATGTTTATAGCAGCCAAGTGCTCTTGGCTGAAAATAATCTGAGATACACACACACACACACACACACACACACACACACACACTCGGCTTCCCTGGTGGCTCAGTGGTAAAGAATCCACCTGCCAACCAGGAGACTTGGGTTCAATCCCTGGGTCAGGAAGATCCCCCAGAGAAGGAATTGGCAACCCACTCCAGTACTCTTGCCTGGAGAATTCCATGGACAGAGGAGCCTGGAGGTCTACAGTCCATGGGATGGCAAAGAGTTGGAAATGACTTAGCAACTAAACAAGAAAACAAAAAGCAGTTGTAGAGTTTGATGGGAGAAGCAGAGTGAAAGGCCATGAAGGATATATTATAGAGACTAGATCTGATGCACTGGTGGGAGCTGAGATGAAGTCTATGAAAGGCTATTGCCTCCACATTTTAGGGTGGCCTGAAGTCACCAAAGATAATCAAGGCCAACAGCTGGGCAGACAGGTGCATATGAACTGGGGGAGAGCAAAGGCCAAGTGGAAGCTGCAAGGATTCCCTTGAACCCACAACAACAAACTAAAACCCACGAAGGCATAAAATCCTGTGAGCCATACATCTGCCTCTTACCGTGTCCAATCTAGAGAAGGAGCCGGGTCCTCTGACACCAGCTGCACGTGCACACGGCCAGGGTCTGGAGCTGTTGTAGGAGATCACCCTGTGGGCTGGAGTTGCTGCGGGGCCCCTGCTGGCCCACGGCAACAGGGGTGCCAGGGAGTCAGTGCCAATGCATGCAAGCGGCAATCGCACCTGCTCTTACACCCAACTTCAGAATATAATGGCCGTGGCTTCACTCCCACCTGCCAGATCTTGCCCCAGCTTTTCTTCCGGCCAACCTTCACTCAGGACAGGGAAGGCAATCCTAGGAAACGAAGCTCTAGCCTAGCTCAATTGACAAAGCCATGACAACAAGCGGAGACAGACACCACAGTAGAGCGGACCTGGTCATTACTGGAGGGAAGGATGACACAGCATGGCAAATGACACACAGTTGGGGGGAGGCATTCCGGGCCTCACTTACAGACAAGGATGTCTCAGCACTTGGTGCTCAGATTCCACAAAAGCTGTGTCCACAAAGGACTCATGTAACCACCACATTTATGCCACCCATCCTGTTGAGTGTCTCTGTCCACAATGCTCGGTGGAGCAGAAGAGGAAGCTACCATAAGTAAGCATGGAGCTACCGGCAGCATTTCGGAAAACTGGTCACCATGACTTTGGGTCACTGACCAATAACTTCTGAGCTAGGCCATCAACCTCTGAATACTCCACCAGCTTCTCAAAGAGGGTGAGTGTTCCTAGGGAGATATCCGAACAAAAAGGAAAGACTAATTTGGAAAGATACTTGCACCACAGCATTCATTGCAGTACTATTTACAATAACCAAGATATGGAAGCTACCCAAGTGTCCATCAACAGAGGAATAGACAAAGAAGATGTGATGTGTGTGTATATACTCACACACAGTGGAATACTACTGAGCCATAAAACGAAGGAAATTTTGCCATTTGCAACAATATGGATGGAGTTGGAGAGTATTACGCTTAGTGAAATAAGTCAGAGAAACACAAACACTGTATGATATCACTTACATGTGGAACCTAAAAAATAAAACAAGCTAGTGAATATGACCAAAAAAAAAAAGAAAGAAAGAAAGAAACTAGACTCACAGACATAGAGAACAAACTAGTGGTTACCAGTGGGGAGACAAAGTAGGGAAGGACAAGATAAGAAATGGGATTGATAGGTACAAACTACTATGTATAAAATAAATAACCTGCAAGGACATATTGTACAGCACAGGGAATATAGCCAGTATTTTATAATAACTATAAATGGAGCATAGCCTTTAAAAATTGTGGATCACTATCTTGTACACATGAAACTTGCATAATATTGTACATCAACTATAACTCAATTTAAAATATGTAAATACAAACAAACAAATTCAATCAATAAAACACTCGGAGCATTTCCTTATTTTTTGACAACCCTTAGACAAATAAGGGTGACACTGTATAGGCTTTGGTAGTGACTAGTTTCCAAAGCTTCAAGTGGGAATATGAACCTGAAATCTGTCCCAGTGTGACTCGTGGATATCCTCCCAGATTAAAACCAACACTTGAGAGGCAACAACTCTGATTCTGTGCTCTCTCCCATACCTATTAGGAATAAAAAATAGTGGGCCCATGGATACAACAAAAAAATTAGAGAACAGGTTGAAGACACTGGGAAGCTGCGTACATGATAACGCAGATATTCTGCTGATTTCATAGGTTTAAGATGGGCTTTGAGCACTTTCCATAGGAGAAAGAATCAGAAGTGGCTTTATTCATGACAAAACAGTTGATTCTTACATAAGAACATCCAATAAAATGCTCTGCTTTCCTCGTTTGACTGACAGAAAGCTATACAAGCAGAGCATGGTAAATAGCTCCACAGCACACACTTCATTTAAATTTATTATTTATCCTCTGGGTAAACAAAGTTAGAAATAGTAAATATTAAATAGCTACTAAAGTTTTACACTTAAAGACTTCCTCCTGAAATTATGATTACTCTCTTTTGAAGAGCAGCAGAAACTATGGGAGTTATTTTGAAGAACCAGTTTTCTTCACGGGTCATGGTGGTATTAACAATAGTAAGAGTTCAGTTCAGTTCAGTTCAGTCGCTCAGTTGTGTCCAACTCTTTGCAACCCCATGAATCGCAGCACGCCAGGCCTCCCTGTCCATCACCATCTCCCAGAGTTCACTCAGACTCACATCCATCGATTCTGTGATGCCATCCAGCCATCTCATCCTCTGTCGTCCCCTTCTTCTCCTGCCCCCAATCTCTCCCAGCATCAGAGTCTTCTCCAACGAGTCAGCTCTTCGCATGAGGTGTCCAAAGTACTGGAGTTTCAGTTTTAGCATCATTCCTTCCAAAGAAATCCCAGGGTTGATCTTCAGAATGGACTGGTTGGATCTCCTTGCAGTCCAAGTGACTCTCAAGAGTCTTCGCCAACACCACAGTTCAAAAGCATCAATTCTTTGGCGCTCAGCCTTCTTCACAGTCCAACTCTCACATCCATACATGACCACTGGAAAAACCATAGCCTTGACTAGGCAGACCTTAGTCGGCAAAGTAATGTCTCTGCTTTTGAATATACTATCTAGGTTGGTCATAACTTTTCTTCCAATGAGTAAGCGTCTTTTAATTTCATGGCTGCAGTCACCATCTGCAGTGATTTTGGAGCCCAAAAAAATAAAGTCTGACACTGTTTCCACTGTTTCCCCATCTATTTCCCATGAAGTGATGGGACCAGATGCCATGATCTTTGTTTTCTGAATGTTGAGCTTTAAGCCAACTTTTTCACTCTCCTCTTTCACTTTCATCAAGAGGCTTTTTAGCTTCTCTTCACTTTCTGCCATAAGGGTGGTGTCATCTGCATATTTGAGGTTATTGATATTTCTCCCAGAAATCTTGATTCCAGCTTGTGTTTCTTCCAGTCCAGCGTTTCTCATGATGTACTCTGCATATAAGTTAAATAAGCAGGGTGACAATATACAGCCTTGACGTACTCCTTTTCCTATTTGGAACCAGTCTGTTGTTCCATGTCCAGTTCTAACTGTTGCTTCCTGACCTGCATACAGATTTCTCAAGAGGCAGGTTAGGTAGTCTGGTATTCCCATCTCTTTCAGAATTTTCCACAGTTTATTGTGATCCACACAGTCAAAGGCTTTGGCATAGTCAATAAAGTAACAGTAACAGTAGCGAATATTGATTTAGGACTTGCTATGTGCTAGGCACTAACCAAATATTTTACATGTATTATCTCATTTAATCCTCCCCATAACTGTAAACAATCAGTAGCCTGATTGCTTCCACTTAAAGATGAGGAAATTGGAGGCTAGAAAGGCTGTGATTTGTGTAAAGACACACAGTAAGCTCCAAAGCCAGAGTCCAAACCCAGTTGCCCTACATTCCTACAAAACTTCACACTGGGGACTTTCCTCATGGTCCAGTGGGTAAGATTCCAAGTTCCCAGTGCAGGGGGCCCAGATTCAATCCCTGATCAGGGATCTAAATCCTACATGCCACACCTAAGAGTGCACATGCAGCAACTAAGACCCAGCACAGCAAAATAAATTAATTAAAATATTATTTTTAATTGAGATTTTTAAAAATTCACACTGATCAAGAGGTAGACAATACTTTGGCAAAAGATGTATAAACAGGAATGTTGAGTGTAGCATCTTTTATAAAAGTTTAACATTTGAAGAAAGCTTGTTTATCATAAGGAACTGATTAAATTAATGAAGGTCCCTCCATCCAACAGGTTTATGCATCTGGTAGGATCTCTAGTGCAAAGAAGTATGGATACTATGATTCAGTTTTAGTTGAGATAGCATTTTACCAGTATTTACATGTACAAAAACGTCTGGAAAATTATACAGAAGACTACAACAATCATTTTGAAGTGGTAAGATCCAAGGTAAATGAACACATGAACTTCCAACTTTTCCTACAATAATTATCTAATAAAGAATAGAATAAAATCTTTAAACATCACACTACTCCCTTTCCCTGAGAGATACTGCTTCCAGCTTAAGCTCCAGACTGGAAATCGACTGTCCTGGGCATATGACTTTGTTGTTCCCATTATTCCCTTCCCTACAGTCCTTGGTAAAGGGAATGTTAATGCATTTCCTGAGAAATGTGTTAAATCACTCTAGAAAAATAAGTCTTTTCCCAAAAAGCTCATATTGTAATTAACTGTTATTGGCACACAGCTGATATGCAATGTTGTGCTGGTTTCAGGTGTACAGCAAAGTGAATCAGTTGGACATATACATCTATCCCCTCTATTTTTTAAATGTTCTGAAAACACTTTTAAAATACTTTATTCCAAATAATGTATTTTATAATTTCCTCTTGTTGGCTTAATTTTTTTTTTTATTTTGTATTGGGGTGTGACCAGTTAACAATGTTGTGACAGTTTCAGGTGAACAGCCAAAGGGCCTCAGCCATACATACACATGTGTCCATTCTCCCCCAACTTGCCCTCCCATCCAGCCTGCCACATAACATTCAGCAGTCTCCACTCTTTTTTTTCAGATTCTTTCGCCAATACAGAATATTGAGAGCCCTTGCTACACAGTAGGTCCTTCTCTGTTATCTATTTTATATATAGTAGTATGTATATGTCAATCCCAATCTCCCGAGAAAGATGATTTTTAACCTACACATTAACAGACAAAACACACCGGATGCCGAAACAACACACCAGGCAACCCAAAAAAGAAACAAAAATCAAACTGGCCAAACACAATCCCCGGTCCCGTTCTTAGTCCACAGACGCTTGGTTTCCTTCTTAAGATCACCTGTAACCTATACATCAGATCAATGATAATAATAATAATACCTAACCTTTATTTCTCGGCTATCAATAGGGCCATTTAGGGCTACCCTGGTAGATCAGTGGTAAAGAATCTGCCTGCCAATGCTGGAGACAGATCAGACACGAGCTCGATCCCTGGGCCTGAAAGATCCCCTGGGGTAGGAAATGGCAACCCACTTTAGTATTCTTGCCTGGAAAATTCCGTGGTCAGAGAAGCCTGGCGGGGTACAGTCCATGGATTGCAAAGAATCAGACACGACTTAGCCACTGAGCACACAGACATAGGCGAACTCACTGCCCAGCAGAGGAAGTTGAAAGTCTGTTTCTTGGAAAAGCGGTGGCGGCGGCGGCCTTGACTTAAAACTTGCCAGGGAGGTACCTGGCCTGGAAGCGGCCGGGCGCGCGCGTGTCCCCCGGGCGCAGGGAGACTCTCCCGCGCCCTCTGCTGGGGACGTGGCTCCACGCTGACTCTCCGCACTTGCGCCTTCCCTACAAGCTTCTCGCCCTTCGTGCGCTGATGTGAGACTGCTAGGTGACACGGGGGGAACTGGAGATTACTAGGGGCTGCAGTGGGGACGTGTGGAGTCTGAGAAGTGAGGTCCAGACTGAGGGCGGTGTGGGAGTCTGTGGGGCGGAGAGCGATGTGCCGCCTGCGGGATGCAGGGTCACCAAGATCTACTTTCCGCTATGCGAGTGTGGTCCTGGCACCACCCGTGGCGTCTCCCGCGCCCCGCAGCCCTTTGCTCTGCTTAGGAAAATGGTAGAAAGCAGGGGCCAGGGGCAGTCTCCCTGGAGCCTTTTAAGCCTGCCTCCTTCCCATAAACTGCAAAACCTGCCCTTACAGGGAAAGCGCTGTGTTTTCTATTAGCCTTCCTGCAGGGCCGTTTATCACCAATTGGTATTATGAAAACGGAGGACGTTTTTCAACAATTGTAAATCCTGAAACTATGTCTTGCAGGTCCTTGACCAGGGGCCATTTCTCTGAGAGTCACTGGTCTGGAATCTTCCAAACTGACTTGCTCCACACCCCACTTCTCCCCCATCCCTGCTTTCCATCCCCTTAGCAAATGCTTTCCAAGATGCCTATTCACCTAAGAACTGTAATTCTGAGATCTCACCCATTTATGTCCACTTGCTAGTTGTGTGGCAGCAGGTACATCACTACTCAGAGATAACAGCATCAGCCTCTACAGAATGGATGAATGGTGCTGCTGCTAAGTCGCTTCAGTCATGTCCGACTCTGTGCGACCCCATAGATGGCAGCCCTCCAGGCTCTCGCGTCCCTGGGGTTCTCCAGGCAAGAACACTGGAGTGGGTTGCCATTGCCTTCTCCGGAATGGATGAATAAACCTCCTTTATTCACTCATTCCACCTGTGTCAACCGAGCACCTATTCCATCTGGACCCTGGGCTAGGTGCTGGGAAGACCTCAGGGAGAAAGACAGATGCTTTCCTTCCTGTCATGAAATTTGCCTCCCAACTAGGGACCCAGACAGTAAACCAATAAATACACAAATAGTGATGTGTCCATGTAAGGAACGTGCTACAAGGAGAGAGAATACATGGATTCTGACTTGGGTTGTAAGGTCAAGGAAGGCCACTCAGAAAGGGACACAAAAGCTTAACCTGAAGGATACCTAAGCCGGATAAAAGTTGCTGGGCAAAAATCCTGAATTGGGAAGGTTTCGTATGTTTTGGAAAGGCCCAGGAGTGGCTAGATATCAGGAGTGAGGAGGAGAGAGGCTCCAAAGGAGTTTGGAGAAGCAACCAGGGGACCCTTGGTGTTGTACGTTCTATGGATTTGGACAAATATATTACTGACGTGTATCCATCATTGTACTATCAAACAGTATTTTCACTGGCCCCCAAATCCTCTGTGTTCTTCCTACTCCTCTCTCCTCCTGGCAACCACTGATCTTTTTTCTGTTTTTTGTCTGTCTCCATACTTCTGCCTTTTCCACAATGGCATATAAATGGACTCATACAGCATGTAGCCTTTTGAAACTGGCTTCTTTCACTTAGTAATAATGCATTTAAGTTTCTTCCATGTCTTTTAGTGGACTTTTTTCAGATATTTTAATGTATTCAAGTGTGCAGAAGTGAAAGTTGCTCAGTCGTGTCCAACTCTTTGCGACCCCATGGACTATACAATCCATGAAATTATCCAGGCCAGAATACTGGAGTGGGTAGCCTTTTCCTTCTCCAGGGGATCTTTCCAACCCAGGGATCAAACCCAGGTCTCCCGCATTGCAAGCGGATTCTTTACCAGCTGAGCCGCAAGGGAAGCCCTGACGTATCCAAAGAGCTAAAGAAAACAATGTCTAAAACCTAAAGGAAAGATTCCACTCCAATAAGAGCTTATAAGTTATCATTCCCACCCTCAGAAGAAAAAATATGAACAGATTAAAAATCAATGACCATTCTTGGCCACATCACAGAATTGAGATCATGGGACAAATTATAATCCCTGAACTGGAGAAAGAGCTGATTCTGAATTTTACAGATTATACTGAACACAGATCAGCACACCTGAGGCAGAAAATGATGAAATCTAACAAACTGGAACTTAAAAGGTAGCTTCAGTGAATTGCTGGTGACTGAGTGTGGACTAACTTGCAAATTAAAAATTCCTAGGGACTGAATCGAAGCAACCCCCACCCCCACAATCATGGTGTTTACCCCTAGGATCCTCAACAGGTTTTCTTGGTAAAGATCAGAGAATAATTGTTTCCTGTTTGACCAAGAAAGAGGGGAGAAGTAACCATTGGACACAAGCCAAGAGCATTCTTCGTAACAGTGGCCTACCCAGCAAGGGAGAAGACTTCACCAGAGCCTTCTTGGACTTGGGGTAAGGGAAATTACCAAACTTCAAACCCCCTAGACATGCACCTTCACAGAAGAGAAGAAAAAAGCTGAGGAGTACTTGTGAAGGTCATAGTCCAGGGGGTCAGGGACACTAAACAACTGAGCCCAAACCATAAGATTATAGAACATGTCTCCTCAACCCAGACCTGACCAAACATCAACTAGCTCTCCTTATAATGCAGTGGGTCACAGCTGAAAGAATGGAAGGCTCAGACTCTATTTAAGAAGTGGTCTATGTGAAATGAAAAATGCCAGCAGACAAAAACTAAACACGTGTGGAAATTGAATCCTCTGATACTACAGATACAGAAAACTGTAAACACAGCATATCTCTTGGCCAGATCAAAATAAAGATGTCATACAAAGGCCTGTGTACTTCCAAATACCTGATCATTACTGGCTTTCAACAACAAAAAAAAATTACATAGCCTGATAAAAGGAGAGAAGAAATAGTCTGAAGAGACAAAGCAAGTGTCAGAAGTGGATTCAGGTATAGCAGAGATTATGGAACCATCAGACTGAGAATTTAAAATAAACATGATCAATATGCTAAGGGCTCTAGTGGAAAAGGTGGACGACTTTCAAGAACAGATGGATAATGAGGACAGAGAGATAGAAACCCTCAGAAAGGATATACAGGAAATAGTAGGATAAAATACTGTAAAGAAATAAAGAAGACATTTAATGGACCCTTCAGAGATTGGAAAGGGCTGGGATTAGAATCAGAGAGTTTGAAGACATATCAATAGAAACTGAAATGTAAAGAGAAAAAGATTAATAAAACATGGAATAGAATGTCTTCCAATCATTGTGGGACAATTACAAAAGGTATAGCTTGTATAATGGGACTACTCAAAGCAGAAGAAAGAGAGAAAAGGAACAGAGAAAATATATGAAGTAATAATAGCTGGGAGTTTTCTAAAATTAATGACAGGATGACATGTCTAGGAAGTTCAGAGAACACCAAGCAGTATAAATGTCAAAACAACAACAACAACAAACCACACCTAGGAATATCATAGTCAAATTGCAGAAAACCAAACAGAGAAAATCTTGAAAAAAGTACAGAATAAAAACACCTTACCTGGAGAGGAACACAGGTGGTCCCTGCAGGGAGTCTTGCTCTATATGCCAGTCTGAGTCTTGCCAGAAGCCTGACCGAATGGCAAGGCCATTAGCCACGTCCACAGTTCAGTGAAGATACAGCAAGCCTTCTTGTTGAAGTGACCCGGACAGACATCCACACTGCATGAGGCTCAGCTCATTGCAATGAGCATCCCTCGCCACACTCAGTAAGGGGAAGGGCGGTCTCAGATTCAGTGGCAGCTGTGCCCCATTCCTGCTTGTTTGTAGTTGACCGGGAGGAGCCATCAGGTGTGCTGATCAGGCCCATTTATGGTCCAGGACAGGGGGTCCCCAACCCCCGGGATCTAATGCCTGATGATCTAAGTGGAGCTGATGTTATGATAATAAAAACAAAGGGCACAGTAAATGTAACATGCTTGAATCGTCCCGAAACCACCATGACCCCACCCCGTCCGTGGAAAAACTGTCTTCCACGAAACTGGTTCCTGGTGCTAAAAAGGTTGGGGATTGGTGATCCAGGTCTTTGTACCTGGACCCTCACAGGGCCAGTGGAAGCAGTTGCTCTTTGGGCAATGTGCCGGGGAGCCAAAGAGTCACCCCTGAGAACCTTTCAGGGAGTTGTGAGAGCCCATCTGTTCTGCACTTGTTCATTCCTGTATGTACCATTTCTATATAAGATTCCTGAACCACCTCCATCAGGTGAGTTGAGACATCTGCTTGGATCCATGCCACAACTGGAATTTATGGGCTTAAGATTACTTAGGGGCTTCTCTGGTGGTTGGGTGGTTAAGAATCCACCTTCCAATGCAGGGGATGTAGGTTTGATCTCTGGTCAGGGAACTAAGATCCTACATGGCTCGGAGCTACCTAGCCACATGCGCCCTCAACTACAGAGCCTGTGTGCCTTAATGAATTATCCCACGTGAAGCATCGGTGATCCCACGTGTCACAACTAAGACCTGACATAGCCTAAGAAATTAATAAATATTTTGTAAAAAGTTACTTCACAGCCATGAATCATGTGCTCAATATGCACCAAGGGCCAATAACAGGCCAATAATTGTGTCTTGAGCTGAGTAAGACACTGGGACTGCCTGAGTCATCTCCAGATTCACCAAGAAAGGTACAGGGCCATCACCATGCAGATGCTAGTGGGACCCCCTGTCAGGTTGCTCATAATCTGATTCCTGGCCCAGATTATAGTTCCTTAGGTGGGAAAGCCCATGAGTCTCCCTTGAGGCCCCAGGATTGAGTGAGAAGACCCAGGGATGTCTTCGGGAAAACCCTTGCCCAGAAGGTCCAGAAGAGGGCACCTGAATAGCATTTTTACATTATTCTTACCATTGGTCTGTGCTGTGCTGAGTTGCTCAGGCCAAGTCTGTGAGCCCGCCAGACTCTTCTGTCCATGGGGATTCTCCAGGCTAGGATACTGGAGTGGGTTGCCATGCCCTCCTCCAGGGGATCTTCCCGACCCAGGGACTGAACCCAGGTCTCCTGCATTGCAGACAGATTCTTTACCATCTGAGCCACCAGGGAAGCCCATGAATACTGGCATGGGTAACGTATCCCTTCTCCAGGGGATCTTCCCAATCCAGGAATCAAACCTGAGTCTCCTGCATTGCAGGTGGATTTTTTACCAACTGAGCTACCAGGGAAGCTCCAATTTTTGCTATTTTTGAAGTAACTATCTTTTTTCCTTCTGTGGCCAGGAAGAGGGGAGAATTCTGGTTTGGGGCCTGCTGTGGCACCAGAGGTTCATAGCAGTTGATCCGATGGGCTTTGTGGGATTCAGGCACGTGAGCCGAACTGAGGCCAGTCTCCAGCATCAGCAGTATTCATAGCTCTGGAGTGCGTGTGCTCATCAGTGAGGGGCCATACAAATCCTCCTTCTTTCTCGGCTGCCTGGCATTGACCTTAGTGAGGGAGAGCTCAAGACACATCGGTCCTTGTGGCACTGAGAAAATTCTCCCTGCTTCTGGGAAGCAGTGGGCTCTTTTTATTCCTCTGCCTCTTTGTTCTGTCTGCTGTATTAGTGTCTTCATCATCTTCGTGGTAGCAAATGTTTATTGAACACCTACAGTTTGCCAGATTTTCTTCTGAGTGCTCCACGTGAATCTCTTCATCTTCTTTTCAGCTCTATGAACTAACTACTATTAAGATCCTGTTGTGCGGATGAGGTTCAGAAAGCTGAACCAATCTGTTCAAAGTCACCGAGCCAGTCCATTGCAGAGCTCTGATTTGAATCCGAGTCCACAGTTTGTCTTCTTCCTATGAAGCCAGCTGCCTCTCACACTTCCTCCTCCCCACCCACATGCCTCTCCCTCTCCAGGTCATCTCAGCCGCATAGTCTCTGTGTGGCATCTGGTCCCATGACTTCATGGGAAATAGATGGGGAAACAGTGGAAACAGTGTCAGACTTTATTTTTTTGGGCTCCAAAATCACTGCAGATGGTGACTGCAGCCATGAAATTAAAAGATGCTTACTCCTTGGGAGAAAAGTAATGACCAACCTAGACAGTGTATTCAAAAGCAGAGACATTACTTTGCTGACTAAGGTCCGTCTAGTCAAGGCTATGGTTTTTCCTGTGGTCATATATGGATGTGAGAGTTGGACTGTGAAGAAGGCTGAGCGCCGAAGAATTGATGCTTTTGAACTGTGGTGTTGGCGAGGACTCTTGAGAGTCCCTTGGACTGCAAGGAGATCCAACCAGTCCATTCTGAAGGAGATGAGCCCTGGGATTTCTTTGGAGGGAATGATGCTAACACTGAAACTCCAGTACTTTGGCCACCTCATGCGAAGAGTTGACTCATTGGAAAAGACTCTGATGCTGGGAGGGATTGGGGGCAGGAAGAGAAGGGGACAACAGAGGATGAGATGGCTGGATGGCATCACTGACTCGATGGACTTGAGTCTGAGTGAACTCCGGGTGATGGTGATGGACAGGGAGGCCTGGTGTGCTGCAATTCATGGGGTCGCAAAGAGTCGGACGCGACTGAGCGACTGAACTGAACTGAACAGGTTCTCCCCAGGAGGTTGTAGGTGACAAAACACATCTGAAGCCCACATGATCACCTCTGAGCTGAGGAAGGAAGGCTATGGTTTCCACCTCTTTGAGAAAGGAAGGGGAGGAAGGGAAAAGGTTCTCACATTGGCCTAGACAGAGTCTCCTCTTACGTTTCCTCTGAAGAGCCAGGACTCTCGCCCCTACCCCGCATCCCCTCCACAAAAGGGAAAGCAGTGAGTAGAACTGTGAGAGAATCAGATGAATGCCCAGCTTCCTCTCCTCCATAAAGCCTTGGAGACTCTCCTCCCTTGGAGACTCACGCCACCCGTCTTGCATATGTTGGTGGTCCCAGTGGGGCAGGGTGGGGGGAGGATGAGGGTGGAAGAGAATGGATGTGTCTCTGTACACCCCTCCTGGGTACCTGGGAAACTTCAGAGATCTGTGTGGCCTACTGATGGTGACCGTGGATCAGCAGTTTCCATCAGATGCACTAACCCCATGTGACACACAGAACAAATATGCAGAGAATTCACAACTTTATTGGAAATACAGAAAATGTGCCCTAAAATAGTGGGACAACGTCTTGGCTCTTGTATTTAACACACTTGACAGGCACTGGGGGAAGTGTGCTTGGTGGTGAGGTATCAGAACTTCAATCTGGTTTAAAGGCACTTTGGAAGAAGCTGTCACGGAGACCATTCAAAAGGAAACAGGGCTACAGAAAGGCCACCGGTGGTAGGGGACCAGGCCAGGCCACGTGAGCACAGCTAGAGTGAATGAAGGGTGGAAGAATCCAGGCCAGAGGAGGTAGAAATGGAGGGGGAAGGGTAGCATGGCAGCAAGGACGGCATTGGCATCAGCTCCAGGGGCTTCAGCTCCAGAAGGACCCAGACCCAATTTGGTTCCTGAATGAGGATGGCGTTGCAGGGTCCACCCCAGTTGCTGACCACACGATGGGCTGTGAGCAGAGGTGGCGCATCCCTGAACCTCTGACATTTCCTCTACTTGGCCCTTCTATGCTTAAACCACACCTCCAATCAGAGAGAAACGGGGGCTGGGTTAGTACATGGACCAGTTAATGTCAGACAGGATAAAACGGAGCAGGGAAATCTTGGTGCCTTGAAGATGGGAAACTGCACCAGGAAAAGAAGCTATTTCCTTCTAGTTAAAAATTTTTAGGGCATTTACTTAAAGGCCCTCCCATCAGCCCCCACCCCACCCCCAGCAAGTGAGCACCGACAACGTCCCAGGATCTGGACTGGCTTATGGCCTCATCTGTCCTCCCACCTATTACTGTTCCTGCCACTAACCCCACTCACTGGGCAGGTGCACCTTCATGATGGGGGAAGTTGAGCACATGATAAAGTGGGTGCCTTTTAAAATCATACTGAGAGGAACAGGATCCATTTTGAATGACCCACCTTTGGTGCACAGTAAATAATCAATAGGAGCCAGCTGGATTTGTAAATAAAAGCTGTCCTCAGGGACCGCTGGGACGGTTATAGAGACGGAGCTGGTGTTGCCAGTGAGGTTTGGTCGTGGCGGCCCAGGGACTCTGGCTCGTCTGCTAACACCAGTGGAGTTGAAGCCCTGGACACTGCCTTAGTACTAGACTGCAGATCGAGAGGTTTAGACTGCTGCTGCTGCTGCTTAGTGGCTTCGGTCCTGTCCGACTCTGGGCAACCCTATGGACTGCAGACTGCCAGGCTCCTCTGTCCATGGTATTTTCCAGGCAAGAATACTCAAGCAGGTTGCCATTTCCTACTCCAGGAGATATTCCAGACATAGGGATCAAACCCACATCTCTTGCATCTCCTGCATTGCTCTACCAAACACATAAAAACAAGAGCAGGAAGATTGGGCACTTGGAACTTTAAGCTATCCCCCTCCCCATCAGTCTCAGCTAAACTAAACACACATTAGTTGCTCATATGTTGTGTTCTGAGGTGAATTATTCCCTTACCCAAATGACTGAATACTTGTAAATTCAGTCCTTGCAGAAAGAGCTGGTGCCCGCTTTAAATATTTTAAATAATTTAGTATACTTGGATCCCCTTGTGTGCTTAGTCGCTCAGTTGTGTCCAACTCTTTGTGACCCCATGGACTGTAGCCCACCAGGTTCCTCTGTCCATGGGGATTCTCCAGGCAAGAATACTGGAGTGGGTTGCCATGCCCTCCTCCAGGGGTGGACCCCCTTATAACCCTGAAAGGGTGCACCCAAAATCTCACATGCACCAGGAGCCAGGGCAGAAGCAGTGATTTGAAAGGAGCCTTAAGTAGACCTATCTGTTGATCTGGAGAATCTCCTCAAAAGGCAGGAAACAACTACAGCTCACCCTGCAGACAAAGACGCTGGCAGCAGCCATTTTAGGGTGCTTGTTCTATCGTGAGGACTCTGCTGCTGGCAAGTGCCATTTCAGAATCCTCCCTCTAGCTTATTAGTACCCAACCCTGCCCACCAGTCTACTGGCACCAGTCCCGGCACACCCCAAGCCAAGCAGCTAGCCAACCTGGGACACAGCCTCACTCACCAACAAGTCATTTGCCATAGGAGCTTCTGAGTCCCCAGTCACCCAAGAACCACACTTGCCCACCAGAGGTCCCAGGACCCAGCCCCAAATACCGGTGGCCCAGCAGCCTATGCACTAGGCAATGCCTGGTAACCAATAGACCAGGGGTCCACCCATGGTAGTCAGCACACCACAATAGAAGGGCTCATGCAGCCCATATAGAAAGCACTCCTGGAGCATACAGCTCTGATGACCAGAGGAAGTGACACAGTATATTTAATGTGATCAAAGGGGAAAAACCTACAACAAAGAATACTCTACCTGGAAAAGCTATCATTCAGAGTTGAAGAAGACTTTGAGAGACAAGCAAAAGCTAAGTGTTCAACACAAAACATGCTTTACAAGAAATGTTAAAGGAACTTCTCTAAGCAAAAAGAGAAAAGGCTATTAACACAAATAAGAAAAGAATAAAAAGCAAAGTTATAAGACTTTGCACAGAAAAAGAAGCCATAAAGAAAATGAAAAGTCCATAGGTTTACAAACTGGAAGAAAATATTTACTAAGGATGCAATCAACATGAGCTGAATTTTTAAAATATGCAAATAGCTCATACAAATCAATAAGAACAACAACAACAAAAAGCAACCCAATCAAAAAATGAGAAGATCTAAATAGACATTTCTCTAAAGAAGATGTGTGTGTTTGTGTGTGTGTGCATATGTGTGCTCAGTTGTGTCTGACTCTTTGTGAATGTATGGGCTGTAGCCCATCAGGCTTCTCTGTCCATGGAATTTCCCAGCCCAGAATCCATGGGGTCACAAACAGTCAGACACAACTGAGCGCGTGCATGCACGCGCGCGCGCGTGCACACACACACACACACACACACACACACACACACACACACGTCTTCTTTGGAGAAATGTCTATTTAGGTCTTCTGCCCATGTTTTGATTGGGTTGGGTTTTTATTGTTGCTGTTGTTGTTAATTTGTATGAGGTATTTGGGAAATTAAGCCCAGACATTTCTTCAAAGAAGACATGTAGATGGCCAACAGGCCCATGAAAAGATTCTCAACACTGCTCATCTCACATCTGGACATATATCTAGAAAAGAGCAAAATTCTAATTAGAAAAGATATACGTACACCAGTGTTCATAGTGGCACTGTTTACAATAGCTAAAACATGGAAGCAACCTTAGGGTCCATCAACAGATGAATGGATAAAGATGTGGTATGTATATACAATGCAATATTACTCAGCCATAAAAAGAATGGAATTCTGCTATTTGTAACCATGTAGATGGACCAGGAGAGTATTACACTAAGTGAATTAATTCTGACAAAGACAAACTTTATATGATATCAATTATATGTGGAATCAAACAGTTAGTACAAATGAACTTTTTTACAAAGCAGAAACAGATACACAGATGTAGATAACAAATTTATGGTTACCGAGGAGGGGGAATAAATTGGGAGTATGGGATTAACAGATGCACACTACCATATATAAAATACATAAACAACAAGGATTTACTGTATAGCACAGGGAAGTTTATTCAATATCTTATAATAAACTATAATGGAAAGAATCTGAAAAAGAATACATATACATACATATGTTTATGTAAGTATAACCAAATACACTGCTATCTATATAAACCTCATGGTAATCACAATCCAAACATCTATAATAGACACACATACAACAAAAGAGAAAGGAATCCAAACATAACACTAAAGAAAGCCATCAAATCACAAAAGAAGAGAGCAAAGAAGAAGAAAAAAAAAGAAAAGAAAAGAATTAACAAAATGGCAGTAAACATACACCTACCAGTAATTACCTTAAATATAAATGGAATAAATGCTTCAGTTGAAAGAAACAGAGTGGCTGACTATACACAGAAACAAAACCCGCATACATGCTGCCTACAGGAATCTCCCTTCAGATTTAAAGACTCAGAAAGTGAGAGGAAAGAAAAAGGTATTCCATGCAAACGTAAATCGAAAGAAAGCTGGGGTAGCAACACTTGCATCAGATAAACTAGTCTTTAAAACAGAGGCCATAACAAGAGACAAAGAAAGACATTACATAATGAACATGGAATCAACTCAAGAAGATGTAACAACTGTAAATATATAGGCAGCCAACATAAGAGCACCTAAAATACATATAATACATACGAACAAACATGAAGGAGAAACTGACAGTAAACACGATATTCAGGACTTTGACACCCAACTTACATCAATGGACAGATCATCCAGACAGAAAATCAATAAGGAAACACTGACCTCAAATGACATATTAGACTTAATGGACTGACAGAGCATTCTATCCAAAAGCAGCAGAATACACATTCCCAAGTGCACATGGAATATTCTCCACAAAACAAGTCTCAATAAACTTAAGAAAGTTGAAATCATATCAAGCATCTTTTCCAACTACAATGCTGTAAGACTAGAAATCAACTACGAGAAAAAAAAAACTTCAAAAAACCACAAACACGTGGAGGCTAAACCAAATACTACTGAACAACCAATGAGTCATCGAAGAAATCAAAGTTGAAATAAATAAATGCCTGGAGACAGTGAAAATGAAAACACAATAATCCAAAATCTATGGGATGCACTAAAAGCAGTTTTCAGAGGAAAGTCTGTAGTGATTCAAGCTTACCTCAGGAAAAAGAAAAATCTCACATAAGCAACCTAACCACACACCTAAAGGAATTAGAGAAAGGAGAACAAACAAAACCCTAAGTTAGTACAAGGGAAGAAATCATAAAGATCAGAGAAGAAATAAATGAAATAGATTCTAAAATATATAAAATAGCAATGCAAATAAGAGTTGATTCTTTGAAAAGGTAAATAAAATAGATAAAACCTTTAGCCAGACTCATTGAGAAAAAGAGGGTCCAAATCAATAAAACCAGAAATGAAAAAGTTACAATCAAAACCACAGAAATACAAAGGACCATAAGAGATGACCATGAACAATTAGATATCAATAAAATGGATAACCTAGAAGAAATTAACAAACTCCTAGAAATGTACAATCTTCCAAGACTGAAGCAAGAAGAAATAGAAAATTTGAACAGACCAATGACTAGTAATGAAACAGAAATGGAAAATTTTAAAGGATATATTTTACAGGAGCAGGAATATAGTCAATATTTTATAATAACTTTAAATGGAGAATAATCTGTAAAAGCTTTGATCAGTATGTTGCACATCTGAAACTAATAGAATATTTGAAATCACCTACACCTCAATAAAAACAGACATCACTAATTACCAGAGAAATGCAAACCAAAACTACAATGAGATATCACCTCACACAGGTCAGAATGGCTATCAAGAAAAAGACTACAAATAACAAATGTTGGTGAGCATGTGGAGAAAAGAGAACACTTGCACACTGTTAGTGGGAATGTAAATTTGTGTAGCCACTGAGGAAAACAGTATGGAGGTTTCTCAAAAAATTAAAAACAAAACTACCGTTATGACCCAAAATTTTCAATCCTGGGCATATATCCGGAAAAAAAAAAAAAACAAACCCACTAACTCAAAAAGATGCACACACCCCAATGTTCAAACCAGCATTATTCACAATAGCCAAGATATGGAAGAAACATAAGTGTCCATCAACATAGAAACAGATAAAGAAGATACGGTATATACATGCAATAAAATACTGCTGCTGCTGCTAAGTTGCTTCAGTCGTGTCCGACTCTGTGCGACCCCATAGACAGCAGCCCACCAGGCTCCACCATCCCTGGGATTCTCCAGGCAAGAACACTGGAGTGGGTTGCCATTCCTTTCTCCAATACATGAAAGTGAAAAGTGAAATTGAAGTCATTCAGTTGTCTCCGACTCTTCGCGACCCCATATACTGCAGCCCACCAGGCTCCTCCGTCTATGGAATTTTCCAGGCAAGAGTACTGGAGTGGGTTGCCATTGCCTTCTCCAACAGATAGGAACATGGACCCATATATTACCATATGTAAAATAGATAGCCATTGGGAATTTGCTGTATGACTCAGGGAACTCAAGCAAGGGCATTGTAACAAACTACAGGGGTGGAATGGGGAGGGACGTGGGAGGGAGATTCAAGAGGGAGGGGACATATGTACACCTATGGCTGATTCATGTTGATGTTGGGCAGAAACCAACAGAATACTGTAAAGCAATTATCCTTCAATGAAAAATAATTAAATAAATACCTGAGTGGCCATCCAACCTGCAAGAAGCTGCAGCAGAAGCCTCAGAAGAAGTTTATAAGTCCCTGTTCCCCAGGGTTTTCAGAAGGAAAGTTTGAGTGCAGCTATGGTAACGGCTGAGCTACTTCAAATCCTGAAGATGATGCTATGAAAGTGCTGCATTCAATGCACCAGCAAATTTGAAAATCTCAGCAGTGGCCACAGGATAGGAACAGGTCAGTTTTCATTCCAATCTCAAAGAAAGGCAATGCAAAAGAATGTTCCAACTACCACTCAATTGCACTCATCTCACATGCTAGCAATGTATTTCTCAAAATTCCCCGAGTTAGGCTTCAACAGTATGTGAACTGAGAACCTCCAGATGTTCAAGCTGGATTTAGAAAAGGCAGAGGAACTAGAGATCAAATTGCCGACATCCGTGGGATCATAGAAGAAGCAAGAGGATTCCAGACAAACATCTACTTCTGCTTTATTGGCTATGCCAAAGCCTTTGACTGTGTGGATCACATCAAACTGTGGGAAATTCTTCAAGAGATGGGAATATCAGACCACCTGATCTGCCTCTTGAGAAACCTATCATCATGCTGTCCTCCTCATGTGAAACTGTCAGGCTACAAACAAAAGGAAAAATGAACTGAGGAATTACTGTCAAATTTTGGGGCACAGTAATGGTAATACGGTTATGTTGAAAAAAGAATGTCTCTCTTTTAGAGAAACATGCTGATTTGTTTATACATGAAATGACATCTGGGTTTTGTTTCAAAAAAAATGGGGGTGGTGGCAACTTCCCATAAGTTGATGATTCTTCAAGTTGGTATGTGAATGAGAGATCATTACACTGTTCTCTATACTTGTGTATATATTTGACTTTTTCCATAATAAAAATGATAGGAAAACACCTGGTCATCTGTGTTTCCTTTCCTTTTTCTGGGCTTGTTTTTTGTCTTGCTTTTGTTATCTTCATATGAAAAGAAAAACACATGAAAATTGATAACATGTTTAGCCCTTAAACATCAATATCTTTGACCAGGTAGACATGCTTTTGCTGTCCCATTTGTTGTATCACAGAGATTCATTCATTCAACATTTATGTCATGAACCGTGCTAGGCATTAGAAGCATAGACATTAAAGTTACACTGGGTATTAGATTATATGAGGAATTATTAACTTAATTGGGTGAGATAATGGTATTGTATTTAAGACAATGTCCTTTTTTCAATGAGGTGCATACTGAAATACTTAGTGTATTTTACCTGGAATATCTCAATGACAACAAAAAATCCCTATCTGAAGCAAATGTCAAAATGCTAACAGATGTTACACCTGAGTGAGTGACAAGCATTGTATACGGCATTAATGACACTACTCCCTTCACTTTTCTGGATGTTTGGGTAGCTTCGTGATGTGTCTGTCTGCGGGGATGCGTCAGTCTAGTGGAGGAGACAGAGGGAAGGGGGTCAGTAGGATCTGAGTGACAGGGAAGTGGGGAGGGAGGGGGTGATCTAGGCACACAGAGGAGTCTCACCATCAGGCTGATTTCGGGAGGGTGGGTGAGGAATGGTTGACCATGAAGAGGTGACTCTGAAGCCAGTTCTGCCTCAAGTCAGCTTTATTACAAGAGTAATGCACGTCCATCTATGCAGCCAGTAGGCCAAGCTGTGTGCGAGGAGAGATTGGACTGTAGGCAGCCAGACTCTGTACCACATGGCAGAGTCAGGAGAAAGGACGTGCAATATGAGGAGATGAAAGTCACTCTGAGGCCGCACAGGACGCTGCAGGACAGCGACGGTGTACATGTGATGAGAGAGCCAGTGATCACCAGGGATCTGACTTTACCCTGGAGCCAAGGAGAGCTCTGGAAGGATTTTAAGCAGGGACTGCCATGCTCAGATCTGTGCTTCAGGAAAGCTCAGTCTTCCAGCAGGGAGGAAGAAAGGTGACATCAGAGGAAGGGGGCCTGCCTGTAATGTGTCCCAGAGGAGGCACCCTCTGTCAATCACCAGCCAGGGGAGGGCACAAAAAGGGGGATTTGTTGTGATGCAGCCCCACAGGAAGTGTCTTGCAGAAATCAGCTGCTGGCCTGAAGGGTCCCCTATGTTGTACCTCTTTGAGGATCGCACAAAGCTGCCCACTGAGTGTGAGTATCTCACAAAAGAGCCGCTCCACTGGGCTGATGCAGCCCCCTATGGCCTGGTTTGGCACCACATGTCTCACAGACTGACCCCAACTTGGTTCTCTGCCACAGGCCTTGTGCAGCTACACACAACCACTCTGGAGTCACACCGCTTAGCTCTGAATCCCAACTGTGTGACCTTGGGTGCAGGCGGTTCTTATAACCTGCTCGGGTCCTCTGTCTCCCCAACTCGAAGATGCGTCCTACAGTGACTGTGTTGACTAAGCAGCAATAGTGCATATCAGGCACCGAGCAGGGTCCCTGACGCTAAGTCAGTGAGTGTTCCAAACTCTTGGCTATTAAAAAAAAAAACAACTCTTGGCTATTATGAAGTACCTTCTTCTAATGTCAGCTTTCAAGAAGTAAAACTTGAAAGCAAGGCAGGCAGAATGGTATTGGCTTTCTTACCACTGGAGTCTGTGTGGGAATCAGAGTCACTGTCACTGTCGGCACAATGCTTCTTGTGTTTTCTTTTAGATGACTTTTTCGTCCTCCTTTCCTTGGATCTTTCTTTTGAATAACCAGACTTGTTTTTTTTTCTTTTTTTCTTCTGCATAAAATATAAATAAAGTTTTATTGGAAATCTTCAATGCCAATGTGTTACTGCCCACGATGTAAGCAACTCCTCCTCCCAAAGACAAGCTTCCAAGGAGTACGTTAGTGATGCACACACAAATGTCACCTCTTCTCCTCCACACCTGCACTAAAGTGTCATTAAGAATGAAATAGTTGAGGGACTTCCTTGGCAGTCCAGTGGTTCAGCTCTGCACTTCCACTGCAGGGAATACCGGTTCAATCCTTGGTGGGGGAAACTAAGATCCCACATGGCATGCAGCATGGCAGAAGAAAAAAAAGAGAAAGAGAGGTTTAAAGAATTTATCAACAGAATTAATGTTGATAAATGACAATGATTAATGTCCTCCAGGATAAAGGTACCTAAGAGGCTGTCTGATCAAATCCCTGTCGCCCTCAAAGGCAGGCTGGCTGACAGAGGAGCCCGGGCTCTGTCTACCTACTCCTGCTTCTCTATTCCAGCCCACTGGTAGAAGAGGGGCCACATGTGAAAGCGCAGTGAGTGGAACCACTTCATCATCAGGGCAGTGCAGAGCTTGTCACAGAGTGACACTGAGCAATTCCACCCTGGTTTGACTTCTTTTAAAAGGGGGATGATGAGGGAGTACGCAGAAACAGGATAAATCAAGTACAACGTCAAGCACAGGACTCATAGGAGCTATTCTTAATATTCAGGATATTCACATGCCTCAAGACACATGTAAATACCTCTTGAACAACCATACAACCCTCAGTCTGGCCTGGCTTTCATTTGGCACTTCTCAGTGGAGACAGGGAATTCCAGAAGTTAGAGGAGAGACAGAGGGGGAGGATGGAGTGGGGAGAAGGGAGGGGAGGGCGATGAGGTGCAGGAGAAAAAGGCAGCGATGGAGAAGATGGAAACTCTTCCTGATCTACAACAACACAGTCCCAGTAAAGGGTAAACATGCCCCATTGCAGAGTGCCTGCAGCCAGAGGTGGGGAGCTGCGTCCAGCCCCGTATGCAGAGGTCCACAGTTACCTTCCCAGTCAAAGGAATGGCCCCTTGCCCCACTCTTCAAGGTTGAGTTGCCTATCTAGATTGCTGGGGATAACAACTCGATTTGAATTCTATCTATTAAAAAAGAATTAAGTATTTCACTTAGATCTACTAAGCAATGTCATGGGTGTTCCACATGATCTGCTTCATTTAATTAAAAAAAAGAAAATCTACGAGGAATGTGTTATCAACATTCCCATTTTACCAATGAGGAAACTGAGAAACAGGCATTATTAAAGTTACAAGTTGGTGAAAGAGATGCTTTTTGGAAAGCATATTAATCTACACTTAGTAAACCTTGTGCGAAAGGGCATTATCCATCTAGATTATTGGGGAAAAACTCGTTTTCAATATTCTGTATTGAAAAAAACCAACACAATTAAGTATGTTACTTAGATCAAAGCCACGTCCTTAGTGTTTTACATGATTGGGTCCATTTAATAGAAAAGAAAATCTATGAAGAAGGTGTTATCAACATTCCCATTTTATAGATGAGGAAACTGAGGCACAGAGGTATTAAAGAAGTTAATAGTAAGTGAAGGAGCTACTTTTTGGTCAGCAAATTTAGGTATACTTAGTAAAGTTTGTGGAAAGGGCATTGGTACATAGATTGTCAGGGAAATAAACTCGATTTCTAATCTGTCTATTAAAAAAAGCAGAACTACGTATGTTACTTAGATCTATGAAGCAATGTCCTGGGTGTTTTACATACTCAGCTTCATTTAATTAAAGAAAAACCTATGAGGAATGTGTTATATATAGATTAGGAAACTGAGGTACAGAGTCATTAATAAAGTTACTGCTTAGTGAAAGAGATGCTTTTTGGACAACATATTTATCTATACTTAGTAAACTTTGTGGGAAAGGGCATCATCTATCTAGATTTTGTGGGAAAACCCTCATTTTCCATATTGTGTATTAAAAAAAACCCAAAATTAAGTATGTTACTTAGATTAAGCATTGTCCAGGGTCTTTTACGTGATTGGATCCATTTAATTAAAAAATAAATCTACGAGTAAGGTGTTTTCAACCTTCCCATTTTAAAGATGAGGAAACTGAGGCACAGAAGCATTAATGAAGTTAATAGTAAGTGAAAGGTTATTTTTGGTGAGCATATTTATGGATACTTCTTAGTAAAATCGTGGGAAAGAGCTTCGACGATCTAGATTATGAGCAAGATAAATCTCGATTTTCATTCTCTCTGTTTAAAAGCAAAACCCAAATGAGGTGTGTTAGTTAGATCTACTAAGCAATGTCCTGGGTGTATTACATGTCTTATTTCATTTAATTAATAAAAAATATCTCCAAGGAATGCATTATCAACATTCCCATTTTATAGATGAGGCTACAGGCACAGAGGCCTTCATGAAGTTACTAGTAATGAAAGAGATGCATTTTGGTGAGCATATTTATCTATACTTAGAAAACTTCATGTGAAAAGGCATTTTCTATCTAGTTTATTGCAGAAAAATACTCGATTTCAATTCTCCCTTCTAAAAAAACCCCAAATTAACTATGTTACTTAAATCTACTAAACAATGTCCTAGTTGTTTTACATGATATGCCTCATTTAATTTAGAAAAATCTACGAGTAAGCTGTTATCAACAGTCCCATCTCATAGATGAAGAAACTGAGGCACAGAGTTATTGAATTTTCTAGAATGTGAAGAGAGATGATTTGGGGAGCCTATTTATGTATACTTAGTAAACTTAGTGGCTTAGGGATTTATCTACCTAGATTATTGGGGGTGGAATCTCGATTTCATTATATCTATTAAAAAAAGGAAACCCAAATTAAGTATGTTACTTAGTTTTGCTAGGCAATGTCCTGGGTGTTTTACATGCTCTGCTTCATTAAATTAAACAGAAAATCTACAAGGAAGGTTTTCTTTACATTGTGATTTTATAGATGAGGAAACTGAGGTATAGAGGCATTAACTAAGTTACTGGTAAGTGAAAGAGATGGCTTTTGGTGAGCATATTCATGTATAGTTAGTAAAGTTTGTAGGAAATGGCATTGTCTATCTAGATCGAGGGCGATATAAAACTTGATTTCAATTCTCCCTATTTAAGGAAAAAAAAAAAAAACAATATGAAACATGTTACTTAGATCTACCAAGCAATGTCCTGGGTGTTTTACATGCTCTGCTTCATATAATTGAAAAGGAAATCTACGAAGAAGGTGTTATCAACATTCTCATTTTATAGATGGGGAAACTGAAGCTAGAGGCCTTAATGAAGATACTAGCAAGTGTAAGAAATGTTTTTGGTGAGTATTTACCGCTACTGAGTAAAATGCATGGGAAAGGGCTTTGACTATCTAGATTGTGAGCAAAATAAATCTCGATTTCAATTGTTTTTTTTAAAAAAAAATTAATTATATTAGTTAGATCTACTAACCAATGTCTTGGGTGTTTTACATGCTTTGCTTCATTTAATTAAAAAGAAAATCTACGAGGAAGGTGTTATCAAGATTCCCACTTTATAGATGAGGATTCTGAGGCACAGGCCTTAATGAAGCTGCTAGTAAGTGAAACAGATGCGTTTTGGTGAGCATATCCAGGTATACATAGTAAACTTTGTGGGAAAGGTCATTGTCTACATAGATTGATGGGGAAAAAACACTCGACTTCAATTCTATTAAAAAAAAAAACAACAACACTAAGTATGTTACTTAGATCTATTAAGCAATGTCCTGGGTGTTCTACATGCTCTGCTTCACTTAATTGAAAGAAAAATGTTCTGATCACAATAAACTGTGGAAAATTCTGAAAGAGATGGGAGTACCAGACCACCTGACCTGCCTCTTGAGAAACCTATATGCAGGTCAGGAAGCAACAGTTAGAACTGGACATTCAACAACAGACTGGTTCCAAATAGGAAAAGGAGTAGGTCAAGGCTATATATTGTCACCCTGCTTATTTAACTTCTATGTAGAGTACATCATGAGAAACGCTGGGCTGGAAGAAGCACAAGCTGGAATCAAGATTGCCAGTAGAAATATCAATCACCTCAGATATGCAGATGACACCACCCTTATGGCAGAAAGTGAAGAGGAACTAAAAAGCCTCTTGGTGAAAGAGAAAGTGGAGAGTGAAAAAGTTGGCTTAAAGCTCAACATTCAGAAAACGAAGATCATGGCATCTGGTCCCATCACTTCATGGGAAATAGATGGGGAAACAGAGGAAACAGTGTCAGACTTTTTTGGGGGGGCTCCAAAATCACTGCAGATGGTGACTGCAGCCATGAAATTAAAAGATGCTTACTTCTTGGAAGAAAAGTTATGACCAACGTAGATAGCATTTTTTTTTTTCTTCCCACAAAACAAGCATTCTTTATTGCAGTATTACAAAACACTTCCTATTTTGGCAATATTTTACAACGCACTTAGCTTCAAGAGTTGAGAAGGAGAAGGCTGGAAACTAAAGGGGGATATTTCAACTGACATTTCTAAAAGAAAAACTGTCCCCACCCTCCCGCCCAAATAAAAATTCAAATGTCATTTAATTTCACTACCCAAGAAGAGGCCACGAGGAAAGCAGCAGGCAAAACTCTGGCCATTTCTCTATGGATCTTGTCAGAGACAAAGGAACATTCAAAATAGTCATCAGTATGGTCGGTTGCACTGATCATTTCTAGTCGTTTCTTCCTCCCATTTTGCCTCCATAGCCTCCTCGGTCTCCTCCATAGCCTCTGCCTTGGTCTCTACCATAGCCGCCACTTCGGTCTCCTCCATAGTTGCCTCCTCAGTCTCCTCCATAGCCCCCACCATGGTCCCCACCATAGCCACCCCCACTTCTGTCTGCACTGTAGCCGCCTCGGTCTCCATCTCTGCCCCCACGGCCTCTGTAGCCCCCTCTCTGTTATGCTCCGTGCCCGTATCTCCGAACCGACCGAGAGAGCAAGTCCACCACAGTATTGCAAACGCAAGAAGGGAGTTTGTTTATTCCTAGCGCGCTAGGGCCCAAGTCTCATCCCACACAAGGGAATCTGACAAGAGCCACGAACAAAGGAGTATGGCGGCTTATATACAGGCAGTTCTTTGTCTCAGTTACAGGAGTAGCTGGCGTTACATGATTGGCCAGGCAGGATGAGCACGTATCCTGTCTCTTTCTGGTAAACATGACTGAGGTCCTAGAGACCGTCGTTTGGTCCCTAACACTCTCCACCGTAGCCTCTTCCTCGGAAAACTCCTCCTGAGGGACGAGAGTCCTCTGGTCTGGGCTCATTGCACTGATTACAAGAATTCCTTCGAGCAAAGTTCATATTTCTACATGATGGATTAGGGGAAACCCAGTCCCCACGTTTGGGGTCTCCACCTCTCCCCTGAAAGCCTCCACGACCTCTATATCCTCCACGGCCTCGTCGCCCACCTCCACTTCCACCTCGTCTCATGAATTCAGGTCTTCTGGTGGCAAAGGACACTTTAATGATATTGCCGTGGAATTCTTTTCCATCAAACCAGTCAATGGCTGCCTTAGCTGAAGGAGGGTCATCAAACGATACTGTTGCCTCCCCTTTTGGCTTTCCTGTGTCCTTGTCTGTGTATAGATTTATCATTGGTTTTCCAATCTTTTTATTTGTCTTGATGATTCCTATTTGTTTAAAGAACTCCCCCACTTGATCTGTAGACACATCCTCCCCAAGTCCTTGTACAAAGATTGTGTTGTTATCTGAATTATCAGATTCTGAATCAGCATCTGGTCTGGGTCCATAATCCCTGTGACCACCAAAACTTTTGAAGCCACTGCGGTCACCACCACTCGATCCTGTCATAGGACCTCTTCCATCCTTGTCATATCCCCCACGCCCTCTACCTCCTCCCTGTGACCCACCACATCCTCTATTATCTTCTCCATACCTACTCACATCACGACGATCATCTTGTGTGTGGTGGCTGTAATTTTCCCTTTGTGAATGGTAGGACTGCTGGTTTTGATTATAGGAATCATGCTGCTGATCATAATTTGACTGCTCATCGTAAGAGTGTTGATGTTGATCATAGCCTGACTGCTGGTCATATGAATCTTGTTGACCATAGTCTGACTGGTCATATGAAGGTGCTCTTCCACCTTGGCCTCCTGATGATTCCATGTTTTGCTGTCCCTGGTTATTATAAGATTGCTGGTTGTATGAGCTCTGCTTTTGATTCTCATAACCACTGTAGGACTGTGAATAACCTGATTGGCTTTGTCCGTAACTGGAGTAGCCGCTATAGTTCTGTCCATATGAAGTGTCAGTAGTTTGTCCATAGCCAGAATAGCTTTGTGGTGCTTGTCCATAACCTTGGCTGCCTTGATTTCCATAGGAAGAATAACTTTGCTGCTCACCCCCAGACTGACTGTAACTTCCAGAATCCGACATGACTAACGGCCGTGGCGCGAAGCCCCCACAGCCAGCAGAGAACAAGGTATACGAGAACCAGCCGGCACAGCGGCCGGAGCTGTACTGAGCCCTAGATAGCATATTTAAAAGCAGAGACATTACTTTGCCAACAAAGGTCCGTCTAGTCAAGGCTATGGTTTTTCCAGTGGTCACGTATGGATGTGAGAGTTGGACTATAAAGAAGGCTGAGCACCGAAGAATTGATGCTTTTGAACTGGGGTGTTGGAGAAGACTCTTGAGTGTCCCTTGGACTGTAAGGAGATCTAACCAGTCCATTCTGAAGGAGATCAGCCCTGGGATTTCTTTGGAAGGACTGATGCTGAAGCTGAAACTCCAGTACTTTGGCCACCTCATGCGGAGAGTTGACTCATTGGAAAAGACTCTGATGCTGGGAGGGATTGGGGGCAGGAGGAGAAGGGGATGACAGAGGATGAGATGGCTGGATGGCATCACTGACTCGATGGACGTGAGTCTGAGTGAACTCTGGGAGTTGGTGATGGACAGGGAGGCCTGGCGTGCTGCGATTCATGGGGTCCCAAAGAGTCGGACACGACTAAGCAACCGAACTGAACTGAAGCAAAGCATGTAAAACACCCTGGACTTTGCTTCATACATCACAGTAACATATTTAATTCTGTTTTCTTAATTGATTAGAAATCAAATTTTCCTCCAGCATTCTAGATAGACAATGCCTTTTCCACAAACTTTACTAAGTATATATAAATTTGCTGACCAACAAGAATGTCTTTCATTTATTATTAACTTTTTAATCCCTCTGTACCTCAGTTTCCTCATTTACAAAATGGGAATGTTTATAACACATTCCTAGTAGATTTTGTTTTTAATTAAATGGACCCATTCATGTAAAACACCAAGGACAGTGCATAGTAAATATAAGTAACATACTTTTTTTTTTAGATAAAATTGAAATTGTGTTTTTTTCTCCACTAGTCAATGACCGTTTCTGAAAATTTTATTAAATGTCCATAAATCCGCTCACCAAATAGCATCTCTTTCACTTACTAGTAACTTCACTAATGCCCCTTTGACTCAGTTTCCTCATCTATAAAATGGGAACGTTGATAACACCGTTCTAGTTGATTTTTTTAAATTAAATGAAGCAGAGCATGTAAATCACCCAGGACATCGCTTCAGTTCGGTTCAGTCACTCAGTTGTGTCTGACTCTTTGTGACCCCATGGACTGTAGCACGCCAGGCCTCCCTGTCCATTACCAACTCCCAGAGTCCACACAAACCCATGTCCGTTGTGTTGGCGAGGCCATCCAACCATCTCATCCTCTGTCGTGCCCTTATCCTCCCTCAATCTTTCCCAGCACCAGGGTCTTTTCAAATGAGTCAGCGCTCTGCATCAGGTAGCCAAAGTATTGGAGTTTCTGCTTCAGTATCAGTCCCTCCAATGAACACCCAGGACTGATCTCCTTTAGGATGGACTGGTTGGATCTCCTTGTACTCCAAGGGACTCTCAAGAGTCTTCTCCAGCACCACAGTCCAAAAGCATCAATTCTTCGGTGCTCAGCTTTCTTTATCGTCCAACTCTCACATCCATGCGTGACCACTGGAAAAACCATAGCCTTGACTAGACGGACCTTTGTTGGCAAAGTCATGTCTCTGCTTTTAAATATGCTATCTAGGTGGGTCATAACTTTACTTTCAAGGAGCAAGCATCTTTTAATTTCATGGCTGCAATCACCATCCGCAGTGATTTTGGAGTCCAGAAAAATAAGTCAGCCACTGTTTCCACTTTTTCCCCATCTATTTGCCATGAAGTGATGGGACCAGATGCCATGATCTTAGTTTCCTGAATGTTGAGCTTTAAGCCAACTTTTTCACTCTCCTCTTTCACTTTCCATCAAGAGGCTCTTTAGTTCTTCTTCACTTTCTGCCATAAGGGTGGTGTCATCTGAATACCTGAAGTTATTGATATTTCTCCCAGCAATCTTGATTCCAGCTTGTGCTTCCTCCAGCCCAGAGTTTCTCATGATGTACTCTGCATAGAAGTTAAATAAGGAGGGTGAGAATATACAGCCTTGACGTACTCATTTTCCTATTTGGAACCAGTCTGTTGTTCCATGTCCAGTTCTAACTGTTGCTTCCTGACCTGCATACAGGTTTCTCAAGAGGCAGGTCAGGTGGTCTGGTACTCCCATCTCTTTCAGAATTTTCCACAGTTTATTGTGATCCACACAGTCAAAGGCTTTGGTATAGTCAATAAAGCAGAAATAGATGTGTTTTTTTGAACTCTCTTGCTTTTTCGATGATTCAGCGGATGTTGGCAATTTGATCTCTGGTTCCTCTGCTTTTCTAAAACCGGCTTGAACATCTGGAACTTCACGGCTCATGTATTGCTGAAGCCTGGCTTGGAGAATTTTGAGCATTACTTTACTAGTGTGTGAGATGAGAGCAATTGTGTGGTAGTTTGAGCATTCTTTGGCATTGCCTTTCTTTGGGATTGGAATGAAAACTGACCTTTTCCAGTCCTGTGGCCACTGCTGAGTTTTCCAAATTTGCTTACACATTGAGTGCAGCACTTTCACAGCATCATCTTTTAGGATTTGAAATAGCTCAACTGGAATTCCATCACCTCCACTAGTTTTATTCGTAGTGATGCTTCCTAAGGCCCACCTGACTTCACATTCCAGGATGTCTGGCTCTATGTGAGTGTGAGTGATCACACCTTCATGATTATCTGTGTCGTGAAGATCTTTTTTTGTAAAGTTCTTCTGTGTATTCTTGCCACCTCTTCTTAATATCTTCTGCTTCTGTTAGCTATTTCGTACCTTTAATAGTATGTGAACTGAGAAATTCCAGATGTACAAGCTGGATTTAGGAAAGGCAAAGGAATCAGAGATCAAATTGGCAACATTTGTTGGATCATAGAGAAAGCAAGGAAATTCCAGAAAAACATCTACTTCTGTTTTATTGACTACACCAAAGCCTTTGACTGTGTGGATCACAACAAACTGTGGAAAGTTATTAAAGAGAATAATAGGGAATAACTATTAAAGGGAATACCAGACCTGTCTCCTGAAAAACATGTATGCAGGTCAAGAACAACAGTTAGAACTGGACATAGAACAATGGACTGGTTCCAAATTGCGAAAGGAGTATGTCAAGGCTCTATTTTGTCACCCTGCTTATTTAACTTACATGCAGACACATCACGTGAAATTCTGGACTAGATGAAGCACAAGTTGGCGTCAAGATTTCTGGGAGAAATATCAATAGCAGATATGCAGATGACACCACCCTTATGGCAGAAAGTGAAGAAGAACTAAAGAGCTTCTTGATGAAAGTGAAAGAGGAGATTGAAAAAGCTGTCTTAAAACTCAACATTCTTAAAACTAAGATCATGGCATCTGGTCCCATCACTTCATGGCAAATAGATGGGGAAACAATGGAAACAGTGACAGATATTATTTTCTTGGGCTCCAAAAGTCACTGCAGACAGTGACTGGAGTCATGAAATTAAAAGACACTTGATTCTGCAAGGAAAGTTATAGCAACCATAGCATATTAAAAAACAGAGACATGACTTTGCCGACAAAAGTCCATCTAGTCAAAGCTGTGGTTTTTCCAGTATACATGTATGGTTGTGAGAGATGGACCATAATGAAGGCTGATAGCTGAAGAATCGATGCCTTCAAATTGTGATGCTGGAGAATATTCTTGAGAGTGCCTTGGACTGCAAGGAGATCAAACCAGTCAACCCTAAAGGAAATCAGTCCTGAATATTCATTGGAAGTACTGATGCTGAAGTTGAGGCTCCAATACTTTGGCCATCTGATGTGAAGAGCCAACTCACTGGAAAAAACCCTGATGGTGAGGAAGTTTGAGGTCAGGAGGAGAAGGGAGTGAGTGACAGAGGATGAGATAATTGGATGGCATCACCAACTCAATGGACATGAGTTGGAGCAAACTCCAGGAGATAGTGAAGGACTGGGAAGCCTGGCATGCTGTAGTCCAAGAGTCACAAATGGTTGGACACGACTTACCAAGTGAACGCAACAATAACCCTTAATAGAGAGGCTTTCACTCTTTCTGTGTTTGAAATGGAAAACAGAGTATAAAGATTTCAGCCATTTTGGTCTAGTCACTTTCTCCCTCCCTGTTCCCCTTCCTGATTTGTTTTCCCTTTGAGAACAAATAA
The DNA here is from genome assembly GCF_032405125.1 of Capricornis sumatraensis. Taxonomy (NCBI): domain Eukaryota; kingdom Metazoa; phylum Chordata; class Mammalia; order Artiodactyla; family Bovidae; genus Capricornis; species Capricornis sumatraensis. The sequence continues at coordinate 38,046,007 of NC_091092.1, read as the reverse complement.
GAAATTTAATGCAGTTGACCAAAGCAAGTTGGCCTGAGAAATGAGAGGAAGAATGGAATTGGGAGAGGTTGGGGGAAAATGGCATCATAGCCAGAAAAAATGTATAGATAAGAAAAGGAAAATCTCTTCTCAGTCATGAAGGAGGAGGGCTCAATGTAGCAACTTAGAGGCCCTAGTCTTTACCTTGACATTAGCATCAGGAAGTGTGCTATAGGACAAGGGTCCTGTACTTTTATGTATAAATTCATAATACTTTTGTGCTCAAGGTTCTGGTCCATATTTAAATCCCTAACATGAATCAAGGATGTAGCATCCAGAGCTAGCTGGAAATTTTTCAGAAGAACAGAAGCTTAAGCCTTTTAAAGATTTGGTGGTAATAGGCCCTATATGTAGTTATCATCTCTACAATTTTTTATTTCAAAAGGAAATTGAGGAAATAGATGATCTCTTCTTTTGAGTGATAGCTGTATTTGTAAAATTACAGTATACCAAGAGCAAAGATCCTGCTTGGATTTTGGAGCTTCAATTCCAGCTCCATTTATTAACTGAGTTTCTGCACATACATTTTCTCATTTGTCAAAGGAGAATCTATTTTAAAGTAATCAGTGGGCATGGTACTTCTGTTTGAACTAAAAAAAAATAATCATAAGATAAGAAGGGTGGTGTATAAGAGACAGACACCTTTCTGAGATCCTCAAATATTCCACATATATGGTCATTCACTCTGCTTGCTCTGGCAGCACTCATGTGGAAACAAATATGGACTGCTAGAGGTGAGGTTGAATGAACTGGAAATACAGGAAGAGAACCCAGAAGTTATTATACCGTAGGCAGAGAGGTTCTTAAAAATTCTTTTACCATAACCCACAGCAGCACTGACTGAGGACTTGGTGTGGGAAGTGTACTGTACATAGTGCTCTGCAGAGTGGCACTGGGGTAAGTTCTTTTAGGGGTTGTGGTCCTAACAGGCTTTTAAAATGGAAATGGAAGCAAACAGTAATCCAAATAATAAAAAACTAAATACAAATAATAGATAACAGTAAATAGATTAAAGAATATGTAGTTAATTATTCTGGGAAGGAATAATAGCTCAAATTTATTGACCACATACTATAGGCTAGGCACTGAGCTATACTGTTATCTTCCCCATCTCTTATCTAGTTCTAAACAAGCCTTTCCAAGGATTCAACTGGCAGCAGTGGATCCAAGCCAGCTCTTCTTTTTGTGTAGGTCCTTTAAAGGAAGCCCTTTGCTTTGTTATCTTATACGAATCATGTACCAAGTACATGAGCAATAAATAAAGATTGAATTGGATCATCAGGGACCTTACCAAATACAAATCCCATATACAAGAGAAGAGAGAAGACAGCAAAGGCATCAGAGAAGGTCCTAAATTAGCAGTAAGAAAGCACATGAAGACTCCTGTCTACATGGGTAAAGAATGCAATACTGCAGGTGGATGAAAGGAAGGTTTGACAAATGTAAGGAGTTTACATTGCAGCTGCACTTTTCTTCAAAGTGTTTAAAAGCAGCATAACAACTCTAGACACAACGACTTTAAAACACATCACAGTTGAAGAGTAAGATGGGAGAGACTTGATGGAGGGACTCTCAACTGGAGGGTTTCAGATATTAAGACTCGCTTTGAAAAAAGACCAAACTTAGATAAGAAGCTGTAGCTTCTTATATTAATGCAGCCTATTTTTTTAACCATATAAAAAGTATTATGATAGGTTCCTATCAGTAGTGAATATGTGCTGAGAAATGCTGATCACCTGTTTTTACGTATTTTATCTTCCTATATGATGTTTGGAAATGTTAAAAATGATGATTTCATCACTGTATTTTCCTCCTGTATACTCTCTAGGAAAGGGGCTATTTAAATGCAAAATAGTATCAGCAACATTTTCCTAAACTTTTTAAGGGGTGAAATAAGGATTTAAGAAATAGCATAGTGACCACAGGCTAAATAAATTATAGAAAATAAATCACTCATAAGATAAATTTTAAGTTGGAAGGATTTTAAGAAGAAACTAAGAAACAACATTGTGTGAACTCTAATATGTCATGGAGTGCATTGAACACCTTACAAATATTATCTCATGTAATCCTTATACTAACTCCGTAATGTAGGTAATATTCCATCCTCAGTTAATAAGATTATAGAATTATAAGATTATAGAATTATTTAATGACCAGAGTATACTATGTCTACTACATTTGCTGCTGACACTACAAAAGCAGGTTTGTTGAAATGGATACAGGAGTGCTACACTAATCTTTAAAAGGATGTGAGAGTTTCTTCACTCCAGGCTGTTTGTTTATACGATCCCTTCCCACAGGCTATACACAAAGAGTACTCAAATTATCACACATAAGAGACCCTAACTCCCCACTCTGTATAAAGTTTTAATCAGAGCTGGCTTATAGTTAGTACTTTTTTTTTTATTGGAATAATGTCATTCTTAGGAAGAGTAGTGAGAAATTTTCAGTGATAGAGGTGTCACACATCTACTTAGGCCAACAAGAGCACAGAAATTTTTATGGGAGGCACAATAGAAAGATGTCTCAAAAGGGCATTTCTGAAGCTAAAATGTCAGTGCTTACTTATGCAGCTAAAATTATTTAGGAGCTTTCTATATCACTGATATTCAACTAGCATAAAATCTCACTTTAGTGAGTAGAGCATTAAAAACCTGCTGGATTATTTCTGGAAGAGTTTATATTAATAAAAGGTGGCTAGGTTCTTCATATCAATCATATAGTTACCTTAAGACTTGGATGAGTTGATGTTGAGGCTCAAATATAAATCCCTCTTGAGATCATCATATTTCTTTTTTATGTAGTTCTTATTTTTCTTATAAATAATACATGACCATGCCTTAAAAAGTGAAAAAAAAAGAAAAACAGCAGTCTACCTCCCCACCCCAACCCCACCCTCAAGTACCATTCCCCAGACTAATAGCTTTCAACTCTTTTAGATGTTTCTTTTGACACTTATCTTGCTATTTCTGAATAGCATGCTAATACTTTCAGTTTTTAATTTTTAGTTTTACATATTATCTCTTGGCTTAGTTGGGATTTGAAGAATTCTCTTAAGCATCATCTTAAGCATCACTTTTCACTTGTTTGAGGCTTTAATGAGATATAATTCTTAGGTTGAAAATTATTTTTCTTTTGGATTTTCAAAATATTTCCCCAATATCATCCACCATCCAGTGTTCCTGTTGAGAAAATGTATTCTTGTTTCAGAGCCTCTATCTGTTACTTTCTTTTCTATCTGTTTTATTTCCTTTAGGGAAGCTTTTAGCATCTTCTCAGCACCTCAGTTCTCTGAAATTTCACAGTAATGTGAGTTTGTCTATGTTTTCTTTCATTTCTTATATTTTGTGGGCACCTTCATTCTGGAAACTCATCTACAGCAAATTCCATTTCATTGTTTTTTTAATAACTCCCTGCCCCATGATTACTTTTCAGGCTTTTGTGGCAATTCTGTTATGAAGTAGGACCTCCAGAACTGATCTGGGTTTTCATCTTTTCTGTTGTTTCCAAGGGCTGACATTTTACCCGCTTTCTGCGCAGTTTCGTCAACTTCTTCCAACCATTCATTGATGTTTTTCATTGTTCTGTGCATGATGGTGATGATGATGTTCTGTTTTGCTCCCTGTATTATCTCTGTTTCCTCTAACTCCCTTTTTTGTTCGTTTGCTTTGGTCTGTTTCTCATTTTAGAAGTTCTCATTTTAGGACTTTTAATCTTTAGAAATGAGGCCCTGTACAGCTGATTGCAGTGTGTATATGTGTATTATCTTTCCTGGGTCAACCAGCCCAGGCAGAATCCACCTTCCAGTCCCTTTCTTGGGATTTTAATCTTGGTTGTCAGTGCTCTAGAAATTGACAGACACAGAAAGAGCTGAGAGCATTCCATCACTCACCATGTAGATTCCAAGGTAGTATCGTGGCTTAAACTGTGGCATTCTCATTCTTAGTGATCCACAGGTCTAGAATCCCTTTGTTTCAATCTTCCCCATTTTATGTTGGAATGGGGAGTAGATCTGGAAGTCTTAGTGCCATGGTTAACCACAAGCCACCATCTTTATTCTCCGCTTTTGTAGAGCAAGTATTTTGTCGCTCAGTTTGTATTTTTTTAAAGAATAAATGTAAATCTTAGAAAACTGAAAAATATTGAGGCAAACCCACCTCTATCCGACTTTTCATGTGCTTTATGTTTTGTCTAAATTAAAAGGATCTATATCCCTCTAAATAGGCTTACTGGGTGGCTCAGTGGTAAAGAATGTGCCTGCCGACGCAGGAGACACGGGTTCGATCCCTGGGTCAGGAAGATCCCATGGAGAAGGGAATGGCTATCCACTAGAGTATTTTTGCCTGGAGAATCCCATGGACCGAGGAGCCTGGCGGGATACAGTTCATGAAGTTGCAAAGAGTCAGACATGACTTAGCAACGAAACAACAACAATATCCCTCTAATGTCATTAATGGGTGCATTTTCTCTTCACAATCCCAACAAGACTACCAGAGAAAATATTGCTGGCTCATCTGATGTGCTTGTAGAACATGCAAGAAACAGGTACTATACAGAGCATGATATGTTCTGTTTTTAACATGCTTCACAGTTGTAGAGTAAGATTGGAGGTGCTTGCTGGAGGGACTCTGACCTAGAGGGTTTTGTATACTAAGACTCAGTTTGAAATCTCACTATGGTAATTTACATCTTAGCTCGGCCAGAGGAACGTAAGAATCACCCTGCACTGGCATTTATTGCAAACACATTTTCTGTATGAAGGATTTCAAAGCTCTCTTTTAGAAATATAGGTGCATACACAACTGGCCATGAAGGCTCCTGTTTGTGTCAATTGGTAAGTCCTTTTCTTACAAGACCTCTAGTCTGCACTGTGTTGTGCTTTGTCACTCAGCCATGCCTGACTCTTGCGACCCATGGGCTGTAGCCCGCTGGGTCTTCTGTCCGTGGGGATTCTCCAGGCAAGAATACTGGAGTGGGGTGCCATGCCCTCCTCCAGGGGATCTTCCCAACCCAGGGATAGAAGTCATGTCTCCCACATTGCAGGTGGATTCCTTAACGTCTGAGCCACCAGGGAAGCCCAAGAATACTGGAGTGGGTAGCCTATCCCTTCTCCAGGGCATCTCCCCAACCCAGGAATCAAGCCAGGGTCTCCTGCATTGCAGGTGGATTCTTTACCAGCTGAGCTACCAGGGAAGCCTGACCTTTACTCTGTGTGCCGTGCTTAGTTACTCAGTTGTTTCTGACTCTTTGTGACCACATGGACTGTAGCCCACCAGGCTCCTCCGTCCATGGGGATTCTCCAGGCAAGAATACTGAAGTGGGTTGCAGTGCCCTTCACCAGGGGATCTTCCCAACCCAGGGATTGAACCCAGGTCTCCTGCATTGCAGGCAGATTCTTTACTATCTGAGCCACCAGGGAAGCCTGACCTTTAGTCTACACCTCAGCAAAAACTATCTGGGCAGTATTTTTTCATGTTAAATTACGAATTTGAACCATTCCTTAGACCTGTTTTTGCTGCCTGTATTTGCATGAAATATCTTTGTTCAGAACTCTTACCTATGCCATTTGTAGAAAAAGGATGTTTGGAATAAAACTACACTTCCAGAGTTTTACTTTATCCTGTCAGAACCTTTAATATGCATAACCAGGGAGGGAATCATGGACACATTTGGCATTGTTGTTGAGACTGTACATTCAGAACCAAATTCTTCTGGCAGGAAATACTTACCTCTCACTTGCAGCAGAGAGATTCTGTTATACAGCTATCTGAATAAGGAAATCACAAGAATATTAATAAAACAGAATTTAGTGTAGCATAAGCAAGGAAGCAATGTGGAGGCACTTTTCAGAACAGAAAACTTCATACCTGAGACCATTCTCTTTGGTACAGAAAAGAGAACGCTGCAGGAAGATGTTAAAAAATATATCTTCTATACTGTTTATTAAGTACTCCATATATCTTAAAGTTTAGTAGCACAAGTGAATGAGAATGTATTGAGAAACTCATCAACTATTGAAAAGACGTTTAAAAAATTTAGTATAAGACTATTTCTATTTGTTAATGAACAAATAAAAGGATTAGGAATATTGAACTGTTTATGCCTCTGGCTCCACCCCTGCCTGTGAACACATTTGGCTTAAAATGAAGGGACAGATGAACAGAAGAATCCCTTTATGAAAATCAACTGTAGGCCAAAGAAAGTTTTGGTTAGAATAAATACTGACATCTGCAGATGGAATGAACTTCAGGGCAATGTTTAATATATCTCAGCTTTTCTTGTTTAACATTTATTGAGATTCAGCAATGTGCTGGCGGCTCTTCAGAATGTGAGCACGACAGGGTTTCTCTCTTCAAGAATGAAGCAAAAAAAATGTTTCCTGGTTAGTTAAGGAGAACTTTGATATGAACATAATTTGTATGCCTTTGCCTGTGGAATTCAGGAAGCCCAGATTTATAAGATCATATGAAGTTAACAAGTAGATTAGCATCCAGTGCATTCTTACTGTGATGGTGGAATACAAGAAAAAAAAATCTTACTAAGGAAACAGTAAGAGAACTGATGTCATGAATAAAATGAAAGATGGTGTATCAGAGATTAAGTAAGAAAAGTATTAAAGGAGGGCAAAGAAGGGAGAAGTAAGTGCGAACTGGAATATGCAAGAGAGAAGAGTTAGGATGGAAATGAAAATAGACTGGCTTTCGAATATGCAGGGCACTGTGGACCCACACCTCCATTGGAGACTCCTGGACACTCACAGGCAAGTCTGGCTCAGTCTCTTGTGGGGATACTCTTCCTTTCTCCTGGCTCCTGGTGCACATGAGGTTTTGTTTGCACCCTCCAAGAGTCTGTTTCCCCAGTCCTGTGGACGTTCTGTAAGCAAATCCCACTGGCCTCCAAAGTCAAATTCCCTGGGGGTTCTCAGTCACTTTGCTGGATCCCCAGGTTGGGAAATCTGTTGTGGTCCCTAGAACTTTCTTAACAGTGAGAGAATTTCTTCGGTATAATTGTTCTGCAGTTCATGGGTCATCTGCTAGTTGTCTGTATGGTGGGGCTAATGGTGACTTCCTTCAGGAGGGCTTATCCCACACACTGCATGACCCAGACCTGGTGCAGCCAGAGCCCCTGTCCCCATAGCAGGTCACTGCTGACCCATGCCTCCACAGGAGACACTCAAACACTTAAGACGCTTGAGACACTCAAGGCAGGTCTAGCTCAGTCTCTGTGGGGTCTCTGGGTCCTGGTGCACACACGGTTTTGTTTGAGCCCTCTGAGCATCTCTGGTGGGTATGGGGTTTGATTCTAAATGTGATTTTGCCCCTCCTACCGTCTTGTTGGGGATTCTCCTTTGCCCTTGGATGTGGGGTATCTTTTTTGCTGGGGTACAATGTTCTCCTGTTGATGGTTGTTCAGCAGTGAGTTGCAATTTTGGAGTTCTCTCAGGAGAAGATGAACACACTTCCTTCTACTCTGCCATTATGTTAGGTCAGGAGCACTGAATACAACAGTGCTAGCACAAGTCCTTTTGAAAGAGGTCACCATTACCTTCATTACCCCTACCATAGTTTTGCCTCAGGCCAAACATCAGGGAGGGAACATAACCCTGCCCATCATCAGAAAATAGGATTAAAGATTTATTGAGCATGGCCATACCCATCAGAACAAGACCCAGTTTCCCCCACAGTCAGTCTTTCCCATCAGCAAACTCCCATAAGCCTCTTATCCTTATCCACCAGAGGGTAGACAGAATGAAAACCACAATCACAGAAAACTAACCAAACTGATCACATGGACCACAGCCTTGTCTAACGCAATGAAACTACGAGGAATGCCATGTAGGGCCATCCAAGACAGACAGGTCATAGTGGAGAGTTCTGACAAAATGTGGTCCACTGGAGAAGGGAATGGCAAACCACTTCAGTGTGCTTGCCTTGAGAACACCACGAACAGTATGAAAAGGCAAGAAGATATGACACTGAAAGGCGACCTCCCATGTTGGTAGGGGCCAAGTGTGCTACTGGAGAAGAGTAGAGAAATAACTCCAGAAAGAATGAAAAGATAGAGCCAAAGCAAAAACAACACCCAGTTGTGGATGTGACTGGTGATGGAAGTAAAGTCTGATACTGTAAAGAACAATACTGCATAGGAACCTGGAATGTTAGGCCATGAATCAAGGTAAATTGGAAGTGGTAAAACAGGAGATGGCAAGAGTGAACATAGACATTTTAGGAATCAGTGAACTAAAATGGACTTGAATGGGCGAATTTAATTCAGATGATCATTATATCTGCTACTGTGGGCAAGAATCCCTTCAAAGAAATGGAGTAACCCTCATAGTCAACAAAAGAATCTGAAATGCAGTACTTGGGTGCAATCTCAAAAATAACAGAATAATCTCTGTTCATTTCTAAGGCAAACAATTCAATATCACAGTAATGCAAATCTATACTCCAACCAATAAAGCCGAAGAAGCTGAAGTTGAACGGTTCTATGAGTGCCTACAAGACCTTCTAGAACTAACACCAAAAACAGATGTCCTTTTCATCATAGGGAACTGGAATGCAAAAGTAGGAAGTAAAGAGACACCTGGAGTAACAGGCAAATTTGGCCTTGGGGTACAGAATGAAGCAGGGCAAAGGCTAACAGCGTTTTGTCAAGAGAACGCACTGGTCATAGCAAACACCCTCTTCCAACAACACAAGAGATGACTACACATGGACATCACCAGATGGTCAGTAATGGAAATCAGATTGATTATATTCTTTGCAGCCAAAGATGGAGAAGTTCTAAACAGTCAGCAAAAAACAAGACCAGGAGCTGACTGTGGCTCAGATCATGAACTCCTTATTGCAAAATTCAAACTTAAATTGAAGAAAGTACGGGAAAATACTAACCATTCAGTTCAGTTCAGTTCAGTTCAGTCGCTCACTCATGTCCGACTCTTTGCGACCCCATGAATTGCAGCACACCAGGCCTCCCTGTCCATCACCAACTCCCGGAGTTCACCCAAACTCATGTCTATCGAGTCAGTGATGCCATCCAGCCAGGTGTGACCTAAATCAAATCCCTTACGATTGTACAGTGGAAGTGACAAATAGATTCCAGGGATCGGATCTGACAGACAGAGTGCCTGCAGAACTATGGACAGAGGTTCGTGGCATTGTACAAGAGGCAGTGATCAAGACCCTCCCCAAGAAAAAGAAATGTAAAAAGGAAAACGGTTGTCTGATGAGGCCTTAGAAATAGCTGAGAAAAGAAGAGAAGCTAAAGGCAAAAAAAAAAAAAAAAAGGAAAGATATACCCATCTGTGTTCAGAATTCGAAAGAATAGCAAGGAGAGATAAGAAAGCCTTTCTAAGTGATCAGTGCAAAGAAATAGAGGAAAACAACAGAATGGGAAAGACTAGAGATCTCTTCAAGAAAACTAGAGATACCAAGGGAATACTTCATGTAAAAATGGGCACAATAAAAGACAGAAATGGTATGGACCTAAAAGAAGCAGCAGATATTAAGAAGAGCCAGCAAGAATACACAGAACCATTCAAAAAATGTTAATGGTCCAGATAACCACGATGGTATGACCACTCACCTAGAGCCAGACATCCTGGAATGTGAAGTCAAGAGGGCCTTAGGAAGCATCATTATGAACAAAGGTAGTGGAGGTGATGGAATTCCACCTGAGCTATTTCAAATCCTAAAAGATGATGTTGTAAAAGTGCTGCACTCAATATGTCAGCAAATTTGGATGACTCAGCAGTGGCCACAGGACTGGAAAAGGTCAGTTTTCATCCCAATCCCAAAGAAAGGCAATGCCAAAGAATGTTTAAACTACTGCACAATTGCACTCATCTCCCATGATCTCAAAGTCATGCTCAAAATTCTCCAAGCGAGGCTTCAACCGTACATGAACAAAGAACTTCCAGATGTTCAAGCTGGATTTAGAAAAGGCAGCACAACCAGACATCCGTTGGATCATAGAAAAAGCAAAAGAGTTCCAGAAAAACATCTATTTCTGTTTTATTGACTATGCTAAAGCCTTTGATTGTGTGGATCATAACAAACCGTGGAACATTCTTAAAGAGATGGGAATACCAGACCGCCTTACCTGCCTCCTGAGAAATCTGTATGCAGGTCAAGAAGCAACAGTTAGAACTGGACATGGAACAATGAACTTGTTCCAAATTGGGAGGCTGTATATTGTCACCATGCTTACTAAACTCAAATGCAGAGTCTTTGTGTGAAATGCTGGGTTGGATGAAGCACAGCTGGAATCAAGATTGCCAAAAGAAATATCAATAACCTCAACTATGCAGATGACACCACCACTATGGCAGAAAGCGAAGAGGAACTAAAAAGCCTCTTGATGAAAGTGAGAGAGGAGAGTGAAAAAGCTGTCTTAAAACTCAACATTCTTAAAACTAAGATCATGGCATTCAGTCCCATCACTTCATGTCAAGTAAATAGGGAAACAATGGAAACAGGGAGAGACTATTTTCTTGGGCTCCAAAATCACTGCAGATGGTGACTGCAGCAATGAAATTAAAAGATGTTTGCTCCTTGGAAGAAAAGTTATGACCAACCTAGACAGCATATTAAAAAGCAGAGACGTTACTTTGCCAAAAAATGTCCATCTAGTCAAAACTATGGTTTTCCCAGTAGTCATGTATGAATGTGAGAGTTGGACCATAACGAAAGCTGAGTGCCAAAGAATTAATGCTTTTGAACTGTGGTGTTGGAGAAGACTCTTGAGACTCCCTTGAACAGCAAGGAGATCCAACCAGTCCATCCTAAATGAAATCAGTCCTGAATATTCATTGGAAGGACTGATGCTGAAGCGGAAACTCCAATACTTTGGCCACCTGTTGGGAAGAACTGATTCATTTAAAAATACCCTGATGCTGGGAAAGACTGAAGGCGGGAGGAGAAGGGGACGACAGAGGATGAGATGGTTGGATGGCATCACCAACTCAATGGACATGGGTTTGAGTAAGCTCCGGGAGTTGGTGATGGACAGGGAGGCCTGGCGTGCTGCAGTCCATGGGGTTGCAAAATGTCAGACACAACTGAGTGACTGAACTGAACTGAACCTGCAAAGCATTAGTACTTTTCAAGAATTTTGTACTTATGTTATCTTTCATAAATGACTGTGTGGCAGTAAAAAGAAAATAAAGATGAGTGAAATATTTGATGTCTTAATTTCTGTCGAGAAACTTTTTCTATATACCCCATTCTAATACTTAGCATTCTTAATTATATTTATCAGTCCTTCCCACTAGACCAGTACTGTCCCATAGAAATATAATGTAAGGCCCATAAGCAATTTAGAATTCTCTAGTAGAGACACTTAAAACATAAAAAGAAACAGGTGAAATCATGTTAGTATATTTTTTAAATTGTGTCTAAATTATTATTTTGACATGTCATCAGTATATAAAGTTAGTAATGAAATATTTGACATTTCTTAACTAAATCTTCAAAATCTGTTATGTACTTTTATACTTATGTGAAAGTGAAGTCACTCAGTTGTGTCCGACTCTTTGTGACCCCATGGACTGTAGCCCACCAAGCTCCTCTGTCCATGGGATTCTCCAGGCAGGAGTACTGGAGTGGGTTGCCATTTCCTTCTCCAGGGGATCTTCCTGACTCAGGGATCGAACCCAGGTCTCCCCCGTTGCAGGCAGACACTTTAACCTCTGAGCCACCAGGGAAGACTAGCCACATGTCAACTGGTTAGTAGTGACACGTATATAGTGGCTACCATACTGAACAATGGAGTTCTTCATTCAGTTCAGTTCAGTCGCTCAGTCGTGTCCGACTCTTTGCGACCCCATGAATCGCAGCACGCCAGGCCTCCCTGTCCATCACCATCTCCCGGAGTTCACTCAGACTCACGTCCATCGAGTCAGTGATGCCATCCAGCCATCTCATCCTGTCGCCCCCTTCTCCTCCTGCCCCCAATCCCTCCCAGCATCAGAGTCTTTTCCAATGAGTCAACTCTTTGCATGAGGTCGCCAGAGTACTGGAGTTTCAGCTTTAGCATCATTCCTTCCAAAGAAATCCCAGGGCTGATCTCCTTCAGAATGGACTGGTTGGATCTCCTTGCAGTCCAAGGGACTCTCAGGAGTCTTCTCCAACACTGCAGTTCAAAAGCATCAATTCTTTGGCGCTCAGTCTTCTTCACAGTTCAACTCTCACATCCATACATGACCACTGGAAAAACCATAGCCTTGACTAGATGGACCTTAGTCGGCAAAGTAATATCTCTGCTTTTGAATATGTTATCTAGGTTGGTCATAACTTTCCTTCCAAGGAGTAAGCGTCTTTTAATTTCATGGCTGCAGTCACCATCTGCAGTGATTTGGGAGCCCCCCAAAATAAAGTCTGACACTGTTTCCACTTCTTAAATATCCTTGAAATTTACTGTGTAGGAACTTAGAAAACCCTTGTATTCCCAACCCCAGCTCAGAGACTAGCAGATAATTAAATAAATGAATAAAATACATTCTTATGTTATTATTGATTGCCTTACCAAGTATAATAAGGTCCATTTTAGGTATTATGGAAAGGAACAAAAATGAAGAAAGGACAGGAATAAATATTTTATATATGTGTACATGTCTCCTCTAAGGTCTTGGGAGGGCAGTGAGATGTTCATCTTTACCCTGTTTCTACCATTTTGGAATCTAAAATGGCAGATAGAAAACATTCTTTTGGAATGTTCTCCTTTTGTTATATACAATATGTCATGTAGTTTTTTTTTTTTTTTTAACCTCTGCTACATAATAGGAGAAGGAAATGGCAACCCACTCCAGTATTCTTGCCTGGAGAATCCCAGGGACAGAGGAGCCTGATGGACTGCCATCTGTGGGGTCGCACAGAGTCAGACACGACTGACCCTACTTAGCAGCAGCAGCAGCAGCAGCAGCAGCAGCAGCAGCAGCAGCAGCAGCAGCTACATAATAGGGGCATTTGAAGACAGTATCCCTTTCTGGTTCATCTTCTTATCCCCTACTATGTGAACAACAGAATACTCACTCCATAAAGATTTGTGCCATTCTTTAGAGTAGGTTTCCTCAGGTCTGCCTTTTCCCTTACAGTTTATTGACTATAACTATGTGGAATCTGCCTGCTGCTGGCATAGTTCTCAAAGGTGGTTAGCTTCCTTAAGATAACATAGTGCCAAAAATGCAATTTTCATGAAAAGCATGTGTAAATAAAAGGTGCAGAGGTTTTTGGGAAACTGTATGGAACAGAAAGGCAAAGTCACTAAAGCCACGTATTCATTTTTGTCAGGGGCCTGTACTATTCTTGGAAGTAAGATGATTAGAAAATATTTTGTGTTCTCCTTTACATTAATGTCTTTGAACTAAATGTATTTTTACATGAAGAGTGAGGAGAAGTATAAATAAAATTCTTAAATAGTGATTTACTCTCTTCTCTCCAAGTTAGTAAAAATTCCTTTCTTGGTTTGCGTGTTTACTTGCTTATTGTCTTTCACTCCCACCAAACTGTAGTGCCCATAAAAACGAGTGATCATATCTTTCTTTTTAATCAGTATGTACCCAAATGGCAATCCATTCCGGTATTCTTGTCTGGAAAATCCCAAGGACAGAGGAGCCTGGCAGGCTACGGGTTATGGGGTCACAAAGAGTCGGACACGACTGAGCAATTAAACAATAACCCAATGTAGTACTATGTTGGGCGTGTAGAAGGTGCTCAGTAAATAATACTGGATTAATAAGAAAGAAAGAAAGCACTAAGTCATGTCCGACCCTTGTGACCCTATGGACTGTAGTCTGCCAGGATCCTCTGTCCTTGGGATTTTTCAAGCAAGAATACTGGAGTGGGTTGCCATTTCCTTCTCCAGGGGACCTTCCTTGGGCTTCCCTGGTGGCTCAGCTGATAAAGAATCCACCTTCAATGCGGGAAACCTGGGTTCGATCCCTGGGTTGGGAAGATCCCCTGGAGAAGGGAAAGGCTACCCACTCCAGTATACTGGCCTGGAGAATTTCATGGACTGTATAATCCATAGGGTTGCAAAGAAAAATCAAGCAATACTGGATTAATGAAAGAATGGGATATTTATTACACTGCAATAATATTCATGACTTTTACAAATGGATGATCAAAATTTAACTGAGAAGTAGGGAAAAACACCAAGTGTCACGATTCTTGAAGTTTTTTGTGTGTAAATAAAAATGATTTACCGAATATTGTTCCTCAAATAACTGAAGAATCTGCTGGATTTCTGATTAAGTTCTGTTTGCTTTACATCCATCATCCGTGGAACTAAATAAACCCTATCCAATTATTTTTCATTCACTATATATAATAACACATTGCTTAAAAAAAAAAAGATGAAGATGGGACTTCATATTTTACTTTGGAAGCATAAGGCTTGTTATTATTATTATTTTGGGGGGTGTAAGCTAGAACTTCACTGACCTACTTAGATGAAGTTTAGCTAAATTTAACCATGAGAAAAAAAGTTTTGAGAACTAGGACAGTTGATAGTTTAGTTCCAGTTTGATTCCCAAAGCCCAAGATCCAGCAGAGTTGATGCTGTGAGTTCCAGTCTGAAAGCCAACAGGCTCAAGACCCATGAAGAGCTGATGTTTCAGTTCTCGTCCTAAGGCATGAAAAGATCCATGTCCCAGATCAAGTTGTCAGGGCAAAAGAGTTCCCTCTTTTTCAAGATATAAGCGTGTTCATCCTTTTTGTATTAGGGAAAGCAATCAGCTTTGCTCAATCTACCCATTCAAACCTTAATCTCATTCAAAAAACACACTCACAGACACACCCAGTATAATGTTTGACCAATATCTGAACACCGTGTGGCTAGGTCAGGTTATTTAATAAAATAAGTCATCACAGGTACTCCCAGAAAGGAACTCCTGAGATATTATAGATGGAGATTTTTATTGTTGCTGCATTGTTCTGTTTAGCTCAGTTATATCTTGAATCTTTGTTAAAACTATCTTGTAAATCTGTTAAAGTGAACTAGTGGTTCAATAGAGTCTAGCTAAGGTTATCCACAAAGAATAGTGTGATTATGTACTATGATAATTTGGGGAGGGGTTAGAAAGAGCTGTTGCATAATTGGTCACTGCACGATTACATAATTTCTTAACATCTAGTAAATTATGGAACTAACTTGTCTGAACCTTCTCTTCAGTTCCGTTCAGTCACTCAGTCGTGTCCAATTCTTTGCGACCCCATGAACCGCAGCATGCCAGGCCTCCCTGTCCATCACCAACTCCCGGAATCCACCAGAACCCATGTCCATTGAGTCGGTGATGCCATCCAGCCATCTCACCTTCTGTCATCCCCTTCTCCTCCTGCTCTCAATCTTTCCCAGCATCAGGGTCTTTTCAAATGAGTCAGATCTTCACATCAGGTGGCCAAAGTATTGGAGTTTCAGCTTCAACATCAGTCCTTCCAATGAACACCCAGGACTGATCTCCTTTAGAATGGACTGATTGGATCTCCTTGCAGTCCAAGGGACTCTCAAGAGTCTTCTCCAACACCACAGTTCAAAAGCATCAATTCTTCGGTGCTCAGCTTTCTTTATAGTCCAACTCTCACATCCATATGTGACTACTGGAAAAACCACAGCCTTGACTAGATGGACTTTGGTTGACAGAGTCATGTCTCTGCTTTTTAATACGCTATCTAGGTTGGTCATGACTTTCCTTCCAAGGAGTAAGCATCTTTTAATTTCATGGCTGCAATCACCATCTGCAGTGATTTTGGAGCCCAGAAAAATAAAGTCAGCCACTGTTTCCACTGTTTCCCCATCTATTTGCCATGAAGTGATGGGACCGGATGCCATGATCTTAGTTTTCTGAATGTTGAGCTTTAAGCCGACTTTTTCACTCTCCACTTTCACTTTCATCAAGAAGCTCTTTAGTTTTCTTCACTTTCTGCCATAAGAGTGGTGTCATCTGCATATCTGAGATTATTGATATTTCTCCTGGCAATCTTGATTCCAGCTTGTGCTTCCTTCAGCCCAGCATTTCTCATGATGTACTCTGTATATAAGTTAAATAAGCAGGGTGACAATATATAGCCTTGACGTACTCCTTTTCCTATTTGGAACCAGTCTGCTGTTCCATGTCCAGTTCTAACTGTTGCTTCTTGACCTGCATGCAGGTTTCTCAAGAGGCAGGTCAGGTGGTCTGTATTCCTACCTCTTTCAGAATTTTCCACAGTTTATTGTGATCCACACAGTTCAAGGCTTTGGCATGGTTAATAAAGCAGAAATAGATGTTTTTCTGGAACCCTCTTGCTTTTTCGATGATCCAGCAGATGTTGGCAATTTGATCCCTGGTTCCTCTGCCTTTTCTAAAACCAGCTTGAACACCTGGAAGTTCAGGTATTGCTGAAGCCTGGCTTGGAGAATTTTGAGCATTACTTTACTAGCATGTGAGATGAGTGCAATCGTGCAGTAGTTTGAGCATTCTTTGGCATTGCCTTTCTTTGGGATTGGAATGAAAACTGACCTTTTCCAGTCCTGTGGCCACTGCTGAGTTTTCCAAATTTGCTGGCATGTTGAGTGCAACATTTTCACAGCATCATCTTTCAGGATTTGAAATAGCTCAACTGGAATCCCATCGCCTCCACTAGCTCTGTTCTTAGTGATGCTTCCTAAGGCCCACTTGACTTCACATTCCAAGATGTCTGGCTCTAGCTGAGTGTGAGTGATCACACCATCATGATTATCTGGGTAGGGAAAATCTTTTTTTGTACGGTTCTTCTGTGTATTCTTGCCACCTCTTCTTAATATCTTCTGCTTCTGTTAGGTCCATACCATTTCTGTCCTTTGTTGAGCCTATCTTTGCATGAAATGTTCCCTTGGTACCTCTCATTTTCTTGAAGAGATCTCTAGTCTTTCCCATTCTGTTGTTTTCCTCTGTTTCTTTGCATTGATTGCTGAGGTCTGAGGAAGCCTTACAGATAGTTGTGAAAAGAAGAGAAGCGAAAAGCAAAGGAGAAAAGGAAAGATATACCCATTTGAATGCAGAGTTCTAAAGAATAGCAAGGAGAGATAAGAAAGCCTTCCTCAGTGACTGAAGCATACATAGGGACAAAAAACATGGCAGCAACATGTTCACAAGAAAACTCTCTGTCCTCATTGCCAACTGCCAGAGAATGACAATCATTTCTCTTCTTTCATGGACCTTTGTGAATAAATATATAAACCACACAACTGACTAAAGTCAGAAACAGAAGACAGCACAGTATGGCCATTGCTAGCGTTTTGTTTTTATCATCTCAGTTAATTCTCACAATACCCTGGTGACGTACTTACTATTGCTATCCTCGTTTTACAGATGTAGAGACCAAGATTAAGTGAGAATAAGTAAACCTAACAGTTTAGCCAGCTAGCAAATGGTTAGCACAGCTAGGATTTAGATGCCAACAAAATGGCTCCAGGCCCCCTCAATCCCATAAATCTAATACATCAAACCATGATTTGTCGTTATGACTTGACGCTCCATTCAGTATTTAAGGTTTTAAAAGTTTGAACTTAAGTAAAATTTAAAGAAAAACACTACCATACCTGATGCCAAAGTAAGGCAACGTTTGTCAAGGGTCACATGGGTTACTACAGTTGGGAAAACACAAATTCACTGTGGAAATCTGAGCTGTGAAGGGACACACTTCCTGAGCTGTCATAGAATTTCTCAGGTAGTCTAATGCAAATTATGATGAAAACTCTAACAGGTCTCTCATGAGATAACTAATATTAAGCCAAAATTGTGCATAGGCTATCAAGCCAAGAGAGGCAGAGGCCTGCTGAACTCAACCAGGGCCAACATGAGGAAACATCTTGGTTAAAATCAGGAAGAGGTATCAGACTGCCATCTCTTACCATCTTTTTGAAAAAGAACTGGTCACCAAACCCTTTTTTAGTTAATTTCTTGCGGACTCTCTAGAAACATGAAGCAGAAGGTATTATGCCTTAGACACTGTAGGTGAGATGGCCCGGTCCCATGATACATTTAGTGAAGTGAAGTCGCTCAGTTGTGTCCGACTCTTTGCGACCCCGTGGACTGTAGCCCACCAGGCTCCTCCGTCCATGGGATTCTCCAGGCAAGAATACTGGAGTGTGTTGCCATTTCCTTCTCCAGGGGATCTTCCCGACCCAGGGACTGAACCTAGGTCTCCCACATTGCTGGCAGACGCTTTAACCTGTGAGCCACCAGGGAAGCCCATGATACATTTAGGAGCCTACAAAAATGATTTGGTTTCTGATCTCAAATGGGGTGGACAAAAAATGGTTGTGTAATATAACACAAGATAAGTAAATTGTCAAGTATAGAGCCCATTGTTAGAAGTTATTTTCAGTATTTAGGATATTAACAAGTCTTGGGGCATCCATAAAACACTTCTTCAAGGAAAACTCATAGAGCCTGTGATCTGGCCTGGCTCTCTCTTATTTGACAATAAATAAAATTTATTTATTCCTCAGCAAGGGCTCAGGAAGGTTTCTAGAAAACATGATGAGGCCAGATGAGGGGGTGGGGGAGGCAGCTGCAAGAAAGCAGGTAATTTAGCCAGTCTACAGCCAGAAGCAATAAGACCTGTTTGTAAAGATGTAGCACAATACATAGTTGCAACAAAGGCAAAAACAAAAGGAAAGGGCTCTCTCTGTACCCATAAACATTCTTGAGTGTTCTAAACACTGTGCAGGTTTCTACACTTGCAATTTGATGTGGATTTGTTACTAAAATAGGCTAAAGGCCTTTCTTAAGGGGGTGGGCTGGGTTTTGTTGTTTTCATTGTGCATCTGAGCACCCCGCCTGCTCAGAAAACCCAACCCTGTACTCCTGCTGGAATGTGGCAGACTGGGACTTCAGCCTCACTGCAAAAACTCAGAGCAAGCAAAGGCCTAGCTGGTCCACTTATACACGGGCTTCTTTTTTTTTTTTTTTTTCTGTAAACAAACAGACGGCCCTCCATATCTGTGGGTTTCACATCCACAGATGTGGAAGGCCCACTTTGGAACTTGAGCATCCACAGATTTTTGTATCCCCTGCGGGTCCGGGAACCAATCCCCGGCGACACCAAGGGGTGAACGTATTAGTTTGATTGCTTCTCCTTACTTAGTACTGGCTGCTGGATATGGCGGGCTGGGCCAGGAGATAGTCCCCAAACGTTTCTCCAAGGCCTACGGAGCTAGGGTGAGGGCCCGCTCTTCCCGTCCACAAATCAGGCACAGGCCCTTGGTCTGGGAAGACGCTGGAGCAAGTGTGCAGTACTTGGTCACTAAGTTGCAACTTGGAGGCCTGAGTTCTGCTCTCACGCTCCCTACCAGCGCCCCAGGTGGTGCGCACCTGGAGTCCCCGCGCCGCCCCCGCACCTCTTGCCCACCCCGCCCCGGCCCCCAGGACAGCCAAGCTCCTGCCGCATGCGCACCTCCGCTGACCCAACCCCCAGCAGCTGATAATAAACCCCCAGAGAGCGTGTATCCAGACTCTAGTCCTGCCCCGCCACCAGAGTAGCCCTAACGGTGCCAGATCGCAGGCCGCCGCTTCTAGCCCTGAGTCCAGAGCTGGGGTCTCGGGAGATCCAGGACAGCCTCCGCTGAAGGCACAGCCTCTTGGACAGCGGTCGGATCATGAAGCCTCAGCCGCAGCGTGGCCACAATGCCGATGCCAACACCGACGCGGTCGCTGCGGGCTTCCTCAGGCTGTGGGTCAGGGAGAATTGGGAAGAAGCTCATGGTCAGTGGCAGGCTGGGCGCTCGGTTCAGAGGGTACCTGGAAACGAATTTCCCTAGGGAGGGTCGGACGGGAGGCTTCCTCCTCAGACGCAGCGGGTTCCTGCCTCTTCCTCAGCGGGCTTGCTCGACGGCCTGATCATTGGCTTTTGGATTCTTCTCTTGCAGAGGCCGAGCCCGCGAGCCTCTGGCTTCCTCGAGAGAGGGGAGAGGAGCCGAAGGCTCAGTCCGAACCTGAGCAGGGAGCAGCCGCGGAGGGGAAAGAGGCGCGATATGAAGAAGGAGAAGAAAAGGAAGGCGGCGATGTGGGCGCGGGAGCTGCGAGTCCCCCGGATGGGGAAAGCCACGAGGCCAAGGCTGAGGGAGAGGCTGAGGCGGGCGCGGGCGCGGGCGGCGGCGAAGGCGGAGAGAAGGGCGGGGAGGAGCAGCGCCTGGGAGCCGCCATCGAGGTTCTGAAGGCGGCAGACAGGCGCCACCGAGTCTCCCGGCACACCTTCACGCTGGAGCAGCTGTGGGAGCTGGAGGGAGTTTTCCACCGCACTCCGTATCTCAGCGTCGCCTTGCGGTAAGCGGGCAGCTCTGGGAGCGCCGGCTGAGGCGAGCGCGTCCCTGTCCTCAGCTCCGGAGTTGAAAACCCCAGGGCCTGGGGCGGGGGCGGGGGCTCTGCCCGGTGGGAATGAGTCAGTATTACGGTGGGGAGTTTGAATAAGTCACGTCGGGAAACTGTCGGCCCCCAGTTAACAAATGAGTCGCCTGAGGCATGGTGGAGTACGTGCGCGATTGGATTCTACTTTGATTTAAAATATTGGCCGTCATTTATTCATGGGTTATATTTGCATTAACGTAAATACTACATTTAACGTGAAAGTGAAAGTCGCTCAGTCGTGTCAGACTCTTCTATAGAGTCCATGGAATTCTCCAGGCCAGAATACTGGAGTGGGTAGCAGTTCCCTTCTCCAGGGGATCTTCCTAACCCAGGGATCGAACCCACGTCTCCCGCATTGCAAGAGGATGCTTCACCAGCTGAGCCACCAGGGAAGCCCAAATCCTACATTGAAAGAAAAGTGAAAGTGAAGTCGCTCAGTCGTGTCCGACGCTTTGCGATCCCATGAACTGTAGTCTACCAGGCTTCTCTGTTCATGGGATTTTCCAGGCAAGAGTACTGGAGTGGGTTGCCATTTCCTTTTCCAGGGGATCTTCCTGACTTAGGGATTGAACCCAGGTCTCCTGCATTGCAGGCAGACGCTTTACCCTCTGAGCCACCAGGGAATACTACATTAAAACATCCTTTATCTTAATTACTGAATTTTTAGTTACCCTTAAAGTTTGTGCCTGAGGTAGAATTGTCCCTAAAGCAAGCTACAGGAATGAATGGATTGCTGAGTGTCTGTGAATGCAGATAAAATTTTAAAAGCTATCATTTATGTTGCACTTACTGCGTTAAGCACTTGTCCTAAAGGGTTTTCTACAGATTGTCATTGAATCTTCACAACCTTATGTAAATGTGGTAGCTACTGTTTTTTATCCGCGCTTCACCTGTTAAAAAACTGAAGCCCAGAGACGTGAAGAGACCTGCCCAAGATCCACACGGCTGGGATGTGGCTGAGATTTGATCCAAGCAGGCTGTTTAGTAGGCAAGGCCAGAGGTGATGGTGTGTTGGTCCAGGTAGTGGTAATGGATAGAAGTGAACAGATTAGAGAGGTATTTAGAAGGTAAAATTGATAGCAATTCATGGTAATTTGGACATAGGAGTAAAAGGAAATGATTAAGAAAAATATCTGAATTTCTGATTTGCCCGACTGAATGGCGGATGGTATACTCACTGAGCTAGGGAATACTGAAAGGGTGACAGAAGTTTGCAAGAGACAGAGAAGGACTAATTGGAGAGGCTGTAGGCAAACCATATCATGGTGGTACCTCCATGGTGGTAGATGATTTAATGAGAAAGGATGGTAAATAGCATCAACTTTGGCTCAGTATTTTCTGTTCAGTTTGATTACTCCAAGTTCGGTTGGCTTTTGCTGTGTGATAATTCTAAGAATCAGCCCAATTTCTCCCTTTCTCAAGTGTCAAACTCTTGGTTTGCCCCTTGGTTTGGGTGTCTGCTGCTGCTAAGTTGCATCAGTTGTGTCCAACTCTGTGCAACCCCATAGATGGCAGTCCACCAGGCTCCTCCATCCCTGGGATTCTCCAAGCAAGAACACTGGAGTGGGTTGCCATTTCCTTCTCCAATGCATGAAAGTGAAAAGTGGAAAGGGAAGTCGCTCAGTCGTGCCCGACTCCTAGCGACCCCATGGACTGCAGCCCACCAGGCTCCTCCGTCCATGGGATTTTCCAGGCAAGAGTACTGGAGTGGGGTGCCATTGTCTTCTCCGATTTGGGTGTCTAGAACTGCCTATATCTCATTTATACCTTTTGACTGCCTTCACCCAGTTCCCCCACCTGACTCCCTCTGGTAACCACCAATCTAATCTCTTTTTTTTTTAGTTTGTTTCCTTTTGAAGTATAATTGACCTACAACAATATGTTAGTTCCTGTTATACAACGTAGTGATTAATTATTTCTGTACATTTAAAAATGATCACCGTGAGTGTCACCATAAAAGATATTATATAATTATTGACTGTATTCCCCACACTGTACATTTCATACCAGTTATTCATTTATTTTGCAACTGGAAGTTTTTACCTCAATCTCCTTCACCTATTTCTCTCCTCCCCCAACCCCTCTTTTCAACCACCTGTTTTTTCCCCTCTGTATATATAATTTTGTCTCTGTTTAGTTACATTTGTTCATTTTTTTCATTTACTAGATTCCACATGTAAGTGAAATCATACAGTGTTTGTCTTTCTGTGTCTGACTTATTTCACTAAACATAGTACTCTCTAGGTCCATCCACATTGTTATAAATAGCATAATTTCATTCATTTTTATGACTGAGAAGTATTCCATTTTATATATATGCCACATCTTCTTTATCCATGTATCTGTTACTGGGCACTTAGGTTGCTTTCATATTTTGGCTGTTGTAAATAATGCTGCTGTGAACATTGAGGTGCAAATATCATTTTGAATTACTGTTTTCATTTTCTTTGATATTAACCCAAGAGTGGAATTGCTGGATCATATGATAGTTCTATTTTTAGTTTTTTGGAGAAACCTCCATACTGTTTTCCATAGTGGCTGCACCAGTTTACATTCCCACAGTGTAGGATTCCCTTTTCTCCACATCCTTGCCAACATTTGTTATCCTTTTGGTGATAGCCATTTGACAGGTGTGAGGTGATCTCATTATGCTTTTGATTTGCATTTCTCTGACAATTAACAGTGTTGAGCTTTTTTTTTTTTTCATATGCCTGTTGGCCATCTGTGTATCTTCTTTGGCAAAATGTCTATTCAGGTCTTCTGCCCATTTTTGCATTAGGTTTTTGTTTTTTGATACTGAGTTGTATGAAGTGGAGTGAAAGTCACTCAGTCGTGTCCGACTCTGTGACCCCATGGGCTGCACAGTTCATGGAATTCTCCAGGCCAGAATACTAGAGTGGGTAGCCTTTGCCTTCTACAGGGGATCTTCCCAATCCAGGGCTTGAAGTCAGGTCTTCTGCATTGCAGGTGGATTCTTTACCAGCTGAGCCACACAAGGGAAGCCCAAGAATACTGAAGTGGGTAGCCTATCTCTTCTCCAGCAGATCTTCCCAACCCAGGAATGGAACCAGGGTCACCTGCATTGCAGGCGGATTCTTTACCATCTGAGTTATGAGGGAAGCCCGACCTGTTTTTATAAATGTTGGATATTAACTCCTTGTCAGTAATATCCTTTGCAAAAATTTTCTCCCATCCAGTAGGTTGTCCTTTTGTTTTGTATATGGTTTCCTTTTCCTGGGTTTCCTTACCCTACTGCTCTCCACCCGGGTGCCCTTTCCCAATAAAATCTCTTGCTTTGTCAGCACATGTGTCTCCTCGGACAATTCATTTCCGAGGGTTAGACAAGAGCCCAGTTTCGGGCCCTGGAAGGGGTCCACCTTCCTCCAACAAATGGCGACTCTGGCGGGGACTCTTCTTCGCTGAGACTGCCATCCTGACCACTCGGGGTACTCAGGGGCCAGCTTGCCTGCCAATGGACCAGACCCAGCAGCCGCAACTGGGACCCTTTGCTCCCTGGTCTCCTCCTGACACGGACAACTGGCCAGAGTGCCCCGACCAGTAAGGAACAAGAGACTTTATTGACCTCTCTCCCCTTCCCTCTCTCTTTCCTCTCCTTAACCCTTCCTATCCTTCCCTGTTTTTCTAGTCCCCCGGTCCTGGATGCAGGAATCTGGTCGAAGGGCCCTCAGCCTGAGCTGAGGATTGGAGACTGATCACCTCCTCTTGGCAGAGAACTTGAATTCTGGTTCTGGTCTGGTCTGATTTCTGGTAGGGCCGAGTTCCAGTCCTCCCTTCTCTGTAGGCCCAGGGAAAAGTCCCATAACGCCTGGGTATCTGTAGGTGGCAGGAGACGTCTGTAAGGCCACCCCTTTTGCCCCCCTCTCCCACCTCCTTCCCCTTCTTCTTTCAACCTGGCTTCCTTTCCTCCCTTGAAATCTTTGATGTTAGTACTTAGATCTGAAGTTCTGTGTCTCTATAGGAGGTTTTCTGAGAGACTGTGTTCTTGTATTTAAAGGCTTCCCTGGTGGAGCCGAGGTTAAAGCATCTGCCTGCAATGTGGGAGACCTGGGTTCAATCCCTGGGTCGGCAAGATCCCCTGGAGAAGGAAATGGCAACCCACTCCAGTGTTCTTGCCTGGAGAATCCCATGGACGGAGGAGCTCGGTGGGCTACAGTCCACGGGTCGCAAAGAGTAGGACACGACTTCACTTTCACTTTCACTGGGTCGCAAAGAGTCAGACACGACTTCACTTTGACTTTCACTTTGCTGTGCAAAAGCTTTTAAGTTTAATTAGGTCTCATTTGTTTGTTTTTGCTTTTTTTTTTTTTTTTTTTGGTCTTAGGAGACAGATCCCAAAAAGTATTGCTGTGATTCATGTCAAAGAATGTTCTGCCTATGTTTTCCTCTAGGAGTTTTATAGTATCTAGTCTTATATTGCCTTATAGAGAAGGCAATGGCACCCCACTCCAGTACTCTTTCCTGGAAGATCCCATGGACAGAGGACCCTAGTAGGCTGCAGTCCATGGGGTCGCTAAGAGTCGGACATGACTGAGCGACTTCCCTTTCAGTTTTCACTTTCATGCATTGGAGAAAGAAGTGGCAACCCACTCCAGTGTTCTTACCTGAAGACTCCCAGGGACGGGGGTGCCTTGTGGGCTGCTGTCTATGGGGTTTCGCAAAGTCGGACATGACTGAAGCGACTTAGCAGTCTTACATTTAGGTCATTAATCTATTTTGAGCTTATTTTTTTAATGTTCTGTGAGAAAATGTTGTAATTTCTTTGACATGCAGCTGTCCAGTATTCCTCAGTCAGCCAGTCAGTTCAGTTGCTCAGTTGTGTCCGACTCTTTGGGACCCCATGAATTGCAGCACGCCAGGCCTCCCTGTCCATTACCAGCTCCCAGAGTTCACTCAAACTCATGTCCATGGAGTCGGTGATGCCATCCAGCCATCTCATCTTCTGTCGTCCCCTTTTCCTCCTGCCCCCAATCCCTCCCAGCATCAGAGTCTTTTCCAATGAGTCAACTCTTCGCATGAGGTGGCCAAAGTGCTGGAGTTTCAGCTTTAGCATCATTCTTTCCAAAGAACACCCAGGACTGATCTGCTTTAGAATGAGTGAGTCTGAGTGAACTCCGGGAGTTGGATCTCCTTGCAGGCCAAGGGACTCTCAAGAGTCTTCTCCAAGACCACAGTTCAAAAGCATCAATTCTTCGGTGCTCAGCTTTCTTCACAGTCCAACTCTCACATCCATATACCTGGCACCACTTATTAAAGAGACTGTTTTCCCTGTTGTGTATTCTTACCTGCTTTGTCATAGATTAATTGACGATAAGTACTTGGGTTTATTTCTGGACTTTCTAGTCTGTTCTAGTGATCTATGTGTCTGTTTTTAATGCCAGTACCATATTGTGATTGTTTTTGTTGTTGTTTTGCTACACCCCATGGCTGGAAGATGAGTACGTCAAGGCTGTATATTGTCACCCTGCTTATTTAACTTCTATGCAGAGTACATCATGAGAAACGCTGGGCTGGAAGAAGCACCAGCTGGAATCAAGATTGCTGGGAGAAATATCAATAACCTCAGATATGCAGGTGACACCACCCTTATGGCAGAAAGTGAAGAGGAACTAAAAAGCCTCTTGATGAAAGTAAAAGTGGAGAGTGAAAAAGTTGGCTTAAAGCTCAACATTAAAAAAACGAAGATCATGGCATCCGGTCCCATCACTTCATGGGAAATAGATGGGGAAACAGTGGAAACAGTGTCAGACTTTATTTTTCTGGGCTCCAAAATCACTGCCGATGGTGACTGCAGCCATGAAATTAAAAGACGCTTACTCCTTGGAAGGAAAGTTACGACCAACCTAGACAGCATATGCAAAAGCAGAGACGTTACTTTGCCAACAAAGGTCCATCTAGTCAAGGCTATGGTTCTTCCAGTGGTCATGTATGGATGTGAGAGTTGGACTGTGAAGAAAGCTGAGCACCAAAGAATTGATGCTTTTGAACTGTGGTGTTGGAGAAGACTCTTGAGAGTCCCTTGGACTGCAGGGAGATCCAGTCAGTCCATTCTGAAGGAGATCAGTCCTGCGTGTTCTTTGGAAGGACTGATGCTAAAGCTGAAACTCCAGTACTTTGGCCACCTCAGGGAAGAGTTGACTCATTGGAAAAGACTGATGCTGGGAGGGATTGGGGGCAGGAGGAGAAGGGGACGACAGAGGATGAGATGGCTGGATGGCATCACCGACTCGATGGACGTGAGTCTGAGTGAACTCCGGAAGTTGGTGATGGACAGGGAGGCCTGGCGTGCTGCAATTCATGGGGTCGCAAAGAGTCAGACACGACTAAGTGACTGAAGTGAACTAAACTGAATGCTATTTTAAGTGGGACTGTTTTCTTGCTTTCTCTGGTAGCTTATTATTAAGTGTATAGAAAAGCAACACATTTCTATATATTAATCTTGAATCCTGAAACTACTGAATTCATTTATTAGTTCTAATAGATTTTTGGTGGAGACTTTAAAGTTATCTTTTTTAAAAATTTGAGGAATAGTTGATATACAATATTATATAAGTTTTAGGTGTACAACATAATGATTCACAATTTTTAAAGGTTGTACTCCACTATAGTTCTTATGAAATACTGGCTATATTCCCTGTGCTGTACAATGTATCCTTGTAGCTTATTTGTTTTATACATAGTAGTTTGTACTTATTAATCCACTACCCCTGTCTTGTCCCTCTCTCCTGTCTCTACTCATTGGTAACCACTAGTTTATTCTCTATATCTGTGAGACTTCTTTTTTTTTGTTATATTCAATAGTTTGTTTTCATTTTTAGATTCCACATATAAGTGGTATCATACACTACCTGCCTTTCTTTGTCCTACTTACTTATTTCACTGAGCATCGTACCCTCCAAGTCCATCCATGTTGTTGCAGATGGCAAAATTTCATTCTTTTTAATGTTGAGTAGTATTCTGTTGTATGTATATACCATATCTTCTTTATCCATTCCTATGTTGATGGGCACTTATGTTTCTTCCGTATCTTGGCTGTTGTGAGTAATGCTGGTATGAACATTGGGGTGCATGTATCTTTTGGGGTTAGTTTTTCTTTTTTTTTAGATATATACCCAGGATTGAAATTTCTGGGTCATATGGTAGTTCTGTTTTTAATTTTTTGAGAAACCTCCATACTGTTTTTACAGTGGCTGCACCAATTTGCATTCCCACCAATTCACCTATTGCAGTCCACCTTAGTTCACTGATTCCTAAAATGTCGACATTCCTAAAATGTCAACGTGTATTCTGCTGCTTTTGGATGGGATGCTCTATTAGTCCATTAAGTCTAATATGTCATTTGAGGTCAGTGTTTCCTTATTGATTTTCTGTCTGGATGATCTGTCCGTTGATGTAAGTGGGGTGTCAAAGTCCTGAATATCGTGTTTACTGTCAGTTTGTCCTTTATGTTTGTTAGTATGTACTGTATGTATTTTAGGTGCTCTTATGTTGGGCGCCTATATATTTACAGTTGTTACATCTTGAGTTGATTCTATGTTCATTATGTAATGTCTGTCTCTTGTTATGGTCTCTGTTTGAAAGACTAGTTTATCTGATACAAGTGTTGCTACCCCAGCTTTCTTTTGATTTACATTTGCATGGAATACCTTTTTCCCTCCTCTCACTTTTTGTCTGAGTATTTAGATCTGAAGGGAGACTCCTGTAAGCAGCATGTATGTGGGATTTGTTTCTGTGTCCAGTCAGCCACTCTGTGTCTTTTAATTGAAGCATTTATTCCACTTATATTTAAAGTAATTAATGGTAGGTATATATTTACTGCCATTTTGTTCATTCTTTTCTTTTTGTTTTTTTCTTCTTTGCTCTCTTCCTTTGTGATTTGATGGCTTTCTTTAGTGTTATGTTTGGATTCCTTTTTCTTTTGTTGTATGTGTGTCTGTTATAGATTTCTGGTTTGTGGTTACCATGAGGTTTATATAGATAGTGTATTTGGTTATACTTAGATATACATATGTATATGTATTCTTTTTCAAATTCTTTTCCATTCCAGTTTATTATAAGATATTGAATAACTTTCCCTGTGCTATACAGTAAATCCTATTGTTTATCTATTTATATATGGTAGTGTGCATCTGTTAATCCCATACTCCCAACTTATTCCCCCTCCTCAGCAACCATAAGTTTGTTTTCTACCTCTGTGAATCTGTTTCTGTTTTGTAAAAAAGTTCATTTGTGCTGTTTTTTGATTCTGCATGTAAGTGATATCTTCTAATGTTTGTCGTTGTTGGAATTAATTCACTTTGCCTAATACTATCCAGGTGCACCCATATACATACCACATCTTTATCCATTCATCTGTTGATGAACACTTAGAGTGCTTCCATGTTTTAGCTATTGTAAACAGTGCCACTGTGAACATTGGTGTATGTGTAACTTTTCTAATTAGAATTTTGCTCTTTTCTAGGTATATGCCCACATGTGGGATGAGCAGTGTTGAGAATCTTTTCATGTGCCTGATGGCCATCTATATGTCTTCTTTGAAGAAATGTCTGGGCTTAATGTCCAAAATACAGAAATAGCTCATACAACTTCATAACAACAGCAACAAAAACCCAACCCAATCAAAAAATGGGCAGAAAGACCAAAACAGAGATTTCTCCAAAGAAGACATGTGTGTGTATGTGCACATTTGTGTCCAACTCTTTGTGACCCCATGGATTCTTGTCTTGGAAATTCCATGCACAGAGAAGCCTGACAGGCTACAGTGCCATACATTCACAATGAGTCAAACACGATAGAGCACATATGTGCCCACACATGCACACATGTCTTCTGGAGAAATGTCAATTTAGGTCTTCTCATTTTTTGATTGGGTTGTTTTTTGTCGTTGTTATTGAGTTGTATGAGCTGTTTGCGTATTTTGAAAATTAAGCTCATGTCGATTGCATCATTCGCAAATACTTTCTTCTGTTTCATAAACTTGTGGACTTTCATTTTCTTTACGGCTTCCTTTGCTGTGTAAAAGCTTATAACTTTACTTTTTATTCTTTTCTTATTTGTGTTAATAGCCTTTTCTCTTTTTGCTTAGAGAAGTTCCTTTAACATTTCTTGTAAAGCATGTTTTGTGTTGAACACTTAGCTTTTGCTTGTCTCTCAAAGTCTTCTTCAACTCTGAATGATAGCTTTTCCAGGTAGAGTATTCTTTGTTGTAGGTTTTTCCCCTTTGATCACATTAAATATACTGTGTCACTTCCTCTGGTCATCAGAGCTGTATGCTCCAGGAGTGCTTTCTATATGGGCTGCATGAGCCCTTCTATTGTGGTGTGCTGACTACCATGGGTGGACCCCTGGTCTGTTGGTTACCAGGCATTGCCTAGTGCATAGGCTGCTGGGCCACCGGTATTTGGGGCTGGGTCCTGGGACCTCTGGTGGGCAAGTGTGGTTCTTGGGTGACTGGGGACTCAGAAGCTCCTATGGCAAATGACTTGTGGGTGAGTGAGTCTGTGTCCCTGCCTGGCTAGCTGGTTGGCTTGGGGTGCACCAGGATTAATGCCAATAGACTGGTGGGAGGGCTGGGTCACAGTACTAATAATCTAGAGGGAGGATTTCAAAATGGCCCTTGCCAGCAGCAGAGTCTCCATGGTCCAACGAGCACCTTAAAATGGGTGCTGCCAGCATCTGTGTCCCCAGGGTGAGCTGTAGTTGTTTCCTGCCTCTTGAGGAGATTCCCCAGATCAACAGGTAGGTCTGACCGAGGCTCCTTTCAAATCACTGCTTCTGCCCTCGGTCCCGGAGCATGTGAGATTTTGGGTTCAACCTTTCAGAGTGGAGTCTCAATTTCTCACAGCTCCTGGGTCTCCTGAAAGGAAGCCCTGCTGGCCTTCAAAGCCAAATATTCTGCGAGCTTATCTTCCCAGCTCAGAACCCCAGGCTAGGAAATCTAGTGTGCTCAGACCCCTTGCTTCTTGTGGTGAATCTCTTCAGTTATAATTATCCTCCTGTATATCGGTTGCTTGGAGGCTCAGATGATTAAGAATCCACCTGCAATGCAGAAGACCTGGGTTTGACTCCTGGGTTGGGAAGATCCCCTGGAGGAGGGCTTGGCAATCGACTCCAGTTTTCTTGCCTGGAGAATCGCCATGGACAGAGAAAGCCTGGTGGGCTACAGTCCATGGCGTCCCAAAGAGTGGGACACAGCTGAGCGACTAAACCCAGCACATATGGGTTGCCGACCTGTGAGTGTGAGTCTTGACTATACTCCTTCTCCACCCTACCTGTCCGTCTTATCGTGTCTCCTTCTTTATATCTGTAGTTGTGGAAGATCTTGTCTGCTCATCTTTCAGGTCATTCTCATCAATAGCCTCTCTATCTATAGTTGTAATTTTGGTGTGCCCAAGGGAGGATGTAAGCTCAGAGTTTTCTTACGCTGTTATCTTGGCTACTCTCTGAGTAAATATTTTAAATAGTGAGA
This sequence comes from Capricornis sumatraensis, assembly GCF_032405125.1. Taxonomy (NCBI): domain Eukaryota; kingdom Metazoa; phylum Chordata; class Mammalia; order Artiodactyla; family Bovidae; genus Capricornis; species Capricornis sumatraensis. The sequence goes on along the minus strand of NC_091092.1, from coordinate 38,015,108 downwards.
AATGTAAATGTATATTTCATTTCATGCATAATGTCAAATGCTGAATATTTGTAATTATTCCCCCTCAGAAAGGAGCTTGCAAGACACATGGGAGTGACTGAAGATAGAATGAAGGTGAGTAAACTGGAAAAAAGCACTTTGGCGTAACAGCCATTCTAAAACCCACTTCAGGAACTGGATACTTTGTCCTGGACATTCTCACATTGGTTTGTTTTTGTAGCCTTCACTATGTTTGGGAAGTAAGATTGGAACTTCTGGGACTTTGGGGCCAGACTATATACCTCTTCAGTAAAGTAAACTCCTTCTAACACTGATATCCTTTAGGGGGCAATTTTCTGTGGACTCACGTTGGGACTGAGTCTGACTTGGGAATTACTCAAATTAATACACCAGATAGCTGGGTTATAAGAGGGTCCACCCCTTGAGTGGCAACTCACTCCAATATTCTTGCCTGGAGAATCCCCATGGACAGAGGAGCCTGGTGGGCTACAGTCCATGGGGTCACAAAGAGTCGGACATGACTGAGCGACTAAGCACACAAGGGGGTCCAAGTATACTAAATTCTTTAAAATGTTTAAGCCAGGCATCAGCTCTTTCTGCAAGGAGTGAATTTTCAAGTATTCAGGCATTTGGATAAGGGAATAATTCACCTCAGGATGCAACATATGAGCAACAAATGTACGTTTAGTTTAGCTGAGACTGATGGGGAGGGGGATAATTTAAAATTCCAAGTGCCCGATCCTTCTGCTGTTGTTTTTGTGTGTTTGGTAGAGCAATGCAGGAGACACAAGAAACGTGGGGTCCATCCTTATTTTAGGAAGACCTCCTGGAGTAGGAAATGGCAACCTGCTTCAGTATTCCTGCCTGGGAAATACCATGGAAAGAGGAGCTTGGCAGGCTCTGTGGGGTCACAGAGTCAGACACAACTGAACACACACATACTCACACTCACAACAGTGTAGAGTTTCAGCTGTAAATTTTAATTTTCTGAAATTGTTTGAAGTGCAGCCTGAAAACATTCCTAACATAGTAGGTTGTGCATTATGATGAAGGAAAGGTTTGCAACCCTTAGGAATTTGTCTAAATATATGTATTTTGAAAAGTTGAGTACATTTCCACTGACCTAGAAAGGTGAGTTTGAGAAAATTGGACACTATTACTATATTTATTGGAGAGACTGCATAGATGCAACATTATGAAACGACCAGATGTATGAGTGAATATTATTTCGAGCAATTTCTAATGTCTAAGGATTTTTTTCTGCCCTTTTCATACTATTTTTAGGGATTGGCTTTGAAGAATTTCTCTCTGATGGTCCATGGTCCATGGTCCATGGCTCTCAGCCATGGACTTGTGTTAATTTGTGTTAACATTACTTGTGTTAATTTGAAGTACTTGCCCATTTACTTAGATGGTAATGACTACTTGGTACCTCCAGGCACAGAAAGTGAATATTTGTTCTTAGAACAGAGTAAGTTGTATCAAGGGAATATTTTTTTAAAGTAGAAAATTAAGAAAGGAAGGAAGGAAAATCAGGAAGGTTTTATTATTTGCTTTGCTGCAGAGCCCCTGTGTGAGGGCAGTGATGGATGCGGGCTGCAGACCTGGTGGGGGTGGGGGTGGGGGGTCTGGAAAGCAAGGCTGGGAGCCTAAGGGCAGGGGCTGGGCTCACAGTCAGGTCTGGCCAGGGCTTGGGAGGTCTGGGCCTCTGCTCTCTCATGAAGGCAAAGCAAGCTCACTGGGAAAGAAAACCTGAAGTTTTGGTGACATGCTTCTCCTGGGTTTACATAGTGGTCTCTTAGTGGAGTTCGGAAGGGAAAAGGATGCACATGAAACAAATAAGGGAAAAGAGAGAATGTTCCCATCTATTTCCAAATTCTATGGCACGAATTTCCCAAAGAACTATTTAATGGACACCTCCCCTTGTTTTCACATACAGCAAGAGTTACTCTATGAAAGCAGTACTGGGATTATGGAAGTAGTAGCCGACAGTACTTCAGTTAGCCAGTTTTGCATTTTGCTTATCTTTATGCAGATTTGATCCTTGGTACACTCTATCCCCCGCTCCAAAATGAGCTCTATTAATGTGGCTCCTTAAGACTATATATTCATGCATCAGAAGGGCCCAGATACTAAGATGGGAGAGGAAAAATGAGGTGATAGACAGAGGCCTTTGGTTTCATGTAAAATTTGCAGAGTGAAAACATCCAAAAATGTTAAATATGATGTAATTCCAATAACTGAGATGCTGAGGGAGCAGTGGCACCCACGGCACAGGTTTTTCTTTCGGTTGTTTAAAGTTGGCTCGTATTTCGGAAGGAGCCATTTTGTGAATCCTGACCCACGTGTTTGTCAATTCTCTTCCTAATATGCAGGTTGCACGCTCTTGCCTTAATCATGAGGGGACAATGAGGCTCTCCTGGTTGAGTGGCAGCGTCTAGAGAGCAGGGCTATGCTGGGCACCAGAGACTCTGGTCCAAGGTCCTGCAGCTGCACCCAGAGCAGAGGGAGCTGACTGGGTCATGAGCCTGGGCAAATTTGGAGGGTGGGGCAGGGTGGAGAGTGCAGAGCTGAGAAAGACAACAGTGGTTGCGTCCTCCCCGCCATCTCTTGGCTGGCCAAGACTTTAAGAATGTTAGTCAATTTGGGGCGAGTTTGTTGCATGGACAGAGGAGCCTGGCAGGCTGCAGTCCATAGGGTCGCCCAGAGTCAGACAGGACTGAAGCCACTAAGCAGCAGCAGCAGCAGCAACAGCAGCAGCAGCAGCAGCAGCAGCAGCAGCAACAGCAGCAGCAGCAGCAGCAGCAGCAGCAGCAGTCTAAACCTCTTGATCTGCAGTCTAGTACTAAGGCAGTGTCCAGGGCTTCAACTCCATTGTTGTCAGCAGATGAGCCACAGAGTCCCTGGGCCCCCACGACCAAACCTCACTGGCAACACCAGCTCCGTCTCTATAACCGTCCCAGCGGTCCCTGAGGACAGTTTTTATTTACAAATCCAGCCCGTGCCTATTGATTACTTACTGTGCACCAAAGATGGGTCATTCAAAATGGGTTCCATTCCTCTCAGTATGATTTTAAAAGGCACCCACTTTATCATGTACTCAACTTCCCCCATCATGAAGGTGCACCTGCCCAGTGAGTGGGGTTAGTGGCAGGAATTGTAATAGGTGGAGGAGAGACAAGGTGATAAGCCAGTCCAGAGCCAGGCTCACTTGGTGGGGATGGGGTTGGGGGTGCTGAGGAGATGGCCTTTAAGTAAATGTCCTAAAAAATTTTAACCAGAAGGAAATAGCCTCTTCTCCTGGTGTAGTTTCCCATCTTCAAATCACCAAGATTTCCCTGCTGCCGTTTTTTCCTGTCTGACATTAACTGGTCCATGTACTAACCCAGCCCCCGTTTCTCTCTGATTGGAGGTGTGGTTTAAGCAAAGAAGGGCCAAGTGGAAGAAATATCAGAGAACACTGAGGTTCAGAGATGCGCCGCCTCTGCTCCTGGCCCACCATGTGGTCAGCAACTGGGGTGGACCCTGCAACACCATCCTCATTCAGGAGCCGATTTGGGTCTGGGTCCTTCCGGAGCCGATACCCCTGGAGCTGATGCCCTTGCCGCCCATGCCCCCCGGGCTGCCCCTGATGCCCATGCTGCCCTTACCCCCGCTGTTTCTGCTTCCTCTGCCCTGGATTCTTCCACCCTCCATTCTCTCTGGCTGCCCTCACATGGCCTTGCCTGGTCCCCTACCACCGGTGGCCTTTCTGTAGCCCTGTTTCCTCTTGAATGGTCTCCGTGACAGCTTTGTCGAAAGTGCCTTTGAGCCAGATTGAAGTTCTGATACCTCACCATCAAGCATACAAGGCCTTCCAAGTGCTTGCCAAGTGTTACATACATGTGCCGAGTCATTGACCCACTCTTTTAGGGCACGCTTTCTGTATTTTCAATAAAGTTGCGAATTCTCTGCATATTTGTTCTGTGTGTCACATGGGGTTAGTGCATCTGATGGAAACTGCTGATCCACGGTCACCATCGGTAGGCCACACAGATCTCTGAAGTTTCCCAGGTACCCAGGAGGGGTGTACAACCCATCCATTCTCTTCCACCCTCATCTCCAACACCCATGCTCCCCCGACCCTGCACCATTGGGACCACCTAGATGTGCAAGACGGGTGCCTTGAGTCTCCAAGGGAGGAGAGTGTGTTCCAAGGCAGTCCTGAGCCACATTCATGGTGATGAGGTCAGAGGCAAGGACCCCAAGGGCCACTTCTACAGGGGCTGCTCCTAGGGCTTTATGGAGGAGAGGGGGCTGGGTGTTCATCTGGTTCTCTCCCAGTTCTCTTCACCACCTTCCCTTTTGTGGAGGATATGCAGGGTGGGGTGGGGGCATAGATAGAAACCACTTTAGCAGCAGGGGGAGTTTCTGGCTCTGTAGAGGAAATGCAAGAGGAAACCGTCTAGGCCAGTGTGAGACTTTTCCCCTCTCCCTCCCCTCTCCCAGAAGTGGAAAACTTAGCCCTCCTTCCCCAGCTCAGAGTTGATCATGTGGCCTTCAGATATATTTTGTCACCTTCAACATCCTCGGGAGAGCCTGGGTTCCAGCTGATTTAATACTGCAAAGAAGGGTCTTGGTTGAGTGCTGCCTGAAGCTAGGAGGAGTGGTCCCTGAGCACTGATTCAGGATAATCACATTATTTAAGAGAAGCAGGAAGACCTTGCCTTTCTTCTTCAAATGGAATTCCCAGGTAGAAACCACCCAGGAAAGGGTATGTGAGGAGGAGAAGGCCATCAGCCAAGTTCCCCTTGTAGCTGGGGGTTGGGGTGGAGGAGGGGATCATTTGCTGGCAGAGGAAGACAGTCTTCTCCAGTTGCCTATCCCAGAGGAAAGAGGGACTTAAGAATGGGGAGGGGGAGCGTCCAGGCACAGAACCTTATGCAACTGGCTCTCTCCAGCCCTTGGCCATGCCAGTTTGCCCAAAGGAAACCACATTAAACTCTGGATTTGAAAATAACAGCATTGGGGCTTCTCTGGTGGTTCAGTGGCTGGGACTCTGCACTCCCAATGCTGGGGGCCCAGGTTGGAACATTGGTCAAGGAGCTGGATGCCACACACAGCAACTAAGAGTTCACATGCTGCGACTAAAGAGCCCACATAGCACAGTGAAGATGGAAGGTCTCTCCTGCCACAACAAAGACCCAGTGTGGAAAAATAAATAGAATATTTTTTAAAAACAGATTATTTCTTGCCAGGGTCCAGCCCCGGTGGATCCAGGGTGATTCAAAGGGGAGACGGATAGGCGAGGAAAACTTATGTATTTAGAAAATGTAAGATTAGATTAGGAAGAAATAGTATAGTAGGAAATTTAGGTGGAGAAAAAGAGGCTGAATAACTTGGTTTACGGGGAAAACCAGTAAAACCTCGAGAAGAGGTTTGCACCATCTACGTTAGGCCACCGGCGTTCACTTGAATATCGAAGGGTGCCCCGCCTTAGGCTCCCTTTCACGTGGATCTTAGCAGCCAGGGCAAGTAAGTAGACGTGGTGAGCCTCCCCGCTCCAGATGGGAACTCAGCCAAGAAAGGGGAGAAAAGAACGACATGGGGAAAGCCCAGCATCTGTGCAAGACTCCAAAACTTTATTTTTCAAAATCAGCTTATGTACCCCAAGTTGTACATAAACAGTGGAATATGCAGAGTTATGCAGGGGCAGCAGTCCTGACCCTCATTGAGACCAGGCTTTCTTTTTGCATACCCTCCCGTATACAGAAGGTCTCAGGTGGTTTACATTATCTTCTGGCCAAGAGGCCTATTAACATTTTTCTGGCTCTCTTCCTGGATAATTGTCTATCAACCAAAAAACTCCTTTTCCCTAGAAGTGTTTTTTCTTTACTCTGCATGCCCTCAAAGTACTACATAAAGTTACATTCCTGTAGAACAAAGGTGCAGTGGGTTATAACAAAGAAAGTGCTTAATTCAAAGAGCTAATGTTGCTAATACCAGGTCTACTACCTGTTTTTCTATATACCAATTATATCTACAAATAAAAGATATGAAAATTTGGCAGCAAGTATTGGCTCAACAAATGAAACCTTTAATCAGTCCTATTCTAATGATTTTGGCTCCTCGGAAGCCCCTACATTCCTAGGATGTTTTAAGCTTCCTGTGCCTCCCACGGAGGGGAGGCCTCAATCACATACACAGCTGTACGAGTCCTGCAGGCAGGCTAGAAAGCCATCAGAGGGGTTTTTGGATTGAAACACCCTTTCAAATGCAGAAGACTAAAGACTTGAGATGACTTTTTCCAGAGTGTGTCAGGAGAGTGGAAAAGCAGAGTACAAAGGCCGGCAGACTTTGGTTTTTTGGGGTACATGCTCAGGAAATACCAGGGGGAAAACCTGAGATCTGACTCGACCTTGCCCATCAGATCTCCGCCACATGACCTTGTCATGGGTGGGATTCTTCACGCTGGCTCCCGGCAATTTCTTCTCTTAAAACAAATAACATTGTGATTTTATATATATATCCAAACTTGTCAAACTATATACATTAAATATGTGCATTTTTGTATGTTAAGTAACAACAAGTTGAAATAAATAAACAACAATAAAGTTTTCGGTAAGTCAAAGTTTGGTAAGCTCTGGCACATTAGTCATATGGTAACTTAATCCTTCAAAGAATGACCCACTTGTTCATTTGGTCATTGTGTCTTGACTTTTGGTAAAAGGATGGCTTTTGATGAATTGACTTGGAGCCAAATCCAAGATGTCCAAGGCCAAGCCAATGAGGCAGGGTGTTTATTTATGGAAAGGTCCTATATAGAACTCCCTCGTGGAGCCCCGTGCTCCAACATGAGAAGGAAAAGGATGGGATTTTGTTCTCACATATGAGTGAGAGAAATCATTCTTGATCCTCTCTCCTAAGGGCCTTTGCCAGGTGGTGCTAGGGGTAAAGAACTCTGCCAGAGACATAAGAGACTGGGGTTCTATTCCTGGCTCAGGAAGATCCCCTGGAGGAAGGCATGGCAACCCACTCCAATATTCCTGCCTGGAGAATCCCGTGGACAGAGGAGCCTGCTGGGCTACAGCCCATGGGGTCACAGAGAGTTGGACACGACTGAATTGACTTAGCACAGCAGCACGCCCTGTCCTTTCCTAGTTCCTTTTCTCCCTTTACCTTCCTGATGAGAGGCTATTTGGCTGAATGGGTGTGAAAGGTCAAGAGCATGGTCAAGTTTGGGGTCTGGGTGATGAATGGGGAGAACCACTGCAGATGACTTTTGAGGAGCCCGCCCTTACTAACCCTCGATGCCTTAGTGAAGGCATGATGCATAGAGAGAGGAACATGGAACCATATATTACCATATGTAAAATAGATAGCCATTGGGAATTTGCTGTATGACTCAGGGAACTCAAACAGGGGCATCATAACAACCTAGAGGGGTGGAATGGGGAGGGAGGTGGGAGGGAGATTCAAGAGGGAGGGGACACACGTACACCTATGGCTGATTCATGTTGATGTTGGGCAGAAACCAACAGAATACTGTAAAGCAATTATCCTTCAATGAAAAATAAATAAATAACCCGAGTGGCCATCCAACCTGCAAGCAGCTGTGGCATAAGCCTCAGAAGAAGTTTATGAGTCCCTGTTCCCCAGGGTTTTCAGAAGAGTGCTGCTATGGCAACAGCTGATCTATTTCAAATCCTGAAGATGATACTGTGAAAGTGCTGCACTCAATGTGCCAGCAAATTTGAAAATCTCAGCAGTGGCCACAGGACTGGAAGAGGTCAGTTTTCATTCCAGTCTCAGTGTTCCAACTGCCACTCAATTGCACTCATCTCACATGCTAGCAATGTATTTCTCAAAATTCCCCGAGTTAGGCTTCAACAGTATGTGAACTGAGAACCTCCAGATGTTCAAGCTGGATTTAGAAAAGGCAGAGGAACTAGAGATCAAATTGCCAACATCCATAGGATCATAGAAGAAGCAAGAGGATTCCAGACAAACATCTACTTCTGCTTTATTGGCTATGCCAAAGCCTTTGACTGTGTGGATCACATCAAACTGTGGGAAATTCTTCAAGAGATGGGAATATCAGACCACCTTACCTGCCTCCTGAGACATCTGTAGGCAGATCAAGAAGCAACAGTTAGACCCAGACATGGAACAATGAACTGGTTCCAAATTGGGAAAGGAGTAGATTGTCACCCTGTTTATTTCACTTCTATGCAGAGTACATCATGCGAAATGGGAGGCTGGATGAAACACAAGCTGGAATCAAGATTGCCAGGAGAAATATCAATAACCTCAGATATGCAGGTGACACCACCCCTATGGCTGAAAGTGAAGAGGAACTAAAGAGCCTCTTGATGAAAATGAAAGAGAAGAGTGAAAAAGCTGGCTTAAAAACTCAACACTCAAAAAAGGAAGACCATGCCATCACTTCATGGCAAATAGGTGGGGAAACAATGGAAACAGTAACAGACTTATCTTTTGGGGCTCCAAAATCACTGCAGATGGTGACAAAATTAAAAGATGCTTGCTCCTTGGAAGAAAAGCTATGACAAGCCTAGACAGCATATTAAAAAGCAGAGACATTACTTTGCTGGCAAAGGCCCATCTAGTCAAAGCTGTGGTTTTTCCAGTAGTCATATGTGGATGTGAGAGTTGGCCTGTAAAGAAAGCTGAGCACCGAAGAATTGATGCTTTTGAACTGTGGTGTTGGAGAAGACTCTTGAGAATCCCTTGGACAGCAAACAGGTCAAACCAGTCAATCTTAAAGGAAATCAGTCCTGAATATTCATTGGAAGGACTGATACTGAAGCTGAAGATCCAACACTTTGGCCACCTGATGGGAAGAACTGACTCATTGGAAAGACCCTGATGCTGGGAAAGATTGAAGGCAGGAGGAGAAGGGGACATCACTGACTTGATGGACATGAATTTGAGCAAGCCACGGGAGTTGGGGATGGACAGGGAAGCCTGGTTTACTGCAGTCCATGTATTGCAACAAGTCTGACAGGACTGAGCAATTGAACAGAACTGATGGCAACAACAATATCAACCAATGGGAAGTAAAACTCCTCTGCTTCAGGTCATTCAAGGAGGGGAAATTGGAGACAGCTGAGGGAAGGAGGGTGACAAGGAATTACCATGATAAATGTATGTACTGTATTCTCATGTGCCAGTCACTGGGTTAAGGTCTCAGTATTTAGCTAGACGTTTACTTCTCAAAGCACATATTAGTACTTTCACATTAAATTGCAAAAAAGAGAGAGAGAGAGAGAGCATTTGCTTTGCCCAAGACAAACCCTGAACTGTCCATGCTCTTAGTTGGTTGTTCCTAAATTCTGAGATCAGGGCCTCTGGCTGTGCTTGATGGTTAATTTTTTTCTTTTCTTTTCTTTTTTTTTTTTTTTTTTTGCCACACCCTGTGGCACTCAGGATCTTAGCTCTCCAACCAGGAATCGAACCCATGCCCCCTGCAGTGGAAGTGCAGAGTCTTAACCATTGGACCACCAGGAAAGTCCTTTGATGCTTTCTTTTAAAAATATCTTTTATCAAACACAGATGAGAGACAATATACTATAATGGTTTTCAGCAGAGTCAGGAGTAATTTACAAAACGTTTCTTTTTGTCAATTTGCTTGTCTCCAAAATGGGGAAAACGACAATGCCCACTGAATATGATTTTTGTGAGGATTAAATCGGGGAATTCATTGAAAGTTTGAGAATAGTATATGGTACATGGTAATCTTTCTCTATAAGCTTTAGATATTATTTCTGTTACTAATATTAGTAATAGGAAGAGTATGACAAGGTCTTAATTGGTAAAATGAAAAGATTATGACCTCTGTCCAAACCCAGTTTTATTTTACTAATATTCAGTTCAGTTCAGTTCAGTCACTTAGTCGTGTCTGACTCTTTGCGACCCCATGAATTGCAGCACGCCAGGCCTCTCTGTACATCACCAGCTCCTGGAGTTCACTCAATCTCATGTCCATCGAGTCGATGATGCCATCCAGCCATCTCATCTTCTGTCGTCCCCTTCTCCTCCTGCCCTCAACCCCTCCCAGCATCAGTCTTTTCCAATGAGTCAACTCTTCGTATGAGGTGGCCAAAGTACTAGAGTTCCAGCTTTAGCATCAGTCCTTCCAATGAACACCCAGGACTGCTCTCCTTTAGGATTGACTGGTTGGATCTCCTTGCAGTCCAAGGGACTCTCAAGAGTCTTCTCCAACACCACAGTTCAAAAGCATCAATTCTTCGATGCTCAGTTTTCTTCACAGTCCAACTCTCACATCCATACATGACCACTGGAAAAACCATAGCCTTGACTAGACGGACCTTAGTTGGCAAAGTAATGTCTCTGCTTTTGAATATGCTATCTAGGTTGGTCATAACTTTCTTTCCAAGGAGTAAACGTCTTTTAATTTCATGGCTGCAATCAGTGATTGCAGTGATTTTGGAGCCCCCAAAAATAAAGTCTGACACTGTTTCCACTGATTCTCCATCTATTTGCCATGAAGTGATGGGACCAGATGCCATGATCAATACTAATATTGCTAGTCTATGAAATCTCCAAGGTTTGGAGCCCCTGCCCTTAACCATGGTGCTTGTATATGGAGTGGTTGGTTTCTCCTGTTAAGACAATGCCTCAGTCCCAACAAAGAAAGGGAAGTGCTTGGCTAAGTGCCATCTCTGAGCTCACTGCCTGGAGGACAGCACACAAACCCAGGACCCACACAGAGACTATGCGGCTGAGACGACCTGGAGAGGGAGAGGCATGTGGGTGGGGAGGAGGAAGTGTGAGAGGCAGCTGGCTTCATAGGAAGAAGACAAACTGTGGACTCGGATTCAAATCAGAGCTCTGCAATGGACTGGCTCTGTGACTTTGAACAGACTGTTTCAGCTTTCTGAACCTCATCCGTACAACGGGATCTTAATATTAGTTTATAGAGCTGAAAAGAGGATGAAGAGATTCACGTGGAGCACTCAGAAGAAAACCTGGCAAGCTGTAGGTGTTCAATAAACATTTGCTACCACGAAGGTGATGAAGACACTAATACAGCAGACAGAACAAAGAGGCAGAGGAATAAAAAGAGCCCACTGCTTCCCAGAAGCAGGGAGAATTTTCTCAGTGCCACAAGGACCGATGTGTCTTGAGCTCTCCCTCACTAAGGTCAATGCCAGGCAGCCGAGAAAGAAGGAGGATTTGTATGGCCCCTCACTGATGAGCACACGCACTCCAGAGCTATGAATACTGCTGATGCTGGAGATTGGCCTCAGTTCGGCTCACTTGCCTGAATCCCTCAAAACCCATCAGATCAACTGCTATGAACTTCTGGTGCAGGCCCCAAACCAGAATTCTCCCCTCTTCCTGGCCACAGAAGGGTAAAAAATAGTTACTGAAGAAGTAGCAAAAGTTGGGGCTTCCCTGGTAGCTCAGTTGGTAAAAAATCCACCTGCAGCGCAGGAGACCCAAGACCGATTTCTAGTTCGGGAAGATAACCTGGAGAAAGGATAGGCCACCCGCATCAATATTCATGGGCTTCCCTGGTGGCTCAAATGGTAAAGAATCCATCTGCAATGTGGGAGACTGGGTTCAATCCCTGGTTGGGAAGATCCCCTGGAGGAGGGCATGGCAACCCACTCCAGTATTCTAGCCTGGAGAATCCCGATGGACAGAGGAGCCTGTGCGGCTCCGAAAGGGCTGGACTGAGCAGCTCAGCACAGCACCCACCAACGGAAAGTATAACGTAAAAATGGTATTCAGGTGACCTCTTCTGGACAATCTGGGCAAGGGCTTTCCCAAAGTCATCTCTGGGTCTACTCACACAATCTGGGGGCCTCGAGGGAGATCCATGGGCTATCCCCGCTAAGGAACTCTAATCTGGGGTCAGGAAGCAGATTATGAGGAACCTGACACAGAGTCCCACTAGAGTCTGCATGGTGATGGCCCTGGATTTCACCTTTGCTGGTGAATCTGGAGGTGAATCAGGGAGCCCCAGTGTCTTAGTCAGCTCAGGACAGTTACTGGTCCCTTATTGGCCCTGGGTGGATACTGTGCACATGATTCATGGCTGTGAAGTAATCTTAAAAAATATTCATTTATTTGGCTATGTCAGGTCTTAGTGGCGACACATGGGCTCTCTGTTGCTTCACGTGGGACAATTCATTAAGGCACACGGGCTCTGTAGTTGTGGGCGCATGTGGCTAGGTAGCTCCGAGCCATGTAGGGTTTTAGTTCCCTGACCAGAGATCAAACCTGCATCCCCTGCATTGGAAGGCAGATTCTTAACCACCCGACCACCAGAGAAGCCCCTAAGTAATCTTAAGCCCATAAATTCCAGTCGTGGCATGGATCCAAGCAGATGTCTCAACTCACCTGATGGAGGTGGTTCAGGAATCTTATATAGAAATGGTACATACAGGAATGAACAAGTGCAGAACAGATGGGCTCTCACAACTCCCTGAAAGGTTCTCAGGGGTGACTCTTTGGCTCCCCGGCACATTGCCCAAAGAGCAACTGCTTCCACTGGCCCTGTGAGGGTCCAGGTACAAAGACCTGGATCACCAGTCCCCAACCTTTTTAGCACCAGGAACCAGTTTCGTGGAAGACAGTTTTTCCACGGACGGGGTGGGGTCATGGTGGTTTCGGGACGATTCAAGCATGTTACATTTACTGTGCCCTTTGTTTTTATTATCATAACATCAGCTCCACTTAGATCATCAGGCATTAGATCCCGGGGGTTGGGGACCCCCTGTCCTGGACCATAAATGGGCCTGATCAGCACACCTGATGGCTCCTCCCGGTCAACTACAAACAAGCAGGAATGGGGCACAGCTGCCACTGAATCTGAGACCGCCCTTCCCCTTACTGAGTGTGGCGAGGGATGCTCATTGCAATGAGCTGAGCCTCATGCAGTGTGGATGTCTGTCCGGGTCACTTCAACAAGAAGGCTTGCTGTATCTTCACTGAACTGTGGACGTGGCTAATGGCCTTGCCATTCGGTCAGGCTTCTGGCAAGACTCAGACTGGCATATAGAGCAAGACTCCCTGCAGGGACCACCTGTGTTCCTTTCTAGGTAAGGTGTTTTTTTAAAAAAATAATTAATTAATTTTTGGAGGCTAATTACTTTACAATATTGTATTGGTTTTGCCATATATTGACATGAATACACCACGGGTATACATGTGTTCCCCATCCTGAACCCCCCTCCCAAATCCCTCCCCATCCCATCCCTCTGGGTCATTCCAGTGCAGCAGCCCTGAGCACCCTGTATCCTGCATCGAACCTGGACTGGAGATCCGTTTCACATATGATAATATACATGTTAGGTGAGGTGTTTTTATTCTCTGCTTTTTTCAAGATTTTCTCTGTGTTTGGTTTTCTGCAGTTTGAATATGACATGCCTAGGTGTTTTTTTTTTCCTTTTGACATTTATATTGCTTGGTGTTCTCTGAACTTCCTAGATGTGTCGGCTCTCATTAATTTTAGAAAAATCCCAGCTATTATTATTTCAAATATTTCCTCTGTTTCTTTTCTCTTTCTTTGCTTTGTGTAGTCCCATTATACATGTTATACCTTTTGTAATTGTCCCACAGTGATTGGAAGATATTCTATTCCATGTTTTATTAATTTTTTCTCTACATTTCAGTTTGGGGGGTTTCTACTGATGTATCTTCAAACTCTCTGATGCTAATCCAAGCCCTTTCCAGTCAACTGATGGGTCCATTAAATATGAGAATCAGCTCTTTCTCCAGTTCAGGGATTACAATTTGTCCCATGATCTCAATTCTGTGATGTGGCCCAGAATGGTCATTGATTTTTAATCTGTTCATATTTTTTCTTCTGAGGGTGGGAATGATGACTTACAAGCTCTTATTGGAGTGGAATCATTCCTTTAGATTTTAGACATTGTTTTCTTTAGCTCTTTGGATGCGTCAGGGCTTCCCTTGTGGCTCAGCTGGTAAAGAATCTGCCTTCAGTGCTGGAGACCTGGGTTTGATCCCTGGGTTGGAAAGATCCCCTGGAGAAGGAAAAGGCCACCCACTCCAGTATTCTGGCCTGGATAATTTCATGGACTGTATTGTCCATGGGGTCGCAAAGAGTCAGACACGACTGAGCGACTTCCATTACTCCACACTTGGATACATTAAAATATCTGAAAAAAGTCCACTAAAAGACATGGAAGAACCTTAAATGCATTATTACTAAGTGAAAGAAGCCAGTTTCAAAAGGCTGCGTGCTGTGTGAGTCCATTTATATGCCATTGTGGAAAAGGCAGAAGTATGGAGACGGACAAAAAACAGAAAAAAGATCAGTGGTTGCCAGGAGGAGGGAGGAGTAGGAAGAACACAGAGGATTTGGGGGGCAGTGAAAATACCCTGTTTGATAGTATAATGATGGATACACATCAGTAATACATTTGTCCAAATCCATAGAACGTACAACACCAAGGGTCCCGTGGTTGCTTCTCCAAACTCCTTTGGAGCCTCTCTCCTCCTCACTCCTGATATCTAGCCACTCCTGGGCCTTTCTAAAACATACGAAACCTTCCCAATTCAGGATTTTTGCCCAGCAACTTTTATCCGGCTTAGGTATCCTTCAGGTTAAGCTTTTGTGTCCCTTCCTGGAGTGGCCTTCCTTGACCTTACAACCCAAGTCAGAATCCATGTATTCTCTCTCCTTGTAGCACGTTCCTTACATGGACACATCACTATTTGTGTATTTATTGGTTTACTGTCTGGGTCCCTAGTTGGGAGGCAAATTTCATGACAGGAAGGAAAGCATCTGTCTTTCTCCCTGAGGTCTTCCCAGCACCTAGCCCAGGGTCCAGATGGAATAGGTGCTCGGTTGACACAGGTGGAATGAGTGAATAAAGGAGGTTTATTCATCCATTCCGGAGAAGGCAATGGCAACCCACTCCAGTGTTCTTGCCTGGAGAACCCCAGGGACGCGAGAGCCTGGAGGGCTGCCATCTATGGGGTCGCACAGAGTCGGACATGACTGAAGCGACTTAGCAGCAGCACCATTCATCCATTCTGTAGAGGCTGATGCTGTTATCTCTGAGTAGTGATGTACCTGCTGCCACACAACTAGCAAGTGGACATAAATGGGTGAGATCTCAGAATTACAGTTCTTAGGTGAATAGGCATCTTGGAAAGCATTTGCTAAGGGGATGGAAAGCAGGGATGGGGGAGAAGTGGGGTGTGGAGCAAGTCAGTTTGGAAGATTCCAGACCAGTGACTCTCAGAGAAATGGCCCCTGGTCAAGGACCTGCAAGACATAGTTTCAGGATTTACAATTGTTGAAAAACGTCCTCCGTTTTCATAATACCAATTGGTGATAAACGGCCCTGCAGGAAGGCTAATAGAAAACACAGCGCTTTCCCTGTAAGGGCAGGTTTTGCAGTTTATGGGAAGGAGGCAGGCTTAAAAGGCTCCAGGGAGACTGCCCCTGGCCCCTGCTTTCTACCATTTTCCTAAGCAGAGCAAAGGGCTGCGGGGCGCGGGAGACGCCACCGGTGGTGCCGGGACCACACTCGCATAGCGGAAAGTAGATCTTGGTGACCCTGCATCCCGCAGGCGGCACATCGCTCTCCGCCCCACAGACTCCCACACCGCCCTCAGTCTGGACCTCACTTCTCAGACTCCACACGTCCCCACTGCAGCCCCTAGTAATCTCCAGTTCCCCCCGTGTCACCTAGCAGTCTCACATCAGCGCACGAAGGGCGAGAAGCTTGTAGGGAAGGCGCAAGTGCGGAGAGTCAGCGTGGAGCCACGTCCCCAGCAGAGGGCGCGGGAGAGTCAAGGCCGCCACCGCCAGTCCCCGCGTTTCTAAGAAACAGACTCTTCCTCCTTTGCCCCGCAGTGAGTTCTCCTATGCCTGTGTGCTCAGTGGCTAAGTCGTGTCCGACTCTTGGCGAGTCCATGGACTGTACCCCGCAAGGCTTCTCTAACCACGGAATTTTCCAGGCAAGAATACGAGAATGAGTTGCCATTTCCTACCCCAGGGGATCTTTCTGGCCCAGGGATCGAACCCGTGGCTCTTCTGTCTCCAGCATTGGCAAGCAGATTCTTTACCGCTGAGCTACAAGGGCAGCCATAAATGGCCCTATGGATAAGCCGAGAAATAAAGGTTAGTTATTATTATTATTATCATTTTCTGATGTATATATAACAGGTGATCTTAAGAAAGAAACCAAGAGTCTATGGACTGAGAACGGGACTGGGGATTGTGTTTAGCCAGTTTGCTTTTGTTTCTTTTTTGGCTTGAGTTGTTGGGTGTGTTGTTTCGGCGTCCAGTGTGTTTTGTTTGTCTGTTAATGTGTAGGTTAAAAATCGTCTTTCTCGGGAGATTGGGGTTGTCATACACACTCTAATATATATAAAATAGATAACAAAAAAAAATAGATAGCAAAGAAGAACCTACTGTGTAGCAGAGGGAACTCAATACTCTGTACTGAGGAAAGAATCTTAAAAAAGAGTGGAGACTGCTGAATGTTATGTGGCAGCCTGGATGGCAGGGCAATTTGGGGGAGAATGGACACATGTGTATGTATGGCTGAGGCCCTTCTGCTGTTCAGCTGAAATTATCACAACATTGTTAACTGACAACAGGGAAAGTGTGAGGAGATGTTTTATGGACATTAAATCCCCACACGCCCTTTTCGTATGTTTCCTTTTTCTGTAAAGAACTTCCCTAGGAATGATATGGACCAAGTCAAAGAATGTTAGAGCTGGAAGGAATTTTTGAAATTAAAGCACCTTGTTATTACATATGTGGAGTAGGAAGTCCAGAGAGGATAATGACAGAGCACCTGAGTGCAGTCGGTTTCCAGTCTGGAGCTCAAGCTGGAAGCAGTATCTCTCAGGGAAAAGGAGTAGTGTGATGTTTAAAGATTTTATTCTATTCTTTATAAGGTAATTGTTGTTGGAAATTCATGTTTTCATTTACCTTGGATCCTATCACTTCAAACTGATCGTTGTAGTCTTCTGTATGATTTTCCAGATGTTTTCGTATATGTAAATACTGGTAAAATGCTGTCTCAACTACAGTTGGATCATATTATCCATGCTTCTTTGCAATATAGTTCCTACCAGATACATAAACCTGTTGGATGGAGGGACCTTCACTAATTTAATCAGTTGCTTATGATAAACAAGCTTTTTTCAAATGTTAAATTCTTTTAAAAGATGCTGCACTCAACATTTCTGTTTATGCATCTTGTGCCAAAGTAATGTCTACCCTTTGATCAGTGTGAATTTTTATAAATGTCAATTTTTAAAACTATTTTAATTAATTTATTTGGCTGCTCTGGGTCTTAGTTGCTGCATGTGAACTCTTAGGTGTGACATGTGGGATCTAGTTCCCTGATCAGGGATTGAATCCAGGCCCTCTGCACTGGGAACTTGAAATCTTAGCCACTGGACCACCAGGAAACTCCCCAGTGTGAATTTTTGTAGGAATGTAGGGCAACTGGGTTTGGAATCTGGCTCTGGAGCTTACTGTGTGTCCTTACACAAATCACAACCTTTCTAGGCTCCAGTTTCCTCATCTTTAAGTGGAAGCAATCAGGCTACTGATTGTTTACAGGTATGGAGGAGGACTAAATGAGATAATACATGAAAAATAATTGGTTAGTGCCTAGCACATAGCAAGTCCTAAATCAGTATTAGCCATTATTGTTGTTACTATTGTTATTACCACCATGACCCCTGAAGAAAACTGGTTCTTCAAAATAACACCCATAGTTTCTATTACTCTTTAAAAGAGAGTAATCAGAATTTCCTGAGGAAATTCTTAGGTGGAAAACTTTAGAAGCTGAATTAATATTTTCTATTTCTAACTTTGTTTATCTAGAGGATAAATAATAAGTTTAAATGAAGTATGGGCTGTGGAGCTGTTTACCATGCTCTGCTTATATAGCTTTCTGCCAGTCAAACCAGGAAAGGAGAGCTATTTGTTGGATGTTCTTATGTAAAAATCAACTATTTTGTGATGAATAAAGCCACTTCCAATTCTTCCTCCTTTGGAAAATGCTTCAAGCCCATCTTATCCCGTAAAATCAGCAGAATATCTGTGCTATCATCTTTGCAACTTCCCTGTATCTTCAAGCTGTTCTCCCGTGATTTCCTCTTGTATCCATGGGCCCACTATTTCTTATTCTCAATAGATGTGGGAAAGAGCACAGAAACAGAGATTATTGTGTCTCAAACTTTTATTTTTAATCTGAGAAGATATCCAAGAGTCACACTGGGACAGATTTCAGGTTCATATTCCCACCTGAAGCTTTGGAAACTAGTCACTATTCCGACCAAAGCCTATACAGTGTCACCCCTATTTCTCTAAGTGTCATCAAAAAATAAGGAAACAGTCACTCTGTTGTATTGGTTGATTTCATTTCTTTGTATTTACATATTTTTAATTGAGTTATAGTTGATGTGCAATATTATGAAGTTCAGGGATACAACATAGTGATTCACAATTTTTAAAAGTTATACTCCATTTATAGTTATTATGAACTATTGCTATATTCCATGTGCTGCACAGTATGTCCTTGAAGCTTATTTATTTCATATATAGTAGTTTGTTACCTATCAATCCATTACTCCGATCTTGTTCTTCCCCACTTTGTCTCTCCACTGGTAACCACTAGTTTGTTCTCTATATTGGTGAGTTTAGTTTCTTTCTTTGGGTCATATTCACTAGCTTGTTTTATTTTTTAGGTTCCACATACAAGTGATATCATACAGTGTTTGTCTTTCTCTGACTTACTTCACTAAGCATAATACTCTTTGGAGAGTCCATCCATGTTGTTGCAACTGACAAAATTTCCTTCGTTTTATGGCTCAGCAGTATTCCACTGTGTGTGAGTATATACACACACACACCACATCTTTATCTATTCCTCTGTTGAGGGACACTTGGGTAGCTTCCATATCTTGGTTATTGTAAATAGTACTGCAATGAATGCTGTGGTGCATGTATCTTTCAAACTAGTGTTTTCTTTTTATATATATATATCACCCTAGGAGCACTCACCCTCTTTGAGAAGCTGGTGGAATATTCAGAGGTCGATGGCCTAGCTCAGAAGTTATTGGTCAGTGACCCAAAGTCACGGTGACCAGTTTTCCGAAATGCTGCCGGTAGCTCCATGCTTACTTATGGTAGCTTCCTCTTCTGCTCCACCGAGCACTGTGGACAGAGACACTCAACAGGATGGGTGGCATAAATGTGGTGGTTACATGAGTCCTTTGTGGACACAGCTTTTGTGGAATCTGAGCACCAAATGCTGAGACATCCTTGTCTGTAAGTGAGGGCCGGAATGCCTCCCCCCCACTGTGTGTCATTTGCCATGCTGTGTCATCCTTCCCTCCAGTAATGACCAGGTCCGCTCTACTGTGGTGTCTGTCTCCGCTTGTTGTCATGGCTTTGTCAATTGAGCTAGGCTAGAGCTTCGTTTCCTAGGATTGCCTTCCCTGTCCTGAGTGAAGGTTGGCCGGAAGAAAAGCTGGGGCAAGATCTGGCAGGTGGGAGTGAAGCCACGGCCATTATGTTCTGAAGTTGGGTGTAAGAGCAGGTGCGATTGCCGCTTGCATGCATTGGCACTGACTCCCTGGCACCCCTGTTGCCGTGGGCCAGCAGGGGCCCCGCAGCAACTCCAGCCCACAGGGTGATCTCCTACAACAGCTCAGACCCTGGCCGTGTGCATGTGCAGCTGGGTGTCAGAGGACGCCGGCTCCTTCTCTAGATTGGACACGGTAAGAGGCAGATGTATGGCTCACAGGATTTTATGCCTTCGTGGGTTTTAGTTTGTTGTTGTGGGTTCAAGGGAGTCCTTGCAGCTTCCACTTGGCCTTTGCTCTCCCCCAGTTCATATGCACCTGTCTGCCCAGCTGTTGGCCGTGATTATCTTCAGTGACTTCAGGCCACCCTAAAATGTGAAGGCAATAGCCTTTCATAGACTTCATCTCAGCTCCCACCAGTGCATCAGATCTAGTCTCTATAATATATCCCTCATGGCTTTTAACTCTTCTTCTCTGATCAAACCGTACAACTGTGTTTTGTTGTATTGTTTAGTTGCTCAGTTGTGTCTGACTCCTTGCAATCCCATGGACTGTAGCCCGCCTGGCTCCTCTGTCCATGGAATTCTCCAGGCAAGAATACAGGAGTAGATGGCCAATTCCTTCTCCAGGGGATCTTTCTGATCCAGGGATCGAACCTGAGTCTCCTGCTTAGCAGGGGGATTCGTTACCACTGAGCCACCAAGGAAGTCAATTGTGTGTGTGTGTGTGTGTGTGTGTGTGTGTGTGTGGTGTGTGTGTATGTGTGTGTGTGTGTGTGTATTTCAGATTGTTTTAAGCCAGTCGTCTCCTGATGGGCACTTGGGTTGTTCCCATGCCTTTGCTGCTGTGAATAGTGCTGCTATGAACATTATGGTGCCTGTGTCTTTTCAAATTAGAGTTTTCATTTTTTTTTTTCTGGATCCAGGAATGGAATTTCTGGATCAAATGGTAATTCTATTTATAGTTTTTTGAAGAACCTGCATACCATTTCCATAGTACCTGCACCAATTTACACTCCCTCCAACAGTATAGGAGGGTTTCTTTTTCTCCACACCCTGTCTACCATTTATTTGTAGACTTTTTGATGATAGCCATTCTCACCTGTGTGAGGTGTTAGCTCATTGTGGTTTTGATTTGCATTTCTCTGATGATTAGCCATCTTTGTCATCTTTTCATGTGCCTCTTGGCCCTCTATATGTCTGCTTTGTAAGTAAGTATAGTCACTCAGTCATGTCTGACTCTTTGCGACCCCATGGACTGTAGCCCACCAGGCTCCTCTGTCCATGGGATTCTCCAGGCAAGAATACTGGAGTGGGTTGCCATTTCCTTCTCCAGGGGGTCTTCCCGACCCAGGGATCGAACCTGGGTCTTCCACATCACAGGCAGATGCTTTACCCTCTGAGCCACCAGGGAAGCCCTATATGTCTGCTTTAGAGCATGCCTATTTAGGTCTTCTGCCCATTTTTTGATTAGGTTGTTTATCTTTTCTGCATTGAGTCATTATGAACTGTTTGTGTAGTTTAGATTTCTTAGGTTTACTTTTTCAGTTTAATCTTTAATTGTTTCACAGTGTTTCTGGGGCCATGCTGCATGGCTTGTGGGATCTTAGCTGCAAATTAGGGATTGAACTCGGGCCCTCAGTAGTGAGTGAGGAGTGCTAACCACTGTACTTCAAGGCAATTCCCTATATTTTGGATATTAACCCCTTCTCAGTTGCACCCTTTGAAAATATTTTCTCCTCTTCAGTAGGTTTTCTGTTAGTTTTGTTGATGGGTTCCTTTGTTGTGCATAATAAGCTTTGCAGTTTGATTCGATCTCATTTGCTTACTTCTGCTTTGATTGATATTTCTTTTGCCTTGGGTGATTGATCTAAGAAAATGTCACTATGATTTATGTCACAGAATGTTTCGCCTGTGTTTTTTCTAGGAGTTGAACAGTGTCTTGTTTTACATTTAAGTTTTTTAACCAATTGAGTTTGTGTGTATGGTGTGAAGAAATGTGCTGTTCACACTTTCATGTGTAGCATCCAGTTTTCCCAGCACTGCTTGCTGAAGAGACTGTCTTAGCCAATGTATAGTTTTGCCTCTTTTATCATGGATTAATTGGCAGTAGGAGTGTGGATTTATTTTGGGGGGTCTCTATTCTGTTCCTTTGATCTATATGTCTGTGTTTGTTCCAATACCATGGTGGTTTGATTAGTGTGTCTGACAAAAGAATTTTTCATTTCTCAAAAAAATAAAAAGATATGTACATGACAATTTACTAAGGCTCTACTACCCTTGCTTTCTCTTTTTAGTGTTAATTGTAGATTATTTCTTTTTTAATATTTTTATTTATTTCTCTATTTGGCTGCACTGGGTCTTTGTTGTGGCATGTGGGATCTTAGTTCCTTGACCAGGCATTGAACCCAGGTCCCCTGTAGTGAGAGTACAGTCTTAGCCATTGAAGCACTAGAGAAGTCCCACCCGTGCTTTCTTTTTAAAAAGTATTTATTTATTTATTTTTGACTGTACTGGGTCTGTTGCTTCGTGTGAGCTTTCTCTAGTTGTGGCGAGTGGGGGCTACTCTCTAGTTGTACTGCGTGTGCTTCTTGTTGCAGTGACTTCTCTTGTTGTGGAGCATGGAATCTTGGGTGCTTGCGCTTCAATAGTTGCAGCTCGTGGGCTCAGTAGTTGTGGTTCCCAGACTTTACAGCCTGGCAGGCCGATTCTTTACCACAGAGCCACCTCGGAAGCCTAGTTCCCCCTTACATATAGAATACAAACAGTTTTGCACAGTTTTTTGCCACATCTTGATTTCCTCCCTTTCAACATTATGTCCTGTGATACCCCAGATTCCCTTCCAACATGCACTGTCTATGGATCTCTGGAAATTCCTCCATCTCCTGGACATAGCTGCATGCTCCTAACCTAGGCCCTTGGCTCAAGCCTTTTCTGCTTGAGCTCTGTACTCTGTTGGATCCCTAACCATCCCCTCTTTCCATGTTCAGTTCTCACGCCCAGCAAATGACTTAGGGCATAGTCTCTGAATTAGAAATAGTTTTCATCAATAACACCAAAGTAAAAATATAGATAATAGCAATAGTAATACAAATAATACCAATAACTCGCATGGATCAAGCACTTACCTACTGTGCCAGGCACTGTTCTATGTGTTTTCTTTTTTTTTTTTATGTGTTATCAACATATAAATTTTGCTGTTCTTCCCGATAACTCCTCACCTGACATCTTCAGTGTCAGTGTGGACGAGGATGCAGACTGACCACACTCTTGATCCCTTCACTCCAGCACCAGCTGATGCTGGTTGAGTGCTCACCACGGGCCTATCTTTATTACTTTATTTAAACCTCACGACAGTGTAAGCAGGTACCATCATGAGATCCATTCTATAGACGTGACAGTTGAGGCACGGAGAGAGGTCAGCCAACTTGCCCAGGGTCACAGAGCAAGGAAATGGTGGGGCTCTGCAATCCGCCTCCATAATCTGTGGATTCTTTTTCTGCTGTGGGCTGATCTTCCTCTGGAGACACTGAGAACCCACAGCATAATGGCTGGGTCGGGTATTGTGACATTCCCACACCGCCCACCACAGGGCCTCTATACCACACCCAACATAGGCTTACTGACGCTCACAGGTACAAAAATGTGCAGGACAGATGTCATTTTCACAGGAAACCATTCTGCCCTCATTGAGAATCATCAGAGGATAAATATCTGCCTTCTCACAGACCCTCATGAATAAATGAATAAAGAGAAAGTGACTGAAGTGGTAAACATAAATCGGTGTGTGTGGTTACCTGTAAAGTTTTATTGGAAATCTTCAATGCCAAAGTGTTACTGCCCAGGATGTAAGGAACATCCTAAATATAAGCTTCCAAAGAGCACATTAGTGATGGGCGCACAAATGTCACCTCCTCTCCTCCACACCTGCACTAAAGTGTCATTATGTATGACATGGCAGTCCAGTGGTTAAGACTCTGTGCTTCCACTGTAGGGAAGACCGGTTCAATCCCTGGTGGGGGAAACTGAGATCCCACATGCCATGGGGCATGGGAAAAAAGAGAGAAAGAGAGGTTTAAAGAATTTATCAACACAGTTAATTAATGATAAAAATGATTAATGTCCTTCAGGATAAAGGTACCTAAGAGGCTGTCTGATCAAATCCCCGTGCCCCTCAAAGGCAGGTTGCCTAACACAGCAGCCCCAGCTCTGTCTACCTGCTCCTCCTTCTCTATTCCAACCCACTGGTAGAAGAGGGGCCACGTGTGAAAGTGCAGTGAGTGGATCAGGGCAGCACAGAGCTTCTCGGTGACTGACACTGAGCAATAGCACTCTGGTTTGATGTCTTTTAAAGGGGGATGAGGATTATGACGAGGGAGCAGGTAGAAACATAAATCAAGTGCAACGTGAAGCACGGGACTCGGTTAGAAGCTACGCTTGATATTCAGGATATTCCCACGCCCCAAGACACCTGTAAATACCTCTGGAACAAGCATAAACCCTCAGCCTGGCCTGGCTTTCATTTGCACTTCTCACTGCAGAAACAGAATTCTAGAAGTTAGAGGAGGGACAGAGGGGGAGGGGAGGGGAGGGGAGGGTGGCTTGGGGAAGGGTGAGGGTGGAGGGGAAGGAAGGAACTGAGGTGCAGGAGAGAAGGGCAGCGATGGGGGAGATGGAAACAAACTCTTCCTGATCTAGAACAGGGGTGCAAGTGTTGCAGGGTGCCTGCAGCCAGCGGTGGGGAGCTGAGTCCAGCCCTGTATGCAGAGCTGCACAGTTACCTGCCAAGTTGAAGGAAGGGCCCCGAAGGAAGGGCCCCTTGCACTGTAAGCTTTCTGAGAGCACTAAGCACTGGCCAGGGTCTACGCGTGCACTCTGACGTGGGTTAGCACAAATCGATAGTACTTGTTGCTTCGTAAGGGGCGGGTTGGGTTTCTTGCAGCTGGCTTCTGAACACACTGTGTGCCCTGAAATAGAGCCCCCAGGAGCCAGAGCAAGCAGCCCCCTAGCTAATCATGTCATCTGAATCACTAGCCCCATTCGTGGACTTTGGGGTGAATGAAACAGAACCAGAGCCCCATCCATTAGTTACAGAGTTGGAGCGGTGGAGGGGGGTTGGAGGGTGCAGACGTGCTCAGAGCCCACAGGACAAGGGGGACCACTGGGCTGTGGCTTTCTCCAGCCCCATCTTTGCATCTCTCGCTCCAAGGGAACTATGGGTTAGGAGCCTGCATCCCTGGAGAGATGTTCTCTTAACGTTTCTCCAGGGCTCTGGCTCCAGGGGCCAGTGAGGTCTCATTTCCCTGCCCATCCCCACCGCAGGTTGGCACGCCTCCACTTTATGGCCATGCCCTGGCCTCAAGTGCCCCCAGAGGGTCCCACCTACCTCGATCAAGGGGCAGGGCCGGAGGGAGTGGGGGGCCAGGGAGGGAGGGGGATCGAGGGAGGGAGGGCGCCTAAGCAGGAGCAAGCACACACTGGACCAGCAACACAAGCTACAACTGGGACCAGGCGCCCAGAAGAGAACTGACCCGGCGGTTAGCCCCAGGACTATCCCGGACTAGCACATCTGCACAGATCCGGGCATAGAGGCTGATTCATCCACAGCGCTCAAGACTGGAGCCTCCGCTGGGGGCAGGTGGGGTGGGGCCACAGCCTGGGTGATGCTATTGCAGCCTGGAAGACCGGGAAGAACCGCATGGCCAGAGGCCTTTCCGTGGGAGAGGCCAGTGGACCGGACTCAGCTGCTGCACAGTCACAGCCCTTGGTCTCGCTATAGCCTCTCTCTCGGCCTTGCTCCTTTTCCAGATATGAAGCCTCCCGTGGTATCAGCGATGGTAGTGGGAGGAGAGGAGGCCTAGTGTGGTCTGAACTGGAGCTGGGGGAAGTCGAGGAGGCGGCCAGGAGCCCAGGAGGAAGCAACAGCAGCAGCAGCTGGAGCTGCCCGCCTGGGGCCTGGGGATGAGGCGGGGGTGCGGGAGGGGAAACGAGGGAACCTGCAGAGGCGCCTCCACCACATCAATTCACCCTCTGAACCCAAGGATGGAGAGCCTTTTCCACCGCACCAGATACTTCGCCTGGTTCCCGAGTACACAGCTAACCTGGAGCTGCCTAGTTCTCCAGGGGGCTCGGTTGTCCCTGGGCTCCTCTGGTTCTCTTCTGCAGTCCCTCTTCAGAACCAAAAGCTACCTGGATAGCCCAAGGCCAACAGGGACACCTCCCTCAGGACTCTGTGGTAGAGGCAGTACCTACTGGGCATCCTGTGGTATTTAAATCCATCAAGTAGGCAACTGACCTTGTTTGTTAATAATGTTTTGTTGGAACCACGCATGAGGTACAGTGGAGCAAGTGCAGGGTCACACTTACCTATGTTTAAATTTTAGTAATATTTTCATCATGTGATATTTTTGCACTAATTTTTATATTTCCTAAATACTGGATTAAAATATTTTTGTCTTGAATACTGATTTTATTTGATGCCACAATAACATTTTGCACAGGAGGGAAACCACCTCCTAAAGCAAGTCTGGAGCTGAGTATTACAGAAACGTGTACTGGGGTAGGGGGCATGAAGGGGATGGAAACTTTAAAACCAAGCATGAAATAACATCCATATATTTAATTTTATCCACATCTCCAAATTCTGAACATTTTCATTTCATTCTCTGAGGAAGGAGCTTGCAAAGCACATGGATGAGGCTGCAGTCACAGTGCACGTGAGGAAACCTGAAAAAAAATTAGGCAGATCAGCCATCCCAAAACCTGCTTCTGGGCTTGGACACTTTTGTCCTGGACATTGTCATGTTGATTTGTGCTTATGGCCATTTCCATGATTGGAAAATAAGATTGGAACTCTCAGTTCAGTTCAGTCGCTCAGTCGTGTCCGACTCTTTGCAACCTCATGAACCGCAGCACACCAGGCCTCCCTGTCCATTACCAACCTTCGGAGTCCACTCAAA
Source organism: Capricornis sumatraensis (assembly GCF_032405125.1). NCBI lineage: Eukaryota > Metazoa > Chordata > Mammalia > Artiodactyla > Bovidae > Capricornis > Capricornis sumatraensis. The sequence goes on along the minus strand of NC_091092.1, from coordinate 37,988,593 downwards.
CCCATGTCCATTGAGTCAGTGATGCCATCCAACCATCTCATCCTCTGTCGTCCCCTTCTCCTCCTGCCCTCAATCTTTCCCAGCATCTGGATTTTTCCAGTGAGTCAGCTCTTCACATCAGGTGGCCAAAGTATTGGAGTTTCATCTTCACCATCAGTCCTTCCAATGAACACCCAGGACTTATCTCCTTTAGGATGGACTGGTTGGATCTCCTTGCACTCCAAGGAACTCTCAAGAGTCTTCTCCAACACCACAGTTCAAAAGCATCAATTCTTCGGTGCTCAGCTTTATATTCCAACTCTCACATCCATACATGAATACTGGAAAAACCATAGCCTTGACTAGATGGACCTTTGTTGACAAAGTAATGTCTCTGCTTTTTAATATGCTGCCTAGGTTGGTCATAACTTTCCTTCCAAGGAGTAAGCGTCTTTTAATTTCATGGCTGCAATCACCATCTGCAGACTCTGAAAGTGGCAGTTGCTCAGTCCTGTCTGACTCTTTGACACCCCATGGAGTATATAGTCCATAGAATTCTCCAGGCCAGAATACTGTACTGGGCAGCCATTCCCTTCTCTAGGGATCTTCCCAACCCAGGGATCAAACCCAGGGCTCCTACATTGCAGGCAGATTCTTTACCAGCTGAGCCACCAGGGAAGCCCTTAGGGGCTCTAAGGGGTAGTAAATGGGATCAGTAAATTCAAGCTCACGGAAATAGTCCATTACCAGTGAGAACATAGTTCCCAAAGGGAAAAAATAGAGCCACTTTTCCTACACCTGTGGTACCTGCCTATCTACCATCTAGCTATCTAAATACATATAGATACAGTCTCTTCTAATAAAGTGCAGGTCCTCCTAACACAAATATCCTTTAGGGAGGAAGTTAGCCCTCCTGAACGCAATACTTCCGTCTTATGAGTAGTTCATACTGGGACTCAGTATGACCTGAAAGTACTTAATGCGCTGAGGAGCTGGGTTATAAGAGGGTTCAACCGTACTATTTGAAATATTCAAAACCAAGCATACTCTCTGAGGTAAAATGAGTGATTCTTGAATACTTCAGTGCGGGTACAAGGGAGTAACTGGTTCAGAGAAAACACTATAGGAGTGACTAGCATGCATTAGTAGCACCGAGATGGACGGGCTTGAAAGCTTAAAGTCCACGTTCTCCTGCCGTTGTTTTTCAGCGTTTGGTAATGCAAGGTAGGGAGTGGCAGCGCTAAACTTGTCAGTGAAAACAAAACCAAAAATGAACAATTACGGACAAATTTCCAGTGACCCAAAAAGGGTAAAAAATAGAATTGTAATATATAGTCTACTTATGCCTTGAAGATATCACACAGATTCAATGTTATGAAACTATCAAATGCAGAAGTGAATATTCTCTCGAGGAATTTCTAATCTAAGGATTTTTTTTAAACCACTTTTTGTGGTACAGTTAGGAACAAGTGGGTTTTGTGGAATTTGTTTGGTGATGGTGGGGTAGCTGTCAATTCAGGGTAGATTTGGACCTGTGTTAATCTGAAGTACCTTTTCATTTCCTCAAGTAGTGATGACTTATTTCTAGGTCATGGGATCAGCAGGTGAATACTGGAGACCACAGAAAACCTTAAGTTGTGTCAAAGAAGCTCTAGTAGGAGGAAAAATCAGGAACGTTTTATTATTAGCGTTGCTGCAGAGCCCCTGAGTGAGGGATGTGATGGACCTGGGCTGCAGACCTGATAGGGGTTGGAGTGACGGGTCTGGAAACCTGGGCTGGGAGCCTAAGGCCAGGGGCTGGGCTCACAGTCAGTCTGGCCAGGCCTTGGGAGGCCCAGGCCTCTGCTCTGTCACACAGGCCAAGAAAACTCACAGGGAAAGGAAACCTGACGTTTTGGTGACTTGCTTCTCCTGGCTTTACACAGTGGTCTCTTGGAGGAGTCTGAAGGGCGAAAGGGCAACAAGAAACAAGGGAAAAGAGAAAATGTTCTCATCTGTGTCCAAACCACAGCATGAATACCCAAGAACCTCCTTTTCTCTTTCTTTTTTCCAATGAGGTATAGCTGATGTACATTAGTTTCAGGTGTGTAACATAATATTTGTTGTCTGCATACATTGCAAAATGATTACCGCAAGTGTAGTTAAGGTCCATCACCATACAGCTACAGATGATTTTTCTAGGGGTGAGAAGAAACTCATTTTTGTTACTGCTGTTGTTTTTCTTTTTTTGCCCACACCTTGTGCTTTTCAGGATCTCAGTTCCCTGACGAGGGATTGAACTTGGGTCATGGCAGTGAAAGCTCAGCATCCCCACCGCTAGACCCCGAGGGAACTCCCAAGAAGAAACTCTTAATGTTTTCCCCTTTCTCTTTTGCAAATATAACCGACTTGCTTTGTGTAAACACTCTTGGGAGTAGAGACCTAATGCTGGCCCACATACCCCACTGTGGGCTCTGGTACATTTTGGTTTGTACCACTGGTCCATTTGAATCCTCCTGAAATGAGCTCTATTGCGCTTTCTTATTGGCTCAGATGATAAAGAACCTGCCTGCAATGCAGGAGTCCTGGGTTCTATCCCTGCATTGGGAAGATCCCCTGGAGGAGGAAATGGCACCCCACCACACTATTCTTGCCTAAAAAATTCCATGGACGGAGGACTCTGGTGGGCTATAGTCCACGGCATTGCAAAGGTTTGGACATGACCTAGTGACTAACACTTTCACTTTAAAAATGAGCTCTATTACACTGGTCTTCTTTATGTACTCATGTAGAGGAAGGATCCTTAATCCTAAAATCACAGAGCGAAAATGAGGAGTCAGGCAAGGAGAGGAGGTTTCCACTGTCACAATTAGTAGTCTGGGAACTTCCAAAATGATTAAATGCTGTGTAAATACCATTAACTAAGATGCTGAGCAGACGGTGTGGTTTAATTGACATGGTTTTGTTAATAGTTGCCAGACATCCTGGGAAAAGACTTTGTGTGGCCCCACCTCCACAGTTAAAAAAATTTTTTTATTGAGGTACAATTGACATACATTATTTTCTTGGGCTCCGAAATCGCTACAGATGGTGACTGCAGCCATGAAATGAAAAGACGCTTGCTCCTTGGAAGATAAACTATGACCAACCTAGACAGCATATTAAGAAGTGGAGACATTACTTTGCCGTCAAAGATCCGTCTACTCAAAGCTATGATTTTTCCAGGAGTCATGTGTGGATGTGAGAGTTGGACTGCAAAGAAAGCAAGTGCTGAAAAATTCATGCTTTTGAAGTGTGGTGTTTGAGAAGACTCTTTAGAGTCCCTTGGAGTGTAAGGAGATCAAGCCAGTCAATCCTAAGGAAATCAGTCCTGAATAGTCATTGGAAGGACTGATGCTCAAGCTCAAGCTCCAATACTTTGGCCATATGATTCGAAGAACTGACTCATTGGAAAAGACCTTAATAATGGGAAAAATTGAAGGCAGGAGGAAAACTAGACAACAGAGGATGAAATGGTTGAATGCATCAGCAACTCGATGGACATGATTTTGAGCAAGCTTCAAGAGTTGGTGATAGACAGGGAAACCTGGCGTGCTGCAGTCTATGGGTGGCAAAAGTCAGACAAGCCTGAGCACTGTAATGAACTGAACTGACATACATTGTATTAGTTTCTGGTGTATAACATAGTGATTCAGTGATCTTATACACTGAAATAACCACAATAAGTCTAGTTAACATCATCACCACATCAAAATTTTTCTTATAATGTAATTTTTAAAAGCTACCCACTCAACATCTTTCAAATAGACAATACAAATATTAGTAACTATAATTACCACCCTGTACATTACACATCCCCCTATGAAGTGTTTGTACCTTTGAATCCCTTCACCATTTTTTGAACCTCTGGGAACCACCAATCTATTCTGTTCTGTGAGCGTTTTTTAAAAATTGTTTTTGGTAGATTGTTGTTTGTTTTGAGAGTCCTCCATGAAAAAGGAGAAGGAAATGGCAACCCACTCCAGTATTCTTGCCTAGAGAATCCCATGGACAGAGGAGCCTGGTGGGCTGCCATCTGTGGGGTCGCACAGAGTCGGACATGACTGAAGTGACTTAGCAGCAGCAGCAGCATGTAAAAATGACATCATACAGTATCTGTCTTTATGATTTATTTCACTTAGCATAGTGCTCTCAAGATTCATCCATGTAGCAAATTGAAATTTTCCTTTTTGTGGGTGAATAATATTCCATTGTATATACAGGTATGTCTCATTTATTGTGCTTAACTTTAATGCACTTTGAAGATATTGTGTTTCTTGTTTACACATTGAGGTTTGTGGCCACCTTGCATCTAGCAAGTCTAGTGGTGCCATTCATCCAAAAGCATTTGCTCACTTCTTGCCTCTGTCACATTTTGGTCCTTTTGGCAATATTTCAAGCTTTTTCATCATTGTTATATTTGCTATGGTGATCTGTGATCAGTGATCTGTTACTGCTGCAAAAATAATCCAACTTGCTGAACGCTCAGATGATGGTTAACATTTCTTAGCAGTATTTTTAAATTAGGGTATTTATGGTGTTTTCTAAGACATAATGCTATTATACACTTAATAGACTACAAATACAGTGTAAAATGATGTTTATATATATCGGGAAAACAAGAAATTCGTGTGGATGACGTTGTAGTGCTGTTTGCTTCATTGCTGTGGTCTGGAACCAAACCCTCAGTATCTCCGAGCCGTGCCTGTATACACGTGTTCTTTGTCCACGCATCTGTGGATAGACAGTGAGGTTGTTTCCTTATCTGGCTGTTGCACGCAATGCTGCAGTGAACACGGGGGTGCCACACTGCGGCTGACCTTGTTCTAAAATACCTAGTTCCACTCTCCTGCCTTAGATCACCTGATGGTGTTGCACTCTCCTAGGTGAGGTGAAGGGCTGGTAGGACTATGGTGTTTCCCCACTCCAGGCAACATCACCGTCCATCTAGAATCCTGAACCTGAGGGTAGAACCGAATCAGCTGACAGTGTCTTGAGCCCACAAAAGCTGGAGGGTGGGGACAGGTTGGCGAATGCAGAAATGATGGTGGTCTGCCTCTTTCCCTCCAATTATTGGCTGGGCAGAAACTGAGTTAGAATGAAGTTGAACCTAGTTAGGTGAACTTCCCTTAGCATTCAAGACTAAAATATTAAAGCAGTATCCAGAGCTTCAGCAACTCTCATGTCCCAGTAAGACAATTCACAAGAACCCTGAGCCCCCTTGCCAGACCACCTTTCTAACTCTCAAGAGGTTAGATGGATAAAAGCCCCCCTCAGTCATCGTTCTGTCTAAAAAGCCAACATGTTCCTTCCTATTAATCATTTAGTTCAGACTGAAGATGGCCTTTTAAAATTGATGCTGTTTCCCTCATTATGACTTTGAAAGGGGTTGAGTTTTTATCATGCACAGCTCCAAAGACCAGGGTGACACTGTCCCTAGTGGGGAGGGGCACAGCAGCTGGACTGCTGTTAGAGCACGAACATTTCTTCATCCTGTTACCAGGCAACGCGTTGACAGCAGGGACACGGTACTGTTCGCCGGCAGGCTTACATGTAAGTCGTGGAAAATAATCCAAGAACACTAAAAGTGAGAGGACAGGAGCAAAGCAGTAAGCCTAGACCAGAGCTTGGCACATACAGGCAACCATCCCTAAGGATCGGCTGGAGGGAGGGATGCAGCGTTAACCTTCCTACAGTATTTTAGCAATGAAACAGTTTCTTCCATTTCATCAGTGGCATATAGATTTGCATGTTGTGTTTTTCTCTTAAGACCTTAACTGCCCAAGGCTTACGAGTGTGAGGGCCAAGTGTTGGCGATATCAGAGGGCTGTAATTCTCAGACATATGTCCCCTGTGGCCTTGGGTCACCCTCTCGTCATAATCCTGTATGGACCCCAAAGGGCCACATTGTTTTCAGGCCCAACTGGAGTTGGGTGCCTCTGCTGCCACTGCAGCCCCAAACACCCAGGCCCCCCACGCCACCCTTGCCTCCTCCACCTGTGCCCTCCTTTGTGTTAGCTTGGTTTGGCCTGGCAAGGGCCCCTGTCTACAGCATTCATTTTGTAGCCCCTGTCTTGTAAGACTTGTTTCCTATGACAGTTTTTCTAAGGTGTTTTTCTGCCAGTTTCAGATTTTTCATAGCACCTCAGCAAGAGCACTTCACTGAATGCCTGATAGATGAACTGAAAAAATGAAAATAGAACACTGTTTTTATAGGGCGTTTAGGGGGTATTTTCAGGAAAGATGTGAGTTCTTCTGTATACTTGTTTTTATATGTGAAATGGGGTTAGTACTGTATGCATAAGAATTGCTGAGGGCTTCCCTGGTGGCCCAATGGTTAAGAATTGGCCTGCCAATGCAGGGAACATGGGTTTAATCCCTCGTCTGGGAAGATCCCACGTGTCACAGAGTAACAAGTCCCATGTGCTGCAACTACCGAACCTGAGGGCTGCAACTACTGAAGCCTGCACGCCCTAGAGCCCGTGCCCCACAATGAGAAGCCACCATATGAGAAGCCTCCACAGCACAACTAGAGTAGCCCCTGCCTGCTGTACCTAGAGAAAGTCCTTGGGAAGTAAAGACCAAGCCCAGCCAAAAGTAAATAAAACTGGTGTAAAAAAAAAAAAAAAAAAAGAATTGGTAAGGAATGTCAAGCTGGTCCCTTTTCATGAGGTGACATCCTGAGTCACTATCACTGGGCCCTACACTTCTCAGGCACATACAGGTGTATGATGGGGTGGGGAAAGTCTCGAGAGAGAGAACGATGTGCCTCAAAACATGGCCAAGCTCCATGCATGATGAGGAGTTCAGGCACGAGCCTGGACTCTAAAGGAATCTTCCTAAGAAACTACTGTTCATAGGGCTTTCTGGGAAGGCAGCATCCAAACATTCCCCTACTTTTGTTCTAGCTGCTCTAAATTCTGTTCACTGCTCTCCCTTTTTGTGGAGGATAGAGACGAACAAACCATTCTGGCCCAAAGCAAACACAGGAGACTCCATCAAGTCCAGAAAGGCTCTTGTCCCTTTTCTCCCCTGCCCCCACCACAGGAGCCATATTATTGTCATCCCCGGCTCGGGAGTGACAATCATGCCTTCAAATGTATTCTGTCTCGTTCAGAATCCTTGAGAGGACCCCAGTTCCTGATGACTAAACACTAAAAGGAAACCTTTCCGTTGAGTGCTGCTGGAAGCAAGAGGGAGGCCTTGCTTAATATTCCAGATGAATGGATCATTGAAAAGAAGCAATGAGACTTCGGCTTTCTTCATGCTGTCCTCCTCATGTGAAACTGTCAGGCTACAAACAAAAGGAAAAATGAACTGAGGAATTACTGTCAAATTTTGGGGCACAGTAATGGTAATACGGTTATGTTGAAAAAAGAATGTCTCTCTTTTAGAGAAACATGCTGATTTGTTTATACATGAAATGACATCTGGGTTTTGTTTCAAAATAAATGGGGGTGGTGGCAACTTCCCATAAGTTGATGATTCTTCAAGTTGGTATGTGAATGAGAGATCATTACACTGTTCTCTATACTTGTGTATATATTTGACCTTTTCCATAATAAAAATTGAAGAAAAAACCTGGTCATTTGTGTTTCCTTTCCTTTTGATGGGCTTTCCCCCCTCTTCCTTTTGTATCTTCATTTGTATCTTCCTTTTGTATCAACATATTAAAATTGATAAAATGTTTAGCCCTAAAACATTAATATCTTTGACCAGGTAGACATGATTTTGCTGTCCCATTTGTTATATAACATAGATTCATTCTTTGGGACATTTATATCATGAACTGTTGTAGGCATTGGAAGCATGAAATTACAGTTACACTGGGTATTAGATGATATAAGGAATTATTAACTTATTGGGTGAGATAATGGTATTGCATTTAAGAAAACTTCCTTTTTTAATGAGTTGCATACAGAAATACTTAGTGTACTTTACCTGGAATAGCTCGGTGACAACAAAAAATCCCTATCTGAAGCAAATGTCAAAATGCTAACAGATGTTACACCTGAGTGAGTGACAAGCACTGTATACGGCATTAATGACACTACTCCCTTCACTTCTGGATGTTTGAGTATCTTTGTGATGTGTGTGTTTGCGGGGATGCGTCAGTCTAGTGGAGGAGACAGAGGGAAGGGGGTCAGTAGGATCTGAGTGACAGGGAAGTGGGGAGGGAAGGGGGTGATCTAGGCACACAGAGGAGTCTCACCATCAGGCTGATTTCGGGAGGGTGGCTGAGGAATGGTTAACCATGAAGAGGTGACTCTTAAGCCAGTTCTGCCTCGTCAGCTTTATTACAAGAGTAATGCACGTCCATCTACACAGCCAGTCGGCCAAGCTCTGTGTGAGGAGAGATTGGACTGTAGGCAGCCAGACTCTGTACCACATGGCAGAGTCAGGAGAAAGAACATGCAATATGAGGAGATGAAAGTCACTCTGAGGCCACACAGGACGCTGCAGGACAGCGACGGTGTACATGTGATGAGAGAGCCAGCGATCAACAGGGATCTGACTTTACCCTGAAGCCAAGGAGAGCTCTGGAAGGATTTTAAGCAGGGACTGCCATGCTCAGATCTGTGCTTCAGGAAAGCTCAGTCTTCCAGCAGGGAGGAAGAAAGGTGACATCAGAGGAAGGGGGCCTGCCTGTAATGTGTCCCTAGAGGAGGCACCCTCTGTCAATCACTAGCCAGGGGAGGGCACAAAAAAGGGGATTTGTTGTGATGCAGCCCCACAGGAAGTGTCTTGCAGAAATCAGCTGCTGGCCTGAAGGGTCCCCTATGTTGTGCTTCTTTGAGGATTGCACAAAGCTGCCCACTGAGTGTGAGTATCTCACAAAAGAGCCGCTCCACTGGGCTGATGCAGCCCCCTATGGCCTGGTTTGGCACCACATGTCTCACAGACTGACCCCAACTTGGTTCTCTGCCACAGGCCTTGTGCAGCTACACACAACCACTCTGGAGTCACACTGCTTAGCTCTGAATCCCAACTGTGTGACCTTGGGTGCAGGCGGTTCTTATAACCTGCTCGGGTCTTCTGTCTCCCCAACTCGAAGATGCGTCCTACAGTGACTGTGTTGACTAAGCAGCAATAGTGCATATCAGGCACCTAGCAGGGTCCCTGATGCTAAGTCAGTGAGTGTTCCAAACTCTTGGCTGTTAAGGGGAGGTCCTAAAATGGCAGAGGAATAGGATGGGGAGACCACTTTCTCCCCCACAAATTCACCAAAACATTTGAATGCTGAGTAAATTCCACAAAACAACTTCTGAATGCTGGCAGAGGACATCAGGCACCCAGAAAAGCAGCCCGTTGTCTTTGACAGGAGGTAGGAAAAAATATAAAAGACAGAAAGAGAGACAAAAGAGGTAGGGATGGAGCTCCATCCTGGGAAGGGAGTCTTAAGAAAGAGAGAAGTTTCCAAACACCAGGAAACACTCTCACTGCTGAGTCTGTGGCGAGCCTTGCAACCACAGAGGGCAACATAACCGGGAGGAAAAATAAATAAATAATTAAAACCTACAGATTACGTGCCCAATATAACTGCCCCAGCAGAGAAGCAGCGCAGAACCCTGCATCCGCCACTAGCAAGCGGGGGCTGGGCAGGGAGACATGGGCTGCATTGCTTAGACTAAGGACCGGGTCTGAATGCCCCGAGGGCAATCTGAGGGAACTAACTTGGGCTAGCAAGCCAGACTGTGGGATCGCTAGCACGCAAAAAGCCCTGACCTGGCGACCCACTCTAGTACTCTTGCCTGGAAAATCCCATAGACGGAGGAGCCTGGTAGGCTGCAGTTTATGGGGTCACTAAGAGTCAGACACGACTGAGCGACTTCACTTTTCACTTTCATGCACTGGAGAAGGAAATGGCAACCTACTTCTGTGCTCTTGCTTGGAGAATCCCAGGGAAGGAGGAGCCTGGTGGGCTGCCGTCTATGGGGTCGCACAGAGTCGGACACGACTGATGCGACTTAGCAGCAGCAGCAGCAGCAAGACACCACCAGGCCCGTTCACAGAACAAAGGACTGAGCAGAGCTAGCTGGCTGCAGACCGGCCCATCCCCCTCTGGTGACAGGCAGGCGAGGGCAGCCAGAGCCAGAAGGGGGCAATCACGGCCCCAGAGAGGCATCATCTACCAAACTGCAAGCAAGCTTCATTGCTAACCAAGACTTCTTGGGGTTCTGGATGGTCAACATCTGCCTGAGAAGGTGCGCTGGTTGTACACCCAGAAAACCGAGTGGCAAGGACGGGGAAAGCGATAAGTTGCAGCAACTGTGCTCGCCAAACACCTGGTCACCTGAGCTGCTCAGACCTGGGAAGGGCACAAAATGCAGGCCCAACCGAGTCTGCGCCTCTGAGGACTACCCGGGCACCTGAACCTGAGCATCTTAGACCTTGGAAGTGCATACGACCCAGGGCTGACCCCAGCCAGTACCCAGCAGAGCAACCTAGAGCCTAAGCAGTGTAGACAGGGAAAGCACACACGCCGTGAGAGGGGGCAAACCCAGTGTGGCCGAGACACTGCACACTGCGAACATATGCCAAGGTTACTTGTTTGCACTGTCCCTCCCTCCCCACAGCACGACTGAACAAGTGAGCCTAAAAAAGTGTCCACCACTGCCCCCTTGTGTCCGGGCGGAAATTAGACACTGGAGAGACCAGCAACCAGAAGCAGCTAAAACAGACGGAACCTCCTTGAAAGTGACAGGTGCAATAGATTAAAACCCTGTCGTTAGTACCAACTACATAGGAAGGGGCCTATAGATCTTGAGAAATATAAGCCAGATCAAGGAACTATCTGAAAATGAACTGACCCCACACTGCCCACAACACCACCAGAGAAAGTCCTAGATATATTTTTAGTATTTTTACTATCATTCTTTATTTTTTAAATTTTAAGTCCTCTATTACTCCTTTAATTTTCATTTTTATAACCTACTATGACTTTGCAAAAAGAGAGACCCTAATTTTTGAGACTTTGCTTTTTTTTTCGTTAATATTGTATTTTTGAAAATCCAACTTCTACTCTAGACTTTTAATCGTTGCTTTTTGGTATTTGTTATCAATTTAGTACCTTTAAGAACCCAATCTTCAGTACCTATTTTTACTTGGGAGTGAGATTACTGGCTTGACTGCTCTCTCCCCCTTTGGACTTTCCTTTTTCTCCACCAGGCCGCCTTTATCTCCTCCCTCCCCCTTCGCTTCTCTACCCAACTCTGTGAATCTCTTTGTGTGTTCCAGATGGTGGAGAACACTTAGGGAACTGCTTACTGGCTGGATCTCTCACCTTTTGATTCCCCCTTTTATCCTCCTGGCCACCTGTCTCCTTCCTCCCTCTTCTATTCTCTGTACAACTCCGTGAACATCTCTGAGCGGTCCAGACTGTGGAGTGCACATAAGGAAGTGATTACTGGCTAGCTTGCTCTCTCCTCTTTTGATTCCACCTCTCCTCCTGGTCACCTCTCTCTCTCTCCTCCCTCTTCTCATCCATGTAACTCTGTGAACCTCTCTGGGTGTCCCTCACTGTGGAGAAACTTTTCATCTTTAACCTAGATATTTTATCAATGGTGCTGTATAGATGGAGAAGTCTTGAGGCTACTGTAAAAATAAGACTGAAAACCAGAAGCAGGAAGCTTAAGTCCAAATCCTGAGAACACCAGAGAACTCCCGACTCCAGGGAACATTAATCAACAGGAACTCATCAAACACCGACATACCTACACTGAAACCAAGCACCACCCAAGGGCCAACAAGTTCCAGCACAAGACATACCACGCAAATTCTCCAGCAACACAGGAACATAGCCCTGAGCTTCAATATACAGGCTGCTCAAAGTCACTCCAAACCCATTGACATCTCATAACTCATTCCTGGACACTTCACTGGACTCCAGAGAGAAGAAATCCAGCTCCACCCACCAGAACACCGACACAAGCTTCCCTATCCAGGAAACCCTCACAAGCCACCTGTACAACCCTACCCACACTGAGGAAACTCCACAATAAAGAGAACTCCACAAACTGCCAGAATACAGAAAGGCCACCCCAAACGCAGCAATATAAACAAGATGAAGAGACAGAGGAATACCCAGCAGGTGGCTCAGACGGTAAAGCGTCTGTCTACAATGCGGGAGACCTGGGTTCGAGCCCTAGGTTGGGAAGATCCCCTGGAGAAGGAAATGGCAATCCACTCCAGTACTATTGCCTGGAGAATCCCATGGACAGAGGAGCCTGGTAGGCTACAGTCCATGGCGTCGCAAAGAGTTGGACACGACTGAGTGACTTCACTTAGTCAGTCAGTCAGTCAAAGGAACAGGATAAATGCCCACCAAACCAAACAAAAGAGGAAGAGATAGGGAATCTACCTGATAAAGAATTCCAAATAATGATAGTGAAAATGATCCAAAATCTTGAAATCAAATTGGAATCAGAGATAAATAGCCTGGAGACAAGGATTGAAAGATGCAAGAAAGGTTTAACAAGGACCTAGAAGAAGTAAAAAAGAGACAATATATAATGAATAATGCAATAAATGAGATCAAAAACACTCTGAAGGGAACAAACAGTAGAATAATGGAGGCAGAAGATAGGATTAGTGAGGTAGGAGATAGAATGGTAGAGATAAATGAATCAGAGAGGAAAAAAGAAAAATGAATTAAAAGAAATGACAATCTCAGAGACCTCTCAGTTCAGTTCAGTTCAGTTCAGTCGCTCAGTCGTGTCTGACTCTTTGTGACCCCATGAATCGCAGCACGCCAGGCCTCCCTGTCCATCACCAACTCCCGGAGTCCACTCAGACTCACGTCCATCGAGTCAGTGATGCCATCCAGCCATCTCATCCTCTGTCGTCCCCTTCTCCTCCTACCCCCAATCCCTCCCAGCATCAGAGTCTTTTCCAATGAGTCAACTCTTCGCATGAAGTGGCCAAAGTACTGGAGTTTCAGCTTTAGCATCATTCCTTCCAAAGAAATCCCAGGGCTGATCTCCTTCAGAATGGACTGGTTGGATCTCCTTGCAGTCCAACGGACTCTCAACAGTCTTCTCCAATACCACAGTTCAAAAGCATCAATTCTTTGGCACTCAGCCTTCTTCACAGTCCAACTCTCACATCCATACATGACCACTGGAAAAAACGTAGCCTTGACTAGACAGACCTTAGTCGGCAAGTAATGTCTCTGCTTTTGAATATGCTATCTAGGTTGGTCATAACTTTTCTTCCAAGGAGTAAGCGTCTTTTAATTTCATGGCTGCAGTCACCATCTGCAGTGATTTTGGAGCCCCCCCCCAAAAAGTCTGACACTGTTTCCACTGTTTCCCCATTTATTTGCCATGAAGTGATGGGACCAGATACCATGATCTTCGTTTTCTTAATGTTGAGCTTTAAGCCAACTTTTTCACTCTCTACTTTCACTTTCATCAAGAGGCTTTTCAGTTCCTCTTCACTTTCTGCTCTAGGACAGTGTTAAACACCCCAACTCAAATAATCGGAATCCTAGAAGAAGAAGACAAAAAGAAAGACCATGAGAAAATACTTGAGGAGATAATAATTGAAAACCTCCCTAAAATGGGGAAGGAAATAATCACCCAAGTCCAAGAAACCGAGAGAGTCCCAAATAAGATAAACCCAAGGAGAAACTCCCCAAGACACATATTAATCAAATTAACAAGGATCAAACACAAAGAACAAATATTAAAAGCAGCAAGGGAAAAACAACAAATAACATACAAGGGGATTCCCATAAAGATAACAGCTGACCTTTCAGTATAAACTCTTCAGGCCAAGAGGGAATGGCAGGACATACTTAAAGTGATGAAAGAAAATAACCTACAGCCCAGATTACTGTACCCCGCAAGGATCTCTTTCAAATATGAAGGAGAAATCAAAAGCTTTACAGACAAGCAAAAGCCGAGAGAATTCAGCACCACCAATTCAGCACTCTCCAACAAATGCTAAAGGGTCATCTCTAGACAGGAAACACAAAAAGGGTGTATAAACTCGAACCCAAAACAATAAAGTAAATGGCAACGGGATCATACTTATCAATAATTACCTTAAACATAAATGAGTTGAATGCCCGAACCAAAAGACAAAGACTGGCTGAATGGATACAAAAGCAAGACGCCTATATATGTTGTCTACAAGAGACCCACCTCAAAACAGGGGACACATATAGACTGAAAGTTCAAGGGCTGGAAAAAGATATTCCATGCAAATAGAGACCAAAAGAAAGCAGGAGTAGCAATACTCATATCAGATAAAATAGACTTTAAAACAAAGGCTGTGAAAAGAGACAAAGAAGGACACTATATAATGATGACAGGATCAATCCAAGAAGAAGATATAACAATTATAAATATATATGCACCCAACATAGGAGCACCGCAATATGTAAGACAAATGCTAATAAGCATGAAAGGGAAATTAACAATAACACAATAATAGTGGGAGACTTTAATACCCCACTCACAACTATGGATAGATCAACTAAACAGAAAATTAACAAGGAAACACAAACGTTAAATGATGACAGACCAGTTAGACCTAATTGATATCTATAAGACATTTCACCACAAAACAATGAATTTTGGCTTTTTCTCAAGTGCACACGGAACCTTCTCCAGGATAGATCACATCCTGGGCCATAAATCTAGCCTTGGTAAATTCAAAAAAATTTAAATCACTCCAAGCTTCTTTTCTGACCATAATGCAGTAAGATTAGATCTCAATTACAGAAGAAAAACTACTAAAAATCCCAACATATGGAAGCTGAACAACACACTGCTGAATAACCAACAAATCACAGAAGAAATCAAAAAAGAAATCAAAATATGCATAGAAATGAGTGAAAATGAAAACACAACATCTCGAAACCTGTGGGACACTGTAAAAGCAGTGCTAAGGGGAAGTTTCATAGCAATACAGGCATACCTCAAGAAACAAGAAAAAAGTCAAATAAATAACCTAAGTCTACACCTAAAACAACTAGAAAAGGAAGAAACGAAGAACCCCAGGGTTAGTAGAAGGAAAGAAATCTTAAAAATGAGGGCAGAAATCAATGTAAAAGAAACAAAAGAGACCATAGCAAAAATCAACAAAGCCAAAAACTGGTTCTTTGAAAGGATAAATAAAACTGACAAACCATTAGCCAGACTCATCAAGAAACAAAGGGAGAAAAATCAAATCAATAAACTTAGAAATGAAAATGGAGAGATCCCAACAGACAACACAGAAATACAAAGGATCATAAGAGACTACTATCAGCAATTATATGCCAATAAAATGGACAACGTGGAAGAAATGGACAAATTCTTAGAAAAGTACAACTTTCCAAAACTGCACCAGGAAGAAATAGAAAATCTTAACAGACCCATCACAAGCACGGAAATTGAAACTGTAATCAGAAATCTTGCAGCAAACAAAAGCCCAGGTCCAGATGGCTTCACAGCTGATTCTACCAAAAATTTAGAGAAGAGCTAACACCTATCCCACTCAAACTCTTCCAGAAAATTGCACAGGAAGGTCAACTTCCAAACTCATTCTATGAGGCCACCATCAGCTTAATACCAAAACCTGACAAAGATGTCACAAATAAAGAAAACTACAGGCCAATATAACTGATAAATATAGATGCAAAAATCTTTAACAAAATTCTAGCAATCAGAATCCAACAACATATTAAAAAGATCATACATCATGATCAAGTGGGCTTTATCCCAGGGATGCAAGGATTCTTCAATATCTGCAAATCAATGTAATACACCACATTAACAAATTGAAAAACAAAAGCCATATGATGTCAACAGATGCAGAGAAAGCCTTTGAAAAATTCAATATCCATTTGTGATAGAAACTCTCCAGAAAGCAGGAATAGAAGGAACATACCTCAACATAATAAAAGCTATATATGACAAACCCACAGGAAGCATTATCCTCAATGGTGAAAAATTGAAAGCATTTTTCCTAAAGTCAGGAACAAGACAAGGGACCCACTTTCACTACTAGTATTCAACATAGTTTTGGAAGTTTTGGCCACAGCAATCAGAGCAGAAAAAGAAATAAAAGGAATCCAAACTGGAAAAGAAGAAGCAAAACTCTCACTGTTTGCAGATGACATGATCCTCTGCATAGAAAACCCTAAAGACTCCACCAGAAAATTACTAGAGCTAATCAGTGAATATAGTAACGTTGCAGGATATAAAATCAACACACAGAAATCCCTTGCATTCCTATACACTAATAATGAGAAAACAGAAAGAGAAATTAAGGAAACAATTCCATTCACCCTTGCAACAAAAAGAATAAAATACTTAGGAATATATCTACCTAAAGAAACTAAAAACCTATATATAGAAAACTATAAAACACTGATGAAAGAAATCAAAGAAGACACTAATAGATGGAGAAATATACCGTGTTCATGGATCAGAAGAATCAATATAGTGAAAATGAGTGTACTATCCAAAGCAATCTATAGATTCAGTTCAATCCCTATCAAGCTACCAATGGTATTTTTCACAGAGCTAGAACAAATAATTTCACAATTTGTATGGAAATACAAAAAACCTCGAATAGCCAAAGCAATCTTGAGAAATAAGAATGGAACTGGAGGAATCAACCTGCCTGACTTCAGGCTCTACTACAAAGCCACAGTCATAAAGAGAGTATGGTACTCACACAAAGACAGAGATATAGATCAATGGAACAAAATAGAAAGCCCAGAGATAAATCCACACACCTATGGACACCTTATATTTGACAAAGGAGGCAAGAATATACAATAGAGAAAAGACAATGTCTTTAACAAGTGGTGCTGGGAAAACTGGTCAACCACTTGTAAAAGAATGAAACTAGAACACTTTCTAACACCATACACAAAAATAAACTCAAAATCGATTAAAGATCTAAATGTAAGACCAAAAACTATAAAACTCCTAGTGGAGAACATAGGCAAACACTCTCCGACATAAATCACAGCAGGATACCCTATGACCCACCTCCCAGAATATTGGAAATAAAAGCAAAAATAAACAAATGGGACCTAATTAAAATTAAAAGCTTCTGCACAATGAAGGAAACTATAAGCAAGGTGAAAAGACAGCCTTCAGAATGGGAGAAAATAATAGCAATAAAGCAACTGACAAAGACTTAATCTCAAAAATATACAAGCAACTCCTGCAGCTCAATTCCAGAAAAATAACCTGATCAAAAAATGGGCCAAAGAACTAAACAGACATTTCCCCAAAGAAGACATACAGATGGCTAACAAACACATGAAAAGATGCTCAACCGTCACTCATTATCAGAGAAATGCAAATCAAAACCACAATGAGGTACCACTTCACACCAGTCAGAATGGCTGCTATCCAAAAGTCTACAAGCAATAAATGCTGGAGAGGGTGTGGAGAAAAGGGAACCCTCCTACACTGTTGGTGGGAATGCAAACTAGTACAGCCACTATGGAGAACAGTGTGGAGATTCCTTAAAAAACTGGAAATAGAACTGCCATACGACCCAGCAAGCCCGCTGCTGGGCATACACACTGAGGAAACCAGAATTGAAAGAGACACATGTACCTCAATGTTCATCGCAGCACTGTTTATAATAGCCAGGACATGGAAGCAACCTAGATGTCCATCAGCAGATGAATGGATAAGAAAGCTGTGGTACATACACACAATGGAGTATTACTCAGCCATTAAAAAGAATACATTTGAATCAGTTCTAATGAAGTGGATGAAACTGGAGCCGATTATACAGAGTGAAGTAAGCCAGAAAGAAAAACACCAATACAGTATACTAACGCATATATATGCAATTTAGAAAGGTGGTAATGATAACCCTGTATGCGAGAGAGCAAAAGAGACACAGATGTATAGAACAGTCTTTTGGACTCTGTGGGAGAGGGAGAGAGTGGGATGGTTTGGGAGAATGGCATTGAAACATGTATATTATCATATGTGAAACCAATTGCCAGTCCAGGTCGGACGCATGAGACAGGGTGCTCGGGGCTGGTGCACTGGGATGACCCAGAAGGATGCTATGGAAAGGGAGGTGGGAGAGGGGTTCAGGATGGGGAACACATGTACACCTGGGGCGGATTGATGTCATTGTATGGCAAAACCAATACAATATTGTAAAGTAAAGAAAAAAAAAAAAGAAAAAAAGGATTGAGGTCCACAAAAGTATTGAGCTATGCTTCCACTTGCATATGAAAACATAAACACATAAATACATTAATAAACACTGGCACATGGGGAGAGTATGTCTGGAAGCTGGCAGGAGTGACTGCACGTAGGGAGGGGGAAATAGGTGACCTGGGGACTAAAAAAAGAGGCACACAAACCATTAAAATGTGTGTGTGGGTGTGCATGTTTGCATGCATGTATAAATAAAAGAAACATTAAAATTCCCAGGGGAAAAAAAAAAGGAAAATCTACCAGGAAGTCTTGATCAACATTCCTATTTTATAAATGAGGAAACTGAGGCACAGAGACATTATTAAAGTTACAAGTTACGAAAGATGCTTTTTGGACAGTGTGTTTGTCTATACTCAGTAAATTTTGTGGGAAAGGGCACTATCTATCTAGGTTATTGGGGGGGGGACTTGCTTTCAATTCTTTGTACAAAAAAAATTATGTATGTTACCTAGATCTAAGCAATGTCCAGGTGTTTTACATGCTCATCTTCATTTAATTTAAAAGAAAATCCACGTTCTCATTTATGGATGAGGAAACTAAGCACAGGGGCATTAATGAAATTACTAGTAACTGAAAGAGATGCTTTTTGGTGAACGTATTTATACTTAGTAAACTTTGTGGGAAAGGGCATTGTGTTTCTAGTTTGTTGGTGGACAATTACTCGATTTCAGGTCTATATTTTTAAAAAATCAAAACTAAGTATGTTACTTATATCTACTAAGCTCACCCTGGGTGTTTTACATGCTCTGCTTCGTTTAATTTAAAAAAATATCTACTTGAAGGTGTTATAAACATTCCCATTTTAGAGATGAGGAAACTGAGGCACAGAGGCATTAGTGAATTCACTAGTAAGTGACAGACATGCTTCTTGGTGAGCGTATTTATCTATACTTAGTAAACTTTGTAGGCAAAACCATTGTTCATTTAGATTGTTGGGGAAAAATGCTCAATTTCAATTTTATCTAGTAAAAAGAAAAAGCAATTCATTTAGATCTAGTAAGCAATGCCCTGGGTATTTTACATGCTCAGTTCAGTTCAAATGCCCAGTCGTGTCCAATTCTTTGCGACCCATGGACTGCAGCACGCCAGGCCTCCCTGTCCATCATCAACTTCCAGAGCTTGCTCAAATTCATGTCCCATCGAGTTGGAGATACTATCCAACCATCTCATCCTCTATGGTCCCCTTCTCCTCCTGCCATCAGTCTTTCCCGGCATTAGGGTCTTTTCCAAAGAGACATTTCTTCGCATCAGGTGGCCAAAGTATCGTAGTTTCAACTTCAGCATCAGTCCTTCCAATGAATATTCAGCACTGATTTCCTTTAGGATGGACTGGTTGGATGCTATGCTACATTTAATTTTTTAAAAACTCTATGAAGAATGTGTTATCAACATTCCCATTTTATAGATGAGGAAACTGAGGCACAGAGGCATTAATGATTTCCTAGTAAGTGCCAGAGATGCTTCTTGGTGAGTGTATTTATCTATACTTAGTAAACTTTGTAGGAAAGAGCACTGTCAATCTAGACTGTTGGGTAAATACACTTGATTTCAATTCTATATGAAAAAAAAAAAGAAAAATTCAGTATGTTACTTAGATTTATGAAGCAATGCCCTGGATGTTTCATGTGCTTTGCTTCATTTAATTAAATATCGACAAGGAAGGTACTATCAACATTCCCATTTCATAGATGAGGAAACTGAGACACAGAGGCATTAATGAAGTTACCAAAGTGAATGAGAAGCTTTTGCGGCTGCTGCTGCTAAGTCACTTCAGTCGTGTCCGACTCTGTGCGACCCCAGAGACGGCAGCCCACCAGGCTCCCCCCGTCCCTGGGATTCTCCAGGCAAGAACACTGGAGTGGGTTGCCATTTCCTTCTCCAATGCATGAAAGTGAAAAGTGAAAGTGAAGTCTCTCAGTCGTGTCTGACTCCTAGCGACCCCATGGACTGCAGTCTACCAGGCTCCTCCGTCCATGGGATTTGCCATGCAAGAGTACTGGAGTGGGGTGCCATTGCCTTCTCCGAGAAGCTTTTAGGTAAGCATAGTTATCAAAACTTTGTAAATTTGTGGTAAAGGGAATTAACTATCTAGATTGAGGGCGATATAAAACTTGATTTCAATTCACTCTTTAAAAAAAGAAAACAAAATTAAGTATGTTACTTAGATCCCCTAAACAACGTCCTGGGTGTTTTACATGTTCTGCTTCAGTTAATCGAACAGAAAATAAACGAGGAAGGTGTTATCAGCATTCCCAATTTAAAGAAGAGAAAACTGAGGCACAGGGGCATTAATGAAGTTACTAGTAAGTGAAAGAGATGCTTTTTGTTGAGCGTATGTGTCTATATGTAGAAAACTTTGTGGGAAAGGGCATTTTCTATCTAGATTATTGGGGGAATAAACCTACTTTCATATCTATTTGAAAAAATAAATATTTATTTAGATCTACTAGGCAATGTCCTGGGTTTTTACATGCTCTGCTTCTTTAATCAAAAAAGAAAAATCCACTAGGAAGGTGTTGTCAACATTCCCATTTTATAGACAGGGAAACTGAGGCTAGAGGCCTTAATGAAGTTACTACTAAGGGAAAGAGATGCTTTTTGGTGAGCATTTTTACCAATCACTTCAGTTCAGTTCTGTGGCTCAGTCCTGCCCAAATCTGCGATCCCATGGACTGAAGCACGCCAGGCTTCCCTGTGCATTACCAACTCCTGGAGTTTACTCAAACTCATGTCCACTGAGTTGATGATGCCATCCAACCATCTCATCCTCTGTCGTCCCTTTCTCCTCCTGCCTTCAATCTTTCCCAGCATCAGGGTCTTTTCAAATGAGTCAGCTCTTCGTATCAGGTGGCCAAAGTATTGGGGTGTCAGCTTCAACATCAGTCTTTTCAATGAACATTCAGGACTGATTTCCTTTAGGATGGTCTGGTTGGATCTCCTTGCAATCCAAGGGACTCTCAACAGTCTTCTCCAGGATCAAAGTTCAAAAGCGTCAATTCTTTGCCACTCAACTTTCTTTATAGTCCAGCTCTGACATCCATACATGACTACTGGAAAAACCATAGCCTTGACTAGATGGACCTTTGTTGGCAAAGGAATGTCTCTGCATTTTAATATGCTGTCTAGGTTGGTCACAACTTTTCTTCCAAGGAGTAAGTGTCTTTTTCTTACATGGCTACAGTCACCATCTGCAGTGATTTTGGAGCCTCCGAAAAGAAAGTCTGCCACTGTTTCCACTGTTTCTCCATCTATTTGCCATGAAGTGATGGGACAGATGCCATAATCTGTTTTCTGAGTCTTGAGCTTTAGGCCAACATTTTTACACTCCTCTTTCACTTTCATCAAGAGGCTCTTTAGTTCTTCTTCACTTTCTCCCATAAGGGTGGTGTCATCTGCATATCTGAGGTTACTGATATTTCTCCCAGCAATCTTGATTCCAGCTTGTGCTTCATCCAGCCCAGCGTTTCTCATGATGTACTCTGCACATAAGTTAAATAAGCAGGGTGACAATATACAGCCTTGACATACTCCTTTTCCTATTTGGAACCAGTCTGTTGTTCCATGTCCAGTTCTAACTGTTGCTTCCTGACCTGCATACAGATTTCTCAAAAGGGAGGTCAGGTGGTCTTGTATTCCCATCTCTTTCAGAATTTTCCACAGTTTATTGTGATCCACATAGCCAAAGGCTTTGGCATACTCAATAAAGCAGAAGTAGATGCTTTTCTGAAACTCTCTTGCCTTTTTGATGATCCAGCGGATGTTGGCAATTTGATCTCTGGTTCCTAAGTATTCGTGAGAAGGGGCTTTGACTATCTATATTGTGAGCAAAATAAATCATGGTTTCAATTCTCTCTGTTTATAAACAAAATTAAGTATGTTAGTTAGATCTAAGAAGCAATATCCTGGGTATTCTACATGCTCTACTTCATTTAAATGAAAAAAAAAGTCTACAAGTAAGGAGTTTTCAACATTCCCATTTTAAAGATGAGGAATCTGAGGCACAGAGGCATTAATGAAGTTAATAGCAAGTGAACAAGATGCTTTTTGGTGAGCGTATTTATCTATACTTAGAAAACTTAGTTGCAAAGAGCATTTTCTATCTAGACTGTTGGGGAAAATAACCTGCTTTCAATTCATTTTTTTTTAGGTCCTAGCTAACCCTCTGATTTTATCTACTATTTCTTTGTTCCCTTCAGCCTAAGCTGGCTTCTTTACTATACTGCAAACACACTAAGCCCCCTTGCCATTTTAAACCTTGCTGTGCACACTGACTTAACTCTGTTTTCTGTTTTTTTTTTTTTAGTTCTTCAATTGAAGGATAATTTTTTACAGGATTTTCTATTTCAGTGCTATCTATTTAAAAAATTAAATATGTTACTTAGATCTACTAAGAAATGTCCTAGTACATGCTCAGTTCATTTAATTAAAAAAAATTCAACTAGGAAGGTGTTATCAACATTCCCATTTTATAGATTAAAAACTGAGGCACAGAGGGGTTAAAAAGGTAATCATAAGTGAAAGAGATTCTTTTTGGTCAGAGAATTTATGTATACTTAGTAAAGCTTGTGGAAAGGGCATTGTCTATCTACATTTTTGGAGGAAAAAAAACTCGATTTCCAACCTGTCAATTAAAAACAAAACTGAATTAAGTATGTTACTTAGATCTATGAAGCAATGTCCTGGGTGTTTTGCATGCTCTGCTTAATTTAGTTTGAAACATACTACAAGGAAGGTGTATATCAACATTCCCATTTTATATATGTAGACACTGAGGCACAGATGCATGAATGAAGTCATGAAAGTAAGTGAAAGAGACACATTTTGGTCAGCAAATTCATATATACAAGTAAACATTGTGGGAAAAGCATTATCTATCTAGACTGTTGGGGGGAAAAATTTACCTCTATACTCTCTATTTAAAAAAAAGCAAAATTAGTGTCTTGCTTGGTTCTACTAATCAATGTCCTGGGTATTTACATGCTCTGCTTTACTTACTTAAAAAGAAAATCTACCAGGAAGGTGTTATCAATATTCCCATTTTATAGATGAGGAAACTGAGGCACAGAGGCATTAATGAAGTTACTACAATTTGAAGAGATGCTTTTCTTGTGAGCCTTTTTATCTATACTTAGTAAACTTAGTGGGAAAGGGTATTCTCTATCCAAATTGTTGGGGGGAAAAACTCATTTTCAATTCTATCTATTAACAAAAATGAAGTATGTTCAGTTCACTCGCTCAGTCATGGCTGACTCTTTGGGACCCCATGGACTCTCAAGAGTCTTCTCCAACACCACAGTTCAAAAGCATCAATTCTTCGGCGCTCAGCTTTCTTTATAGTCCAACTCTCACATCCATACATGATTACAGGAAAAACCATAGCCTTGACTAGATGGACCTTTGCTGGCAAAGTAATGTCTCTGCTTTATAATATGCTGTCTAGGTTGGTCCTAACTTTCCTGCCAAGGAGTAAGCGTCTTTTAATTTCATGGCTGCAGTCACCATCTGCAGTGATTTTGGAGCCCCCAAAATAAAAGTCTGCAAATTGGAAATGGTCAAACAGGAGAATGCAAGAGTGCTTGCTTTTAGTGAGCGTATTTAACTATGAAAAGGTAGGTCTGTCTAGACTGATGGGGGAAAAAACTCGTTTCTATTAAAACAAAAAATTAAGTATGTTAGTTAGATCTACTAAGCTACATGCTCTTCATTTAATCAAAAAGAAAATCTACGAGGAAGGTGTTACCAACATTCCCACTTTATAGATAAGGAAACTGAGGTACAGAGGCTTTATTAAATTTACTAGCAATTGAAAGAAATTATCTTGGTGAGCATATTTATCTATACTTAGTAAACGTTGTGTGAAAGGGCACTGTCTATCTAGATTTTGGGGGGAAAACTACTCTACTTCAATTCTATTAAAAAAAATTAACTATGCTACTTAGATCTACTAAGAAATACCCTGGGTGTTTTATATGCTCTGCTTCATTAAATTAAAAAGAAAATCTACAACAAAGATGTTATCAGCATTCCCATTTTACAGATGAGGAAACTGAGGCACAGAGGCAGTAATGAAGTTACAAGTGAAATGGATAATTTCTTTGAGAGTGTATTTATCTACACTCAATAAACTTTGGAAAATGGCATTGTCTATCTAGATTGTTGGAGAAAAAACTCAATTTCAACTCTCTCTTACAAAAAAAGAAATTAAGTATTTTTCTTAGATCTACTAAGTAACATCCTGGATGTGTCATATGCTCTGCTCCATTTAATTAAAAAAAATCAAAGAGAAAGGTGTTATCAACACTCCCATTTTATAGATGAGTAAACTGAGGCACAGAGGCATTAATGAAGTTACTAGTAAGTGAAAGAGATGCTTTATGGTGAGTTTATTTATGGACACATAGTAAAATATGCAGAAACGGCACTGTCTCTAGATTGTTGGTGAAAAAAACTCAATGTCAACTCTATCTATTAGGAAAAAAAACAAAATTAAGCAAAGTCCGTCTTGTTTCACCTGCTTGCCTGCATTTAATTAAAAAGAAAAACTATACGGAAGGTGTTATCAACATTCCCAATTTATGGGAAACTGAGGCAAAGGGGCATTAACGATTTAACTAGTAAGTGGAAGAGATGTTATTTGGTGAACGTATTTATGGACATTTAGTAAAATTTTCACAAAAGGTCACTGGCTATCTAGATTGTTGGCAAAAAACTCAGTTTCAATTCTATCTTTAAAAAAATACCTAAGTTACCTATTATGTTACTTATTAAGTTACTCTTACGTTACTTAGATCTACTATGCAATATCTTTGGTGTTTTATGTGATTAACTCCATCTAATTAAAACCAAAATCTACGAGGAATGTGTTATCAACATTCCCATTTTATAGATGAGGAACCTGAGGCACAGAGGGATTAAAAAGTTAGTAATAAGTGAAAGAGATTCTTTTTGGTCAGCGATTTTTATGTATACTAAGTAAAGTTTGTGGAAAGGTCAAAGTCTGTCTAGATTGTCAGGGAAAAAAAAACTAGAATTAAGTATACTACTTAGATCTACAAATCAATCTCCTGGGTGTTTGCCATGCTCTGCTTAATTTACTTTTAAAAATCTACAAGGAAGGTGTTATCAACACTCCCATTTTATACATGAGGACACTGAAGCACAGAGGTATTAATGAAGTTACTAGTAAGTGAAAGAGATGCTTTTTGGTGAGCATATTTATCTATAGTTAGTAAACTTTTTGGGAAAAGACTATCCATACTGTTGGGGAAAAATACTCATTTTCAATTCCATCTATTAAAAACGTAAACAAAATTAAGTATGTTACTTAGATCTACTAAGCAATGTCCTGGGTGTTTTACATGCTCTGCTTCATTTAACTAAAAATAAAATCTACAAGGAAGGTGTTAGCAACATTCTCATTTTACAGATGGGGAAACAGGCTAGAGGCATTAATGAAGTTATTAGTGAGTGAAACAGATACGTTTTGGTGAAGTATTTATTGACACTTTGCAAAATTCAGGAGAGTGGGCTTTGACTAGATTGTGAGGAAATAAACCTAGATTTCAATTCTATTAAAAAACAAAATTAAGTATGTTACTTAGATCTACTAAGCAATGTCCTGGGTATTTTACACACTCTTCTTCATTTAATCAAAAATAAAATCTACGAGGAATATGTTATCAACATTCCCATTTTATAGATGAGAAAACTGAGGTCCAGAGGCATCAGTGAAGTTACTAGTGAGTGAAAGCAGAGAAGGCAATGGCACCCCACTCCAGTACTCTTGCCTGGAAAATCCCACGGACAGAGGACCTTGGAAGGCTGCAGTCCATGGGGTCGCCAAGAGGCAGAACACGACTGAGTGACTTCACTTTCACTTTTCACTTTCATGCATTGGAGAAACAAATGGCAACCCACTCCAGTGTTCTTGCCTGGAGAATCCCAGGGGTGGGGGAGCCTGGTGGGCTGCCGTCTATGGGGTCGCATAGAGTTGGACATGACTGAAGCGACTTAGCAGCAGCAGCAGCAGCAGTGAGTGAAAGAAATCCTTTTTTCTGAGAGCATATTTATATACACTCAGTAAACTTTGTGGAAGGTGCACTGTCTATCTAGAATGTTGCAGGGGAAAAATCAATTTAAGTTATCTCTATTAAAAAGAAAAAACAAAACTAAGTATGTTACTTAGACTACTAAACAATGTCCTCGGTGTCTTACAGGGTCTGCTTCATTTAATTGAAAACAAAATCTACGAGGAAATTGTTATCAATATTCCCATTTATACTTCAGGAAACTCAGGCATTAATGAAGTTGCTAGTAAGTGAAAGAGATGCTTTTGCTAACCGTATTTATCTATACTTAGTAACCTTTGTGGGAAAGGGCATCGTCTATCTAGAATGTTTGGGGGGGGAAAAACTTGATTTCAATTCTATTAAAAAAAACACAAAATTAAGCATGTTACTTACCTCTACTAAGCACGTCCTCAGTGTTTTACATGCTCTGCTTCATTTAATTCCAAATAAAATGTACAAGGAAGGTGTTATCAACATTCCCATTTTATAGATGAGGAAACTGAGACACAGAGACATTAATGGCATTACTAGTTAGGGAAATACATGCTTTTGAGTGAGTGTATTTATCTATTTAGTAAACTTTGTGGGAAAGGGCATTGTCTGGCTAGACTGTTGGGGGGAAAAACCCAATTTCAATTCTCTCTATTAAAAAAAAGTTAAATGTGTTGCTTAGATCTTCTAAGCAATGTCCTGGTTGTTTTACACGTTCTTCTTCATTTAATCAAAAAATCTACGAGTAAGGTGTTATCAACATTCCCATTTTATATATGAGGAAACTGAGGCACAGAGGCATTAAGAAAGATATTAGTAAGTGAAAGATGATGTATTGGTGAGCATATTTATCTATACTTAATAAACTTTGTTGGTAAGGGCACTATCTATTAGATTTTGGGGGAAAAACTCAATTTCAATTCTCTTAAAAAAATTAAGTATGTTACTTAACTCTACTAAGCATGTCCTAGGTATTTTACATGCTCTGTTTCATTTAATTAAAAATAAAAATCAGTCAGGTAAAATAAAATCTACAAGGCTGTGGAAAAAAAAATAAAGATTTTAACCCTCTTAAAAAAAAACAATGTTATGTATGTTAGTTAGATCTCCTAAGCAATGGTGGCTGTTTTACATGTTAAGCTTCATTTAATTAAAAAGAAAATCTATGAGGAAAGTGTTATCAATATTCCCATTTTATAGATGAGGAAACTGAGGCACAGAGACTTAATGAAGTCACTAGTAAATGAAAGTTTTTTTGGTTAGCATATTTATCGACAGTAAACTTTTGGGGAAAGGGCATTGTCTATCCAGATTATTGGGGGAGGGAACTTGATTTCAATTCTATCTATTAAAAAAAAACTTAAGTATATTACTTAGATCTACTAAGTTATTTTCCTGGGTGTTTTACATGCTCTGCTTCATTTAATTAAATTGAAAATCCACAAGGAAAGTGTTATCAATGTTCCCATTTTATAGATGAGGAAACTGAGTTGCAGAGGCATTAATGAATTTACAAGTAAGTGAAAAAGATGGTTTTTTTGTGAGTATTTATCTATACCTAGGAAACTTGTGGGAAAGGGATTTGTCTATCTAGATTGTTGGGGCAAAAAAAACTCGATTTCAATATTATTTTAAAAAATAAGTATGTTACTTAGCTCTACTAAGAAATGTCCTCGGTGTTTTACATGCTCTGCTTCATTTAATTAAAAAGAAAATCTACAAGGATGGTGTTATCAACATTCCCATTTTATAGATGAGGAAAGTGAGATACAGAGTCATTAATGAAGTTAATTAGTAATTGAAAGAGATGCTTTTTGGTGAGTGTATTTATCTATACCTAGTAAAGCTTGTGGGTGAGGGCATTGTCTAGCTAGATTGTTGGAGGAAAAAAACTCCATTTCAATTCTATTAAAAAACAAAACTTAAGTTTCTGAATTTTCCAAAATCAAAATGTCTTACTCTATTTCTTCCCTCTATTTTAAAGTATTTGCACTTTTTTTGTCATGTAGGCAAAATAAGCACACTCTACTCCTCTCATTCTGTTGCTTTCAGCATGTTATTCCTCCACCATAATCACAGCCCTAGAGAGAAGGTTAATTTGGACTATAATAAAGGGGGCAGAAGAAAGCCCTGAACTCACTGTTACTCAATTTTTGTGCAGAGAGCAAGTGAAGTAGGCACTCTGCCCTCTTGAATAGTTCCATTCTTAAAGTTTTGATCACAGAATTGGGCTCAATATTCTCTCTCTCCTAATTCTGTGTTAATAATCATTCTGGTCAACTTTGCTGACAAAGGACTGTCTAGTCAAAGCTATGGTTTTCCCAGTAGTCATGTATGGAGTTGGACTATAAAGAAAGCTGAGCACCGAAGAATTGATGCTTTGAACTGTGGTGTTGGAGAAGACTCCCTTGGACTGCAAGGAGATCCAACCAGTCCATCCTAAAGGAGATCAGTCCTGGGTGTTCATTGGAAGGACTGATGATGAAGCTGAAACTCCAATACTTTGGCCACCTGATGCAAAGAGCTGACTCACGTGAAAAGACCCTGATGCTGGGAAAGATTAAGGACAGGAGGAGAAGGGGACGACAGAGGATGAGATGGTTGGATGGCATCACCGACTCGATGGACGTGGGTTTGGGTGGACTCCGGGAGTTGGTGATGGACAGGGAGGCCTGGCGTGCTGCGGTTCATGGGGTTGCAAAGAGTTGGACATGACTGAGTGATTGAACTGAACTGAACTGAGACATCTCCCAGCTGTTGTCTTGTCAATCTGCCCCTCAATGCCTGTAACATTTGTAAATTTCTCATTTTTAACACATTCAAGGCACCTAGCAGGTATGAATACTTATAGAGCAATAATTAGAACTTTTCCTTCTTAAATTGGGATGGGTCAATCCTTATCCCAGTACCCAAGAAGAGTAGTTCTGAAGAATGTGCTAACCATTGGACAATTGCACTCATCTCCCACACAGTAAGGTCATGCTTAAAATCTTGCATGCTAAGTTTCAGCATTATGTGAACCAAGAACTTCCAGATGTCCAAGCTGGATTTAGAAAAGGAAGAGGAACCAGAGATCAAATTGCCAACATTTGCTGGATCATAGAGAAAGCTAGGGAATTTCAGATAAACATCTACCTCTGTTTCATCAACTACGCTAAAGTCTTTGACTGTGTGGACCATAATAAACTGTGGAAAGCTCTTAAAGACATGGGAATACCATCTTAATACCAGACCATCTTACCTGTCTCCTGAGAAAACCGGATGAGGGCCGAGAAGCAACAGTTAGAACATGTATGGAACTAGTTCAAGACTGAGAAAGGAGTATGACAGGGCTGTCTGCTGTCACCCTGTTTAATCTATACATGAGAAATGCTGGGCTGGAGGAGTTATAAGCTGGAATCAAGATAGGCAGGAGAAACATCTACAACCTCAAATATGTGGATCATATCACTCTAAAGGCAGCAAGCAAAGAGGAACTAAAGAGGTGACGGAGAAGAGTGAAAGAGCCGGCTTAAAACTACATATTAAAAAACCTAAGATCATGGCATCCAGCCCCATTTCTTCATGGCAAATAAAGGGAGAAAAGGTGGAAGTAGTGACAGATTTCCTCTTCATGGGCTCTAAAATCACTGTGGATGGTGACTGCAGCCATGAAATCAGAAGATGTTTGCTTCTTGGCAGGAAAGTGATGACAAACCTAGACAGTGTGTTGAGAAGCAGAGACATTACTCTGTGGACAAAGGTCCCTATAGTCAAGGCTATGGTTTTCCCAGTGGTCACATACAGTTGTGAGAGCTGGACTGTAAAGGCAGAATGCCAAAGAATTGATGCCTTTGAACTGTGGTGCTGAAGAAGACTCCTAAGAGTCCCCTGGACAGCAAGGGGATCAAACCAGTCAATCTTAAGGGAAATGAACCCTGAATACTCATTGGAAGGACTGATGCTGAAGCTGAAACTCCAGTATTTTGGTCATCTAATGCAAACAGCTGACTCACTGGAAAAGTCCCTGATGCTGGGAAAGATTGAGGACAGAATGACAAGAGGGAGTCAGAGGTTGAGATGACTAGATGGCATTACTGATGCAATGGACATGAACTTGGGCAAACTTACCGAGATGGTGAGGGACAGGCAGGCCTAGAGGGCTGCAGTCCATGCAGTCACAGAGTCAGACATGACTGGGCAACTGAACAACTTCTTAAACTATTTTCCCACTCCAATACTCACTTTCATTAGAGGAAAGTTGATCTCACTCTTCCTTCATTCCTCAAGGTTAAGACTGAGATCACTTCACAAAAAAAGTGGTCTCAATCTTAGCTTCATCTGCTGTTACACACATCACTTTTCTCTTTTCTAATTTAAATTCTTTCATTTCAACCCTTTCCAACTCCCTACAAAGAATTTCCACTTACACATCCCATTATCATCTCAGACTGATCATTCAGCACACAATGGTTGAGCTCTTACTAAGCACTATGCATTGCAAATTCTGTGATGAATAAAACCGGGCTCCTCCTTTCCAGGAATTCAGTCTGCTGCTGCTGCTGCTAAGTCGCTTCAGTCGTGTCCCACTCCGTGCGCCATCCCTGGGGATTCTCCAGGCAAGAACACTGAATTCAGTCTAGTGGAGAATAAAAACTTGCTCACAAATGACAAAGTAAATAAACACTATAAATCAATCTGGGACCCTTGGCCATGTCTGCTGCCAGACCAGAGCTGAAAGCTGGTGGAGGGGTCAGGGGCCCACATGAAGGCGCCCAAGGATGAGTGAGAATTAAGGGAGAAAACGGGTGAATAACGAGCTGTCAAGGACAGAAGCCAAAGATGGACATGGGTGCAAGGAAGGTAGAAATGCTTAACTGAGACCGTTCAGAAGCGGGACGAGAGATGAAGTGGACTCTGAAGGCAGGTGGGCTCCTCAGAGCGAAGGTGCGGCCGTATCACTCACCTCCTCCTGGTCCTTGTCCAAGAGATCGTCCCGGCTCGTTGCTCCAGCAGCCGCGATCCTGGCTGCCACGCTTGGCGGACTGGGAGGCAGAAGCGGAGGAGGGTCCGCCCCGAGGAGCCGAAGGCCGCTCTTGCGGACGACACCGCGAGCCGGGGTCGCAGGGCTGGTTTTGGGGGCCTCGGCTGAGGACACCCAGCTGACGACCGAGGCCATTCCGGTCCCCAGGCCGAGAGCAGGCGAGAGCGCCGGCTCCGCGGGGTCGGGGCTCTTCCAGGAACTGCGAGGCGTTCCACTCCAGGCTGCGCGAGCCAGACACCAGAGCCATTGTTGCCATGAAAGAGGGCACACTCAAGAGCCGGGGAAGATCTCTGGTGTTTTTGGCTCCCAGAACCCGCCGCTGCACAAGCCCTCCAACGCCAAGGAAACCGCGGAAACCTTCCGGGTACGTCGGCAAAACCCTTCCCCAGGCCCATGTGGCGTCCAGCTGAAGTGAAACGACGTGTACATCCGTATAAAAAAGCCGCCGCTGCAACCGGTTCCGCGCGTCCTTCTGGTTCCTCAGGAGGCTCGCCAGGTCTAAGTTGGATCAGTGACCGTGTCTTCCTCAGCCTGGTCCTTGAAATGACTGAAAGGAAGGATGACACACCACAAGGTACACTGCAGAGTGGCCGTATCACCAAGACAGGCAGTTCTGCTTGTGTTTCAGGTGCTTTCTATGCCTGTGTGTTACGTTATACTCTATACTATTGGGTGCTTACTGTTTCTCCTGTGTGTGTGTGTGTGTGTGTGTGTACATATACATAGTATATGCAGGTGCGTGCTAAGTCGCTCAGTCGTGTCCGACTCTTTGCGACCCTATGGACTGTAGCCTGCCAGGCTCCTGTCTCCATGGGGTTCTCCAGGCAAGAATACTGGAGTGGGTTGCCTTTCCTTTCTCCAGGGGCTCTTCCTGACCCAGGGACGCAAACTGGGTCTCTTATGTCTCCTGAATTGGCAAGTGGGTTCTTTACCACTAGTGCCACCTGGGAAGCCCAATATATGCACAGATGTGTGTATATATGTACATACAGAATATATAGGAATGGCCCAAATCGAGTTATATTATTTTGTTGAGTCTATCTTGATTTAAAATAAAAATCTAAGTGGGAAGAAAAGAAAAGGCACAAAGTAGTCAAAGTATTTCCTATGCAACTGACTGTGTTTATTTTAGTGCTGTCAGATTTAGCAGGAAAAAATATATAGTAGGCTTGATTACATTTGCAGTTCACTAAACAATGAATAATGTTTTAGTATAAGTATGTCCTGGGCTTTCCAGGTGGTTTTAGTGGTAAAGAACTTGCCTATGGATGCAGAGACTTGGATTCTATCCCTGAGTCAGGAAGATCCCCTGGAGGAGGGCACGGCAACCCACCCCACTATTTTTGCTTGGAGAATCCCATGGACAGCAGAGCCTGGCGAGCTACAGTCCACAGGGTAGCAAAGAGTGGGACCTGACTGAAGTGACTTAGCACACAGGCATAAGTATGTCCCATACAATAGTAATGCACTATCAACTAACTATTTTCTAGTAAAGATAAGGAAATGGCCACTATTATACCTCCTCTCCCACCACCTCTAAAGTTTATTCCTGATATTCTAAGGTTTTTCAATTGCTGTTAGAGACACTGGGTTGGAAAGCAGCCCCTGATATCTGGAAGTTGGCTAGCACTCAGGCCAGTTACTTCTGTTGGACATAAACTTACAGTACACCAGTCTAGATGACTGACAACGTGAGACAAAACAAAACCACTTCATTATTTTTTCTAAGCAGTTCAGTTCAGTTCAGTTCAGTTCAGTCACTCAGTCCTGTCTGACTCTTTGCGACCCCATGAATCGCAGCACACCAGGCCTCCCTGTCTATCACCAACTCCCGGGGTTCACTCAGACTCACATCCATCGAGTCGGTGATGCCATCCAGCCATCTCATCCTCT
This sequence comes from Capricornis sumatraensis, assembly GCF_032405125.1. NCBI lineage: Eukaryota > Metazoa > Chordata > Mammalia > Artiodactyla > Bovidae > Capricornis > Capricornis sumatraensis. Next base: position 37,955,426 of record NC_091092.1, on the reverse strand, counting down.
GTCATCCCCTTCTCCTCCTGCCCCCAATCCCTCCCAGCATCTGAGTCTTTTCCAATGAGTCAACTCTTCGCATGAGGTAGCCAAAGTACTGGAGTTTCAGCTTTAGCATCATTCCTTCCAAAGAACACCCAGAACTGATCTCCTTCAGAATGGACTGGTTGGATCTCCTTGCAGTCCAAGGGACTCTCAAGAGTCTTCGCCAACACCATAGTTCAAAAGCATCAATTCTTCGGCTCTCAGCTTTCTTCGCAGTCCAACTCTCACATCCATACATGATCACTGGAAAAACCATAGCCTTGACTAGTCGAACCTTTGTTGGCAAAGTAATGTCTCTGCTTTTCAATATGCTATCTAGGTTGGTCATAACTTTCCTTCCAACAAGTAAGCGTCTTTTAATTTCATGGCTGCAAGCACCATCTGCAGTGATTTTGGAGCCCAAAAAAATAAAGTCTGACACTGTTTCCACTGTTTCCCCATCTATTTCCCATGAAGTGAAGGGACCAGATGCCATGATCTTCGTTTTCTGAATGTTGAGCTTTAAGCCAACTTTTTCACTCTCCACTTTCACTTTCATCAAGAGCCTTTTTAGTTCCTCTTCACTTTCTGCCATAAGGGTGGTGTCATCTGCATATCTGAGGTTATTGATATTTCTCCCGGCAATCTTGATTCCAGCTTGTGTTTCTTCCAGTCCAGCATTTCTCATGATGTACTCTGCATAGAAGTTAAATAAGCAGGGTGACAATATACAGCCTTGATGTACTCCTTTTTCTATTTGGAACCAGTCTGTTGTTCCATGTCCAGTTCTAACTGTTGCTTCCTGACCTGCATATAGGTTTCTCAAGAGGCAGGTCAGGTGGTCTGATATTTCCATCTCTTTCAGAATTTTCCATAGTTTATTGTGACCCACACAGTCAAAGGCTTTGGCATAGTCAATAAAGCAGAAATAGATGTTTTTCTGGAACTCTCTTGCTTTTTCTAAAGTGAAGTCGCTCAGTTGTGTCTGACTCTTTGCGACCCCATGGACTGTAGCCTATCAGGCTCCTCCGTCCATGGGATTTTTCAGGCAAGAGTGCTGGAGTGGATTGCCATTTCCTTCTCCAGGGGATCTTCCCTACCCAGGAATCGAACCCGGGGAAGCAGAGACCAGAAAAAAAGGTTGCTCTATCACCCACAAAACACCAAACACCCCCTCTCTTCACCAACATGGGTGACTGCTTCTTTATCCATTACAGCTTTATCCTTGCCCTAGTCTGTCCTCCCTACAGATGAGATCACTGAGATGCCTGATGCCCTAAATCATCCAAATATTATAGTAGGTTCTTACTAACATTCTCTTACTGAAACACCTCTACAGTTTCCTATAGTGTTCATTCTTCCTCCCTGCAAAGAAAAATAAACCCAACTTGTCAGCTGTGAGTATATTCCTGGTGGTCTTTGTTTGAAGGGAATTGACATGTTCCACTGCCTAGAATGCTTCCCCAGATATTTGCATGATTCTTTCCCTTAGTTCATTCTATTCTTTGCTCATGCATCATCTTTTCAGGGAGGTTGTCCCTGAAAAGATTTACAGTACTACCCTCATCATTCTCTTTCCCTTTATGCTGGTCATTTTTCTTCATAGCACTCATTGCTATCTGATATTATATTATATATTTAGATAATATGTTTATTGCATGTCTCTCCCATTAGAATCTAAGTTTCCTGAAGACTAGGACTTCACCTTCTTTTTGTTTTTGTTTTTTTAATGTGGCCATGCCACATGGCATGCAGAATCTTAGTTCTCCAACCAGGGATCAAACCCATGTCCCCTGCCTTGGGAGGGTGGAATCTTAACCTCTGGACTGCCAGGGAAATCCCACTAGGATTTCATCTTGACGATGATTGTATCTACAGTGTGTAGAGGATTTCCTGGCACAGCGTAGGTACTAAGTGATATGAATTTAATGAACACATGAATGGATTTTTATTGTGTCAGGGTGTATATAATACTAATAGTTTCTTCTATCACATATTCATAATCAACCTTGTTGTTTGGTCTTAGTCCTCCATTTAAGTAGATTGGCTCATTACAAAATGTCTATTCTTAATTCTTTATTTTGACTCATTTCTTATCGGATTTGATTTCATATTGCCGAGTAGTTTTTCACAAAGGATTCCTGGGTAGTGCATTCTCTCAACTTTTTTCATATTTGAAATAGGCTACCTGTGGCTTTTGGGGGAGTAGATTGTATTATTGTCAGCAATGTCCACTTCCTCTTTCCCTGTAGGAGGGTTATATATCCCTATGCAACTGCCTTTGTAAGGTTTTAAGAAGAAAAAGAGAATCAGCAGTTATCAAGCAAGTCACTTAGAGACAGAATTGTTGGGATAAAGCAGAAAAGGGGAGAGTGATGAAAAAGCAAACATATTTAGCACTTATAAGGTTCTAGACACTCATTCACTTAATAATTCAAGTAACCATATCAGTCTACCATCTATTGGGTCAAGGCAGGCCTCACAAATGGAAATCATAAGCAGTTTGACACTATCCATAGTTAATCCTTAAAACAACTCTATGGGAAGGTATTATTATCTTTATTTTACAGATGAAGAATCAGGCTCAGGGTCACACAGTGAAGTGGAAGTACCAGAATTCCAATGCTTTCACTGCTGCCCAAGTCTTTGTTTTTTCCATGATACCTTACTGTGGTTTCTTCTTATACTCATGCAGTGACTTTTCTAAATTTGTGTAGCTAAGTACAACTCAGGGGAAGGGCTATAGGACTGAATAAATATCATTTTTTCTCTTTTATCATCATCAATTAATACATATTAAGCACCCACAAGGTTCTTGGTGTTTTAACATAGGAGAGGACAGTTGCTGGCTTCATGGAATTCATAATCAAGTTCAAAAAAGGCAAAGACAAACAAACATGGGCACGCAGTTTTAAAACCTGACTCCATTATCAGCCAATCAAAAATCTTTCTAGACTGCGAAACAATTGATACCTCCAAATCCATTTGATAAAGGTTCTTGTCTTTGAAAACTACACCAAATAAATATTTTTTTTTAAAAGCTACTAGGTTATTTGAAGTAAGGTTATGCCTGGAGATAAAAATAAAGTGAAAGGTGAAATAACTTGTTGAGAAACAGAAAATTAGTGACTTTCCAAATATCTTGTCTCCAAAGCAACTGTTTAGGCCACTCAAATTTCTTGGTCTGACCTGCTTTTCCTATCAAAAAAGTCCTTTCCAGATTATTATTGTTGTTTAGTTGTTAAGTCGTGTCTGACTCTTTTGGGACCCTATGGACTGTAGCCTGCCAGGCTCCTCTGTCAAGCGAGAATACTGCAGTGGGCTGCCATTTGTTTCTCTAGGGGATCTTCCCAACCCAGGGATCGAACTCACCTTTCAGGATTATTAGATCCCCTTTAATTATAAGTGACTTTTTTTTTTTACAATTCTTTTTTAAAAAAATGATTTTATTTATCTATTTATTTATGGCTGTGCTGGGTCTTTGTTGCTGCATGGACTTCCTCTAGTTGCAGCATGACACATTGCAGTGGCTCCTCTTGTTGCCAAGCACAGGCTCTAGGGTGCTCGGCCTTCAGTAGTTGTGTCTCCTGGGTTCTAGAACACAGACTCAGTAGTTGTGGCACATGGACCCAGTTGCTCTGTGGCACGTATGATTTTTCTGGGTCAGGGATCAAACCCGTGTCTCCTGCAGGGGTAGGTGGATCCTTTACCACTGAGTCACCAGGGAAGGCCTTAAATTCTTTTTTTAATTGAAGTGTAGTTGATTTCGGGCTTCCCTGGAGGCTCAGAGATATAAAGAATCCACCTGCAATGCAGGAGACACGGGTTCAGTCCCTGGGTGGAGATGATCCCCTGGAGAAGGGAATGGCAACCCACTCCAGTATTCTTGCCTGGAGAATCCCATGGACAGAGGAGCTTGGCAGGCTACAGTTCATGGGGTTGCAAAAGAGTCAGACACAACTTACCGACTAAACAACAATCGTTGATTTAGAATATTGTGTTAGTTTCAGGTGTACAGCAAAGTGTTCAGTTATATATTAATTTTTTCAATTACTTTCCATTATAAGTTATTATAAGATATTGAATATTGTTCCTAATGTTATACAGTAAATCTTTGTTGTGTATCTTTTACATATAATAGTTTGTATCCATTAATCCCATACTTCCATCTTGTCCCTCCCTCTCTCCCTCTCCCCTTTGGTAACCATGAGTTTGTTTTCTGTGTCTATGATTCTGTTTCTGTTTTGTATACAGATTAATCTGTATTATTTTTTAGATTCCATATATAAATGACATCATATAGCATTTGTCTCTTTCTGACTTACTTCACTAAGCAAAATACTCTGTAGGTCCATCCATGTTGCTACAAATGGAAATATTGCATTCTTTTTTATGGCTGAGTGATAATATTCCATTGTATATATGTACCACATCTCTTTAAGTCAATCGTCTGTTGATGAACACTTGGATTGTTTCCATGTCTTGGCTTTTGTAAATAGTGCTGCTATGAACATTAAAGTGTATGTATCTTTCTGAATTAAAGTTTGTGTTTTTTCCAGATATATACCTAGGAGTGGAATTGCTGTATCATATAGTAATTCTATTTTTAGTTGTTTTTACTTTTATTTTTGCTAGGGTATAATTGTGCTTTAATGCTTCTGTGTAATGTTATGATCCAATAGTTCTCAAGTTTACATATTATTTATACAATGATTTTCTGGTCACAAATGATAGCATAAGGGTTGTTTTTTTTAATCTACTTTTTAATTGAAGGATAGTTGCTTTATAGAATGTTGTTGTTCAGGAACCTCCATACTGTTTTTCATAGTGGCTGCATCAACTTACGTTCCCAGCAACAGTGTGTGAGGATTCCCTTTTCTCCACACCCTCTCCAACATTTATTATATGTAGACTTTTTGATGATATCTATTCTGACTGGTTTTGATTTGTATTTCTCTATTAGTGAATAATTTTTATGTGCCTGTTGGCCATCTGTATGTGTCTATTTAGGTGTTCTGCCCAGTTTTTGATTGAATTGTTTGGATATTGAGTTGTATGAGCTGCTTTTGTATTTTGGATACTAACCCTTTGTCAGTTGCATCCTTTTAAAACATTTTCTCCTATTCCATAGGTCGTCTTTTCGTTTTGTTGATGGTTTCTTTTGCTGTGCAGAAGCTTTTAAGTTTGATTAGGTCCCTTTTGTTTCTTTTTGCTTTTCTTTCTTTCGCCTTGGGAGGCTGAGCTAATAAAATATTGCAATGATTTATGTCAAAGAATGTTTTCCCTATGTTCCTTTCTAGGATTTTTATGGTGTCATGTCTTACATTTAAGTTTTTAAACCAGTTTGAGTTGATTTTTGTATATGGTGTGAGGGAGTATTCTAATTTCATTGATTTACATGTAGCAAGCTTTCCCAGCACCACTTGTTGAAGAGACTGTCTTTTCTCCATTGTATATTGTATATGACTTTTATGTCATAGATTAATTGACCGTAGGTGTGTGGGTTATAGGCAGTTTCTTAATTTTAGCTTAGTTTTTGCTGAGTTAGGGAGTGAGCCACGTGGACAGAAGGGAAGAGGCAGTTTTCTACATTTTGAAGTAACAGGCCTTCATCATACCTCAGCTGGGGTTCCACACTTTGAAAGCCCTTTTAGGAAAGGGACAAAGGCTAGGCAATTTGGTTGGAGGTCTTGGTGCTGTTGGTGCTGATGTAAAAGAAATTGTATTGCATCTTACAGTTTACTGAGATGTAACCAACACTTATTTGATAGCAAGAGTGGCAGTTACTATGATCTATATTTCAAAGAAATATCTTTAGTTTCTGTCAACTAAGCTACTGAAAGATAAATAGATCCTAAACTTTCAAGATGTACTTTGTCCTATTTCCTAAATATTTTTTTGCTACTAAATTTTGTGAGAGGATGACTCAGAAAAATGGTCATTAATGTTCTAAGTAATTAAGTGCTCAGTTGCCAGGAAAACACTACCATCTGTCTTACCTTCTTTTACAACAGCACATTTCTATTTTCCATAAAATGTGTTTATGTTAATAATGCAGTGATTCCCACATAAGTTTTTTTTTACCACAATACAAAACTTTGGAGAAACACGTAGGGAATTTCGTATGGATTTCTTATCTCCATGTGAAAATACAGCTGTATTACACTACTTTGATATTTTACTATGTGACTTGACTTTATTGAGGACAATGTAGAATAGATTAGAGGTCGATAGATGATGACATCCTTGTCTGCTTTTATGTTGAAGAAAATTAAATATAGTTAGTAGATCTGTTTTTATTCTGGAATATCCTGATGGACATTTTCTCCAGGATTTTTGTAGGAAAGACATGGAAGGATTCCAACTGAATGGTAAATAAGTGCCAATTCAAGTTTTTGGAAACTGATGCAATATTATCCTGTATATATTTAAAAAAAAACAAAAACAAAATGAACATAGTGAATGGCTCTAATTGTTGAAGAAAATGCTACTATTTTGTTTCCTTAGTTGAATATGATCAATAACCAGCCTGAAGGGAAATATTTGGCTCTTCAACCACCCATCCTGTCACTTCATTCATCATGGTACTCAGTCAGAAGTGGATTACCAGAGGAGTTTTTCAAATTACAAATCATTCATGTATTCATTAACAATTATTGAACACCTACTATGTGTGGACAGTAAAGCCCTCTGTGCAGGAAATGATATGTAAATAAAAGTAATAAACACACACAATGCAAGTGTTACTATTTATCTTTCAAGATGCAGCTCTAATTCAGTTTGCTAGTTCCTTCTCTGTGTTCTGTATTTTGTCGATGTTTGTATACCTATCTACTGAGCTCTTTGAAAAGGTAGAGACCTTGGCTTATTCATTTTGTATTCCACACAGTCTAACATAAGATTTGGTACAGATCAAACAGGTGGTCAGAAAAGAATAGTTGCAATGAAGGAATTAACAATAGTGCACATTTAGTATTCAGTTGAGAAGATAGTACTTACCCAAAAACTTATTTCTTCAAAGTAGGTGTTAGAATGTGCTTGTTATCCTTCAACTTGAATTATAAATCATGACTTGATTCATTATGTTTGATTATATTCATTCTGATTATATGTCAAGGTGGTTTCAGTTTAGTCACTCAGTCGTGTCCGACTCTTTGCGACCCTATGAATTGCAGCACGCCAGGCCTCCCTGTCCATCACCAACTCCCAGAGTTTACTCAAACTCGTGTCCATCGAGACAGTGATGCCATCCAACCATTTCATCCTCTCTCATCGGGTTCTCCTCCTGCCTTCAATCTTTCCCAGCATCAGAGTCTTTTCCAATGAGTCAGTTGTTCGCATCAGGTGGCCAAAATATTGGAGCTTCAGCTTCAGCATCAGTCCTTCCAGTGAATATTCAGGACTGATTTCCTTTAGGATTGGTTTATCATCTAACAACAAGCTATTAAATAAGGCAGTCTTGAACTTTCAAAAGAAATGAAACCTTATTAAGTCTCTCGAAGTGTTTACGCCCTAGAAGCTTACACGGAACGTAGAGGAAAGGGACTAGTATCCCTCGCATCCCAACCGTTATTGCCGCGTTACCCCATCTTTCCCTTTCCTTTTCCTTTTTCCCACCCTTTCGCCCTCCGGAAGGGGCCGAGCGCTCCCGGCGCTTCCCAGTCTTCCTCCGCCCCTTGCGGAAGGAGCCGAAGGCGGAGCGGGGCGCCGAAGTGGGACGGCCTAGCGCTCGGGCCTCTCCGGAAAGAGCCGAACCGCGCTCGGAAGAGGAGGGCTCCTTCGTCTTCGGCGTCTCGCCCCCGCGCGGTGCCCTCTGTCGGCGGCGTGAGGCAGCTGTGGCAGCGGTGGCGGCGGGAGGCGGTAGCCGCGTCGACGTTGACCAAGACTGGAGCGACGTTTAAAGAAGAAGCCGAATCGCCGCAGAGTCCGGCTTCTGACTGTTGGAGGATTCCCACCGTTCCGCGCGGGCCGACGACGAGAAGCGGCGGCGCCGGGAAGCAGGTGAGGAACCGACTGCGACCCGTGAGGGGGCGAGGGAGCGCGCCGGCTTCCTCCGTCTCTGGGCCGCGCCTGCCTTCGCTTTCTCCTCACTTGAACCAGGAAGCGGCGGAGTCGGAGGCTCCGCTCCTCCGGCCCTTTTCTTTGTGTGGGCTCGGGAGCGAAGGAGGGGACGAACCGGGAGGGCCAAGGCGCGGTCTCCTCCGCCGTCAGGGGCCGTCAGGGCCCGGGGTAGGCCCGGAGCTTGGGGAGCCCACCGCGGAGAACCACTCGGCGTTTTCCACGGCCCTCGCCTGCCTTTTTGCGCCAGTTCCCCCTCCTCACCCCGACTTTGATTTAGAGCTTTTCGGCCAGGCCCATCCTCCCCTTCCCAGGGCATAACAATGCCGCCTGCTTGGCCACATCCCCTCCCAACACCCCACCCTCCGCTTCGCCACCTTCTACTTTCCCTGGCCGGCCGCCTCGCCCGACTACCCCCGCCCTGACCGTGCTGGCCGGCCTTCCTTCTGTATTTGCAAGAAACTGCTTTTCCACGTGAATCCGGGTTGAAAACCTCGGTTGCAGCCGGCCGGGTGCGAATGGGGAAGAGGGGGTGGACAGAGGGAGATGGGGTTCAGCTGCCGCGTGTAGGTTGTTTCACTCTTGGGGGTGGCGTCTCTCTTTTCCAACGTCACCTGCCCTCGGTCAAGGATTTGTCTCACGGGCGTGCAGAATGGCTTTTCCACGGTCAGGTCGCGGATCTGGGGTTGGGATGGGTTCAGACCGATTTGTGCTGATCCTGGGTCCAGCTGGACGGGAAAGACAAAATGAAACAACAAAATGAAACCAAGTCCTGGTTGTCACCTGGACGCATACACTGAAATCCTTGCCCCGTTGGGAAAACCCATTTGCAAAGGACAAAAGTAGTGGGACCATATTCAGAAAACCTGTCTATCCACTGAAAAGTGACTTGTGTCGAAATGCCCGTATTTCGGAAGCGCTGGTAGCTGGCTCGCTGTCCAAAGGTCACCCTTTCTGATGAATGCCTTTATGGTAACCTGAAATTCCCTGGTACTGTTAACAAGCAATGCCTTATAACATGATGTTTTAAATCCTTGATTTCTAGACTTTTCTCCTATTTTTTTTTTGTCTTTAAGCTATAATTTTGAAAAAATTAGAAGATATTTGAGACGCCCTGCCTTCCACATGTGTATAACTTAAGCACTGTGACAGTTGTACTATTTTGGTAACTCTAAAGGGAAAGTATATACTAGCAATAGAAGTGTCTCTTTACCAAAAGTACTTATCAACTAATTTTAAATTATATATACATGTATCATTTTATGTATTTAAATTTTTACCAGAAATCTCTTCTGTGAAGTGCTGAAAATTGTTTAGAGGGTGGTACACAGCAATACTATTTGTTGACGTTCCTTCTCCTTTTCTAGAGTGATGTCTGGTCTGAAGTTTTCACTAAATCATTCTGTGTGAAGAAAATTCTCATATCAGTGCTCATAATTCTTTCCCAACAAAATGAAATGTTTTGTGTTTTCACCCATTTGAGCTTTAAGAAATGGTAAACTTTTCCCTTGTTTTGTTTTTCACAATAGCATTTGTTGACTTCATTTGACATTCTAACATTCCATCTCTGGAGATTGTGGGGAGTAGACAGGTGAGGGGAAGAAGAAAAGAGGAGAGGGTAAAAAGGTGTTTCATAGTTTATCTAGATGAAGCATCCCTGTTAAAATAAGAACATAAAAACTTCAGAGGTAATAGTCGGCAGTGCTTATGAATGCTGGTTCAGTCTGTGGCTACAGGGAGTAGCTGTTGAATATGTTGTTAAAGATAAGTTAAACGTTTAGGAAGACTACCTATTTTGGACTTAGTATTGCACACATCAAGCTTTTCTGACACATCATTCATTTACAGGTAAAATAACTTTTTATGTGTTCACAATGAAGATTTTTCTTACAGTGTTCAGACAGTTAAAAATTAACTCTAAACTCTTGAGAAAATCCAAAATTGGAACAAAAAAATTAACTTTAGTCTTTAAAAACTGCTTAGTGGTGATGCATGTATCTAAGATTCAAAGGAAGAGATTAGTGTTCAAATCTGTAGATCAATTTAAAACTTGCTTGTCTCTTCTCAGGAGGAAGTCATGAGATTTAACATGTGGTCCAAATAACAGTTATATATAAAAATCTGTAAGAACAGTTTATATGAAAACCAAAAAGTTACACCAAACTTCCATTAAAACGCCAATAAACTATTCAATGAAGCTGTAGCTAAAATTCTAAATAATGAAGTACTTGTGTTTTTCTTTCCTAATGCATGCATCTCCCCTTCTCCTTTCTCTTATAGGCATGGAGAGTAGAAAACTGATTTCTGCTACAGACATTCAATACTCTGGCAGTCTGCTGAACTCCTTGAACGAGCAACGTGGCCATGGACTCTTCTGTGATGTTACTGTTATTGTGGAAGACCGAAAATTCCGAGCCCATAGGAACATTCTTTCAGCTTCAAGTACTTACTTCCATCAACTCTTCTCAGTTGCTGGGCAAGTTGTTGAACTGAGCTTTATAAGAGCAGAGATCTTTGCAGAAATTCTCAATTATATCTATAGTTCTAAAATTGTTCGTGTTAGATCAGATTTACTTGATGAGTTAATTAAATCAGGGCAGTTATTAGGAGTTAAGTTTATAGCAGAGCTTGGTGTCCCGTTGTCACAGGTTAAAAGCATCTCAGGTACAGCTCAGGATGGTAATGCAGAAAACTCACCTCCTGAAATACAAAAATCAAAAGATGAATCCCAAGAAAATGGGGCCACTATAATGCCAATTATAACAGAATCTTTTTCCTTGTCTGCTGAAGATTATGAGACAAAAAAGATCATTGTTACTGATTCAGATGATGACGACGATGATGTCATTTTCTGCTCTGAGATTCTGCCTGCAAAGGAGACTTTGCCGAGTACCAACACAGTGGCAGAGGTCCAGCCTAATCCAGGCTCTGTTGCTATTTCAGATGATGCACCTTGTGTGAGCAATAGCTCTCCCCCTTTAACAAACATCACACCTACTCAGAAACTTCCTACTTCTGTGAATCAGGCAACTCTAAGCCAGACACAGGGAAGTGAAAAATTGTTGGTGTCTTCGGCCCCAACACATCTGACTCCAAACATCATTTTGTTAAATCAGACACCACTTACTACACCACCAAATGTCAGTTCTTCACTTCCAAATCATATGTCTCCTTCAATCAATTTACTTGTACAGAATCAACAGCCACCAAACAGTGCTGTTTTACCAGGAAACAAGGCCAATGAAGAGGAGGAGGAGGAAATTATAGATGATGATGATGACACTATTAGCTCCAGTCCAGATTCCGCTGTCAGTAATACGTCTTTGGTCCCACAGGCTGAGATCCCCCCAAATACCACTTTTGATGGATCATTGATACAGAAGATGCAGATTCCTACTCTTCTGCAAGAGCCAGTTTCCAATTCTTTAAAAATTTCAGATATAATTACGAGAAACACTAATGATCCAGGTTTAGGATCCAAACATCTAATGGAGGGTCAGAAGATTATTACTTTAGATACAGCTACTGAAATTGAAGGCTTGTCAACGGGTTGCAAGGTTTATGCAAATATTGGTGAAGATACTTATGATATAGTTATCCCTGTCAAAGATGACCCTGACGAAGGGGAGGCCAGACTTGGGAACGAGATGCCAAAAACACCTAGCAGTGAGACAGCAAATAAACGTATGAAAGTTAAACATGATGATCACTATGAGTTAATAGTAGATGGAAGGGTCTATTATATCTGTATTGTATGCAAAAGGTCATATGTCTGCCTGACAAGCTTGCGGAGACATTTTAACATTCATTCTTGGGAGAAGAAGTATCCTTGCCGTTACTGTGAGAAGGTCTTTCCTCTTGCAGAATATCGCACAAAGCATGAAATTCATCACACAGGAGAGCGAAGGTATCAGTGTTTGGCCTGTGGCAAGTCATTCATCAACTATCAGTTTATGTCTTCACACATAAAGTCTGTTCATAGTCAAGATCCTTCTGGAGACTCGAAGCTTTATCGTTTACATCCATGCAGGTCTTTACAGATCAGACAATATGCATACCTCTCTGATAGGTCAGGCACTATGCCTGTAATGAAGGATGACGGTATTGGATATAAGGTTGATGCTGGGAAAGAACCTCCAGTAGGGACCACATCTGCTCCTCAGAACAAGCCCATGACCTGGGAAGATATTTTTATTCAGCAGGAAAATGATTCCATTTTTAAACAGAACGTAACAGATGGCAGTACTGAGTTTGAATTTATAATACCAGAATCTTATTGAACTCCTTTGAAATATCAGAAAGTTTTGGTTTGGATTTAAGGGTCAGGGCTTTCAGAAGACCTGTAAAACAAAGGTGAAAACAAGTTCATTTGATCTGCCATGTCATCTGAAGGTAGTCTAGTTGGATTATTTGTTCATAATTTTTAGAAGCAAATTATTCTGAAAGTTTGAATAGAGGTTGAGAACTTTCCCCTCCCCCAAGTATCTGTTTATATAGTTAGCTTTCAGCACATTTAAAAGAGGCAAAAAAAAAAAAAAAAAAAAAAAGCTTGGAGAGATAGTTTCCTGAATAGAATTTGAATCAGTTTGAATGTTCTTTGAAAATAACTGGAGTTATTAGCATACCCTAGTATATCTTGCAACTTTCCCCTTCCGTGTTAGCACTTTACTGCTGAATTCTCAATTTTCCTATTATTGAGACTATAAATGTGTGTTGTGTCTTGTATATGGCATAAAGAGTAAATGAGAACTTCTAAAGTTGTCCTGGAAATTTTCAGAGTAAGTCTCTGCTTGGTTGTGTATTTTGCTAACCCAAATGGATAGCAGCCTCCTGCCTCCCACCCCTCATGAAAATAGCCGTGCAGACAAGTTTCTCACTTGAAGAATGAACGAGTTTTAGCTAATTAGAATTAAACTTCACTTTTATCACCGTAGTCTCGAAAAGACTTTGGTGCCTGGACCACTGTATATATATACCTTTGCAGTGTGGTTTCTATGGGCAAAAAAGAAATCTTTGTAATGCAGACAGGAAGAGATTAAAAGTTTTATCATATTTGCTTTAAATTCTGTGCTCTTATATGATAGAGACAGAGAATGGAAGTGAATGGAAATTTCCTTTTTGCTCATTATGGTTAAAAAATATTCCCATGAAATTTTTCAAATTTTGAATCTGAACACCACCAAACTAATCTTTATGTATGCATCTTTATAAATGACAAATTCCATAAATGAGACTCTTACATATTTTGGGTGGGAGGCCACTGGCATGTATTTTTAAATGTTCATATTACTTAGAATCTCTAATAGGAAGTTTTTATTTGACATAGCTGAATCAGATATCTAGTATTTTCCTTTCAGCAAGACCTTTTAGGTTTTTACTCCTAAAATAAGTTCCATTCCATCTGCAAATTGCTGCAGTATTATAGCAATCAGAAGCTATACAAGGAAGTTAAATAGGCTTGTTGATTCCCATTTATCTTGAGAACAATGAATACCACCTTTCTCCCTTTTAAAAAATGACACATGTTTAAACACTTAGAAAATAAAGTCAAAACTTATTGAAGTGCCAGTACTAAAAGGGAAGCAGGTTGGAACAAATATATAGCCTAGCGTTTATAACAGATTGACTTGTTGAACTTCTGTAAATTTTTGCAAAGGAAGAAAATATGATTAGATACTGAAAAAGATTGTTGTGCATAGTTATTAGTCCTTTGTAAACTTGCTTAAGTATTTCTTAATTCAACATAGATATTTTCTTTCTCCTTAATGATGTATTTTTGAAAATAGTCTATTTCTTGACTTTGAACTTAAAGCTTTAATCAGTTTCTCATGTATACATCATCCTTCTGACAGTAAGCTAGACTTGAAGATAATGATTTCAGTATTTCTTAAGATGGTAACTGAGGGTATCAGGCATCAGTGTTTGCAGTAATACAAGGAGAAAGAAAAATAATACAGTCCATTGCTTACCAAGGGTTAGAATGATGTGCATCTTTTATGTTTTCTGTTCTGTGACTTGAGACTTTAAGACCATTTTGTAAACTAATCCTTGGAAAATTTTTAAATTACCATACAGTTTAAAAGTCTGATCTCTGGAATTGCAATATCTGTTTCCTTTGTGTATATGTATTGATAACATTACTCTTTGACTATAGGGTACACTCTGAAATGTTTTCAGTGGAAATTTGTTTGTTTCATTTATGCTGTTTCACCAGTTAGACATAATTCAACAAGTGTGAATGATACTTCAGTCCTTTCAGACTTAACTGCTAACTTCCTGGATGGCTCAGATGGTAAAGAGTCCGCCTGCAGTGCAGAAGACCTGGGTTCTATCCCTGAGTCAGGAAGATCGTCTGGAAAGGGAATGGCTACCCACTTGAGTATTCTTGTCTGGGAAAGTCCATGGACAGAGGAGCCTGGCAGGCTACAGTCCGTGGGGTTGCATAGAGTCAGTTAACGACTGAGCGACAAACACTTTCACTTTTTCAATAAAACTTGGTTTCTACAAGGCCATTATGACAAACAAAAGAATTCTATAATGGAAAACTATCCGTTCTGAATTATCTTGATACAATTATTTGCTGCTGCTGTGCTCTATCTAAGTTCTGAGTCTGAAATTTCAACTTTGCCTACTGAAGGTATCTTCTAGTTTTTTGGGAGGAGGAAAACTGGAAAATTCACTTTAAATTGTATTTTTGCCAGAAGACTCTTACTTGAACGTATGTCAGGGTCTTCAGTTTTTTTAGAAGTCTCTATATCCAAAGTTCAGAATCCATGTGGAATACTCTCTGGGAATTAAAACCCTTCACTCCCAGTGTTTATGGGGTTGGAAATGTGTAGCAAGATGCTGTTCAAAACCTGTTATGGTGTTTTCCTATTTTATACTTAGTTTTCTGGCAGCTGAACTCTTTTTTTCATTCAAGTTGGCTTCAGATTTGCTCCTATGCTAAATTACCTTTAAATATTCTGGATAGGAACTGTTTGAAATAGCAATTTGTTCAAAGAGATGACAGAAAATGAAAGTGCTCAAACTAAGCAGATTTTTATATGCCATAGCAATCTTGAGAGATTCACTTTAAAATATGTTTTATTATTTTGCTGGTAATGATCCCCCACATACAACCACTATGAGGAATCGATGCTGCATTTTTCCCATTGTACCAAAAAGATAAAGGTAAAAATGGTAAAAGTTTTTTGTATTGTCAAGGCGTGCATACTCTAAAGAATTAAATACTAATTCAACAGCACTGGCTTTCTCACTTCTGTCAATCATATGAAACTTGTTCATTTCCACCCAGTGCTGTAGTGTTCATACTTGTACAGTCTTCCCTGTCATGACTTTTAAGTTCTACTTTTCATTAACCATTACCTGATATTAGTTCGTAGAGCTTCTTATGGCAAAAATAAAATGTTTTAATTCTGATTTTTTAGTGTCTTTTTTTTTTACAAGATGATCTTTCATTAATTATATAGACTATTACATTCTGTTGTTTTTCAGTTTTTATAGCAGGAGACTGGAACTATATTTCTGATGACAGTATGATAGAATTTCCTGTTAGGTTTTATATGTTGGTTAATTGCATGCCCATTATATCTTGAACCACAGTAGTCAGAAGTGAGTCACCTGCTATCAGTTGCTTTGGAGCATTTATGATACTTCTGTTGATTCCATGAAGACACATGTAAGTTGATAAGGAGGAGGATAGTTTTATTAATTTGAAACATCACAAAAGCAGTCTGGGTTTCCAACATGGCAGTGATACAGATTTTAAGCAACATCCAGTTTACACAGGTTCTGGATTAATATTTTAATTTTTCATGCCCAGTTCAATACTTTAAAGCAGAATTAGGAATAAAGCGGTAAATATTACAAAATGCAGTCAAGGTACATTTTGGAAATACAAATTCCTTCATTACAGCAAATGTTTTTGCAAAAGAGTAAAGCAGCAAATATTAACTTTTCTAAGGTAACATGCAGTTGTTATAATTCAATGTAATAAAAAAAGAAGCTGCTAAAATTAAGTTACAAAATCTATACTGTTTCAAGTTATTTTGTAAAGTAAGAAAAATACATAGAAATGAGTCCTAGAATCTTAACACTTTAAGAAATGTGATAAATGTAGGATATACTGTGTAATGGTGCCTTTTAAAAAATTAAATACTCATACACGTTCATTAAAGCAAAATGTAAAGTGTAAACAGCAAGAAATTTCATTGAATATCACAAGTTGACATTTGTATAGTAAGTCAGTTGGTTATTAGTCCCTTTTTGAAATCCAATAGAATTTTAATATGCTCAGAACAGTAGAAAATAATAGTGTTATATAACGCAAAAAAGATTATAATTGTTCAGATTTGAAATTCAGATGAGACATCATTGGTGATGTCAAAAGTTAAACTGAATGTTTTGCAAACATTTACTGTGAACAGTGAGTGCACTTGTGCCGTGAGAATTCTTGATGGCTGGGTGTCTACAAGGTAGATGGGAGCACCAGCATTTGCCTGCTACCTCTAATCCATCAAGTTGGGAGGTAGCGAAATTGGCTGGAAATTTTTTCCTGTATATGTTCTGTCTAAAATACAATAGCCCTGTATTTTTTTTACAAGTGTAGGATTATCAGTCTTCCTTTAAATCAATTCTCAGGTTAACATAAGATCGCAATGAAAGTGTTCATTCTGAAGTGAAGGCATGGGTGCCAAAGTGTTAAATTCATCAGGTTGAGGTTTAAAGCTATGTATAATTAAAAGAACTGTACAAATACCTACCACAATGTGCCAGATGGATTTTAAATCTACAATAACACTTAAGTTTGTCAAGTTGGCTACATTTGAGGTTTTGCAGACTTAAAGCGGCATTGTAACACTTCCATAATCTTGAACACTGTCACGATTGGTCTCAACAGAAAAAAGGACCAATTAGAGCAGTGGCATTAAAATACAGATGATTCTTTTGGGGTAGGGTGCAGGATACGTGCGGTTTGCTGGGGTTGAAGCACAATATTTGAAGATTAAATAGTCACAAAGATTAGTGACAGTTCAAGAACCTAATCTAGCATTTTTAAAACTCAGTTTTAACAGTAAGATTTCTATCTCCCACAGCAAATGCAACATGTAGTAAACCGCTGTTTTCCTAAGTTACCTGATGTATAACTGGGATCTACTTAAAACATCTCACATGCTGCTCTGTCTATGTCAGTGCTTCTTGAACAATCAATCCTGTTCCCCACTACTCGAAGGAATATTGCACTTTTCCCTTTGGGAGGTACCAATCACAAAAGCTGAGCTGAATGATCACAACAGCCATTTTTACAATACAGAGTAGAAAGGAGTAAGGGATATGGCCAGCTTTTTTCAGCATCAGACACAAGCAAACAAAATCTTAGCCAGAACTCTCTGCATTGGAACTACCGTGTAGAGCCCTAGCTGGGAAATTTTCCTTAGGGACTGACTTTAGTGGGAGGGAAAGAGAGGGCCTCTAAGCCAGGCGCTTCAACTGAGGTGCTAGGGTGGCAATCTGCCAAGGGTGAGGACAACACTCCTTTTACACCAAGTGAAGCAGATGGCAACCACGCTTCTGTGGCCTATAGAGGTGGGGCCATAGGGTAATGCAGGCCCAGACCAGACACGCTTCTTGCTGAGATGGCTCCCCAGCCTCGTGCTATCCTGCTCAGAACTGCTGGGCTCAGCCTGGCCACCCCTCCTCTGCACTAATAACAAATAAACTTCTTTCCTATCTTTCCCTAGCCTGGCAGGCCACTGTCAAACTTTATGTATGAGTCACACTTTAAATTTTGTACCCTACACACTTCCACTAAAGCAGAAATACAAAAGCCACAATAATCTCAACAGCCAGCGGGCATTCCTCTTTAGGGGCTGTAAGGGGGTGGCTTCTCAAAAGGCGGATAGTAAGGTGGAGAGTAACGGGGTGGAGCACTCGAGGACCACATGTAGCTGGGCGAAGGCGAGGCAGACTGGGGCTCATCAGAAAGTCCAGAGGGAGGGGAGGATGGAAAGACACTGGAATGCTGTGCAATCAAAATAAAACATCAGTTTCCACCATGAGGTTGCAATTCCCCAACATTAGTCATTATTTAAAAATGAATATGGACCCAGTGTGTTCCGGTTTGGAACAACCAAGAGCCCCTAAACCTCGCAGGGTTATTGAGGGCCATGAAACGGAGCTGGTCCAACTTTCTCTCTCAGGCTGCAAAGCTCAGGCAGAAATGCCTTGGAATCCTCTTCCCCAGCCCTTTGGACCTCTCCGTCAGTCAGTCATCCTGTTGCTCCTATTTCTGTTATTTTGAGGGGGCTTCCCAGGTGGCTCAGTGGTAAAGAACCCGCCTGCCAATACAAGAGACATGGGTTCGATCCCTGGGTTGGGAAGATCTCCTGGAAAAGGAGATGGCAACCTACTCCAGTATTCTTACCTGGGAAATCCCATGGACAGAGGAGCCTGGTGGGCTACAGTTCATGGTATCATAAGAGTTGGATATGACAGAGCAATGGAGCATGCATGGTACTTGGGGAAGGGAGATACGGGATAAAAAAAAAAAAAGCCCAGTGAATCAGCATGTTAGGAGTCAATCTGCCACTTCTCTTTCCCGGCCAGTGTATACCCTTGACCCTGACTTTCCTGCTCAAGGAGAGTTGGCCTGTTTTGGTCACTGCTCTCTTCCCCAGAGCTCAGAACAGTGATTGGCAAGTAGAAGTTGCTCAATCAATGTTAGATGAGTGACTAAGACTTCAGTCACTTACAGAGCACAGAAGATGAACTTGGCATGTTTTTTATAAATAAAATCTATTTTCAAAGACTACAGCCACATCTTGTGGGTACCGTGACCTTGCTCCAGTGGTGGAGCTTAGCTGAGGCCTGAAGGCTGGAGGGGTCTCCAATAAAAGCCAATGAATAGGGCTGTAAAATGGCAATTTTCTGTTGTGCCTTAGTTCTAGGAGTAACTGCTGTATTTTTTTTTTTAAAAAGACTCACCTATACCAAAATTTCTCAAGAGTTCAAGTGCTGTTTGGGGAGGTCAATACCTTTACTTTGTTCTGCTGGCCAGAGTCAAAGTGGTTGACTGTTTAGTTGTTAAGTCATGTCTGACTCTTTGATACCCTAGGAACTGTAGCCCACCAGGCTCCTCTGTCCATGTGATTTCCCAGGCAAGAATACTACAGTGGGTTGCCATTTCCTTCTCCAGGGGATCTTCTTGGATCAGAGGTCAAACTCACGTCTCCTGCTTGGCAGGCGGGTTCTTTACCACTGAGCTACCTGGGAAGCCCTGGAGTCTAAGCTGATCATGTTACTTCCAGACCTAGAGCAATCTAGAGTCAGCCTTGCCATGAGGTGTCTGGAGCCTGAGACCAGTTGGCTGATTCTCCTTATCCCCAGTCCTGACTTCCATACTCCTTAGAAAGGGGTATCCTGGTTTCTAGGTCTTGCTTTAGACATTGAAATCTCTGTCTCCTACCACATAATGTCAGGACTGATCCTTCCCCACCCCATCCACCCTTTTGATCTGAGAGAAGGAATGACAGGGTCATAGAAAGCCTTTAAAGACAAAGAAAAAACTTGAGGGACTTCCCTGGTTATGTGGTTAATGCTTACAATGCAGTGGTTAATGCTTCCAATGCAGAGGGCACAGGATTAATCCCTGGTTGAGGAACTAAGCTCTCACATGCTGCATGGTGCAGCAGCAAAAAAAAAAAAAAAAAAAAAGATAAAAGAGCTTGAGGCAGTTGACTTGAGACAAACCAGATTGCTTCCAAAAATCTCCAAATTTCTTCTCCCTCCAGGAAGAGATATGCTTCCTTTGACACTGATCTCATGATCCCTCCTCTCTCTCCCTCCTCCTCTGTTGCTTTTGCGGTCCTCTTAAACCAGAGAGGAGAGCAAAATCCCACCAGGGACAAGATCTCTGTGTCCAGGGATGTGACACTCTGCCTTTCTAAATCTCACTCCAGGATAGAGTCAGGAAGCCAGTTCTCTGCCCCCCAGACACAGAAGGGAAAGCAAGTTTCGAAGGTGGAGCTAAAGGCCATTCTGTCCTGAGAGGCAGTAACAGGCTGCTGGGGGCAGTTGTAGACTTTGATCCTAAGGAGGGTGGTATAGCCACCTTGGGTTTTCACCTCTGTTTCCCGTGAAGCTCAGTCGTGTCCGACTCTTTGCGACCCTATAGTCCAATGGAATTCTCCAGGCCACAATAATGGAGTGGGTAGCCTTTCCCTTCTCCAGAGGATCTTTCCAACCCAGGGATTGAACCCAGGTCTCCCGCACTGAGGCCAGATTCTTTACCAGCTGAGCCACAAGGGAAGCCCAAGAACACTGGAGTGGGTAGCCTATCCCTTCTCCATGGGACCTTCCTGATCCAGGAATCAAACCGGGGTCTCCTGCATTGCAGACAGATTCTTTACCAACTAAGCTACCAGGGAAGTTTCCCATATAAGAAGGTATTTAGGGGGATGGGGGTGGGATGCTTCTCACTGCCCTCTGATGATGCTGGAGTCAGGGATAAATGGCAGAGCGAGGGAGCTGACTGGCCATAGTCCACCCCCCGCCCTTGGGATGGCGGGGTGGGAGGGGGTGGGCACCACCATGCAGTTTCCTAGCAACAGGCAGGCACCTTGGGAAAGCTTCGGCTTTGTTGCAGCTGGGGAGCAGGCCCAGTGCATTTAGTTCCTGCCTAAGACTTGACTAACGGGACAGGACGGCCACTCAGAAGAACAGAGCTTTGAATCCTTTCGCACCACAAAGCATGAAAAGCATGAAAAGCATCTAAATAGCCTACTGCTGGGCTCCGAGCTTCCTGAGCTGCTTCTGAGAGGCTGGGGTGGCTTATCGCAGGGACAGAGGAGGTGGGAGCACCCTCACAGACACTCCTCTCCAGCCCCAATCTGCCCCTCCCTCTCCCACTTCAATCTGCCCCTCCCTGCCCCAGGCGGACCCACACTCTACAAGACCCATGTGCATTTCTACCACCTGTGCTTCTTTCTTCAGAAGTGCTGGGAGGCAGTGACTCCCTAAAGAGCCCTGGAACTGGCCGGGTGATGAAGGTAATACTAGCAAAAGATGCTGTGTTCCAAGGGTAAAATCCAGGGTCTCTTGGTTCTTTGTGTTCCCCCTCTGTTTCCGGCCCAGAAAGCAAACTCAGGAGAGACAGAGAGAAGAGTGCGAGCAAAGGGAGGGATCAGAAACAAGAGAGAGGAGGAGAGGCAAGGAGAAGCTTGGCAGGAGAGGAGAAATAGAAGGCTGAATGGCAGTGGCAGCCTTCTAAGGTTGTCAGTCACCTGCTCCTATACCATCGCCCCCAAGACGACCTCCACTCTCTCATTCAGTAGGCCCAATTTATAATGGATCCTTTTCAGTGGCTACCTCGAAACCCAGTGTACCCTTCTGTGATTTAATAAAGACTATCCACAGAGGCAGTGGCATTTTGCAAAGGCTTTTGTTTTAAGCTAAACTTAGCAGTTCACCAAATGGAGAGGACAGGGACATGGTTAGAGTGAAGTCGGGGTTCTGGCCCAGTAGGTCAGACTGGAATCGTTAAGGGATTTACCCCAAAGCTTGCTGTTGTTGTTTAGCCGCTAAGTCAGGTCTGACTCTTTTTCAACCCCATGGACTGTAACACTCCAGGCTCCTCTGTCCATGGGATTTCCCAGGCAAGAATACTGGAGTGGGTTGCCATTCCCTTCTCCAGGGAATCTTCTCACCCAGGGATTGAACCCACATCTCCTGCATTGGGCAGGTGGATTCTTTACCACTGAGCCCCCAGGGAAGTGGACCCCAAAGCTACACAGGGTTGAATTTCCCAGCAGAAGTAGAAACTGATGTTTCATACCCTACAGGATATGGACTGCCTGGCTACCTGGAAGTGAGTGCAAGGTACAAGAGAAGTGAGTGCAGGAAGGTGAGCAAGGAGGCACTGACAGCCTTGGCTTCAAGTCCAAAGTCTGCAAGAATCCTGTTTCTCCAAGCTCAGCCCTCACAACATCCTCAGGGCCACCTGACCAGACCCACGTCCTCGATCCCATCTGACCACAAGAAATGCTTCCCAAGCTTCCTGACTGGACAGCTACCCAACAAGGGTGTGACTTAGCGGGGTTAAAAGAACACCCTATAAATCTCATCAGCCTCAGGGGTAAAAAGGGAGAGAGAAGTCTTCAAAGTGACATAAATAGTTCTATTTGGAAATGATCAAATTGGGGAAATCATTCAGAACAAAGCCCAGAAAGGTCCATTTTCCTGCTATTATTTGGGCCCCCAATACAATCTAAGAGAATAAGGGAGCTCTGGCTTTTTGTTGTTGGTGTTAGGTCTGTGCTTCTGCTGCTTTTATTGTCAGAGCTGGTATGCATTTTGCTGACTGCTTTCCATTTATCTGGGAACACACCAGATGGCCCTAATCCTCCTGGCTTTCTTGGGTAAAGACTGGTATTTCCTTGTATGAAATGATAAGGGACTGGAACTTGGTGAACAAAAGAAAGCTCCATTCAAATACTAAAATGAAATGCTTATAAGTTCTAGAGGGAAACAAATACCACTTAAAAACATATCCCTTAGGGATCTCCCTGGTAGTCCAGTGGTTGAGAAACCGCCTTCCAATGCAAGGGACACAGGTTCAATCCCTGGTCAGGGAACTAAATTCCCACATGCCAACATGCCACAGGGCAGTTAAGCCCATGCAACATACCTAGAGACGTCCCCACAGTAACTACAGAAAGCCCACGCACCTCAAAGAAGAGCCTGTGCGCTGCACTGGGGAACCAGCGAAGCCAAATAAATCAATCATATCCCTTAAAACCCACAACTTTAGAAAGTCTCCAAAAAGGAAATATAAAAGACAGCTTGAACCTCTGGCAAGAACCAGAAGAGGTATAAGAAGTGGCCCAGCAGTCCTTGGAGTGGGGAGCCATGTAATCACATGGTAAAGGAGAGTCAAGAGAACCTTTCTGAATAATGATTATAAAGTCCATAATATAAAGCAGTAAAACATGAAATATTCTGAAACTAACTGGGGAAAAAATTGATAGTGTGCTCAGATTTACAGCTTCTCCAAAGAATCCCCCAAGCCAGCCTCTGGCCTCAGACAGACCTGGATGTACATCCTTGTCCTCGCTGCTGCCCCTGAGCATCCCCACTCAGGTCCTCAGACTGATCTCTTAATGCAGGGCCTAGGTCTCACTCAGTCGCTACATCCACAGCTCCAAGCACATGGGAACACAGAGTAAACACTGACTGAACTGAAACTGACAGTGTGGGCCACCATTGACATTGGGCAACCTTGTTTTCATGCCTGGGATGGTTTTTTATTTTTTATTTTTATTTTTTTTTGGCGGGGGGGGATGGTTTTGAATGAGTAATGATGGACAGAAAGATAGCTCCATTACATAAACAGGGACTTCCTATCTTAAGAGTTTGCAGCAGCCATTACTAAGGGGGTTACTGTTCCTACTCCAGAGGTTTGTTATAAATTGAAAGGTCCAAAAACCAATCTAATCAATATAATTTGCTTCCATATAAAAAAAAATGGAAGCAGCCTCTTGGGAGCCATGCGTGGCCCCTCTATCCCAGGATGACTTTTGGTTATGGATGCCTCAAAGAACAGTGACCCTCTCATGCTAGGTTCAATGTCCCTGAATTCTCTTAAAGGATTCCTTTTTGCCCCTGTCACTATTGCAATTATCTATGCCCTTTCAGAGCCTAGTTGTGTTTTCCAGTCTATATTATCTATTCGGGGAACAAGTTCCCTGAGTTGTCTACCTGTGAATACAGTAGGCTTTAAAACAAGTTCTAACACTTTCCCCAGGCTTTAATGGATGCCTCTTTGTGCTGGTGCTATATTTTATGACAGTGAACAGTCCATGTTCACACTATAGAGACGTATTCATATTGCAGTATAGAGTCCTAGACCTGCCCATACAGTGTCTAAATCAAACCAAAGTACACTTTACTCAACTAAATGGGGAGGGTTTTCAGTTTCAATGATTTTGTTAATCTGAGGCAGAAATTAGGTTTTCCAAGGGCTCTGTTTTTCTAAACTGGCTGGTGAATTGGAAGCACCCCCAAACAGTCATGCTTTTATGTCCCCTTGGAAAATTCAGGACTCTTAGTCAATAGAACGAAATTCATTATGGGTTTGCCTCCTTTCAAAGGCATTTCCCTGGTCCCCAAATTTTGAATTAACCAGATTTGAGTGGAATCCCACTCTTCTATGGGTCCGGGGTTTATAATCACTGTAAATGCCTAAAAGACCATTTCGTTTGTTTTCCTGAAGTGTCTAGTTCAGCGCTCTGCCCACATACAATGAATTCCCTTTAATGAAGTACCTTTGGGGTTCTGTTTTTCTGTGCTTCATCTTAGCTTAAAAGGAAAGTGGGAAAGTGCAAATTTGGTAACACTATTTCTGACCCACATGATAACAAGGCAAAAAAATTAAAAAGGAAGGGAGAAGGGTGTTATAAAAAAGATTTTCTCTGTACAGTCCCAGTTAGGAAGTCTAGAAAAAAACAAGGGACTGCTTTCTCATTACAGATTTGATTCAAACCCTTGTGTGACTCAGCATGTCCTTATGCTATGGAACAGGACTAGACAAGCCTCTTCCTGTGGCAGAGAAATGGAAAAAGCCACCATTGGACAGGGGTCTGTGGAGACGTACTCATGAGTACCTCAGGGGAGGTCAACACCACTTGGGACATCTAAATCCTATCTCCTCTCCCCCTTTCATCTATCACTCTGTTGCTTCTCCTCTTGTGTCTTTCCCAGCCTCCACCATCACTGCCTTATGCAGTGATGCAGCTTACGCAGTCCTTAAGCTTCATGGGTAGCCACAGGCCACGGGATGGAGAGCCTGGCTACCTGGTGTATATTAGGAAGGATCCATAATTAGGGAGAGAATAAGAGAGGATGAGCGAGAGCAAGGGTAACAGAGAGTTCTTTTTTGTCTCAAAACGTACCTGAAAGTCATAAGCAGAATAAGGTGGCAGGTGAGGAGGGCTATGGTAGTAGGTGTTGTAGGATGCCACTTGAGGACGAGCATAGTAAGAAACAGTTGGATGGGCATTTTCAACAGAACAGTTCAGCGCTGGGAGAGTTGGGTTCTGTAAAATCAAAAACAATATAAATGTTCATCACTAGGGGAATGGTTAAATAAACCACGGGACATCCATACTACAGAATACTATGGAGCTGTTGATAAACGATGATGTGCACCTATAGTTCGTGACAGGGAAGTTGTCCAGGATATATTTGTAAATATAAAAAACAGAAATAGGGCTTCCATGGTGCTTCAGTGGTTAAAAATCCACCTGCCAAAGCAGGGGATGCAGGCTCAACCCCTGGTCCGAGAGGATCCCACATGCCACGAGATAACTAAGCCCAGGTGCCACAACTGCTGAGCCTGAGGGCCTAGAACCCAGCCTCTGCAACAAGAGAAGCCATAGCAATGAGAAACCCACACACCACAACGAAGAGTAGCCCCTGGTCACCGCAACTAGAGAAAGCCTGCACGCAGTCAAAGATTAAATTTAAAAACAATGTTTAAGAAAGCAAGCCACTGACAAAACTATGGAGACAATAAAAGATCACTGGTTGTCAGGAGCTGGGATTGTGAAGGATGAACAGGCAGAACGCAGAGGCTACTTAGGAGAGCGAAAATACTGTTTGCAGAATGATGGATATATGTCATTATACACCTGTCCAATAGAATTCATTTGTCCAATATTCTATGTCCCATAGAATTACAACATCAAGAGTGGGCCCTAAGGTAAACTATGGACTTTGGGTAATTATGATGCGTCAGTATAGATTCATCCTTGCCAACAAATGTACCACTCTGTGGGGGATGTTGATAACGGGGGAGGCTGATAATAGGGAAGGCTGTGTGTTGGGGAAGAAAGTTTATGAGAAATCTCTCTACCTTCATCTCAGTTTTGTTGTGAATCTAAAATTGCTCTAAAAATAAAATCTTTTAAAAAGTCACCATGTTCTATTACTATAGCATAATCCCAGTTTATGTAAAGACCCAAACAATTATATATGAATATACACTTGTCAATGAAATTAATCTGGAAAGATTCACAACAAACTGTTAGCTATGGCTGTCTCTGGGGAGGGCAGTGGTATTAGGAAGTAAATGGGGACTCTTTATTCTCAATTATACAGCCAAAGTTTTCACAACTACTATGTATCACTTGTGTCATTTCCCCACACTGACTATTTTGAAAAATTCAAACCAATAGTCGAAATCTTTGACTTTCAAAAACACAAAGAAAACAAAGTTGAGACCCCCCCCCCCAATACAAAATGTCAAACCAACAAGACTACTGCTCTCTCTGTGACAAAAATATGATTATCATGAAGAGTTTGGAAAAACTGTAAGGATTCTTGCAGACTCCAACCTCGCTAAGGAGCTCGCAGGCACACATGAAGGTATTCACTTTGCCTCAGCCCTGTGGGCTGGAGGCAAAACCTTAGCACAGAAACCAAGAAAGACCAAGTAGAGTATATTGATACCTCCCCCCCACCACCACCACACACACACACATTTTTGGGAAAATAAAACAATGCAGAAAGAATTTAATACCCTTTTTATAACATGGTGGTGTGTGTAGCCCTTCAAGGGTTAAAGCCAATCTTGTCTAGGATGAGAGTCTGGATTTCAGTAAGGCCAAAACACTGCTAGAGGAAGTCAGCACTGCTCATGAGTTCCCAAGCAGGACTGTGCCTAATGAGTGCCACATGGCTTAAGGTGTGGGAGAAATGTCCTTTCCATGGTCCACGTCATTGACACCCCCTCTGTTCGTGCGTATAATGTAGAGCTGTCCACAAAGTCCATGTGTCTTGTTTCTAGTTGTATCTACTCTGCGTTAACGGTGAGAAGAAGCTTCCTCTCAAGTGATGAAAATGTGTGGGCAGGCTTTGGCAATGGCACAGGCAACCATGTTGGGGTGTTGGCAGAGGAAACTCCTGTAGAGCAAGTTTCAACACAGTCTGTTGCTCTCTTCCTTGGAGTGGGTTACTGTTTACATCTCTAGGAGGTTTGAAGAGCTACAAACCTCAGTCATTATGATGCTGCTCACAGACAACCACAGAAATGTTTCTCAGCCTCTCTCTTGTGTGGGAGAGGGCTGAGGTCTTGACCATTCCAAGGGCTGGCTTGCATTACAGAAGCAGAGTGTTCAGCAATGCCCTTACCTCTCCACCAGGATTCCAAGAAGAAATGTCACTTCTGAGGAAGTCCCAGAAATCATGTTCCCTTGGCCTTGTGCCAGTTAAAACCACACCCTCCAACTCTTGCAAAACGAAACTAGCTCTTCTATGCAAAGAGAAGGCTTCCCAGGTGGCTCAGTGGTAAAGAACCCACCTGCCGGTGCAGGAGGTACAAGGGACGCAGGTTCAATCCCTGGGTCGGGAAGATCCCCTAGAGGAGGAAATGACAACCCACTCCAGTGTTCTTGCCTGGAGAATCCCATGGACAGAGGAGCCTGGCAGGCTACAGTCCGTAGGGTCACAAAGAGTGGGACATGACTGAGCACACACACGCAACCACAGAGAAGCAATTGGGGAATATAAACTATCTAGAAAAGGTGCTTGGTGTGTAGCAAGGCTGGGGGTCCAGGATCCTCTTTGAAAGGAAGTTGAATATTATAGAGAAAGAAACACAGGGGAAAGATGAAATAAGCACAGGAGAGCCACAGATGAGAGGTGCGGAGGATGTAGAGAAAATGGACAAGGTAACAACAGAGGCTGAAAGTGTCAAGGGGGGTGAAGTTGGGAGTGGGGCAGGGAAGGAGCAAAACGGATTGCCCCAGAGCATGGTCTGGGTACAGGTTTAAATTCATAATTCTGATTTTACAATAAATCTGGGCTCTGTTTCTATTCGTGTGTGTATATAGGAATGTGTGTTTCTGTACCAATAATTCTGGGGCTTAAGTTATGAGATCCCCACTTCTGATGAGTAGCAGTCTGAGCTCCAGTGAAACAAACGGTGATTCGCAAGCACAGGAAATGTGCTGTGCTGTGCTAAGCTGCTTCAGTTGTGTCTGACTCTTTGCGACCCCATGGACTGTAGCCCGCCAGGCTCCTCTGTCCATGGGATTCTCCAGACAAGAATACTGGAGTGGGTAGCCATTTCCTCCTCCAGGCACAGGAAATGGTCAAATCCATCTCACCAGGATAGAACTGAGTCCTTTCAAAGACAATGATTGTGGACTTTGCAAAGAAGACCACTTTGATTTCTCCCTACTTTACACCAGAGACACTAAATAGCAACAAATGGCAAGACAGTATTACTTCCTATGATTCATCTCAAGTTCTCATATTTTTGAGCCACAAACACTGTGGTCATCCAACATTTCTTTAAGATCCTTGGCACGAAGCCAAGGGAATGAAGACGTCCTTTTTCCTTTCAGGCTCCCACAACTCTGGAAACAGTGCTCCGAGTTGATCCCATTGAAGGCTGCCAGCTCACAGCCTTTGGCTCCTGGCCTCACTCCTCAGGAATGCCTTTCATCAGCCAGCACCTCTGGGCCTCCCTGAGGCCCCCAAGGCATTCTACTCAGGGTGGAGACACAACACCACGAGGCATCAAGCATGTCTGGACATAGGCCAAAGATTTTCTGGTAGATGTTCCAGGATTTTCTACACCATGTCTCATTTTCCTAAAGCGATCAAAACAATGGTTCCTCTTTGGTGCCCTGTCGTAATACATAGCTCATACTTGCCCTCTCTTGTCATGAATCAAATCTCCTGCCTCTGCTCTTTGCCTTCATCTTCTGTTTTCCCCACTGGCCCTCGACTGGGTTCCCAGGCCTGGCACTGGATGAGGCTCAGGTCTTCCCTCACTCTCCTCCTCATTTCTCAGAGAAGCTCCCAACAGTTGGAAACAACTGGCTTTTAATTTTTAAAATTAAAGAAACTAAACAAAGGAGGTGATGTCTGTTAAAACACCTATGGAACCAGAAAGGGCTGGCCGAATGCTCCTCAGGGGCAGGTGTGAGGGAGCGGTGGGAGCAAAGGCTCTGGCATTTGACACACCTGGGCTCCACTCCCAGCTCTGCTATTTAGCCCTGGCAGGTCACTTGACTTCCTGTGGGCCTCTTTCCTAAACCGTTAATGGTGGGAGTTATACTTCATGAGGCAGTAGTAGTGGGGGAGGAGCAGAGAAAGGAATTGGGCAAAAGCCCTTTATAGAGAGCAAAGAGGCCATTACTGCCACCTCTCAGGACAGACTGTCAACAAACCCCTTACTCCCCTAGAGATCAAGGGTCACAGTGAAATGAACAGTCCACATGGTACACCTGAAACTAATATGCTATAGTAAAGTCAACTATACCTCAACGATTTTTTAAAAAAGAGTTCAGAAATAAATCTATACATCGATGGTCAACTGAGTTGTGACAGGGGTCCTTGCAGGAGCCCCACAGAGCCTAGCAGGTGGCCGCCAGTCACTCTGTGCCTCAGGGTGCTTGGCTGTCCACGTCTCAGAGCTCAGAGAAAATTCAGAGAACCCTTAACACCCATCGGATGTCCCATCTCAACTCGCCAACCCCAACCAGAAGCTTCTCTTCATCTGTCCCCTGGGGAAAACTCTACTTGGTGCTCCATGGTGACCTAAATGGGAAGGAAATCCAAAAAAAGAGGGGATATATGTATATGTATAGCTGATTCACTCTGCTGCACAGTAGAAAGTAACATAACCTCGTAAAGCAACTATACTCCAAAGCAACTATACTCCAATACAAGTTTTAAAGAAAAGGGTAACGTGCATTCTTTTCTCCAAAGAAGCTCCAACCCAGAAACAGCTTTTCTGAAGACTCTCTCATGCCAAAGCTCCGTCAGCCTCGAACTGAGAGGACAGCCTTCTCCCTCCAAGCTGCTCCCACCCTAGCCCCATGCCTCCACCAAGCTTAGGGCTTGAGCTCTCCTGACTAGGAGAAGGGGTGTGGAAATAATAAATGCGTGTATGCGTGTGTGCTCAGTCACAACTGCTCTTCACGACCTCATGACCTGTAGCCCTCCAGGCTCCTCTGTCCATGGCATTCTCCAGGCAAGAATATCGGAGTGGGTTGCCGTGCCCTCCTCCAAGGGATCTTTCCGGCCCAGGGATCGAATCTGCGTTTCTTGCATCTTCTGCCTTGGCAGGTGGATTCTTTACCACTGAACCACCTGGGAAGCCTCATGTATGAGAGAGGGAGGGGAAAAAGACAGACAGACAGGCTGGATAGGAGCAGGGAAGACTTTCTCTGGCCATAGGGTCAACAGCAGGAACACTCAATACTACCAGTCAGCCCGGTTCTGCTGGGAACTTGTTGCCACAAACTACAGTTTTTTCTCTTCCATGGTCCTTTTCCACCTTTAAGTTTCCATTTTGACAATTCCTTTTGACAATCCAGGCCCAAACTACAAACTGACTTTAAGCCTCCTGTTCCTCAGCCACCCCGCAAATGGGACAGAAACAGCCAAGGGCCTAGGGGTTATCTGTGTCATTCCTGGGGTCAAAGGAAGCCTTTTTAAGAGACAAAATAATTTCCTAGACATGGGTGGGACATTCCTTTAAAGCAACCCTACTCAACCTTGGGGCTTCCCTGGTGACTCAGCAGTAAAGACTCCATAGGCAATGCAAGAGATGCGCAGGAGACGTGGCTTCGATCCCATGGGTTGGGAAGATCCTCTGGAAGAGGGGATGGCAACCCACTCCAGTATTCTTGCCTGGAGAGGAACCTGGCGGGCTACAGTCCATGGAGTCGCAAAAAGTCAGACACAGCTGAGTGACAGAGCACGCACGCAGTATAGCCACAGACTGGAATCACCAGGAGGGCTTTTTTAAAAGTACTGCTGCCTGAGCTTCAATTTAGACCCATTAAATTGGCATTCTGGAGAAGTGGCCCAGGCCGGCAGGTTTTGCTGCCGCCTATGGGGTCGCACAGTCGGACTCGACTGAAGCGACACAGCAGCAGCAGCAGCAGCAGCAGCAGCAGCAGCAGGTGATTGTATTCTAATAGGAGGCCAGGTTGAGAACCAGAGCTCTAAAGCTATTATCTCCAAAAGAGAGATAATTAGAGATCAAGGTTTATTAAATAAACAAACAAAAAGCTTTGAAATGCTTTAAAAGCTAAAGAGGGAAGGCCCCCAGGACTATGGAGGACTTCCTGGGTGCACATTCACAGCCACATGAATATGGACAAGCAGCTCAGCCTGAGGCTGGGCTTTCACTTTCACTCTTTCTGGAGAAACTGCAGGAGGAAATTCCTGGGGAGGGAAAGACAGCCGTACTTCTTACCTGTAGCTAAAAACGTCTTTCCTTCCAGCTCTCCCAAAGTCTGTAACAGGAAAAACTACCCTAAAAGATTTTCTACTGAAAGTGTGTGTGGGTTGAGTGGGGGTAATGACAGGCTATGTTTACATAACCAGCATGAACCCCACCTGTCCCCAGAATGTGCATCAAAAACACAGGCAATGTCTCATGTTAACAAGACATGTTTGCAGGCTGAGGACAAGACCTGGCTCCTTTGACTTCAGATGTTTGAAGGCAGCTACATTTTTTTTCCTTTGGCTGTGCCACATGCCATGTGGCTTGTGGAACCTCACTTCCCGGACCGGGGATTGAACTGGCGTCCTGGACAGTGAAAGTTCAGAGTCCTAATCACTGGACTGCCAGAAAATCCCGCCCTCCCCGCCCCCTCTAAGGCAGCTACATTCTTGAAGCAATGGTTTCTGTTCCTCCCTTCAAAACGTGGGTCCCCATAGCCCCACCCGCTGAGCATTGCCCCACCCTTTACAGGAAGAGGGGCCTCTGTGGAAATTCGAAGTCATTTCCTTTCTTACCATGTCCTTAAAGCCCCCCAGGACAGCGGCAGTGATGATGCCCAGGAAGAGGCCAACGATGTTGAGGATGGTGGCAGACCAGAGCAGGTGGTAGAGGTGGATGATATCCTGGCAGCTGCTGACGTCGATGTACTCGTAGTAGCCACCGGTGATTTCTACCCGGCTGGAAGGGGAGAAGGGCACCCAGTGAGTCGCCAGGGAGCAGGCTGTCCCCCAGGGCTTTGGCTACCACACAGCCCAGTGAAAAGACAGGGGCTCACGTGGGGCACTATCGTAACAGACACGGAAGCCAAGAATGCACTTGGGGATCAAGATAGTATAATGAATCAAAGTGTCACTTCTGTTTATCCCCCTCCCCCAAACCCCTCCTATCTGCCAGAGAAATACTCATTACCATCGCTAATGTTAATCCTAAATGACAATTATTAATACCTGCTGTGTGCAGGCGCGGAGCTAAGCATTTTACAGACATGGATTCATCACATCTGTGCTACTATGGCAGCTCCTAGTCAACAGGTGTCTATTAAGATTAAGTTGAAAATTCAGTTCTTCCGTCTCACCAGGCACAGTTTAAATGCTCAACAGCCACACTTTTAAGGGTCATGCTAGTGGCTGGTTACTATACTGGACAGAGCATTTCTGTCATCACAGAAAGTTCTATTAGACAGCACTGTGAATCCTTACAATATTTATGACATAAGTATTAGCCCCCATTCCCATTTTACAGATGAAGAAACTGAAGCACAGAGAGGTTAGGAACTTCCTCAAATTGTAAGCAGTAGAGCTGGGATCTGAATTCAGGCTTCAATGATTTCAGTATTTCCTTTCTCAAAACAAAACGAAATGCCAACAAACAACGTCCCAATAAAGTACTAAAGCTGAGTTCCTGCACAAAATCTGAATAGCGCCTCCTCAGAGAGACCTTCCCTGACCACTCTGTCCAAAGATAATCCCCCATCCAGCCCCATCATTCTCTAGCCCACTACTTTCTATGAACTGAATTGTGTCCCCCTCTGAAACTCATATATTGAAACCCTAACTCCCAAAGTGACTGTATTTGGAGAAGGGCTTTTTAGGAGATAATAAATTAAGGTTAGATCATAAGGTCTAAGGTACAGGATACTGTTAAGTGCTCAGTTGTGTCTGACCCTTTGCAACCCCATGAACTGTAGCCCACCAGGTTCCTCTGTTCATGGAATTCTCCAGGCAAAGAATACTGGAGTGGGTTGCCATTCCCTTCTCCAGGGGATTTTCCTGACCCAGGGATCGAATCTGAGTCTCTTGCATCTCCTGCATTGGCAGGCGGGTTCTTTACTACTAGTGCCACCTGGGAAGCCCCTAAGATCTAAGGGTGGGGTCCTAATCCGATGGGATTGGAGGCTTTTACAAAAAGAGGAAGAGAAATCTCTCCACACATTTGCACACACTGAGGAAAGGTGTTACCTGTTAAATTAATTAAACAAAAGTTCCTGTCTTTCTGGACATTGCAAATTAGTTTACAACTTGGCCACTGGAATCAATAACAAATCTCAAACACTGTGATTCTTAAACTTACAATCAAACACCCTGGCATCAGGATGGTTGTTACATGTGACTCTCCTGCTATAAGAACACCAAAAATGACCAAAACAAAATTAAAGGTTAACCTCCAAAATGAATCAGGGAGAGATTATTCACACAAGGCTTTTAAACTTTACAGATGAATTATCTTAGAATTCTGGAAAACCAGTGTATCTCTAAAGAATTGAAACTAGTGTGGTTATGGGACACCCTGTGTCAAAATCATCTGTGTTTGTATGTCTGTGTGCCAGCCTGTGTGTGTCAGTGTGTCATTCGTGGGTGTCTCTGTGCATCTCTGTGTGTGTGCATGCATCTTTGAGAAAGATGGTTAAACATGCAGACTCTGAGGCCTCACCACTGGGGGTGAGGCTCTGGGATTTGTGTTAACTGAGTTCATTGATCTTTGAGACCCAGTGTGTTAAATAGTAAGCTTCCACAGTGGAATTTTAACAGTGTTTCAGTTCATCAGAATTTGAACTGGATTTCAGGATTTGGGGGAACATAGCTGGACACCACCTGGAAGCATACACTGAGCGCCTCCTATTAGTGGGCACAGTACTCAGGCCTGGGGATGGGACAAGGAAGATAGACAGATGACTTACTGCTCAAAAAGGCACCGCTGTACAAGGATGCTCCCCTTTACAGGGGAGCCCTGTGTGTAATGGTGAGTGTAGGGTTGTAGGGATGCAGGGGAGGTTTAAGAATCAGCTTCTGACTTCTCCCAAGTTGTCTTCGAAAGTAGTGAAGTGCTTACATCCTAATACACCAAGGGCAGGCTGGTAACACCTATAGATATATAGATGGGCAGTACAGTGAGCAGACTCTGGAGTCAGACTGCACTTGAACCCTGGCTCTGTCACTTATTTGCTGTCTGACCATGAGCAACTTTCTTAACCTCTCTGCAAGTGAATGCACGAAAGTAGTATTCCAGCACAGTATAAGTACTCTAGCAGTACTCTCCCACCTGAACACGTAGCTCTTTTTTTTCCCTTCTAAGAGCCAGCCTCTGGCAAAATGATTCAAACCCCTGAATTGTGTTCTTAAAAGTAGTGATGCTTTAAGGACGCAGACCACAACATGGGGATTGGTTAGTAGTTCGTTGAAAAATATTCAATAATTGTAGAGAATATATGTTTGGTTTCAGTTTGAGTGTGTTCAGCAGCTACTATGTTATTTTTACAGAGCCATGAAGCAAAAGAACATTAATACTAGATCTGGTTAAGGGTTTAGCAAATTAATGTGGTTTGTTTCTGTTTGAGATTCATGATTCCATTTGGTTCAGTCTCCGGGCAGAACTTCCTCTGAAATTTCATCTTTTGTATTCTCACAGCTCCCACCCTCAAACCTTCATGACTGCAAAGTCTCCTGCCAGAGCCCACCACAGCCTGCTTCAGCTTCCTAATACATTTAAAATACTAAGTCATTCAGCTAATCAAAACCCTTCCACAGCTCTCCATTACCTTCAGGAAAATGTGCCCCAATTCCTCAGTCTGCCATGATCCGACTCCAAAATGGAATCCACACTCCAGCCAGGCTGGTCCTCAGAAGCACCAAACTAGCCAGGTGGGGTAGTTATTTCAGACCTTTGTGCATGGGAGGTACTGCCTTCTGTTCTCAGCCTCTCCTGATCTCTCCCACTGCACAAAGCTTCCACACACTCGTCTCATTCTTCAAGGACTCCAGTGTCCATTCATCACTTTTCTCCCTGGGCTCCCACAGCCTCAGTCTGTTCTTCTTAGTTTGGCACTTTGCATATATCAGTAATGCAGCTATTTATTTGATCCAATGTTTACCCAGAGCCTAATCAGAGCTGAAGCTGCAACCAAGGCCAAGGTGGACATGATAGCTCCATCTAAATTCTAACCTCTGGAGGGCAAGGTTATCTCTTACACTTCTGTTGTGTCTCCCTCACTGCCTCCGAGCTCAGTGAGAGAATTGTTGTGGGTCATCAACAGATACTTGGGGAGCAAGTAATTGAGTTCAAAGACAGATCATTGCATTGATCATTAAGACTGATTACCAAATCTGGGCTTTCACCCACTTGGTCTTAACTTGCTGGGTATATCTGGAGAAACAGATATCCTCTCTTCGTTTCAGTCCCCACTCAACAAATTAGGAGGCACTGGATCTTGGATAAAGCCAAAGGGCATCCTTCTGCTTTTCCATAAGGGCCTGGAACTATTCACCAACTCCCCATGGACAGATAGAGGCTGTGCACCACCTCTGGACACATTTCTCCACCTCCCCATTATCCCCCTGGTAAACTCAGTTCCTTAAGGGCAAAATGTTATTTTATCAATACGTATTCTTCTACAACAGTCCCTGGTACATATTAGGAGCTCAAGAAAAAGTTCGCCAAAGGGAGGAACAGATGAAAGCGAGCTATCGTCTTTCATCTTATTACCAGTGGCGGCAGTTCACAAACCACCCCCATTTCCTTTTGCTTCCTGTAGGTTACACGACAAAAACCAGTGATATTGACTTGACCTCTCCAAAGCCAAGGGAAGGCTAGAAGGCAGCCGCTGAGGAGCTGTATCCTACAGAAACCACCTTCCTGCACAGGATGAAATGGAATCATCTAGGTTTGGTGTTAAAACCTCACTGCCCCTGACGTCAAAGAAGGTCTGGGGCTTCAAGGGGACAGTAGAAATTCTGTTTCCGTAGTGCCCTACAAATGACTGCCTGATGTTTTTGTTCCCACTTTTTTTTTTTTTTCTTGGCCTCCTTTCCAGGAAATGGACTGGAGGAGCTGGCAATTGATTAAAAATAGGCTTCGTGTGAGGAAAACAAATATGCACTCGGCAGAATTAAAGTCTCCAAGCCTTAGAAGGCTTGCAGCTAGCTATATTTAGGCCTGGAGGTTAGGTCTCCTTCGAGCTGGCTGGAAAAAGCCTCAGGTCAAGGAAAATCTTTTCCTTCTATTGTAGGATCATCGCCTCTGAAGTCTCACAGCCTTGGTTTCTGATTGCATGGGATGGTTTTCTGATGAAAAGCTCAGCAAGTGCTTTCCTGGTGGCTTTGCCCTTGGAATCTCAACGTTACAGACCTGGGCAAGGACTCGATGACCGCCTGAAGCTCGTCTCCAGACATCAGGTGGGTGAGCAGCGTTTCCAGCTTAAAGGTCTTTAGGAGCAGTACCCACACCCCGCACCCGCACTGTCCACCCACAGTCCTCTTAGTCGCCTGGTCCAATACTTTATATTCCTGGAAAAAAGGGTGTTCCTCTTTTTGATCCTTTCCAATACATGTCACTCCCTTGTCATCAGGTTTTTTAATCGAGCCCAGTCCTGTGCTGGGGCCTGAGGATACAGATAAGATGAAGTCATGTTTGCTGCCTTTAGGGAGCCCAGAGTTTTAGCAGAGCTCCTCATAAAATT
Source organism: Capricornis sumatraensis (assembly GCF_032405125.1). Taxonomy (NCBI): domain Eukaryota; kingdom Metazoa; phylum Chordata; class Mammalia; order Artiodactyla; family Bovidae; genus Capricornis; species Capricornis sumatraensis. Next base: position 37,918,596 of record NC_091092.1, on the reverse strand, counting down.
TCTTTAGGGCCTTGAAGACAACCCTGGCATAACTTGCTTTAAGAAAGTCAGTGATTATGAGGTTCAGATTGACAGGAAGATAAATTGGGCTTGAGCTTCCACTTTAAAAAAAGTTCACCTAAGGGCTCAGCTAAATGGAAATTAAAGTAGGATTTAGTTTACTCAGACCTTTTTCAGAAACACACCTAATTGCAGAGAGAAAGGTGTGCCCGCGAGGAATCACTTGTCAGCCCTCCCAGCCAGCCTCTTCTTACCTCCTGGGATCTCAGGAGGCCTGGGAAGGGAAAAGGAGAGGGGAGAGGAGACCTGGCCAGAGGACAGGTTGTCCAAAGGAGGGAAGAGGTAAAAAGAGAGGGGTGGACTGAGCAGGGGGAGGGAGGCAGATAAGGGGAGGCAAGAGGAAAGATGGTAAAATAACCCCAAATCTCCTAGGACCTATTTTACATTTCTTTGATCATTTTTGGAAGGATGGGCTCAGGAAGTACAATTAAAGTCAGCTCTCCATCACCGCTAAGGAGGGAAGTCCTTTTCAAGTGTTAGTTATTATTACAACATGAATAATTGAACCTCCCAGATAATCCCCAAACCTCATTTGAGTCTTTCAGTTTCTCTGCCTCCACTGCCAAATCTTTTAACGAAATGAGACCAGTGCTAGCAGAGAAAGTAAACGGGCTGGGGTGAATCTCTCTTCTCCTCCTACTCCCCCTTCCCCCTCCCCTGCCTCTGGTCTGTCAGGTCTTAATCCTCAAAGTGAAGAAACTGGTCCCCCAATACCAAGAGTACGGAGTGTGAGTGAGGAGGAGTGCATCCATCTGACCCCTCTGGATCTAGCTCCATCCTTCTGCCAACTCCTCCCTTCCTCCCTTCCCCTCCTCAGCCCCCTTGCACTGAGAGCTGGAAGAAAACATGTGCATGACATGCAGGGCCATTTACTTATGCTCTGCATCACGCGTTCACACACTCCTGTCTACTCCACCTTCTAAATTCCTCTTACAAGTACTCCCTGCTTTCCACCATCCCCACAACAACTTCATCTAGGCTCCATTCCCTTTGGCCTGGACTCTGGTAGTGGCTCCCTCGCTGCCTCTGGTCTCTAGCCACTCAAATCCATCTGCCATGCTGTACCCTTCAGTGGCTCCCAGTTGCTTACAGGGTCAAGTCCCAAAGCATTCCTACGGTCTAGTATGTGACTAGGGCTCTACTCCTCACCTCCTGCTACCTTGTAAAACCACCCCCACCCCACAACTGCTGGGAAGACCCTCCCCATCTCCACCCCTAGTTTAAGTTTCCTCCTAACTCCCGCCTTATCCTTTAAGTCTCAGCTCCCACATCCCCTCCTCCTTGACACGCCTCCTCCCCCACCCCCCAGCAACTCTGGCTTCCAGTTTTTTGCGTTGAGAGGTTCCCCAGTACCTCCCCAGATCCCCACCACACGTCTCACACTAGACTGTAATCAATGGTTCATAAGTCTGTTGTCCCTGCTGGCCTACAAGCTCCTCAGCAGGACTCTGTATTTCTGGCACCTAAATGTGTTTTGAAAGAGAATAAACGATGTTTGAACATTGAACGGTAGAGCACCAGAGCGGTTGTAGCAGAAGTAGCACCACCAAGCCTGCTCCTGCCTCAGGGCCTTTGCACTTGCTGTTCTGTTTGCTTGGGATACTCTTTTCCTCAAGTATCTACTTGGTTGGCCCTCTGGCATCATTCAGATCTCTTCACAAATTTCACCTCCTCAAAGAGCTCTTCCCTGGCTCCTTTTATCCAACATGGTACTCACACTCCCCACTTTGAAACTATCTACCTACCTTTCCTGCTTCATTTTTTTCAGGGCTCTGATTGACACCTGGCATGTTACATATTCATGTGTTCATTGACTATCTTCCCTAATAAAATCTAAGTTCCATGAGGGCGAGGATTTTTTTTTTTTTTTTGCTGCTGAATCGCCAACATCTGGAACAAAGCCAGGCACAGAGAAAATGCTCAATAACTATTTGTTGAATGTTGTTGAACTTGGACTTAGAACTGGGTGTGAACCCTCCCTCTACCATTGTCAAATTCTGTGTGACCTTGGACTAGTTGTCTGTTTCCTCGGAGCCTCAGTCTTATCATCTGTAAAATGGGAAGAATAATTGTACATAAATCATGGGTAAGAATGAAATGAGATCAGCACTTTGAAAGTACTTACTTAGCATGCTGCCTGGCACAGAGACAGCAGGTAACACCTGTCAGCTGAAATCCGTGGACTCACCAATGTCTTCTGCTTCTCTGATCCCTACCGTGGGCCCTTTCCCCACCCAGTCCTTCTCATGCCCATGGTGGTCCCACCATCAGGGGCTTGGCACTCACTTGCCGCAGTTGTAGAGGTCACAGCAGAAGCAGGTGTTGCCCCGGATGCGAGGTGTGCAGAATCCACGGCTGAGGTGAGGGCAGTTCACCTGCGGACACACAGCAGTGAGCGGGTGAGCTGGCGTTGGATGGGAGTAGGACCCTCTGCGATCGGCAGTGTGAGCTAGTGAACTGATGGGAGACGGCAAGGATGGCTGTGAAATGAACACACCAAAGCACAGCCGGGATGGGGCTGGGCGGGCGGCTGGCTGATCTCGTGCATGAGGCAAGTCACTGTGGAGCTGGGCTCACATCCAGCCTCAGCCACAGACCCTCAGCACCCCATCCCTGGAAGGTGGAGATGGAGAGGAGGAAGGACGGATGGAAGAGCAGACAGAAGAACAAATGGACAGTAGGAAATGAGGCTACAAGGGGGAATCGGGGTACAGGAGGAAAGAGGACCACACTGGGGAAGGAAGACAGAGGGGCGGTCACATGCACTCTGAAGTACACTAGTACCTCTCGAGCTGCCTGCGTAAGGTTCCTCATAACCCTCGTGGAAGGAGAATTTTTGGTTGAGGAACTTATGACCTTATACAGGAAAAATAGGGTTAGGGGGACCAGGGTTACAAGTGAACCTATGGAAGTCATCATTCATATTTTTACAGTCACCAAGGTAACACGAGAATGCGATCATGATGAAATCAAGAGAATAACAATGACATTTTATACATCTCGAGTTTGCCCACAAAAAAGGAAAAATTAACTTCCATTTACCGTTTCTTGTTTGTGAGAAATCTTCCAGGGTTCCCACCACCACCACCCCCGCCCCGCAATACAGGTGCAACGAAGTGCTTGTAAATGTGTTTTGCTGTGTTACAGAGAATATGGGTGGTAAACAGGCACTTTTTCTATATTGGGTCCTTCATCCAAAAGTTCAAGCCTTTCTGACACTCTGTCGGCACGCACATCTTTCTACTCCTTTCTAACCCGAGAATAGTTAGGGATAAAAGTAAATTGCTGATCAGGGAAGGAAAATGGGGCAAGTAAGTGGCAAAGTCACCATGTAAGTACTTGCCCTAACGCCTTGGGAGCAGGTCCATAGCTTTGCCGGCCTCTCCAGGCACTGTTCACACTGGATTTTAGGGAGAACAGCTTCCTCTGATGCTGGTCCATTTTATGGAATGCAGTCACCACTTTACACCCACTTCTCACCCTTTTCCAACAATCACAAGTGTACCATTTTTCTAGCTATTCTCAGAGTGGGGAGTGACTCTCAATTTGAGGTTAATAGAGAACCAAACGGTCGATGTTGCTAGAAGCATACGATACAGGTTCATGTTAAAGGGCTCTCTGGGTTGGGGAGGGGTGGTTGTGAGCTGAAATGAAAGCTCTCGAGAATGACCTGAAGCCTCACCTCACCTCACCGCCCACTGCCTCGGCTTCTCCATGAAGTGAGAAGGAGTGACCCAAGGAGAGCTTTGTGGGATGGGAGAGATACCACCTCACGTGTCCACTCAAGCATCATCAGACTGGCCTCCTGAGGTTGTCATGAGACCAGGGGAGTCAGGGCCAGGCCAACAGCTGCCCCAGAGCCTCAAATTGAAGCAGGCTTCTCAATAACTTTCATTTGGCTCCTGACCACCCTCCCCCACTCCCGCATATGAGACTCAGGCTCTGCCTCCCCGGTCCAGGCCTTCTGCCTTGGAGGGCCTCCCACTTTACTTCCAGCTAGACGTCAAGTCCAGGCAGCTGAACCATCCTCTGCAGATGTGGGGAAGGACCTGCCCTGTGGCCTCTGTACTCTCCTCCGTCCCTCTCAGGATCAAAGCCACACACAGAGAGGCTGCCTGCTGGGGTCAGAGGGGCAGCCTGTGACCACAGAACAAAGCAAATCTGATTAGGCCTCAGGACACGATAACCTATGACCATGGCCCCATTAGCACCTTGCCTTGAACTGAACCACTGAACAAATCAACTAAAGACACCTCACAGCAAGCTGCAGGCCTCAGGAAGAGAGTCAAAGAAAAAGGGTTCTAGGCAGAACAGGAGACTTTTCCCAAAGGTAAGACCGGTAACCCCATTCTGGCTCTTACCTCCTCAGCTTCCTTCTGAGATGTCTTTGGGACATAGTGGCACCGGTTAGCATAGAGGGGCTTCAGATCCTGGAAAGGGAAACAGCAAACCAAAAGGCTTTGGGCTTTGGAAAAGAAAGCAGCAAGTGCTCTGATGGGTAAGAAAAGATTTGAACACACACACATCCCAGCGCAGGTAGTGTTGGGTTAATTTCTGTGAGGATCAGATAAAAATGTTCTAATAACTACTTTCTATTGGGCCACTTAGTTTATGAGAAATTAGGAAATTGATTGAGAAATGCGTTTCTTAAAATTTCCATTCTGGTTTTCTTTTATTTCTAGTCTTTGTCTCTTTGCAAAGAATCCCCAGGGAACAGGAGTCAAAACTCCAGGTGATCACGACATGGCCCTCCGCAATGGAGGGAGGCCAGCTCCAACAATGAGGTCTCATTATCACCTGAGGACAGGACCAGGGCAGGCTGAGGCATCCTCCCTGTTGTCATTGCCGGAGCTTTTCCAGAAAGAAGAGCTCAGGAAGCAAATCCCAGGGGGATGGGCAGCCACAGAGCCCACACTAGGTTTTAACTCAACTGAACTATGAGCCATTTTCACTCAACTACACAGATTAGAAAAAGACAGTGAACTCCAAAAATACTGCTAAAGCCCAGGAAAAGCTGACTAGCCCTGCTGGTTTGGCCAGCTTCCTGTGAGGGAGCCCTCAGGCACAGGGTCAGGCGGCGGGGGGGAGGGTGGCGTGCATTGGGGTGGGACAGACAGATGCCACCCAGTGCTGCCCAGAAGGTGGCAGGCAGGGGATGCTGCCCAACTTTCACAGGACACTAAACATCCCCTGAGTGGGAGGGGCCTTCAGCCAAGAGCAGGTTAGCACAGGATCAGCAGTTTATACAAACTGACCTTTGGAGGTGGGCCAAATCGCCCTGGCAGAGGGAGTTTATCTATTGCCCCATCCCCAATGACCCCACTTCTCTCACCACTGCCAATCATCCTGATGGCTGCTTTCCCCCACATGTGTGATTGAGCATCTCCTGTACCTGACACCCATGTATGTGCCCCCTGCCTCCCTGCCTGCCGCCCCGTCCAGTTGCTTCTACCTAGCTGCTCTGTGTTCTCAAAGTATTGTGCCCTGGGGCTCAGCCTGGAGTCAGGCTGGAAAGACATGAGGGTTCTCATGGTCATGACTGGCAGGGTTTATTGTCCCCATTTGGGCAATGGTAGAAGTAGTTATCATTCCGTGGTTGTGGCGGGGGGGAGGCTCGATGTGCTGCTTGTAACCCCCTGACCTCCTGGTTCTACTAAGAGCATTCAGCTGCCAACTGCCTAAACAAAGATCGACGTGTGTGTGTGTGTGTGTGTGTGTGTGTGTGTGTGTGTGTGTGTGTGTGTGTGTGTGTGTGTGATGGTGGCCCATGTACTGCCTGTGGCTGCCCTTCTGCACTGAGGCCCCAGGGGAGGAATAAGCCCACGTGACTGGCAGGTAAGAAAAGGCCACTGAACCGGCCAACAGCCTTTTATTTATGCCTGAAGGGCGAGCAGTGGCTGGTCGGAGTGCTGGCCACCAGCTGCCTTCCACTGAGAGTTTGAGTGCTCAGGGCCAGGCCCTCTCAGGGTGCCTTCACGCCCATGATTTCATACCGTCCTCATGTTACCCCTGAGAGGTAACTAAGTTCCTATTACATCCAGGTAGAAGAGAAGAAACTGGCACATGAAGGTGATGTGACTTGCCCGGCTAGTTAATGGCTATCTTCAGAGAGGGGAAAGGAAGGAAATTGGAGACAAGGGAGAGAAGGAATGAGACACATTCAGAGGGCTGTGTCAGAAGGTAGATGAAGCTCATATGCCCTTGAGCCAAAGAACAGGGCACCATGGGACTTCCCTGGTGGCCCAGTGGTTAAGACTTGCAGGGGCCACACGTTCGATCCCTGGTCAGAGAACTGGATTCCCACATACCATGGGATGCAGCCAAAAAGTAAACAAAAGGACAGGGCACCATGAGATTAAAGGGGCTCCACAACAGGAAGGGCTGGTTCTAACCCACCCAAGCAGTGCTGGAGTCCAAATGCGCCTTTCATTTAAGCCGGCAGGTACAGTATAGGCAAAAAGGTTTTCTCAAAGACTCATCCAGCTTTACCCCGAATCAAATGCTCTACTGCAGGCCACTACCAGCAGGAGGTACAGATGACCTAGAGTCAGAGGCTGGAAGAAACTTCCAGTAAATATAACTTGGATTTTTCTTCCATTGCCTTTTGGCTAAGGCCACCAATCAAAACCTTTTGGAGTTTAGGAGTCAGGGAAATGCAAATCAAAACCACAATGAGAAACCATTTCATACCTGCTAGGATGGTTACAATTAAGAAGTCAGCTAATAATAGGAGATTGGCACACTCGGACGCTTCCAGCGCAACTATAAAATGATGCAGCCACTTTGGAAAATTGGCAGTTCTTCAAAAGGTTAAATATAGTTACCATATGACCCAATACTTTGAATCATAGGTATATACACAAAGAAAATGAAAACATAGGTCCACAGAGAAACTGGTACACAAATGTTTATAGCAGCATTATTCATAAAAGCCAAAAGGTGGAAACAACCTGTATGTCTGTCAACTGGTGAATGAACAACCAAAGTGGTATATCCATACAATCGAATATTATTAGGCCATAAAAAGAAAGGAAGCACTGACATATGGTACAATACGGATGAATGTAGAAAACATTATACTAAGTAAAAGATGTCACAGAAAACCACACATTATATAATGCCATTAATATGAAATGTTAACTAATAAAGGGAAATCTATAGAAAAAGAGAGTAGATTAGTGGTTGCCTAGGACTTGGGAGAGCAGGCAGATTAGGGAGGTGATAGCTAATGGGTATGGGGTTGTTTGGGGGATGATGAAAACCTTCTAAAATTGATTTGGTGATAGTTTGCACATATCCATGAATGTACTAAAAGCTACTGAATTATATACTTCAGATGGATAAATTAGATGAGATGTGAACTATGTCTCAATACAGCTGTTTAAAAAAATATTAGAAGTGGAAAGAGGAGGGAAAAGGAGGAAGCCATTTTAGCTCATGATGCCATGAAAATCTACCGCAGGCTTCTTGGCCACTAGGCCTGTGTTGCTATGGAGACTGCCTTGGAGTGAAGAGTGCTTGTCAAATGGGGATAATCATGTCTGCCCTACATATCTCACAGGATGGTTGTGGGTCTCAAATGAGATAATAGATGTCAAGACACATTGAAACGCTAAATTCACCACACAAAAACAGAATTATTGTCATTAAGATGGCGCCTGTTGGAACAAAATAGCACACAATACTATGACTGACTGCAAGCATGCTACAAAAATAGGTATATATACTCAGGGGGTAACATGTGAAAATTGCCTATGTGATAGAATTGCTATTTTAGGGTGGTTAGGGTGGTAGGAGAGTGGATGTCACAAGTTCCTGTTGTGTCATTTGCCTTTTCAAAAAGAAAAAGATGGCTGCTCTCAGCTAAAATAATAAGGGATGGATCTGATATAGGAACCAATCTATTCTTGGCCCCAAAAGAGAACTGGGCAAAAAACCTTTCTCTCCCACCCCATACTTTTCCCCCTGCTCAGAAATGATCTCCTTACATGCCAACACTGACTATGTGAATTCCACTAAGCTTGGCAAGTGAGGGACTGACTCAGGTTTGTGAGGAGAGTCCAAGAACAAGCTGGGATTGAAACAATGTTTCAAATCACCCTTGCCCAGATCCATCCATACCCAGGACTCTCCCTCAGGCTAACCTGCACTGTTAGCCAAAGACTGAAATGGAATAAAATATCACTGATCCACAGACTATTCTATGATTCAATTTTTCTCTAATTCACTTGTTTTAGAAAATATACAGTTCCAACTAGTTCATAGGATGTTTTCATTTTCTTTTTTATTTATGGATTTTTAATTGCTTTATGTTTTCATTTTCACTGTTGGTTCAGTTGGGGATAAAAATAACTGTCTGAGTGGGTTGTGGGGGCTCAGTAAGCAGCTTAGCATACTCTTGCTTGGGATCTGTGGGCCAGATCAGGGCCACGCTATGACCTCCCTGGGACTTTTGCCTTTTGCGGACTCCTTCCTCCACTCAAAATATTGAATTGGATGTTTCATTTATTTTAATTATATGTTATGACTGCGTTGGTATAAAGACAAATTTCTATTACATGTGAAAAGTTTTTTGTTTTTTTTTTTTTTTTTTTTTTGCCTAAAAGGTCATCATTTTTCCTCTGATTTGAAAATAAATTCTATTTTTCTGGGACCCTATAAAAGTTCATGGTTGTGGGCACTGTGTCTATTGAGCCCAGTGGAGGCCAGATTAAGAAAGCACAGAGTGAGGGGTGGGGGTTCCTCTAGCGGGGCCCATGGGAAGGACCCGAATCCCAGGCTTCCCTGAGAAGAAGCACAGGTTTGGGTTTCAGGCCTTCCTCGAGGCTTAGCTTCTCCAGAATTGGAAGCACTTGGTGCCTGAACGCCAGGACTGGGATTGTTCTGGAGAATTTTAGTTCTGGGGCTTTCTCCAGACCCCAATCACATCACTCCTCTTCAACTATGAAGACAGCAAAGTTCAATGATCCTAGAAAGGGTGTCTGGGGCAGGGATTAAGACTCTGTGTTCCCAATGCAGGGGCACACGGATTCCAGCCCAGGTCGGGGAACTTGACTCCACATGCCAAAAACAATGTGTCTGTCCTCATGGGCCACTCTTGTCGCTGCTGGAGATGGCGAGGGGAGGTCAGCTACCAGGGCTCTCTCCCTGCCTCCTCACTCCCAGTGCCAATTCCCTGGCCCCGATGCCCTTGTCTTTGACTTTTCCAAATCTCAACGACCTCCAGCCCCTCCCCCACTGGGAAGCCTGGCCTGACCCAAGGTAAACCACTCTGGCACCTAGAGTTCACCCCCCCAGCTCAGCCCCAGTGCTGTAGTGCATTCCGTGGGGTCCTTATGTTGACATCACCTCCATGGGACAGGGATCCTGTCTTCTACTTCTTCCGTACCCCTTACAGCCCTCAGCACACACCCAGCACACACCCGCTCGATGAAGCTTCCTTGTATCGCACACTTACTTTAACCCCAGACTAAAAATACTCACAATGTGTCTGGCAGCAAAGACCCCATCAACTATGGCACAGCAAAAGGCCGCAATCACACCAAAGCTGATAAAGACGATAGAAGCCACCAGCTGTTGGGGGACAAAGCAAAAGTGTCTGTTAGCCTTCCACTCTGCTTCCGGGGATGAGGCGATCCCCAAGAGACCTCCCGGCAAAGCAGAACGCTGGCCCATCACCCCACGGGGAGGCCCTTTTCAGTAGCATGAGTGGGAAGGGGATGCAGAGAAGGGGCCCCTGGAGCATGTCCTACATTTTCAGGGCAAGCTAAGAAACTCACTCCGTGAGTCAGTGAGTATCCAAGGAAGAGGAGGCTGAGGAATCAGGCTGCATGGCTCTTCCACTCTGAGACTCAGAAAAGTGTCAGACCTTTGATATCATGTAGTCCAACCCCTATTTTATTTACTGTGGAGTTGGAGGCTCAGAGAGGGGAAATGGTGTGTCCCAGGTCACTGGCCAGGCTATGGAAGAGCCTGTGCCCATCAACTCCTAGTACAGTGACCTGCCCAACCCCTCATGACTCTGAGGCCCCACACAACCTGACATGGCCCTGCATCACAGAGGAAGGAGACCACACAACTTATGGCTTAGATGTCAAAGACATTTTACAAGGGTTGAAGTCTCTGAAATCGATCAATTCTGTGCAGTCAATAAGAAAAAATTCAAGTACGAAAATTGCTGGAACTAGACTGCCCTATTCTCTGATCATGTTAGGTAACAGAAATTTTCCTAATAATGTGTCTCCCATTACAAGGGTAATACTACAATCTAATGAGGAGGTAGGCATTTCTAGGTGTTTCCAGGGTCGGGAGTAGGTACTGCCTGAGCCCACCATCTACCCTTGTGAAAGTGTTAGTTGCTCAGCCATGTCCCAGTCTTTGTGACCCCAAGAACCGTAACCTGCCAGGCTCCTCTCTCCATGGGATTTTCTAGGCAAGAATACTGAGTGGGTAGCCATGCCCTCCTCCAGGGGATCTTCCTGACCCAGGGACCGAACCCAGGTCTCTTGCATTGCAGGCAGATTCTTTACCATCTGAGCCATGTGGGAAGCCCCTATCTGCCCTTGTTGACCCTCAAAACAACACTCCTTGAGGTGCTTTTGTGGGAGGAAAAGGAGAAATAGGATGACATTAGGCTGCTCTCTAGGGATAAGAGAGGAAATAAAAGTCAAGACCACCCTAAGGTTCTCCCATCTCAACAGGCTACGAGGAAATACAGATCTCCTTTGGGAGCTGTTCAGAAACCTTGTCCTATAAATCTCAATTCACAGTAGTACAGAAGATTGGTAAATAATGGATGAACGATGTCATGAAATTGGCATTATTAGCTATGCTATGATCAGCTCTACAATTAGAACTCCCCTGTTATTTTGAATAATTTAAATCCAAAGTGCAAACACAACTGGCTGTGGGAGAGCCCAGGTGACATGGAAGAAGAGGACTATGCGAACTCCCCCGAGGCCGACTCCCCACACTGCTGGGGGAGAACATATGGTTAGAGTTCTCTGTCCCTGGAGCTATTATGTTATCTGATTAAACTTGCTGTTAAATAGACTCCATTATCAAAGTCTAGATGCCATGGAGACTTGTACTGGGGAGGCTAATCAGTCCACCATCTGACCACTCACCAGGCCTCTTGATTTACAAGCCTATAAAACTGCAATAAGCTTGCAATTCAGTCTGTACTTTCTTCTCTTGCCCTCTACGAAGCCTTCTCAGGCTGAAGCAGGAAGACACAACAGCTTGCCCTTGTGGGGCCCCATTCGGACAGAGAACTTGGTGAGTTTTACCTCCCAGTATATGCCCATCTTTCCTCTCCACCTCATCACACAGGTACCTTTGAACCAAGGGTCATGGGACTATCGGAGACCAACTTGGTAATTTTATTTTGTCTTCTTGTGCCCTATATGTATTCGTTCTATTAATTCAAGTCCCTTAGATGGAAATCTCAGGCTATACATCAGAGAGGGAGGGATAAGGGTGGCCACTAAGTGCAGGAATCAGAGTAGCAAAGGCACCCTAAGTGAGGACAGTGGCCTGACTGGCTAGGCTGGCGCACTCATTCGCTGATGAGGGGAAAAGCAAAGGGGAAGATACAGATTATTCTATCCTTGTGACTTAAGGAGATGAGCTGGGCAACTGAGGGAGCATCAGGCAAGGTGAGAACAAGTCCCACAGCACAGGGTCACTTTACAACAAGTTTCCCGGAAGCTTAGAGGAAGGTAGCTATTTCTTTCGTGGTCCAATGTGGGCCACCTTAGGAAGTGTGCTACCCATCCACAGAAATGTTGAGCTCTTTCAGATGAAGAGGTGGTCTGATTGTGTAGCCATGAAAACTTACCATCTGCCGTTTGTTCTCCACGAGGTTTGATCCGATAATTCCAAGGAATGATCCAAAGCCAAGCTGTAAAGCAACAGGGCATAGATGGTCAGCCTGACCACACACACAATCACTCCAGCCCCAGGACAGGATTCAGGATTGCAGAAAATAACCTGCTAAACCTGTGCAGTTGTTATGCACACAAATACAGTATGAGCTAAAAAAGCATTTCTCCCACCATTTACCAATTTGCCCCTGTAGCTATGAATCACACCTGAAAAGAAACTCAAGTGCCCGAAAGCTAAAAGTAAAAGTCAACCATAGTTTATCAGAGCCTGCTGATTTCAATTTCCATATCCATTACCTAGCATGTGAATGGTGAAAAGCACACATTATATTCTGATCTTTTATCTTTTCTTTGAAAAGAGACCTTCTACCCTGATGTAAGAATCACAAAATAAAGGTTGGAAATAGCAATTTTTTGATGCATCTGCCACACTAATCAAACCCAGGAAGTACTTTAGAAATCAGCAAGCACCTTAACCTAGACTTAAAAAAAAAAAAAAAAAAAAAGAACAATGTTTTTGAAAGCCTGTATTTGTGGTTGACCCACTGCAATTTATGTGAGCACTTATTCACCTCTTCTTCCATCTTTGCTTCATTTATAGACAGAAAGCATTCATTAAAGGGTGAGCAGAAATGGCAGTGTAAAACGCTGAGGAACAATCTCCCTGTCTTAGCGTCTGGGATGATGGCTCAGAGTAGCAAATCCCAGTTTGCTCTCAGTTCTGCCATTAGTGGACTGAATCTGCCAGTCTCGGCTGGGAACAATCACTAACTGATGGCCGTTATCAGGAATGAAAGTGGAAGAAGTAAAATGTGGTGGGAATGGACCAATAAATCTTAACGAAAGTCCAGTGGTGTAGTTACATTTCTCTTGAGCCTCACTAATGATCAGGCTTTCCATCTGCAGCCTTACTTTGGCTCACAGGGATATCTCTCTCAGCCTGAGGCCCCCCAAGCCTTATACCAGGCTTGGAAAGCTAAAGGACCCAAAGGCTGGGCAAGAGCCTGGTGGGACAGTGTAGGGGGACTGAAGGGAAGGAATGAATACAAATTTCCAAGGCTCATTCTGTAGGGCCATTCAGCCAGCAGCCCTTCTTGGGAAATGCAAGCTGAAGAGCATAAGGGTGTATTCTGTGCCATCCAAGACCCTACAGAGAACATTCTCTCCACAGTTACTCTATGCCTGTCTCCTACCTGGTCTTGTTTGAAATGTAATTAAAATCCATTGTGATAAAAGTATAGTGATTAGGGACATCCCTGGTGGTCCAGTGGTTAAGAAACCACCTTGCAATGCAGGGAAAACAGGTTTGATCCCTGGTCAGGGAACTAAGATCCTACATACTGTGTAAGCCTGGCACCACGACTAGAGAGCCTGTTTACCACAACAAAATATCCCATATGCCACAACTAAGATCAGACATAGCTAAATAACAAATAAATAAAAAATTTAAAGTATTGTGATTAAAAGCTGGTCATCAGACTAGCCTGGCTTCTAAACCCAGCTCTTTCCCTTGTGTCTGCAACCTTAAACAAACTAACTGACCTCCCTAAACCTCAGTTTCCTTACTGGAAAATGGGGACCATCGAAGTGGCCGTCTTGCAGGATTTTTTAAGGATTAGCCAGGATGCTACAGTCAAAGAACTTTGCACACGGCCTAGCACACAGCAAGTACTCAGTAAATAGGAGTTATTGTTCCAGCGATTATTAGGACTTTTTAAAAAGACATTTAACTTTTGAGCAGCTCTAACCTGATTTGAGCTGGGAAATCCTATCATTCTTTGCTCTATTTCAGAAGAGTTTCATATTCTATCTTATCTGCCCTTCCAATATGTTCACAGTTTCCATTTTTTCAGGAAGAATTCCATGAATAGTCTGTGCTTATGATACCCTGGGCCATTTGTGGAGATTGAAAGAAAGTCACAGGCAGCTGCTTACAAGGAAAATAAGTCCTACTGAGTGGTTCATCAGTTTCCACAGATATTCACTGAATGTCTCCTGATCCCCAACGGCAACCTTTGCCTTAAGACAGGAAGCAAAGCAAAGACACTCCTGCTGACACTCTCAAATAACTCTCTGATGGCAATGACTGGAAGAGGCGGCCTGAAGCCTCATGGAATTGTCTGGAAATCCCAGGGCAGCCAGTTACTTTACCCAGTTCCCTCCCCTTTCCTTCCATTCCATTTCTATTCCACTCCAACTCATTCCATTTTCTAACCCTCACTGAGTACTTTTGTCACATAAATAAGGTGACATGGCCCCTGCCCTGTACAAATGCATGGCCTAGTGAGGGAGAGAGTCTGTGACCGAATGACCACAGGTGAGACAGAAACAAGGTGCTCAGGAAGCTGAGAATAATTCATTTTGTATTGTTCTTTGACTCTGCTATTCTTAGAAACTATGTGGTCTTAGGCTAGTTCTTTAACCACTCTGTGCTTCAGTTTCCTCCTCTATTAAATGGGAATCACAATGATCTCAACCACACAGGGCTGCTGTGGGGATGAAATGAGACAAGGCATGTATGTAGTGTGACCTGCATCAGGGAGGCTGCTAAATACATGGTCGCTTCCAGATCTCACAGAGGAGGAGAGAAATGGGGCCAAAGACAGGCAGAGTTCACCAGGTGGGACACTAAGATCACCTGAGTTCTGGCTGGAAGAATTCACTCATCTGGATGATGGCACTAACTTGCCAGTGCCGCTAAAACTACTTTACATATGAAAAGCATTTGAATTTAAAGAAGCACTTGCCCTCCGTGTTGATATGAGTCCCATTTGCTAGACAGCAAAATGGAGGCCTAGAGAATTGTCTGGGCTTGTCCCCTCTGACAGCAAGTTCAGGCAAAACCAGGAGTAGCCCTCAGATCCCCTGACTAACAGCTGGTGTTCCTCCAGTCACACTTTGCTGCATTTGTGGCCGCTGTGAGCAGAACAGTGACCTTTGCCACTGCCCACTCCCCTCAGGGAAGATGCTCTCTGCAAGGAGGGAGTGAGAGATCCTATTTGAGGAAGAGCTGAGGCAGTGAAAGCAAAGGAGGAAAAAATTCAACAGAATTTCCTGCAAATAGGCAGCGGCCTCTAATCAACTGTTTGCTCCCCAGAGGCCTCAAAGAGGTAAGCTCTATGATCCTCCCTCGAGAACACCGAATCGTGGAATGTTCAGACCTTTGGACCTCCATCTCGACTCCCCACTATCTGAACAAATAACCAGCTTGCTTTGTTTTGGCTGCTCTCCAATTGTAGGGGGAAAAAAGACAAATCATTAGAAATCAGATTCCAGGGCTCTTTTTAGACTGCACCCATGCTTACTCCCATCCTGGAGATGAAGCTCAAAAAGATTAATCATTTGATAAGTTTTCATTGGACAGCTATTCTGGCAGGCTCAGTACTAGACCTGTGATTTGGAGGCCAGGAAATGAGGTGGGATACGATACCAAGACCAATGAGATAGCCTCAAGGAATTACAATTAGGTAATGGGTCTACAATCCC
Organism: Capricornis sumatraensis; assembly: GCF_032405125.1. Classification (NCBI taxonomy): domain Eukaryota; kingdom Metazoa; phylum Chordata; class Mammalia; order Artiodactyla; family Bovidae; genus Capricornis; species Capricornis sumatraensis. Next base: position 37,903,165 of record NC_091092.1, on the reverse strand, counting down.
ATTCTGTAATCCTGAAATCAACAAAGCCCTTAAAACCAAAAGGCTTTTTTGTAACTAACTTGGTGGCAAAATCTGACCTCAAACTGCTGTGAGGTTATTTTATAATGTTTATCTATTTAGTGTAAAAATTCACAGTTTACTGTAGAAAGATGAAGATGCTTGATTACTGGGTATATCTCAAGACTCCACTGGGATAGTTAGATAATATTGGGTTGGCCAAAAAGTTCATTCAGGTTTTTCTGAAGCTTATGAAAAACCCAAATGAACTTTTCAGCCAACCCAATATATGATAGATGCACTGTATTATCTTTCTAAAATACAAAAAAATAAATAAATTTGCAAACACAGCTGGCCCAAGGGTTTAGATAAGGGATTGTTGATGTGTATAAACAAAGCTAAATGAGAATATAGCCCAACATCCCACAAAACAGAATGTGACTATTTTCCAACAATTATGAGTAGAAAGAATCTAAGGTAGGGTGTTCAAAGATGGTAGACACAACTGTGGATCCCAGTAGCTAAGAAATGTCCCAGCTGTCTTTAAGATAGGATAGAAAAGAACATTTGGATAAACATAGAGAGAGCACTGGGAGGACGTCCCAGCCCAAGTAATGTTCAGGGGACTGTGAATGGACAATTTTGGGAAAAGAAAGGTGTGGGAGACCAGGCTGAGGGCATCTTCAGAGAGCTTTGAATGACAATGCTGAGGAGGCAACAGGAAGCTAGTGGAGGGTTAGTCTTATCAAGCAAATCAAGACTCAAAACTCATCTTTGAAACATGCTTACTAAGCAAGCAACTTTATCTTAGAATGATCCTATATTTTAGAAACAGCTTCAAACAAGAGGTAAAAAAAAATTTCTGCCTCATTCACAATAAACCACAAAACTATTTTGTGGCTACAAAACCATAAAATCCCACTGTTCAGAGCTCCTTGTATTTCCTGAGCATTCCAGTTAGTCAAAATTTTGTTGGATTTCCAGAGTATTCACATGTGAAGCTGAAGCCACACTGGCCTTAGAGAAGGTTTCTGGGCTATTGATGGTTTTGAATGATCCCTGCTGTCTCTGCCTCCTACTCGCCCATGGGAACTCTGATATAATTTTCAGTTTACTGAGCCTCCCCTTCCCCTGCCTGGGAAAGAGGACAGAAACTCCTGGTTTCTTTCCTGAAAGAAAACCCAGATGGATGTGGGCCCTAGCAGTACAACAGGGTAGGGGAGAAGATGTTGGCATGAGAGACTTTTAGCACTGATCAGGTGGCCAACTCCATCTTGGGGGTTGCATGGGAAGCACATTTGGAGGCCTCGTTCTCCTGGATCTAAGGCTAGAGCTATAGAGAAGGAGTGGGCTTTCTCCCTCATCTTTTCCAGCTTCATACAACCGAGGCTCTTGTTTTATTTTATTTCATTTTTTTTTTTTTTTAGTCCTCCTGGGTAGAAAGTTCATTGGAACTCTTCTAGAATGGACTATGTCTTGAATATTTGAGGACAGTAAAAATCCTAAGCCAGTTTGTCTTTATGGGTTGGTTTTAATTTTTTTTAATGATACAGTTCAGCCTGTAGAGATGAGCACATCTTTAAAGATGTCTGTTGCACACATGCCTTAAGATGATGACACCACATTCTGGTTCAGGTACAGTAGTTAACACCCTATCAGAATGCACCTCATTGTCGAAGGGCATCTCATTTGGTAAAATAAAGATGCTGCAGAAAAGTGTCACGTGACTTAGAGTTTAATAAATATGATTAGATTTTTCAATGCCTGAGATCTCAATATTTTTAAATGAAGTGTATGGTAAGTCATCGTATAATTGCCCCCTAATTGGTCTATTTTAAAATTTTACATTCTCACATATGCATTTAACCAGAATCCTAAAATAGCAGAGTTCCAAATAAACTGACATTTTTTTCCCCAGATCTATACAATAGTTATTTATATTCAGACTGGCCAACTTGATAGTGTGGAATCTAAAGATGCCACATTTGGCTCATTCTGGTTTTATTGCTAAGCATAGTTTATTTATTGTGTTTTAGTTCTTCAAGTGGCTGCCGATCCACCTGAATTAAGACTTCCCCCAGGTGTTTATTAAAATACACGCCAAGGTAGGGAAACCACTGGCTTAGAGTCTATACAATAACTCTCTAATAACCAAACTAATTAGTGAAAGCACCAAGGTCCCAAATAAATCTAGATTCTCAGGCATTTATTTTTTCAGAGGCATGTATCTGTTATAACATGATCTGACCTATCACCTCAAATGGATTTTTCGGCTGTTCAACCTGCAATCCTCCACCCTTCACTTTCTATAATTAAAACCTATTTTCAAGAAACAATCTACAGGAACTATAAAAGCAAAAAGTTTAAGGTTAAGCCATAAGGCCAGTTCTCTGATTAACATTTCCATATCAGCTCTCAGTGAGACACACACACAGATACTCTCCCCCTGCTTCAACTTCCAGTGCTAGCTGAACATCAGGTACTCCAATAACAATCACGAGCCCTCCTTCCTTTGTTAATGTATTCCAACCCAGCCACCCACGGGCAGATATTCTACAGAGAAGGTTTAGAGCCACCGTTCATGAATAGCAGCTGCTACTCTTAAATGACATGGAAAATACCTTCCCCTCACCCAGGGGGAGTCTGAATCTTGGCTTGAGCATGTGCTCAGCAGTCAGAAATCTCTTACTAAATGTAGTTACCTGAAGCCCACAAAGTCACACAGACCCTATAAATTGCTTTCCCAAGCCACCAAAATGCAATCTTACCCCCCTCCCTCCATTCCCCCCTCCCTCATGTGTTTAAAAATAAAACCCAATTCTGCTGACGACTGGTTTTCTTGCCTCACCACAGGAAGTGGACCGGGTGAGTTCTCACGTCACATGCTTAGCAGAGGGCACCAAATGCTGTTTGTGGGACACCTGCCCTTGGCTGAGGGGAGCCCTCTGGGCCCAAGGAGGAACTCCCCCAGTGGGGTGGGCGGCCTTCAGCAGCTGGGTGCCAGAGTCCAGGGCTATTGAGGAGGCTGACTGTGGAATCGGTGACCTAGGCAACAGGCGTCAGGCTTGGTCACTCACAGTGCTGGCTTGTCAAAGGCATCCATCTTTAATCCCTTCCCCTTCCTTTGCTTCTCTCTCCAACCCCCACCACTCCAAAAAAAAAAAAAGAGTAAAAAAGAAGAGAGACAAAAAAACAACAAATTCATCTGTCCTCTCTGATAACCTAAAACGTAAAAAAAAAAAAACAAAAACAAAAACAAAATCCCATCCTAACTTCCTTCCCGCCCTCTAGCAGTTACAATTGAGAAGCCATTTAATTGGTATTCAATTAAGTTTTGGGGGTCAGTAGTAGCATGTATAGATCCAAATGAGGTTTTTGTTTTTCTTTTTCCTCAATTCAACTGAGGTATAATTGACAAAATGGTATATACTTCATTTCATATATGATGTGGTGATTTAGTATCCAGTGAGGTTTTGTATGCAGAGTTCAGCGCTTTCCAGAATGGATTGCATGCAGCCTGGGGATGGGTAAAACAATCCACTCAAGTAGGGAAAGAAATTACTCGAACTCTTGTTTCCTATTTTTTGTTTATCTGAAAGAATAGGAAATTGCGCGTTGCAATTATTCAACACACGGACTGTCACGGGCGCCCCCCCTCCGAGTGAACATCAGGTGACAAGGCAGCCATCCTTTGGGAGGAGAGCAGTTTGAAAGCAGCAGGGGGTTGGGGGTGGGGCAGATTATGTGTGCCCAGATAGTCTTATCTAGTCTTCACTAGTGGCAACAAAACGGACAAGGGGTGAGCAAAGACTCCTGTTGATAAACTACAAAGAAGATGACCGTAATAAAGTAACACAGTGAGAAAATGACAGGAAGTCTCAGGGTAAGCTCTTTGCCACCCTGTGAGAGTACATTCAAAATGCAATGATGCCAATGACAATCATATCTGAGAAGAAAGTCCCACATATTCAAAATTATCTAGTAGGTTACTTGAAATAAGGATTTATAGCCACTAGCTTTAATGAGACTTCATACGAAGTGTGTATCATTCCTTGAAATTTTAGTTAGTATGAAGATATTAAAAATTAAGTGTATTCACTTTTATCTAATTTTGAACTTCCACTTTAATAGGTTTATGAACATGTATATAATTTGTAAGTGAATACGTATACATAGTTTAGGAGTGGATATTCCACATATTTTTCCTGAGAGGACGACAGGATGACTTTGGAGATCAGTGTGCTGTGGGTCATAAGACTATCAAGCTGCAAGGGCCCTCAGAGTTCAAGTAAGGTCAGGTGACCTCTGTTATGTATAGGAACCAGATGCCCAGAGAGGAAACAACGTCAGCCTAAGGTTAACACTGCTAACTGCTAACATCTCCTAGATGAGAAAACTGAGGTCCAAAGAGTGAGGGGAGATTGCTCGGGATCACACTGCTAGTTAGGCATGGAGCTAGGGTTCTTCTTAGTCCAGTGCTCTTCTAAATAGGCCCGAGTTGTCTCTCTATATGAACACAGAGATATATAAAGGAGGAAAACTGAGCAAACACAGAAACTCAAACAGAATTGAAAGCCATCAGAGTGGAACCAAACATCTCTAGCTGGCAAGCTGCTGAGACCTACCTATGCCTCTGATACTTACAATAACTCCTGGGTAATAACCTCCAACAGTCACATTCTGGGTCCTGGTGGTTGCAGCGAGGCCCACCGTGAGAATTAACACGGACACAATGAGCAAAGTCACGGTGACATAGATGGAGTTTCGTTTCCTCCGATTGAAGGCTCCTGAAAGCACATAGAGAAACTGAAATTGCCCATTTCGGCTGCAGAAGAGATGGACTTAAAGAAAAATGTAGCTAGGAAGGTGTTCCTTCCGTACTCCAACTGGTAACTGGGGTGATCTCTGGGGAGTGGGATGACGGAGAAGAGATGGAGCTTTAGGTTTGTGCAGTCGTCAGGGGTTACGTTTATAGTAAAATATATACATTTCCGGTTTGAAAATAAACATCAGAAGGAACTGTACCAGTTGCATAAAAACAAAACACATTTTTGTGCTTTTGGCGTCTGATAAAAGATGTGTCATACACACTTAGTGGAGCGTTTTTTTAAGCCAAATTACAAGGTGTATGATAAATGAAAAGCGTACTGTGAAGATATTAAATGACAATATTTTAAAGCCAATATGCAACTAAGAAGGGTTTTCTCATAAGCAGGAGATATGAAATTTCATTTTCAGTGTAAATACCAGAACCAAGTCAGGTACTGGGTTGGTTTTTTTTTTTTTTTTTCATTTATTTCTGACATTTGCCACCTCATGTATAAACTTTAAAATGGTGTGTTGGCAAGATTTGCCACAAAACAAATGCGTGTAATAAAGTAAATGTTTGGAGGCCATTAGTCCCCAAAGATCTGTATCAGGGGAGGTAGATGGGGAGGATTGTAGCTTACATTGTTTAGGCTTATGTGAGAGTGACATAAACACGAATGATGAGAGACCCGCTCTTCTGCCCAGTGCTTATCAGACATGATAGCGCAAACCAATATATATATTTTTTAAACAGCCTTATGAAGTCAGATAGAAAAATGGTATGTGACTCGTTTTTCAATTTAATTTTTTTTAAAGGAGTAGAGCACTGTTCAACACTCCTCGTTCGGAGGGGGTTCTCAACAGGAAATAGGGGGGATGAGGCACCACCTAGGAGTTCTCATAAAAATAAGCAACTGGGGGACTAGTTCTGAGAGTCCAGTTCTCTAGAGAGGAGTGTCATGACGGGGTCGCCCACCCAGGTGGCTTGGCTGTTATTTATGGGCCTGAAGAGGCCACTTGGGACTGTTTCTAGGACCCCGTCATTCTGGGAGGCCTCGCTGCAGCCTCGGGAAGCGGCTGCCATTGAAGCTCAGACTGCACCACTGGGAGGGAGGGAGGGGAGAGGGGCTGAAGGAAGCGGGGTGAGGCGGGGGAACGAGAAAGCCAGTGAGACCCAGGAGGCCTGGCGGTGCTGAGACGGAGGGGCTGTGGCTGGCCCTGCAGCCCCCAGGAGACGCCTCCTCCCCTGAGGGAAGAAGAGCCACCCTGGGTGAGCCCCACCATCCATCTCCTCTCCCCTAGTGCGGTCCTTGCCTCAGGCTCCAAGGGACGGGGGAGGGGCCGGCGGTCTCTCCCTTGACGTCAGCCTCGAAAGTGAGGGACGTGACTCATCAGGGTCATTTCTAATATGGGCCTATTCTAAGACCATTTTACATCGAAATGTAGAAGTGGCCTGAGTGTTTAGAGGCATTCTCAGACTAAAGCGTCATGTCGCAACCTGGGAGGAAAGGTAAAGTGAGTTGGGAAAGGGGGCTCCTGGGGGGGAGGGGGTTGCTGAGTCCCGCCTCCAGGGGAAAACCTCAGGAGAGCTGGAGACACCTGTGTTATTAGGGCCCTTCGTGTGAGAGGGCTCTTTGGGCTGCAAATAGGGAGCTGACTGCTGGTAATCAGAGGAGCTGAGCGGGGAGGCTTGGACTGCGAAGGGTTGGGGTGGGGGAGCAGGATTGATTTCTCCTGTTTATCTGAAGGTGTTACCCTTCCTCTGAATTGCAGGGACCTTAAATGAGTCTCTAAACCAGGGTCCCCACATCCATTTGATGACAGCTTCTCAGTGAATCTGCTAGTTGGCTCCACAGAGGGGCTCTAACATAGACTTTACTGGTAAAGAATTCGCCTGCCAGTGCAGGGGACACAAAAGACTCTGGTTCGATCCCTGGGTCGGGAAGATCCCCTGGAGAAGGAAATGGCAACCCACTCCAGTGTTCTTACCTGGAAAATTCCATGGACAGAGGAGTCTGGTGGAGTCCCAAAGAGTCAGACACGACTGAGTGTGCAAGCACACAACATAAACTTAGCCACATGGCCTCCCATCCCTGTCTGCATTTCCACACCATCTGAGCCCTCCCAGACCGCAGGCTAGCCAAAGAGAGTGAGGAGACAGCTGGACACAACAAGGGCATCTTTGTGACACACGCAAGTGTCTCAACACCTCACAGGGAAAACACTTCACCCTAGAGTCTAGAGGTGGGGGAGTGTGTGTATACGGTCTTGGTCTTTCTAAATTTGGGGCTATATCACTCACCTGGCTCCTTCCCAGCCAACTGGCTTTTGATTTTATTCACAGCTCTCGGGTCTCCTTAGCAAATATCAATCTAACTCTTAAAAGCATAGGAGTCAGGTCAGAAAAGTGACTCAGCAAACCACATGGTGTCATTTGAAAATCTGTTTTGTTTTGTTTTTTCTACTGCTTCAGAACCTGAATTGAAAATCCAGTCAGTTGAGAAACCCAGGCAGAGATCCTGGAGCTCCACAGGGGCCTGCCCCCCAGATAGGATTAGCTTTGGATCAAATTCCTAAGAAAACTCTCCCATCACTAGGTTGAATATCTATCCTCTGGCCCCTCACACCCTCCCCCAAGTCACCCCTTGTTTTATACTATAAGGACTAAAATTGTGTAGAATGAAATCATCTCTAGCTGAACTTAGGGAGCTAACCATTTTAAGGAATCCCAGGGCGAATCCTTTTTAAAAGTGAAGAATCACCCTTCCATTTATCTTTAGAGGCACTTTGACTGAAAAGTCACATCTTCCTCGAGCAAGAAACACCTGTTCTCTGATGGTGTGGTCCAGGCTCCCCAAAACAGCTCTTTGTGTCTGCTTGGGACATTTTTCTGGCTGTTGTTTTATTGAAGAACCGAGAAGCAGAGTTCTGTTCTTCTTAGGGTACAGTGTGGGGCCGGCCTTAGATGTTCCCATATACACCGGGACATCTTATTCTGATTTTAAATCAGTGTATCAAAAAAAAAAAAAAAACAACCCTCAAACACCATGAGGTACTTCAGTACAGCCGCAGGTATGTGAAAACAGCGCCCACCAGTGTCTGATACCTAGTGAGCAGTCAGTACTTGTTGAATAAACAAGAGGTCACATCTGAGAATCCCTTCCTTTCTAATCAAGAAGGCTATGGGGTGTGTGTGGGGGGGGGGGGGTTGTGTGAATAAACATGAGGGACAATCATAGAATTGTCTTTTTTTAAATAGGGTGCATCTCAGGGCTCCCCAGCACAAAAAGCCTTCTGCCCAACCAGTGGGACAATTCCACTGGCTCCCAGTAGCCTGTCAATGTGGTGCCCAGTATCTTTCTGTTTAAACAACAACCACCCCTGCAACCACCAGCAGTGGGAGAGTCTGAATCCCGTCATTGGCATTGCCTGCCCCTCTCCGCCCCCAGCAGCCTCCCTGCAGAACCACTGCAGCCCTCCCTCTCTGCAGTGCCCCACCTCCACCTCAGATTCATGACAACCAAGATGCTCTGCTCTTGAGAAGGGCCCAATTATTTGCCATCTCCACCCTTCCAAATACAGCCAGCTTCTCCCTCCTCCCAGTCTCCTCCCTGGTCAGAGCCCCCACCTGCACTGCGGTCATTGAATCCGGGTCCCTCCCTTCCTCTCAGACCTGCTCAAAATTCACCTCCTCCAAGAAGTTCTCCTTGATCAAGCTTGCTCTCCTCTAATCACTCATTATTTCATGTCCCTGAGTTCCTAGCTACCTCACTCAGTAAGTCTATTCATTATAACTGCTACAGTTATGCTGTAATTGTGCGTCTGGTCCACAACCCATAAGATATCCACCAGTCCCAGGATTATATATCTGACAGGAACCAAGGTGTGGGCTGTCAGAAGGTAGAATGGATGGTGTCTGCTCACTTTTTTTTTTTTTTAAACCTTGTACATGTTCCCGATTCCCACCTTGACAACAGGGGATGCAGTCTCTATCAGAGTGCAGCAAGGACTGAGGCCCATAATTCTGTCCTGTGTACTAGGTTGTTGTTGACTGGCTAATCCTTCGCGCTGACCTTTGAACCCACTAGGATTTGCTTACCTGGGTCAGCTGGACCATACAGGGTGGGTCTCAGGAAGTCCAGCGTTGAGCATCCGTGGAAACAGGTGACTGCCCACTCAAGAGCCTCAACGCTCTGCCAATTTCCCAAACGTTTCCTTAAAGGTGCTGAAATCCCCGCTTCGGGCAATACTTTGATCAGAGACCTCCAAGTCCACCGGTGAATTACAAATGTGTTATTTGCAAGGGAAGGTGAGCCCCGCTGTAGTAGAGGTGCTTTAGCGCCTGGGGGCGGTGTTGCCAAAAGGGAGATGGGGGTTGCCGGGAGGGGCATGAAGGGGCGCCGGAGTCAAATTTCAAATTACCGTCCAAGCGCCTGCTACGCCCAGGTCGCGGACTCATCGCTCATTCCCAGGCAGCCGGCAAGCGTAGAGTGCAGGCACCTTGGTGCAGTGTGTGTCTGTGTGTTTTCTATTTTATTGTTTGGGCTGAGGTTGTGTCCTGCGTGTAGAGGGAATTCCCTCAGAAATGCTGCCCTTGGAGGCTGAAACACTAACCCACCCACCTCCACTTCCCCTCCCCCATGTAAGGGAAGGTGCCGTTGCCAGGGCTGAAGTAAGTGGGAGCAGCTCCGAAGTAGCCCAGACGCTGATTCAGGCCTGGGCTGTGCGGGACCTACGCCAGGGAACTCCGGGGAGACTCCCCTGTCCAACTCTGGAAACCCAGGGTTACCACTCGACTCGGGAATTTGCTCTGCCTTGGGTCTGCGCACTTTACGAAGCAGGCTGCGTGGAGCTGGCTCGCACGTCCATATGGGATCTGTAATTCTTTTTCCCGCAGTGTCGAGTCTGGACTGGGCGAAGCCCACTCATCTTCTTGTTGCGCAGATGTTTCGGGAAACGCCTGATTGGCTGAGGGCCCCTGAGAGCCCAAGAAAGAACTCTCTTCAACCCCGTTCCCCAACAGGGTGCCTAAGAGCAACGCTCTAACCCGGAGTCCCTAACCTGCCCACTTCCGCACTGGCAGAGGGGCTGGCACGGCCGGCCGGCTTTGCAGGTGGTTGTGGCCGCTGCGGGAATGCGCGCAGCCGGAACCTCGCACTCTGCCATTCGGCCCTCGCCTGCACGCCAGCCCGGCGTCGAGGAGCCAGGGCTGCGTTGGCGCCACAGCTGGCCAAGGTGAGGAGTGCATTCTGTGTGCGTGTGAGCTTGTGGAGGGAGGGGGGCTTCGCGTGCGCGCACACACGCGCGCGCGTTGAGGTGGGGGGCGGTCAAAGAGACCTGGGGAGTGGGGAGAGTCTGGTACTGCTGTGTTCTGGATTCGGATCTGAGCCCTTGGCCTTATTTGTACCACGTTGCAAATAACTACACCCTTAAAAGTAATTTTTTAAAAAAGCAAATTCTTGTACTGAATAGGCAAAACCATTAAAAAATACGGATCTTTCCACCATCCAAGAGATGGTTTCTGGGGCCCCTCGGGTGAACGAATTCTGTTGAGACGGAGTCTTTTGCAGGCAGTAGGAAGCTTACGTAGGGAGTTCAGCCCTCTCCCTGCCCCCTCCCCTCGATGTTCCCGCAAATTCTTTGGAGAAGACCTGAGCAGGGTGGATGGCAATAATTCGGGACAGAGGGATTTTGCAGAATGTAAAGTATGTTGGAAAGCGGGGATTCGATGTGGTTCAAATGTATACGAGGCGAATGTGAAGATTAGGTGGAATCGTGGCTTGACGATCCCCTCCCGCTCTCCTGGGCTCCAAATTAATTGCTCCGCCCAGTGAAATCATAGGGCTTGGGAAGGTGCCTAACAGCTGAGGGGGGACGGGGTTTTTTGTTTGTTTGTAACTACCTAAAAGTGGCTTCGAGGAGCAGCCAAGTTGATGCCTGGAGGCAGCTGTCCCCCACTTTTCAAGAGGAAAGGTGTTGAACAAAATCAGGCTAGTGGATCCCCCCTCCCCCTCCCTTCCACCCGGAGAGGAAAAGCGCGACTTCAGAAGATGCGCGGGTTCGCGCTCCCTCTTTCTTGCGCTTTCACTCGTTCTCCCCCCTCCCCCCCCTTTTTTTTTTTTACAATCAACGCACACTCCGTGCTCTAGGAACAAAATAGGAATCAAATTCAAGGAATGTTGATCCTGCCGCTGCAGACAGCCGAGCTGGGCTGTCTTGAGAGATTCCTAAGGAATTCCCCTCCTGCCAGCCCCCCGCCCCGTTTCTTCTTACCCACCTCCTGCTGCCCATCCCCCAGGGTTGCGCAAACCCCCCCCATCAGCGAGGTGCAAGTCAGGCTTCCCCCCACTGCAGCTCTGAATTTCAGGGCAGCTTCGACTGAGTTGGGAGGGGGCGAGGACCCTGTTTCTTCTAATTATCTTTAGTGGTGAGCTCTTAGAAGTGACGGGGACTTTGCAAAGAGGGAGCGTCGAATGGAAAGCGAAGGCGCAGGTTGCAGGGAAGTGTTTTGATCCCCCAGACAGCTGAGATTTACCGCCGGCTGCAAGTCTGTCGGCACACGCACACAAACACGCGCACACCCGCACTCCGGTAAGGGATACTCCGACGCAAGCTGGGCGGTCGCAGCTCCGCGCGTCGCCCCCGCCCCCGCCGGGCCGCTCCCCTGGGGCTCGGGTCCACGACCCCGATGCTGGGGCGCGCGGACCCCCCTCCCTCGCCCCGCTTCCCGCCCCCTGGCTCCCCGGAGCGGCCCGAGCGCTCGCGGTCCAGGGGGCAGCGTACTCACTCCTGGCCGCCGCCGCCCCGAGGCAGGGAGGCTAGACTTACCCATGGAATCCGGCAGGGACATGTCGCTGGACCGCTGCTGAGTCAGGGACTGATGCATGGTGAGAGCTGCCCTGTGGCCCCGGCCCCCGAAGCTGCTTCAGGCGCCCCCGGCTCAGGGCGCCCCGCAGAGCATCCTACTCCGCGGCTGCCGCTCCCCGTCCCTCCGGAGAGCTGAGAAGAGACTGCCTCGGTTGCAAGCTGCAGCCCAAGTGCCTCCTCCCCCTCCCTTCCCCTCTTCTCCCTCCCTCCTCTCCTGCCTCCCTCTGCTCCGGGAGGCAGCAGCATTGGCGGTCCGAGCAGCGACGTGCGCTTGCGCAAGACCCCTCTCCTCCCTCCCCCTCGGCCCCCTCCATCCTAGTTATCTACCTCCCAGCCTCCCAAGCCAGACAGGGAGCCGTTTTAGCCCCTTGGGGCCGGGACTGCGTAGAGAAAGAGGGGGAAGCCACAGCCTGGGGCCGAGTGGCCTTCTCTGTACTTTGGAGAGAGGGTCTTGGGCTAGCATCCTGTTCTAGGATTTATAATTGGGGAGGGGGCAGAGTAAGAGGTTCAGAGCTGAGAACACACACACACACACACACACACACACACACACACGCACGCACGCACATTTCTGCAGGTTTGGTCTTAGTGATTCCAGAATGACATAATGGAGCTGGAGATGATCCAGAGAAGGGCCACTCTATAATCAAGGGGATGGGGGAGGGTAGAGGGGGTTGCCATATGAAGATAGATTAAACAAATGCAGACTCTTCAGTCTAGAAAGATAAAGGCTGGGAAGGGATGTGACTAGAGTGTATAAAATTATGTAGAGATGGAGGGAGGGAACACAGCCTTATTCACCAAATCTGAGAATTCTAGAACCAATAGCCCCCTAAAAGCTAGATGTAGATTCAGCAAAAGTAAATATGACTCTGCATCAGAACCTGAATTTGTGCTTTTGTTCAAGGTTCTTTTAGGTCAGCGATCTCATTTTCTCATCACAGCAGTCATGCAAGGCAGGAAAAGGAGGTATCAATAGCTCCATTTTACAGATGGAGAAACTGAGTCTCAGAGAAGAGATGAAAAATTCCTGTATTCACTCAGCTAGTCAGTGACAGAGGTGGAATGTGAACCTAGATTGGTTGGACTCCTAGGTCAGTGCTCTTCCTGCTAAGATAGCTAGTAGAGAAATGCTATTGTGTATAGCACGTTGAAAACCTGAAGAATTCATTAGCCCAGAAAGGTGCAACAGGATGAAAACACAAGTAGCTTCGCCAAGAGTGAGAAAGTCATGGCTGACAGACCCACTGTGGATTGCTGAGGGAAACTGGGGATGCAGTAGGAAGGTCCCTGCTCTTGGAGAACAACCAGGTCTTCCGCCAACCTGTCCTTCCGGATCCCATCAGGCTCTTGGGCTGGAATCACTCTGTTGTTGGCCCAGAGGATGCTTCTAACGTCTCCCAAATGGCAGAACAGAGGAGGTCTCCTTGGTGTGCCTTGAGACATCTGCCTGGTGGCCAAGGGAGGTGGAAGGTGAGGGAGGGGAGAGCAGTGGGTGAATCAACGGTTTGAAGGCATTCATTCTGCCCCAGTGAGAGCTCCCGGGCTCTGCTTGCCAGGCCTCCTTCCGACCACCTCCCCTTGATGACTGCTAACAACCCTCTCTCCATGTGAACCCTCAAAACACACCCAGATCAAGTATAAAACTCTCCTGAGAGTTGATGGGATGAAGAAGAATACCTGTTTCTTTCCAGCTCTGCCTTGCTAATCTACTTTCTTTCCTTACCCAGGAAATGGAACCAAAGGCCCTTGTCCTTTCCCATCTTCCCAAGGAAGAAGAGATGCTTCCTGAAGGTTGAAAAGGGAGCCCTTTGTCAAGAACTTGGGCACCCCAGGGGCCAGGCTGAAGGCTGTGTCAGGTATTATTAGCAGCTCTATGCTATAGATGCGGTTTCAAAATCTGGGATTCATGTCCTAGATAGAGATAGAATGCCCAAGGTTGTAGAGGTGTGTGTCTTAAGCATGTTTGGCTTATGTGTCAGAGTCTCCAAGAGCCCCACAAGGGCAGAGAAAAACCCCATATATACATTCTGCCATGTTTGTCTCCAGTTCTGTTTACTCGTCTCTTCCTTCCCCCACTCTAAATAGCCACAGATTTAACGGGAAGAACTCCTGCAACCAGCACTGATTTCTCAGGAGTACTTCATAATTAACTGATTTTGTTGCTGTGAAAGTAGTCTTGAAGAGGTTTTTATACAGGCGGGAAAAGACAGTTTTACACCTTCTTCCGGGATCTGGGTTCCCCAATAGCAATCATACAGCTAGAGAGCCCTAAAGAAGCCAAACAGAAACTTGTTACTATGCTGGTTACAATGGATCGAATGCTGTCTTTTCACTTGAGAGAGAAGCACATTACCTGTGAGTTGACACAGAAGGCATATGTAATTTGACCTTTATAATCAAAGCCGGAAACTCAGAGGTACCCTTAATTGGGGGAGTGAGCCTTGCTTTATGCACCATCTGTATTCCTGAATCTGGCGCGAAAATGAAACACTGTTTTAGAAAATACTAGAGAAGCTGGCTATTTCAAAGAACAGCGTACTGTGTATTTCCTTCACACTGTCTCTCGGGGTACCGTATGGGACTTGGAACACAGCAGGCTCTCAGTCAAGTTAAAAATGACTTAGAGACCAGTAGCAGTGACAATAGCAGCAGCTGCGGCAGCTCAGAGAGTAGTAGCAGTCTTCTCCCGAGAGATGCTGGGCTTGTTTGCTCAGAGGACCTGCCATAAGTGGAGGGACTAGAATGGGAAATCGGGGAAAAAAAAAACACATTTCAGCTGAGCCTGGCACAGGGACCCCCTTTCCTCCAAAAAAAAGTTTATTTTAACTCAGAATGAGGCAGACAATTAAAAAGCAAGAGGCGATTTTTCATGGGCTCTATTCTGATTTTCTTCCTGTCAAAATACTTGTGGGTTTTCTACATACATCAGCTCATAGTAAAATTTACCAATAGGCAAGCTGCCTCGATGAAGGAACAGGTCTTTCATGCTAATGAAGGCTACTATAAAACTGCTTGGTTAGCTTCTGATAAAAAAGAAATTATTAAAATGGCTTAAAATAAATCCTTTCGTTGCAAGCTTAATCAAGCATACAGTGTTGCCCTGGGTTGCAAACTGAGGAGCATGAGGAGATTTTTGCCAGTGGGGCTGCAGCCTGCTTCTCTCTTCTCCTTCAAACCAATGATGAGTGTGCTCCCCAAAAGCCTTCAGACCACTAGAAAAATGCCAGATGGCACCCTGCCTCTAACACGTTCACTCTGGGAATAGCCATAGCACTCCATCACTTCCTTATTTTGATGATCAGTTTGACTGGCTACTTGAAGAAGGAAATGGCAACCCACTCCAATACAAAATTGCTGTAGTATCTTCATGATTCCAAATTTGGGGATGTACACTAGAGAGATCATGTCTACATGTGTACATACACATACATGCATCCGTGCATATTTGGAATAGTGGCAATACCAGTATTCACAAATGCACAAACACACATACATACACATACATATTTACATCCTAACCATTCCCTCTCTGCTGTGGTTACCACCGTTTACCTCTCAGCTCCAGACATGAGTTGACCAAGGATAAGAAAGGAGCTTCAGAATAAAGGAGAACTTGAAAGAATCCAAACATCTCTAATTGACGCCAGAGTTCTGTCCACCCAGACTACCACAGGTCAATATCTAGTATCCAGTGCTTGCACTGAAAACAGATAAATCAGAGGAGAACCATGGTTGATGGTGTTATTTTGCCAACAGAGCACGACTGGTTCCCATCATTAGCTTGTAATTTTCTTTGTGTACCAGGAAAATCACCACAGCACCAGGAAGCAAAGCTGGTACTTGTCTTTACTTTGCTATTGTTTCCTTCCTATTCTGTGACCTGCATCAGTTACCAAACACTGTCTCGTTAGTGTTTTCCAGTATCAGTAAGAAATTTTTGATGACATGATTTTAAATGGATGGGACATCATTTATTTATCATTCCCTGCTATGGAATATTTTCAGTTCAGTCTCTCAGTTGTATCCAACTATTTGCGACTCCATAGTCTGCAGCATGTCAGGCTTCACTGTCCATCACCAATTCCCAGAGCTTACTCAAACTCATGTCCATCGAGTCGGTGATGCCATCCAACCATCTCATCCACTGTCGTTCCCTTCTCCCCCTGCCTTCAGTCTTTCCCAGCATCAGGGTCTTTTCAAATGAGTCAGTTCTTCACATCAGGTGGCCAAAGTATTGGAGCCTCACCTTCAGCCTCAGTCTTTCCAGTGAATATTCAGGATTGATTTCCTTTAGGATTGACTGGTTGGATCTCCTTGCACCCCAAGGGACTCTGAAGAGTCTTCTCCAACACCACAGTTCAAACACATCAATTCTTTGGCACTCAGCCTTCTTTATGGTCCAACTCTCACATCCATATATGACTACTGGAAAAACCGTAGCTTTGACTAGACAGACCTTTGTCGGCAAAGTAATGTCTCTGCTTTTTAATATGCTGTCTAGGTTGGTCATAACTGTTCTTCCAAGGAGTAAGCATCTTTTTTTATTTCATGGCTGAGGTCACCATCTGCAGTGATTTTGGAGCCCACCAAAATAAAGTCAGCCACTGTTTCCACTGTTTCCCCATCTATTTGCCATGAAGTGATGGAACTGGATGCCATGATCTTAGTTTTTTGAATGTTGACTTTAAAGCCAGCTTTTTCACTCTCCTCTTTCACTTTCATCAAGAGGCTCTTTAGTTCATCTTTGCTTTTTGCCATAAGGGTGTTGTCATCTGCATATCTGAGGTTATTCATATTTCTCCCAGCAACATTTTAGAGGTATCTAATTTTCAACATTATAAATAACACAGTGAACTAAATATTGGCATCTTTATTACCATGGGATACAACATTACAGTGGAATCATTGGTTCCAAAGTTTCAAATGTTTATTTCCCAATTAAAACATGTTTATCAACATACATTAAAGTGCACAGGCCTAAAGTGTACCTATTAATGAATTTTTACATAAATATGCTCTTGTCACCACCACCCAGATCAAGATGTCGAACCTTTCCAGCATCTCAGATGATTCCCTTTAGCCCCCTTTCCAGCCAGTAACCTTTCTAGATGCAACCACTATTCTGATTTTGATCGTTAAGGCTGAATATACTCAAGGTTTTTAATACATATTGCCAAATTTCCCTCCAAAATATTTGTAGTAAATACATTCCCATCATTAGCATGTGAAAGTGCCTGGATCCCCACCCTTGTGGCTTTACCTTGCAAAGGAGATGTTTTAGCACTTAAGACACACCTGGTTACAGTCAGCGACCAGAAGGACCAGTCAAGAAGCCAACCTGGGGTTCAGGTGGTCAGCAGGTGTCCACAGGGAACCACAGATATAGGAGCAAGAGGTGGAGGGCAGGCCTGGAGGCAGCAAGTGTCCCAGTCCACAAGTACCTTAGAAACAACTGCTCGTCCTTTCCTTATTTTCACTTTCGTTCTCCTTCACACATACCCAATGTCTTTTTTTTTGCAGCTTTCAAAATTTCTATAATGATCTCTTAGTTATGCCTGGTATGAAGTAGGAACTTAGATACTTGTTGAATATATGGCACTTTTAAAATTGATTTATTTTAGCTGAAGGATAATTACTTTACAATATTGTGATGGTTTTTGCCATACATCAATATGGATCGGCCATACGTATACATGTGTCTCTGGGGAGTAGAATTGTGGGAGAGGGGGTAATTTCCATCCTGTATACCTGTGGCACTTGTTATCCCCTAGCTTTTTTCTGCTTCCTGAAATAAAACATAACACTAAATATTCTCCAAACAGCAGAGATGCATGATGTGATAAATTACCCCCTCCCCCACAATTCTACTCCCCAGAGATAACAAGTTGGAACGCATCTTTCCTGAATTTTTTCTCCATGCATACTTTTACTTTTGTTTGAGAGTTAAATACTCGTTTTAAAAAGTAAACTTTCTCAATAATAAGATAATATATCTTTTGTTAGGCATTGTAAGCTGCATTTAGTAGCATTCCAGTACACCACATCAAAGTTCATCTTCAATCAGTCAAGCCTAACAACAGTCCATCCTTGCACAATAAAATCCCCTTCAATTTATATTACTACACCTACTTAGCTCTTATGGGCAGGGAATGGAAATTACATCTCACTTCTGATCACTAATGTGTGGTGAAGAGTATCAAGAGAATTATATGAAAATGAATATAAAAAAATGATTCTGATTTCAAAGTAGGTGGTTTGGAAACATTACCAAAAACATAAAAAATGATACAGGTATACATACTTCTAGTAAATTCTTGATAGGAATGTTCTGAAGAACAAACAACCTGTTTCTTCCTACAGAAAGAAGGTAGTTACTTTTTAAAACCTAGTGGTTTTTTCCACAGAATTTCACATTTTCCCAATTCATAGGCTTAAAACAGAGAACAATAATCCATGCAGCAGTGAATACACTGGGGAGATCTTGATATTCAAAAGGGCCAGATAATGCTTTTTTGAATTTTAGAATAAATGTGACAGAGGTTAATAATCACAGAATGTTAAGGTTAGAATGAGATCAGTCAGTGAGCAAACATAATTAACATATTTTATACTGTAAACTATTTACTGAAGGAAAAATCCATACAGAAAAATTCACCATACATATTATTTTCTGATCAGGAAGAAGGGGCAGGAGATGAAGTCGAGTGGCTTCAAGCCCACAGAAATGGGTTGGGGGATCGTTTGGTGGGTTTCACAGTTTGGATGCCCTGGTTTACCTGCCAGAGATGGTGGTTGGTGGGGAGCATCAGATAGGATTTAGTGAAGCTGTAACTGCCTTGTTTCCTTCCTCTAATTAATTACAGAGCTCAGTACATCCTTTTCCCTTATCCCCATCCAAAAACATTCATTAAACACCTAATTAGATGTGGCATTGTCGCAGGCGGGGGCGTGTGTGTCCAACTGCTTTGTTCAGGTTTGGACTGGAGAGGATTTCTGTGTTCAGTGTTTTCTGGGAAGCAATAGATTTGCTCCCAATTCAAACTGCTCCACAGAGCCTTTGAAAATGTTTACACTCTGTGACCCAGTAATTCCACTTCTGGGAATCTGTACTAGGGAAAGAGAAATCCGGACTGAGATTTATGTGCAAGGATGTCCATGGCAATGTTATTTATAATAAGGAGGAAAACTGGGGGAAAAAACCTGAAATGCCCAAATTTAGGGGAAAGATTAACCAGGTGATACCACAGCCATAGGAGGCACATGTTATATTGTTATGTTTGGCCAAAAAGGTCATTTGTGTTTTCTGTACCATCTGATGCAAAAATCTGAATGAGCTTTTTGGCCAACCCAGTATCAGAGCTGTTTCAAATATTAAGGACATAGAAATATCTATAATAGTGAGTGAATACATAGGTAAACAACTACATGCATAGTTTGATCCCGATTTTGTTTAAAATTGCATCTATATGCAGAGCAAAATGACTAGAAGGAAAGTCATAAACATTCACTGTAGTTACCTCTGGGAGGTAGGATTCAGGCGACTACCTGCTTTTTTATACTTTTCTGTATCTCTCAAATATATTCAGTGAGCATGTATTCTTATTACAGTTAGCCTCCCAAACCCTCCAGATTCTATTTTATAAACAAACTGAACAGGTGAATGTTTCATAAATTGCACTCTCCTCCCTGCAGTGTGTGGTTGGGCCACTCAGGACTCACTTTGGTTCTTCTCCCTCATACACATACACACCCACACACGCAGACACACACACACACACACTGCTCTGCTTTCAGTCTTCCTTGCCTGAGTGCAAGTTTCAGGCAATGTGTCACCTCTCTAAAGGGAATTTGTGCTTCTTTTTCATTTTGTGATTAAAGCTTGTTGATGCTGGCAGGTGGCAAGTACTTTTTCTGATCCAGGTCTTTCTATGCCTTGGAAATTACACCGGTAGGGGGCTGTCTACTCTGTGGATTGCCTGAAAGGAACAGCTTTCTGGAAAACTGACCTGTCTGGGAAAATAAGAGGAACACTGCCTGGGGTAAGGTAGGGCAGTGGGAATTTGAGGGAAAGATAGCCTAGAGAGTAAAATGAGCAGCTTTGTTTATTAGAAAGGATACCCTTAGTAAAGTTGTATTTTAGGGTCTTACTGTTTAAAAGAAATACAGCTCTGTAGTTCAGTTAGACCTGTAGCAGGTTCTGTTGGAGGTAAACTGCCCCTAACTCCATGCCTGCCTCTCAGCTCTGTCAGATCCTGAGATCCTACTGTAACGAGGAGGGGGCTCAATAAAGGCTGACTTCCTTTAACAAACAGCCAACAATTGCAAAAGTGAAATACGAACATAAATTTTGAACAATACAGCAATTTGTATAAATTACAAAGTGAAATTCTTTTCCTCCCCAGTGTCGCTCTTCAGAGGTAACTTCTATTAAAAGTCTGGTGTGTGTTTCCACTTTTCCTATGCAAATACAAGAAGAGGCACACACAGAGAATTACACACATAGTGAACAAAAATGGAGCCAAACTATAAATATTATTCTGTGACTTACTTTTTAAAAGCCCAATATTATTTCATGGGCATGTTTCCATGTCAGTATATATAGGTTTCCCTCAGGTTTTTTTTAGCAATTATGTAACATTCCATCGTGGGAATGCTTCAGACTTATTTAACCAAGTCCCCTTGGTTGGACATTTCATTTAGATCCAGTTTTTTGTAGTTACAAGCAATAATGCAATAAACATCCCTGTGTACATACCATGGAATCAACTTTAGGGGGAATCTTCTTTCCATCAACTGTGCATTACCTAAGCATTTGCAATTAGTTTCCTGGGCTCTGGAGAACAGTCTTTAATGGCCATGCCAAATGTTCTGTAGCGTCCCGAATGGTCTAAGGCATCCTTTCCAATTAAGCTGCAGTCTACTACACACTGCATTTTAAATGACATTATGCTTTAAGGACAGGGCACTGTCTTGCATTACTGACAGTGTCATAATGCTCTATCTTCATACTAATGCCCTGGACCAGAGTGGGCACTGTGGCCCAACACAGGGGGACACACAGATATGTGACCTTCCCTCATCCACTTCTATCCAGCATCTCTCTACCACTTCTGGCAGGAAGATCCAGTGAGATACAAGGTACTTTCTTTGCCACCGACTGGCCTCGGGGGAAGAAATAGGAGAACAGTAATAGTAACATCTGAATTGAGGGAGACCAGACTGCTTTCTACCCTTCTCCCCTCCCCATGTCTCCCCACTACACCCAGGTGCTCATTGTTTCCACTAACCTTCTGGTGGCTTGCAGGCCCTAGAAAGAGTCACCCTCCTTGGAGGCGACCTCAGCCTGCACCCCCATCAGAACACATTTCTTTTCAGAACTCTCAGTTGCCAGTGTTCATTTGTGTTAGCATGACAGAGAGCGCTTAACGGTTGGCATCAAGAGACCATTTCCTAGCCCTTGGCTTTTGATCAAATCAATTAATCTCTCTGAGCCTCCATTTTGACATCTGCAAGATGGGGCTAGTACTAACATCTTCTCAGTGTTGATGTAGAGATGAAATGAGGTAGTGTAGGGAAAAGGCCACTGAAAGCAAGGAAGAGTGTTCTGTGATTATGAGGTGCTGTTATTATTTATGGATTCTCTCTTCCAGATAAACCAATTTGATTTGATTTTGTTTAGATGGGGGATTTCTGGAGACTACAGTGTTTTAACTGGGAGGAGTGCTTGCTGCTGCTGCTGCTGCTGCTAAGACGCTTCAGTCGTGTCCGACTCCGTGCGACCCCATAGACGGCAGCCCACCAAGCTCCCCCGTCCCTGGGATTCTCCAGGCAAGAACACTGGAGTGGGTTGCCATTTCCTTCTCCAATGCATGAAAGTGAAAAGTGAAAGTGAAGTCGCTCAGTCGTGTCCAGCAACCCCATGGACTGCAGCCCACCAGGCTCCTCCATCCATGGGATTTTCCAGGCAAGAGTACTGGAGTGGGGTGCCATTGCCCTCTCCAGGAGGAGTGCTTATGAGGGTGAAAATGTCAGGTTGTGGAGTGGGCCAGTGGGGAAGCTATTTTGAGATGGGGAATCCCTTCCAGACCTTCAAACCCACATATGGAGGGGGTTGCTGACACCCCAAGATGGAAGGCTGACCAGACTCCCCTGGGCTTAAATGGAAGAAAGGTCTCTGTTTCCCTTTTCTGTCTCCAGGGGAGAGGAAGATGGGTTGGAATGGGGACGAGAACAGCATAGATTTCTGTGGGCGGGCCTGTGTTCTAGCAACTGTTTGGTGTATTTTTAAAGGTCAGAGAGGCTTTGGCTCTATAGGATGGAGTGGCTGTGACACCTGATTAATGTCTGTGCAGTACTTTCCAGAATGAAATTTAATCAGCAGAATGATTGCAGCAAGCAGCTGCCTGGAGGAAAATGATCCTGTTCTAATGGTGGCTTGTTTGATGTGTTGGCATTGTAGTGGGGCACGTACATTATTAGTCCAGCCCAGGGGGCGCCCAGCTAGGACACTGGCTCAACTAGTAAGGAAATGCAGCAAACAGCAGCAGGCCTTCTATGGCTCTATGTGGGGTCACTTCTTTCAGATTGTCAGCTCCTCCCCACTCAGAAGACCTTTACTGTCAGCCTCCTGCCTGCCCCCGAGGGTCTTCCCTGTCACCTCCTTTAACCCAATCCTATCATTATTCTCCATCCCCAAAGCCTCTCAGATCCATCATTCTTAGTGTTCCCCGCACCAGCTTCAAGGCCTTCCCTGACAGCTTCCTCCAGCACACTCAGACATGCAAGCGTGAGTCCCTCCACTCCTCCCACAGGTGCTCTCAAGGCTTAAGCGAAATGAAAATGGTCTCTCCTTGGTCTAATTAACCCTTCTTTGCCTATTTTCTCATCAGAAGCACAGAGGCCGTGATACTGACTTGCAGAAATTCTGTAATCAGTATTTTTTTAATGATTTTTCTAACATGTTTTTGGCTACATGATACAGCCTTTGTGATCTTAGTTCCCCAGCCAGGGATTGAACCCATGCCCTTTGCATTGGAAGCCCAGAGTCTTAACCACTGGACCGTCAGGCAAGTCCCTGTAGTCAGTATTATACTCTGTAACAGGTAGGAAATGCAGCAGATACCTAGGTGATGTGTGTGTGTCTGCGTGCATGTGCGATCGGTTGTGTCCGACTCTTTGCCACCCCATGGACTGTAGCCTGCCAGGCTCATCTGTCCATAGAATTCTCCAGGCAAGAATACTGGAGCGGGTTGCTGTTTCCTTCTCCAGAGGATCTTCCAGACCCAGAGAATCCAACCCTTGTCTCTTGCATCTCCTGCATTGGTAGGTGGGTTCTTTACCAACCTAACCACCAGGGAAGCCCCTGACTGCCATGTGCTGCCACTCAAATGCCATGGTGTGCCTTCCACCCAAGCTGACTGTGCTGGGCCGTCCTCACCAGGACCTGTGGTTTGAGAGGTTTTCCTGGTAGTAGAGCCAGGTTGAAGGGACTAATCACACTTTCTTGCTGCTGTTTTTTTTCCCCAGTTTGAAAAGCTTGCACTTAACCCCTCCAGGGTGTACCCCAGAATCACCACAGGGACCTGACCCAGCACAGGGGAAGTGCTTGGAATTATTAAGGCCCTGGTTTACAGTGTAAATGGTAGCTTTTTAGAATGAAAAGGAATCAAAGTGAAGGCTGTAACAACCCTCTCTAAACTCAAAGTAATGCTGAGCAGGCTCTTCACCGGAAGTTGCAAGGACCCCCAGGCTTCCCCAAGGCACCACCCCAGGGTCCTATGTATGAAATGAATCTGAAAACCAGGAAAGCAGAGGCCAGTGTTCCTGGCCCCATCAAGCTGTGGATACGTGCGAGAGGGTCTAGAGGCAGAATTGAACCAGAGAAGGTAGACATTGTATTCAGTTAGAAAACATCTTGACTATTTTAAGCACTTGGATTGAGGCAGATTCTTTACCATCTGAGCCACCAGGGAAGCCTCTGCTATGTACCATGTCCTAGAAATAATTTAGATTCAAAAAATAAATAAGATCCTTCCTTCAAGGAGTTTGCAGTTTTTTGTTTTGTTTGGTTTGTTTTTTTTTTTGGTTTGGTTGTTTTTTGTTTTGTTTGTTCCCCACACAGTTTGTAGGGATCTTAGTTCCTGGACCAAGGATTGAATCCACGCCCTGGCAGTGAAAGCAAGAGTCAATTGAACTGCCAGGGAATTCCTTCAATGAGTGGGCAGAGAGAGGTTTGTAAATACATATATAAGTAAGTAAGTGAAAGTAGCGTTCTTGCCTGGAGAATCCCAGGGACGGGGGAGCCTGGTGGACTGCCGTTTATGGGGTCACACAGAGTTGGACACGACTGAAGTGACTTAGCAGCAGCAGCAAGTAAGTGAAAGTCGCTCAGTTGTGTCCGACTCTTTGTGACCCCATGGACTATACAGTCCATGGAATTCTCCAGGCCAGAATACTGGAGTGGGTAGCCTTTCCCTTCTCCAGGGGATCTTCCCAATCCAGGGATCAAACCCAGGTCTCCTGCATTGCAGGCGGATTCTTTACCAGCTGAGCCACAAGAGAAGCCCCCAATATATATATATATATATATCATATATGATACACACACACACACACACACACACACACACACACACACACACATATATATATATATATATAATTTAAGCACAGGAAACCAAAAGGAATGATAAAGGAGATTTATGCTGGATTCTGAAAGAGAACCAAGAAGGGAGGGGAGAAGTGGTGCCTGATTTAAGTATTAAAAGATTTACTCATTCATTCTCTAGGATATAAATCCCATGAGGTCAGGGACTTGTTTTGTTTGCTACTGTAGGTCTAACGCCTAAAACGATACCTGGACTATGGTAAGAACGCAATATTCATTGAATAAATAAACACATGCCTACTATCTGCTAAGAGTTGGACACGACTTAGCGACTGAGCAACAACAACAACAATGTGCTCAGCACTTGGGATACCTGGCGGGGGTGGGGTGATTAAAACTGAAGAGTCAATGAAGATTTCTAGGTTTTTGGCTTGAGTAGAGGACTGGTATTAATTCTTCCTTAAAGGCTTGGTAGAATTTGAGAGGGAAGCTGTCTGGTCTGGGCTTTTTGTGTCTGTGAGTGTATGTGGGAATTTTTGATTGCTGATTGAATCATCTTACTTGTATTGGTCTATTCAGACTATTTCTTCTTGAATCAATTTTGCTAACTTGTGTCTTTCTAGAAATCTGTCCATTTCCTCTATGTTATCTAATTTGTTGGCATACATTTGTTCATAATATGCCTTTAAAAAATTTCTCTAACATCGGTAGTAATGTCCTCAACTATAACTGTTGCATTGTCTATTTCTCCCTGTAATTCTCTCAGGTTTTGCTTCATGTATTTTGGTGGGGGTCTGTTTTTTGGTATGTATATATTTACAATTGTTATAGCTCCCTGAATTAGTGACCGTATTATCATTATAAAATGTCCTTCCTTGTCTCTTGTAACAATTTTTGTCTTAAAGTTTATTTTTTTATATTAGTATATCAACTCTGTCTTGGTTACTGTTTTCATGATATGTCTTTTTTCATCCTTTTAATTTTAACTAACTTAATTGTATCTTTGAATCCAAAGCATGTCTCTTGTAGACTGCATATAATCGGATCATGCTTTTTTATCCATTCTTCCAATTTCTGCCTTTTGATTGTAGTGTTTAATCTATTTGAATTTAATGTAATTAGCAAAAGGTAGGATTTATGTCTGCTATTTTGCTATTTGTTTTCTATATTTCACATCTTTTTTATTCATCAATTTCTCCATTACTGCCTTCTTTTGGGTTAAGTGATTTATTTTCTACTCTACCATTTTTATTACCTTGTTTCTTTTACTATATTTTCAGTTATTTTTAGTGGCTTCCCTGGGGGTTGCAATTAGTATATTAATTTATAAAAACCAACCAAAATTAATACCAAATTAATTTCAACATTATTTAAGAACTTTGCTCCATTCTTTCCCTGCTCCTTTATGCTGTTATTGTCACATAATTACATCTTTATACGTTGTATGTCATCAATACAGATTTATCATGATTGCTTTACACAGTTGTTTTTTAAAACAGAAAGAAGGACAAAAGGAATGTGGTATATGGCCTAAAATTAATATTATGTATTGCCTTGATGGGCTTCCCCAGTGGCGCAGTGGTAAAGAATCTGCCTGCTAATGCAGGGAACCCGGGTTTGATCCCTGGGTAGGGAAGATCCCCTGGAGAAGGGAATGGCAACCCATCCCAGTATTCTTGCCTGGGAAATCCCATGGGCAGAGGAGGCTGGTGTGCTACTGTCCTGGGGGTCACAAAGAGTTAGACACGACTGAGTGACAAGCACGCAGCACGCACGCATGGCCTTGATATGTGGTAAAACTGAGAGTGCCTCGAATGACCTCACTGCAAACTCCCCTTCCCATTCTGCTTCCACAGATGAGGACCTCTAGCAAATGGCCCTCTATCATGGAGACCATGCACAGTTCCTGCTTCTCCCTGAGTGGTGAGCTCCAGTTGCCTGCCAGCCCAAAGAACTATAAACAAGCCAATCCCAGCCTCCCACAGGCACCAGGGGTTACTCTATCCTCTTTTTATTTTGGTGTTCCTTGCAGCTTTCAGGATCTTAATTCCCAGACCAGGGATTTAACCCATGCCACCTGCAATGGAAGCACAGAGTCCTAACCACTAGACTTCCAGGGAAGTCCTCATCCTCTAGATACTACAAAGTCTCCTCTCACACCCTGGTTGTTCACTCTATTCCCAAGCACAAACTGCTTGTGGCTCTGTTACAGGAAGTGTCCTCCTCCCTCAGGCTGTAAATATATGTGACTAATGAACTGCTGTCTATTTCATCTGTCCAGTGTTGGGTGTTGTATGTTTGGTCATCCCCATAACCCTAGGGCAGCATCCCTCCCTCAACAGGGGGTTGAAGAGGAGGTAATCAGCACAATCAGTGTCATGAACAAGATGGACCAACCATGATCAAGGACACCCTCAGGTTTAATTAACTATTCATGGCTAATGAAATGGTTCCATCATGTGGCAAATGCTGTCTAAACTTGGCATTTCTGTCCAGTGGACTTGTACTTTGGCTTGCAAGGCAATGTGTTGTCTTTGTTTGTCTCTTTCCACTCTGAATGCTCTAATCCTCAAGATAAGAATGGTTGCTGTCACTATGGAGAACAGTGTGAAGATTCCTTAAAAAACTGGAAATAGAGCTGCCTTATGACCCAGTAATCCCACTGCTGGGCATACACACCGAGGAAACCAGAATTGACAGAGACACGTGTACCCCAGTGTTCATCACAGCACTGTTTATAATAGCCAGGACATGGAAGCAACCTAGATGTCCATCAGCAGATGAATGGATAAGAAAGCTGTGGTACATATACACAATGGAGTATTACTCAGCCATTAAAAAGAATACATTTGAATCGGTTCTAATGAGGTGGATGAAACTGGACCCTATTATACAGAGTGAAGTGAGCCAGAAAGAAAAACACCAATACAGTATACTAACGCATATATATGGAATTTAGAAAGATGGCAACGATAAGCCTGTATGCGAGACAGCAAAAGAGACACAGATGTATAGAACAGTCTTTTGGACTCTGTGGGAGAGGGCGAGGGTGGGATGATTTGGGAGAATGGCATTGAAACATGTATATTATCATATGTGAAACGAATCGCCAGTCCAGGTTCGATGCATGATACAGGATGCTCGGGGCTGGTGCACTGGGATGACCCAGAGGGATGGTATGGGGAGGGAGGAGGGAGGGGGGGTTCAGGATGGGGAACATGTGTACACCCATGGCGGATTCATGTTGATGTGTGGCAAAACCAATACAATATTGTAAAGTAATTAGCCTCCAATTAAAATTAAAAAATTTATATGAAAAATAAATAAAATAAAGAAAGAAAGAAAATTACATTACAAAAAAGAATAGTCACTGTTTGAGCATATCCCATCATCGTATGCTATTGGTTTTCATCCATATTTGGCAGGTGGTTTCTGAGGCA
Organism: Capricornis sumatraensis; assembly: GCF_032405125.1. Lineage (NCBI taxonomy): Eukaryota > Metazoa > Chordata > Mammalia > Artiodactyla > Bovidae > Capricornis > Capricornis sumatraensis. The sequence continues at coordinate 37,875,442 of NC_091092.1, read as the reverse complement.
CCTGCCTGTCAAGACAGCACACACAGCATCTTGACCAGTTGGCACTTGATCACAGTTACCAAAGGTGGAGCTATAGCTCTCTGGTCAGTGTCTAGCCTGGTGACTGTCACTAGGCATTCGGACAGCCATCACCCACCTTGTTCATGATTGTGCACTGCCGGGACGGGCCTGGGGACACTTCTTCATAAGGTTCATGGAAAGGAAAGATACTATCATCCTGAGGAGAATTACTTGATTATTCGTTGCCTAATAGTCATTGTTATTCAGGCAAGGACAGCATCCTTGGTTCACTCCTGTACTGCTGCTTCCCTGGCTACTGTCCTGTATGCTCTCCTGACTCCCAAAGGTATTGAGGTGCACATTCATGGTGGCCCATGGCCCAGACATCCATGATTTTAAAAATGGGAAGGAATATTTCATACTTAGTTGCTATCCCAATCTATAACCCCTAGCCAGTGTGCCTGGGCTTTGCCTAACACTGCTGCTTGCCAGCATGCCAAAAGTCCTAATCTTGCAGTCACAGGGCTTGATGAATCCCATTCAGGCCATAGACAAAATGATCTTACTGGATGTGGACCTCAACTCAGGGAAGATTGGCATTCCCTGGAGGAGGAGGCAGCTGCCTATGAAGTGGGCCCCAGGGGCGCTGAACCTTTCCCTGTAACAACCAAGAAGATCCACATCACAGGTGACTGGGTGGAGACAGAAACTGAAAGCAGCAGTTCTACATGGCTAGAAATCTAAGTTGTTATGAGGAAATTTTAAGAAAAAGAAGAGAGGAGGAAAAGGGCAGTCCCCGTGGGGGAAAGAGTAGGGCTGTAGCAGACTTGTGGCCCCAGTGATCTGCTGCTACACCACTCTTCTGCTTATGCCTCCACTGAAACAGGAGCTCGATTCTCAGGACTGCAGGAAAAAAAATTGAACTGAAACACAGGTCCCCAATTTGATACAACAGGAAACACAACACTGACTAAAATAGTTTATACAGCAGAAAGACGAAAGGGCACTTTCACACCTCTACAACATAGGTTCTGAATTAACTTCAACATTTGCAGTTGAAATGCGCCAACTGGCAAACTTTCAGGGACTTAGTCAATACTGGAGCTCAAATTATCGTTATACCTGGGGACCCATTAGGCTTCCCTGGTGGCTCAGACGGTAAAGCATCTGCCTACAATGTGGGAAACCTGGGTTCGATCCTTGGGTTGGGAAGATCCTCTGGAAAAGGAAATGGCACCCCACTCCAGTACTCTTGCCTGGAAAATCCCATGGATGGAGGAGCCTAGTAGGCTACAGTCTATGGGGTCACAAAGAGTCGGACATGACTGAGTCACTTCACTTCACTTCACTTGGGGACCCATTAAATTTAAACAAGGTACCCCCTATAATCTTAAGGGAATTACTAACTGTAAAATATAGGACAAATAGGTATGCCTTACCTTAACCATCAGAATTATTATTTTGCCTAAATTCCCCATGGTCACAGCACCCATTATCCTAAAATATCCTGTTGTGGGCATGGACACTCTGACCCAATGAGTAATTAATCAAAATTAAATAAAGTTTTGACACTTACAAATTTCTTTGACTAAGTGAGGTGCCATGGATTCCCCAGTTAAAATAGTTGATATGACCTAATGTAACCTAAAATAGGGCCTTCAAGGATTAAAACTTATTATAGATAAGACCTAATTAGTGAAGGAGTGATTATCTCCACTGCTTCTTCTTTTGACATCCTATTTTGGCCTATTCCTCAACCTGGAAAGAATGAATGGTGCCTCATAGTATGTGTCTGCAGCCTCAATGCTGTGGACCTATCCATATGGCTCCCGCATCCAATATTCAGTATTATTGGAATTACCGACTCTAGCTACTCAGCAACTATTTTGCTATAAGTATTATAGATTTGCATATTCTGTCCAGTATCTATCCCAATACCTTCTCAACTGCTGTTTGGCTTCGCCTCTGAAAGGTCACAAAACACCTTTCCCAGGCTACTCATGGGGTACCTCAGTGGCCTTGCCGTCACACCCAAGACCCCAAATGCATCCACCTTTCTCTGGAAATACAGGTATGACATTACCTCGATGATATCCTACTTCAAGGAGGTTCATTTACCACATTTATTAAGTATATACAAATACTCACAAGGAGCTCACAAAAAGGGGACAGACCATTCCTCCACACACAGTGCAAAGCCTCACTACCTCTGTCACAATCCTGAAAATTCTTTGGTAGACTGACAGCTGCTTCATCTCTGACACTGTCAGGAAACAGCTATTGACCCTTTAAGTGCCCATAATGCTAATACAAGTCCAACATTAAAAACATTTTTTTTCAACTTTGGCTGCACTGGGCCTTCGCTGCAGCAGGAGGACTTCGTTGACCTGGGTCATGTGGGATTTTAGTTCCCCAACCAGAGATCGAACCCGAGTCCCCTGCATTGGAAGGCAGATTGTTAACCACTGGACCACAGGGGAAGTCCCACATCTTTGAGTATTTCTTTTCTTCTTCTTTTGGTTCTGGAAGCACCATATTCTTCACTTACAAATTTTACTTTACCTCATTAATGCTGTTACTTGCAAACTGACCCATTTTAAATGGGGCCTTCTCCAACAAAAAGCTTTAGAATCTGTCAAATTGAGATCAACAAGCACTCCTGTTAGTGCCCTCACAGACTCCTTCACTATAGCTTAAGCAAACTCCTTTCATGCCTCCTGGAATCTCTAGGCCACCTACAAATGACCATAGGTTGTCCCTAGGTTTCTGATGCAAGAAGCTGCCCGTCACAGGCCTGCACTATATACCATCAGGACAGCAATTGAAGGCCACATATTGAGATCTCCTGAAATTTGAGTTTCTCACAGTCCCTGAGCCTATGACCTTCTATGCCTCGCTGCTCATTATGCCTTGGGTCTTGAAAGCAGCACCCCACAAGCACGTCACAGCTAATGAGGCCTCCTTGACCCAGGATGGAGCCAAACCTGGTCCCTCTAGTAGATTTCAGCTACAGGAGGTGTAGCCAGTCATATGCCTCCTCAGTCTTTTGCCAGATGTCATGATGCTGAAGGAAGTCACACCTCTCCCAGACCCTTGGCTACCATGGGACTCCCTTAGGATCAACTAAGTGACCAATAATGGGAGTTCATACACTTTATGGGTGGTATTGCACCATCATACTTGATGGAGTTCAGTAGAATGTTGCTGTTTTTTCATCCCTTAACCAGAATGTCTCTGAAAAGGATAGTACACGAGAGTCAGTCAGCACAATGGGCCACGCTTCAGGTAGTCATTTTAACATTGGATGCCCTGGCCAAAAAGTAGTCTCATCTATATATTTTTACAAATTCTTGGGTCATTGCCCAAGAAGTGCCCCCTTTGGGGTAAAGAACTCTGAAAGTCTCTTGACTCATAGATACCCAAAATATAAATCAAGGTCACCCATGTTTTGACATATACTAAGGCCACAATACAAGGCCTTACCAGGATACTTCTTATTCCCTTTGGAGTTGTAGACATTACTGATCATGACAAAGGGACTCATTTCATTTTTCAGAATACACAATGCTGGCTCTTAAAGAAGGTATTCACTGGAATTTTCACCTCTACTGTAGGCCCAGGAAGTTGATTTAATTGAACGGCAAACTGAGCTCCACAGAGAACTCTTATTTAAGGTACAGAGTGGCAGATGGACCCCCACTGGGTGTCACTATTGCCACAGGCTCTGATTAGTTTAAATTCATGCCCCCTGGGGACACGTACTCTCTTCACCAATGCCACACAGATCCCTCATGTGACTTTACTGGCCAAAAACGGATCACCTCTGAAGTTAATATTTTTCAATGTTCACCTCACCATGTGGCCCTCCTTCACTTCCTAGGGAAGTACTTCTACTCCCTGAAACTCTTAGTCTGTGACCGAGATTTAAATTGATATCAAGACCTTCAAGAGGTCAGGTGTGATACAAATCTTAATAAGTGCTCCCTTGCCAGCTGGTAAAATCAAGAGGGCCTCAAATAGCCTAACTCCAAGTTCCCCTCCTCACTATGCTCATATGGATGATAAAGCCCCCTAGCCAAAAAATTCTCCCTTACCATGGGGATTAGGCACAGTTCTTACTCAACCCAGAGTAGCATGCCTTAGTTGTCTGCCAGCCCCTGGAATTATTCAAACAAGCCAATCACGTCCTTCTGTGGAAACTAAGAGTCACCTCATACCCTTGATACTATAAACTCTGACTCCTTCAGATCATGTTTGTTCACCCTGTTCCAAGTACAACCCCATCGTGGCCTTGCATGGCATGCGGTATCTTCCCTCTCCTGGGCTGTGAGTATATGTGACTAATAAACTGCTATCCATCTCGTCGGAGAAGGTAATGGCACCCCACTCCAGTACTCTTACCTGGAGAATCCCAGGGACGGGGGAGCCTGGTGGGATGCAGTCTATGGGGTCGCACAGAGTCAGACACAACTGAAGCGATTTAGCAGCAGCAGCATCCATCTCCAGTCCTAGCCATCCCCATAAACCTAGAATGGGGAATCCATCCTTCACCAGTGAAGAGGTGGTGATCAAAACAAGGAGTTATAAAGAAAAAAACATTTATATTGTCTCATACTTACCTATGTAATTAAATTTAACAGTTGGCTTTTTTTCATGTGCATTCAAGTTGTTACCTAGTGTTCTTTCATTTAAGCCTGAAAATATCACCTTAGTATTTCTTGTAGGGCATCTGCCAGCAATAAACTCTCTTAGTCTTTGTTTATCTGAGGATGTCTTAATTTCTCCTTCATTTCTGAAGAAAAGTGTTGCTGGATATGGAATTCTTTAACTGACAGTCTTTTCTTACAGCACTTTTAAAGTGTAATCTGACTGCCTCTGGCCTCCATTGTTTCCAAAGAGAAATTAGCTGCCAATCTATCGAGTAACTTGTGTATCAAATGAGTCACTTCTCTCTTGCTGCTTTCAAGATGATCTCTTTTTGTTTGTCTTTTGACGATTTGATTATAATGTGTCTAGGAGTGGATCTTTTTACATTTATCCTACTTGGATTTGTTTAGTTTCTCAGATGTGTAGATTCATGTTTTCTTTTTTTAATGAAATTTGGGAAGCTTTCTAACCTTATTTCTTCAAGTATACATTTTGCCCCATTTTTTCTCTCTTCTCTGAGTCACCCATTGTGCCTATGTTTCACTGTGTCCAAGAGGTTTCTGAGGCTCTGTTTATTTTTCTTTTTATTCCTTCTTTCTGCTCCTCAAATTCAAAAATCTTAATTGACCAATCCTCAACTCATTAATCCTTTCTCCTGCCTGCTCAATTCTGTTGTCAAGTCCCTCTAGTGAGTTTTCTCATTTCAGTCATTGTACTTTACAATTCCATACTTTCTATTCCATTAATTTTATAATTTCTATCTCTTCATTGTTGATTGCTATTTGGTGAAAGATCATTTTCATATTTTGCTTTTAGTTCAGGAGACTTGCATTCCTTTATTTCAGCATATTTAAAACATCTTATTTAAAGTCTTTGTCTAGTAATTCCAGTGTCTGGGCTTTCTCAGGAATAGTTCTTATTGACTTCTTTTCCCCACTGTGTATGAACCAATCTTTCATGTTTCTTTGAATGTCTCAAACTGTTTTCTTTGAAAAATACAATCTGGCAACTCCTGAAATTAGATTTTTTTTAATGTTCAAGGTGTTTTATGTTTTGTTTTTCTGTTTGTCTTTGTTATTGTGACTATTTGTTTGGTTAATGACTTTTCTGAAGTAATTCTGCAAAGTTTGTGTTCTTTCTCATGTGTGACCACTGAAGTTTTTGCTTGATTAGCTTACTGATCAGCTAATGATTAGGTAGAAAAGTGAAAGTGAAAGTGAAGTTGCTCAGTCGTCTCCGACTCTTTGCGACCCCGTGGACTGTAGCCTACCAGGCTCCTCCATCCATGGGATTCTCCAGGCAAGAATACTGGAGTGGGTTGCCATTTCCTTCTCCAGGGGGTCTTCCCGACCCAGGGATCAAACCCGGGTCTCCCACATTGGAGGCAGATGCTTTAACCTCTAAGCCACCAGGGAAGCCTATGATTAGGCAGAGATTTCCTTAAATGCCTGGAATCAATTTCTCCAAGTATTTATTGAGGGGCTCTGTGTTTACTTTGGAGCTTTCAACACTGAGCCAAATCATTTGAAACTCTGTCTTAGCTCTATTTCATGATTATGTAGAACCTCAAAATTATCCAGAGGTGAGAGCTTTGGGTCTCCTCAGGTTTTTCCTGAGCATGCACATAGCGCAACACATGTATGTAGCCTTCTAGATTCCTAGAAATTTGTCAGAGCTTGTCAAGATCCCTATGGAGCTTTCTTTTCCCTGCTTCTCCTTTTAAGTTTTATGGTTAGCCTATTGTGTCCCAACTATTATCCACTGCACCTAGTACCAATGATGTTAAATAAATGCCACTTATTATTTCAACAAACCCCCTCAGGGAAAAGGCTGTTCACACTGGGTGAGCTCTGAGTCAGGTCAAATAAGGACAAGTCTTGTGAGTGAGGTCTTCCAGAGAAATATCAGACAGGTCAAATGATGACAGTTATATGGGCATAGGGCTTTGAAGGAGCTCTCACCTCATTTTGCCTCCCCCAGTGGCTGCCAGACTCTCAGTTTTCCACATGATTGTGGGCTGTCATTGTTAAAGGCTACTACAGAGCTGGAGAGAAGGGGATGATCATAAAGCAATGCCACTAGGTTTGCTGTTCTTACCACAACTTACCTGTTTTTCTTCAATAAACACTGTCTGGTTCCTGCAAGCATTTGTTAATTCCCAGAGGTCTAAAGAAGTTGACTGTGACCATCATCACCAGTGTTCTCACTGCTTCTGTGGAAAAGAGTGTTTTCTGTGGTCCGTACCACATCATTATTGCTGACACCATTCAAATTCAATTTTGAACATTTGGAGTTTGAAATATCTGTAGGTTATCTAGTTAGAGATATCCAATAGGAAACTGAATATATAAATTTGAAGGCTGGGTCAATCTGATATAGAGATTAAAATGTGGAAGGTATCAGAATAGTTTAAAATACTGGAATGGGTGAGTTCACTCAGGAAGAATTTGTATGATATGAAGAACAGACGTTTTTAGGAAAGAACTGTGAAGAACAGCAATATTTTTTAAAATTTATTTTTAATTGGAGGAGAGTTGCTTTACAATGTTGTGTTGGTTTCTGCTGTATAACAATGTGGATCAGCTATCAGTATATACATGATAGTATGTAGAGCCTCAATCCCATCCCCCCACCCCACCCCTCTAGGTCATCCCAGAGCACTGAGCTGAGCTCCCTGTGTTATACAGCACCTCCTCACTAGCTATCTATTTCACACATGGTCATGTATGTCTCAAAGCCACTATCTCAATTCATCCCTACTCTCTCCCCAGCTGTGTCCACAAGTCTGAATAACAGCAATATTTAAGGGTAATTTGAGACCTAGAAGGTTGAGAAGGCACAATAAGAGAGGTAAGAGAAACCAGAAGTTTCAGAAAACCTGAGTTTACAAATCTATTTGTCCTTGGCCATGTTCTTCATGGTTTGAAATCCAGTGTAGTTCCCAGCTTGATTTTTTTGCCAAAATGACAGCATTATAAAAATAAGGAACAGATTGGTGTTTTCTAAAGATTAGAGACAAGGGAAGGGGGTCAGAGGGAGGTGGGTGTAGTTATAATAGGGCAAGATGAAGGATTCTTGTGGTATTGGAACTGTTTATTGTCTTGACTCTGGTGGTGGATACACAAACTTGTACAGGTGATAAAATTGCATAGAACTTAAAATACACTCACATACAGACATATACACAAAAATGAATGTGAGTAAAACTGAGGCAATCTGAATAAGTTCAGTGGATATTAATATCCTGGTTGTGATATCACACTATTGTTTTTGCATGTTGCTATTGAGAAACTGGTACTTCCCTGATGGCTCAGATGGTAAAGAATCTGCCTGCAATGTGGGAGACTTGGGTTTGATTCCTGGGTTGGGAAGATTCCCTGGAGGAGGGCATGACAACGCACTCCAGTATTCTTGCCTGGAGAATCCTCATGAACAGAGGAGCCTAGCGGGCTACAGTCCATAGCATCACAGAGTCAGACACAACTGAGTGACTTAGCACAGCACAGCATATTGAGAAACTTGGCAAAGTATACAAGATATGTCTTTGTATTATTATTTACAACTGTATGTAAATCTAAAATTATATCAACAAAATTTTTAGTTTTAAAAAAATAGCCAGAGAGAAAATACAGATTCCCCCACAAAGGAAAGGCAGACTGTCAGCAAACTTCTCAATAGCAGCAATGAAAATCAGAAAATAGTGCAATGATACCTTCAAAGGGTGGGCTAAAATCTGTCAATTCTGAATTAATACCCAGGAAAAATGATCTTTTGTGCATGATGGTGAAACAAAGGCATTTTCATATAAACAGAGAGTTTAGTAAAGGCTGTACTTCAAGAAAAATAATGATATCAAAAAGAAGGTCTAAATCACAAAAAGAAATATTGAGAAAAAATTGGTGATGATGTGAGTAAATCCAAAAAATTAAGGCAAAACAATAATGTATAACTTGTGGTATTTTAAAAAGTATTACAGTGAAAATACTAAGCAATAATTGCATGAGAGTAAGTACAGGTTTAGCAAGGTTGCTGGATACAAAATCAATATACAAAGGTCATAAATAAATAAATTCCACAAGTATGGGGTGGAACAAAAGCCCCAAATAAACTAACTTAACAGTATTTCAGATAAATAACACAACCACTTTAGGGGTTGGGAGTGGAGACAGAACTAACTCAGGAAATTTCTGAACACAATATTTTGATTAACCTAGACTTAAACTAGCTGTAAACAAATTGTGTACTCTAGGTAGCAGGTATATTTTTTTGCAGGGGTTTGGATAAAAAGTTCTGCAGCTGCTTTATGTGTATTGGCTCCTTCCTTCACTATCCATCTAAGTTCTTCTCACCCTCAGATATCACGTCTGCTAGTCCTGTTGGCTTACTTGGTGATGTCAGTGAAACCCTCATTACTGTGAAACCTGAGTCCCTGGCAACCATACACACCTCAGTTTGGGGTTGCTGCACTTGTCCATTCACAATTAAAATGGAGCAAGGCAAGGGACTACCAGGAGTTGTCCAAATGGATTACCTAAGCTCCATTCATATCTCATCTTGTCCCTGTTTTGTAACACCAGCCCACAGGGACTTGGCATAAACTCTACAATACATATTTTCTCACCCTTATTCTTCCCACTCCATAGGGTCTGCTGGATCATATGGTTTAAGCAGCAGAACTGTTTTCACTTCCTGGATCTGTTGAAAAGAGTCCTTTCCTGTTCCATGACTTATTCAAAGGTGGTAGACTTCCCTGACTCCAGGTATATGACTGGACTAGTGTTCCTAGGTATGGAATGATTCGCTCTAAAACCCAAATAGTTCTTCCTGGTACTGGGTTTTTCTTCTTTGTAGGAGGGATTACAAGGTGCCATAATTTGTCTTTTACTTTGGCAGGGATGTTCCTGCATGCTCCTAACCACTAGATCCTTAAAAAAAAAAAAAAAAAACTTCATTAAATCTTTACAGGTTTTATCTCCTACAATCTGGAGCACATGTCTGTACCAGTACCAAGGCTTGTGGAGTAGTAGTCATTTCTTGCTCACCTTGCTCAATCAGCATAATGATGTCATTAATGTAATGGATAAATGTGATGTTTTGTGGCTGCTAAGAGAGGCCAGATCTCTCTGAACTATTTTATGACACAGGGAGAAGAAGTAACATATCCCTGGCCAAAACAGTAAATAAATATTATTATATGTTCCACTTACTGTGAACTCTTTCTGATCCTCTTTCTTGTTTGGACTAGCAAAGAACATATTTGCTAAATCGATGGCTATATATCATGTAATACCTAAAAGCCAAATTAGTCAGCTCTGGTAAAGATACCATGGCCAGCACAGAAGCTGTGATTGGCTACTACTTGCTTAACTTACAGTCACCTCCACTTATCTTTCAAGTTCTATTCATTTCTGCAGGGTCTGTACTGGTGTATGTATAAAATTGGGAACACCATCCCTTCATCTCTGAGATCCTTAGGGTAGTACCAATCTCTGCCATGTCCCATCTTGAGGTAGGGGATGGAGTATTGATTTTTATTATAATCTTGACTGCCACCTAAAGTTTTAGAACCACCAACCTAGTCTTTCCACTGTTGTAGCTCTTACCCCACAAGACACCCTGCCAATCCCAGCAAAGACTCAGTGACCAGGGAAATGAGCATCTGGTAAGTCTAAAGACCTAGTGAACCTCTTGTAAGATGTCTTTTTGCAAAGGCTCTATTTATTATCCAGTCTCCCTATAACCCACTCTCTAATAAGGGAGTCGTGATGACAATTCGGGTGTCTGGGTATCAATGTCCAGTAGTGCTCTAAATGTCTCCTCTTTCCCCAGTGGACAGTCACCCAAATAAATGGCATTAGGTCCCTTTGGGGAAAAACTGGGGCTAGTATTATGGTCTATAATTTCCATGGTGATTTAGGATCCTTTTTTCTGGGGACTGGGCCACTTTTTCAGCCCATGGATTCCAGGTCTTGAAAATTGAATCAGGTCCAGGAACTTGGCAAGGGATCATGGTTTTCTCAGACTCCTGCTCATTCACTGCAGGTCTGTATATGAATGAGCACTCAGCTTCCTGGTAATGCTGCTGCCCATCTTGCTAGAACTTTCCTCATGACCTTGCTGAATAGTGTGTTCCGTGAGCCCCTCCATGAAACATAATCTCCAGTGGGTCTTTTGGGCTCACATAATATATGCATTCCAACGTGCCTATGGCCTTAGGTCTTTTAATCCCTTCCCCCACTGTCTCCCATAGCAACTTGGGCATTTCAACCTCACTTAATGTGAGATTCCCCAGGGTCACATTCCCCAGGCTTCTAGGAGTCACCCTAGCGGCATCTGTGTGTCATTCCCTACAGTCCTGGCTGGAGTATTGCCTCAATCCGTTCAGGTGGCTGTAATAAAATACTACAGCCTGGGTAGCTTATAAACAATACAAATGTATCATTCACAGTTCTGGAGGCTGGGAAGTCTAAGATTTAGGGGCCAGCATAGTCGTGTCCTGGTGAGGGCCCTCTTCCTGGCTGTTGCTGCTGCTGCTAAGTCACTTCAGTCGTGTCCAGCTCTGTGCGACCCCATAGATGGCAGCCCACCAGGCTCCTCCGTCCCTGGATTCTCCAGACAAGAACCCTGGAGTGGGGTGCCATTTCCTTCTCCAATGCATGAAAGTGAAAAGTGAAAGTGAAGTCGCTCAGTTGTGTCCGACTCTTAGCGACCCCATGGACTGCAGCCCACCAGGCTCCTCCGTCCATGGAATTTTCCAGGCAAGAGTACTGGAGTGGGCTGCCATTGCCTTCTGCGTCTTCCTGGCTGATGCCTCTACTAATCCCTTTATTGCTTGGTCACGCTATCATGGTCTCATTCCAACGTGCCTTCTCAATTTTTTTGCCACACGGATAGGCTGAGAATTTTCCAAACTTTTAATTTGTTTTTCTTTTGATGAACAATTTTAAGCCATTTCTCTCTTCTCTCATTTTACTATGAGAAGTCAAGAGAAGACAAGCTGCTCCTTCAACACTTTGCTTAGAAATAGCTTCAACCAAATATCCAACTTTACCGTTCACAAATTCTGTCTTCTACAAAACTCTAGGACTGAACGCAAGTCGACAAAGCTCTCTGCCACTTTATAAAAAGAATGGCCTTTCCCCCAGTTTCCTCATCTCCATTGAGACTTCATCAGAATGACCTTTAGTGTCCATGCTGGGACATACTGTGACCATTCTGTTTAGGACCACTTAGGTATTCTGTAAGAAGACTGAAGCTCTCTCTATACTCTTACCTTCTTCTGAGCCCTTACCCAAACCACCTTTCATGGCCCATTCATGGCAATGTAGACTTTTTCTAGCATGCACCTCCAAATTCTTCCAGCCTCTACCCATTGGAGGTGGTTGTTTAGTCACTATGTTGTATCCGATTCTTTGTGACCCCATGAACCCAGGTTTCCTGCACTGCAAGTGAATTCTTTACCAACTGAGCCGCCAGGGAAGACTCCTCTATCCATTACTCAGTTCCAAACCTGCTTTCACATTTGTTATAGCAGCATTCCACCCCAAGTACCAAAATCTGTGTTAATAAGGGCTCTTCAAGGACTTCCCTGGTGGTCCAGTGGCTAACTCTGTGCTGTCAACACAGGAGGCCCATGTTTGATCCCTGATCAGGAAACTAGATCCCACATGCTGCAACTACAGACCTTGCATGCAGTGCCTGCTGCAACTAAGACCCAGTGCAGCCAAATAAATAAATATTTTAAAAAGTAAGAGCTCTCCAGAGAAATATAATCAATCAGATATATATAGATATATGTAAGATGAGATTTATAGGAATTGGCTTACATGGTAATGGAGGCCAAGAAGTCCCATGATCTGCTGTCATAAGCCGGAGACTGGGTAAGTTGGTGATATAATTTCTTCTGAGTCCAAAGGCCCGAGAACCAGGAACTCTGATGTCAGAGGCCAGGAAAAATGAACATTCTAGCTCAAGAAGAGAGAAAGGAAATTCGCCCTTCCTTTGCCTTTTTGTTGTTTGGGCCCTCAACAGATTAGATGATACTTGTCCACGCTGGTGAGGGTGGATCTCTTTATCAGTCTACTGAATTAAATGCTCATCTGTTCCAAAAACACTCCCATGGGACACACAGAAATCATGTTTTATCAGCTCTCTGAGCACCCCTTAGCCCAGTCAAGTGGACACAGAAAACGAATTTGAATTTTTGAATTCAAAATGATATTTGAATTTTTGTTATAACAATTAAAACTTGTATACCAAGAAATTGTGAAAGTGTCAGTTGTGTCCAACTCTCTAAGAGTACCCCCAAATCTATAAACTCTCCCTTTTCCAGTCTTATGACATGGCCCGCTTGATTGAGCACCCTCACAATCAAGTCCCATGAATACCCTTCTGACTCCTGCTGACACATTCTAGCTAATTTGTGTGGCTCACTTGGGCTTCTTAGAGAAGGACATGGCCACACACTCCAGTATTCTTGCCTGGAGAATCCCCCTGGGCAGAGGAGTGCGCCAGGCTACAGTCCATGGGGCCGCAAAAGTTGGACACGACTTAGCGACTAAACCAAACCTTGGGCTCTAGGGCCTGTCCTCTGCAGTGGGCCCGCGTTGTTCTTACACGGGCTATGCTGCTACTTGGGGCTGGCAGGAGAAGAGATGGGGGCAGATCCTGAGGGGGGGTCTCCTGCTGCCTTCAGAGACAGATACCTTTGCTGTGTCTTCCCACATGGGGGATGGGGTGGGCTGGAGTGCTATTTCTTAATGAGGAATGGGCCATTGTACAGGTTCTGAGGGTGCAGAGGGGGCCGGGGTAGGGGTGTCAGATAATTGACTGGATGCCCAGTTAAGCGAGAATTTCAGATACATGAATAAGGTTTTGGTATAAGTGTGTCCCAGATGATATTTGAATTTTTGTTATATTTTCATTTCCTAAATCTGGCAATGCAAGCCTAGAGAGCTGCTATGATCTGAATATTTGTGTCCCCCCGCTAAATTCATATGTTGAAATCTTAATGCCCAATGTGATGGTATTAGAAGGTGGGGCCTTTGGGGGGTGATTAGGTCACAAGGTCAGAGCCTTCATGAATGAGCTTCAGTTCAGTTCAGCTCAGTCACTCAGTCGGGTCTGACTCTTTGTGACCCCGTGAATCGCAGCACACCAGGCCTCCCTGTCCATCACCAACTCCCGGATTTCACTCAAACTCATGCGCATCTAGTCGGTGATGCCATCCAGCCATCTCCTCCTCTGTCTCCCCTTCTCCTCCTGCCCCCAATCCCTCCCAGCATCAGGGTCTTTTCCAATGAGTCAACTCTTCGCATGAGGTGGCCAAAGTACTGGAGTTTCAGCTTTAGCATCATTCCTTCCAGTGAACAGCCAGGACTGGTCTCCTTTAGAATGGGCTTAGTGCTCTTATAAAACAGACTCCAAGGAGCTTGCTAGCCCCTGCCACATGTGAGGACACAGAGAGAACTCTTCAACTCGGGAAAAGGGCCCTCACCTGACCATGTTGGCACCCGGATCTCAGACTTCCAGCCTCCAGAGCTGAAAACAATAAATTTCTGTTGTTTCTAAGTCCCCCAATCTGTGGTATTTTGTTAGAGCAGCCCAAACAGACTCAGACAGACGTCAAAATGTTCAGGCTCACTCACCAGCCCGTGTCCCAAGTTTTCTCAACCAAGGCCCTCACTTGCCTCCGTTGGATGTTCAGTCATCTTCGAAGCTCCTCAACTCTTTACAATAGTGAGTTTGTGGCCTTGAGACTTTTTTCTGTTCTTCCACTGCAGAAGACAAGAGCTTTGGTGTAAGCTGCCAAAGAGATGTTCTGGATTTCACTGTATTTGTTAACAACCCTCACCTTTTTCTTATCCTTCTGTGGGTATCAATGCAACTAAATGAGAGCTGGCAAATTTCATTGTCTTTGTATGATTCCCTCTTCTCCCCAACTCATTTCCCAAAAGCCTGAATCATTGCACTGACAAGGCATTATTCCCTTTCATAGACTATTTCCCCAAGACACTACCTGCAAAAGTTTTAGCAAGAGCGCCACCATCTGGTGCCTGGAACAATCCATCCTTCACATACTACTGGGTGCGGGGTCTGCATTGACAGCCTGGTTGTGAGTGATCCCATCTCCCAAATTCCATTACTGCCTGATTTCTTGGATCACCCCTGGTAGCAGATATGTTAGTTTAGGTCCTCTGGTAAGGAGACACTGAATTGGAGTACAAGAGGTTTATTGGAGGGTAACATCTGAAAGGACAGGAAAGCAGGTTTGGGAAAGGAGAACCTCAGATTGTGAAAGTGAAGAGCTCATTAAAGAAAACCCTCAAAGGACCAGGCCTTAGTATGCCTCCCATGCTCAGGCACTAGCTAGGGGCTGCGTGGGAAGAGCTTGGCTTCTGCTTAAATGCTTTAGCGATCTCAAAGGTGCTTCACCTGGAGGCTGACAGCTGACTGTACTCCTTGCAGCTGGATGGAAAATTCTTCTTGAAAGAACAGCCAAGAGACACAGATGGTTCTTTTCAAAATGGTGCTGGGACAATAGGATACCCATATAGAAAAAAAAAAGAAATTGGATCCTTACTTCAATGAATACCCCAAGATCAGTACAAGTAGATGATATGTCTAAATTTGAAGGGCAAATTATGCTTTTGTGATGTAAATGATTGTGTTCACAACTTTGGGACGGTGAAGAATCTTAAACAGCACGCAAAACTATTAACCATAAAAGAAAAAATTAACACTTTGACTACATTAAAATTAAACATTTCATTAAAAGTTACCATTAAGAGAATTAAAAATTAATCCATACAATAGCAGAGATATTTGTATTATACATGTAGCAAATAAAGTTCTAGGACTTGGGACATATACCAAGCTGCTGGAATATGATAAGAAAATTTTTTTAATGGGTAAA
This sequence comes from Capricornis sumatraensis, assembly GCF_032405125.1. Taxonomy (NCBI): domain Eukaryota; kingdom Metazoa; phylum Chordata; class Mammalia; order Artiodactyla; family Bovidae; genus Capricornis; species Capricornis sumatraensis. Next base: position 37,859,880 of record NC_091092.1, on the reverse strand, counting down.
AAGTAATAAACAGTTACTTCACAAGAGTAGAAAATCAAATGGCCAATAAATACATGAAAATGTCCTTAACTTCATCAGAGAAATGCAAAATAAAACCATTATGAGATACCACCACATCTACCAGAAATGGCTGATGTTGTTTTTTAATCCTTACAATACCAACCATTGGTAGGGATGTGGAACAACAGGAATTCTGACACACTGCTAGTGGAGATATAATTTGATTTAACCATTTCAAAAAAGTTTGGCATTATCTAGTGGATTTAAAGCTAATGCATTTTCTGTGGACCAGCAATTCCACTTCTATGTATACACCCAACAGAAGTTTGTAAATATGTTCGTCAAAAGATATGTACAAGAAAGTTCTTAGCAGCACTGTTTTAACAGCCCTCACACTTGAATAACCCAAGATGTTGACCAGCAATAGAAAAGAAAAAATTGTGATATTTCCAAACAATGGAAAACATTCAGCAGTGAAAATTAATGAGCTACAGCTACATGCAACAATATGAATGTACCTTACAAACATGCTGTTGATGGAAACAAGCTAAGAACAAATATTACATACTGTATGACAAATATTACATACTGTATAAAGTAGAAAAACAGGAAAACCTAATCTACATCGTCTAGGAACTCATACATAGGCAGTAGAACTATAAAGAAAAGCAAGGACATGGTTAACAAAAGTCAGGATATTGGTTATTTCTTAGAAGCGGAAAAATGGGAGTGATCAGGAAAGAGCACATGGGAGGGCTGCTTATATTTTTTCCCAATTTTTTATTATGGAAAATTTTGCAGATAGAGGAAAAGTTGAAAGAATAATACAATTAATACTCACCTACCCTCTAATTAGATGCAACAATTGCTAACATTTTAGCATTTTGCTTTATATCTCTCCATGTATACTTGTATTTTTAACAACTTTATTGAAATGTAATTCATATCTCATATAATTCACCCATTTTAAGTGTACAATTCAATGATCTTTAGTATAATCAGAGATATATGCAACCATCAGCATATTCAATTTTAGAACATTTTCATCACCCCAGATGTACACTTCATACTTTAACTATGAATTCTCCATCCCCCTCTCCTCTCAGCAAGCAAGCATATACTTTCTGTCTCTGTAGATTGGCCTATGACAGGCCTTTCATATAAATGGAATCATGTGATTTTTTGTGATTGGCTTCTTTCATATAGAAAGTTTAAAAAAGTTTAAAAACTTTCATGTAGAAAGGTTCACTTAAAAGTTCACTCATGTTGTAGCATGTGTCAGTACTTGTGTTAAGTCTGCTTGGTATGTCATAACAGAATACTACAACCTGGGAGGTTTAAACAACAAATTTATTTTCTCACAGTTCTAGAGACTAGAAGTCCAAGATCGAGGTGCTATCAGGGTTGGTGTCTGGTGAGACTCCTCCTTGGGTTGCAGGCGGCTACATTCTGACTGTGTTCTCACGTGGCCTTTCTACTCTTTCCACTCTGACTTGGAAAGAGAGGTTGCTGGTGTCTCTTCCTCTTCTTACAAGGATGCCAGTGCTATGGGATGAAGACTCATTTAACCTTCAGCATCTCTTTAAAGGCTCTATGTCCAAATTCAGTCACATTGGGGACTAGGGTTTCAACATATAATTGGGGGGGGGGCGGTGAATAATTCAATCTATAATAGCAATTCATTCCTGTGCTGTGCTGTGCTTAGTTGCTCAATGGTGTCTGACTCTGCAATCCCACGGACTGTGGCCCACCAGGCTCCTCTGTCCATGGGATTCTCTAGGCAAGAATATTGGAGTAGGTTGCCATTCTCTTCTCCAGGGGATCTTCCCAATCCAGGGATCGAACCCAGGTCTCCCGCATTGCAGGTGGATTCTTTACTGTCTGAGCCACCAAGGAAGCCCAGTTCATTCCTATTTATGGCCAAATAATATTTCATTGTATAGATATGTCACATGTTGTTTATCCATTTACTGGTTGATAGGCATTTGGGTCATTTCTACCTTTTACCTATTATGAATAACGCTGCTATATTATAAACAGTTGTGTACAAGTTTTTGCGAGAACATGTATGTTCATTTCTCTTGGGTACGTACCTAGGAGTTGAATTGGTGGGTCATGTGATAACTCTATGTTTAACAATTAGACGAACTGCCAGACTGCTTTCTGAAGTGGCTGCACCATTTTACATTCCCATCGGGAGTGTATGAGGGTTATAATTTTATCAAATCTTTGACAACACTTGTGTTATCTGACCTTTTATTATAGTCATCTTAGTGGATGTGAATGGCATCTCATTGCCCTTTCAATTTGCATTTCTCTGATCAGTCATGATGTCAAGCATCCTCTTTATGTGCTTACAGACTATTTACATTTCTGCTTTGCAGAAATGTTTATTCAAATCCTTTGCCCAATTTTCAACTGGGTTATTTCTCTTGGTAATAATGAGTTTTAAGTGTTCTTTATAAATTCCTTGTTTTGTATTTCCTCGCATTTCCTGTTTTTGTCTTGTTTTGTATATCCTTAGAATTTGTGGAGCTTCTTGGATGTGTGCTGTGCTGTGCTAAGTCGCTTCAGTCACGTCTGACTCTTTATGACCTTATGGACTATAGCCCGCCAGGCTCCCCTGTCCATGGGATTCTCCAGGCAAGAATACTGAAGTGGGTTGCCATGCCCTCCTCCAGGGGATCTACTCTACCGGGGATCGAACATGCGTCTTTTACATCTCTTGCACTGACAGGAAGGTTCTTTACCACTAGCACCATCAGGGAAGCCCCTCTTGGATGTGTAGACAAATATTTTTCAATAAATTTGTGAAGTTTTTAGCCATTATTTGTTCAAATAATTTTTCTGTTCCTTCCTCTCTTCTGCTTCTAGGAACTTGGTATTCAGTGGAGTGGAGGGCTATTGCTCCGAGTTTTCTAGGGTCACTTCTCTCAGTCCAGAACCACCACCTTACAAGCCAGAGCAAAAGTAATGGGGCCCCAGTATTCTCAGTAGGGCCATGCCCAAAGTAGACCCTGCATACCACAAGTGGGTGCCGGGTAAAGAACGAAGCCTGTGCTTGCTGGCCACGCTCACTGGATCTTACCTCAGCAACGGGCAGCTAAGGGCAAGATGAGAAAAGCTCACATCCTGCACCTCCTAAGAAGACAACCTTCCAACTGGGAGCTAGGGAAAGCTGGAGCCCTGTGTTCTTGCTTGCAGCAATCAGGAGAGGAGTTTCCTTCTTGCAGAGCTAGGAAAGGGGGAGGAAGAGAATGGGTCTTGGTTCCAATACCACATACTCCTCATGTTCTCATCAAATTTTAGTAGACTCTTTCTTAAGTAGATGTTTCTTCACTTTCTGTATGTCCTTAGGATCATTTCCAGAGAATTTTTTCATAATTTTCACCAGTTTCACTGGAGAGCTGGTCCACAGAGCTCTTCACATTGTCCTACCAGAGTGGAACTTCCATATATATCCATGTATAGTTTTTGCTGCTGCTAAGTCATTTCAGTCGTGTCCGACTCTGTGCGACCCCATAAACGGCAGCCCACCAGGCTTCCCCGTCCCTGTGATTCTCCAGGCAAGAACACTGGAGTGGGATGCCATTTCCTTCTCCAATGCATGAAAGTGAAAAGTGAAAGGGAAGCCGCTCAGTCATGTCCGACCCTCAGCGACCCCATGGACTGCAGCCTACCAGACTCCTCCATCCATGGGATTTTCCAGGCAAGAGTACTGGAGTAGGGTGCCATTGCTGAGCCATATCAAATAAGTTTCAGACATCAGGAAAAATCCCTAATTACTTCAGTATGCATCTCCACTAAATAAGGACATTTTCCTATATAACCACAATACAATTATATTCTTGAATACATGAACATAATTCTACATATCATCTAATAAATACTCCATATTCAAATACCTCCAAAAATGTCTTTTATGGGTCTTTTTGGGGTGGTGGAGGTGGGGGACCAACAACCAAAGTTTACATATTGCATTTTGTTGCTTTGTCTCTCCAGATTCATTTAACTTAAAACCTCCCAATGTTTCTTTTCATGTTATTTGTATTTTGCAGAGTCCAGACTTTTGGAAGTCCACATGGGAAGATGGTTATTTCTTGACTGTTGTCAATCTTTTATTTCTTGACCTGGGTAGTGGTTTTCCTATGGCATTAGCTTTTTACATTTTTTTCATTACACTGCACGATAATATTTTATGCATCAAATCTGTATGTAACAGGTACTACCAAGAAATGAGCTATCAAGGCATGAAAAGATGTGGCAGAACTTAAATGTATATACTTTAGTGAGTGAGGCCAATCTAAAAAGGCTACCTACTGTACAATTCCAGTTATATAACATTCTGGAAAAGGTAAAATTATGGAAACAGTGAAAAGGTCAGTGGTCACTAAGGGTTAGTGGAGGGGGATGGATGAATAGATGGAGGACAGAGGACATTTAAGGCAGTTTTATACTATAGTGGTGGATGCATGCCATTATACACTTGTCAAAATGCATAGTATGTACAACACCAAGAGGGAATCCCAATGTAAAGGAAGGACTTTGGATCATGGTGATGTGTCAGTGGAGGCTCATTGATTGTAACAAATGTATCACTCTGGTATGGGATGTTGATAGTGGGGGAGGTTGTTGGGAGCAAGGGGTATATGGAAACTCTCTGTACTCTGTTCATTTTTGCTATCAACCTAAAAATGCTCTAAAAAGCAAAGTCTATTTTAAAATCTGTATGCATATTATATTTCACACCTTTTGAAAGGAAGACATGTCTGTGGAGAAGTGATTACAGTTATAGTGCTCTAAGTTTCTCATGTTTTAGAAGGTATGTCAATATATTAACTGTAGACTTAATTAAGCATTGTGGGCCATCAAAGTGAAAAGTCTATGCTTTCCCCTATTACAACATCTTTCTCTCTAGAACCAAGGAATTATTGACTTTCCAAGGTCTCTAGGTTCACTCTTGATAAGAAAACAGTCCGATTTAGTGCCTGGGCTCATCTTTGCAACTGTCATGGCTTCTTCTTCCCATCAGTTCATTCCAATCTCATTCTCTCCAGAGAGTTGGCTTCTCCCCTTGACCTCCAAGTTACAATAGCTGAGAGGTAACCATCTTCCCCCTCATGCCCTCCCCTGAGGTTAATCACTTCTTGCCCCTTGGCCTGGGGAGGAACAGTGGCAGAAGTCTTGGCATACTGCTTGGAAAGGTCCTTGACTCTTGATCAAGGGGATTAGACTAAGAAAGAGGCCGAGCTAATGATTAAAGAGAGAGTTAGGGATAATGTTTCCTTGCTTCTATTCTTAGCAGTACTGTACTAGCACAGGATTGGTTCAAATTAACACCTGACTTTCTATCTGTGAAACTAGGGAGACCAATCTGTTTGGGCTAACAAAATACTCAGGGGAAAAATGTTTTTGTTGATACCATAAGAGTGACTAACCAGAGAAGTCTGGGAATTTTTATAAATAAAATAACCTCGAATATGCTTGTAAACACCATACCATTCCACAGCATCATTCCTTTTTTTAGCTCGATTTTTTTTTTTTTTGGAAAACAGATTGTGTCACTGAACAGATACAGGCTTTGCTGGGAAGGGAAGCAGTGGACATGCGTTACAAGAGAAGGTACAGGCCTTGCCTTCAAGGTTCTTACAATCCTATTGGAGAGAAACAATATTCAGCTAGGAGAAGGAAGAGAAAATAACTCACTGGTTTGGAGTGCATGATCATATCTTTATATGCCAGAGGTCAGGCTGACCTCTGAAGAAGGGGAGGGAGGGCTGTGTTGCTAATTAATTGTGGGAAATGAGGGCACTATGTAGAGTCCTTAAAAGTGAAGGCCAACGGATTTGCTTTCAAAAACACCTTTGGGGAATTCCCTGGTGGTCCAGTGGTTAGAACTCGGTGCTTTCACTGCTGGGCCTGGGTTGTATCCCTAATTGGGGAAATAAGATCCCACACACCTCACAGTGCAGCCAACAACAACAAAGCAACAGCTTTGGCAGCTGTGTTTTCTCTTAAAGAACGTCTGCTAGCCTGGATGGGAGGGGAGTTTGGGGCAGAGTGGATACAGGTATATATATATGGCTGAGCTGGTCTGGTGTGTACCTGAAACTATCACAAAGTTGTTAATTGGCTACACCCCAATACAAAAGAAAAAGTTTTATAAAAAGACTGTCTGCTAATGTCAACTGGGATGTGTTCAAGTCCTCAGCACATTACAGAAGCCTTATTTCTCTGACCCTCTTTTCTGTCACCAGTGTTGCTGCCTGTCTTCGAAAGTAATAGGACTCCACTTTTTGGACACTGTTCTACATCCTAGCTGGTCCACAAGTTTAGATTGACCTTTCACCTACTTAGGGCCCAGGAGTGAAGTTGAGTCCATCAAGGAAAAGCGGTAAGAGATAGGATCCTATGTGGACAGGCTCTCTCAGTGAGTCAGGGCAGGTCAAATGAGAAAAATGGGGATAATCCTCTCCCCCATATGCCATGCTTTCGTGGTGACCAATCATTTCTAATTTATTTGTTGAATGTCTATCTCCCCAACAAAAGGGCATGCTCCATGAGGCTATTGACCATGCCTTTCTCATTCTCTGTTTTATCACCAGCACCCAACACAGCAACTGACACATAGTCAGTGTCCTATAAATATCTGTTACATAATTAATCAGTTAAGTGGGACTTAAATCCTGACAGGATGTAGATGGAAACTAGCAAATGAGTGAGAAAAGGTGGGGAGAAATGAACTGAAGTCTTTGTTGGGAGCCATGAAATGACTTCAAAAAGGAAAGAGGAAGAGTGGAATAGTAGGGCCTTCTAGTAACAGTGGTGAGAAAGTGAGAGGGGCGACAGTGAGGAGATACCCCTCGTCCAAGGTAAGGAGCAGCAGCTGTGCTTTGCTGGAGCAGCCATGAAGAGATACCTACGCCCGAGGTAAGAGAAACCCAAGATGGTAGGTGTTGCGGGAGGGCATCAGAGAGCAGACACACTGAAACCATACTCACAGAAAACTAGTTAACAATCACATGGACCACAGCCTTGTCTAACTCAGTGAAACCAAGCCATGCCTGCAGGGCGACCCAAGACAGGAGGGTCATGGTGGAGAGGTCTGACAGAATGTGGTCCACTGGAGAAGGGAATGGCAAACCACTTCAGTATTCTTGCCTTGAGAACCCTATGAACAGTATGAAAAGGCAAAATGATAGGATACTGAAGGAGGAACTCCCCAGGTCAGTAGGTGCCCAATATGCTACTGGAGATCAATGGAGAAATAACTCCAGAAAGAATGAAGGGATGGAGCCAAAGCAAAAACAATACCCAGTTGTGGATGTGACTGGTGATAGAAGCAAGGTCCGATGCTGTAAAGAGCAATATTGCATAGGAACCTGGAATGTTAGGTCCATGAATCAAGGCAAATTGGAAGTGGTCAAACAGGAGATGGCAAGAGTGAATGTTGACATTCTAGGAATCAGTGAACTAAAATGGACTGGAATGGGTGAATTTAACTCAGATGACCATTATATCTACTACTGCGGGCAGGAATCCCTTAGAAGAAATGGAGTAGCCATCATGATCAACAAGAGAGTCCGAAATGCAGTAGTGGATGCAATCTCAAAAACGACAGAATGGTCTTTGTTCGTTTCCAAGGCAAACCATTCAATATCACAGTTATCCAAGTCTATGCCCCAACCAGTAACGCTGAAGAAGGTGAAGTTGAACGGTTCTATGAAGACCTACAAGACCTTTTAGAACTAACACCCAAAAAAAGATATCTTTTTCATTATAGTGGACTGGAATGCAAAAGTAGGAAGTCAAGAAACACCTGGAGTAACAGGCAAATTTGGCCTTGGAGTACAGAATGAAGCAGAGAAAAGACTAATAGAGTTTTGCCAAGAAAATGCACTGGTCATAGCAAACACCCTCTTCCAACAACACAAGAGAAGACTCTACACATGGACATCACCAGATGGTCAACACCGAAATCAGATTGATTATATTCTTTGCAGCCAAAGATGGAGAAGCTCTATACAGTCAACAAAAACAAGACCAGGAGCTGACTGTGGCTCAGATCATGAACTCCTTATTGCCAAATTCAGACTTAAATTGAAGAAAGTAGGGAAAACCACTAGACCATTCAGGTATGACCTAAATCAAATCCCTTATGATTATACAGTGGAAATGAGAAATAGATTTAAGGGCCTAGATCTGATAGATAGAGTGCCTGATGAATTATGGACAGACGTTCGTGACATTGTACAGGAGACAGGGATCAAGACCATCCCCATGGAAAAGAAATGTAAAAAAGCAAAATGGCTGTCTGGGGAGGCCTTACAAATAGCTGTGAAAAGACGAGAAGTGAAAAGCAAAGGAGAAAAGGAAAGATATACCCATTTGAATGCAGAGTTCCAAAGAATAGCAAGAAGAGACAAGAAAGCCTTCCTCAGTGATCAATGCAAAGAAATAGAGGCAAACAACAGAATGGGAAAGACTAGAGATCTCTTCAAGAAAATTAGAGATGCCAAGGGAACATTTCATGCAAAGATGGGCTTGATAAAGGACAGAAATGGTATGGACCTAACAGAAGCAGAAGATATTAAGAAGAGGTGGTAAGAATACACAGAAGAACTGTACAAAAAAGATCTTCACGACCCAGATAATCATGATGATGTGATCACTCACCTAAAGCCAGACATCCTGGAATGTGAAGTCAGGTGGGCCTTAGAAAGCATCATTAGGAACAAAGCTAGTGGAGGTGATGGAATTCCAGTTGAGCTTTTTCAAATCCTGAAAGATGATGCTGTGAAAGTGCTGCACTCAATATGCCAGCAAATTTGGAAAACTCGGCAGTAGCCACAGGACTGGAAAAGGTCAGTTTTCATTCCAATCCCAAAGAAAGGCAATGCCAAAGAATGCTCAAACTACCCCACAATTGCACCTATCTCACAAGCTAGTAAAGTAATGCTCAAAATTCTGCAAGCCAGGCTTCAGCAACACGTGAACCGTGAACTTCGTAACATTCAAGCTGGTTTTAGAAAAGGCAGAGGAACCAGAGATCAAATTGCCAACATCCACTGAATCATGGAAAAAGCAAGAGACTTCCAGAGAAACATCTATTTCTGCTTTATTGAATATGCCAAAGCCTTTGACTGTGTGGATCACAATAAACTGGAAAATTCTGAGAGAGATGGGAATACCAGACCACCTGACCTGCCTCTTGAGAAATCTGTATGCAGGTCAGGAAGCAACAGTTAGAACTGGACATGGAACAACAGACTGGTTCCAAATAGGAAAAGGAGTACGTCAAGGCTGTATACTGTCACCCTGCTTATTTAACTTATATGCAGAGTACATCATGAGAAATGCTGGACTGGAAGAATCACAAGCTGGAATCAAGATTTCCGGGAGAAATATCAATAACCTCAGATATGCAGATGACACCACCCTTATGGCAGAAAGTGAAGAGGAACTAAAAAGCCTCTTGATGAAAGTGGAAGAAGAGAGTGAAAAAGTTGGCTTAAAACTCAACATTCAGAAAACGAAGATCATGGCATCTGGTCCCATTAGTTCATGGGAAATAGATGGGGAAACAGTGGAAACAGTGTCAGACTTTATTTTGGGGGGCTCCAAAATCACTGCAGATGGTGACTGCAGCCATGAAATTAAAAGACACTTACTCCTTGGAAGGAAAGTTATGACCAACCTAGATAGCATGTTGAAAAGCAGAGACATTACTTTGCCAACAAAGGTCCGTCTAGTCAAGGCTATGGTTTTTCCAGTGGTCATGTATGGATGTGAGAGTTGGACTATAAAGAAAGCTGAGTGCTGAAGAATTGATGCGTTTGAACTGTGGTGTTGGAGAAGACTCTTGAGAGTCCCTTGGACTGCAAGGAGATCCAAGCAGTCCATTCTGAAGATCAGCCCTGGGATTTCTTTGGAAGGAATGATGCTGAAGCTGAAACTCCAGTACTTTGGCCACCTCATGCGAAGAGTTGACTCATTGGAAAAGACTCTGATGCTGGGAGGGATTGGGGGCAGGAGGAGAAGGGGACGACAGAGGATGAGATGGCTGGATGGCATCACTGACTCGATGGACGTGAGTCTGAGAGAACTCCGGGAGTTGGTGATGGACAGGGAGGCCTGGCGTGCTGCGATTCATGGGGTCGCAGAGTTGGGCACGACTGAGCGACTGAACTGAACTGAACTGAACATTTGTTGAGCATCTTCTAGGCTTCTGGTGCTTTAACATGTATGAACTCATTTAATCTTCATGACTCCTCGAGATAGGCAATATGACAGTTTTACATTTTATAGATGAAAAAAAGAGATTCAAAGAGGTTCAATAATTTGTTGACGATCATTATTGTGAGACAATTGCTCATGGATCTCTCCTGTTTCTGCACATCCTATGAACAGAGGCAGTGACTGACCCTGTACTGGACTATTTTTCTCAGGATATTTGTACAGTAAACGGCTTTGGAAGATCCAGTGTCTCCCTCTGGGCTAGTGGAAAGCAAACCTACTGCTCACCCTAAAAGATTCAGACTCATTAAGATCACTGTTGCTCTCCTGTAGCACAACCCACAGTATGTGCAAGTGTCACCTGGCCCTTTTTGAGTAGCTCCTCTGAGACTTTGAGGGCAAAGGGAACTGACACCAGAAAATGCTTATACTCTGGCCACTACTCTGGCTGACCCAGGAGTCTCATGTCTTCTGCCAGCATTCATGAAAAGATGTAGCAGGTTAAGTTGGTAGCTTGCAAGTAAGATAAAATCTTAGAACCATCACAGGTCCTGATGGTCACACAGGTGAAGTATTAAAAATGGGAATGGTACCCATACCTATTTGACTCCAGAACCCATACTCTTTTCCCAGGATGCTGCTGCTTCCTGAGCTATACATGGGCTAGTTGCTACATCATATGGTGTCATTTCTCCCTGCCCTCCCCTCCCCCATACCTTTGTGTTAAATCTGACTTTACTTTTCAAATTGGATGATTGGATTGTTCGGTGAAGCAAAGAGGTTTAAAGTATCTGATTATAATTGTCTTTCCCTCTGTCTCCCAGGTGAATGGGAGTCCTTCATCTATCATCCCGTCTTCTTAATCATACTATCTGCCCACGGTTATGGTTCTTATGATAGTCAGGCTTTTGTCAGGCATATTCACCTCAATGAACAAAAATTCCCAGAGGACACAACAACTGAAACAACTTAGATACTTCATAAATAACCAACTAGGGCTTCCCTCGTGACCCAGTGGTTAAGAAACCTTGCAATGTAGGGGACATGGGTTTGATCCCTCGTCCAGAAAGATCCCACATGCCTCAGAGCAACTGAGCCTGCAAGCCACAACTATTGAGCCCGAGTGCTGTAACTACTAAAGCCCACAAACCCTAGGGCCTGTGGTCTGCAACAAGAGAAGCCACCATGATGAGAAGCTCATGCATTGCAACTAGAGAGTGGTCCCCACTGGCTGCAACTAGAGAAAGCCCTCCCAGCAACAAAGACCCAGCACAGCCAAAAATAAATAAATAAATAACTTTTTAAAAAGAAAGTAAATTAACATTCACATTTTAATAAAATTAAATAAATAACCAGCTAGGTTTAGCGCTTTGGAGGATACTTGCCAAACTTTACATCACAAGGTCCTGGGGCTCCTATATCCTTGCTGGGCCATCTAAGTAGTAGTTCAGAGGGTATACAATGGTGGCACCCCAAGATCCCATTTTCCATATGTTTTGAACCCCTGAAATAATTGTATTAAAGTGGTTTCAATAGACATTCCTAATCTCAGGAGTCCCAAATATCCCTTTTGTTCACATAGGTCTTTTGCTCTTATTATCTACAAACTCTTTTGATCTTCAACAATGTTGGCATGTCAGGCCATCATTCTCTGTATTCACTAAAGTTAGAGCTACAGCTGCCAGCACAGGGTTGGGGAGAGGGGAAATCACAGGCTGGGGAGCAGTGAGGTCATTCCCCTGATCATGTCCTCAGAGGAATGGTCTACCAGAAGACCCTATGATTTGTCTAGCTTTTGCACCAGAATGATCATATGCCATCCTCACAAGAGCCCTTTGAGGAAATAGGTCCAAAAAGTTTAAGTGACTAAGTAGTTCAAGATTCTGCTGTGCACTCATAGCAGATCTGGGGCTAGCATCCCTTTCTATACCTTGCATATTTAGTGAGTTCAGAGGCTGGTATCCTAGTTTCCAGGAGGTAGAAGAGTAGGATGAAGGGTAGGATGAGGATTCTTCCTTTTGACAGCTTCTGTCATCCTACCAGAAGAAAGAGCCATGCCTAGACATGTCATGCTTCCTTCCACAGAGACAGGGTAGAAGGGTGATGTAAGGATTGGTGCACTGCACAGAGCTGGGGACTGGGAGTCCTTAAGTCTGACTGGACCATGAATTCTTCTTTTGCATGAATTCCCTGCATGCAAAATCTACATATAGGTGTCTTTGGGCCTAAGAGTCCAGCCAGATAACCGGTCCTCCTGGCCAAATGGCCCCCTGGCAGAGTAGTAGACAAAACCTCCCCACAGCCTTCAGCTATCCCCTGCCTGACCCCCTCTAGCAGCTGTTGCTCTTATCTGAACAGAGGAAGATTGTTTCACTTCCTTGACTTCTGGGCGTGGATTTACCAAGCTGGGCTTTGCTTGGGTTAGAGCCAGGGTTGGTGGGAAGCAAACAGTTCAGAAAAGGGCTACACAACTTGGAGTTGCCACCATCCTGAACCAAGCATGGACAACTGGGGACAAGAAAGGGAGGCATTTGGGATGCAGGCATCTGTAAGATAAGGAGAGTCTCCAGCACATGGGCTCAGGGTTTCTCTTCTTGAGTTGTAGGTCTGTTGAAAGAGGCCAGAGACAAGGAAACAATTTGTTTATTTCAGTCCTGCAGTCTCCTCAGGTGAACAGCCACATGCCGTAGAGACAGTTTCCTTCTTGCTAGCGTGGGCATTAGCAATTCTCCAAGAACTGGAAACCTCAGAGAAGGCACATTAATTTACTTCTTTTATCTTAGATAACAGAGGTCTACTTAGGAGACCTTGAGAAAAGATTATGGTGACGATACACACAGCATAGAGAACTACTAGATTCCAAAGTGGCTCAGTCATCAGCATCATGTTATTATACAACGTCCCTGATTCCCTCTGGAAGTCTGTTCTAGTCTCTTCTTGCCAGGGACTGGGAAATTCTCCCTCCGTAGTCTATAGGAACAGTGTCACAGGTTGCTGGTCTGATGCCTTAGCTTGTTACTGTCAATCCTATTGAACAGAACAGTGCCTGGCTTGGAGAAGGCAATGGCACCCCACTCCAGTACTCTTGCCTGGAAAAATCCCATGGATGGAGGAGCCTGGTGGGCTGCCGTCTATGGGGTCTCACAGAGTTGGACACGACTGAATTGACTTAGCAGCAGCAGCAGTGTCTGGCTACCCAGGTGGCACTAATAGTAAAGAACCTGCCTGCAATGCAGGAGACATAAGAGGTGTGAGTTCGATCCCTGGATCGGGAAGATCCCTTGGAGGAGGTCATGGCTACCCACTCCAGTATTCTTGCCTGGAGAATCCCATGAACAGAGGAGCCCAGCGGGCTACAATACAGAGTCTCAAAGAGTTGGACACGACTGAAGCCACTTAGCATGCACATACATGCTTATCTGTCACCAAATTGTGGGGGCCCATTCCTGCTACAGTCAAGGTCACCCCAGGCTACAACTAGCTGGGTTTGCTTTCCTGACCAGTAGGCAGTGAGCACAGTAGTGGACACGGCAGGCACCATGACTGACAGGTCTAGTAAAGAGGACTTCCTCTGAAGGTTTACATCACCCTTGGTGACAATCCACCTATGAGAGATTCGACTGAACACAAGAGAGACAGGGCCAGTTCTGTGTGTGCGTGTGGAATAGGCAGCTGCCTGTGCCAGTCTTTCCCACATCATGGTTCTCAGACCCCTGCAGGAGACCCATCTTAGTGTTTTAGAACTTCAAATTTATGGGCTCTATTTCACTCTTACAGAATGAGAATTTTGGAGTTGGGATCAGAGAGTCTGCATAGGTAAAAGCTCTTCATATAACTCTGGGTCCACTGAAGTTGAGGACCTCTGTTCTATATTCTTCAAACTTCATTCAAGTAATCATCTCCTTCTGGAAAGTTCTTCTGCTCTCTTTGTTTAGCAAAATCCTGCTCCAATCCTGAAGGCCAAGCTCAGGTGTAGCTGCCTTCGTGATGCTTTCCCTGATTTCATGTCTCCTTAACTTCAACTATCTCCTGGTGTTATGGGGTAGAGGATACTAGGCATCTAAGAACTTGGGTTCAAGGGACGTTGGGGATATGACAAGGCATATCTGGGAAGGATGGAATTGTAGGAAAGGGTTTATGTTTTGTCCCCAACTTTTTATTTGGAAAAATCTGAAAGTAAACTATGATGAATAGCAGCATATCCTTCCTGGAAATTAACCAGGACAGTAACATTTTAGATTTGCACATATGCTCTCTCTATATAGACACATATACACACATAAAAACATGTATGTATTTGTATGTATTTGGCTACAACATTTGAAATTTACTTGCAAGTATCATGCCACTCTGCATCTAAAGTTTTGCATCTAAAATTGCATCTAATTTAAGCACGTATCTGTTATGAACAAGAGCATTCTCTCATTCCCTTGCAAAATAATAATACCATTATCACATCCAATAAATGTAACATTGACAAAATAGCATTATTCAATATTGACTCATATCAAAATTTCTCAAATTATCTCCCAAACATCCTAGCTATTTGTAATTCAATCAAGAATCATGGAGTTCCTTTTACTGTCTTTTCAGTTTCTACTAATCTAGATTCTAGAACAGTACATTTGGCTTTTTTCCTTAATGATACTGATATTTTTAAAGAGTCCAGGTTGGCTGTCTTGTTTACTGTCTGGATTTGTCTGATTGTTTCCTCATGATTAGATTCGTATTAAACATCTCTGGGAAGAATACTACAGGAGTAATGTTGTTTACTTCCCAGCGTGTCACATCGGGAGGTTCATATGCCATTGCCCTGTTATTGGTGATGCTAAATTTGATCCCTCGTTTAAGGTGGTGTCTTCTAGAAATTCCTCTTTGAAAAGGTACATGTTTCCTTTGCAATTAATAAGTAATCTGCGGAGTAATCAGGAATAAGCATCTTTCACGAGCTCTTATGGTGATTCTTGAGTTCACTGAAGTTTGAACCACTGTCTTCCATGGTGTGACTGATGTGAATGAGGGTCCTCCAAGGCCTGATCTGCCTCCAAAATACCTCAGGCTTAGCATGTCAACCTTCACCTTTCACTTCTCACTCCACCTCCAAAGACCCTCTCCCTCTTGCCTGGCTCCAAATCCCTAGCTTGGGAGACATTGGTAAACCAGATGAGGGCACTGCCTACAACCCAAAGGAGCTTGCTCCCCGTACTCAGGTCACTGGCCTTGTGAGGAAGAGTCCTTGAAAATGGACAAGGTATTTTTGTCTGTTTGATTTGTATTATCATTATCAATAACAATAATAGTGGGGTGAACTAAGCCAAGCATTGTATGTAAATTACATCTTTTGATCCTATGCCAATGAGGTACTTTACAGATGAGAAAAATGAGGCTCAGAGAAGTGAGGCAACTTCCCCAAGGTTACACAGCTATTAAAAGTAGGAACTGTTTTGTAAAGCAATTATCCTTCAATTAATAAATCAAAACATAGTAGAAAAAAAAGTGGGAACTGGATTCAAATCCAGTACCAATTTAAAAAGCATATGCTTTTAAACACTCAGTTCTACTCCCTAATGAGCAAGAATCCCACCGACTTCAGAATTCTCTTTCCATTTTCCTCTGAAGAGTTCTAGGCCCACAGCATCCCTAAGCATGAGGAAGCAGGGACATTGGACTTACTATCTTTCAAGATGGAGAACAGCGAGATCAATCGGCATTCCTGTGGTCTTGCAGCAAGTGAGTAACCGAAAAGGGATGTTGATGGAGGGACCTTAAGCTCTTGCTTATGAATTTGATTTTGATTTAAGAGGCAGCTGAGAGCCACTGTGATTTCTGACTGGTGCTTGCTGAATCCAGAGTGGGTTCAGGTTGGATTAATATCATTGTCCTTTGTGTGGGGAAAGGCTGCTGCTTGATAATCAACAGGCTTGCAGGCTTTGGTGGAAAAAGACCGGTGTTGCTTAACAGCCTCTTTCTGTGCTTTGCACACTTGATTGACTGCCTTTAGGTTTACAGTGCTCTGTCCAGCCTGTCACAGGGGAAAATGCTACCTCTTAGATTCTAGTTAGGTCAAGAAAACCTCTCGCTCTCACCCTACACCCTCCATTCCCAATAAACAGGAACAACAACAACAATTAAAGAAAAACCTTGTAAAGGTGCTCCAAATTTGTGTAGCCTGCAGTTTTCTCTAGTCTGCCAATTCTCCCATGAGGATGCCCAGTCAAATGCTGCAGTGAAATGAAAAAAAGAAAACAAACAAAACCACAGAAACCAAGACTCTCTCCTGCTAGTAAGAGTCATTTGTAACTGGGGAGGGGGTTATTTGAATGCTTTATCTTTAGCTTCAGGTTGCCCGTTTCTTAGTGACAGGGGTGTCAGGAAAATATTTCTGCACCTGTTGCAAGGTTTCATCTCTGGCTGGAGATAGACACAGACAAACACATATAGAAGATCATCCCAATTTTAGCACATGTGCTGTTAAAGCAAGCACACATACATATAAAGTATCATCCAAGTTTAGCATATGTCCTGACAAATTAAACAACGTCATATATAGACACAAAAGATTCCATAGTTGGAGGAGTCCTAAGAGGTCATCTAGCAAACCTAGTACCTAGTACTAGTAGTACTTCACCCCCTGGCCGCAATAATCAGAACAGCTCTTACTCAGAGACCAAAGTTTGGGCAGCTCCAGTGACAAGTTGGGACTTCCGTTGTGGCTGAGAGGTAAAGAATCTGCCTGCCTGCAAGGCAGGAGACCTGGATTCAATTCCTGGGTCAGGAAGATCCCCTGGAGAAGGAAAAGGCAACCCACTCCAGTATTCTTGCCTGGAGAATCCCATGGGCAGAGGAGCCTGGAGGGTTACAGAGTCAGACGCGACTGAGGGACTAAACAACAACAATGCTGCAGATAAAGTTATGCAAAAGTTTCAGAGGCAGCTGGTGCCTATGACCAGCATTGTTCTTCCCACGATGATCTGTTATAAAATAAAGCGAAATCCATCCTCCTAGTAACTCCTGGCTTTAGGGGGCTGCTCCCTTCCTCTGGAGTCACTCAGAATAAGGGATCTCCTTTTCTAGACAGGCTTGTCCCCCGACCCTAGAGAGATTGAAACCTCCCAGCACCACAGTGCCCAGACAGGATCTTCTCTGCAGTGACCCTCCTCCCCCTCTGACTGCCCCCTTTGGATGGCGTGGGTCTGCAAGGATCACTCTCCCAGCTGCTGCTGTCCCACCTGTATTGCTCTGCTTCCCCCACCCCCACCCCACCCCACCCGGCAAGCAAGCACAGAGCTCCTGGGAGGCTGGGCTGCCGTGGGCCCACTGCAGTGCCATCACTCAGCTTGCCAAAAGCCATGTGACACAGCAAGGAAGCAAGTGGTTAGAGAGGTACATTGGTTTCTGAGAGGCACTAGTGCAGCTAAGGCAGAAATAGGCTCGAACTTAATAATCTGCTCATCACCCACAGTAAGAGACACCCTGACTTATTCAAAGACACCGTGGGCGGTGCAGAGGATGAATAAGCATGATTCACTGCCACTCTGGCACCCGGGGCATGAAGAATAATAAAACCCAAAGAATTGTAGCCGCCTGAGTAGTAAATTAAGAGATCCGGGGCTCAGCTAGACTCTCGACATCAATGTTACCATGGCAATAAAGGGCCCCAGCATTCAGCAGCTATTACAGAGCAGGCGTCTAATAGGCTAGTCTATGTCACAGCCAAAGCCCAAGGGGCTAGCAAAGAAGACCAATTAGCATATCCATTCATTAGGGGCCTCTGCACACTTCTTCTCTTAATTCCAATTAGTTGTTTGTTTGAACCAACATCTCTTGCCTGCATTATACTCATTAGTGCCTTTTAGCCACTGGAAATAGGCTTGAAACTCCACAAGGACCTCACTATTTCCCAAGCCTTCATTTTTCCCCCAGGGCTCTAGGCTGATACAGTCACCAACTTAGGGCCCTCAGTCCCTCGAAATGAAAGCATCTCTCACTGTATAACTGTACTCGACAGATGGAAACTGCTCAGGAATGTGATGCGCTAAGGGTTCTTCCTGGAACCCAGCGAAATAAGGATCCGGGGCCATTATCTGGACCATTCAGGTCAAAGAAACCCTTTGGCCTTAGCCAGTGAGCCCGCTGGCCACGCCTGCTGGCCACTACTCAGAGGCTAGTTGTTCGGGAGGGGGAACTTTGGGCACCCGGGACCATACTGGCATCATCAAAGCCTTTCCAGCTTGAAGGACTGCCCTTCAAGGTTCAGCCCAAACCCCGCCTATTCTGGGAAGCCTTCCCTGATCTTTGCAGTCTCGAATGAGTTCCCCCTCCTCCACGAATTTTGAAGTTGACACCCTATGCTGGGCAGCATTCATGGCAGCCTCAGCTCCTCGGCCAGCCTGGAGTTCCCTCACCCGTGACTTCAGAGTCCTCAAGGTCATGGGAGAGACTGGGGTTCTAGGCAGTACTCATAATACCACTGCACATGACCTTCTAGAGTCTCCCCGAGGACTTAGCCAAACGCCAGGCAGGGACACACCCCACCCCCCAACCCCACCCAACTGTGTAAATAGCTCACAAGAACAGATGCCAGAAACTAGCCTCTCCCGTGGCAAAAGGAAACAAGCTCTCAAAAGCGCTACCTTCTCTTCCTTCCTGGGAACAGGAGGACCAGGTCCATAAGACTGTTTCTGTTCCCCGTCAGCAACCATGTGGTTTGACTGAGGCAGGCAAGCAGGAAAAAGGGCTTACAGAAGCAGCTGCTGACATCTGTGCACAAGGACTGACTTGAACCATTTGCCTCTGAACTCGGTATCAAATTCAAAGCCTCTCCCTTCCCCCTCCTCGCTCGCCTCTGTAGCCACTGCTTCATCTGCAGCTCTACTGGGCACTTCTGGCTCCAGTCTGCTATCCTGTTAAGCAGATTGCTTTTTTCCCCAAAATTGGCAGGAATGGTTTCTCCTTTAGTCTTCTGAGTGTGAGCTCAGACAGATTTCTGTCTTTGAGATCCTATGGGATTTTGTTATTGTACCCCACCCAACAGCTGGCATTCCAGAAGGCAGCCTGGGCTAAGTACATTGCAAGTATCTTAAGTATATGGCAAATCCAAAATCACCCAGAATGCTAGGGAATGAGAGATTCTAGAGAATGGAACATTTTGTTACCTGAGTTCACATTAATCCAAACCCCTTTTTGTCTCCTACTGTGGTTTTTTTTCCTCTCAGCTTTATTCAGATATAACTGACATACAACATTATGTAAGTTTAAGGTGTACAATGTGATTTTATCCATGATACACATATATATTGCAAAATGATTACCACCATAGGGCAAGCTAATACCTCTAGCACATCACATAATTACTATTTCTTTTTTATGATGAGAACACGGAAGATCTACTCTCTTAGCAGCTTTCAAGTATATAACTCAGTACTATTAACCGCAATTACCAGGCCACACATTAGATTTCCAGAGCTTATTCATTTCAAAACTAGAAGTTTATACCCTTTGACCAACATCTCCCCAATTCCCCCATGTCTCCCTAGCCTCAGGTAACTATCATTCTACTGTCGATTTCTATGAATTTGGCATTTTTTGATTCCACATATAAGTGAGATCATACAGTATTTGTCTTTCTCAGTCTAACTTATTTCACTTGGCACAATGCCCTCAAGGTCCATCCATGCTGTTATTAATGGCAGAATTTCCTTCTTTCTCATGGCTGAGAAATATTCCATCATATAGGTATATACATCACCTTCCTCGTCCATTCATCTGTTGACAGGGCACTCAGGCTTTTTCCGTACCTTGGCTACCGTGAATAATGCTACTCCCTACTCCTGATTTTTTAAATCTTGCTAACATAACTGTACACTTTTTTTCTGCCTTAGTAAGACAAGACCAATGTATCTATCCTTTGTTTGGTTTTTAAGGCTTCCAAGAGCTTCAAGTTTCTCATATACTTAACATCAGGAATCACATACAAAGTTCAAGTGGAGAAAGCATAAGAGGTAAAGTGCAATGTCCAGGGTAACCCCTGGAATATATTTTGCTTTCATTGAAATCCCAAAAGAGGAATAAGTTTCTCTTTTCTTTGTCAGTGTTCTCTTTCTCATCAAGTGAGGGTATCAGAGGAGACTCTGTTAAAGAAGAATCCTGAGTAGTAACGTTCTAGTAAATGGAGTCTTTATTTTAAATTAGCCACTATTGAAGCTGTCTTCATCAGAACAGCCTAGGTTTGGCATTATGAATAAATCGAAGTTTCTAAGTGGTTGGGCTAATTTTCCTGGTTATCAATATGCCCAGAATCTCAATGCCTGCAACATTCTCAGTCACCTGCGTGTGATGGGAGGGGGAGGGGATTTGTGAAGGATCATATATTCCTCCTAGGCCTTTTAACTACCCAGGCTCCAATGGGGTGAACCAAACAGACAAAAACTGCTATACAATGTTCTTGGCTGTTTCTACTAATTTTTCTTTTGGTGGATCCCACATTGGCTTCAGGAGTTATATATGTCTGGGAAACCGACACTGCAAAGTTCTGGCTTGTTCCCTGCCCTGATGCTAAGGGATAAATATAGATCTCAACCACTACAGAAATTTGGCCAGGATTCCGAGGGGTGTGTGTGTGAGGGGCAGTGCTGATGGGGCCATTCTGACATGTGGGAGAGAAAAAAGGTTTCTTTATATCCAAGGCCCTCTTTGGTGGGGGGGAGGGGCCAAGCAGGAGCCTGGCCTCTAAAATGCATAATCCATATTTAAGGGGCTCGTTGATTGACACAAATAAGGAATATTATAGGTGGCTTAGTGTGGGGCGGGGGAGGTGGGGAGAGCAAAGGGAATCTTTCCTGACACCTTAGATCCTTTTGCATGAGATCAGCCTTATGAAAAAAGAAAGTTATTCTTGGCCAACTCCCCTCACCCCCAACTCCCACCCAGGCCCCACCCACTGCATGCACTGATATCCAGCTCTCAACTGAGAAGGACACAACTGAAGACTGCCATTGGGCCCATAGTAGCTCAGGCGCTAGAGAAGGGCAGGGAGAGGGAAGACGTGAAGCTGCGGGGGAGGGGGGGGTGAGTCGCTCATCCTTGTGACCCAGAATATCTCCCCCTCCCTGTAATGATGAGCTTGCTTTTCCATAAGGGCTTTCCTTTGATTCAGAGAAGGGGCCAACCAATGAGAGAGGGGCATGTTAGATTATTTTGGGGAAGGGCTCATGCCAGGAGGGTTCACTTTTACTAGGCGCCAAGTAGCCCCAGCAACCAGTGTCTCCTGTACCAGCAGCAGCTCCGGAGCTCTCCCCCACTCGTCTGCCTCTGCCGCGCCTCTGCCCACTGCACAGCCATGAGAAGGCAGCTCCGGTCCAGAAGGGCCCCGGCCTTGCCTTACGGTTATCGCTACAGACTTGTGAGTCCTGGGAAGCAGAATATTTTTTGCTGTCCCTTCAGAATGGGCTGGGTGGGGGGTGTATAGGTCATGACTCACCGGCTGCTTCTCTTTAGGATGGGCAGGAACAGTGAAGTTTAAGGAAGCCCAGGGTTTCAAGCATGAGCAGTGACTCCTGGGACCCCATTGCACCCTGAATGGCTAGACTGAAGGAGGAAGCCCTCCTCCTGTGCAACAAAGATAAGGGCCAGGGGAGATGCCAGAGAATGAGGGTGTCTTCTACAATGTTTTCGTGGGAGTCTAGAATTTGAACAGACCTTTTGGAGTCTGGGAGTAGAGGTTTCACTCCAATAGCAAGAAATGGAGCCAAGAGAGAAGGGAAGGGAAAGAGGAAATGAAAGGCATTTGCCTACCCAGTTGTCTCAGTCCCTTTGGGTGGGAGCTTCTGAGGAACCCAGCTACTCTTTTTCTAAAGCTGAAATTCCAAGCTATAGCTAAAACCCTGGAATACTAGATAGAACCTGGGAGCAGTCCTAGACATCGTTTCTCTAGAATCCCTCATCACGTAAAGGAGACTGCTGTGGCTCAGGGCACGGGAGGTACTGGCCATTTACTGGAGAAGCCGAAGTGAGAATGCAGGTTTCCTCACTTCTCATCCTATGCTCTTTCATATTTGCAGCATGCAACTCCCTAACCCTCCAGCACCCATGGCCTTCCTGCCTGCCACCCCACCCTGCCCAACACTCACACACCCCACCTTCAATGTCACCATTTATCTCCAGGGTGCATTAAAATTGTCTTTGAACCCAAAGTTTCCTTGCATTTACTTTGCTAGAAATCATGAGTATATGCCACATGCAGTGTTTTTTTTTGCTGGGAAGTATATTCTGAAATCTCCCCCAGAGAGGGCTGTGATCTGAGCCTCAGGAAGAAACAAAGCTTAATCCATTTTTCTTGGTGAATTGCCACTCCCCAACCAAGGAGCTAACTGGAGACTCTCAACAGCCAGCAGAGGAAGACACAAATTCTAACCCCATACCAACCTGTGGAGGGCTTCTCGTAACTTTCTAGCCACGGTTTGTAGAATCTCTCTTTTGACATTCCCCAAAGTCCCTTCCAGTTCTCAGAGCAGTCACAGTCTGTAAGGCACAGAAAATCATTCCTTATTTGGATTCTTTTCTCTATAATGCTGCTAAAGTGTTGTGTACAAGTTTAATTATCTGTCCCTCGTTTTGGATTTTAAATGCATCAGGGGATTTTGCTTTATCGGGAACACTTGATCACGTTTACAAAGAGAGGATTTGATGCAGTGAATAATTGTGTGCTAATGTCTCTTTCAAAATTAATCAACCATTCGAATGTTTACAGGGTGTCACTCAAGGCAGGGCACAAATTTATCTTCCGGGTCATACTGTTTGTTTATGTATTTGTTTATATGTTTGTATATTTAGAATGCTCAAAATGGAGCCATGTTCTGCCCTTCAGACTCTTTCCTTTTAGGGCAACACCACGGCCCCAGCACACACCCACTCTTCCATCTCTGCACACTCACACACACTATCACAGGAGGTCAGTGCCACTTTAGGAAACAGACAAAAACAGGCCCTCTCATTATAAAAGGATTCCCTACTGGGTTCCATGAAACACTGAGCTCCCCCCAAAGTGCCCCTCTTGTACAGTGTGAGGTTCTATACCTGGAAGCTGGGGCAAGGGGGAAAGATATTTGCAGTTCCTGAAGCCCAGGCAGTGTGAGAACTGTGGGGAAATTAGCTCTGAGAAGGTTAATTCTTCCCGGGAGGGTAAAGCTTTAATGACAAGCCATCTTTAATGGGATTATCGTGAGAGCTCATATCTACAAATAAGATCAGGCAGAGGCCAAAGCCAGCTGCCTCCTCTGTGGAGCAGGGGTGGAGGGCAGGCAAAACAGGCGACTAGGAGAGGAAAGGAGATTTTCCCGAAAATATAAAGGGAATAGAAACTCCTTCACCTTGAAATGTTATACTTCAAATTCTCCAAGATTTTCAGTTACATCAGATTCTCTGGAGGCCAGGATGACTGACTACCCACTACAGTCCGGATGAGCGCCTAGGCGAGGGCATGGTTCCGGAGTTTTCAGCCAGGCAGTTATCACTGATGTTTGTTCCGTGCCCACTGGTTACCTAGCTGCAGGCTCCAAGCTGTGGAGGGCCATCAAAGAGTTAGAAACTATGGCCCCGTCCCACCCACCCCCACCCCGGGTGCTCAGAATGTAATTCTGGAGGTCAAATGGGTACCTATGTTCACACACAAGTGAAAGAGATTTAAGAACATGTATTAATCCGTTCAACATTGAGTGATGGGGGTTTATTTTCCTAAGCCTTACCCCGTGAGTCCTTGTCAGAGTTAGAGATCTCCAGTTGTGAGCACCTTCAGCCTCTTGGGAACACAGAATCTAACACATTGCTATGCTCTGTCAGTCTGCTCAACCACCTCTCAGCTCTTGCGCTCAGAGTGGTAGGGGAGAAACATCGTCAGGGATATTGCGAGACATGGGTTCGGAGTCTGTTCTATCGTTGAACTAGCTGCGTGATTCTGGCTACATCCTGTTGCCTCTCTGGGCCTCACATGGACAAGTGAATCTTCAAGGTCCCCATCAGGTCTGATACACGCGTGACATAAGACTGTACCTTTGAACAAATTCGAGAGCAATTCAAGAGTGCTTGTAATCAAGAGCTAGACAGCACTGGGCAGACTGAATGCTGAGAGTAGAGCCTTGTCAGTCTGTATCACTTTTACGGATCCTGAACAATCCAGCTCTCTGGCCCACCCTGCCCCCAATGTCAGCCCTTTCAGCTGAGTGTCCTCTAAATGGCCTTTGAGGAATCAGGCAGGGAGAGGGCGGCATGGAGCCCCTGGCCTCTATCATTGGACACATCCCCCCAACAGGTGCACAGGCCCTGCCGCTCTTCAGATTTGGACAGCACAGAGAAGGGAGGGTGGCCTCATTTTCTGCTGCTGCAATGAGCCTTGGCAGACCCACAAAGAGCAGAGATCCAACTCGCCAGCCTGTGGCTGGGAGGCATTTGAAATACCATTTGGTGAAGTCTGGGTTTTTCTCTTTTTTGTTTAGTTTTCTTAGAACCACTTGGAGAAGATTACAGTTTCAGATCTCAAGTAATGGCTGCAATCAGTCAATCAACAAATATGTGCTGAGCATTTCCTACGTGCCCAGATTTCTGCCAAGGGTACGGGCTTGGGGGTGGGGAAGACGAAGGAAATATCAGTTGCTGTCCGAGCCCTCAGGTGGTCTGTCCAACCTGCTTCTGGCAGGCAGAGGTTCCAGCGTGGGCAATAGTCAGAGAAGGAGCAAAAACTGCACCCCTAATCTCTTTTTTCTGTGAGGAAGACAGTCTAAGTTTTGAGGAGGGGTACAGCAGCTGGCTTTTCCTCCTGATGTCTATTCCAAGCTATTTTTAGCCACAACTTAGGATGGTGAGGGTGAGCAGCTGAAAGCATCCAGAGTGTTAGGACAAAGCTGCCGTGGACTGAGAATGTGGCATCACAGACACAAGTGTCTAAAACTCCTCCATCCTCCAGTGTTGAGCTCAGTCTGCCCTGACAGGCCAAAGTTAACGGGAAGCCATGGCCCCAGGACAGAGTAATGACATGAACAGTCCTAGGGGAACAGCCCAAATGCCTGCAGCTGAGAATAACACTTGCACCTCTATGGAAAGAATATTGGGTCAAAATGGGTCATAGAAAGAATATTTCCTGCAAGAGAACAGAGAGAAAGAAATCTGCCTCTTGTAACAACAGGTATGTTTCTGGGTAAGTGGACATCTGAAGCATCTCCAAATATTGAGTTGTTTTTCATTTATTTTGACTGGTGGGATGTGCCATGGGAAATTTTCTTTTCCAAAAAAAGGGGTTGTGTGTTGTCACTGTTTCAGGATGATCAGGATGAAGTGAACCAGAACTACTTAGCGGATGAAGAGGAAGAAGCAGAAGAGGAGGCTAGGGTGATGGTGGTACCTGATTTGGAGGAGGAGGAAGAAGAAGAGGAGGAGAAAGAAGAGGAGGAGAAGGAGGAAGAAGATAGTCACAGTCAGGAAACAGACAGTGCCTGGTGGCGAAAACTGCAGATTGTGAATGAATACCTGTGGGATCCGGAGAAAAGGACATCTCTGGCCCGAACAGGTCAGAGTTGGAGTAAGTCCCAGTGGTCCCAATGCCCCAGTTGGGTGTCCTTTGCTTTCAGCTTGGCGTCCAGGACTCCTTTACCACACGTTGGATGGGCTTGTCTGCAAACCTCTCTTAGCTCTTCACGTAACCGGATCAACGCCTAGGGAAATAATGGGCAGATCTCATCAGAACAAACTCCCAAGTGGGTGAACAGACGATTGTGTAGCTGAAATCCACTGGGCTCAACAGCATTTTGTAGTGCAGAAAGACAGTAAGAATGAGATGAAAAAGCACAGATTTTATGGGAGCCCAAGCCCTGTCATTTTCTATCTGTAACTTTGGGCTCATCATTTATCCTCTCTGAGCCTCAGTTTCCTCACCTGCTAAACAAGGGAAGCAGTATCTCCCTTTCTCTCTCACAGGAGCAGCCTGAGACTCTGATAAGATATGAACATGGTAAAATCGAAAGTATTACGCAGAAGACTATTCCTAGGATACGAGACTCAGGTCCCTGCTAACCCGACCAAGTGTTTGTACAGTCTCATCATTTCACCCCATAATATCAGAGAAGGATAGCTAGGGCTGCCACTGGCCCCAGGTTGTGGGTGCTCTACGGCTCCAGGGTGTTAAGAGAGAAATGGGTTAAAGGGATGATTTCTAGCGATTTAAGCCCAAGCTCCTGTATTTCTTGATCCACGACAGAATTGCGGTCCATATGCAGCCACCACTTATTACTTCACAGCTTCCCCAGCACTCCTCTCCCAGGGTCCCTCCTACTCACCTCTTGAACTCTTAATGCTGATGCTTCTCAGGAGATTTAGCTTGTGGTAAAATTCACACTCGCCACACTCTCTGCACATCCCAGGAAAAGAGCAGCTGCTGGTCTGAACTCAGTTAACCCATGGAAGAAAAAACAGATAAGTCTATGGGTGAAATAAGAGTTCCCAGTGCCAAGAGTCTACATTGCTGAAGCTGACGTTCATGCCTTCTAAAGGCCCCTTTAACTGAGAATTCTCTCCTTTGTAGCTGATGTTTCTAGTTCAGCTCAGTCAGGGTGAAACGGCCAGCCCCGCTTCCTGGAATTGGGAATACCAGGTGTGGGGCTCCGAACAACACCCACCTCCCTTCACCCCTCTTCAGTTCCCAGCCCCACCCCTGCCCATCCCTCGAACTCTCAACTCTCGACTGGAACAAATGTACCTTTCAAGGAACATTCCGACATTCTGGAAGCTGCAGACAAATGCAGGACACTCACTGGGGCTCCAAAAGGGGCACAGCTGTCTCTGGCTTGCCTAAAGAGGACTGGAAAAACAGGCCTTGTGAAATGCAAGTGTGGTTCTGGGAGAGGAAGCCCTGTGTTAACCCTTAAACATCCATTGGAACTTAACCAGATGAGCTGACCCAAATTGTGCCTGCGGAAAAGAATCCACAAGCCAATACGTGGGGACAAGGGAGGAAGGTTCGCGTGTCCGGGGGAGATGTGGCAGTGGGGACACTGCACATCCAGGCCTCTGGGAAGCGGGTCTCAGAAGGCTAACCCTGGACAAAGGGCAAATAGTGATGTTAATGCCCAGGCCACCACATGCCTTGCTGTCCTCTTGCTTGAGAACTAGGTGCCAATTAAGCACTTACTAACCCTGTCCAGCCTGGACGCCAACAGGACAGACATATTTACCCAGCCTGTTATTATATTCTGGGCTTTTCCTCTTATAGCTGGGCAACTTCTATTCATAGGAGCTATATGTTATTTTATTGGGTACTGACCAGAAGTCTATGAGGTAGTAATATTATTGTCCCCATTTTACAGATGCAGAAACTGAGGCTTAGAGAGAGTAAGTAACTTACCTAAAGTGACAGTTAATAAGTGGTAGGACTGGGATTCAAACCCAGGTTGGATGAACACTGGAGTTCCTTCTCTTGCCAGAACACCACACTGTCTTCATGAACTCTAGCACTGAGCAAGGCCCTGATGGGTAAGGCCCTCAGGACCTGATGGGGTATTTTAGTGGAACGACTGAAGAGTTGGGATTGCGGGTATCTTGTCTATTCAAGATATAATTGTCTATCCAAGCTTGGGTGGGGCATTCAGGGGCGAACACTGGATTACCTAGAGGAGCAGCCCAAGTAAAATTTGGATATTTGGAGCAGAAAAGGTTGGAGGAATCAATGGGTTCGGGTGGGTACAGTGCTTGGTTTTGCTGGGGGTGGGGGTGGTGCAGTGTAGCTGAGACAGCCTATCACAGGCTCCAGGGCACAGACTCCTGGGCAAAGCCGAGGGGACACATTGCTAGTGCCATTCTCCCATCTACAGCTTCCCAGCCACACATCCTGGGCAAGAAGGAAGATGTCTCCAGGGGAATGTACCTGTCTTCTATTGCTTTCCTTTCATCCATGAAACTGAGCCTTCTGGTCCCCCAGGATGGTTCCGGCTGTGGATGGGTTGCCAGGATGAGGACAGGGGTAGAGCAATGGAGAATGGAGGAGGAGGCAGAGGGCACATCCCATCAGGCCAGCCAGTGGGCACCAGCCAAATACCACAGGCACACAAGGTGCTGCTGTTTCTTATCCGGGGACTCCAGCTGAAGTGAGGTGTTCGTATTCCAGTTCCGTTTTAGTGCATCTTAGAAAACATAAAGGTTCACCTCCAGTTAAATTCCTAAGGAATTTTTTTCTCCTTTTCCTGACTCCTTTTGGGGGCCGTTAATTTTATTTGGTTCATGGTTCAATTTAAAAATTGACATTTGGATTCGGTTTGGGGTACAGCAGAGTTAGGTAGTTTGTTCCGGTTTCCAGCTCATGATATGGTTCAAATCCATAGTTCTGACATCATGTCACTGCTGTGAGAAGAGTTAGATGCTATTTTCTGAGACAGCCCCAAAGAGGGGCATGCTTATTCACTCATTCTGTGCTGCCTAATCCTGGGGCAAACCTGGTCCTGATCCAGCCCACAGAGGGAGAATTCACACAACTGTGCCTCTGGAAACTATGGCAATAATAATATTAACAGTGATGAAGAGTGTCATATATAGAGCACTGAGTGTCTGCCAGGCCCTGTGCTATGCTATTTATATGCATCATTCAATGTTAAGAAGTCAGAACTATTATTATCCTCATTTTACAGATGAGGAAATTGAGGCCCAGAGAGGTAAATAGCATGTCTAACATCCAACAGCTAGGAAATAGTAGCATCAGCACAGGATGGAAGGAAAAGCTGAATTTCATATATTGTTAGGGACACAGATCAGAATATGAGGGAAGTGCTAAACTTATCACTGTTTTATCTGCAAGGAATCGGGGGTGCCCAAAGGTTCGATAACTTGCCAAGTGCACAGTTAGAGCTCACAGGTGGCAGCTATCAATAAGTACAGTTGCCCCCTCCTTCCTTCCCCATCCTGCGTTAGTGTTCTTTTTGAAATCAGAGTCACTTAAACTTTTGCCAAACATGAATAAGATTTGAAGTACATAAAGTGAAACCTTGCTTTGCCTTCATTAAAGGCAAGTCCAGTGGAAATGAAGCAAAAGTTTGAATATATGGGCTATGTGAAAAGAAACGCTGTTTTCATCACTTGCAAATATATATAATCACTGGAACCAAGTGACTAGAACTCTTTAGGACACCTGCTTTAATGAATAGCAGAGAATGATTTGTACATAGGATATCGCCCATAGCCCAGAGGACTCCCAAGCAATTTGCCCTCTGCAGTACTTCAAACTCTGTTCCCCTGTAATCTCGTTCATGGTCATCATTTGCTCAGCAAGCCCTTCCATCGGAGATGCTGTAAAGGTAAAACTGCAGTCAGAGCTCTGACGCAATTCTCACCAATTTCAAATCGGTGAAATCTGAATAAGCAAGGACATACTGAATCTGGGGAATTACAAAAAAAGCCATGTCACGTGTTAGCGCTGGTTCTGACTCGTGAGTTCAAAGGCAAATGCAGGGCTTATTGGCCAGCACTGACCCCCCTCCTCTCTGATTTTTCTGCAGGCCTGATCTTAGTCATTTACTTCTTCTTCTATGCCTCCCTGGCTGCTGTGATCACCCTTTGCATGTACACGCTATTTCTGACCATCAGTCCTTACATGCCGACCTTCACTGAGAGGGTGAAGCCTCCTGGTGAGTGCCCAAATACCCTGAGCTGTCCGAACACCCTGGACAGAAATCTGCTTGCACGGCATGTTCGGCCTCAATTAACTTTGGCTCTTCCCAGTAATGACTTAGGGATTCAATTATTAGGAGTAAAAGTAAAATGGTACTTGGCAGATTGTGGTCCTTTTCATTTTGATTGCCTGGGAGGGGGTTGGGGGGAATGGTTTCATGGGAATCGATACAAAAAATTATCCCAAGAACAGGTTAATATATCCAAGACTTGTTTTCATTGCCAGGAGTTATGATCAGACCCTTCGCCCATAGCCTTAACTTCAACTTCAACGTTTCTGAACCTGACACTTGGCAGCATTATGTGATTAGTCTAAATGGCTTTCTCCAGGGTAAGTGCCTCTGAATGGTGAGAATATCTTCGGAAAGGTGACGGGTGGGAACTCAAAAATCACTTGGCTCTGAAATCCCAGTCTTAACTAACACTGCCCATTCTGATTTTTCCTTACCTTGCATCCCCCTCAGCACCTGTAGATACAATCAAAACTATTGTGGTTTGTGATTGTATGTTGCCTTAAAGCATATAAAGCCAAAGATGGTAAGTTATATGTTTATATGAAAGCATATAAGCCAGTAAGGTGATAAGTTCATTAGGACAGAGAACTTGCTTTCTCTTCTGGAATACCCTAGAGCACCTAGTTATGTCCTGGACATATCCAGATGGCTCAATAATGAACTGGAAGACTCTTATCTCTTGTGTTTTCTCAAGGTGAGAGAATTCATTTCTTGGAGACGATCCATCTTAAAGGCTCTTAAAGAGCCTTTATTTAAGGCTCTTTATTTAAATAGCAGTCCAAAAGGGAGTTGGAGGACAAACCTCTGGGTGGCACTCACTCCAAGATTTTGATAGCCAGTGTTTTCAAGATGCCTGTCTCTATAGTATCATGAGATAACGTTCTCAGGGGCAAATGAATGGCTTTCTGAGAAGCCCTTACACAGGGTGAAAACTGAGGTAGCAGCTTGGTTAAGGTTAAACATAGAGCCTGTATTTCTCCAGCTATCAAAGTAAATCCATGGGTCAACTGCACCTATTATTTGTGGGGGAAAAGCCAGTTAGACTGGTTTGGTTGTCCTGGCCTGGCTGAAGCCAAGTGATAGGGGTGGCCTACAGAACATGCACTGAACTAAGAGGATTTTCTTATGTGACAGGAAGCCTTGTTTAAATGCATAAATGTTGTCACTGAACTTTAACCCTGCATTGCAGAGTCTATTGTCCCCATTTTACAAATGGGGGAACTGAGGCTTAGAAAGGGGAAGAAATCTGATCAAAGTTTTCCAGTAGCTGAACCAGTGTTTCAATTTAAACCCTTGCTTCTGTTCTCGACACCCTTGCTACTCAAAGTGTGAGCCAGGGACCAGCAACATCAGTATCACTTGGGAGTTTGCTGGAAAGGGAGAATCTCAGGCTCTACCCAAACCTGCTGAATGAGGATCTGCAGGTGGTGTTTACACCCTTTAAAGCTTGAGAAGTGCTGCTTTTTACAATTCTTTGCTGCTGCCATATGACCAGAAATTAGAAACTCAGCTTTGTATCAGTGTCATTTTGATTAAATCTGAGATTCAGAATCCTCACCTGTAAAATGAGAGGGGCATGGTTCTTTTTGAATCCATGGAGTCCCATTTTTGGCTCCCCAAAATATTTTGGGCATCATAGCCAGCACAATATCGTCTCTTCTTTCAAAATGCTTGTGAGCTATTGCAAATGTACTATCAGAATCTCTGCTGAGGAAATTCCTCTAAGACAGCAGATGCAGAAATATCAATTCTGACCTGATGACAGAGGTGGGGAACATTAGAAAAGCATTGGATTTTTTAGTTACTAAGTGTAGATAATATGCCCTGTTTAAAAGGAACACATCTCTGAAATAGACATCCCAGAGTATCAATTTCATTCCTGTGAGGACAGAGATTTTGCAATAAGGGTCATGCCCATGTCACATTATTTTTAAAGGAGCACCCTCAAGAGAAACAAAGAACACGTGATTAGAGTTTCTATTTAGAAAGTTATTTGAACATAGTTCTTGTTCTTCAAAAAAAGATTTTAAAAAGAGAGAGATTAAAACAAAACCTTGAATTGAATGTAGATTTGTCAAAGGAAAAATAAAAGCTTAGCCATAACTAAGATTTAAAATTTAATAGAATAAATTTAAAATTCCTAGTTGCTTCTAATATCAAGCCCAAGTCACAGTCTGTCTAGATAAGGGTCCAGCAGTACTTCTGGAGTTTTACCTCTGGTGGCACAATCTCCTCTGAAAAACTGAGCTACTTGGAACATAAATGCATGGAGGCTGGATCTAATAGGACTAACTGGACTTCATCATTGAGAACCAAACTGGGAATAATGTAGTCATTTCTAAAGCCCAGTTCTATGGCATCTAGTAGCCCAGTCAGCTCACAGGCAGACTTTTTCAGCCCTCTCCCTGATACCTGTACCTTGAAAGGGAAAGTCGCTCAGTCGTGTCAGACTCTTTGTGACCCCATGGACCCCAGTTTGTGGAATTCTCCAGGCCAGAATACTGGAACGGGTAGCCTTTCCCTCCTCCAGGGGATCTTCCCAACCCAGGGATCGAACCCAGGTCTCCTGCATTGCAGGCGGATTCTTTACCAGCTGAGCTACCAGGGAAGCCACGTGTACCTTGTGCACATGCTAAATTCCACGCAAGGAAAGGGACACTGACTCTGAGTGCCTCGGTTCTCAGCAGACAAGACCTCACCCCCTCAACCTCTCAGTGGAGACCCTACGTTTGTCATTGTTTCCTGTCTTTCAACCTAAGTTTCTATTTTTCAGCTCTAACTTCCCTCTATAAAGAATGAGCTGGTTTATTTCCTCCTCTTCTTCCTCCCGCTTCCTCCTGTTCCACAACACAGTTTTCACCTTCTTGCATTGGCTGCCTCTGATCAACCTCAAAGAGAGGTTTCCTAGACTGAACTTAAAGAGACATAACCCCCGTGTTTTGCTTCTATGTATACCCCATGCCTTGATATGACTCAATCCTTCCCAAATCCACCTACTATGCACCTCTTCCTCTCCCAGAAGTATTAATAGAAGAGGCAGCCCTCCACGTTTACAATTTACCATGTCAGAAAAGAAATAATGGAAAATAGAGAAGAGTTATAAAGCAACAAACATAATACAATCCAGAGATGGATATGGAAGAAGTTCCAAGAGAATGAGAAGCAAGGGGACAGGCAATCCAAGCGGGCTAGGGGACTAGCCCAGAAGGCTTCTTGGAGAGATATTGTAGAAGGGCCCGGGGCCCCTGACGCCAGGTCACAGGGTCTAAGACAGAATGAGTGGGCTTTCAGAGGAGCACAAGTAAGCTGGGGAAAGGAAGCCAGGGAGGAGAACTACTGAAAACCTGGCCCTCTCTGCAGCACCTAACGTGACCCTTTGCCACCCCTACGTGCTTTAGGTTACAATGACAGTCTTCAAGAGGAAATGAATGTAGACTGTCCCCCGGGCCAATACTTCATCCAAGACGGTGATGAGGATGAAGACAAGAAGGCCTGCCAATTTAAGCGCTCCTTCCTGAAAAACTGCTCTGGCCTGGAAGACCCAACTTTTGGCTACTCTACTGGACAGCCTTGCATCCTTCTAAAGATGAACCGGGTATATTGGCCCATGATACGCTGGTGATGAAAAGTGGATGAGTTGGGTAGGAAGGCCCTGGCCACTCCATGTCTCTTGGGTTCTATCTTTATACACTGTTAAGCTTGGCCATTTTTACCAAGAGCATCAGTAATACAAACACCTGGATAAACCTACCAAGTAATAATTCCTTTTCTCCCTGAACATTTTCTATTTGGATTCTTCTCCAGCACCCCTGAACCTGCCCTTGGATGCCTGTATCAGGAATGAGATCTTGAACTGTTTGGCACAGGGGACTGACAGGAAGGTGGTGTGGGGGGCAATTCTTATATCACAAGAAACGCATTTTCCTCCTCTCCCGCCATGCCTTGGGGTGGCAGAACCTTATCAGGCATGCTGTCCTCTTGACACCATTACATTCTTTACACCTTCAGGATAATCTTGCTGCAATTGCCATTGTATGAATATCAGCCACAAATAAAACAAGGAGTAAGCTGAGCTGTGTAGCTTTGAAGATATTTTGCATCTTCTGCTTTCTGTAACACTTCTGAGAGGACAAATAGATCAAGTTTGTGCCTAAAGAAGTGATGACTCTAGGGGGATTTAGAAAAGCCCTACTTTTTTACTGTCAAATCTGTTAATTTTTTTTCTTTTGCTAGATTGTTGGCTTTCGTCCTGAGCGTGGAGACCCTGTGAAGGTTTCCTGCAAAGTTCAGGTAAAGTGCCCTTTTGAATAAGTACTGTTAGCATACCTGTTTCGTGCAAAAAGGTGGGTCATCTCTTCCAAGGGCTTAACCTGGACGGTGGGCTAAGGGTCAGGGAAAGGGTTAATCTTTTCATAACTACGCCTCCATTTATACCTTCAGTCCTCCCTGTTTCCAGAAAGCATTCCATTCATGCATATTTGTGTGTGTAGTGTGTGTGTGTGTGCTGATTTATACCTGTGAAAGCCAAGGACTGAACCTCAGCTGAGGGCCACAGCAGGGAACAACAATGTGCCAAGTCATTAATTGGGATTCTGTTTACACTTTTGCTTTTAGCTCTAATTACTTGTTTCTTTGAACTAAACAAGCGGCTTTCATTAGAGTCATTAGTCCCTGGTTTTAAAACTGAATTTCACTTTTTGCAGCAATGACCAGTGGCACAGGGTGCTGCAATAGCAAATGACTACAAAGGAAGTATAAACAGAACTCCATTAATATGCTAATTAACTGTCCTTCAAGGGACCATTAACTCCTATCTCATCTGTGCCAATTAGCTCCCTTGTAGGAAAAAGCCCTAGATCTTGGGTTTGCTTCTTAAACTGGCAGTAGCTGCCTCCTGTTTGCTAACAGCCACTGTACCCCCAGTCCTGGGCAGATGTCTTACAAATAAGTGAAGCCAGGGAATCCCATTCTCAGCACCAGAAATGCCGCTCAAAACTCCAGTCTTGATGGTGGCAGATCAGAAAGCAACAAAAGGTGGCATTTATTCAGCAGTAGTTCACATTCAACAAGAATTTATGAATCACTTATTAAGTACCAGGTACTCTGCTTGGTGTTGGGAGTGCCAAGATAAATATGAATCTGTCTCTGAAATCAAGGCAGTCAAGTAATACAGATGCAGTAGGGACATAAAGGAAGGAAATGTTAGTTCCACATGGGAGGTGATGACACTGAAGATGCGCTTTGAAAGGTCAGGCCATGCTTGCCCAGTGACCAAGGTAGGAAAGACATTCATTCTGTTCACATATACGTGAACATGTATAAACATACACACATGAGAGGTGTGACTACAAATGGTGGAATTGATTCCACACATCATTCACCAAAAATAAATTTCATTACTTTATAGAATATAAAAATAAACCATGAAGATGAACTCAGTCTTAAACTAGCATAGTAACTGGATTGAGTCCTGCTTAGAGTTCCCTAAGGAGATCAAACCAATCAATCCTAAAGGAAATCAGTCCTGAATATTCATTGGAAGGAATGATGCTGAAGCTGAAACTCCAATACTTTGGCCACCTGATGGGAAGAATTGACTCACTGGAAAAGACCCTGATGCTGGGAAAGATTGAAGGTGGGAGGAGAAGGGGACAACAGAGGATGAGATGGTTAGATGGCATCACCAATTTGATGGCTGTGAGTTTGAGCAAGCTCTGGGAGTTGGTGATTGACAGGGAAGCCCGGTGTGCTGCAGTCCATGGGGTCACAAAGAATCAGACATGACTGAGCGACTGAAATGAACTGAGAGTTCCCTAGTGGAAGTCATTCATTTTTCAGCTTACATCGAACCTTGCCGAGAACTGTCTTTTTTGAAAAATTGAGTCATTATACATTCTATAATAATCAATACCGGTCAAATCCACACCCACTTGTGGAAGTCAAGCAGGATGAAGTAATTACTAGAATAAATGAAGGAGAGTTCAGTTTATACTAAGCCATTATAGTATATTGATAGAAGTAATCACATGACCCGAGTGAGTGATTTGCTAGTAGTGATTCACTATTTGTCTCTTACTAACCTCCAGACCTCGGCTACCTAGGGCAAACCTAACGCGTGGGCAGAAAGCCCTGCCTGACATACTATGATGAGGGTCAGTTCAGTTCACTTGCTCAGTCGTGTCTGATTCTTTGTGACCCCATGTGTAGCACGCCAGGCCTCCCTGTCCATCACCAACTCCCAGAGCTTACTCAAACTCATGTCCATTGAGTTGATGATGCCATCCAACCATCTCATCCTCTGTCATCCCCTTCTCCTCCTACCCTCAATCTTTCCCAGCATCAGGGTCTTTTCAAATGAGTAAGTTCTTCCCATCAGGTGGCCAAAGTATTGGAGTTTCAGCTTCAGCATCAGTCCTTCCAATGAATGTTCAGGACTGAGTTCCTTTAGGATGGACTGGTTGGATCTCCTTGCAGTCCAAGGGACTCTTAAGAGTCTCCTCTAACACCACAATTCAAAAGCATCAGTTCTTCAGTGCTCAGGTTTCTTTATGGTCCAACTCTCAACATCTGTACATGACTACTAGAAAAACCATAGCTTTGACTAGACTGACCTTTGTTAGTAAAGTAATGTCTCTGCTTTTTAATATGCTGTCTAGGTCAGTCATAGCTTTTCTTCCAAGGAGCAAGCATCTTTTAATTTCATGGCTGCAGTCACCATATGCAGTGATTTTGGAGCCCAAGAAAATAAAATCTCTCACTATTTCCATCGTTTCCCCATCTATTTACCATGAAGTGATGAGACCAGATGCCATGATCTTGGTTTTCTGAATGTTGAGTTTCAAGACAATTTGTTCACTCTCCTCTTTCACTTTCATCAAGAGGCTCTTTAGTTCTTGTTCGTTTTCTGCCATAAGGGTGGTGTCATCTGAATATCTGAGGTTATTGATATTTCTCCCGGCAATCTTGATTCCAGCTTGTGCTTTATCCAGCGCAGCATTTCACATGATGTACTCTACATAGAAGTTAAATGAGGGTAAACTTGTTTATTTAGTCATTCCCCCTTTGCTTATCCTCCTGACCCCACCCCCTCTAATGAAGCCCCTCAGAGAATGTGGTCAGAGACACACGTTTAGGTGAGCCATGTCCAGGCTGTGTCCCTGTGCACCTGGTTTGACCTCCACCAGAATTGAACACACCACATGCATGGTGTTGCAGAGTGGGATTTACAGAGCATGTTCTAATTTACGCCTGCCTCGGCTCCAGAGTCCAAGACTGGGTGCCAGGTCCAGTATGATTCTTTGCAGAGGGGCTGGCATGGTAGGCCCTCTTGCCAGAGCAACACCAGGTACCGCAAGCCCTTTGGAGCCCCTTGGAGCCCTTCTGCCTGAGTCTCCTAGGAGCCAGCACAGAGCTACACTGAGAACCTTCAGCCTCCCATGTCTGGGCCTTCTATTCAGAATTCTTTGAACTGCAAAGCCAAAGCCCAGTCTTTACCTGGAAACACTCCTCTGGCAATAAGTCTGGCCTGAGCTATGCCTCACTCTGCTTTCCTGATCTTCCTGAGATGCACACACAGTGTTTCTATCTGGGCCTCAGGCCCCTTTAGCTCAGGCTCCAACTCAGGGACCCAGCACCTGATACATACTTGCTTCTACTTACAGAGAGGTGACGAAAATGACATCCGATCCATCAATTACTACCCAGAGTCGGCTTCTTTTGACCTCCGCTACTACCCCTACTATGGCAAACTGACTCATGTAAGTCTGAACTTCCCTTTAGTCTTTGCTGTAGAAAAGGGCTCAGAGGCAGGGCTGATTGGGATCAGTGAGAATCAGGGAGCAGCAGGTAGTAATAGCAACGGGGTGAACAGCTGCTGGCCCAGACCAGGAGTTCCCTCCACCAATTCCTGTCCCAACCGCTCCTTGCCAAATCTGAAGGAATCTCAAACATGGTGTGGCCTCACTCCTTCAGTTTACAGATAGAAAAATGAGGGTTCAGAGAGAGGAAGTGACTTGCCCAAGGTCACACAGCTAATTAGTGGCAGAGCCAGGAGCAGACTAATCACTTAGCATTGCACTCAATGATGCCCAAATAATCGGGTTCCTTTTTCTCCTGCTTGGAGTCTTGGGGCAGTGAAGGCTTCAACGCCAGCTTGGAGACTTAATAAATACTAGTTCTGGTTTGATTCATGGTCTGATACCCAGAAAACCATATCATGCTGAGTTAGAACTTCTTCTCCCCAGAGGACAGTCAGACAACTGACACTGACTTACAAGAGAAACGTGTCATTTCCCCCCAGTCCCAGGGCAGAGAGAGCATCTCAGTTGCTTCAGCCACCTGTGACTTGGCATCATGGAATTTGCACAGTCTCCTTTGTGGAGGTTATTCCATCCTGCACTGACCAGCCAATCACATCCATCCTGCTGTCCTTCCCCACGCCCCCTCCCCTCCCCCCCACTTGGAATTCATTGTTCTTCCACCTACAGGTTAACTACACCTCCCCGCTGGTGGCAATGCACTTTACAGATGTAGTGAAGAACCAAGCGGTGCCTGTGCAGTGCCAGCTGAAGGGCAAAGGCATCATAAATGACGTCATCAATGATCGTTTTGTGGGTAGGGTAATCTTTACTCTAAACATAGAAACCTAAGAACTTCGGGGGGGGGCCACTCCCACCAATTCTGTTTCTGTTTTATTTCATGTTACCCTGGTAGCACCTGAATTCTTTTCTTCAATCAGGACACAGCCAGATGGACACCTGAGACAGTAGACCATTTTTCCTTGCCTTTGACATATGTACAAAATGGCATTGTGGGAACTATTTGATTTTTAAAGGTAGTCTCTCCTGATAACAAATAGATGATATTCGTTTCCTTTTCCCCCAGTTAAAACTAAAATCCATACTTGCTGCTAGAAGTCTTATTGTAGTGTAAACATAGTATCTGATAAAATTCATAGTAGCCATGAAGGACA
Organism: Capricornis sumatraensis; assembly: GCF_032405125.1. Classification (NCBI taxonomy): domain Eukaryota; kingdom Metazoa; phylum Chordata; class Mammalia; order Artiodactyla; family Bovidae; genus Capricornis; species Capricornis sumatraensis. The sequence goes on along the minus strand of NC_091092.1, from coordinate 37,820,961 downwards.
ATTTCTGTAATGATTATAAATTCATCATGTTTTCTAAAAATGTGTTGTTTTTAGAGGTGAGATTCCTCCCAACCAGGCTGATAACTAACCCTTTTTGTTAACTTGCCTGGCAAGGTCCTGCCCTGAGAATCACCAAGCAGACCAATCCAGAATACACCTGGGGCCACCATGCCCAGGGAACTCTGTATCCAAGGGTGCTTGTGAAATAGGCTTTCCTGGGCAACTAAATACTGCTTCACCAACTAGGTTATCTCCAACTGGAACAGAAGTCACTGATAACTGGATGTTGTTCTGGGATAAACCAGAACATAGACTTTCCCTATGACTGCTTTGGGGAGGTGAGGCCCAGTGCTACTGGGGAGAACACCTACCACGTGGATGTGACTGTTACTGGATTCCTTGCTTTATGGTGTAGTCATCCAAAGGCAAATGTTCCCATAGAAAGGTTGTCTCTGCTTCAGGCAAAGGAAAAGACAAGGATGATCTCCACCACCTAATTCTTCTTGGGCTATTTGTTTGCCAGCAGTGTGATGCTCTTTTGAGACCTCAGGGATGTGTGTGTTGACCACCCTCTCACACCCTCTGCTACACCTTTGGGGAGTGAAGTCAGGGTCTCCCAACTGATACACGGTAAGACAGAAATCTCCTGCCAGGCCACCCTATATTCAAGTCCCATTAGCCAGCTTTTCCTTTTCTTAAAAAAATGGTATGAGGCAGATGTTTATCCAGGTTGTGGATCAGCCAGGCTGCTTTGTCTTATCTTTGGCCATATGACCATTCCGCTGCTTGTCTCTACTAGGAGGAGGGCTGGGACCAGGAGAAAAAGAGAGTGTCAGAGAAGAGTATAGTGTCTCAGGGTCCAAAGCAAGCTTAAAGGCCACCTGGAAATATCCAGAGTCAGAAGCTCCTCTACAGTGTTTACCTTCTCCCAAAACAGGGAACTGACAGTTTGGTAGTGAAGACAAACAAGCAAAGAAGTAACTACAATACAGTGTGACAAGAGTTTTAAGATTATTATGTGGGAATGCTATGGGAACATGAGGAAAAATAACTCAAGCTGAGAAGGTAGCAGAGGAAATTTCACATGCAAAGTCACAATCATGAAAGACCATGGTATGTTTGGGTAACTGTGAGCAGCTCATGTAACTCGAATGTAAAGGGCTCAGAGCAATGGCAGGGAGGGGCAGTGGACTGGGCTAGAAAGGCATACAGGTACTGAAAGAGGCCTTCGGGTTTTATCCAGTAGGAGAAAAGGAGTCATTAAAGCATTTTAGGGGCTTCCCAGGTGGCTCAGTGGTAAAGAATCCACCTGCTAAGCAGAAGACACGTAGGGGACATGGGTTCAGTCCCTGGGTGGTGAAGATCCCCTGGAGAAGGAAATGGCAACTCACTCCAGTATTCTTGCCTGAAAAATTCCATGGACAGAGGAGCCTGGCGGGCTACAGTCCATGGGGTCACAGAGTCGGACACGACTTAGTGGCTAAACAACAACAAACAAAAGCATTTTATGCAGGGAAGCTTTGTGATCATACTTCCTTTGCAGAAAGAGCACTTTGGCAGCCACATTGTGAAGGGTGCATTGCAGAGGGACAAGACTGGGGAATGGGCAGTGAGGGAGAAGGAATCAAGAATGACACTAAGGTTCTGAGCTTGGCAAGAACCACTGGGATGGTGATACTGTCGATTAAGACTGGGAATACATGAGTGAAGCAGGATTGGAGAGGAAGATGTTGAGATCAATTCTGGACGTTTTAGGCTTGTGATTTCTACTTGTCAGACACTGATGTGGCGCTGTAAATATAAGTGGGTTGGGGAAGAAGGAAATCTGAGGACAAAAACAACATTTGTTTAAGTGAACTCTCTTAAGAAAGTCCACGGTATTTAATCATGGGAATTTGAGCCACTTACGTAAACATATCACAGCAATCTGGTCTCTCAGGTAGCGCCTCTCTCTCGGCTTTATGGCAGAAAGGACTGCTGCTGCTCTTTGGAATCTCCTTCCCACACACCTTTCCAACTCTTAGTGACAGTAAAGGGGGGGCTGACTGCTATTAACAAGTGATTCAAAGACATGCGACAGCAGATTTGTGGAAAATACAAAAAACAACGAAACTGTCTCCCCTCAACTCCTTTCCTTACCAAATTCGACTTTCAAAACTAACCTTTAAAAAGAAACCAACTTGAAGATAACAACTTGAAAACCTCCTAACAATCAGCTCAAATGATCAAAGTCTCAAGATTTAGTAGTAACAGATAATAGAACAGTAGATCTGGAAAGGAACTTAGAGAGCGTTTAGTGAAAACAACCCGCATTGCATCTGACTCCAGGTCCAGTGCTCTTTCTACTCTGAGCTGCTGCTTACCAGGAAGTACCATCTTTTAAAAAATCAATGAATGATAGATGTCCCAAACATTTTAAAACATATGTCAAATTTGAGTTAGAATAGTTAACATTTCACAGGAATTCAACTGGTGCTATATATTATACATAATACATGATCCTGTTAAATATGTTGACTATTAAACAGACAAGGAATTATGAATCTTTTGTCATACAGTATTTCTCATTCAACGGAATCCATCATTTCCACAGTTTCAAGGCAATATTGAATAGAAGTAGGATACTTGGGGATGTCAGCAAGGACATTTAAAAATAGCTTTATTATACAGAACTGGATATTATATTTATTAAAACTGGATTCTAACAATTGAAGAAACTTCCAGTGGATTAATTTAAATAGTCCCCTAAATGGTGCTGTATCAGGATTTGACTTGTATACCATCTGTTGCACTGTACTCGGTTTTACTTGATTGTCAATGAGAAATACTACTTCCAAATGCCTTCATGATTTTTGTCCATGCTAGACTTAGGATTTTTTTTACTTCTTAGCCCTTGAAATTATTATTCTAACGTTACCTTTCTTAGGCATCTGTTTGCTGGGAATCTTCATGTAGAAAACATTAATATTGTCTTGGGGAGATGTTGACAGCAATAAATTAAAATAAAAAAAGGAGTGTACGATTTCCTCTTTCTAAACTGTACCACTGATTTCCCCACAGGAATATTGGGCACACATGTGGGTGGAAAACTTGACAACTGACAGCCTATTAGTTTAAGACTTTTTTTTCTTCTCCCTCCCATCTTTTTTTCCCGACTCTTGTGATTCGGCCACAGGAGAATGAAACTAAAAGTTGTTCCATTTCTAAGCGTTTTTCCTTTTGCAACACTCATGCTCCAGTTTCTTGGAAGACTATTTTGTCAGAGTAAACTGCCTTTCTTCATCAAGGTTGAGTTTCTGGTATTAACTATTCTGTTTGTTTGCATAGGAGAAGAACACAACGAGAAACTTTGAGGCAGGGAAAAGGAACAGAAATTCAAAGAGAAACTGCAAGTTAAGTGACTTCAGGGCACAGCTGACCACAGACTGTCTCCCAGAGCAAATCTCTAGTGGTGATTACAGCTAAAGACAGAAATATTTCCATTCCCTTGTTTGACTCCGAGGCTAGGCTGCAGTAGGAACCCCTTCTTTCTTTGCAAGCTGCCCTGGGCTAAGGTCTACTAGGCAGATATGGTTTGACTGAGGGGAGATCTATGATCCCAGTGTATTTCCCCCATCTAGGTTCTGTGTTAGAGTCCTTTTTCCTTACTAATTTCAAACATGATAAAGCAGTTTAACCAAATCATGCAGAAGTGTGATTTACAGTGTGATTTTATCCAGGCAGAAAATAATTTTGGGTGTCTGTGTAGGTACTGAGGGGTGTGAGGGGGGCTAGGATAGATGGAGGCAAAGGGCAAGGAAAATGGAGTTGAAATGCAGAACAGCCCTGCCTACTTCACACAGTTCTTTAGTTGTAGGCTAGGAAAGAAGAAAAGCTGATAGAGGGGTCGAAAAGGTTTAAGAAGGATGTGGTAGGCTCTCAGTCTGACAGCCCTGTATTCAAGATATACTTCTCTGCAGGCCCCTGATTAGCCATAGCATCAGTTAGGATTCCAATAAGAAATAGACAGCATGTTGACAAAATAGAATAATTGGTAGAGGATTTATTTACAAAGAGATTATTATAAATGTGTCAATGTAGGGAACAACAAAGAATAGCACAATAAACCAGCCTGCTGCTGCTGCCGCTACGTCGCTTCAGTCGTGTCCGACTCTGTGCGACCCCATAGACGGCAGCCCACCAGGCTCCCCCATCCCTGGGATTCTCTAGGCAAGAATACTGGAGTGGGTTGCCATTTCCTTCTCCAATGCATGAAAGTGAAAAGTCAAAGTGAAGTCGCTCAGTCGTGTCCGACTCTTCGCGACCCCATGGACTGCAGCCTACCAGGCTCCTCCGTCCATGGGATTTTCCAGGCAAGAGTACTGGAGTGGGGTGCCAAACTCTTAACCTTCCCTAGGCCCTAAGGGACAGGGTTAGGAAGTGGTTCCCAAAACCCAGAAGGACTGAGTAGGGTATAGCTGACCACCTCGAGAGAAGCGGTGACCTTGCTGGAGAACTAAGCTCTCTCAAGGTGACCTAGTAGGTAGGGAAACAGGAGAATAAATACCTTGACTTAATCTTCCTCCCTCCTTCTGATCTCCTGCTGGTAATTCTCATTGCCCAAACCCAACCAAAAGTTAGAGGGCAAGTAAGCCCTCTGGTGTGGTCCATACAGGTCAGTCTCCCAAGGAAGAAAGCAGGGTGGAAAGGGGAGGGGGGACTACTTTTGGAGCGTCAAACACAAAACATCTAGCACAGCCACCAAGATTTTGAGATTCTGAGCACAGACTCCTGGGAGCCTGGTAGAGTGCTAGAACCATCTACTGAACTGACTCCAGTGACCAGGGCATTTTGTCTTCATGCATACTCTGCTCCACAGCTTTGGGGTCAGAGGCAGCAGGCTTTCCCATGATAGAAACTCTTTTCTCTGTTCTTTAATATTCATTCCCTTTTCCAACTTCCTCCTTCATACTTTCCTAATCTGGTATCCTTTGGTATGTCATTTAAAACTCTTTTGCTTGTAAGTCACAAAACAAATGAATAAAAACAATCTCAAATAGACTTGAGGATAAAAAAAAATATACTGAATCATATAACTAAAAAGTCCAGGTCCTGGTCACTTTGGTTTCAGGCATAGCCAAGTCTTGGAACTCTATGTCATTAGGAACCAGTCTTTCTCCATCTTTCTATACTGCTTTCCATCACGTTGGCTTCATTCTCAGGGTCCACAATCAAGATATGTACAATGGCTGCCAGCACTATCAGGCCTATGTCCTCAAAGGCTAATTTTCCTTCAAAAGGCTTCCCTGCTGGCTCAAACGGTGAAGAATCTGCCCACAATTTGGGAGACCTGGGTTCGATCCCTGGGTAGGGAAGATCTCCTGGAGAAGGGCATGGCTACCCACTCCAGTATTCTTGCCTGGGGAATCCCATGGACAGAGGAGCTTGGCGGGCTATACAGTCTATGGGGTCGCAAAGAGTCTGGCACAACTGAGCAACTTATCACTTTCGCTTTCCCTTTGAAAAGGTAGCTTCTCTTCCCTGATAGTTCAAATAAAAATTCTGAGTCTCTCATTGGCTTGAATTGGATTCTGTGTCCATCCCTGAACCTACCTCTGTGGCCACAAGGAGAAACTTTTCTAATTGGCCAGGCTTGAGTCACATGCCCAGCCCTGGAGCTTGAGATGATATCAATACCACTCAGCTTGCCTGGAATGAAAGTCAGGGCGAGGTGATCCTCCTGAGGAAAACGGAAGTGATTTTACCAAAGAAAGGTGAACGAGTGGAAGATGGAATAGCTGTCCACTGCATTTTGTCAGTGTCCTGTCAAATCCTACATCTACTTATGGTTGTTCTTGTACTTTTAGACTAAAATCTTTTCAAAATTTTAACATTAAGGTCTCCAAAGACAGTCCTTTCACTCTACTCTGGCATTTTGTCAACACCTTTGGCTTGGAAAAAAAGCAAGGTGGAAAGAGAGAGAAAGAAACCATCTTGATTTATTCTACTTTGTCTTTACCAAAGAGAATTCCATAATTTAAATCTGCATTCAAAGCCTGGCTTCCATAAAACATTTTCTTCTCAGAATAGAATGATACAATCTTCATAAAATAGTTATTAATAACTTAAATCATAAAAGTATTTGACTTGCATCAGAACAAATTTGTTCACAAGTAAGACACAGGATGAGGGTAACATCCTTTCCCTCCCCTCCAACCCTCTGACTGATGACATCATCTTGTATATAGAAAATCCAAGGAATCTATTAAAAGACTATGACAGCTAGAGAATAAGTTCACTAAGATTGCAAGATAAAATATCAGCACAAAAAAAAATGATGGTCTTTCTCTGTACTAGTGGTGAACAATTAAAAAATGAAATTAAAAAACAATTCCATTTATAATAGAATAAAAAAGAATAAAATATTTAGGAAAAGATTAACAAAACAAGTGTAAGACTTACACACTGAAAACTACATAATATTGTTGGAATAATATATAATGGAAATAACGCCAATGTCCACCAACTAATGAATGGATAAACAAAATATAACATATCTATACAGTGGAATATTATTCAGGCATAAAAGGAATGAAATACTGATCCATGCCACAGCATGGATGAATCTCAAAACATTATGCTAAAAAAGCCAAACGCAAAAGATCACGTTTGATTCCATTTATACGATGTATTCAGAATAGGCAAATCCATAAAGACACAATACATCTGTGGTTGCCAAGGGCTGGAAGGAAGGGGAATGGAGAGTGCCTTTTAATAGGGATGAGAATATCTATCGACGTATCACTTATCTATCTATATATTCATCTGTATATAGAGGAAGAGAAATTTCTGGGTCCTATGGTAATTTTATGTTTAACTTTTTGAGGAACTGTCCAACTGTTTTCCAAAGCAGTTGCACCATTTTACAGTCCCACCAGCAAAGTATGAGGGCTCCAACTTCTTTATATCCTTTCCAACACTTTTATTATTTTTTTCTTATTATAGCCATCCCACTGGGAGTGCAGTGGCATCTTATCATGTTTTTTTAGAATATATATTTATTTAGCTGCTCTGGGTCTTAGCTGCAGAATGTGGGATCTAGTTCCCTTACCAGGAATCGAACCCGGGTCCCCTGCATTGGGAGCTCGAAGTCTTAGCCACTGAACCACCAGAGAAGTCCCCTTATCATGGTTTTGATTTGTATTTTGCATTTCCCTGATGACTAAGGACAGAGAGCATTTTTTTTTCTTCTGCTCATCAGCCATTTGTATATTTTCTTTGGAGAGATGTCTATTTAGATCCTGTGCTCATTTTTAGTTTGGTTGTCTTTCTACTCTCCATTTGTTAGGGTTATATACCTTTATCAAATACAAGATTTGCCAAAATCTTTGGAGCAAGTTGTGAACTCAGAAAGTGTGAGTCTTCCAACTTCGTTCTTCTTTTTTTTAAAAAAAATTTTTTTAGCTTTTCTGCATACCTTTAATTTCCATGTAAATTTTTTGACCTGCCTGTCAATTTCTGCAAGAAAGATTCTATTTCAATGGTTGCTTTAGAGTTTATAGCAGGTTTTCTCAATCTCAAAATTGTTGACTTTTTGGTCCAGGTGATTCTTCATATAAGGGACCATCCTGTGCATTTGGAATGTTTGGCAGCATCCCTGGCCTCTACCCAGTATACATCAGTAGTACCCTCTTCAGTTGCAGAAACCAAAAATGTCTGCAGACATTCCAAAATGTCTTCCAGGGGTCAAAATCACCCCTGATTGAGAACCACTGGTTTAGAGTATATATCTTTAAAATCATAATCTACCTTTAAGTTATATCATACCACTTTACATATTGTATATAAACCTTACCATAGAATCATATGTTTAACTTCTCCCCTGTGGGTTTTTCTGCTATTGTTATCATACATTTTACTGATTCATATATCATAAGCTGCTCAACACATTGTTATATTTTTATTTAAACAGTAAACTATTTTTAAAGAGATTTCAGTAATAAGAAAAAATATTATGTATTTAATTATGTAGTTATATATTTTATACTGACAACCTCTACCATTTGAGTTGTTTAGACCATTTATATACTACGTGATTATTAATTTGGTTGTATTTAAATCTACTATCTTGCCATTTGTTTTCTGTTGGTCCCATCTGTTTATTGTTCTCCCTTTCTTGTTTCTCTGTCTTCCATTGGAATTCACTGTTTTTAAAATGATTCTACTTTATTGACTTATTAGCTATTATTGCTTCATTTATTTCTTGTGTGTGTGTTTTTAGACACTGCTTTAGGGTTTCACTATAGAAATCCTTAATTTATCACTCTCTACCTTCAAGTCATATTATATCAATTCATGTATAGTATAGGAACTTTACAACAATTAACTTCCATTTCATCTTTGTGCTATTTATCATACATTTTTCTTCTATGCATGTTATAAACACCACACTTCATTGTTATTACTATTATGCTTGCTTTATCATGTATCATTTTTTTGTTCTTAACATGACTTTTAATAGCTAAATAGCATTATCCATAATGCATCAAAACTTATTTAATCAATTCCAAATTGTGCATTAAGGTTGTTACTTATTTTTCCTTGATATTAATGATCAGTGAACATTCTTGTGCTAAAATCCCTTTGCACACTTCTGATTATTCCTTTAGGATATTTTCTGTGGCCAAAAAAATATATATACACAACATAAAATTTGCCATCTTAACTATTTTTCAGTGGAGTCCAGTATTGTTCAGTGAGTTCACATTTTTGTGAAGCAGATCTCCAAAACTTTTTCATCTTACAAATCTGAAACTTTGTACCCATTAAACAGCAATTCTTCTTTTCCCCTTCCTTCCAGCCTCTGGTTAACAAACATCCTACTTTGTTTCTATGAATTTAGATACCTCATATAAGTGGAATTATACAGTATTTGTCATGTGGCTTATTTCACCTAGCATAATGTCCTCAAGGTTCATCCATGTTGTAACATATGACAGAATTTCCTCCCTTTTAAGGCTGAATAATATTCCATTGTATGAATATTCCACATTTTGTTAACCCATTCATATGTTGATGAATATTTGGGCTGTTTCTACCTTTTGGCCATTATGGATAATGCTCCTATGAACATGGGTGAACAAATATCTTTCAAGACTCTGCTTTCAATTCTTTGGGGTACACACCCAGAAGTGGGACTGTCGGATCATATGGTAGTTCTATTTTTAATTTTTAAAGGAACATCCGTATAATTTTTCATAGCAGTTGCATCATTTTACAGCCCTTTCAACAGTGCACAAAGGTTCCAATTTCTCCACGCCCCTATCATCATGTTATTTTCTGTTTTGTGATAGTAGCCATGCTAATGAGTGTGAGGCAGCTCATAGATCTGTGTTTCATTAGGGTTGATGCCTAGAGTTTTATTTTGTTCAGTTGATTGGGCCATGTTTCTCTGTTTCTTGTAATTTTTTGCTGGGATTTGGGCGTTTGAGCGTTTGAAAAACAACCACTTCTCCCAATCTTTAAGCGCTAGCTTCTTGCAAGGGAAGACGTTCTCCAAGCTTCGCTGCTGAAAGTTCTGAAACCTCTCAAACCTTTTCCGATCTCTTGCTCCCCCTGGTGTCTGCTTGCAGAACTACAGTCCTAACACGATGTTCTTTATTCTCTGCGGCTGCTGCTAAGTCACTTCAGTCGTGTCCAACTCTGTGCGACCCCAGAGAAATGGGTTGCCATTTCCTTCTCCAATGCATGAAAGTGAAAAGTGAAAGTGAAGTCACTCAGTCGTGTCCGACTCCTAGTGACCCCATGGACTGCAGCCTACCAGGCTCCTCCGTCCATGGGATTTTCCAGGCAAGAGTACTGGAGTGGGGTGCCATTGCCTTCTCCGTCTTTATTCTCAGTGACTTTCAAATCTATTTTCATGCATTCGTGTCTGACTCTTTGCGACCCTATGGACTTTGGCCTCCAGGCTCCCCTGTCTATGTGATTCTCCGCACAAGAATACTTAAGTGGGTTGCCATGCCTCCTCCAGGGGATCTTCCCAGTCCAGGGATCGAACCCACGTCTGTTATGTCTCCTGCATTTGCAGGCAGGTTCTTTACCACTAGCTCCACCTGAGAAGCCCAAACCTGCTCTCAGTGGCTTCCAAACCATGGTGCTAGTCCCATCAGTGTTCTGAATCAGGCAAGACAGAAACTAGTTCCTCTGGCAGTCCCAGACAAGTCAGAATGTTGGACATATGTTCTTTTTTTATTCCTTCTGGGGGGAGGTGCTCTGGTATGGAGGTTTTCCTCCTGGTTACTCTGTCTGTACTATGCTACACAGAGGGAGTGACCTGAATGAGTAACCAAAGTGCATGAATTTTCCTATTCTTTCACTGGAATCCCTCTTGGTTTTATAAGGGCCTAGTTGCTGTAGCTTCTCAGCTGGTCTCTAGAGTTTTCACAGAGGTATTCTGGTCTGTGTATTACTGTTAACTCAGTGTAACTCAGTGTCTCTGTGGGGAAAGGAGGGCCTGTAACTTCCTAGTCCACCATCTTGTTACCTTTGCCCGTATTTTAAATCAGGTTTTCTAAATCATTCACTTGTAGAAGTTCATTATATATTCTGCATATTAACCCCTTATCAGATTTATAAATATTTCTCCCTTTCCATGAGGATTCCTTTTCAATCTGTGTTTTTAATGTGTCTTTTAATGCAAAGATTGTGTCCTTTAATGCAAAAATGTTTTAAATTTTAACACAGTGCAATTTATATATTTTTAAAAATTTGATGCCTGCATTTTTTGGTGTCAAATCCAAGAAATTATTGCTAAATCCATTCTTTTACTTTTAAATTATTTGTGTTTTTATATTTAAAGTGTGTTTCTTGCAGGCAACTTATAATTGGGCCTTGGTTTTAAATCCACTCTCTTGAGAATCTCTGACTTAATTGGGGTACAACTTCAGTGGTGTATCTGCCCCATTTATTCTTTTTTTCCTCTTTTTGCCTTATTTTTGATGAATTGCATATTGTTTATTATTTCACTTTTGCCTTTGTTGGTTTTATTAGCATTTGCTCTCTATTGTTATTTTAGGGTTGCTTTATCTACACTAGATTGTTAATATTATTTTAAGTCAATTTTATCTTAAGGATTTAAATAATAAGAAAAAATCATATATGTATGTATATCTCCTTATTGTAACAATTTCTAGTGTTCTTTATTCCTTTGTAGAAATCTACATTTCCATCTTATCATTTTCCTTCTGCCTGAAGAAATCCCTTTAACACTTACAGTATGGGTCAGCTAATAATGCATTATTTCAGCTTTTGTATATCTGAATAAGTATTTCACCTTCTTTCTTGATATTGTTAAAAATAAGACAACAGGTCACAAATGGAGTCACTTATGCTAAGTCTCACATCACCAAACAAAACTTAACTACAGTTTCAGCTTTCCCAGAAATGGAATCTTAAACCAAACAGTCAGGAATTTCCTGATCACTACTAGTGAGGCAATTTTTCTGATAGACCCCTGCCATCCCCTAAAGGAGTGACCTTGCCACTATCTTATCTTCTAGCATAATTTCCTTGCTCCTGTTCCCTTCTGCCTATAAAAATCTTTCATTTTGTATAGTTCCTGGAAATGCCTTTCTACTAGATGGGATGCTGTCCGATTCATGAATCATTGAATAAAGCCAATAAGATCTTTAATTTTTACTGAGTAAAAAATTGTTTTATAACAATATTTTCACTGGGCAAAATTCTAGGTTGACAATCATTTTTTAATTTCAAGACTTTAAAGGTTTTGCTCCTCTGTCATCTTACATAATTTCTGATATAAAATTTACTATCATCCTTTTATATAACATGCCTTGTTCTGGTTGCTTTTAAGATTTTCTCAGGGAATTCCCTAGTGGTCCAGTGGTTACAACTCAGTACTTTCACTGTTGTGACTCCAGTTGAAACCATGGTCAGGGAACTAAGATCCTTCCTGCGAGCTGCAAAGAGGGGTGAAAAAAAAAAAGATTTTCTCTCTCATTCATAAGCAAATTTAATCATATATGCCTTGGTGTAGTGTTCTTTAATATTTTGTGTGCTTGAGGTTCTTTGAGCTTCTTCGATCTGTGGGTTCATAGCTTTCATGAACTTTTGGAAAGTTTTTAACCATTTTCTGTACTCCGTTTGAGAACTCTTAGTTACACAAATACAGTTTTACCATAGCTCAGTGATGCTTTGTTCATTTTTTTTGGATGCTTTTTCTTCTGAGTGTGTCATTTTGGATCATTTCCATTGCTATATTTTCAAGTTTACTATTTTTTTTCTTCTTCAATGTCTAATTTACTGTTAGTCCCATTCAGTATATTTTTATTTCAAATTGCATAGTTCTCAATTTCATAGATTTTCTCTTTTTATATTATACATGTCTTTACGACTTTTGAACATACAGAGTTATAGTTATAACAGTTTTAGTAGTTATAACAACTGTTTTAATGCCCTTGTCTGCTAATTCCAACATCTCTGTTGTTTTGGGGCTGCTTTTGATGGGTTGATTTTTTTTTTCTTCTCATTATGACTTAAGTTTTCCTGCTTCTTTGCATGCCTAGCCATTTTTTATTAGATAACCAACATTGAGAATTTTAACTTGTTGAGTACTAGTTGTCTCTGTAATCGTACAATTATTGAAGCTTTTCCCTCAGAGACACTTAAGTTACTACATGGAAACAGTTAAATCCTTTAGGATCTTGCTTTTATGATATTTTAGGTAGGTTGAGAGCAGTGTTCAGTTTGAGTCTAAATATCCTCCACCACCTAGGCCAGAACCTCAGTATTCTACCCAATGTTCCATGAATTGTGAGATTATTACCAGTCTGGCTAAGGGAACGGGCACTATTTCCATGTCTATTTGTGTTCTAATCCTTTTTTGTGATTAATTCCTTAGCCTTGAGTAGTTTTTTCACATGTGAGCACAGCAATACTTGAGAGGACCCTCTGCAGGTCTCTGAAGTTGTATGCATATATATATATGTATATAGTCTTACTCTGTCTTGCAAATACTGGCTGCGTTAGTATCCCCCAGATTCTTCACTCCCTCTCCTCACCTCATGGGGTTTTTCCGTTTCTACCTGATTCCCTCTCCTTATGGTATGTGCTGGAAACTCTCTCCAGACAGTATGCTGAGCAAACATGGGGATCACCTCATTTGTTTCCCATTTCTCAGGGACCGCTGTCCTTCATTACTTAATGTCCAGTGACTAGAAAACTGTTATTTCATATCTGGTGTCCATTTGTAAAAATGTAGTAATCTTTTTGTAATAAGAGAGTAAATCCAGTCTCTACTGTACCATCTTGGCTGGTAGCAAAAATCTATCTCCTTTTTTGTTAAATTTTATTTCAAAGTATTTCAGTCAGGCTTCAATTAAAGTAGTAGGACTACTCTGCGTGTATGTATGCATGTGCACACGTGAGTGTGCATGTGAGTGTATGTGTGTAGTTTTTAAGGCATTCGTTATGGAGATTTTACCTTACACAATTGTGAGAACTAGTTAAGAAGCCTCTGGAAGGCTCCTATCTTCACATCTGATGCTGGAACTTGAAATCCACAGTGCAGATAGTCAGGAAGGCAAGATGGATGTAGATATGAAGTATGGGAGAGAACCAAAACAAACTGGACCTCACGAGCATGAGCTAGCATTCCCAAGGATGAACTGAAACTTGTGTCAGTTCTTTTTTCCTCTGACCTTGACGGAATGTGTATCCTGTAGAGGCCAAGGCACTGTCACAAAACTAAACTCACACATCTGACTCAGGACTCAGAAAACTTAAAGGAGAATTGAGGGGAAGGTTGGGACAGTTTCAAACCCAGTTGCTATCTTGTGCCACTGAAGTCAGTCAGCAGAAAAAAACAATGTGTTCAAGCTACAAAATGGCTACTGCTTTCCTTCAGTCCTCCAAGTCCCCCACAATAATCTCTCCTGTGTCCCACCCTAGCTGGAAACATAAAGGAAAAGGAATTCTGGGAAATGTAGCTGACCTAAACGAATTAACTCATTACCAATCTACTATGAAGTAGTTTATAATTTAAGTCATTTCAGTGAATGAAGTATTTTCTCCATTTCTAGTTATCCTCATTTGTTCCTAATACAAAGAAAATTTAACTTTTAAATATTTACTTTGGGGACTTCTCTGTGACTAAGACTCTGTGCTGCCAATCCAGGGGGCCCAGGTTTGATCCCTGGTTGGGGAAATAGATCCCACATGCCACAGCTAAGAGGTCACATGGTGCAACTTAAGAATTTGCATGTCACAAGTAAAGATCCTGCATGCTGCAAATAAGACCTGGCACAGCCAAATAAATAAATAGATATTTTAAAATAAATAAACAAATGACTGAATAAATATATATCCAGCAACCTTGATGATGTCATCAATTGTATTAGTATTTATTAGTGTCTCTTGGATTTCCTGGGTATACACTCATAGCAGAAAAAGTTATGATTTTTTCAATATTTATTGTACTAAATCATTTTATTCCTTTATTGCATTGATTAGAATAAGAATATGTGGAAGAATAATTATAATAGCATTCCTGTGTAATTCTTGGTTATCTTGGAAATGTTTTTAGTGTTTCATTCTTCAGAATGATATTTGTTGTTTGTTTTTAGTAAGGAGCCTTTAGGTAGGTCTTTCTATTCCTCTTTTACCTTGTGTTTTTATTAGGGATAGGTACTGGATTTTATGAAAGCAATTAAAGTATATTATTAATATGACCCATGATGTTCTCCTTCAATTCATTTCATTATGAATTACGAGTACAGGTTTATTTATACTGAACCGCCTTTGTATTCCTTGAATATATCTAAAATGATAATAATGGATTATACAATATTTTCAACACTAAATCAGTTCAGAATTAACTGCAACTAACAGAAAGCCTTGGAGAAGGCAATGGCACCCCACTCCAGTACTCTTGCCTGGAAAATGCCATGGACAGAGGAGCCTGGTAGGCTGCAGTCCACGGGGTCACTGAGAGTTGGACACGACTGAGCGGCTTCCCTTTCACTTTTCACTTTCATGCATTGGAGAAGGAAATGGCAACCCACTCCAGTGTTCTTGCCTGGAGAGTCCCAGGGATGGGGGAGCCTGGTGGGCTGCCGTCTATGGGGTCACACAGAGTCGGACATGACTGAAGCGACTTAGCAGCAGCAGCAGCAACAACAGAAAGCCTAATTAAAAATAGCCTGTTAACCATAAAGACACTGAATTATTCAGCAACAGTGGAAGTCTGGAGCAGGTGTTTCCAAGGCCTTTGAGAGGCTGAATAAACTCATCAAGGACCCAGCTCTCTCACTTTTCCATACTGCCATTAGAAGTGTGCTCTAATAAAGTCGAATCCCTTTTTCAATGTTTGACTGCTGACAGCTTTTAAGTTTCACCCTCCCTCTTCCCTTTGTGCCTCACGTCTTGGTAAGTTGGTAAGAAAGCCTGGGTTCTCCTTTGTTTGGCACCAGCCATAGATTCAAACCCCCAGGCCCCAACCCATGGACAAAAACCTTCACTCCAGCCCACCACTCCCCAGACCACCATAAAAGTCCCCAGCCAGGGCTTCCCAGGTGGCACTAGTGGTAAAGAATCTGCCCGCCAACGTAGGAGATGCGGGTTTGATTCCTGGGTCACGAAGGCCCCCTGGGGAAGGAAATGGCAACCCACTCCAGTATTAAGAAAAGAAAAGAAAAAAGAAAGAAAATATCCCAAGCCAGTCTTTCTTTCTTTCCTCTCTCACATCATTTCAGATCAGTTTGAGATGCCTGCCCTGGTTGCCCCAGAAAGCCTCATTATGTAAGCAATTTCAGTGTTGACATCAAAACCAAATTTGGGGTGGGGGTCCATGCTGTAGGGTGTCCACAGTCAGTACTGTGAGCAGAATGCTGAGACAATGATCACCACCACCAGGGGTGTGTCTTCGCTTGCTCTGGCTTGCTAACTGACTCTGATGCCTGCTGGCTAGCTTCCCCTTTGAGTTGTGCTGCTTTGTGCTACATTGGCTGAGTCCTACAGAGCTCTGTTATAGATTTAACTAAGTCAGAAGTTTCAATAATTAATTGGCCTTTAGAAGTATGGGATCAGAGCCCTCCTTAAAGTGAATGACCCTGGGTTGTGTGTCTTGGCCCAGACCTATCTGTGAGTCTTAGAATGAATCATCTGTCTTGATTCCAGCCTAAGCTGTGACTAATGCTGTTGAGTCGCTAAGTCGTGTTTGATTCTTTGTGACCCCATGAACTGTAGCCCACCAGGCTCCTCTGTCCATGGGATTTCCCAGGCAAGAATACTGGAATGGGTTGTCACTTCCTTCTCCAGGGGATCTTCCTGACCCAGAGAAGCCATATATATATATATGTATATGTATATATATATATACATATATATAAAATCATACATCAATGTGAATTAGTCATAATTATAAAAGAAGAGAAGCAAAAGGAAAAGGAAAAAGGGAAAGATATACGCAACTGAATGCAGAGTTCCAAAGAACAGCAAGGAGAGATAAGAAAGCCTTCTTAAGTGAACAATGCAAAGAAATAGCAAAAAACAATAGAATGGGTAAGATTAGAGATCTCTTCAGGAAAACTGGAGATACCAAGGGAACATTTTATGCAAAGATGGGCACAATAAAGGACACAAACAGCAAGGTCCTAACAGAAGCAGAACAGATTAAAAAGAGGTGGCAAGAATACAAAGAAGAACTATACAAAAAAGATCTTAATGACCCAGATATCCACGACAGTGCAGTCACTCACCTAGAGCCAGACATCCTGAAGTGTGAACTCAAGTGGGCCTTAGGAAGTATTACTATGAACAAAGCTAGTGAAGGTGATGGAATTCCTTCCTTCCAGCTGAGCTATTTCAAATCCTAAAAGAGGATGCTGTTAAAGTGCTGCCCTCAAATATATCAGCAAATTTGGAAAACTCAACATTGACTACAGGACTAGAAAAGGTCAGTTTTCATTTCAATTCCAAAAAAAGGCAATCCCAAAGAATGTTCAAACCACTGTACAATTGCTCTCATTTCACATGCTAGCAAGGTAATGTTCAAAATCCTTCAAGCTAGGCTTCAACAGTACATGAACTAAGAACTTCCAGATGTATAAGGTAGATATAGAAAAGGCAAGGAACCAGAGATCACATTGCCAACATTCGTTGGATCATAGAAAAAGCAATAGAGTTCCAGAAAAACATCTGCTTCATTTACTATGCTACAGCCTTTGACTGTGTGGATCACAACAAACTGTAGAAAATTCTTACAGAGATGGGAATACCAAGCCACCTTACCTGCCTCCTGAGACACCTGTATTCAGGTCAAGAAGCAACAGAACGGGACATGGAACTACGGACTGGTTCCAAATTGGGAAAGGAGTGCGTCAAGGCTGTATATTGTCACCCTATTTATTTAACCTATATGCAGAGTACATCATGTGAATGCTGGGCTGGATGAAGCACAAGCTGGAATCAAGATTGCCAGGAGAAATATCAATAACCTCAGATATGCAGATGATAGCATTCTAATGGCAGAAAGCAAAGAGGAACTAAAGAGCCTGTTGATGTGAGTGAAAGCTGGCTTAAAACTCAACATTCAAAAACCTGAGATCATGGCATCCAGTCACATCACTTCATGGCAAATAGAAGGGGAAAAAGTGATAGCAGTGACAGACTTTATTTTCTGGGCTCCAAAATCACTGCAGATGGTGACTGCAGCCACGAAATTAAAAGATGCTTGTTCCATGGAAGAGAAGCTATGACAAACCTAGACAGCATATTTAAAAGCAGAGACATCACTTTGCTGACAAAGGTCCATATAGTCAAAAAGCTATGGTTTTCCAGTAGTCATGTATGGATGTGAGAGTTGAATCATAAAGAAGGCTGAGCGCCAAAGAATTGATGCTTTTGAACTATGGTGCTGGAGAAGACTCTTGAGAGTTCCTTGGACAGCAAGATCAAACCAATTAATCCTAAAGGAAATCAACCCTGAATATTCATTGGAAGGACTGATGCTGAAGCTGAAACTCCAATACTTTGGCCACCTGATGGGAAGAATTGACTCACTGGAAAAGAACCTGATGCTGGGAAAGATTGAAGACAGGAGAAGAAGGGGACAACAGAGGATGAGATGCTTGGATGGCATCACCGACTCAATGGACATGAGTTTGAGCAAACTCCAGGTGATAGTCAAGGACAGGGAAGCCTGGTGTGCTGCAGTCCAAGAGATTGCAAAGAGTCAGACATGACTTAGCGAGCGAACAACAACAATAATTAAGACTGGTTCACGTTGATGTATGGCAGAGACCAACACAACACTGTGAAGCAATTATCCACCAAGGGAAAAAAATATGTTATATAAGTCTTAAGTGAGTAAAGAAAAATGTATAACTTTTAGTATTAATTATTAAACGCTTTCAAGTGAAAAAAGAATGAATGATGCCCCACAGTAGATTGTTGTAGCCTCAGTGCTGTGGTCACACCCATTAAGGTTTCCATACTCAAAATTATTGAAACTACTGACTCTGTCCAAGCAAATGGTAGATATTTTTCTGTAACAGATTTGACTAATACATTCTGTTCAGTCTCTATTTTAAAAGTCTCAACTTTTGAAAGGTGAAGGTCAAGTTTGCCTTCACCTCCTAAGGTACATGATACACCTTTACCTGGTTATCTATGGAGCACATTAACAGTCTTGCCATTGCACACAATCTTTGCAAACAGATATGGCTTTATACTCCTGACATCCTCCTCTGAGGCTATTCACTGCTGCTGCTGCTGCTGCTAAGTTGCTTCAGTCGTGTCCGACTCCGTGCGACCCCATAGACGGCAGGCCACTAGGCTCCTCTGTCCCTGGGATTCTCCAGGCAAGAACACTGGAGTGGGTTGCCATTTCCTTCTCTAATGCATGAAAGTAAAAAGTGAAAGTGAAGTCGCTCAGTCGCGCCCGACTCTTAGCGACCCCATGGGCTGCAGCCTACCAGGCTCCTCGGTCCACGGATTTTCCAGGCAAGAGTCCTGGAGTGGGATGCCATTGCCTTCTCCGAGGCTATTCACTAGGCACATTGATTCAGGATGAACACAATCACATAGGGAGCTCAAAAAGGGGGCTAGGCCATTGCGTCACAAACAGTGCAAGACCCCACTACCTCTGTAAATTCCTAAAGATTATTTGGTAAACAGAGGACCCCTCCATACCTGACACTGTCAAGAAATAGTTATGAATTCTCAACTTCCACAGTGTTAAAACAAGCCCAGTATCTTTTAGGCCTTTTGGGTTCTGGCGGTTACATACTCCTTATCTACAATTTTTCCTTTAGCCCA
This sequence comes from Capricornis sumatraensis, assembly GCF_032405125.1. Taxonomy (NCBI): domain Eukaryota; kingdom Metazoa; phylum Chordata; class Mammalia; order Artiodactyla; family Bovidae; genus Capricornis; species Capricornis sumatraensis. Next base: position 37,801,647 of record NC_091092.1, on the reverse strand, counting down.
TTTATGCAATTATTTGCAAATCAGCCCACCTTGAATGGAGCCCCTTCTAACAAAGGCTCTAGATTCTGTCAAAACTGCAATACAACAGCCACTCTCATTAGTGCCCTTCGGCTAGACTCCTTTCACAAATAGAAGCTTTAGCAACCTTCTCTCATGCCTCCTGGCTCCTCTGTCCATGGGATTTCCCAGACAAGAATACTGGAGTGGTTTGCCATTTCTTTTTCCAGGGGATCTTCCCTACCCAGGGATCAAACCCGTGTCTCCTGACTGGCAGATGGATTCTTTACTGTTGAGCCACCTGGGAAGCCCTCAGGCCACCATAGAGCGCCATAACCAACTTCAATTAAATGAAGTGTCGTACACTTTCGTCATCACTCAAACACTGGGGTGAATTATCATGAAGAATCTGACTTTGCTTTTTGATGTTTGACAGCTTTTAGACCTCAACCCTCACTCTCCCCTTGTACCCCCTTATCTGGGAAAGCTAAGAAGAAAGCCTCAGTGCTTTCTCCCTTCATGATGGCAAGAGTTTCAAACCACAAGCCCCCACCTACACACAGGAACTGTCACCACAGTCCCAACTCTAACTACAACCAAAATCCCCAGTCAGTCTTTCTTTGCTCTCTCAAGCCATTTTTGGACCAACTTGGGAGGTCTGGCTGTTCTCCCCAGAAAGCTCGTTAATAGAATAAACATTTTCAAACCCTCTTACTGTGCATGTGATGTCATCAGTCTGGACATCTGGACCAAATCTGGGACGGAGGCTCACCCTACATGATGGTCACAACATATTTCTGCCATGTCTCCCCTCCTGGTCTCAAGGTAACTGCTGCAGCTGCAAACAACACAACCCCATACTGGCATCCTAAGGATGAGGGCTCGTGGTAAAAGGTTTTCACTTTATTGGTCCTATATCTAATCGCAAAGGAAAATCTTTCCCTGAAACTCCCAGCAAATTTCCTGATATATCTCACCGACTAGCACAGGGTTACATGTCCACCCCTAAGTCAATCACAAGACCCTGCCCAGGGTTCATACGCCACTGACTAAGCAATGTAGAGGTTCTGTTAGCAAGGAAGAAAGTAGGGTTTGCTGTCCTAGGAATGTTGATACTGTCCATTTTCAGATATGTAGGATTTTTGCAGATGGGTCAGTGTATTTATAGCACCCCACTCCAGTACACTTGCCTGAAAAACTCCATGGATGGAGGAGCCTGGTAGGCTGCAGTCCATGGAGTCGCTGAGAGTTGGACACGACTCAGTGACTTCACTTTCACTTTTCACTTTCATGCATTGGAGAAGGAAATGGCAACCCACTCCAGTGTTCTTGCTTGGAGAATCCCAGGGACGGCAGAGCCTGGTGGGCTGCCATCTATGGGGTCGCACAGAGTCGGACATGACTGAAGCAACTTAGCAGCAGTATATTTATACAATATTAAATTGCACACTATTTTTCTGATTGGCTATTAGCTTTATCAACTTCACAAAATGAACTGGGGAGCTGCCCATCTTTTTCTATGGTGCGGAATATATATCTTTAACTTACAATATACATCTTTAATACACTTTTAAGAGTTATTATACTCCTTCATATATAATACAAGAATCTCACAACAAGGAATTATTCTTGGATATGAACCAAAAGTAACATATAAATGTTGGTCCAATCTCTTTGCAGCTATATTTATAAATGAGATGGGTCAATAGTATTCTTTTTGGTACTATATTTTTGTCATCAGAATTTATATGATAATGGCTATACAAAATGATCTGGGGGAGTTTTCCATATTTTTCTATGGTTGAAATGGCATACATCATAATTACCTGGTGTTAAAGGTTAAATAGGAATTACCACAGAATCATTTTTGTGCTTTTAATAACTGACTATTCTAGAACTGTGTTTTTATAAATTGGAGTGCCCTGAGACTCAGTCCTCTATTTTCTGTTCTCCTCTCTCCCTAGGAGATCTCATTCAAGTCCTTGGTTGTTAAGTACCAAACCTGTATATCCCAGAAGGCCTGCTTGATATCTCTCGTCTGGTCACTAAAAGACATCACAAACCACATCTCCGAAACAGTTGCTCAAACTTAAAAACTAAGGGTCATCCTTGTCTCCTTTTTTTCCTCTTAATCTTTACAACCCCCATCCAAACAATCTATAATATCTCTCAATTTTACTTTCAAAAAGTGACTCTATATGTGTTCAATAGCTACATGTTAAGGGAAGAAAAATGTATGGATCTTAAGTTTAAGAGAGATGTCTAGGTTGGGAATACTTCGACTTGTGGTGGATGGAAGTAGTATTCTCAATTATAGAGAGGCTTCCCTGGTGGTCCAGTGGTTAAGACTGTGCACTTCCACTGCAGGTGATGTGGATTTGATCTCTGGTCAGAGAACTAAGATCCCACATAAGATCCCATATGCCACACAGTGTGGCCAAAAATAATAATAAAATAAAATAAATTAAAAAAAATAAAATTGTGTGATTGGGCCAAGATGGCAGAGAAGAAAGACCCTGAGCTCATCTCCTCTCACAGGCACATCAAAATTACAATGATTTACAGCACACCTATCAATGAAAAAGCCCAGAACCTACAAGAAAAGATAATCTACAACTAAAGATATAAATAAGAAATCACAAGAAGAGGGGTATGAAGGGTGGAGTCCAATATAGTCAAGTCTCATCCCCCCAAGTGGTGACCCACAAAAGGGAGAATAATTATAACTGCAAAGGTTCTCCCCAAGGAGTGAGAGGTCCACACCCAACATTGGACTCCCCAGTCCAGGGGTCCTGCATGGGGAAAGATGATCCCCTAGGTTTGGCTTTGAAGGCCAGCTGCACTCAATTTCCAAAGATGAAGAGGACTGGAGAAAATGGACTCCACTCTTAAAGTGTGCACCCAAATCTTATATGCTCCGGGACCCAGGGCAGAAGCACTAATTTGAAAGGAGCCTTGGTCAGACCTACCTGCTGATGTAGAGAATCTCCTGGAGAGACAAGAGGCAACTATATCTCATCCTGGGGACACAGACACTGGTGGCAGCCATTTCTGAGAGCTCTTTCTACCATGTGGACGCTGGTGCTGGCAAGCACCATTTTGGAATCCTCCGTCTAGCTTATTAGCCTCGGGACCCAGCCCCACTCATGCCCAACAGCCCGTAGGCACCAGTACTGGGATACCTCTGGCCAAGCAACTAACTGTGAGGGGTCACAGCCCTCTGCACTAGCAGACAGGTTGCCTTAAGATCCTCTGAGCCCACAGCCACCCTTAGACTAGGCCCTGCCCATGAGAGGGCCCAGAAGCAGGCCCCATACACCAGTGCACGTGTAATAGATCAGGTTCCTGTGGCCAGAGATCCTGGGACACAGGTCTACCCAACAGTGGGCAGACACCAGCCCCAGAATCCTAGGCCCTGCCCAGCAGCAAGCCTGTTCTAGACTTTCCCTCCAGCAAGAGGCCACTAGCTTCATGAAAATCACAGCCCCCCCAACCTATGTACCCAAGTCACTCACCAGCAGGCCAGCTCCAGCCCTAGTACTAGATGGGCCCAGGCCCTGCCCACCAGCAAGCCTCCTCTAGCCTCAGGACAAGCTTCACCCCCCACAGGTGAACACCAGCCCCAGGAAAACCATAGGCCTGAAGTCTACAGACCCAGATCAATCACCAGCATGACAGAACCAGCACTAGGACCGACTGGGCCCTGGTCCCACCCATAAGCAGGTCAATATAAGCTTTAAGACACTCTGGGTCTTGCTGCCAGCTGTGTCAGGAACCAATCCTGGGACACCACCCCCCCCCCGCCCCCGCAAGGCCCTGTAGAGAGATCCCAGGACCTGGCTTTACCTACCAGCAGGCTGGCACTAGCTCTAGCTAGTAAATAAATGGGACTCTGTGTGACCCCATAGGTGGCAGCCCACCAGGCTCCCCCGTCCCTGGGATTCTCCAGGCAAGAACACTGGAGTGGGTTGCCATTTCCTTCTCCAATGCATGAAAGTGAAAGGTGAAAGAGAAGTGGCTCAGTCGTGTCCGACTCTTCATGACCCCATGGACTGCAGCCTACCAGGCTCCTCCATCCATGGGATTTTCCAGGCAAGAGTACTGGAGTGGGGTGCCATTGCCTTCTCCAAATGGGACCTAATTAAACTTAAAAACTTTTGTACAGCAAAGGAAATCACTGACAAAATGAAAAGACAGGCTACTGAATGGGAGAAAATATTTGCAAATGATATGATCAATAGGGGTTAATATCCAAAATATATAAATAGCTCATACAACTCAACATCAAAAAACAACCCATTCAAAAAATAGGCAGAAGACCTAAATAGTTTCTGCAGAGAAGATATATAGGTGGCCAACAGACCCATGAAAGGATGCTCAACAGTGCTCATCATCAGAGAAATGTAAATCAAAACAATGAGCTACCACCTCACACCTGTCAGAATGGCCTTTGTCAAAAAGGCCACAAACAACAAGTATTGGTGAGAATGTGGAGAAAAGGGAACCGCAGTACACTGTTAGTGGGAATGTAAATTGGTGCAGCTACTACGGAAAATAGTATGGAGGTTGCTCCAAAAACTAAAAATAGAACTACCAAACGATTCAGCAATTCCATTCCTTGGTATATATCCAAAGAAAATGAAAACACTAATTCAAAAATTCACACGCACCTCAATGTTCATAGCAGCATTACCTATAATTATTTACAATAGGAAAGATATGGAAGCAACCTAAGTGTCCATCAACAGACAAATTGATAAAGGAGATCTGAGGTACACACACACACATACACAAATGGAATACTACACAGCCATAAGAAAGAATGAAATTTTGTCATCTGCAACAACGTAGGTGGACCTGGAGGGCAGTATGCTTAGTAAAATAAGTCAGAGAAAGTAAAATACTGTATATTATAATTTATATCTAAAAAATCTGAAAACTAAGACAAACTAGTGAATATAACAAAAAAGAAATAGAGTCACAGATATAGACAACAAACTAGTGATTACCAATGGTGAGAGGGAAGGGGGAAAGGCAAGATAGGAGTAGGGGATTAAGAGGTACCAACTATTATGTATAAAATAAATAAGCTACAAGGATATACTTATTGTATAGCACAGGGAAAACAGCCAATATTTTATAACCATAAATGGAATATAATCTATAAAAATGTTGAAGCACTGTTATATACCTGAAACTAATATTATAAATCAACTCTCTCTCTACATATATGTGCATATATATAACCAGACAGGATCTGGGGCTGCGACTGGGCATAGACTGTTAAAACTATCACCCCACCATTACCACTATTATGACTTCTATTAGTAGCAATTATGTAATCATTGCAATAAGAATTAACATATTCTAAACATTTTAATCTTTACAACCTTATAAGGTAGATCCTACCTATATTCCCGTTTTACAGCTGATGGGGTTGAAGTCCTGAGAAAATAAAATAACAATATAGGAGTGAATAAGCTCATTCAAGGAGAACATATAGAATGAAGAGGAGGGGTCTGAAGACAAAACTGGGAAAAAACTAACTTTGGAGCCATGAGCAGAGAAGAACAAACAGTCGAAAGAAACAGAAAGATAAGCCAGAGGGACAGGAGGAACATCAGAAAAATTTGATGTCACAGAAAGCAAGACAGGATAGAGTGAGTGTCAAGGAGGGAATGGTCAAAAGAATCAAAGCCTGCTGCTGCTGCTGAGTCGCTTCAGTCGTGTCCGACTCTGTGTGACCCCATAGATGGCAGCCCACCAGGCTCCCCATCCCTGGGACTCTCCAGGCAAGAACACTGGAGTGGGTTGCCACTTCCTTCTCCAATGCATGAAAGTGAAAAGTGAAAGTGAGGTCGCTCAGTCGTGTCCGACTCTTCGCGACCCCATGGACTGTAGCCTACCAGGCTTTTCCGTCCATGGGATTTTCCAGGCAAGAGTACTGGAGTGGGATGCCATCACCTACTCCGGAATCAAAGCCTACTGAAAAAAATCATATAAAAACTATCAAAGTATCCACTTGCTTTTGTAGTGAGATAGTGACTACTGGTGACCTTATCAGAGATTTTTCACCTTAGTTTTTGTAGGGTGAAAACCAAAGTGCAGCAGGTTGAACGGTAAAGGGAGCACAGTGAAGTGGACCTAGTATAGACTATTCTAATGAGAAGAAAGTCCAGGACACAGGTTAGAGGGAGGAAATTATTCCAAGCACATAGGGAGCCTGAACAGGCTTGCTGTCTGGGAGAAAAATACCCAGTAGCACAGGGGTGGTGCAGCCTGGCTGAGATGCAGGAAATAGGGGGTGGGGGTGGGGGGAGGGGTGGGAAGACGTAATGAAGTCCCTGAGAAAAAGGAATAGGAGGAACTGGGATCTAGAGCTTGAAGATAGGGTTCAGCAAGGAAAACCAAGGGGCTTCATGGCTCAACCACTTGATTTTCTTGACTAGCCGAACTCCAGGGCTGTCTGCTTTAGGACCAGGGAAGAATATAGACAGCTTGAAACCATATAGAAAATGTGAGATAGTGGCTGACGTAAAGCGAGAGGGCGCTGAACCAAAAGACCCCACCCCAACCCCAACCCCAACCCCCCGACCCCCGCGCCCGGCCCACTCAACTGACTCCCAGATTCGAAATTCTTCAGTATCCGGGTGCTTCAGAATCTCTTGGGAACGCAAATTCACTGTGCGGCACACTGCCGTCACTAGCCAGCCCGCCCTGTAGGGGGCGATGTGCCAAGGGAAGTGTGTCCACGGCGGATCCAGGAGCAGGCGCCCCACTTCCCGTCATACAGGGGGCGCCATGCTGAGGACGGGGGCTCCCACCATGCCTTGCAGCCTCACTCGAAGCCCACAGCTCTGGTGCGTTATGTGGTGAGAGGAGCCGGTAACCCTACTCTTTGTTAGGGGACTCGTGGGTGTGAGGGAAGGAGGCAAAAGAGGAGGCCAGGACTGAGCTAGGGCTGAAGGACTGAGTGAGGAGCTGAGAGGCGCATCGGTTTAGCGGTCCTCGCTCACCAGAGCTGCTGCGTCTCCGCAGACTAGGCCGCGGAGGTCATGGCCTTAGACAGCGAAGATCCCAGGAGCGGTTTTCGCCACAGCGACGTAGTTACGTTCATCAACCAAGAAGTACTCAGAAACGGCGGCGGCCCAGATTTCTACATGACCTACCGCTCGCGGCCCTGGAATGAGATCGAGGACGAGCTGCAGGCCGTCTTGGCCGACCTGAATATGCCTCGCAACCTCAAGACGGCTTGTGCCTGGAGCGCGCTGGCCTTGAGCGTGCGGGTGGCCACGAGGCAGCAAGAGCAACAGGCCCGCCGCGTCCAGCGGCTGCAGGAGCAGGTGGAGGAGCGCGAGACGGCCACCTGGGCCCTGGCCTCGCAGCTGCAGCGTCTGCGCGAGGAGCATAAGCAGATGATCATGCAGTTGCGCCGCACGAGCCAAGACCTGCAACAGGCGCTGAGCGAGCGCGAGGACCTGCGCAGGCAGCTGCAGGCCGAGAGGCAGTCCCAGGCGGTCGTAGTCAGCTCTCGATCCCCGCAGCTCCGGGCTGACACGTGGCCCATGACCACTGAGGAGCGCAACAAGTTGCTGGTCGCGACCTCGCAGCGCAGGCAGCTGGAGGCCCAGAGGGAGGAGGCACAGAATGCTTCGGCAGGCGGTGTGCAGTACGTGCAAGGAGCCCAGGATCCCTGGGCCCAGGTTTTTCAACCCCCAGCCCCCATGCCATGCCCCCAGCACATGCCATACCCCATGCCCTTCCCATACCCACCACCTCCCCCACCTGGGGCACTCTCAGAAGCCAAAGGAGCCGCCGCTGCAGCAGCAGCATACCCGGCCCCCCAGATGCCTGCTGGGGTGATGTGTGCACCTGCTATGTGGCCTGTAGTTGTGTCCCAGGAAAAGGCAGCCCTGCCGTGGGACCAGAGGATCGAAGGCCAAGGGGAAGGTCCCCACTTCAGAGGCCCTGTGGGGTACTTCCAAGATGACTCAATGAATCAACAACCTGAGGATCAGATGCCCAGGACTCCAGATGGTAAGAAAGCCTTTAAACCCTAGGAAGAGGGATCCTCAGGAGGAGGGATTGGGACTGCCTAAGGTACAGAATGGGATTAACTTTTCCTGATGTTTGGCTTGCGATGAATGCAAAAAAATCTAGATACTAACTGAGGTGGGAAGTCTTGCCCCAAAGAAGCTCCTCACTGAATTCAGGGATGTAGAAAAAGAATGGAGACATATTCTAAAGAGAAATCAATTTCTGGAGGTCCCCTTCTGATCAAAAACTTTTATTTACATCATAAAAAATTTGAAAATCCATCAAACAAAAATTTTCATTATCCTACCAATGAGCCATAACCATTTTAACACAACAATATGTTTCTACATATGGATCTCTTCCCCTACTTTCATATTATACATGTATACGTGTGTATATGTGTATTGTTTCAAAGAAAGATGAGGTTCTAATGAATATGTTAATTTTTAAAGGAAAATTTCTCCAATGGCATTTAAATTCACAGGTGGTGGACTGTTGATGGCTGCTACTGATTGGTTGACACCTTAAGGTATATGGGCTAATGTGATTAAACATTATTTTTCTCCTTCCTGTATTCTTCTTAGCCCCTTTCCCCCATGATACCAGGTCTTTGGCTGAGAATAACAGTGCTTTTAGAACATGATACGTTTTATTCTAGGAACACTGCTTTTCCTTGAGAATACTATCGTTATGCTGTATACTGCAGCCATGTTCATATTTGTTCCTGGATTTGTTTTTATAACATTCATTGGTTTGGGCCTGTTCTTTGTGTCTCTAAACTCCAGGATCTTCATCTGAGGCTGAAGGAAGTCCACCTCCCTATGTGTGAATCACCACGAAATGCCCTTCCAGCTCTCAGCAGCCTTTGCCTCAGTGAGATCTCACCTGGCTGGAGCAGAAAAAAAGAATGAAGAATCAGAGGAAAGAAGACATTCTGACACACATCTTGTAACAAGGGAGGGCAGACAAGATTTTGTTAAGCTTAATGCGTCTGTTGAGGAAAAGGGAATGACAAAGTTTCAAAGAGGGGTGGGAATGTAGTATTAAATTTTAGGGATTTAGCAAGTTTGTCAAATTGCATTCATTAATTCATTGAACAAGCAGTTTTTGTCTAGCATGTACTAGGAATTACTACTGTATGTTGTTATCTGGTGCACACATTTTAATTCAATTGGATGAAAGAGGCTACATGACAGGAGAGAGCCTAATTTGGCCATACCAATTATACCAGGTATGACTTCTTTGCCTTACATATAGTGTGGCTTTTAAGTAAATCCAACTGAAATAAAGTCAAGATTCATTTCTACAATTCTGGGAGCAAAATCAGACTTTCATGGAAGAATTTGAATGACTGAACTGCTCATCACATTAATCCCAGTGGAAATAAATGAGCAGGGGCGTATATTGGGAATGTAGCCTCACAAAAGAACAAGCAGGACTTTTCTCATACTCCTGCTGATTCCCCCCTGAGAAGGGCAACTTTTCCTGGTTTTCTGAAAGACCACTGGGTTGTCTTGCTACACACTCAAGCCCTCAGCCTCAGGCTTCTCCCATCCCAAGCCCTTCTTCAGTCAAGAGTAGATGAAGAATAACATGTATTTTCTAGGACAGGCATTGTGCTATAAATTGTGCTTTCTTGAACTAGATTAAAAATAGAACTGGACTGGGTTAGGCACTCTTGAGAATGCCCCTGGGCCTTTCTCTTCCACTTGGTGTCTTCAGGCACTCTGCTCCTCTGAGGCAGCTACTGCAAGCCAGGGGAGCCAGGGTCCGCCCAGGGGCTGGAAGTCAGTTCAGGCTCCAGTCTGAACAAGAGGTGTCCTCAAGTTCCTCCAGGAGATTACAGCTCACCAGGATCAGCATTTGTCAGAGGTTTTCTGCTTCTAACTAGTAATAGAGTGTTCACTTACCTGCTGTGTCTTCTGTGTTGTGTGTACCGAGGGGCAGGTTTGCTCAGAAGTGGTTTAAATCTGCCTCTTCCCTCCATCCCACTGAGGTGACTAGAGAATGCCATCTCATTCGCTATTGAAGGGCCCCTGCTCTTCCTGCGGGTTACTCAAGAACTGGGGGGAGGGACTTCCGTGGGGTCTTCAGTCCATTGTGATTGTCCCTGCTCCCCTCACTGTCCGTGTCCTTGAAGGTGGGCTTCTCTGCTACTCCTGGGCCCATGGGGCATGAGAGGAGAGGTGAGGTGAGGTGAGGAGGGGGCTTCTGCTGAGGCTGGGATGTGTCCAGCTTCCCTGTCTGCACCAAGAAGCCATTTCCCTGAGGCCCTGTCTCCCAGAAGTGCCTTGAGCAGAAATTTATGCCCTGCAGGGCACTCTCCCCTCCCTCCTATGCACAATCCCATCAAGGTGCTCAGGATTCTGGAGAAGAGCCAGGTTTAGCCAGTTGGCTAATATGGCAAATGTTTCCAGAGGCAAAAGGGGTAGAGTCTGGCTCCCGGCTTGGTGTAGAGACACATGGGGCAGAGAAAAGACATGAAGCTGCCCCACCAGCATCCTGACTCCCAGGGTCCTGATGACTGGGAGGCCTTGGTTATTTGGGAAGGTGCTGGGGAGGAAGGGGACCGTCGAGGGCATCATCACAAAGCTAAGTTTTCTGGGTTGGAGGCTGGTTTTGTGATACACTTGTGTATGCTGATTACTCCCTGGAATTCTGGGAGGATAGGACACAGATGAGATGGGAATACTACAGTACATTTTAATCTGGTGGTTCTCAATGCATGGCTTTTGAACTAGCAGCATCAGGATCAACTGGGAACTTAATCACAAATGCAAATTCTCAAGCTCTACCTCAGACCTCCTGACTCCAGAAGTTGTGGAGGGTAGGGTCTAACAGGTGTTTCTGGTGCTTACTAAAGTTTGAGAACCTTTGTTTGTACCCATAGTGTAATGGGAACAAATCACCCTGGATCTCATTATGGCTGGCTCACTTAAGGCTCCACAACACACTGATGTCCATTGGAATGTCTGTAGAACTGTAAGAAACCAGACTCTCCAGGTACAACTCTTCTGTAGCTCAATATAATCACCTAATGTTTCAGGGCTGACTTTTTTCTATAGCAACCTGCATGAATCTTTGGCCAGAATCATTAAGGTTGGCTGTGCCCAAGCTGGACACATGCAGGTAAAGGCACTAAGTTGTTTAAGAGCCTGGGTGACTGGGCTCATACACCTGCTCTATGAATTACTAGCTGTGTAACCTAAAACAAGCTACTGAATTTCTCTGATCCCCAAAACGTGTCGGCTCCCTTCCCCCACCATTAGGATCTCTGTGATGATGGGGTAATGGGTATAAAGGGTGCCCATGGTGTGACTTCTCATACCAGAGTGGCCACCATGTGACACTGTATGGCTCTTCTCATTGGTGACAGCTCTGTAAAGTATAGGTATAATAGATGCCTCTGTTAATAGTTCTCCAAGGAGGATATTTTACTCCCATTTTAACAAATGTGGCAACTCAGTAAGTTACCCAAAGTCATTTAGTTGGGAGTTGGTCAAGCGTGGGTTCTAACCCCAGTCGTCTGGCACTGAACTCCATGCCCTTTCTGCTATATCAGAACCTCAACCTTGTACCCTTACCAGTTACTAGGAGTTAACAGGGTCTGTCAATACCTTGCTGGATGTATCTGACTATAATGGAAGGACTCTGAATTGTAGAGCCAGTCTGGTGGAGAGGGAAGTGAGTGGAGGTGCCCAGAGAGTCAGGGTTGGTTGTTGTGGAGTGTTGATGCTACAAAAGAAGGTGCTGGAAGGAGTGTGGACATGGCTTCTAGGGGTGTCAGCCTGCTGAAAGTTACAGGGAGAGCGATGCAGAAAGCGGAGCAGCGTAGGGTGGCTGCTGCGCTCCCCACTTCACCTCCACAGAGCCCCTTGCCATGAACACTTCCACTCCCATTTGTTTCATACAGCTGCAGAAGTAGTGGCTCCAAGCTGACCCTTCCTCCGGGGGCCTCTGCAGGCAGCGAGTGTAGGGATGGGGAGAAGCTCCGCTCAGGTGTCGCTGCTGCTGCTAAGTGGCTTCAGTCGTGTCCAACTCTGTGTGACCCCAGAGACGGCAGCCCACCAGGCTCCCCCGTCCCTGGGATTCTCCAGGCAAGAACACTGGAGTGGGTTGCCATTTCCTTCTCCAATGCGTGAAAAGTGAAAGTGAAGTCGCTCAGTCGTGTCTGACTCTTCGCGACCCCATGGACTGCAGCCCACCAGGCTCCCCCATCCATGGGATTCTCCAGGCAAGAGCACTGGAGTGGGCTGCCATCGCCTTCTCCGTCAGGTGGCGCAGGAGGCAACAAAAGACCGCTCCATGATAGGTGTGCTGCACTCCTGTACAGGTGAGAGCTGTGCCCAGGGCATGGCAAATGCCAGCTAGCCAGACTAGTGAGCAATGTTCAAGTTTCCTCTAATAAAAATAAGTTTCAAATGAGGGCAGAGCCCTGATACCTCGCAGGAGTGGAGGCTTTGTCCTCTCACCGAGTCAACCCTTATTTATGAGCAAGATGCAAGAGAGAACCAAGGAGATTCATAACTCACTCTCTTGGGAAATTATTTTCCTGAGGCCCTTTCTGACTGTCAAAGTAAACTGGATTCACCACAACAGAAGTAGGAAAAGCAATTGAAACCACGTACAATCCCCAAACCTGGAGGTAACTACTGTTTATAATGTATTTACTTTACATACACACACACTTAAGTGTATAGAGAACCACATATTTATATACACCAAGACAATATGGTACATATTTTTTTTGAAGCCTCCTCAACTGTAAAAGTAGTGACTCAAATTTGGATCCCTTCTTGGTGGGCTCTGTACCCCACATGCAGAAGATATAGGAATTGACAGAAGCACTTTTTGGGTGGCAGAGCTGTTACAGATACATAGAGATTTATTTACCAAAACAGATTAATTCAGTACATATTCCTTTCCTGCATCTGTTTCTCACTTAGCAGTAGGGCACATTGTCTCATATCTGAATTATCTGAGAATGTAACTTTAAATGGTCATGTAAAATGCTGTCATGTCAGCATATCAATTTATTGTACTTAAGGAGTTCTCACTGGGCATTTAGATTGTTTTCAAATTTTCATTTCACTCTCAACAATATTAGTGTGCAGAGTCTTCTGTACCATGCCCAAGATTAAATATGAATGTGAAAGTCGCTCAGTCATGTCCGACTCTGCGACCCCATGGACTATACCATCCCTGGAATTCTTCAGATCAGAATACTGGAGTGGGTAGCCTTTCCCTTCTCCAGGGGATCTTCCTGAACCAGGGATCAAACCCAGGTCTTCCACACTGCAGGTAGATTCTTTTACCAACTGAGCCGCCAGGGAAGCCCAGGAGTACTGGAGTGGGTAGCCTGTCCCTTCTCCATCTTCCCAATGGGTCTCCTGCACTGCAGGTGGATTCTTTACCAGCTGAGCTACAAGAAGAAAACCTAATAGTAAATATAATCATTTAAAAAATCTTAACCAGTTTGAAAGATCTTAGTTTGACTTGCATTTCTTTGCTTACATAGAAAGATGGAGTATTTTTTGAAATTACTTATCCATTTGTATTTCTTCTGTCATGATTTATTCATGTCCTAAGTGTACTCATGGAATACTCACCTTGCTTTTATTTGATAGTAAGGATATTAACCTAACCCTATGTCATAATTAGGATGCCAAGTATTTTCCCTTGTTTGTAGACTATTTTTAAATTTGTGTGTGGTGGCATTTTGATAGAAGTATTGGTACTTATGAGGTAGGTCTCAATGTATTTTTCCCCCAAATAATCAACCTAGTAGCTCAGTATCATTTTTCAATGTTCCAGTCTTTCCCCACTGATCTGAAAGGACCATCTTTATCAAATACCAAATACAGTATGTGTATATATGTTGTCCATTAAATTGTTGGTCTGTTATTATATCCATCTAACACTTGATCTGAGCTTTATAACACATCTTAATAAATGCAGTAAAGTTATCACTCACTCATTTTTTTTCTAAATTTTCTTAGTAGTTATCACCTGTTACATTCTCAGTTGAAGCTTTATAATTTAACTCTATTCCTCTGAGTCTCAAATGTACTTCTTCGACTGGATTCTGTGAGACTTATACAATCACTTCATAATTCATTGCTCTTTTTATAACCTAGTTTGAGTGGATTTCTACTCCTTAAGGCTTTATCTCAGCCCTATTCTCTCTTCTGCCTGTCCTAGTAGCTCGGACGGTAAAGCGTCTGCCTACAATGTGGGAGACCCGGGTTCGAACTCTGGGTCGGAAAGATCCCCTGGAGAAGGAAATGGCAACCCACTCCAGTATTCTTGCCTGGAAAATCCCATGGACCGAGGAGCCTGGTAGGCTACAGTCCATGGGGTTGCAAAGTCAGACACGACTAACCGACTTCACTTTCACTTTTCATTCTCTCTTCACTTCCTCTTTCCATGATCTTGTCTAAACATGTGACATCTTTCATCTTTAGCAAAAAGATTCCAACCTATATGATTTTTTAAAAGCTCATATTTATGTGAGCTTACTTTGTAAATTTGGTGGCATTATCTTACTTAATTCCCTTTAAAATCCTACAAGATAGTAAGTAGAAGACAGTACCATCTCCATCTTACAAATGGAGAAACCTAAGCTTAGAGAGGTTGAATGACTTGTCCAAGTTACTTATCACCCTGTTGTGTGTCAAGAGCAAGGATACAAATTCTTTTCTGATATACCTGCCATGCTATGCTATGTAGCATTTAAAAAGAAGGAAACATGAATATTAAATACTGTCTGCTTTAAAATGGAAAATCATAGCCGCCAGACTTGTTTTGGAATTGAAGATGACACAAGAAGCAGTATGTCATACTGAAGGGAAGTTGTAATGGTAGCATGCTTACGGCTTGGCTCTGAATCCCAGATGCATTCAGTGGATTAATGGTAGGTGTTATAATGCAGGAGTAGTACTCTCCACAGTGCCTGATGCATATCAACTCTAAGATGTACATTTTTTTCACATTTTTGAAAACAGTAGGCCTCTCACAGTTTAACGAGTATTTATCTTACAACCGATAGCATCTTAGATTTGAGTAAAACAGGTATTAAGGAGTTAGTGTTTAGTTATGACTACAAAAAATGACCACTTATCCATCAGCAAATATTCATTCAGTGTGAACCGTGTGTCAGGCACTAGAGACTGAACAGCCTAGTAAACATTGCCGATTCCTGCTTTCATGAAGTTTACCTTCTAGTGGGAAGCATACATGAAATACAGATTAGCAAGTAAAATAAATAGTATGTCCGATGGTAACGGGTGGAAGTAATGTAAGTGAAATAGACTAAAGGGGATGGGAAGTGGTGTAGGGGGGGACACTGGAGTTATAGAGTGGTCAAGGAATGCTTCCCTGACTAGGTGACATTTGAAGAGACCTAAATGGGACTAGAGGATGAACCGTGAGGATAGCTAGGGGATCTTTCCAGGCAGAAGGTGGAGCAAACACAAGGCCCTTGAAGGGAAGACACCCTGAGAGTCTCTGAGAAGTAGCAAGAGGGCCAGTATGGCTGGAGAGGAGGGAGTACAGGAGAGCAGATAAGGTGGGAGCGGAAGAGTTGCACACTATGGCTGGAAAATAAGGAGGTGAATAAGGGCTTCCCTGGTGGCCCAGCAGTAAAGAACATGCTTGCAATGCAGAAGACATGGGTTCGATCCCTGATCAGGAAGATCCCCTGGAGAAGGAAATGGCAACCCACTCCAGTATTCTTACCTGGAAAATCCCATGGACAGAGGCACCTGGCAGGCTACAGTCCATGGGGTCACAAGGAATTGGACATGACTGAGCAACCAACACCAAATGTGAATGAGGATTTCTTTAAAAAAATTTGTTTATTTAATTGGAGGCTAATTACAATATTGTGCTGGTTTTTGCCATACATCAACATGAATCAGCCACGGGTATACATGTGTTCCCCCATCCTGAACACCCCCCCCACCTCCCTCTCCACCCCATCTGTCTGGGTTGTCCCAGAGCACCAGCTTTGAGTGCCTTGCTTCATGTATCAAACTTGTACTGGTTATCTATTTTACCTATGGTGATATACATGTTTCAATGCCCTCTCAGAAAGGCTCTAGATAGTGGGAGGAACTGCATACTGGGGCTCAGAACCACCCAGCAAGGACTGCCAAGTGTCATGGCTACACTGCACTCAAAGTTAAGGGATGGCTGGGGGGTAGGGATGACATTAATTTAGGTAAAGTGAGGAGACAGATCCATTTAGTCTCTTAAACACACTAATGCACGATCAGAATGATTCATGGTGCAGAACAATTTGAGGACAGAATGATAATGATACGTGATCAGAATAACTAGATGAGGCTACTCTGAAAAACAGTGACATTCAGGGCTTAACATCTCTAATGAGGTGCAGCACAAACTGGCCTTGGTTTGATCTTTCACAACGCACACTGCCACCACATTCACTCTCGCTTCAACTGGGCTGAACTAAAGTTATTTTAAGAATACTGAAGAACATTTATAGGGTGACTTCATGCAGGACAGAAGAGTATAGGGGTCAGATTTCTGTAACCATTTAATGTAAGGTATGTTTCTTTTTAATCTATTCTTTCTTAGAAGCCAAGATGCATGGTGATGAAGAGCACGGTCTTTGAAGGCAGACAGAACTGGGTTCAAATGTCAGTTTCATCACTTACTCTTTGTGGGACTTTTGTTAAACAACAGCTCAAACCTCAGTTATCTCCTCTGTAAACTGGGAATGATAGCACTCAACCTCAGAGAGTTGCTGTGAGGATTAAGTGAATGAAATGTGTGTATAAAGTGCACAGGACTGTAATTGCTCAATAAAACTACAGCTGCATTTTCCTACTAAAAACGAATTGGATGCCAAGATTTTTCCTGTTCACACTCTCTTGAAATAGAGGGACTCAAATTTACACTGCCATCAAAATACAGTAAAAAGACAGTAACAGCAAAGAGAAAGCAAAAATTTCCTTATAATTCTAAAGGCTGTTCTAGAACTTAACAGTATACACACTGAACTTCAAAAACATGGACCTCCACATTGACTTTTTAGATGGCAACATATATGGAAACACTCTACTTGCTATCTATAAAGTGCTTCTTTCAGAGGTTTTGTGAGGTGTAGAGTTATGAAATATATTCAGCTGAGAGAAGACAGACGACCTCGACCCCAGTCCCACAAATGCAAGGTAAGGCTATTTTTTGACTGAATTAAAGCCCATTAAACATTTAACAATCAGAAAATGAAACCCCGTTATTCAGAACTATGGAGAGATGCTAAGTTCAATTCCTTCTCCCACCAAAAATGTCTCTTAAGTAAAAAGGAATGTGTGCCATTTAATCCAGTCATATAACATTTGAGCATTAGACTGGATTATCAGGAATTCAAAAGGAATTTTCAGAAAATGGATAGCTCCTCTTCTGCCCCTGTCATATCCCTGAGGTGTTTATCTTGCTCAGAATGGAACCAATTTCAACAGTGAATAGTTTATCGAAGCAGACAGATATACATATTAAAAGTACAATTACTATGAAGCTCTTAAATTTGATTTTTATATTTTATTTTCAATATCTTCTTGGAATTTTCATGACCATATAGGTCCCCATATTTGAGATGTCTACATTAAAGGTTCTAATGCCTTAATGACTGCCCTATGTAAATTTGCAGACCTATGAGATTATGTAAGTCCTATTGACAATTCAAGAGACAAAAATTTGAGGAACTCAGTTATACAAACCAATCCAACCTCTAAATACTGAGAACATGGAATAAAAATGAAGTTACCCATAGTAATATAGATTGAATGATCTTTATTGTATTTTAATCCACCGATCTAAAATTCACACATATCAGATGAAACAGGAGTGCCACAGTATGCTTTATTTTGTAGGTATTAATTAGTTCACTATATTGATATATCCAAAACTTTAGGTAGCAGCAAGCATCAGCTCTTCCAAAGAAGCTCAGGTGAAAATAATTCTTTATATTCATGAGTTCAAAGCCCCACTATCTGATCCACTGTTGTACTAACAAAAATGAACTGAGCTCACTCAGTTCATAGATTTGGGGCTTCCTGTATTTTACTGGAATTGAAGCAGTTTTTGTTCTAACCATCTGATAATTTTATATTTTAATTAATCTTAATTCTCAAGAATTAAACATATTTGCTAATTATCTAAGATAAAACCATGATACTCTTTGAAGAATTAATGTTAGTCTCCTACTCAACAGGTAGAAAACTTTTAAATGAACCCATACTCCTAAATGTATCTGAATTTTCCAACCCATATACCTGGCAAGGTCACAAGCTGATTTAAATAACCTGGCTTTTAGACAATCATCTCAAAAATATTTATTGAAACGAAGCCACTGTTCTTTATGGTGCCATCACTCTGACTAAATAACAGCTAATCAATTGTTTTCACACATACAAAAAAACATTTTAAAAGAAAACATTCTTTATATACTTAGCAAATCGAGGAGAGCTCAAGTCTGCGAGTCAGAACTAGAAAGTTCTAAGGGAAGTATAGTTGAGCATTCTGACTTTCTACTCCAGTTTGGAATATATGCCTTTGAGGTGCACATGTAAAGATAGTAAAGAAAGATGTTAATGAATTTTTTTTTTAAATGAAAGTTTCCAGTCCCAATTATTGGCGGAGTTCTGGCATCACTTAATGGCAGCAACACAGTGGAGAGCATCTGCACTGTGCTGAGAGGTAGATGGGGATCTTATCCTTGGATTTAATAAGAAACTTTATTTAAGGTTTAAGCCTAATTTTTTAATCCAAGAAAGTTTTTAAAGCAAAGACAGATCTTTGGAAGATGCTTGTTTTTTAGTTACATGAGAGAAAATAGCTTGATAAAATCAGCATCTGTCTTCATGGGAATCACACGAATCACATGTGTGCAAAGCTGCACACTAGAGAGATACAGCACTGTGCTTCCAAATCACAGGGTGATTCAATAGCCTGGCCAAACAAGCAGACACTGGGAGGAAAGGCCTCTAGTATCTGACTCTAGCAGCCAGAGCCATCAGAGGTCCCTACAGGGATACAAGTCTGTTATCAAGATCAACAAGTTTACAGAATATTCCTGGTCCAGCTTTGGCCAGGCAGCCATTTGACTGATGATACTTCAGGGCCCACTAGTTTCTAGAGTTAGCACTTGCTGTTGTAAGAAAAAGAAACCAACACATTAAAAATTTATCAATTAGAACTTATTCATACAGGGGACGAGAGTGCAGACGGCACACAAAATGAAGCTTCGTCTTGTTCTTTTTTAGCGGAGGATGAAGTAACTTTCTGAACAAGGTAAGGCTCCATGAGGAAAAAAAATTTCTAATTCATAACTCTAAAAAAAAAAATAACCCAGGGAATTCCCTGGCGGTCCAGTGGTTAAGACCCTGCACTTCCACTGCAGAGGTCAAGGGTTCAATGCCTGGTGGAAGAACTAAGATCCCGCGTGTTGTGTTGTGCAGTACGGCAAAAAAATTTGGTATGAACACCTTAAAAAAAAAAAAAGGGTTGTAGATCTTACTTAAACCTTCAGCATAAATGGCAAGTCTGAGATAGTCAATATATTCCAAACTCTAGTAGGAAAAAAAAGACGTCCTTGTTAAAATAGAGTAGCCATTAATTGTAATTAAGAAAACAGCCAGACTTTTGCTATTAAATACAATATTGGGAAAACATTCCTTTCTTTCTAACTAGAAGAAAAATCAAGATTTAAATAATCTTGGGAAAACTAAGTCTGATGACAAACCAAATTTTACGTTTGCCACCAATGAAAATGAATTCCATTATGTTCTTGAATTTATTTTCTGAAGCAAGTTAAATTCTCCAACAGCTTTGATTTTGCAAATAATGTCAAAGAGGCAAAATACAAGTAACTGCAACATATAAAATTACCCTTCAATAGCAATGCTTTCATAATTGGAGTCAGAGGCTTAAAATCATTATTTACTAAAAAAGATACTGTAAGCCACAATTTTTCTTTCAATTACACTTTTACAAAGGAACAAAAAATAGAAAAATAAAAAACAGAAATTGGTCCTAAGAGTGCTACTCATGCCCAAGTTAGTTAGCAAACTCACTGAGGTTAATCTGCATATCCCAAACAATTGCACAGCATTTCCTGGCTTTTAGCCAATAGACATGACCTCTCATAGCCAAAAAATAAAAATAAAAGAACCTACTAGATTTAATTGATTACACAGATTGATAACCAGTACGACTTTTCCTTCTTCCAATCATATAAGAGATAAAGACAACAATTATAAGGAAGCCCAAGGCCACACCCACTGCAACAGGAATAAGAAAGTTGAGGTCAGAGTCAGCAGAACATTCTTCAGCTGTCAGAAAAGAGACAGAAAGCAAGGAAAGGAAATTAGTAAGGAATGCAATTAAGCAGAAACAAGCAAACAAGAAACAAGCATTTTGAATGTGTACATAGGTTAAGTCTTTTAGAGCATTATCCCATCTATTTTTACTATATCCACTCAAATATTAACATTTCCAACTAACCAATCCTCCTGTATCTCACTGTCATTTCATCTTTATTCACACCTAATTCCTCAGTACAAAAACCATTCAGTTAAGGGGACAACAGGAAAGAGTCTGAAACAAAGAATTGTGCTTAGGCAAAACCAATACAGTATTATAAAGTAAAATAAAGTAAAAATAAAAATTAAAAAATAATAATAAAAAAAAAAAGAAAAAAAAGAATTGTGCTTGCCTATTATGGGAAGACTTTATGCTGAATTGTCTAATAGCACCACAGGAAAAAAGAATAAAACCACCACCTGTGTATTTCCCCACTCCCTTCCTACCTTGCCATAACTGTCGTGAAAATATAAAAATTCTGAATGAGTAATAAAATTCAAGTTAAAAAGGATTTATGATCATGAAAATGCAATATAATGTTTTTCATACAAGCATTAGGTAACTATCAGGTTATATTAATTTTTGCTGAGCAGTGGCCTGGAATAAAAGCAGAATCCAGTGGACACCACCGGACCACCAGGAAGGCTGTGTGCATGTGCGGTATAGATTCTGAGCTCTGGATTGAGACAGAACTGAGTTTAAATCTTGACTCCTTCAAGCACTAGCTAAAGGACCTTGGTCAAGTAATTTAAACTGAGCTTCACTTTCCTCATCTATAAAAGGGGGATAATACCTACATTATAAGGTATCTGAGGATTAAAAACAATTATATTTCTAAAATATCTGATACACATCAGAAGGTCAACAAGTGTTTACTCCCTTCTCTTTTCCTTCCATGTTTGTGATCCCATCCAAGGAGATTTTAGGCTTTGAAAATAGCAAACAGATCAAAATAGGAGGCATTCAAAAAACTAACATTACCTTCAAAAATATTTAAGCAAAGTTGGTGTCATATATCATTTATTGGAAGTAATTAGTACAGAAACTCAGTGTCCAATGCTAATCTCATAGTTTCAAGTTTAAACCAGTTTTACTATTGAGTGATTAGATTTCATTGGGACTCTTTTAAATAAAAATGGTAATAATGCTTTTGTTGTCCACTAGATATATAACCTCAGTGAAGGCACTTCTCCTGTAAAAATTACGGGGTATAGAGTAAATAGTCTTTAAGGTCCTTTATAAATCTCATGCACATAACAAATGTGGTATTTGGTGTGATTTATGATCGAACAGTAACTTGTTTTTACTCTAATTTTATCTTTTTCTCCTCTTGCATTTTTGTCATGCATAAAAAGTTGCTACCATTCTGAATATATGAATTTCAGCAATGACAATAGCTTTTATTAAAAGGATTTACTGTATTTTACTGAAAGCTTTCTGAGACTGATAGCTGAGTGCCAAAATACTGATTAGTGAATTATAAAAATTCTGAACAAGTCAAGATATACGTAGAATGAATTCATAAAATAATCACTTCAATGTGAAATTCCCAAGCTTCCTTTTTACTTGTCTATACATTCAGTATCTGTGCTGCACTTCTAACATGGAGCATGCTTCGATAGGGGCTGATTCTCTGGCTCATTTTAACACCAACAGCTTCTCCCTACACTCCCATCTATGCTCTGCCTCACAGGGGATGTCTTGGAAAAACTAAGAGCCTAGTTGCTATGCCTCACTGCCTGCCTTTTGAGATTGCTGTTAGCTTACATTTCATAAGTACCAGTCTGATGACAACACTAAATAGATTCTAATGCTCCAGAGATCAACAAGATGAGGTAGAGAAACACAACACAATCTCTCCCTATTAGTTCATAGAATATTTCTACCTTTCAGTGCTAATTGGGCATCCAAGGAAGAGAAAAACACTTTAAAAAAAAAAAAAAAAGGTAAGTGGTCAAACATATTTGAATCTTTTCAGTCTATACTGCTGAAAAAGAAACATTTTTTTAAAAAGCTCTTAATTCTGAAGCCAGTTTAAGCTCTGTTGTGGTCTCTTGGGTCTGTTTTATACCTAGGGAAAAATCACAAGCCTAAGATACTGACTTCAGCTTCAAAGAAGTCAGCAAAAGTCACATAAAATGCTGATACTCCTGAGGACATTCGACTGAAAACCAAGTTTAAGCATATGATGGGCATTTATGCCACATCAACATTTATTTAATTAACTATATGCAAAGTGATGAGTTTAAATCAGGATAGTTCTTATACACTGAAAACAGAACACCGGTAGTGAAACAATGTTTATTAATTCCATGAAGAGACAACTACACATTCAACCTCCATAATGGCCATGTTACTAAGTTTCAGGCATCTTAGGTTAGAATCCAAATTTGGCCAAGGCTTCTTAAGATAGATCTTGAAACACTGCACACCCATGTTCTTTTCAACAAATTTGTCTTCAGGACCAGTTAACACGACGCTTTTTCAATTTTAAGCTGTTCTATTTACAGTTTTTACTAATAAAGAATAATCTCAATATGCTGGGACTGATTTAAGACTTAAAGTTTTGCTATCTTCACAAAATATTTCAAAACTGAAAAGGAAGAAAATCTTGCTATGTGCATGTATTTTTATACAATCAATCAGAAAGCAGGTTTCTAAAATTGCTCATATCCAGCATGATGGCGCTTGAGACCAATAAAGTAAGCCAGCAACACTAGAATAAGCACTCCTGCCAAGGCTGCTCCCACCGCTATGGGCACAAGGAAGTTGTCGTCATCTGCACTGCAGTCTTGAGCTAGATGTGGAGAAAGGACAATTGAGAACAAAAACAGTGACAACATTTCTAATGTGTACACTTTAAGTTAAAATGACAGTTCTTCCCAACACACACATTCGTTTTTCACACCCAGACAACAAATCACTGGCACTCATTACCAGCAGATGAGATGTCCCACGAAAGTGATTTTCCAAATAACCAAAATGTTTAAGTACCGCCTCCCTCCCACAAATGCAGTCATTTTGGAAGAAAGACATAAAACAATCACCTACTTCCCAGATTTCTTAAATGGAAGATAATGGATAAATATATTTAGCCTTTCCTTGATGATCAAGCTGTGAGCTTTCAGAAGCAAACCGTTATGAAGTTGAAGAAGCATAGTGCCAGGTGCCCCGCAGACTGGGAAGCAATAATGAAATGAGCCAAATAACCAACTATACAAAGCAGATAGAAGACTCAATGCAGAGCAATACTCGGTCACTTAGTAGTAAGGAAAGGTATCAACTGGCCCGGATTAAATAATTGTTAGCCTCAAGATTTCAGTCTGGTATAGGAGTCAGACAAGAGAATCAGTGGTTGCAATTTCAAAATGTGCTATAACAGGGACAGGGAACACACAAAGTGTCATCGAATTTACTCAGCCTTGTTACCCAAGACACAGTTTGAAAAAGGTGACACTAGAGCTGAGATATTAAGAATGAGTAAGAATTAGCTGTGCATGTAACGGGTGAAGGGCATTCCAGGTATAGAAAATAGCACAGACAAAAATATGGACCTATGGATGCTAACAAAACACAGGGCTTTGGGTAAAATGTAAGCAGGTTGGCATAGCTAAAACAATGGATTAAGAAATACTCTTGGAAAAGAGGTGGAAACAGGATGTTAGGACAAGCTTACAAAGGCATTGTATGCTCTAGGTAGTCTGGCCTTATACTGATAGAAAAAAACATTTTTTTGCAGAATTTTAAGCAGGATATTTGTTTCAGAAGTTATGGGAGATGGAAGGCTGAAGGTATTGTTAGGAAGCAACTCTACTGCTAGAAGTTAGATGACCAATAATTCAATCCTGAACTCAGTAATGTGCAGATGTAGAAGGGATAGACTATAGAGATCCAATGAGAAGACAGAATTGACCAAATGGATGTAGGCAGTGTGGTAGGAGATAACAGAATGGCTTCCAATTCCATGCTTTGGTGATTAGGTAGATGCTGGTGCCATTCATGGTGATAAGGAATACAGAGGAACAGTATGCATTTCAGTTTTATATGTATTTATTTTTGTGAGGGTTAGTTTTTTAATTTTTAAAATCTGTGTATTAGGAGAGGGTAAAGAGGGATTTGTGGAAGAGGGAGACATTCAAGCTTCAGATACCTGCTTCTTAACCAAGTGGTTGATGTACTTAAGTGATAGGTCAAACCAGGGACAGAGGTATTTCTCAGCAAGGGCAGATAAAATAAGAGGGTCAGGGACAAAACCCTTTGAAGAATAAAGGAGTAGGGAAAAGTAGGAAAGGTAGGTAGAAAATGGTGCCTCAGAAGCCAAGGAAAGAAAGTTTCCATTATCATGAGAGAATAGTGTCAATTATTAGAGATGCCTGAGAAAGGCCCACTGGTTGAAGCAATATAGAGGGTGGGGGCTAGGAGTCATATTGTTGCAGGTTTAAGAGTGAGTGGGAAGTGATTGGTTGGGAGATCAAGAACTTGGGATGGGGAACACAGTATTTGTTATGAGAAGTTTAGAGGGACAAAAAAAGGTAGACAGAAGGGGGACACTGGGTCAAGAAAGGATATCTTCAGGGTGCGAGGGACTTAAGTGGTTACACGATCAAAGAAAAAGCCATGAGTTTTTTACAGGTTGAAGATGCCTCCTGGGAGGCAGGAGAAATCCAATTCTAGAAGCACTGACCAGAAGGAAAGCTACTGAGACTCCAGAAGAAAGGAACAGCGTAGACGGTGGTATGTTTGCAGAGATAGGAAGCAGCTAGTATGCTGAACCACAACTTCTATTTTCCATTTCTTTGCCTCTTCCTGCCCTAATTCTCCTCCTCGCTTGCAATTTACCAGGGATTGATAAATCAGATAATTATGCTTATTAGAACTGTGCCCAAAAGAATGAATAGCTGCAAGGCAAATCTGTATTTTCATGTAGGAAATGTGCCAGCCTTTCACTCGTCTCTGGAGCAACAACTGGGAGCAATATGCAGTCCTAGAGTTTATGGACTTCATGACATCAGCTTTGGCTGCCAGCTCAATGATCTTTTTCACTTGCTTCTTGGTTTTGTTAACAATCAGGATAGCTGAGATTGCCAGATGTGACTTTTGTGGATTTATGGTGTTAAGATCACCCAGTGAGTCCTCCCCTTCAATTTCCCAAATTACCAGCCAGCATATAAACAGCTGGGTGACATGTACCATAAAGTATTATGCCTTGGATTTTATATAACTTGGTTTTTAAAAAATTCATTAGTTAGTAGATTAATTTCTCATTCTGGAAACAAATTCAAAGTCCTCTCTTTCCCAAATTGGGTATTTGACCCAATTTGAAACGACTGAAACGACTTTAATAAATACTGCCAATAAGGCTTTCATGTAAGACAAATATTCTTAGATCAAAAAGGCAATTCCACTAATACAAAGATTTTTCTAGATGCTGTCATTTACCTAAAATGCTCTCAATTAGTATGTGAAGTGTTAATTTATAATAACTATTGATTTTATGAATTCAACCTGCAAAAATTCTTCAGGTAATGGAAAGATATTTTGGTAAACAGAAATTTTAATAAAATCACAACTTGAAAAACCTTCTGTAAGTCATTCTGACCTGCTCTATCTGCCTAATGTACACTTGAGACCATACTGAAAATATTTCTGGAGAATGGAAAAGTGGAAGAGTTTAATAATCACAGAAGCAGTGAAGAATTTTAGAAGTAAAATTTCATGGCCATTGAAATCTCAAGGAAAATGTTCATGAGATTTTTAAAATGCTGTTAATCTTCAATTTTATGTTAGTTCAGAAATTTGTCAGATACACTTTTCAGGGTGAGGGTTGAAAAGTCAAGATGTACATTTATAATAAAATAGAAAACAAACACCTCTTTAAAACCAATGAGTTAAATTTCTCTTTAGAAGAATCAGAATTAAGAGGCACATTTTTATGTGACATTTATCACATACCTTTTAGATCTACAGTCAAACTGCTTGAAGTTTATTACACGGATCTGAAAAGATACTTGAAACTACTCACTCTATACTAGTTTCAAAAATATGATAATTATTGATGCAGAAAATTAGGTACTAGGATAAAAGATCGGAAAAGGCAATGGCACCCCACCCCAGTACTCTTGCCTGGAAGATCCCATGGACGGAGGACCTTGTAGGCTGCAGTCCATGGGGTTGCTAAGAGTCGGATACGACTGAGCGACTTCCCTTTCACTTTTCACTTTCATGCACTGGAGAAGGAAATGGCAACCCACTCCAGTGTTCTTGCCTGGAGAATCCCAGAGACGGGGGAGCCTGGTGGGCTGCCGTCTATGGGGTCGCACAGAGTCGGACACGACTGAAGTGACTTAGCAGTAGCAGGATAAAAAATCAGGAGATAAGTAGGAGAAAGATGAGCCTAAGACAATATAATATTATCTACTTAAATAAACAGAAATAAAAATGCTATAATCCTAAAAATATCTTGATTCTTTTAAGAATTCCTCCTAAAAAAATGCAATACTTCAGATGGTATGTTTTACACTTGATGAAAATATGTTTTTTATCCCTAACAAGTAGATTATCAGGTTTCTTCTAAAAATACTCAGATGTATATTTTTCTTCACTGAAATGAAAAATTTCACTCAAAGAAATACAAGTAACAAGACTTGAAAACCCTCAACCCCCAGATGAAAAAACTGAGAGACCCCAGTTGAGTAGCTTGACCCAAGGCACATGGTAGCTAGTAGAGTTAAGAGCTGTGATGATTAACTGGCAGTCACAGGCTTAACTGGGTAATCCAGAGGAAAGCCAGCCAGGTTGCTAAATGGTTGTGTGTGACACACTAAGGTAGACTGGGAAGTCATCTAAAAATTGGAAGTTTCATGCATTTTAAGGTGATCTGAGAGAAAGATTACATACAATCCTGTTTTGGCTTGGATCAATAGCTTGGTTTGTATCGCTGCAATGTACAGATATTAAATATCAGCCTCAATTTAGGTGTTGAGAAAAGTATACAGAGATACTCTGTTGCTTTTACAGTAAAATATTCTAAATCATTGGTTTCCTAACTGGCTACACATTAGATTCAACTGGGGAGCTTACACACACACATGCATCCCATACACATCTCATCCCCGACCTGATTTTTACTCTGTAGCCACTCCAACATCAGTAAGGACCTATACACACACACACACACACACACACACACACACACACACAACTCTCCCAGACAGTAATACACAGAACATTCTGGAAATAATTTAGTTCTAGGCATTTTTGAAGTTTTTCCTTTTGGAAGAAATTGCCATTATATAGTATACAAAATCTAGACTTTAGCCAACAGGAAAGAAATGTGAGCAAATTTCCTTAAGAAATAAAAGAATCTTTATTGTTTGTTTTAGAAGCAATATGTTGAGCAAGTGGACAGTCAAATAACCGAAGAGAAATACCATACATCAACTAGTGGTTTAAACATTTGAGGAAAAAAACATGAAAAGCATTTACATGGACCAGACTCTTTATACAAATGCTAACCCATGAGAAACACCCAGAAACCAAATAGAGTGTTAGACCATCAAGATGTAAACCCAGTAAAACAAAACTACAAAAGGTACAAAGAACACGTGGCTATACGAATAATAGTGTAATAGCATATAAACTGGCCCATGTAAAATACGAAAATAGTCAATTAAGTCAGATTCTCTATAAAACAGTGCTAATTAGAGGTATTTTAATATGAATCAGGTATATAATCTCAAGGTAGAAACTTCTAGAAACATTAACAGCATTAAGCCAGTGCCACTTGCTTGTGCTTCCAATTTTTATTTTTTAAAAAAGCTGCTTTGACTCTTGAGAAATATCTAAGGCTCATACTCTTGGAAGCGTTGTCCATTCCTATAAGGGTAACAATCTTACACTAAAACATTATTTAAATAAAGATTTTTTAAAAAATCAGATTTATATTTAGCCTTTAAAAAGTGCCTTAAGCTGGCAAAGCAGCTCCAAGTAGCTTTCTAGAGAGGGGCTCTAGACATTAGGTGGTGCAGGTGAAATGGAGTTTGGTGCCTCTCCCCAGAGCACAAAACTTAACAAAAAGTACGTGAATTGATGATGCTACCGTAATGAACAATAATAACATAAGCTTTGATTAGCACTGAACTATTTAAGTACGAAAGCCACATTAGTAAATGTAGCCATCAATGTAAGCTGGAAAGGAAGAACAGCTTTTTCGTCAACGAAGAGGAGACCAAGATTTTGGGGTTAGGTCCAAGTTCTTTATCTAGGACATACTGGCATTTCTTCTTTAAGGAAAAGGAAAGAATAAAACAAACTACCACCAACACGGAGACTCAAAGACTAAAGAGAAATCTACATAAATCTAGTGACATTAATATTAGCACTGTGAGTAGGGGCCAATTTATGGGTACAAAGAACTAACACCCCAAATTGGCACTGCCTAGCAATTATCTCTAAAGCATCTAGAAAATGGATTGAAATGCCCAGGTGGAATAGTCTTTTATCTTACCATTTAAAAGGCTGAATTACTCAGTTGCTTTTTTTTTTAAAGAAAGGACTCAACAGTTAAGATTAACACCTATTCTAAAATTTTAAAAGCTTCTGTATCTTTTGTCACTACAGCCATATTAAGTACAAGTGTACTCAAAAGGCATTAGAAAAGCATGCATTGCTAAGAACATAATACTATTAGACCCTGTTCACATCTACTGGCATATCTCTCATAGTCAAATATGCAGCAATGCCAAAGCAGCTAAGTTAACCTGCAAACAAAATCATTAAGAAATGCAAAATGAGCAAGTACAAATCCACCATAGAATGTGTTGTCTCAATTTGACTACATACGAGGGTGGGGAGGGGGTTAAGCTCTTTTTCCTAAACTGTGTATTTCTAATCAGAATGTCTCAAGTGACAACAACGAAATACTAATTCAAGACAATGTAAAACAGAATCTATAATCCATGCGATTTTGCACATTTGGGGGGGGGAGGTGCTATAAAAATGTTTTAAATTCCTTAGTTGGAAAAGCCAAAATCATGTGATTAATTTATAGTTTATCATTTTAGGGGTGTTTTTTTAACTATTTGAGTTTGAAATCCCCCAATACCACCTGTTTTAAGATCAGCACTGTAAACTATATATACCTTAAGTTGAACAGTATTGCATGTTGGAATTTGTACTTGCTTTTATTATCATGTAGATTAGTGTTACAGAGTCTGATATCCAGCATAACTTTTTCTTCTGCCAATTAGGTAAGCAATCACTATAACGATAATCAAGCCTGAAAGACCAGCACCAACTATAATTGGTATTAGAATGGTGTCATCATCCAGCGAACACTCTTGGGCTGTAGGTGAGAAAAAGTGTGTAACAAAGAATGAGTATAATAAAAAAGAAATGATGTTCCAAAAGTAAAAGATGTTCATTAAAAAGTCAGAAAATGCTCTTAAAAGATCAACTTTAAGTAATTAAGACAGGTCTATTTTTATGATAAAGCTACATAAATTATGGATTGTTCTAGAATCAAAATCCTCAAACTTATTTGTCCTTTCATTCATGTATGTTTGTATGTATTAGATAGATATGCATGTATACTCATTTATGTAAAACACATACATGTGTCTATATTTCTTTGTTTATATATTCCAAGTGCTTTCCAAAATAGGAGTATTACTTTATCAGAAATGAAGGGAGCCAATCTAGCCAGATTTCTACATAGCCAGTTTAGACTCTTCGTGGCAGAGTGATGTCTTTAGGGAAACTGGCAGATCAGGAAGGTTTCATCACGGGATCAGAAGAGCCACACTGTAGCCTGTGAACCAAATCTGGCCCAAAGGCTAAAAAAATGCCTTTTGAACATTTTTAAATGATTGGGGGGGGGGGACAAAAGCAAAAGAAGATGATTTTGTGATTCATGTGAATTACATGAAATTCAAGTTTCTGGTATCCACAAGGCAAGTTTTACTGGAAAACAGCCACGTTCACTTGTTTACTGCCTGTGGCTCTTTTTCACGCCACAACAGCAGAGCTCAACAGTTGTGACAGAGACCATATGGCCTCCAAAGCTGAAACGCTGTCTGAGCCTCTACAAAAAAAAGCCTGCAGATTCTCAACTTTAAGGAAACGCTTCTAGTGGCTGCTAAAGTCAAGAAACTGAGACCGCTGACTAATTTGAGTGCGTTTACCAATTTATCAATCCAGTCAGGGCTCACAGGGGCTATCTTTTCCATTTCTAGAGAGCAGTCTGATTCAGTAAAATCCATCAACACTCTTACCTTACTCCTCCTACACAGTCGAGTATTACCGGTCAAGAACCTAGTACTAAATGTTGTATACTCCTTTGGGTGATATTTTTAATTCTATGTATATGAAAACCAAAGCGGCAAATAAGAGAAAAAATACAGCTCATCTGTATTTTAGCTGACTAGATTAACAGGCTTGAGCTGACTGCACACTGCAAATAATCTGAAGTTCAACACAAATCTGGACTTAAAACTTGAAGGTAATAATGTAGGGGAGGAGCTTGATAAAGACTCAAAAGTAAAACGATGAAAGGATCAAAATAATTGAGAAGGAAATGGTAACCCACTCCAGTATTCTAGCAGGGAAAATCCCACGGACAGAGGAGCCTGGTGGGCTACAGTTCACGGGGTCGCAGAGAGCCAGACACGACTGAGTGACTGAGCGCACAAGCAAAATCTGACCAAGGGGACCATGAATTCTTGGGACTATGTTTTAATTCTGATCAACCCCTCTAATCACAAGAATGATAGCGTCAAGAGCCTAATTTATTCTGGCCTAACCAAGGCCGGCTAGGTGTTCAGCACTACTGCAAAACCGCTGAGCAGCTCATAGCATATGCACTTTCAGATGCAGCTTCCACATTTCTTTCTAAACCACTGAATTCATTGTTGAAAGGATGTGGATGACTGATGTGGCTCTGCTTGGCAGAGCTGTGATCCACAAATCATCCATTTTATGTAATCGGGTTTAAAAGACGAGTCAATTAAGGAATTTTATGTACTTTCCCTCTTCATGCAGATTTTAATCTTGTAATGCCAAATGCATCTTTGATAATCGTATAAACACAGTGTAATGAGCCGTTCACAAAGCTTTCACTAAAAATCTGTTAAATACCACCATTAGCCCTGTGTAGACCTTCAAAGAGCCTCATTCACACTGGCACATGCTTTTAAAACTCTCCAGATCATTCTAGCTGGCCAAAACATAGGCCACATCTGAGACTTTCCTACCACAATCTTTTGTCTTAATAAAATGAGACCAAACTGCTTTAATTCGAGTATGAAAATGTTTCCAGCGAGAAGATGGCCCCAAGAAGGCAGTCAAGATGCTCAAAAACCGCTGCTCCCCAGTGCCATCCTTCCCACAAATAACAACCCATGGAGGAGTGTCTGCATCTTATGTTCAGTTCAGTCGCTCAGTCGTGTCTGACTCTGTGACCCTATGAATCGCAGCACGCCAGGCTTCCCTGACCATCACCAACTCCCGGAGTTCACTCAAACTCATGTCCATCGAGTCGGTGATGCCATCCAGCCATCTTATCCTCTGTCGTCCCCTTCTCCTCCTGCCCCCAATCCCTCCCAGCATCAGAGTCTTCCAATGAGTCGACTCTTTGCTGAGGTGGCCAAAGTATGTAAAGCTCACTTAAAGGACCTATCAGTTTTTAGCCTTAAGAACTTTGCTGCAAATGATTTTGAGATTACAAAACACACTTAATTTGAGCAAAATGATTAGCTAATACAGTCACACCACTTTCTCAGGGCTATAAGAGTCGAGAGGTGAATTCCTATTTCTCTATTCCAGGGCTTAAATTTCCACGACTCAAAAGAAAAGCCACCTAGCAGTCAACCTATGAGCATAAATTATTAATAAAACTTGCTGATTCTTACCAGTAGAATACTTTCCTTCTGTCACACTGAAAGGCTGAACCCTTAGATCAAAGGTATTTATCTGAAATGCTCCAGACACAGAAACGGTCTGCTCTTTGTTGCACATATAAGAACTTCCCAGGGGAGCATCCCAGTAGCTGAGATTGGTATTTGAAACGCTGTAAACTTTAAAGGAAAAAAAAAAATGTTAGTAACTTCTCATCCTGTCAATACTTTTTTAAAAAGGGGGGAGGGGGAAGACAATCCTGAGGAATTTTCTGTGAAATACGGGAGAGTTCAGGGTACAGGGTCTGCCCACAAAAAGCCATTCTTAAGATCACTAACTAGGTTCCCTATCTCTTTGGATGTTGCAACAGTCTAAAACCCAGTCACATTCTTAACTATTACTTACTATGCTTTGAAAATACAAGATATTGCGGAAGATAAAACCGGTTCTAAGTTATGGTCAAAGCCCAATTTTAACATAGAATCTTCTGTTCCATTAAATAAGGCACTTGTCATTAAATTATCTTGTTATTTGGTAACAAGATAAGTATGGTTTGTATTCTTTCAGTGAAACCTATACTCCTCCCTACCTCCCAGGCCAATGTTTTGCTTACCAGAGCCATTAACCAAAATCATGCTGACATTCACCTCCTTCAGATAGAATCGGTTTTCATTCTTCTGTGTGAAAAAAAGCATCCAGTTAGTCAATGCATCACAGCTGTTTACAGACACAGTTAACATCTATGGAAGGAGAGCAATCTAATACTATAACTCAGAAGATCCAACCATGGATTAGACCTGGCCCAGGAGCACAAATTGCAAATAAGTCAAGAGACTCAAAATGTGACTGATACCCTTTTACCTCTTCATTTTTGTTTCCAGCTTTGGGACCAGAGATGATGTGCTCACCTGGTTCCCAGACACTCAGCAATTCACTCCCTCCATTCTGATCTTTCTGTCACTTTCCAAGCCCTTACCACCTCTAGCCTGGATCACAACAGCCTCTTCACAGGGCTCCCTGCCTTTCTGCCTGTCCAGCTCTGTTTTTCCTCCAATGCTATTTTCTTTCTGAAGCATTAAGCTGATCAGAGGATCCTTCCAATTACTTCACCGCTTAGTATGTACAAGATAACACATCTAAGTGTTCCAGGGAGCCAGCAAAATGGACACATTTGGATCCTGCCCCCATTGCGTTTACAATCTGCCAGAGAAGACAAATAAAAATAAATAACCATACTACAAAAAAAAGTGATAAATTATGAATAAAAGGAGAGGAATTCCAACTAGGGAAGGAGCAAAGGCAACAGAAGGTTAGGGATGGGCTCTCTGAATGGGGTAGGATTCAATTAGGAAAGAAGCACAAACAAGTATTCAAGAAGGGAAGAGCCTGAATAAAGAAGTCAGAAATGAGCATCATCGCAAGCACACTGGCATCTGAAAACTTTAAGCACTGTTCCTAAAACTTTACCCAGGAGGCTTCATGAAAGAATTACAACACCCCATTTTGAGATGGGATAACTGATCCATGGAGGGTGTTGAGCAACTTCCGCAAGGCTACAGAGTTAGCTGGGATTTGACCCCAGGGAGTCTGGCTGTGGAGCCTGAGTGCTGGTTCCTCGGCCACTCTCCTACCACACTGGATGTGCACAGGGAACAGGGTGACGGAAGCATGAGCTTCACGACAAGGGAAAGAAGGAAACATAAAGCTGGATATGCAGGTTACTTTGCACAGCGGGGAGAGGAGGCTTGAACTACCCCAGGCATGGAATTTAGATGTTTTCTTGTTGGCAAAACAGAACTACTGCAGGTTTCTGAGAAAGAGCTGAGCTTCAAGAAGATTCAGCTGATGCCGAAGTACATTAGGGGAGGGGAGGAGAAGGGGGGAGCTAGTTAGGAGGTGGTCTGAAACTAGATAGGAGGTAAGTGGTAATGGAGGGCGGAATCAGTAGGGAATGAAAACAAGGGGGCAGACTAAGAGAACTTCGGGAGAAAGCACACAGAAGTCTTGACAACGCCACCCCATCTCTCCTTGGTTCGCCATTCAAGGCTCTCCACAATTTGTCCCAAACACTCTTCCAAACTTATGATTCACTAAACATGTTCCATGCCTCATTTTCCACCTGGTCTTGATTGTGTTCCTTTATCCAGGGATATTCTGTACTTTTTCACTTATTCCCCTTATACTCCATATGTACACATCTGGCCCATTCTTGAATGTCCAGCTTTAACGCCATCTCTTCTGTAAAACCCTCCTGACTCTCCTCCAGCCAGAATTAATGGCTCGTTCCTCTATACTTCCATTGTTGTGTTGGGGCGCTCAGTCATGTCTGACTCTTTGTGAGCCCACGGACTGTAGCTCGCCAGATTCCTGTCCATGGAACTCTCTAAGCAAGAATATTGGAAGCAGCCATTCCCTTCTCCAAGGGACCTTCCTGATCCAGGGATCGAACCTGGGACTCTTGTGTCTCCTGCAATAGCAGGCAGATTCTTTACCACTGAATCACCTGGGAAGCCCTCCTTTACTCCCATAGCACTTTGTACTTTCCTCTGGTCTAACACTCATCCCACTTTGAATGCACCTCCTACAGCACAGTCTACTTTTCCACAGAATCAAATCCAAAAGCCAGCAGGGCATTCAAGGCCTTCCATAAAAGTGGTGGTTATCTGTACACTGTTATCTTTATCACTTGGGGACTTCCCCAGTGGCTCAGTGGTAAAGAATCTGCCTGCCGACGCAGGAGATGCAGGCTAGATCCCTGAGTCAGGAAGATCCCCTGGAGAAGGAAACAGCAACTTGCTCCAGTTCTCTTGCCTGGAAAATTCCATGGACAGGAGACTGGTGGGCTACAGTTCATGGGGTCACAAAAGTTGGATGCAACTGAGTGCATGCACGCACACACCTTGACCGATAGATTATGGGCATCTTAAGAACACAGGCCTTCTTCTTTGTATCCCACCATAGCATCCTGTGGTGTTGTTGTTTAGTCGCCAGTCGTGTCCACCTCTTTGCGATCCTGTGGACTGCAGCATCAGGCCTCCCTGTCCCTCACCACCTCCTGGAGTTCCCCAAGTTCATGTCCACTGGAATGGTGATGCCATCCAGCCATCTCATTCTCTGACACCCTCTTTTCCTTTTGCCCTCAATCTTTCCCAGCATCAGGTCTTTTCCAATGGGGAAAAAAAAAAACCCCACATGCCTTGTCATGGCGAATGGCTTGCGTAACTCAAGCTACGAGCTCTGCAGTGTAAGGCCATCCAAGACAGACGGCTCATAGGAGAGTTCTGACAAAATGTGATCCACTGGAGGAGCGAATGGCAAACCACCCCAGGATACTTGCCATGAGAACCTCATGAACGGTATAAAAAGCATCCTGTATATGCACTGAATTCAATTATCCTGACAGGCAACTGTCATGATAGGACTGAAGGTGAGGTGGGCCCCACTGAACTCTGGTGACACTGTAGGTATTTCTAGACTTTTCAAAGTGCCTGTAGCAGGGTTAAAATGTCACTATTTTGAACCACATTTTAGAACAGTCTTCTGGAATTAAGCATTACATATTTCCCCATGAGAGTCAGAAAAAACCATGTTCCCTTTAGGATCCTACCTCAGCTAGAAAGATCAAGCTCACTCACTCAAAAGGGAATGAATCTAAAATCTTGCTTTCTTCGTTCTTATTGACTACAATATAATCTCTATGAGATAACTTGGGAAGCTTGCTCTACCACATTGAAGATGACAAGCGTAACTATACATTCTTAATAGCAGTTCACTGGTCATATGTGTACTGTAATGGAGAAATTATTTACATATTGGAAAAAGAAGATTTTTATAAACCTTTCTAAAATATAATCATCAATTACTCCGCTTATTTTCCATAGAGGAAAAAGGCTTTATACTCAAAATACCAAGTTTAGACAAGAAACAAAGACATACCTAACTTCGCATATATCAGATGTTGAAGCTATTTCCCCATCCCCAGATATGAGTAATCTGATTTAAAAGCACAACTGTTTTTAGCCCCTTATATATTAACTGTTGGTGGGTTAGCAGGTTCCCTCATGGGTAGCTAGCCCCTCCTCCCCATTCCAATTTGTCATAACCCGTGCACGCACATGCACACACACATACACCCTTCAAAAAATTATGGGGATAACAACTGCTTCTGAGAAGGTAGAAATAAAGGTCCCCAATGATTAATTTATGCTAGCTAGAAGTAGAACATGCATGAAAACTTCTGTTTAGGGTCCATCCAGCCTTTGATAGGACCATGAACAAAGAACACCTGGATGCCACCATTATAAACTATCCTGACGTAGTACATGCAGAGCCTTGGACACAGTGAGTACTCAGTAAGTGTTAGCTATCATTATCAGTGATACTCTGACCAGTAATATAACCCTGAAAAAGCCTAAATATTATAAGAGATAAACAGGAGAATTTTCTAACCAATAATGGAAAAAAACTATGGAAAGTACTTTGTCTTTTATAAGTAGACTTTATTATTACATATATCTATTTGGACAGATTAGATTTTTTTTATATGGGTTAATTCTTACTCCTACCCTAAGGTCTATATAACAGCAGAAGAGGAGAATAAGCCCAGTCCACAGAACATGGAAGTGACCCTGCGGGATTAATAGGAATCAGTGGACTATACTGTATAATTAAGTAGTGTTGAAATGGAAAATAGAGATAATTATCCCCCTCAACACAGAAACATACACACCCATTCACACAGGGACTTTCAGATGTGTTTCTGAGAGAATGATCCTAATTCTTCATGAACCAGTTACTCACCACAGCAAAGACAAAGTCAAGATACTTGATGTTGCTGCTGCTCAACCTGAGCAGAGCAGTTTGAGGTTGGCAGCTGCCAGTAGCATTGGTTGTGTTGGGATTGATATTAAAAACTGAAGCAACCTTTAGGGGAAGAGGAGGGGAGAAAGGCATAGATTAACCAAAAAAATCTATAGCAAAACCTTATATTCCAATAAGATCAAGTTCATGGAGAACAAAAACTCCTTTTGTCTCCTGGATATTTAAATGTATGATGTCTTACTTTCAAAGCTGGTACAAGCCCCTCAAGCTGTAACTCAGCAGACTTTAAAAAAAAAAAAGGGAAGACAAGAGGGAAGCTTCCTCAAACAATGAGCCAAATGAAAAGACATTTTTTATGGAGCACAAGAGCCATCTGTCTAGCTTGTTTAAGTCCCAAGACACTGGAAATGGGATCGGTTCGCCAGAACGCCCTCTGTAGGCCCAATAGAGCTTTGCAAGCAGAAGTGCCGTTAGGCACTCCTTTCTCTATATACCATTCAAATCATCAAACAGCTGGAGAAACAGCTGCACTCTTCCAAGTTTACAGTGTTAGTCACTCAGTTGTGTCCGACTCTTTGGAACCCCATGGTCTGACCACAGAATTCTCTAGGCAAGAATACTGGAGTGGGTTGCTATTCCCTTCTCCAGGGGATCTTCCTGACCCAGGGATCGAACCAGGGTCTCCTGCACTGCAGGCAGATTTTTTACCATCTGAGCCACCAGGGAAGCCCTCACATAAAAGTGTGAAGGAGTTGTATTTTTAAACTAACTGAAACAAAGATCAACTGCTTGGACTTCCCTCGTGGTGCAGTGAATAAGAATCTGCCTGCCAATGCAGGGGACTCAGGTTCCATCCCTGGTCCAGGAAGATCCCACATGCCATGGAGCAAATAAGCCCGTGCGCCACAACCACTGAGCCCCATATGCCTAGAGCCCATGCTGCACAACAGAGAAGCCACCACAGTGAGAAGCCTGTGCACATTAACGATGAGTAGCCCCCACTCACCGCAACTAGAGAAAGCCCACCCAAAGCAATGAAGACCCAGCACAGAGAAAAATAAGTAAAAATAAATAAATAAAATAAAATAAAATAAAAAACTGCTCATATTGTGACCTGGTGACGGGAAAAGAATCTACACCCCAAAGAGTCCCTTAAACTAATAGGTTTCCTGCTGGCCAAGACAATCCTTTGACAGCAACATTAACTCTTTACGGTTGTATTAACTCTAATTAGTCACAACTCTACAAGACAACATCAGATCAGTATTTAAAACTCCATCAGTCTATTACACCACTCTTGGGCTGAAGGCTGGACCCACTACATTGGAAAGGAGATACAGAAAAGAATGTATCAATAAAAACAGGCAACTATACCTTATCATGAGTAATGTTCAGCTGCAGCCCCATGGTAGCCAGAAGACAGGTACCATTGCTATTTACAACTGAATAGGATCCGACCACTGGTTTTGTTGGAGATGGCGCCGTGGTGGGAATGATGGGCACGGCAGTGGTTACAGTTTTATCTTTATCACACAAAAACTCTAAAACATACAAGGACAAAATAAACTGTTTAACTCATAAGGTCAGGGAAGAGCAACATATTTCTCAAAACAGAAGTCCAAAAGGATTATATTCGGGATAAGGAATGTCTTGAAAGTGTTATTAGTATTTTAAACTAAATGAGGCGGAGGTCCTCAAACTGCTGCTTCACATGCAGACAATCTTTAAAAAGTTATGACACAGCAGATGGACTCCAGACACATACAAATGCTTTATCTACTCACATGTGGCCACACACTCATCTTTTTATACCCTTTATTCCCTCCCAAATTATCACCTGCTTCTGAGATGAAAATCAGAGATTTAAGTTTGAAAACAGTTCACCCCTACGTTAAAAAAAAAAGTGTTTTTAACTAAAAAAACAGTTTAAAAATCACTGAAGGATTTAAATACAAATGAACCTTTTATCTGTGTTGCCCCTACAGCAAATCATAGGCATTTCAACTTCTTAGGAAGTGTTGGCCGTTTTCCAGAACTGGTGACTGACAAATTACTGAATTTCCAATAAAGTCACGTAAAAGTTACCAAATCAATTTATACAAGTCAAGATTAGAACACAGAAATCCAATTTCTCAGCTTTTGTCTGGGATCTTCAAAAGCTTAGAAACTGAGGATCAAATGCTATTTGAGGATTTGTTCCAACCAAGATTAGGTTTTATCCACGGAGAGCACCAGAGGTAGGGTATTTCAGAAAATCATTCCGCCACATGTCCATCAGAAACCTTTAAGTGCAAGCTCTACCAGAATAAGGATTGTCGTTATTTATAAAAACTTTACAGTGCAATGAAGCTGTAAGTCTTACCATATAAATGCTTCAGATGATACTTCAACTAAAGCTTCTTGGTATACTCTCATCTTAAGTCAGGACCCAAGTACAGAAACGTCTCACCTGTTGTGCTCA
Source organism: Capricornis sumatraensis (assembly GCF_032405125.1). Taxonomy (NCBI): domain Eukaryota; kingdom Metazoa; phylum Chordata; class Mammalia; order Artiodactyla; family Bovidae; genus Capricornis; species Capricornis sumatraensis. The sequence continues at coordinate 37,762,049 of NC_091092.1, read as the reverse complement.
CTGTGCCATTCTGGACAAACGCTTGTACATGAACATCCCAATAGTGCTGGACAACATCACTTTTTTCTAAGGTTGACAAACTATTGCATCTAAAGATGTCATTCAATGGAATCTTGAGTGCCACACGATTATTAACAGTAAAAACTCCTGTAAGATAAGATTTAACAACAGCTATTTCCAAGAAGGTAGGAGGAAAGTGATCATATAAATACATAGACTTTCACCTTTTCTGTATGCCTGCCCCACCCCACTCCTGAAGTGACAACAGACAAGGCCTGTTCAGGGACCGACAAATTCACTGTGGCTAAAAACAAGGGGTTAAGAGGAAAGGGGTGATGGGGATTAGGAAGGAAAGATAAGTTGCAGGTGGTCACACTTTGCAGCATGTTCTATGACCTAAGGACAGGTTGGGCATTGTTTTGTTAGCAACAGAAGGTGAGTTTCAGTTTTTAAAGCTGGAAATAACAAACGTGTCATTTAAGGAAGACAGCAAAACTGTAGAGGTCAGGCAGAGCAGAAAACTTTTTAAGCAGAGTCATTTAAGACATAAACTAGTTAGTAGGCTAATGACCTGGTTAAGGGGAAAGATGAGGGCTTCCCTGGTGGCTCAGTGGTAAAGAACCCGCCTGCCAATGCAGCAGACATGGACTGGCTCCCTGATCTGGGAAGGTCCCACATGCCGCAGAGCAATCGAGCCTGTGCTCCAGAGCCCACATGCTACAACTACTGATGCCCGTGCGTCCTATGGTCCATGCTCCACAACAAGAAGCCACCTCAATGAGAAGCCCGCATACCACAACTAGAGAGAAGCGACTGGTCACCACAAGTAGAGAAAAGCGTGACAGCAACAAAGATCCAGCACAAAATAAATAAATAAATAAAAGTATAAAAAAGCAGGGGAGATGAGGAGTTGCCGCCTAAACCAAGAGAGTGAGGAGCAATAAGAAGAGAGCAGGCGTGCGTGCTCTGTCATGGTTGACTCTTTGTGACTCCATGGAGTGTAGCCCGGCAGTTCCTTCTGTCCATGGGATTTCCCAGGCAAGAATTCTGGACTGGGTTGCCATTTCCTCCTCCAGGGGATCTTCCTGACCCAGGGATTGAACCCACATCTCCTGCACTGGCAGGCGGGTTCATTACCACACTGATCCACCAGGGCAGCCCAAGAAGAGAGCAGAGAGGCAAATTGAAAACACATATCTAAGGCAGAGGCAATGGGACTTAGCGACAAAACAAACAAGAGAGATGGGATAATCAAGGATTATTTTTGTGCTACAATCCCAAAGTAAGTGAAAGTAACTAAAATGAGTTTTTGAAACCTCTTCCTGGACAGAATTTAGAGACTACTCCATTTTAGGAACATCTCAGAATACGAAAGCAATAAGTTACTGCCTTTCTGTGCAGTTATTATAATGCCTATAGTGAAATGCCAAAGGGAAAAAAAATTTAAACCAATGAACCAGAACAGTTTCCTCCAAAACCATTTTTCACTGTTAACTAAGTGAACAGATGTCTGAACTGGCTGTACATAGACAGACCTCAAAAAACAAATGAGTCCAAAAACAAGTCATAGACACCGGAGTTACATTATAAAACTTGTCATTTTTAAAATGATGTATTGTGTCTGAACATATATTGACACATATATTAGTCAAACACAAACATATAGACAAGAAGGCCACACTCCTAACTCCCAAGAGTGGTCCCTTCTTGGGAGGCAGGGAAGAAAATGGTGCTGAGGAGTGGGTACAAAGGAAACCTCTAGAGTACCTGGTAAGGTTTTTTATTTCTTGAAATAAAACAATGAGGCAAATATGGAAAAAACAGCATTAGTTCTAGGTAATGGGTTTATGTGTGGTTCTGTTATTTCCTGTACTTTTCTATTTCTACACTGTAATTTTTTAAAATTTTTCATTTATTTAACACCAAATACATTTTGTATTGGGGAATAGCCGATTAAGTGAAGGGACTCAGCCATACATATACATGGTGGCTTAGACGGTACAGAATCCGCCTGCAATGAGGGAGACCTGGGTTTAATCCCTGGGCTGGGAAGATCCCTGGAGGAGGGCGTGGCAACCCACTCCAGTATTCTTGCCTGGAGAATCCCCATGGACAGAGGAGCCTGGCAGGTTATAGTCCATGGTGTCGCAGAGAGTCAGACACGACTGGGCGACGAAGCACATTCTCCCCCCAACTTCCCATCCAAGTTGGCACATAACACTGAGAAGCATACACTGTATTTTAATCACGGAAAAGAAAAATTTAAAGGAAACAGCAGGAGGTAATTCCCTGGCAGTCCTTTGGTTAGGACTCCAGTCTTTCACTGCCAAGGATGCGGGTTTAATTGCTGGTTGGGGAACTAAACTCCGAGAAACTGTCGCACATCCAAAAACAAAAAACAACTTCAAAGTCACTTCAATTACCAGATGCCTAAAAATAGGATACTAAATTATCTCAAAAAACTATCGACAGTTTAAGGGAGTCATTTAAAATCTCAAATAGCTTCAAATATTACAGAAGCTAGCAATAAACATTGTAGCTTCCCTTAGGAAACTAAGACCCCACAAGCCATGTGGTACAGCCAAAAAAATGTTGTTAATGCTGTTTAGTAGCTCAGTCATGTCCCACTCTTCCCAGGCAAGAATACTGGAGTGGGTAGCCATTCTCTTCTCCAGGGGATCTTCCTGATCCAAGGCTTGAACCCACGTCTCCCATGGTCATAAATAAATAAATAAATAAATAATAAATGAGGGGAGAGATCGTGTTAACATTTCAAAGTCCACAGTCTTCCCATCAAATCTGTCAGATTAACCCCCATCTGCTTTTACTGCCAGAGAAGGCAATGGCACCCCACTCCAGTACTCTTGCCTGGAAAATCCCATGGACGGAGGAGCCTGGTGGGCTGCAGTCCATGGGGTCACTAAGAGTCGGACAGGACTGAGCGAGTTCACTTTCACTTTCATGCATTGGAGAAGGAAATGGCAACCCACTCCAGTGTTCTTGCCTGGAGAATCCCAGGGACGGGGGAGCCTGGTGGGCTGCTGTCTATGGGGTCGCACAGGGTCAGACATGACTGAAGCGACTTAGCAGCAGCTTTTACTGCCACCCCACCTTGGTCTAGGTACTTATTACATCAACCGTTGAGTTCTATAACAGTCTCTTAAGCTGTTATCTCTGCCTGTAGTCTCCTCACTTCCTGATTAATCCTGCAGAACATTCTTTATAAACTACTGTCTCTTAGTTTTGTTACATCATTCTCCTGCTTAAAAATCTAAAATGGTTCCCCAGTGCCTACCCCATCAAGCTAAAAGCAGTTCCTTGGCTTCCAAAGCCCCCTATTAATTTAGACTCATTGCACCTGGCCAACATGATTTTCCTTCTACTATGTACAGCCTCTATTTTAACTGGGCAGCTCTCCAATCACTACTGCACATACTGTGCTTCCCCCTGCTGGAAATACTATGCTCAAAATTCTCCGCTTACTAAAAATCTACCATTAGGCGAAGTTTCGGCTCAAGCCCTCCTCCTCTACACCAAGCTTTCTCACTCCTCCAATGCATGACGTCCTCTGCTTGTCATCAGGCCCTCTTGTCCACAGGCATCCACTGATGGGCTCAGGGACTATATACCATAGGTAAAGTTCACTCTGCACCTTGAGAAAGAGAGTCTAGAGCTTTCCTCACATTGTCAGAAAAGATTTATGAACCCTCCACCCCAAAAACACAAACCATAACAAAACCACACAGATCTCAATGCTTTCCAATTTTTCCATGTATACTTGGGAAAAGAACTTCACTCACTTTTCTCTCCAACTAGTTCTTAAGCTCCTTGAAAGTTAGGGGCAAATCCTAATCCTAGTTCTGAAAGACAATATACAGCAGAAAGCTAAATATACAAGATATCCAATAACAAACTTGCTTCAGTTATCCTCTCAAACTAAGAGATCAGTAAAAACAAAACAAAAGAAAAAAACCACTAGGATTTGATTTCTGAGTCTCAGTTAGTGATACTGCCCATGTTTTACATGAGCTCATTCACTTCTGGGTCTTTAAAAATATAATCTTTTGATACTCCATAAATCCAAATGAATTACTCATCCCTCAGACCAGGCAACTAAAGCCCATCTACTTGTGTTTCTGGGGTCAGGATGAAATACTATCTGTGAGAAATGCTAAGCTACTAGGAACACCATGTTAATATCCCAACCTCATTGGAAGGGAAAGAAAGGAGGGAATTATATTCCTAACAAGACTGAAATCTCCATTATCCATGCCTTCAAAATATTTTAATACACATTTCACTTCTAGTAAGTTACCAGAGCGGCTTTCCTGGTAGCTCAGTTGGTAAAGAATCCACCTGCAATGCAGGAGACCACAGTTCGATTCCTGGGTCAGGAAGATCCAATGGAGAAGAGATAGGCTACCCACTCCAGTATTCTTGGGCTTCCCTGGTGGCTCAGCTGGTAAAGAATATGCCTGCAACGCAGGAGACCTGGGTTCGATCCCTGGGTTGGGAAGATCCCCTGGAGAAGGGAAAGGCTACCCAACTCCAGTATTCTGGAGTTACCAGAATGGCCTAATTCCCAATGCCTTCCCAAGTTCATTTTGACCTAAAATTGTCTCAAAATAGCAGCAAATGTTGACTTCAGTCATCTTACCTTTTTTTTTAAACAACTTTTTTCCCTGACATTTTTTACTTTACAGTCAAAATCCTATATATAAACGGTAACAAGATTCGAAGATGAAGTTTTTCTGCTGGTCTCAGGTTATTAAACTTGTACCCATTTAAAATAGTTATCAGTAAAGGATTTTCACATTCATTCAACACTTATTGACTGCCCACTATTGAATGAAGTAAATAATAGTAGTTATGTGCCACAGACACACAAGTTCAACAGACTTTGGTTCAAACACCAGCTTACCACTTACCAGCCTGTGTGACCTTTGGGAAAGATATCTAATCTCATCAGGCCTGCAAAGCTGAGATAACATCTACTTCTCAGAGTTGCTGTTAAGGCTTAAGTGAGATGCTGCTGGCAACATACTTAGAGTACTACACAGTACACAGCAAAGCGTCAAGCAATGACATCAAACATCCTCACTGTGTCAAATACTATGCTGTGCAAGAAAATCCAAAGACAGGACATTTCCATTCCAATTAGGGAGACAGACATGCATAAGCATGGCCTTTAAATTATTCACATTGTTCATTATTAATGAAAAGCAAGAGAACACAAACGCAATCCAGTTCTTAAGGTTACCTTTTTCCTTCGCATCAGGAAATGTTGCGTTATCATTAGTGTCGTAGGAAAATGAGATGCTGTCGACTAAGTAAGTAGATGTAGATGATGCCTCTTTTGTAAAATTCACAATCCAGGAAAAACCGGACCCAAACTGCACTGCTATTTTAGGACCATTTTGGTCATCCCCACAAACGCTTCCATTGTAGGTTGCAGCACCAAAGTCTGAAATGGTTACAGTTTTCTAAAAGAAAAAGACATCTGGGGCTTAGTCCCAAACAGGCAGCAATGAGAACAAGCATTTCCACCGTGAGTGCCACTATGAAGTTGACATCACACCCCACTAGCCATCCTGGCCCGTCTACGCTGACGGGTTTCCGATTCTTTAACTACACACCAGTCCTTCTGGACAAATTCACATACGTCTAAAAACAAAAGGAAAACCAGTCTGAAGTTCAGCTATTGACTTAAAAATATATATATCAGGCTTTAAGCAGGCAGGATCTCAACCAAAAGAAATAAGGCAAAAAGGATTGAGAGGATAAACCCACCTCCACCCAAAGGAGACTTTAATAGCGAGCTATTTAAAAAAGCTTTGATGTTAGTTTATGTCAAAAAATTATAGAAGTAGTTAGAACTGAAACACCATAGTCTTCAGATCACTGTCCCTTAACCAACTCCAAAAAGCCTCCAAAGAACTGATGAATTAAAATATTCATTCCTAAATAAAAAAATTCACTCCAAAACTAAATACAATATGTTCAAATGTACATGCTAAATAAAATAGCTTCACAAAATGTACATGGTGTTAGTTAACATGAAATTAAATTTGTATAAATGAATGCAAAGGATTAAAAAAAGAGAATATAATTAAATTCCTACTATAAAACCCAAAGAAAAATAAAAGCACTTACATTATGCTTGTCTGTGGTCTCATAGCGTATTGTGAAATTCATCTGCCATTTTGCATAAAGGCAAGTGGCTTTTGATGAATCTGTCAAATTAAGTTCCAATGCATAAGACGAGACAGTGCCTAGATTAAAAACAATAAGATTTTTAAATTGGACTACAAAAACATATATAAAATTAAGCTCTATTCACCCCTAAAGTTCAACCTAATAATCATTTCCACACTCTGTGCCTTGCTAGTTTTAGGGAATTATTACTTATTAAGACTTTTGTTTTTTTTAGGTAAATGAGGTGACGGGGAAATGTGGAAGTGGTGTTTTCTCAAACCAGCTGGTACAACCTTCTCTATAAAAATAATGATAGCTCTGATTTCTGCGATCTTGGTGCTTTAAATCCTGTCAAACTACATGACCTATGACACTGAGAAGTCTTGGCAAACCCTTTTATTCTGATGTAAAAACGTGGGCCAGGTCTAAGCATGTGTATCACGTGATCAAAGGAAGCGTATTGCAAAGGTCGTTAGATCCACAAGCAAAAAGTTAATTTTTATAAACACAACGTTCATCATTTCAGTTTCATTTTAAAACCCAATCGATTAGAAAGCCTAATTCATCTTTTGACGTGGACTCAAAGTCCCTTTCTCCATTCTCAACCTGCTACATGTTTTTTTTAGCAGAGAAACCTTTCAGGGACAGAAAAGCTTTGGGGATTTTCAGCTACCTTGACTCTGATCTTCTACAGTAGGTTAAATGGGGGACATCACCTATTACATTGAAGAGCCCAAGGACTCAAAACACGATATGCCAGAAAACACACCAGCAGCATAAACGATGGACCACCATCTAGCGATTTTCTTCACTGTCTCACCAAGGGGTGCACTGTTTCCTGTTGAGATAGCTGTACAGCCTTGAATGATACCCAAGCATGCCAGCGTCCCCTACAAGTGGGGACACGCTCTAGACTATAGAGAATCAGGTCCCGAAAGGAATACCAAGAAGGCGTGCCTCAGCAACAGCTTTCAAGCTGTACACAAAGCCCGCGTCATGCTCTGGAGACCAAGCTGCCTCGCCAAGCCTGAATCTGATATGTCTAAGCTCGTGGTCACTGACAATGCCTAAATGTACTGGCTACAGGCTCCAAAAGACCTGTGAGGCCTAAGTAGGTTTTACAGCCATTCTTTTCTCAGAACAATCTGGAATGGAGCTACCATCACTGATCCAAGGCTACCCTGCAGTGGTGTTGAGAACTGCAGCTCCGAATTCTGATCAGCTGGAACACATTCTCTTGGTCTGTTTAAAGTCCCCCATTTTAACATATTCTCCTTGTATTCAAAGTATTCAAGACTTCCCTAGGGGTGCAGTGGCTAAGAATCTGCCTGCCAGTGCAGGGGACACGGGTTTGATCCCTGGTCTGGAAAGATCCTACATGCTGCGGGACCACTAAGCCCGTGTGCCACAGTTACTGAAGCCTGCGAGCCCTAGGAACGGTGCTCTGCAACCAGAGATGCCACCACAATGAGAAGCCCGAGCAACTAGAGAGTAGCCCCCACTCATTGCAAAGCCCACACAAAGCACAAAAGACCCAACACAGCCAAAAATACAATTAAAAAAAAAATTCTTTGTTGATTCTGAATAAACTCATTAAAAAAAAACCCAAAACATTCAAAACCATCAGAAACAACCAAAAAAGCCTGCCATGTGTTAATCATTTTCTTTCCAAAGATATTAGAGTAGCAAACAAAACCGTGTGAAAAAGCACTCAGTATCAAAGGATCAGTATCAAGGGTGGAGGACTCGGCTCTCTGGAACAGAAGGCAAAGGCAGTTGTCTGTATTTGCCGCTACATCAACATCAAAACGATAGAGGATGAGATGGTTGGATGGCATCACCGACTCGATGGACGTCAGTCCATCTGTACGTCCATCAAGTCAGAGCAAGCTCCGGGAGTTGGTGATGGATTTTTTTTTTTTTTTTGGTGATGGATGTTTTGGATCTGTCGAGTTTGAGGTGACAGGCATTGAGTAAAAGTGGCCCCTGGGCAGCTGGGGGTGGAAGACCTCTGAAAGCACAGTTCTCCCAGGGAGCTGGGTTGTGAAGTCAGAGGACAGAATGTGCTGGGCCCTTGGGTAGGTGGGTAGGCTGTTTTGATGTTAGTTTTGATGTCAGTTGCTCAGCTGTGTCCGACTCTTTCCGACCCCATGGACTGCAGCACACCAGGCTTCCCTGTCCATCACCAAACTCATTCCCCCCTTCTCAGCCTCACTGGCTTGAAAGGAAAGGCAGCACCCTGTACAGTCACTCAGGCTCAAAATGTTTTGGGAACTGGCTCCTCCTTCATTCTCTTTGTTGAGTCTTGATTTTTTTTCCTTCCAATTCCCTCTGAAATCCAATCTCTGCCTTTAATTTCTACTCCAACTCCACCAACACACCCCTAACTTACTACAGATGCCTCCTAGCAGCCCCTAGAGGTGTTGTCAGATGAATGGTCCTTAAACATCTCTTCCTCTCAGGATACTGTCTTGTTCAAAACCTTTTACGGGCTCCAAAATACCCATCCTAGAATTTAATTCCTCTGCCTGACTTTCAAAGTAACCTTTAATCTTGTCCCACCCTATTCCTTCAACTTCTTTCAAGGCCATGTTCCCAGAACACACCCTTCAATCCGGCTGAACTTGTTCCACTGGACCCATTCGCAGTGCTCTAGTCAACCTCTGTCCCAGGCTTCTACCGTTCCTAACATCTGAAATAGACTTGTTTACCTGGGAGGGGATTTCACTATTTCTGGCTGTCCCAAAATCTACAACACCCCCGCCCTTTTTTTGAAAACAATTTCTGGCCGATACCACCCCCCCACTGTAACAGCTGAAAATGTGGCAGGGGCCAGCCAGCAGGGCAAGTTGCTGCTTAATGCTTGGCGGCGGCAGTGCAGCTCAGTGGCATGAGTTTGAACACTGAACTTGGCTTAAATTCTGAGTAATCCACTGTACCTTTCTTCCAACGTGAGTTTTTTTAATGTGTGATGTGTAACATACATACAGAAAAGTGTATAAAGCATACATACAGAAGGGATTTCAAGTGCATAAAGTATGCAGCTTGAAGCATTTTCACAAACTGAACCCACTTGTGTCAGGACGCAAAACATTCTAAGTGCTCCCTCGAAAGTTCCCTCACTTCCCCCTTCCAGTTACCAATTCCCTTCCGAGGGCAGCCAACAACCTGACTTCTAACAAACAGCACACTTTACTTTTGCCTGTGGTTCAACCTGATGTAAATGAAATCATTCACTATGCTCTCTTTTGTATCTGGCTTCTTTCATGCAACACTATGTCTTTTGAGATTCACCCATGGTGTTGAGCATAATTGCGGTTTGTCATTTCTAATTCTGTATCTACCTACAGCCTTCCTGCATTAGGTCAGTACTCCACTGCATGTCTATGCTACTGCTTGTGGACACTGGCAAGAGTTTCCAGTTTGGTTCTATTACAAATGGACGCATCAGTGAACACAGGTGTGTGTTGTGTGTCAATTGGGTATATGTTTAGGAATGAAACTGCAGGGTCTAAGGGTATGCACATGTCCCAATATCCTTTTAAGAAATTCCTTTTCTGCTTAAAATTGATGAGATTTAATTTCTGTTGTTTACAATAAAGAACCCAGGCTGATAGGCTGTTCATTTTTCAGCCACCATTCTCTCCTTAAAGATTTCCTGACTATAACAGCCCTCAAGGGGCAGTCATAGTGCATATTGCCACACTTCCATATATTTTATACTACCCTGAATTATTCAGTTAGTTTATGCCTGTAAATCCTGTCTCCTCTATTACTGTAAGCTCCAAAACAAGTTTTCAACTGTAACTTTGCAACAAACTGATATGCCAGGGTAAATTATAATATACAGCAAATAAATTGTTAGCTAATAAAAAAGTACCAAAGACCATGAATGAATGATATACACGAATAGATGCAAGATTCGCTTTTGATAAGATTTCTGCTACTCATTTGAATTCTAATATTCTCCCTTAGGCAGATGATCTTATCTATGCACAGCCCCTAGGAGTGTGTCTTTTTTATGAATGTCATCCATCACAGGTGTCAGGGAAGGGGAGACTATATCTATTACTTTCCTCTATCTCCCACCATCCCTAGTAGTGCTGAATATATTAGATTGTCAATAAATACTGATTGATTATATCCAGGTGAAAATACCATGCAATCAGGACCTGGAACACAGCTTAATCTAATTACAGGAAGTCTAAGCCTTCACCTCCTCCAAATCATGAACCCAACCCATCAGTCTTCTGGATACTCCCCTCAACCCCTATGTCAGTTTTTCACAATACATTTTGACATGGATTCAAGCTAGGAATAATGCTTTTCCCAGAAGTTTATAGTTGAAACATTTACATTTTGGTTAAAAAAAATCTTCAGCAAGCCACTTGCATCCTATCGAAGTGTCTGATTTTAGACTGCTAAGTCGCTTCAGTCGCATCCAACTCTGTGTGACCCCATAGACGGCAGCCCACCAGGCTCCCCCATCTCTGGGACTCTCCAGGCAAGAACACTGGAGTGGGTTGCCATTTCCTTCTCCAATGCATGAAAGTGAAAAGTCAAAGTGAAGTCGTTCAGTCGTATCTGACTCTTAGCGACCCCATGGACTGCAGCCTACCAGGCTCCTCTGTCCATGGGATTTTCCAGGCAAGAGTACTGGAGTGGGGTGCCATTGCCTTCTCCAGATTTTAGACTAGCCAACCTTTTTTGTCTAAAAGGCCTTATGACATTAAAAAACACAGCTGAATATATCCTAGAGTGTGTAATTATAGACCTGAGTTTACTCTCCGGGCTGGGGGCGGGGAGGCAAAATCAACTTTCCCAAATGCAAATATCCTCTTGTTTCCAAAGAAATCATTTATAGGTTCTTTTAGGACTCTGGTCTCTAAGCATGACACACAGCAAAAAGTGGCTAGGTTTTCCTAAGTCTTTTCTTTTCGATCCAAAGTGTGATTGAAAAATATACATTTGTAAACAATATGGGGGTGGGGTGGGAACATCATAATAGTGGTAAAACAAAAACCAATAAAAAACAATTATCTAAGAGGCAATAGTATAATGAGACAATTAAAGAGACCCATCACTGGAGCTGAAGAGCTAGAATTCAAATCAGGCAGTCCAATTTAAACACTGGTTGTGAGATTCTGGGCAAGTTAACCTTGCTAAAAATTGTACAGTGTATTTCTCTAACACATTCTTCAAAAGCACGAGAGCCCTTCAGAGCTAAGAGACCTTTGCCATGCAAGTTAAGAGATTCCAACAAAAGTTTGTTTTTCCCTTTTAAGAAACACAGCACCTAAAGGGATCCCTTCCCAAATTTTCAGTATGTCTACTTTCATTGTATTAAGTGATGGACTCTTGTCCTCAAACTCTGATATCAATTCAGAATGAGGTTGAGCAAAGGATCTTAAAAACAAAAACACGAAAAAAAATCAGGACATAGGCATACAGCATCTATTTACACTTTGTTTCAACTCAGGTTTGTTGAGTCAACCAAGTCAAATCAACTGTTCCTCAATTCCTAATGTAAGTACAATTACCACGTGGTAGTTCCTGAGACTCTGGATTCTGGTAAATCTCTTAAAATTTTTTTAAAAAATAATAGATTTCAAGCTATGAAATATTTTTTTAAGGTCAGAGAGTGGGTAAGGAAATAAAAGATTTCCATTCAACTAATGGAAAGTGCTTATTGCTGAGTGGTGTTGGGCAGACCTCCAGAATTCTTTTTCAATGCACAGCAGGATACCAACAAGTACTTATAAAGTACACTTTTGGAGCTGATGGGATCTCTGATCACTTTAATCTGAAATTATGATCGAAATGCTTTCATCACTACAGGAGGAAGAGCAGTCTTCTTGCACCAAGGATCACTGAATTCAGCTATAATGCTGTGAAATAATCCTTCATCACAAATTCCACTCAAGGATATAGTGGAAGAAAGCTGCACTCACGGGAAATATGTGAATATCTATAAATCCTATCAGATGTGATAACCAATGACCAATAGACGAATAATAAGCCTGTCCTTTCGACTATCTTTATTAAAACTAGAATAATTTCAGGAAAACGGTGAAACCAAAGTTATCAGTGGTAAAGCTACAGAAAAATCTCAGTGCTTACTTTCTCATTTTTCAATCACCTCCAAGAGAGAGAAACTGGTTCTTTGTGAAAATCTTATTTATTCTCCTCATCTAGGATGTTCTGGTTCCCCAGGTGAACCTTCACTACCGCTTAGGTTTATGCGAAAGGATATAGGTAAGATGGGGCTTCCCTGGTGGCCTAGCGGGAAAGAATCCTGCCAACGCAGGAGATGCGTTCAGTCCCTGGGTTGGAAAGATACCCTGGAGCTGGAGAGAAATGGCAACCCACTCCAGCATTCTTATCTGGAAATCCCCTGGACAGAGGAGCCTGGCAGGCTACAATCCATGGGTCGAAAAAAGAGTCAGACACAACTTTGCGAGTGAACAACAGGTAAGATACCAGCATTATTATATGGGATTATACTTTAATCAGTTGGTTTATAATCATTTGTACAGCTTAGCACTGATCTTAAAGTTCTTGCAAAGCCCAATGTAAGGTTTACAGAAGAAAAAGGTAACCAACTTAATCTAGTTCACCGATGTCTCCCCAGCACTCACCAACAAAGACCTTCAACAAATGCCTAATGAGTTAACCCCGTGCCCCCAGGCCCTGTGCCAGGGAGGCAATGGGAAGTTAGCAATACAGCAGACAGTCTCCACTCAGAGACTAAATCCACAGAGACTTCCCTAGTACTGGGGGGGGGATGCTGGGGGGAGGGGGAATAAAAGGGTGGAAAACAGGCTAGCCTAATAACCTAGGCATTTGGACAAGACAAGACTGACTCCTATTCCTCCAAATAAGTCACTTGGGCTGGCCTCCTTCAAGTCGCTGCTCAAATGTCACCCAACAACAAAGGCCTCTGACCACAAATGTCAAAGAGGGTTAACCCCACCACTCCCTTCCTACCGGCTGCTGCTCGCTCTTCTTCCTCACATCCTGCCTCATTGGCTTTACCTGTTTATTGCACTCTGTAACTCTATTCTTGACCTGAGGGGCTGTCTTCCCCCACTAAGAGGTAAGCTCCCTGAGAGCAGGAACCTAACCGTCTTCTCCATTGCTCTATCGACCCCTTTTGCCTAGTGGCTTCCATCAACAACTGTGGGAAGGAGAAACTCCTCTACCAGTGAAATACACACTTGGGAAATTTCTATCAGGTTTTTCCCCACCCAGAATAGCCTCCACCCTATAAAAACCAGAAGTCAGACTAGTTATGGGAATCAGTAACCACGGAACTCTGAAATCTATAATGTCATAGGGGAAACATAAGCAATGATGCTAGGAAAAGTTTTTCATCCACTACTCTCTAACGCCTCTAGGTAGCTTTTCTTCAGACGTTCTCTAGGCAGGTCAATTCATTCCAATAAATACTAGCATAATTTAATCTTTGTGAAAAAGGCCAATACACAGGCTCTGAGAATTCCTTTCTATACTTACTCTAAAGCAGCTATTTTTAAAGAGCTACCTGGTAGAGCTGGGAGAGAGTTATAAAGTTACCAAGTGAAACCAGTGCACTACCAGTTGATGAGGTCATAAATCCAGGAACAAATCCTCCTCCCTGGGACTCTCTGCAGTGCTCAGAACAGTGTGAATTTCACAGCAGATACTTTATTGACTTTCCAAAAAACTATTATTGGTATCCCCACTTTGATATATAAAGGTAAGATGCAAAATCCACCAAGCAACTGAAGAATTGCTAAATTCTTAAACACACACAGGAGTTTGAAAATCTTCCAAGAGGATGTTAGTCCCAAACAATAAATGGCAAACTAGCAGATGAGCTGATGCTTTTTTTTAATGTGCTTCTTTTCTCCTGTTTATTTTCTGCAATGAGCAAGTACTGCTTTTGTAAAAAGAACACACAAAAAAGCTTTCATTAAAAGGAAAAAAATGACAAGCAAGCCAACAAGACAATGAATTTTTCCCCCTTTCTCTGAACAATAAAAGTGTTGTTTGTGCTGATCCAATTGGCAGAGAACTACTGATTACTAGATGCCTTGGTCAGATCTGTTCTAGTCACTGATAAGGTGCTTCTCACTGTAAACAATCCTCTCATAGGGTCATTTGGCCTCCCTAAGTGCTTCACAGGGCAGTCAAGGCTGCACATTACATTTGAGCAAAGCTCCGTGGCCCCTTTCAAAAGGGCTAGAGGCTTTCCTGCACTAAATGCACAGCTAGATTCCCTTCTGGCATCAGGGCCCCTTTACTCTCTTATCCACTGAGGACCTCAAAGGGCTTTGTTTATGTGACTTATATCCATTGTTACTTGCTGTACTAGAAATTAAAACTAAAAAAAAGGACTAAAACACGTCAGACCCATGAGAGTGGTGATGTCATCACACATTGTATAGCTTCTGGAAAACTCCACCGTACTGAGAAGAGGATGAGTGTGAAAAAGACAAATATCTTAATTTCAGTCTGGAAATAGTTTTCATCTGACAGGAACTTCCCCCCACCCAACCCCCAAAGATCCTTAAGAATCACTAGATGATCCAGACCCCTTCCAACGCCACAGCTTTGGAGCCAGACTCCTCATCCTCTGGCACTCCTGACATTCTGAGATGGGTCATTCCTTATTGGGCAGGGGGGGGGGGTGCTGTCCTGTGCCTTGTGGGATGTTTAGACGCACCACTGGCCTCTTCCCACTAGATGCCAAAAGCAATCCCCAGTGATAACAACCCAAAATGTCTCCAGACATTGCTAAATGCCTCTTGGGTGAGAATCCACCATTCCACGTGTTGACTTTATTCTTCTACTGAAATGTGAATTACAAAATGTGTGCCTCTCACTGCCCTTCCCCGGCCCCTAATGTATCTATTTCTTCTCTATTTCCATCTGAGTCTGCCCTTTCTGGTCTTTTATTAGGTCACAAACGGCAATTTTCAGGTAGTAACAAGCTCAGAATTTATCAGGACAGGAAGAAAATTCTGGTCAAAGTTCACCTTTCAGGTATTTAAAGGCCTCGGGGACCTAAAGCGTTCGGGTCGGGGGGTGGGGGTGGGGGGTGGAGGTGGAGGTGGGGCACGGCGCGCTCATAGCGCCAGCAGCCAGCCAGTCATTCTTAGGACCTAGTAAAAACCCGATCCTTAGAAAATGACCTGCCCTCCTCCTCCTCCTCCTCCTCCGAAAACCAGGCGGTAACAGGCCAGTTGTGTGAGAGAGAAGAAAAGGAGCTTCTGAACGCAAAGTGGCAGTATACAAGACTCAGATACACCACCCGCAAAACCTCAATATCTGGGGACCTTTTTTTAATCAGTCTAGGTGGAAGGAAGTAATAAAACTGGTTTTTAAAAAAATAAACAACTATGTCCTCAGCACCTCCAAGTCAGATATTCACTCCCCACCGAAGTTGGTATTCACCCCTTTTAGTCTCCAGAGATTGGGTACATCCAAGTTTTCTCGTCTGGAAATTGCCCCAGCCACCGTAGCTCCCCCTTCCCCATCAACACTCCAAGTACCAAACCCCAATTTATCTCTCTAGGATCACCCCTCCTCCACAGCGTTAAACTCCTGCCCCACCAAGCCTCTTATTGCCCCTCAGAATCTCCCCCTATCTGTCCCCCACCCCCCCTTAACCCAAGCTTCTCCACGCAGGCAGTCCCCTTCCCTCCTCAGTTTCCTCTCCCGCCCCACAGGTTCCCACCATCTTCAAAACTCTTCCTTGATCCTAGGACCAGGACTAATTGTCCCCACCCCAGAGTCCGCACGTACCGCCCTCCCACGCTCACCTCTCCTTAGCATCTCCCCCAAGTTACTCTTTCCACCCCCAATGCTCCACTCCTCACTCTTCCCTACCCACTCCCTCGGCGTCCACCCCCACCCCTTGCTCTTTTTTATTCTCATGGGCCCTTGTCCCTCGCCATCCCTCAGTCGGGCCTTCGCTAGGTCACTGCTCATCACCTCGGGCCAAGCGCCAACGCCCAGTGTCTGTCATTCAGCCTCTCAACCCCCTCCCCTCCGGACCAGTCTTTCAGGTTACTGCCTCTGAACTGGGAGCCCCGGGCCCAGGATCAGGGACTAAGCAGAAGGGCCCGATAACTCACCCAGGACGAGGCAGAAGAGAAGGAACCCACAGCCCGGAACCGCGGCGAGGCGGAAGCACACCATGATCCCGGAGAGCAGGCGGCGGCGACAAGAGCAGCGACAGCAGGAAAAAGGCTCACTGAAACCTGATAGGAGCGCTGATGACCACCGACCACAACGCTGCAAAAGCCAGGACTCGGCGCTTTCAGCGCGGGTCATAAGACCAGGGGCGGGGCTCTTTCTTGCCTTCAGCCAATCTGCGCGCTTGAAAGAGGCCCTAGAGGTGGTGATGCTTGGGCCCAGTGGGCGGGGTGACCACGCCCTGGCTTTTTGGTTCACAGTCATTTTTATGCTCCTAAGAGATGCGCGCGGACGGCCCTTTCTGAGGTTTTTAAGGAGAGACGAACTTTTTTTGGGGGTGTAGATAGTATAGATTATTTCAATTCTGACTCTTTGAGAATACTTTTGCTGGAGTAAAAATGGTTGCTAGGTATTGCAACGTCATACCTACAGAAATAAAACAGGATTATTCTCCAAACACCGTTGCCCATGCAGTTCATGTCATTAAAAGGACAAGGGAGCTAGAGGGTGATATGGAGTCAGTGAACGCCAGAGCAGGCCTTGAAGTTCACCTAGTTACAACACCCTGTTTTTCAGATGGGGAAACTGAACTCAGAAAGAGGAAGAATCTTATTTAAATATAGAAAGACAATGAGGAAGAAATAGAAGGACAAGGGAAGAAAGGATCATCCATATTCCGAGTACACAGAAAGAGACACCATCCAACAAGCTGTTTTTCCTCTACCTATACACATGTAAATATTCTTTAGTTAGAATTCACGCTAAACACATTATTTAGTATAGTTGACAACTGAACATTTGAAACCTAAACTCTTCAACAAATGAAAGCATTCAAAAACTATGAAGATCTCAAATTGGGACAAAGCGTTGATTCTCAAATGTTAGTTTCCAAGTGTCATGTGGGGATTTTTAATAACATGTAGAATCCTCACCTCATTCCCCAGAGATTCTGAAACAGTAGGTCTGTGGCACTCCTAGGAATCAGTTCTTTTAACAAGAACTCCAAGTGATTCTGATTCCTATGGTTCCCAGACTACATTTCAAGTACCAGAAAATAGAGCTTCAAAATCATCTAGTCCCAGGAGATCTTAATCTGGTTCCAATGGATTAACTAGGGGTGGGGGATAGGTGTCTGTGAATCCCCCAAAATTACAGGCAAGATTTACATGTGTGTATTTTTCTGAGGAAGTTGGTAGTTTTTACAATTTCTTAAGTAGGACCTATGACTTCTCACCCTAACACCCACTCCTGCTCCAATATTAAGATCTATTCCCCCACTGTCCTTCGCTTGAATGTGATTAATTCCTGAAAGTGAGAACACTGAATGTGTTCTGTCATGAGTGAAACTAACTGCCCCATCAATAAGGCTAGGAAGCAGCTCTGTCCTGGAGAACCGGCAGCTGAGTTGAGCGCTCAGAAGTGCGCTCCCCCCCCATTATTTTTATTTTTTTTATTTCGGCTGTGCTGCATGGCATGCAGGCATGCAGAATCTTAATTCCCGGACCAGGTATCGAACCCGTGAGCCCTGCAGTGGAAGCACAGAATCTTAACCCCTGGACCTCCAGGGAAGCACACTGCCCCCCACCCCGCCCTGCTCAATCCTTAATGAAGGGACTCTGTCCCTTCTCCCTCAATTATAAACTGCCTAAATTTCATGTTCAGCGAAATGCTAAGAAGAGATAAAAGAGCATAGTGGAAAGAACACTGGGTGGACATTCAGAAGAGTTGGGCATGAGATACCTCTGACGGACACCATGACCTTCACATCATCTCTTTGAGCTTCTACATCCATAAAATAGAAACGTGTGACTAGAGCTGTTTCTCAGCGCCGGCTGCACTCTGGGATCACTTATAGGGCTTAAAACCTAGAGATGACCCTTGGTCCCACCCCTTGAGATTCTCTGATTCAGTAGATAAGGCCTGGGGCCTGGGCACTGTATTTTTCTTAGAACTCCCAAAGACAGTATTAATGGGCCAGAGATGAACTGAAGGTAATCCCAGCTTTACAAGTCTACGATTCTATGAAAGTAAATGCTCATTTGTATAAAATATAAGAAAACAAAGGGTCCCATTGAGTCAAGAATTCCGTTTAACCAATTGTACTGAACTTCTTGCAGATGTCAATCAAATGAAAAAAATGGAACAGAGAGAGATATCAGTGGCCTTACAAGCTAAATCCTCCCCCCACCCGCCCCCATCACCACCATTCCCGCAAAACAAACGCTGGTTTCTTGACCGGGACAGCCTCCTTCAGGAGACAGAACAGTGTTTGTTTTTTGTTGTTGTTGGAAGATGGGGGGTGGGGGATTGGTGAGTAAAGGTTCGGTTATTTTGTCAGAAGACACAGGCTCAAAACTGTCAAACCTTTGTTTAATTTAACAACTTAATTTAATGTAACAATTCAAACGCAGTTGTCTCCGCACTCGGAGATACTGCGGGAACTACTCGCTTTTTTCTGCACTGTCTCCCATCGCCGGGCCAGTTGAAGGAACTTGCCCCTGACTCTTCTGCAGGAGAGGCAGATTCCTAAGTGGGACTAGGGTCGGTGGTTTGAAGAACTTCGTGAGATTCCCCTGGCATATGAGCTTCCCAGCTGTGGACTTGATTGTTGTTGCCAGGAAAGGGAGCGCTTTCACACGCACTTCCTCTCTTAGGGGACGCCGTGCCCACCTGCCTGCGCAAAACTCCTCAGTCCCCCTCCCCCACCCCACCCCCAGGCCCACGCCACCCCAGGTAGATTCTGACTCTTTTTGAGCTGCTTTGAGAGCAAGGAATCGCTGGTAAACACTTCCCCGAAAAGTGAACACACCGAAGGGTGGAAGAGATAATGACCCTCTCAGATTTGGTAAATGATGACAATGAAATGTGTAGGTCCGAGGGAGGAAATGAACATCAACATATAGATTTAGAATGGAAAAAGGAGAAATGCTTATTAAATGAATGAATGAGCAGCCCTGAGGCTCTGATCTCGTCTCCCTGCCGTCTGTTGACTGAAGAAAAACACCGTCTAAAAGTTAAGTTTTATTCAAAAAACTTACTGGTCTATAGCCCATGAAACAGCCTCTTAAATAGCGCTGAGGAACTGTTCCAAAGGAAGGAGCCAGGAATTTTTGCTGAAAAAAAAAACAAGTAATTGAACATCCAAAAAAATTACTGCTAATCACAGAAAACATCTCAAGTTAATGATTTTACTGCTTTTCTCTGTATGGGAAGATGCAAGAATCTAGGCTTATTGAAATTATTCCTTAGATATGCATCTTAAGGATTTACGAGCAGTATCCTGTTTTTCTCCATCCTGAATCCCTTTGGGCTGGTGCACTGCAGTGGCTGATGTCTTGATGGTGGGGGGGTGGGGGGTGACATTCTTTGTTTAGTGAAATGGCGGGGAACATTTTTTTGTCTCCAAATCATGTGATTATTTTATTTGCATTCTTTCTCTGCCATTTCCCCCCCTTTCCTTACCCTTTTTTTTTTAAAGTTTCTACTCCACTCCTCTTTTCCTTTCTCCTCCAAACTGTGACAAAATGGTCATCACTCAGCCCCAACAGAGAGGTCAGAGTGGACTCAAAGGGCTGCCAACCTCAACCTAAAGTGCACTGGGTGAGTGGAAGCAGGCCATTGGAGTTATTCATTTCTGCAGCAGTATTCTTCTCCACGTGTCCACCAAAGAGCTGGTCTAACCTGCTAAAGGCTCTCAACTTGGAGAGTGTATCACAATCACCAAAAAATCTTTTGAAAACACAGATTACTGGGCCCCACTGTGGAGTTCGAACAAGTCTGGGGTGGGGCCTGAGAATCTGCGTTTCTGGCCGCTTCTCATGTGGTTCTGATGCTGCTGGTCCAGAAACCAAACAGAGGTCACCTGTCCTCTGGGGAATGGGGTTAAAAGGTGGAAGAGAAGGGACTTCTGTTAACTCCTGCAGTATTTCAATTTTTATAGCAATCAGATTGTTTTTGTAATGATGGTTTTAAAATTAGTGAGTACAAGTCATTTTTAAAAATCAAATAATTTTTTTAACTTATAAAACTGAAAAGAAGCACACTTTTGCCTCCTCCTGGACTCTAGTACCACTCCTCAAAGTAATAACTGGTAAGAATCTATTTTTTTAACTCTCAGGAAAAAATGATGCACGTACCTGCATATATATTTACATTTTAAAATTTTCATGATTACAAGCATACTCTTCATATTGTTTAGTGACTTGCTTTTCTCACTTAGTGGCATATTTTGAAGATGGTCCTTAAAAGTCATATATCTTGACCTCATTCTTCTAATTAGCTTTCATTGTATAGCTGTACCTCGATTTATAAAAACCCAAATATTCTTAAACCCGTTCCCCCAAATCCCTAGATCTGTCTGCAGCACCACCCTGTGGTTAGCATAGGAATTGCATCACACGAAAGTGAAAGTCTCTCAATCCTGTCAGATTCTTTTTTTTTTTTTTTTTTTTAATCCTGTCAGATTCTTTGCGATCCCGGGATTCTCCAGGCAAGAAAACTGAAAAGGGCTGCCATTTCCTTCTCCAGGGGATCTTCCCAACCCAGGGATTGAACCTGGGTCTCCTGCACCGCAAGCAGGTTCTTTACCGTCTGAGCTACCAGGGAAGCCCACCATTAATAATAAGGGAATTTGAATAAATCATTTAGGCTTATGTGTTTTCATAAGCCTAAGTTTTATGCTGTTTTCAAAAGTGGAAACTTGTCATGAGATAAGCATTGCTAGTGTGGCCAGAGTGGAATGGGGTCCACGGTTGTGATGTTGAAGTGGATTTTTGGCACCCTTTTCAGTCATCAGATTATCATGCAAACTTGGGAAGGTCAGTCCCTGCTCTGTGTGCATCTGGTCTTCCCCTTCACACACCCCCTCCTGACTTGGAGGAGAAGGAGCACACTCAGCTGGTGGCAGGAAGTTGCTTCTTAGAAGAGGGCCAACTTTCAATACTAATCAGTCTCTTGCGTGTGTCACCATCATTATTTAAAAAGGGCTGGGATAGCTCTAGCATTGGACTGCTGCGATTTGAGTCCTTCCTCTGCTATTTACTAATTGTGTGACCTCTGGGCCTCAGTTCCCACATCCCTAAAATGGAGGTAATGATAGTAATATTTATCACTTAGGATTATGGTAAGGATTGCATGAGGTACAGGGAAAACGCTGACGTGTAGTGCATTCAACAAACACTGCTGTCACTGTTAGCAGTAGTAGCGATTGTCACATTCCCTTCTCTCTGCCAGTGTGTCACAGACCTAAAGAAGTTGGCACTGGTCACTGCCTGAGGGAGGGCCATTCCTTTCCTTCATATTTAAAATTTTTTAAAAAAATATTTATTAGTTTGGCTGCACCAGGTCTTAGTTGCAGCATGTAGAATCTTTACTTGTGGCATGTGGGATCTAGATCTCTGATCAACGGTGGAACCCAGGCCCCTTGCCTGGGGATCCTGGAGTCTTTGCCACTGAACCACCAGGGAAGTCCCTAAAATTCTTTCTATATAAATGAACACATAGCCAATGAAGAACATTTCTGACATATCGCTAAATACAAAGGAGACAATTAAAATAACCTGGGATCTGACTTCTGCCTAGAACATTCCTTCTCCCCCTACCTCCTGCAACACTAGGCTGGCTTCTGCTTCTCTTTCAGGTGACATGAGCCTCTCCCAAGAAATCATTAACCAGTCAAGGCTGAATTAAGGGGGTTTCACTGACTGCTTCCCTAAAACCCTGCACTTCCCTCCTCATGACATCCAACATGCTCTAATTGACTGTTCACTGGCCTAGACTCCACAGGAGCCTTCAGGCTTCTTTAGGGCAGAGGCCATGGCCATTTTTTCTACCAATCTTACGTTCATAGTAAGTGCTCAGTAAATGCTTGTTGAATTCACAAATGAATGGCAGATCTAAGAACAGGCTCTGGCTTTTGGAGATCACAGGACCTAGGTGGTGAGCTGGTGGAATGTTCTTCCCAGCAGAATATTTCCCAAGTTTTTTCCATCTGCATCACACCAGGGAAAGTGGCCACATACATGCCTTCTTTCCACTAGGCCAGCCAGCTGACCGTGAACTCACTTCCTGCTTCCACTTCTACCACTTTCTCACTTTCTCTTTGTCTATATGTCTCTATGTCACACTCTCTCTTTTTTATCTGAGTCTCTCTCTTTCTCACACACACACTCATACATTCCTCGCTTAGCTCTTCACTGGAATCTCCAGATCCTTTTTGCACTCAGTAGATTATGAAGGAGAGGGAACCCAGAACATCAGGACCCATGGAACTGTGAGATGGTGTGCTGCCCAAGCAATCATGCCATCTCACTCCCTTCCTTTGCAGTCAGGGTTTGGAGGAGAGGGTTCAGAATCAGAGATTCTTACCAGCCCCCTCCTTTATGACACTGTTGATGGTGACAATCACCGGGGGCTTCAAATGCAACCGAGAAGGCTGCTGCCAGCTCTTTGGCATAAGATGGCAGCCACTAACTGCAGGCTCCTGATGGGGAATGATAGTCATTTAAAATCATAAGAGCTCTTGTCTGCTTCAACCCCTTCATTGTGCCCAGGGAGGTCGAGTTACTTGGCCAAATAGGCAGCAGAGCTGGGAGAAGTCTTAGCTCTGTATTTCTTGCCTAGTGCTCTATTCTCTGTTGGCTCAAACTCTGTACTCTAAAAGGCCCCCTTCGTTAAATTTTCATGTCAGTGAGAAAGGCCAGGAAAACGCTGAGGGCCCTGTTCAGTTCCGGAATTTATTACATGGAGACTTTAGCACTCTTGTGAATTGAAATATGTAAGTTTCCTAGCAACTTCATTCTTTTTTTATTGTTAATTTTTATTGGAGCATAGTTGCCATACAATGCTGTGTTGGTTTCTGCTATACTGCAAAGTGAATCAGCTATAAGTATACACATTCCCCCTCTTTTTTTACATTTCCTTCCCATTTAGGTCACCACAGAGCATTGAGTAGAGTTCCCTGTGCTCTACAGTAGGTTCTCGTCTGTTTTATACACGTGTGTGTTAGTCGCTCAGTCATGTCCGACTCTTTGTGACCCCATGGTCTGTCCGTGGAATTCTCTAAACAAGAATACTGGAGTGGATTGCCATTCCCTTCTCCAAGGGGATCTTCCCAACCCAGGGATCAAACTCGGGTCTCTTGCATTGTAGGCAGATTCTTTACCATCTGCGCTACTAGGGAAGCCAATGTTTTATACATAGTTGTGCATATATGTCCGTTCCAATCTCCTGACTCATCCCACCACCCACCCCTCCACAACTTCACTCTTCCAGATGTTATTTATTCCTTTTTCTGGCTGACTGTTCATGGAAGTCCTTGCTGGCTTTGAGGAACAGTCCATCTGGCCAACTCCTTCATTAGGGATGTAATAGGAGGCAAGAAAAATGAGTTCACTTCGCTTGATTTCATCTGTTTCCTTCCATCCGTATTTCCCCACCCTTTCTCCCCAGACTTAGTGATTTCTGTAAGCCAGGATGGCTTCCAGGGGTAGGCACATCCACCTGAAGCCCTGCGAACCAGAATGGAGATACTGACCATCCTGAGGCATCCAGCACAGGGCTAGCACCTAATACTCGCTCATGCTCCTCAACATAAAACCCAGGAAAGCTGCTTCCTGAGCCCATTTTGGCCACTACTCGTTCTGTGGCCTGTTCAGGCATCTTATCTCTTTGGGCCACTTAATCACCTCTGCTGCTTAGGGTTTGAACAACAGCAGAGTTTCCCAAAGTGCATTCCAGGGAGTCCACAGGCTCAGAGGATGTATCTCAGAGTAGGCAGGCGGGATATCCTACCCACACCAACCGGAATGGCTCCAGTTTCCTCTTTTAGATGGTGGAATTTGTGGGAAACTTTTGAACAAAGGGCTCTCTGGTTAAAAAAAAATTTATAAGAAACATTGGACTGAAAAATCACCATGATCATTTTCAGCCGTAACAGTCTAAAGTCCTAGGTTCTGGGACCTCCCTGGTGGTGTAGTGGCTAAGACTCCAAGCTCCCAATGCAGGGGGCCCAGGTTCAATCCCTGGTCAGGGAACTATTAATAGATCCCATGTGCTACAACTAAGAGTTCATATTACTGCAACTGAGACCCAGTGCAGCCAAATAAATAAATAAAACCCAAGGTTCTTTCTGGGTTTCCAAGAAAAGCCGGTCTGATAATGAAGGATTCTGGTATCTTTTGTTCTAAAAAGAACAGCTGAAATGAGAAGACTTGAAGAGCACACCCATGGCAGGCCTCTAGGGTCACCTCTAAGCTGGTGACTCCAAAAAAAATACTAACAGCTGTACATCCTATATGCCAGGGACTGTTGTAAGCCTTTCTCACATGTAATTCTCACAACAACTCTAGGAAGTAGGTATTGTCTCTCTTTTACAGGTAAGGAAACAGAAGCACAAAAAGGCTAAATAGCTTGCCTGTCTTTGTCAGCTCAGGCTCCTGTAACAAATCACCATGGATTGGGTGGCGTAAGCAACAAATATTTCTTTCTCATAATTCTGGAGGCTGGGAAGTCCAAGATCAAGGTGCTGGCAGATTCAGTGTCTGGTGACAGTCAGAGCTGGCTGACAGCTACCTTCTTTCTGTGCCCTCTCATGGTAGAGACATCATCTCTCTAATGTTTCTCTTCATAAGGCACTAATCCCATTCATGAAAGCTCCACCCTCATGACCTAATTACCTCCCATAGGCTCTACCTCCGAACATCATTACATTGGGCATTAATGCTTCAACATATGAATTTAGGGGGGGACACAGACATTCAATCATAGCACTGCCCATGACAACGTATCTATTAAGTGCAAACCCTAGCAGTTTTCCCTGGTGGTTCAGTCAGTAAAGAATCTGCCAGCAATGCAGGAGACCCAGGTTCAATTCCTGGGTCAGGAAGATTCCCCTGGAGAAAAAAATAGCAACCCACTGCAGAGTTCTTGCCTGGAACATTCCATGGACAGAGGAGCCTGGCAGGCCTCAGTCGATGGAGTCGCAAAGAGTTGGACACAACTGAGCCACTAAACCACCCCCACCACTAGCAGTCTAGCTCCAGTGTCGCTGTTTCTATCAATTACACTGCTGTGCAAAATTTCTAACACTAGGTCCTATTTCTGAAGATCCATCTGCCCATTGGTCACACCCATTTACACAGCTCATGGTCATCGCAAACTTCGTTTCTCCTAAACCAAATTAATCATTTCTCTTGTTCCTCAGTCCCTTTGTCCTCACAAAGATTTCTGGACATTGTTTTTATTTTTTAATGCGATTTAAAAAATTTATTTTTTGGCAGCGCTGCAAGGCATGGGATCTTAGTTTCCCAACAATGGGTCGAACTTGTGTCCCCTTTCCCTGACAGCAGAGGCATGGAGTGGAGTCTTAACCACTGGACCACAAAGGAAGTCTCTACACATTGTTTTTAATATCTTGACATTGTCTTTAATCCAGTTCCTCCATACCCAAAACTAGCCACTCACCAAATTCTGTTGATGTTTCTTTCACTATTTCTCTTGAATCCATCCTTAGCTTTCTATTCCCACCCTAGACCAGGCCCTCATTGCCTAGTTGGTCGCCTTGACTCCAGCCCTTCCTGCACACAAATGTCACGTTGATCTCCCTCAAAGACTGCTCTTATCATATACTCCTCCTCCTCAAAACCCTTTACTAGCTCTCTTTCCAACTATATTAACTCTAGATTTTTCTGCTTGGCTTTCAAGGCATCCAAAATTTAGGTCCTCTCTACCAAGCCAATCTTATCTATACATTATACATTATCTGCTCTAGCTGGTTGGTCTCCTTATTGCTGTATAAGTTTTCATTGACATCACACCTGCCGCAGGCACGGCCTGTTGCCTACCAAAGAGTCATTCCCCCTAGTTCCTAAGTGACAGAACCTTAATTATGTTACAGGTGACAATATGCACATCTCCAAGAGGTGAATCACAATCGCTCTAAATCATTGATATAAGCCTTTGCTAACGATGAATGTAGGGATAATCAAGTGACCTAGTTCTGGCTAATGAGACATGAGGAGGACTCTGGGGGCACTTCTGGGAGAGGCTTTTCTTCTTCCAAAATGAGATAAATGTGGAAAAGACTCCATCAACCTCTTGAGTTAAGTAGTAGACTTAGGATATGATGTCTGGTGCTGTGGCAGCTATCTTGCAGCCATGAGGGGAGACATCATTGTTGGAACCACGAGGGGAGACATCTGAGGATGTCAGAGCTAAAAGAACAAAATATTAATGATATGGTTGAGTTGCTATGCAAATCCTGGAATTGCCCACTCCCCAACTTCTTGTTAAGTGGAATAATAAAAGTCCAAATGAGCTTAAGTCACTGTTAGTTGGAGAACTTTGTTGCCTGGCACTTGAAGTCATCTGAACTTATAATACCCTACATCCAGGAAGCTGTCCATGTGTCCCACCATCAATTCAAATCTTGAAATGTTTTCAGGATGCAGCTCAAATCCTCCTTCTCTGCTGAGCTTCTAAGCTAGCATTTAACATATGTCCTGCAGTTTGGTACTTCATTGTGATGAGGTTTTGTATAGCTGCTTTTCTCTCTTTTTCCAGGCTCTTTTTTTTTTTTTTTTTGCTGCACCACAAGGGTGTGGGATCTTATTTCCCCTACCAGGGATTAAACTCATGTCCCTGGCATTGGAAGTGTGGAGTCTTAACCACTGGACCACCAGGAAAGTCCCTCCTAGGTTCATTTTGATTCTCCAGCTAGACTAAGTTCCTTGAGGAGCATACCTTCTATTAGAGTGTTTATCCCCAGCACTGCCCACAGTGCTTAACAGGGTGCTGTAATCATCAAACTTCCTTGTCTGAATAATAATGGTGTCTGTAAACTACTGGAATGTTTAGTGTTGAATAAGAGGCACCTTGTATATCTCCTCACAGAGACAAGTTCTTTTTTTTTACTCCAGCACAAGTAATTCAAAGTCCAAAGTAAGCAGGTGACATTTTATGAGCTCAAAGTGTTTTTATTTTGAGATTTCACAAGTTTTTAAATATTATTTAACCCTGAAATCTATCTTGTGGAATGAAACAGATTCACAGACATAGAGAGACTAGTGGCTCCCAAGGGAGAGGGAGATGGGGTGGGGAAGGGATGGATTGGGGAGTTTGGGATTAGCAGATGCAAACTAGTATATATAAGATGGATAAACAACAAGGTCCTACCGTATGGCACAGAAGTATATTCAGTATCCTGTGATAAATCATCGTGGACAAGAATATGAAAAAGAATGGTTATATATGTATAATTGAAACACTGTGCTGGCAGAAATTAACACAATATTGCAAATCAACTATACTTCAATAAAACTTTTTAAAAAAGAAAAAAGAACTTTAGGTATACAATTTTGTATATAAAACATAGATTTTAACCTAAAGACATGAAAAAAACTATACTGTGGAACATATAAATCAGTGTTTCTCAGTCAGCTGTACTTCAAGAAAAAATCAGTGTTTCTCAACAATGACTGCACATTAGAATCACTTGAGAAACTTTTCAGTTCAGTTCAGTTCAGTTCAGTCGTTAAGTCATGTCCGACTCTTGTAACCCCATGGACTGCATCACACCAGGCTTCCCTGTCTATCACCAACTCCCAGAGCTTGTGCAAACTCATGTCCATTGAGTCAGTGATGCCATCCAACCATCTCATCCTCTGTCGCCCCCTTCTTCTCCTGCCTTCAATCTTTCCCAGCATCAGGGTCTTTTCCAATGAGTCAGTTCCTTGCAGCAGGTGACCAAAGTATTGGATTTTCAGCTTCAGCATCAGTCCTTCCAATGAACACCCAGGACTGATCTCCTTTAGAATGGACTGGTTGGATCTCCTTGCAGTCCAAGGGACTCTCAAGGGCCTTCTCCAACACCACAGTTCAAAAGCATCAATTCTTCGGCACTCAGCTCTCTTTATAGTCCAGCTCTCACATTCATACATAACTACCGGAAAAACCAGGAACTTTTAAAAACATATAAATGCCAGGGTCCCTTCTGAGCGATTCTGACTTCATACCAGGTGTGATCTGTGTGGCAGAGGTTTTAAGAGGTCTCTGGTGGTTCAGCTGGTAAAGAATCCGTCTGCAAAGCAGGAGAGACCCCGGTTCAATTCCTGGGTTAGGAAGATCCCCTGAGAAGGGAAAGGCAACCCACTCCAGTATTCTGGCCTGGAGAATTCTATGGATTGTATAGTCCATGGTGTCACAAAAAGTCAGACACTGAGAGACTTTCACTTTCTGTATGATTATCTTATATGGCCAGGGTTCAGACCCACTGCTATAGATCACTGCATGGAAGTCCTAAAGCAGGGTTCTTAAACTCTAGTGTCCATAAGAATATTCTGTGCTTAACATCAAATGATAATTTCTGAGCCTCACTACCAGAGAATCTAAGAGTCTGGTTGGGGCCCAGGGACCTGCATTTTTAGAAAATAGTCAGGTTATTCAGGTGTACTAGGTCTGTGGGATACATTTTGAGAAACTCTGTTCTAAATGAAAATATATCTAGGAAAGTCTGTGGTCCATTTACTTGCTTAAAAACATACTTTTGGCAGAAAACGAATCTGTAGCTGTAATAAGCCAGATACGGGAAAAGCAATTATGGTTCTCTGCTCTAAAGAAAAAAAACACACGCACACACACACAAGATTTGTTCATTGTTAAACTAATGACTCACACTGAAGGACAATGTTAATTTCCAATGCATTAGAATTGACTCTAAGTATGGAAAAGAACTAAAAGGTGTTTTAAATGATATAAACATTTTCCCTAAAATTAAGTGGTCATAAACTTTGCAAATGATCCCAGTCTAGGAGATTGAGCTATTCTGATGACTGAGATTGAAATGAATCAATATTTCTTAACAAGGTCCCTTTTATTCAGTGCTGAACATTCCAATAGCTTACAGATACCATTAGCGTTCAGACAAGGAAGGTAGATGACTGCAGCGCCCTGTTGAGCACTGCGGGCAGCGCTGAGGATAAGCACCCTAGTAGCAGGCATGCTCCTCAAGGGACCTGGGCTAGGCTGAAATAATGGGTCCAAACCAGTGAGGTGAAATGAAACAGAGATCAACATGAAGTCTGGTTTTACTTTTCATTTGTTTGTTTTTAATCTGTTTCACAAGGACAGGATGGAAGAGACCCTACTTGGTGAACACTTACATGAAAAAGATCTGCAGGTTCTTATTACTGACAAACTCTACGTGAATCAACAGTGTGAGTCAAAAAAAGAGAAAAAGCATCAAGTGCAAGCTTGGATCACTTAGGTAGAAAACTTGAGTCAAAGGCGGTGATATTCCAGTGCCCTTTGCCCTGGAGCCATAGATCCAGTTCCTGGTGCTCCAGTGGCAAAGACTCCATGCTTTCAATGCAGGTGGACAGGTTCGATTGCTAGTCAGGAAACTAGATCCCACACACCCCACTTAAGACCTGGCACAGCTAAAAAAAAAAAAAAGATTCCTGTTCTAGGTACCACAGTTTCAGGACATTAAACTAGAGAGCCTCCAGGAAAGGGAGACCAGAATGGAAAGGAACTGAGAAATCTCCCCTTGGGGAATTGCTCAGGCTGGGAACATAAGTCCTAACAGGGCAGCTGTCTGTAAAGTCCTATGGGACGAGCACAAGGAAGAGGGTGGACAGTGTCCTGCGGAACTTTGGAGAGAAAATAGGAAGAGCAGCTTGAAGTCACAAGGAGCCAGAATTCAGGTCAGTAGGAAGGAAGACTTTCTAACAATAAGATCTTAAAAAGTAATAACTCATAGTGACTTGTTTAGAGTCACGGGAAGTGTTTACAAAGAAGCTGAAGGAGTATTTATCCAGACAATGTAAGAATGCATTTCAGCATTAAAAGAAAAGTTAGGTAAAATGACTTTAAGCACTATCATCTTGGATCCCACAGCTTCCTGAAATTCCTTGTGCCTCAGTTGTTGTTAGAGGAGGGAATTTACAAATGTATGAAAATACAAAAGAGTGATGTTATGTGATAAGGAATGCTGGCAGCCTACAGAAACTAGAAAAGGCAGGAGAGACCTCCCTGGTGGTCCAGGGGTTGACTCCGCACTTCCACTGCAGGGGGCACAGGTTCCATCCCTGGTAAAGGAACTAAGATCCCAAATGCTGCACAGAGCAGGCAAAAACATTAATAAACTAAAAACACTTTTTTAAAAAAGAAAAGGCAAGGAAACTAATCTCCCTTTGAGTCTCCTGAAGGAACCCAGCCCTGCTGACATCTCGATTTTTGGATTTCTGACCTCCAGAACTGTATGATAAATTTGTGTTGTTTGAAGTCACCAAGTCTGTGGTGATCCATTAAAGCAGGAACAGAAAACTCATACAACAGCCCCTATATTAGCTTGTTGTTTGGCCACTAAATATTGTCCGACTCTTTTGCACCCCTATGGACTGTAGCCCTCCAGGCTTTTCTGTCCACGCGATTCGCCAGACAAGAATACCAGAACGGGCCGTCATGCCCTCCTCCTGGGGATCTTCCCGACCCAGGGATCGAACCCGGATCTCCTGCCTTGCAGGTGGATTCTTTACTACTGTGCCACCTGGGAAGCCCGTATTACCTCAAACAAACCAAATAAATGAGAACTAAGAAACTTCATGAGGGGGGAGTACAACACACCACCCTGAAATGTACCACTGTGGCAAACCCCAACAGACTTAGGAAAAGCTCTTCCCCTCCCCCTTAACTCCCTTGAAGAATTGAGGTAGGCAGCCTGCACCAGGAAGAGAGCTATTAACAGAGAGAACTTTTATTATATCAGAAAGACTTCCTTGACTGGCCTGGCAAACATTTGTTTACCAAACATTTCCTCTTCCCATCTCCCTGTGAATGGTTTTCCTTTCCTTTGAAGCCCCAGAGCCCTACCCCCTTCTCCTCAGCTTGGGAATGTTCAGAAACCTCAAGTACCTGACTGCTGCTGACTCCTCATTTTCTCTGTGGGGCTTCTGTATATATGTAAGTAAACGTAATTTAAATTGTTTTTCTCCTGTTAACTTGTCTTATGTCAACTCAGTGAAAGAATCGAGAAGGGAAGAGAAATTTTCTGCCCTTACACTTATATAAAGGTAGATTTGACCTGGGAGTGGCTATTTGCATTTCAAAGGATGCCTCAGTTCACAGGACGATTTTACCACTGGGCTATTTCAAATAGTTTGCTCAGTTGAAAATGTTGGACTTGAATGTCTCAAAATGGAGGATTAAGTGAACCATGTCATATTCATACAAGGAACTATCCAAGGGTCATCAAAAGTTATGTTCTTCATACAGTGGGAAAATGCAAGCCTTATTATGAGGGAACATAAATTGGAAACAAAATTCTATTATAATGATTTTTTAAAATCCATAGTAAAAAGCCTGGAAGGAGAGACATCAAATTATTAACAGGGATTGTTTCTGAACGTTGAGATTGTAAATAACTTCCTTTTTGTCTTTTGAGTTGTCTGATTGTCCATATTTTCTATAATAAGTGTAGTATTTTTATCCCAAAGATTAAAATAAACCTTTAAAAGCAAAAATCAAGATTTGAGTTCTAAAAATTCAATTTGGAAAACTTTTCAGAATTGTCACTGGTGGGGTGTGCCTGTGGAGGGGGGGTCGGAATTTCAGGACATCCGTTTATCGTCTTCAGCTAATTTCCCTATTTGCTTAAGAATAAATCTATAATAATTCAGTAACTATGGGAGAGGAACGGGGGAAAAATCAACACCTTTTAATATCTTTTCAAGAAAATGCGTGGCAGTTGCTTCCGTGGAAACTGAGAAAGGAAACTATGTTAAGTGATTATTTAAAACACCTATCTCATCATTTCACCGGCTTGAAATGAATTGGTGAAAGGAATTTAACCCGTGAGTTATTTGTTCTTTGTACCGAATGGGAGAATTCCCTGTAGAAATTTAAAACTGGCAGGTAGGACTATATAAAAAAAAGGTGAAGGCGGTGACGACAAACCAATACATTAAAGGAGGCGGTTTGGAGAAATCGCTGAGTCAAGAGTCGGGCAGTCACGTGAAGTTTTTAATAAAAACGAAACTTAACAAGAAGTGGTTGGCTCCCTCCCTTCTCCACCCCCTCTTGGTGTTGTTACACGAGCGGGGAGCGTGGAATTCTATGCTTTGGATCTCGGCGGGCGCGCCGAGGGCCGGAGCGAGAGGGGAGGCAGAAGGAGGGGGATCTGGGCCAGCTAGGCGCGCCGCTGGACACGTGGGTCAGCGTTTCGGGTGGAACACATCGATCTGGGCGAAACATTGGCTTTTTGTGTCTCCTGCGTTTGGTGCCTTCGGAGGGCCGGCTGCAGCTGTGGGCGGCCGTGCTTGCTGCCAGCGGTCAAGGCGACCTTGCTCAGCAAAGCGACAATTGTACTTTGAACTAGTGACTCCGGAGGCTTTGTCGCTTTCCAGGCATTCCTCCAGGACCATTCTACCCCTGGCGGCCTTTAAACGCAGTTTGTTTTTGCAGTGTGATACTGCTTTATTCTTGGCTTTGGCGCCAAGAGTAGCCTGTAATTCTTAGCAGTTAATCACGACCTCTCGGAAAAAAGAACAATAAAGTACGGTCCATTATGTCTAAAGTTGGTGCTTTCAGAAGTTCGCTGACAGTAGGTGCTTTGACGTCTTTCTCCGGTGCACTTAGTCACCTGGTATCCTTCATGGCTGCAAGAATCTGCACCAAAGCCTGGTGCCTCTGCTGGGTTGGCTATACATGACTTAGAAAGAGACACCACAACTGGTTCGTAAATGTGCCTATGTCAAAGCCCATCAAACAGTACATTTTAAAATATGTATAGTTTTTTCGTTGTTTTGGTTTGGTTTCTGGCTCTGCAGTTCAGTTGGTTAAAAAAAAAAATCTGACTGCAATGCAGGAGACCTGAGTTTGAGCCCTGGGTCGGGAAGATCCCCTGGAGACAGGAATGGCAACCCATTCCCATATTCTTGCCTGAAGAATTCCATGGACAGAGGAACCTAGTGGACCACAGTCCATGGGGTCACAAACGGTCAGACACAACTGAGCAACTTTCACTGTGGCATGGCATGTGGGATCTTACCAGGGATTGAACCCAGTTCCCCCACCCCTGGAGTAGGAAATGGCAACCCACTCCAGTATGCTTGCCTGGAAAATTCCATGGAGATAGGAACCTGACAGACTACAGTTCATGGGGTCACAAAGAGCCACAGAGGACTGAGAACACACACACACCCCCTTGCAGTGGACACATGGAGTCTTAACCAGTGGCCAAGACACCAAATGTATGTAGTTTGAAAGTGAAAGTCCCTCAGTGCAGTGGACTCTTTGCCATTGAATGTCAATTATGTTTCAGTGCTGCTGCTGCTGCTGCTAAGTCGCTTCAGTCGTGTCCGACTCTGTGCGACCCCATAGACGGCAGCCCAGCAGGCTCCGCCATCCCTGGGATTCTCCAGGCAAAAACACTGGAGTGGGTTGCCATTTCCTTCTCCAATGCATGAAAGTGAAAAGTGAAAGTGAAGTGGCTCAGTCGTGTCCGACTCGTCGAGACCCCATGGACTGCAGCCTACCAGGCTCCTCCGCCCATGGGATTTTCCAGGCAAGAGTACTGGAGTGGGGTGCCATTGAAAGCTGTTTAAAAGAAACACAGTGGATTAACTAATAAATGCTAAGCAAGATTATATAAGTATGGGCATATCTTGGAGATATAGGGGGTTCAGTTCCAGATCAGGGCAACAGAGTGAGGGACATGAATGCTTTGGTTTCCCAGTTCATATAAAAGTTATGTTTACATTATATTGTAGTCTATTAAGTGTGCAACTGCATTCTGTCTGAAAAAAACAAAGTACATACTTTATTTAAAAATATTTTGTTGCTAAAAAATGCTAACCATCATCAGAACTTTCAGCAAGTTGTAATGTCTTTCAGCAAGAGGTAATTTCTTTGCTGCTGGAGGGTCTTCCTTCCATGTTGATGACTGCTGACTGATCAGGGTGGTGTTTGCCAAAGCCTGGGGTGGCTGTGGCAATTTCTTAAAATAAGACAAAAACGAACGTTTGCCAAGTCAATGGACTCTTCCTGTCACGAATGATTTCTGTATTGCAGGTAATGTATTGTATAGCATGTAATATACTGATAGCATTTTACCCACATAGAACTTCTTTCAGAATTGGAGTTGTCGACTGAAAAAAAAAAGCACAATCTGAAAGTTGAGAATTATGTTCTATTCGGCAGACTTACTGAGGACTCTAGCCCAGGATACAGCCTCTCAGATAGCTCTGAGGGACTACTCTAAAGAGCTAAGGGAGGAGCCATATGAGTTTTTGCTGGGAAAAAGAAAACAGAACATGTAGTCGGAACAGAAAAAGATGTTACTCCTCATCACCAAAAACTGGGTCGCTCAAGTGAATGATTTTAGTGCTTTTCTATCTGTGGGAAAGTGCAAGAGTCACTGAAATTATTCCTTTGATGGGAACCGCAACTATCTAGGACCAGTATCCAGTTTTTCTCCATCCTGAATCCCCTCAGGGTGCGTTGTGGGGGGCAGCTGCAGTGGCTGATGGCTTTGCGGCCACAACATCCGTTATTTACTAAAATGGCAGATGACACTCTTTGTCCACCGAGTCAGTCCTCTCAAACCCTGCTGCTTTATTAACTAAGTTTATACAAAATTCTAAATCCTTTGTTGTCATTTCAACAGTCCATTAAGTTCTATGTCCTAAATGGGTACTGTTGTGTTTCCCCCAAGCAATTACAATAGGAACATCAAAGATCACTGATCATATGTCACTGTAACAAATATAATAATAATGAAAAAAAATTGAACTATTGTGACAACTGCTAAAACGTGACAAAAACACAAAGTGAGTAATTACTGTTGGAAAAATGGCACTGATAAATTTCTCGATGTAGGGTTGCCACAGACCTTCAATTTGTAAAACAAAACAAAACACCCCAATAAAACACCATATGTGAAAAGTACAATAAAATGAGATATGCTTGAAACTGATAAAATGCAAAAATATATTTCTTTTATTTATGTCACTGAGTGGTTTAAAAATTAATATGGATTGCCCTTTTCGGTAAGTTAATTGTTACTTATTTTAAAGCTTTAAATTTCTGTAAATATAAGCACACTTTAAAAACATTTTTAATTGAAGGATAATTGCTTTACAATATTGTGAGCACATGGTTTTATTTGCAGAATTTTTTTCCCAGAGGAGGCTATTTCATGAGTGTTTTATTTACAATGGTTGTGACAGCTAAGAAAACACCAAGCCAGTGTGCCTCCAAACCAAATAAGGACAGAAAGAAAAGAAAATATCAGTAGGAGATGATGGTACACAAGTCAGGAATCAGGCTAAGGAGTAAGGCTGACCAAGGTCTGAAGTCAAACTCTGCTACTTGCTAGCTGTACTCGAGGAAGTGAGTTCCTAATTTTCTCTAAGCCTCAGCTCCCTCACAGAATCCTGAGTGAATCAGGGTCAGCAGAAGAGGAGCAGACAGCGGCATCATTCAGTTGGAGCCCAGAGTCTAGAGGGGCCTCAAATCTGGACCACTTCCTCATAGTAAATTCCTGCAGAATTCCTGGGAGAATGACTATCACAAAAGTTGATCTGAAGTGCAATCCATGGAACTCTGGTACTAGAGGCTGGGAGTCCGAGGAATGTCTTCAAAATCTGAAAGCTTCCAAGACCTTGAAGACTGGTAAGGCATGCATGAGATAACAGTGAAATGTGAAGACTCAGAAGAGTATCTGATACTCTTAAGTCCTGCACTCCCTCGATCAAAATACCTATTATTTTGTTATTACTGGTGGGGGAACTACCTACCCCATAGTATTGGGAGTACCACATTAATGAAATAAAATAAGTTGCTAGCAGAGAGCCCTAGATGAAAGAGATACTCAGTGGGTGCTGGTTCTCTTCCCTCTTTTCCCTCCCTGCTTTGAAATGTTCACCTGAGAGTCAGCCCACTCCATGGTGCTTTCCCTGCTTCACATCCTTCAAGGCAATGTCTGCAGCCTTTCTTGTGGCTAAGGCCCAGGACATAGGGAAGCCTCGTGCGGGGGACCCAGGGTGTGTCACCTGGTGCTGAACTGCTGGGAATCATCCAAGTTTGCACTGAAGTGCTGCCCTGGACTTTATGTACTTTAGTGTAGTTGCTGTGAGGGCAAGAATTGGGGTGTCATGACTTGGGTTTTCCAGAAGCAGATGCTGAAGTAGAATTGGGGGTGCAAGATGTTTAGAGATCAATATCTGTGAAAGGGCACTGTGGGAGGCAGGATTGGACAGAGGGGAATGTGGAACAGTGATACCAGCTTTACAAACTATGGAAAACCCCACAGGGAGGTCTGGAGCGAGTATTGCCCAGCAGACTGTCCCCGGTGGGCTGATAAGGCCAGGCCTTTATCTGCCTCTCTCTCTCAATCATCTGAAGCAGGCTACTCCATGACCTTGAGACCTGACATGGAAGTAGACCCCAAAGTGTCTGGGCTGACCACTGGGGTCTGAGCACATTCTCTGCAGCTGGGCATCAGGTCCTTCCTTGAACGGGAATCAGTGACGCAGAAACACACACGAAATTGCTGACTGTTTGGAACACTGAATTCCAAGCATATCTCAACATGATAAGGAAGAAGATTGGGAGTCCTCCCTTGATAGAGGACTTGGCAGTCCTCCCTTGATAGTAGGAAAAGTGAGTTGAAATGTCTGTGCTCCAGACACTTGTACATGTAAGAGCAGAGTTTGCTCTCCCCAAGAGGAAAGGAGAGCAGGCTATTGCCAAATGAGCCCGTGTGATTGGTAGGCTTTTCTATAGCATGGAAACAAGAAGTTAGAATGAGGGGAGGTCAGGGGCTGAAAGTAAAAGTCGCGCAGTTGTGTCTGACTCTGCGACCCCGTGGACTATACAGTCCATGGAATTCTCATGTTTCTCATGGCTTGGGATGTTTCTTAAATTCCCAGACCCAGGTCGCTACACTGTTCTAGCCAATTAGGATCTCTCAGGTTAGATCCAGGATCAGCGTGTTTAATAAGCATCCATATTGCTGCTGCTTCTTTTTAAAAAATCAATTAATTAATAATTAGGCTGTGCCAGTCCTTAGTTAAAAAAGCCTCCTGATGAAAGGGAAAGAGAAGAGTGAAAAAGTTGGCTTAAAGCTCAACATTCAGAAAACGAAGATCATGGCATCTGGTCCCATCACTTCATGGGAATTAGATGGGGAAACAGTGGAAACAGTGTCAGACTTTATTTTTGGGGGCTCCAAAATCACTGCAGATGGTGATTGCAGCCATGAAATTAAAAGATGCTTACTCCTTGGAAGGAAAGTTATGACCAACCTAGATAGCATATTCAAAAGCAGAGACATTACTTTGCCAACAAAGTTCTGTCTAGTCAAGGCTGTGGTTCTTCCAGTGGTCATGTATGGAAGTGAGAGTTGGACTGTGAAGAAGGCTGAGCGCCGAAGAATTGATGCTTTTGAACTGTGGTGTTGGAGAAGACTCTTGAGAGTCCCTTGGACTGCAAGGAGATCCAACCAGTCCATTCTAAAGGAGACCAGTCCTGGGTGGTCACTGGAAGGACTGATGCTGAGGCTGCAACTCCAGTACTTTGGCCACCTCATGCGAGGAGTTGACTCATTGGAAAAGACTCTGATGCTGGGAGGGATTGGGGGCAGGAGGAGAAGGGGAAGACCGAGGATGAGATGGCTGGATGGCATCACTGACTCGATGGATGTGAGTCTGAGTGAACTCTGGGAGATGGTGATGGACAGGGAGGCCTGGCGTGCTGCGATTCATGGGGTCGCAAAGAGTCGGACACGACTGAGTGACTGAACTGAACTGAACTGAGTCCTTAGTTGCGGTATATGGGATCTATTTCCCTGACCAGGGATCGAACCCAGGTCCCCTGCAGTGGGATCACAGAGTCTTAGCCACTGGAGCACCACCGTCTTTTAACAGACATCACACACCTGTCTCAGGAGTTTCAGGTTCTTGATGTCTCATCAGAGAAATAATTCAGCCAGAGACAAAGTGATAGGTAAGAAATGGATTTATTTAGAGAGAAGCACACTCTGCAGAGTGTGGACCATCCCATAACGCGAAAGCAGCCCACACTGCTTCTTCTGCAAGTTTCAGTTTGAGAACCCTGCACATCTGAACAACAACCAGTGATAATCCATCTCCTTTTCTAACCCTTTTCAGACAAACATAGTTAACCTTCCCATGAGGGATAAAAGGAAATGTGCTCAAATCACAGCAACCAGGGACAGCTATCAACGTCAGGTTTCAGGTGGTGTTGGAGGACGTATTTGACACTGTTCCGCTGCCCGCCACCTGCACACTGGCCAGTTGTTTTCTTGCCTGTGAGCTCCAGATATGAGTTGTAGAAGTTTTCAGGTCTCTAGTTAGAAGGGTCAATGGGAGATGTGGGAAATTAAGGTTGTTAGGTCTACGGGAAAGATGTGTCGGGAACAGAAGCTAGCAGTCCTTCCAAACAGTCTGAATATTCTTGCAACTGTGGTTGTATAATTTCGACATAGTAGAAATCTACAACTATATTTTATTGATTGATAATGCTTTTCTATTTTGCAATAAATCCTCTTAGAAGTAAGGAGCACAAGTAAATGAAAGTATGTGTTTATAAAAATCTAGGCACTGAAGTTGATGATATATATGTAGCTCACACATAATGTCTATTGATGTTTACTATTCGTGGAGGCCACAGTGATATAACTGACCGCACAGAAACCAGAAGACATCTATTTGCTGAAGAAGAATCACCATCTACTGCAGAAGAAGGGCGCAAGGATTTCCACGTGCGAGTATAGAAGGTTTACATGTAACTCTGTGGAGCGTGACTTGTCAAGTATATCAAGTGGTTGTCCTAAAATTATTTTGCTTACTTTTTA
Organism: Capricornis sumatraensis; assembly: GCF_032405125.1. Classification (NCBI taxonomy): domain Eukaryota; kingdom Metazoa; phylum Chordata; class Mammalia; order Artiodactyla; family Bovidae; genus Capricornis; species Capricornis sumatraensis. The sequence continues at coordinate 37,722,799 of NC_091092.1, read as the reverse complement.
CTCTAAATGTCCTTGTGCACAAATGAAAAGTGAAACAGCAGCCATGAAGGTGTTGCCTGAATTAGCCAAATGAATGGTTCCATGACGCCAACTTTATACTAGTGCCTTCAAATAGAAGAGAAGCTTCTCTTGATTATTCAAATTAATAATGGTTCAGTTATTTCATCCAACACATGCAATCAAATAACAATTTTGACTTTTTAATTTTTTTTAGCTGTGCTGCACAGCTCATAGGATCTTAGTTCCCCAGCCAGGGATTGAACCTGGGCCTTGGCAGTGAAAAGTGCTGAGTCCTAACCACTGGACCACCAAGGGAATTTCCCAAATAACAGTTTTGGAAGTAAATTTTGATGAAGGTGAAACATTTGCCATTGTTGTAAATATTATTGTAAGTTCAGTTTAACATTGAAGATAAAATTACTTTTGTTTCTTTGGTGATAAGATGAGCATAAATTTTAACAGAGGAAATTGTCATGGTAAAAAATAGTGTTCTGACTTGATTTAAGAAATCTATAGAGCGGGAAGACCCTTGGAATGGTTGTGGTTCACATACAATTGATGACTGCCTCCAAAGTAGCTGTTTGGATGCTTATTGAAAGAGATTATGTAGTGTCAAATTTAAAAATATATTTTTTCTATAAACACAATTAGGGTCTGAACTATTATTTTTGTATGTGACAGAATTTATGTTGAATATCCAAAATAAGAAAGAAAAACTCAGCATGTGCTTTCTCTCTTTGCCCTCCATCATCATCAGTCAGATGTTAGAAATGTTTGTGCTTTTGAAAACCCTTTATTAGTCCACCTACAGTGGTATTGAGCTTTTTATAATGAGTTCTCTGAACTTGGGGTTATTTTACTCAACATTAGTTGGAAATGTTTAATAAAAATATTCAACAAATAGAATCCTAAAAAAAATCCCTTTGGCTTTTGAAGCTCTCAGCAAATCAGTTCAGTTTGGTTCAGTTCAGTCACTCAGTCGTGTCCGACTCTTTGCAACCCCATGGACTGCAGCACGCCAGCCTCCTTGTCTATCACCAACTCCTGGAGTTTACTCAAACTCATGTCCATTGAGTCGGTGATGCCATCCAACCATCTCCTCCTCTGTCATCCCCTTCTCCTGCCTTCAATCTTTCCCAGCATCAGTCTTTTCCAATGAGTCAGTTCTTCGCATCAGGTGGCCAAAGTATTAGACTTTCAGCTTCAGCATCAGTCCTTCCAATGAATATTCAGGACTGACTCCCTTTAGGATGGACTGGTTGGATCTCCTTGCAGTCCAAGGGACTCTCAAGAGTCTTCTCCAACACCACAGTTCAAAAGCATCAATTCTTCATTGCTTAGCTTTCTTTATAGTCCAACTCTCACATCCATACATGATTACTGGAAAAACCATAGCCTTGACTAGACAGACCTTTGTTGGCAAAGTAATGTCTCTGCATTTTAATATATGCTGTCTAGGTTGGTCATAACTTTCCTTCCAAGGAGTAAGTGTCTTTTAATTTCATGGCTGCAGTCACTATCTGCAGTGATTTTGGAGCCCCCCAAAGTATAAAGTCTGCCACTGTTTCCACTGTTTTCCCATCTATTTGCCATGAAGTGATGGGACTGGATGCCATGATCTTAGTTTTCTGAATGTTGAGTTTCAAGCCAACTTTTTCACTCTCCTGTTTCACTTTCATCAAGAGGCTGTTTAGTTCTTCTTCACTTTCTGCCATAAGGGTGGTGTCATCTGCATATCTGAGGTTATTGATATTTCTCCTGGCAATCTTGATTCCCACTTGTGCTTCATCTAGCCCAGCGTTTCTCATGATGTACTGTGAATATAAGTTAAATAAGCAGGGTGACAATATACAGCCTTGATGTACTTCTTTTCTTATTTGGAACCAGTCTGTTGTTCCATGTCCAGTTCTAACTTTTGCTTCCTGACCTGCATACAGATTTCTCAAGAGGCAGGTCAGGTGGGCTGGGATTCCCATCTCTTCAAGAATTTCCCACAGTTTGTTGTGATCCACACAATCAAAGGCTTTGGCATAGCAAAATAGCAGTCAGCTAAAACAGGAAGGCACTCAAAAGTATCCCTAATAAAGGACTGGAGCAAATTATGGTAAACAATGCCTAGGATTTAATTGTGAAATTCTGCACTTGAGAAGACACCTGGGACTTCCTTGGTGGTCCAGTGGTTAAGACTTTCTGCTCTCCATGTAGGGGGCCTGGGTGCCACCCCTGGTCAGGAAACTAGATCAATCCCACATGCCACAACTGACTCAGTGCAGCACAGAAAAAAAAGTTGATAGAGCTCTATATCTTAATTGAATAAAACTTTAATTGGCTACATTTATGTTCTGTACCTGAATGAAATGAAATTGAGGCCTATGATTTTCAGCATCTAAATTTGGCAAAAGTTTCAAAAGAAACATAAAGACAACTTTAAAATAACTTTTGTGGAAGTATTTCCTGATGTGTGGCATTTTCTTTTTAAACATATTGAAACACAGTTGATTAACAATGTTGTGTTAATTTCAAGTGTACAGCAAAGTGATTCAGTTATACACATACATGGATCTATTCTTTCTCAAATTATTTTCCCATTTCAGTTATTACAGATATTGAGCAGCATTCCCTATGCTACACAGTAGTTCCTTGCTGGTTATCTATTTTCAGTATAGCAATGGGTACACTGATGCATCGTACTTTGAATAGACAACCTACAGAATGGTAGAAAATACTTGCCAATGATATGACCAACAAGGGGTTAATATAAAAATATATAAATAGTTCATACAACTCAATATTAAAAAAAAATCCAACCCAATCAAAAAATGGACAGAAGACCTGAATAGACATTTCCACCAAGATACACAGATGGCTAACAGGAACATGAAAAGATAATCAACATTGATAATTATTAGGGAAATGCAAATCAAAACTACAATGGGATATCACCTCATGCATGCATGCTCAATCACTCAGTCGTGGTGGACTCTTTGTGACCACATGGACTGTAGCCTGCCAGGCTCCTTTGTCCATGGGATTTTCCAGGCAAGAATACTGGAGTGGGTTGCCATTTCCTAATCCAAGGTATTTTCCTGACCCAGGGATCGAACCTGTGTCTCCTGCATCTTCTGTATTGGCAGGTAGAATACCACTGTGCCACCTGGGAATCCCAAGATATCACTGCACACCTGTCAAAAATGACTGTCATCAAAAGTCCACAAATAACAAATGCTGGCGAGGTTATGGAGAAAAGGGAAGCCTCCTATATTGTTGTTGGGAATGTAAATCAGTATAGTCACTATTGAAAATAGCACAGAAGGTCTTCAAAAAAGCTGCAAATAGACCTATCATACAATGCAGTGATTCCACTCCTGGGTATATGTCCAGGAAAAACAAAACCACTAATTCGATAAGATACAGGCATCCCAATGTTCACAGCAGCACTGTTTATAGTAGCCAAGATATGGCAGCCATCCAAGTGTCCATCAACAGAAGAGTGGCTTACGAAGATGTGGTAATATCGTACATACATGTATATACTCTCTCTCTCTCTCTCTCTCTCTCTCTCTCTATATATATATATATATATATATATATATATATATATATATATATATGTATATGTATATGGGCTTCCCAGGTGGCACTGGTGGTAAATAACCTGGCTCCCAATGCAGATGACATAAGAGATGTGGAGCTCAATCCCTGGGTTGGGAAGAGCCCCTGGAGTAGAAAATGGCAACCCACTCCAGGGGACACTGAACCTGGCAGGCTATAGTCCATAGGGTCGTAAAGAGTCATACACAACTGAAGTGACTTAGCATGCATGTATATTCACAATGGAATATTACTCAGCCAGAAAAAGAATGAAATTCTGCCATTTGCAGCAACATGGATGAACCTAGAGATTATTGCTGCTGCTACTGCTAAGTCGCTTCAGTCATGTCCGACTCTGTGCAACCCCATAGATAGCAGCCCACCAGGCTCCCCCGTCCCTGGGATTCTCCAGGCAAGAACACTGGAGTGGGTTGCCATTTCCTTCTCCAATGCATGAAAGTGAAAAGTCAAAGTGAAGTCGCTCAGTCGTGTCCGACTCCTAGCGACCCCATGGACTGCAGCCCACCAGGCTCCTCCGTCCATGAGATTTTCCAGGCAAGGGTACTGGAGTGGGGGGCCATTGCCTTCTCCGAGAGATTATTATGCTTAGTGAAATAACTCAGACAAAGATAAACACTATATGATATCACTTATATGCAGAAAGTAAAAACTAGGTGAATATATATGGCAAAACAGAAACAGACTCACAGATATAGAAAACCAACTAGTGGTTACCAGTGGAGAGATGGAAGCAGGGAGGGGCAAGAGAGAGGTATAGGATTAAGAGATACAAACTATTGTATATAAAGTAGGTAAGCAACAAGGATATATTGTACAGCACAGGGAAATATAGCCATTATTTTGTAAAGCTTTTAATGGAGTATAGCCTATAAAAATACTGAATCACTATGTGTGCTGTCCACTTGAAACTAATATAATATTGTAAATCAACTATACTTCAATAAAAAATAAAATAAAATAGGCAGAGATTTCCTTGGTGGTTCAGTGGTTAAGACTCAGCTCTTTCACTACAGGGGGCATGGGTTCCATCCCTAGTTGGGGAACTAAGCCCCCACAAGCTGTATGGTGTGGCCAAAAATGAATAAATAAAATAGATGATATGTTAAAGAAAGAAAAATAGGGTGGTTTACAGAAATGTGCCAATTGAAGACATGAACAATTTGAAGTTTTTTAACCATCAAATTCAAGGTTGAAAATTATCCCAGACAATTTTATTTTTAAAATTTAAAAATAAGAATACCATATTGAAAAAAATACATTTTTCACAAAGATGTATTAATGATTCACTGTAAAAGGCAATACTAAGAAACTGATCAGACTATGTGAATATGTACCAATAAAAATTACTCTACTTATGCTACTTTTAAATATTCAAACAATCAATGTAAGTGATTTATATCTTGCTTTAGTATATACAAGTAGATTTAATTTTCATTTTTTAACAAAGGATTTTACTTTTGACTAAATTTTGCACAGTAGATAATTAAACCAGATTTGGTGAAAAAACTTAATATTTCAAAAATTATAGTTATTTTTAGAGATCCTTCACTCTCAAAAATGTCTCGGTTTGGACATGAAGTTTTATCACCATAGGTATAGCATACTTAAATATGTGCTTGGGCAGCAGCTGGCCAGGGCTTCAGCCCCAGTGCTGCAATTTAGTAGCTTTGTGACCTTAAGTGGTCACAAATACACTCTTCCAACAACACAAGAGAAGACTCTACATGTGGACATCACCAGGTGGTCAATACTGAAATCACATTGATTATATTCTTTGCAGTCAAAGATGGAGAGTCAGCAAAAACAAGACCAGGAGCTGACTGTGGCTCAGATCATGAACTCTTTATTGGCAAATACAGACTTAAATTGAAGAAAGTAGGGAAAACCACTAGACCATTCAGGTATGTCCTAAATCAAATCCCTTACAATTGTACAGTGGAAGTGACAAATAGATTCAAGGGGTTAGATCTGATAGACAGAGTGCCTGAAGAACTATGGACAGAGGTTCATGACATTGTACAGGAGGGAGTGATCAAGACCATCCTCAAGAAAAAGAAAGACAAAATGGTTGTCCGAGGAGCCCTTACAAATAGCTGAGAAAAGAAAAGACATGAAAGTCAGAGGAGTAAAGGAAATATATACCCATTTGAATGCAGAGTTCCAAAGAATAGCAAAGAGAGACAAGAAAGCCTTCCTCAGTGATCAATGCAAAGAAATAGAGGAAAACAACAGAATGGGAAAGATGAGATCTCTTCAAGAAAATTAGAGATACCAAGGGAACATTTCATGCAAATATGGGCTCAATGAAGGACAGAAATGGTATGGACCTAACAGAAGCAGAAGATATTAAGAAGAGGTGGCAAGAATACACAGAAGAACTGTACAAAAAAGATCTTCATGACCCAGATAATCACGATGGTGTGATCACTCATCTAGAGCCAGACATCCTGGAATGTGAAGTCAAGTGAGCCTTAGAAAGCATCACGACGAACAAAGCTAGTGGAGGTGATGGAATTCCAGTTGAGCTATTTCAAATCCTGAAAGATGATGCTGTGAAAGAGCTGCACTCAATATGCCAGCAAATTTGGAAAACTCAGCAGTGGCCACAGGACTGGAAAAGGTCAGTTTTCATTCCAATCTCAAAGAAAGGCAATGCCAAAGAATGTTCAAACTGCCACACAATGGCACTCATCTCACATGCTAGTAAAGTAATGCTCAAAATTCTCCCAGCCAGGCTTCAACAGTATGTGAACTATGAACTTCCAGATGTTCAAGCTGGATTTAGAAAAGGCAGAGGAACCAGAGATCAAATTGCCAACATCCATTAGATCATCAGAAAAGCAAGAGAGTTCCAGAAAAACATCTACTTCTGCCTTATTGAATATGCTAAAGACATTGACTGTGTGGAGCACCACAAACTATGGAAAATTCTTCAAGAGATACCACACCACCTGACCTGCCTCTTGAGAAATCTGTATGCAGGTCAGGAAGCAAAAGTTAGAACTGGACATGGAACAACAGACTGGTTCCAAATTAGGAAACGAATATGTCAAGGCTGTATATTGTCACCCTGCTAATTTAACTTATATGCAGAGTACATCATGAGAAACACTGGGCTGGAAGAAGCACAGGCTGGAATCAAGATTGCTGGGAGAAATATCAGTAACCTCAGATATGCAGATGACACCACCCTTATGGCAGAAAGTGAAGAGAACTAAAGAGCCTCTTGACGAAAGTGAAAGAGGAGAGTGAAAAAAGTTGGCTTGAAACTCAACATTCAGAAAACTAAGATCATGGCATCTGGTCCCATCACTTCATGGCAAATAGATGGGGAAACAGTGGAAACAGTGGCAGACTTTATATTTTGGGGGGCTCCAAAATCATTGCAGATAGTGACTGCAGCCATGAAATTAAAAGACTCTTGCTCCTTGGAAGGAAAGTTATGACCAACCTAGACAGCATATATTAAAATGCAGAGACATTACTTTGCCAACAAAGGTCTGTCTAGTCAAGGCTATGGTTTTTCCAGTAGTCATGTATGGATGTGAGAGTTGGACTATAAAGAAAGCTAAGCAATGAAGAATTGATGATTTTGAACTGTGGTGTTGGAGAAGACTCTTGAGAATCCCTTGGACTGCAAGGAGATCCAACCAGTCCATCCTAAAGGGAGTCAGTCCTGAATATTCATTGGAAGAACTGATGCTGAAGCTGAAAGTCTAATACTTTGATCACCTGAAGCGAAGAACTGACTCATTGGAAAAGACCCTGATGCTGGAAAAGATTGAAGGCAGGAGAAGGTGATGACAGAGGATGAGATGGTTGGATAACATCACTGACTTGATAGACATGATTTTGAGCAAGCTCTGGGAGTTGGTGATGGACAAGGGAGGCCTGGCGTACTGCAGTTCATGGGGTTGCAAAGAGTCGGACACGACTGAGTGACTAAACTGAACTGAACTGACCTTAAGTAACTTCTCTGATCTCTCTCAAACTCGATTTCCTCAACTTTAAGATGGGAAAAAAACAGAAATTCTTTCATTGGGTTGTTGTGAGGATGAAATAACACTTGTAAGGCACTTGGCACAATGCCTTGGCTTACCCAGCCCTGAATAACCATAAATATCATAGCCATGGTTGTTATGATTATTAAGAAGCCATGATATTGATTGTTGTCAGACTGTATCACTGACTTGGTGTCCTGACATTAGCAGATTGCTCATTTAACCTTGCCATGGGTGGTCAGGAAGATTCGCCAAATTAGCACAGACCAGCATTTTCAAGCATATTTTTCTTAGAATACTGACATTGCAAGATGCTCTGCCAGCAAAGGGTTCTGCAGTCAAGAGACACTGAAAAGCTATAGTCACATCTTGCCAAGTTATAACATGCACTGTATGAGCACTGCAAAATCTGAGAGCTCCTGCGGTCAAGAAACTTATTTTGTTTAATCTCCATTTTCCAGATTTATTTGCTAAGGTAACCTCTCCTCTCTCAGTTATGTGTATGTGGTATCTCAAAATTAATAGAGTAGTCTACAAAGTATATTCCATGAAACACGGATTTTGTCTAACTTTTTAAAAAATTTATTTATTTAGTTAGTTTTGGTCGCACTGGGTCTTCATTGCTTCATGAGGGCTTTCTCTAGTTTCAGGGAGCAGGGGCTAACTCTCTAGTTGTGACGTGCAGGCTTAGTTGCCATGAAGCATGTGGAATCTTCCTGGACCAAGGATGGAACCCATGTCCCCTGCACTGACAGGTGGATTCTTAACCACAGATCACCAGGAAGTCCTTGTCTAACTTTTTCATTTGAAAAATGGGAGACCTAATTGGGAGAAGGACTTTCCCCAAGGTCACACAGTAATAATAGATACATAGGCCTTGACTCCAGGTCTCCAAATCCTTATGTCTTTTCTTCTAGGAAAGTCTCTTTGTATGCAATAATCATGGTCCACTGGAGAAGGGAACAGCAAACCACTTCAGCATTCTTGCCTTGAGAACCCCATGAACAGTATGAAAAGGCAAAAAGATAGGACACTGAAATATGAGCCCCCTAGGTCAGTAGGTGTCCAATATGCTACTGGAGAAGAGTGGAGAAATAGCTCCAGAAAGAATGAAGAGCCTGAGCCAAAGCAGAAATGACACCTAGCTGTGGATGTGACTGGTGATGGAAGTAAAGTCCGATGCTGTAAAGAACAATATTGCGTAGGAACCTGGAATGTTAGGTCCATGAATCAAGGTAAAATGGACGTGGTCAAGCAGGAGATGGCAAGAGGGAATGTCGACATTTTAGGAATCAGTGAACTAAAATGGACAGGAATGGGCGAATTTAATTCAGATGATCATTATATCTACTACTGTGGGCAAGAACCACTTAGAAGGAATTAAGTAGCCCTCATAGTCAACAAAAGAGTCCAAAATGCAGTACTTGGGTGCAATCTCAAAAACAACAGAATGATCTCTGTTTGTTTCCAAGGCAAACCATTCAACATCACAGGATTCCAAGTCTGTGCCCCAGCTACGAATGCCAAAGAAGCTGAAGTTGAATGGTTCTATGACGATCTACAAGACCTTCTAGAACTAACACCAAAAAACAGATGTCCTTTTCAAAATATGGCCCTGGAATGCAAAAGTAGGAAGTCAAGAGATATCTGGAGTAACAGGCAAGTTTGGCCTTGGAGTACAAAATGAAGCAGGGCAAATGCTAACAGAGTTTTGCCGAGTAACAGACTGGTTGTAGCAAACACACTCTTCCAAAAACACAAGACTCTACACATGGACATGGTATCACCAGATGGTCAATACCAAAACCAGATCAATTATATTCTTTGCAGCCAAAGATGGAGAAGCTCTATACAGTTAGCAAAAAACAAGACCAGGAGCTGACTGTGGCTCAGATCATGAACTCCTTGTTGTAAAATTCAGACTTAAATTGAAGAAAGTAGGGAAAACCGCTAGGAGAAGGCAATGGCACCCCACTCCAGTACTCTTGCCTGGAAAATTCCGTGTACAGAGGATCCTGGTAGGCTTCAGTCCATGGGGTCGCGAAGAGTCAGACACGACTGAGCGAATTCACTTTCACTTTTCACTTTCATCCATTGGAGAAGGAAGTGGCAACCCACTCCAGTGTTCTTGCCTGGAGAATCCCAGGGACTGGGGAATCTGATGGGCTTCCGTCGATGGGGTTGCACAGAGTCGGACACGACTGAAGCGACTTAGCAGCAGCAGCAGCAGCAGCAGCAACAGCAAGGAAAACCACTAGACCATTCACGTATGACCTAAATCAAATCCCGTATGATTATGCAGTGGCACTGACAAATAGATTCAAGGGATTAGATCTGATAGACAGAGTGCTTGAAGAACTATGGACAGAGGTTTATAACATTGTACAAGAGGTGATGACCAAAGCTATCCCCAAGGAAAAGGAATGCAAGAAGGCAAAATGGTTGTCTGAGGAGGCCTTACAAATAGCTGAGAAAAGAAGAGAAGTGAAAGGCAAGGGCAAAGGAGAAAGGGAAAGATATACCCAACTGAATGCAGAGTTCCAAAGAATAGCAAGGAGAGACATGAAAGCCTTCCTCAGTGATCAGTCCAAAGTAACAGAGGAAAACAAGAGAATGAAAAAGAACAGAGATCTCTTCAAGAAAATCAGAGATACCAAGGGAGTATTTCATGCCAAGATGAGCACAATAAAAGACAGAAATGGTATGGACCTAACAGAAGCAGAAGAGACTAAGAAGAGGTGGCAAGAATACACAGAAGAACTGTACAAAAGAGAGCTTCACGACCCAGATAATCACAATGGTGTAATCAGTCACCTAGAACCTGACATCCTGGAGTGCAAAGTCAAATGGGCCTTAGGAAGCATCACTACAAACAAAGCTAGTGGACATGATGGAATTCCAGTTGAGCTATTTCAAATCCTGAAAGATGATGCTGTGAAAGTGCTGTCCTCAATATGCCAGCAAATTTGGAAAACTCAGCAGTGGCCACAAGACTGGAAAAAGTCAGTTTTCCTTCCAATCCCAAAGAAAGGCAAAGCCGAAGAATGTTCAAACTACCACACAATTGCACTCATCTCACACGCGAGCAAAGTAATGCTCAAAATTCTCCAAGCCAGGCTTCAACAGTACGTGAACCATGAACTTCCAGATGTTCAAGCTGGATTTAGAAAAGGCAGAGGAACCAGAGATCAAATTGTCAACATCTATTGGATCATCGAAAAGGCAAGAGAGTTCCAGAAAAACATCTGCTTCATTGACTATGTTAAAGCCTTTGGGTGGAGCACCACAAACTGGAAAATTCTGAAAGAGATGGGAATACCAGACCACCTGACCTGCTTCCCGAGAATCCTGTATGAAGGTCAGGAAGCGACAGTTAGAACCAGACATGGAACAACCGACTGGTTCCAAATTTGGAAAGGAGTACATCAAGGCTGTATATTGTCACCCTGCTTTTTTAACTTCTATGTAGAGTGCATCATGCCAAATGCCAGGCTGGATGAATCACAAGGTTGAATCAAGATTGCCAGGAGAAATATCAATAACCTCAGATATGCAGATGTTGTTGTTGCTCAGTCATGTCTGACTCTGTGGCCCTATGGACTGTAGTAAGCCAGGCTTCCTGTCCACCATCTCCCCAAGCTTGCTCAAACTCATGTCCATTGAGTCCATCTCATCTTCTGTCGTCCCCTTTCTCCTCCCGCCCTCAGTCTTTCCCAGCATCAGGGTCTTTTCCAATGAGTTGGCTCTTCGAATCAGGTGGCCAATATATTGGAGCTTCAGCTTCAGCATCAGTCTTTCCTGCGAATACTCAGGGTTGATTTCCTTTAGGATTGACTGGTTTGATCTCCTTGCAGCTCAAGGGACTCTGAAGAGTCTTCTCCAACACCACAGTTTGAAAGCGTCCATTCTTCGGCACTCAGTCTTCTTTATGGTCCAACTTGGGCTTCCCTGGTGGCTCAAACAGTAATGACATGGAGATGACAACCCCCTGATGGCAGAAAGTGAGGAACTAAAGAGCCTCTTGAGGAAGGTGAGAGAGGAATGTGATAAAGCTGGCTTAAAACTCAACATTCAAAAAATAAAGATCATGGCATCTGGTCCCATCGTTTCATGGCAAATAAATGGGGAAACAATGGAAACAGTGACAGACTTCATTTTCTTGGGCTCCAAAATCACTGTGAATGGTGACTACAGCCACAAAATTAAAAGACACTTGTTCCTTGGAAGGAAAGCTATGACAAACCTAGACAGCATATTAAAAAAGCAGAGACCTTTGCTGACGAAGGTCTGTAGAGTCAAAGCTATGGTTTTTTTCCAGTAGTCATATATGGTTGTGAGAGTTGGAGCACAAACAAGGCTGAGCGCCGAAGAATTGATGCTTTTGAACTGTGGTGTTGGAGAAGACTCTTGAGAGTCCCTTGGACTGCAAGGAGATCCAACCAGTCCATCCTAAAGGGAGTCAGTCCCGAATATTCATTGGAAGAACTGATGCTGAAGCTGAAACTCCAATACTTTGGCCACCTGATGTGAAGAGTCAACTCACTGGAAAAGACCCTGATGCTCGGAAAGAGTGAGGGCAGAAGGAGAAAGGGGCAACAGAGGATGAGATAGTTGGATGGCATCACTGATTCAACAGACATGAGTTTGAGTAAACTCCAGGAGATAGTGAAGGACAGGGAACCCTGGCGTGTTGTAGAGTCAGACATGACTGAGCGACTGAACAACAGCAACAACAATAATGTGAACTGTAGGCTAATAAGTAGCTGTTTGATACCTTTGAAAATTCAAGGCCAAGGACACTTTATGATAGCCAGAGGTTTTCTATTGCAAAACCTGCAGCTTTAACAACCTTCACATTCTCTGGGACTGAGAGTTTCTTGCACATAATGCAATAGGCAAGGGACCACGGATCACAGTTACTGGGACATTGTCTCTTGAACTGACACAAGATGAACGCCAGAGGGCGCCCGTTCCCAAGGCTATCAATTTAGACGCGAAGAGTAGGAAGCCACAGAACCAGCGAGCTTCAAATAAAGACTGCACTGGGACGACCCAGAGGGATGGTACGGGGAGGGAGGAAGGCAGGGGGTTCAGGATGGGGAACACGTGTATACCTGTGGCGGATTCATGTTGATGTAAGGCAAAACCAATACAATATTGTAAGGTAATTAACCTCCAATTAAAATAAATAAATTTATATTAAAAAGAATTAAATGGAAAAAAGAATAAAAGGTTAAAAAAAAGGCTGACTGAAGAAGACAGAAGATATTGTCACTAGAGGCATGATAATATTTAAGATATAAAGTCATGGAAGATAAATTAGAAAATAAAGGGAGGCTGAATAGGAGTATATCAATGTATAAAACTTCTGCTTTATAAACAACAAAACAAAGATAAATGTAATTTGAAAAAATTGTATAGATATGGTTGTTTATTTATGTATATATGTATATGTATCTACATATACATACATATATACTATAAAAATATATGAGATCAGCAATTTTCCAACCAGCCAAATTATGTCAAGTTCATATTAGATGAAATAACATAGAAATAATAATTGCTAATATTTATTAAGCACATTCTAGGTATTAGTATCTTATGTGCGCTACCTCAGGAACTCTTATACAAGCCTATGAAGTAAGTATTATTAGAGTACTGTCCTTGTTTTACACATGTGGAAACTGAGGCTTAAACAATTTTTTTTTGAGGCTTAAAATCTTAAATGACTTGTCCAATTTTACACTAAGAAGAGACAGCGGAGACTGCAAGTGTCCTCCTCATTCCCTCCCCATGGTTTATAAGGCCCTCTGTGGCCTGGCTCCAGCTTCTCTCTGCAGCCTTCCTCATCACAATTTGCATCCAGCAGGAATGAAGTCCAGTTCCCTGAACAGACCATGCTTCCTGCTTAGAACCCTCTTCTCTCCATCTTTACCCGACTCAATCCCACTTGTCCTTCTGGTCTCACCGTAGACCTCACTTCCTCTAGCAGTCTTCTCTGCTTTGCAAGTCTGGTTTAGGTGACCTTCCTTTCTGCTTCTCTAGCTCCCCGTCATATCCTCACACTGCATGGCAGTTGTCCGTTTCCTGATCTGTTGAGAATTTGGGGAGAGCAGAGACTAGGTCTCTCTTGCTGGCCATTGCACTCCCAGCTCCTGGCACAACGCCTGGCATAAGTAAGTCCCCTATATGTACAGAAACTCCTCTACTTGAGACATTTCTTAGAGCCACAAAGCTTTATGGAGGGCAAATGTCATCAACTTTCTCTGCTTGCAGCAGCTTATCGACTGTCATTTTGGTCTCTGGCATTGGCATTCATCAGGTGTGTTTCTTGTGATTTTGCCTATGTTTGACCACTTCAATGAACATTGTTAATATATATAATACATACAAAAGCAGTAAGAGTGTTGAAAGTCTTAGTAATAAGTGATGTAGGGTTACAATAGAAAGGAAATTAGAATAGGTATGAAAATTACCAGTGTTGTACAAAAATATACATGAATAATTGAAGAATAGTCATGTCCGACTCTGCAATCCCATGGACTCTAGCCTACCAGGCTCCTCTGTCCATGGAATTTTCCAGGCAAGAGTACTGGAGTGGGTTGCTATTTCCTTCTCCAGAGGATCTTCCTGACCTAGGGATCGAACCTGGGTCTCCTGTATTGCAAGCAGACGCTTTACCATCTGAGCCACCACGGAAGCCCCAAATATTCTGATGGGCAAACACTAGATTATGCAACATGCGAACAATGCGGAGCCTATGGAGGCCAAAAAATCAAGAAGAAATATGTATTTCGCCTGAGGAAATTAATGTCCTAAGCTAATTCCGAGAGCACCTTATTATGGGGAGAGATAGAGGTCTCTGCCAACTTTCCGGAAGTCATTTTTCAGTCCTTTAATGACACTACTGTCAGAGCTTCACTGAAAACCATTATTGTGAAATCTTGAATTTAAAGATGTTGTAGCCAAGAGCCAGGATAATCAATCTTTATGAAGAAGAGCTACATCCTTAAAAAAAAAAAAAAAAAAAAAAAAGCAAGTTGCCCCCATTGTTCCATTTGTATAGAATTTTATAAAATATTATCATCTAGGTTTTATAATTGATTATTACTTCTTGAATGCCTGTTAGAGGTCAAGCACTTCTGAACATTATCTCACTTAATCCTCACAATATCCCTGTGAGACAGATACTGTTATCCCATTCTACAGATTAGGAAACTGGCCTTGAAAGGTTAACTTCCTGAAAGTCACACAACTATGGAGTATTTATATTGGAATTGGAAACATATGAAAGAAAGTGTTAGTCGCTCAGTTGTGTCTGACTCTGCGACACCATGGAGCCCACCAGGCTCCTCTGTCCATGGAATTCTCCAAGTAAGAATGCTGGAGTGGGTGGCCATGCCTTTCTCCAGGGGATCTTCCCAACCCAAGGATTGAACCTGGATATCCTGCACTGCAAGCGGATTCTTTACTGTCTGAGCTGCTTCCCGAAAGTCACACAACTATGAAGTGTTTATATTGGAGTTGGAAGCATAATTTTGTTGAATCCAACATGCTCTTTTTTTTTAAATTTTCATCCCATTATATTCAATTTTATTATTGATATAGTTGGATTTACATCCTGTATTCTACTTTTCTTTCCTACATGTCCCATGTCTTATTTTTTTAATAATTAAGTTTTAAATTTTTGGCTGTGCTGGGTCTTCATTGTTGCACAGGCTCTTTCTCTAGTTTCTGCAAATGGGGGCTTCTCTCTAGTCGCAGCGCGTGGGTTTTCCATTGTGGTGGTTTCTCTTGTGGAGCACTGGCTGTAGAACTCGGGCTCAGTAGTTGTGGCACATGGGCTTAGTTGATCTGAAGCATCTGGGATCTTCCCAGATCAGGGATCAAACCCATGTTCCCAGCATTGGCAGGCAGATTCTTAACCACTGGGCCACCAGGGAAGTCCCAACATGCTCTTTTCACTACACCAACTAGCCTTCCCTATTATCTAATTTCATCCTCACAACAGTCATACAAATGAAGGTAAGCAAAGTATTTCTCCGTCTTCAGATGAAGCAGGGAAGCCCAGAAATGCTCAAGGTCCCACCATTAGGTAGTGTGAGAAACAGAGGTAAACGCCAATCTCTTTTTTTGTGGTTCCGCTCCACTTGCGGGATCTTGTTCCTCAACCAGGGATTGAACCTGGGCAGGGAAAGCCCAGAATTCTAACCACAGAAGCCCTAAACTCAAATCTTTTCTCTCTAAGTCCAGTGCTCTTTCCAGGTGACCATACCTTTGCTTCTTCATAGACTGGTTAAATGCTCATGGTTGGAGCCTTTACGGGTTGGGCCTTAATGGCCTGAGGAGAGGTAAGGGAGGGGCGGTGTGCTCTTTTGGTGGGATGAGGGAGGGAGCTGCGCCTGAGGCCCTGGCCCTTGGATCTTGTCTCCCAGCTTCTAGGTTTTCAGTTTTCACTTTCCTGCATTGGAGAAGGAAATGGCAACCCACTCCAGTGTTCTTGCCTGGAGAATCCCAGGGACGGGGGAGCCTGGTGGGCTGCCGTCTATGGGGTCGCACAGAGTCGGACACGACTGAAGCGACTTAGCAGCAGCAGCAGCTTCTAGGTACTTGCCCTTGCCCTGGCCTTTTAGTGACATTCCTAATCTGTCCGAGGGAAATTGTCCCTTGTTGACCTTTACTCTTCAAATGCAATCCTGGCCAGGCTATATGGGGTATGATAGATTTCGTGTGTCCTTTCTTGGCTTTTTGGCTAAGATCAAGTGGTGGCTCAGACGGAAAGCGTCTGTCTACAGTGTGGGAGACCTGGGTTCGATCCCTGGGTCGGGAAGTTCCCTGGAGAAGGAAATGGCAACCCACTCCAGTACTCTTACCTAGAAAATCCCATGGACGGAGGAGCCTAGTGTCCATGGGGTCGCAAAGAGTTGGACATGACTGAGCGACTTCACTTTTTTTTCACTTTTTTCAAAACACTGTGTTCTGGATGAGGAGGCCTCTGGATAATTGGTTTGGTGACAAACTGGTCTTGTATGGTTAATTGCCAGCTTGTGTCTTTAGGGAAATTGAACAGGATGACCCATTTGTGGATTAATGCTTTATAGGGCTTCCCTTGTGGCTCCGACGGTAAAGAAGCTGCCTGCAATGTGGGAGACCTAGGTTCGATCTCTGGGTTAGGAAGATACCCTGGAGAAGGGAATGGCAACCCACTCCAGGATTCTTGCCTAGAGAATCCCATGGACAGAGTAGCCTGGTGAGCTACAGTCCATGGGGTTGCAAAGAGTCAGAACTGACTGAGCAACTAACACTTTCACTATGCTATCCTGGAACTCAGGGCTGCCCAGGAGCTTGCCATGGTCCTGGAGCAGATATCAAAGCCTGAGAACAGATGCTGGTCAAATTTCCTGAAATGATTTCCCTGAGAGCTATATGTTTTTCATTTTAATGAGATTGTATCCAATTCTTTCTTTTTTAAAAAATGTTAAATTTATTTTTGGCTGTGCTGGGTCTTCATTGTGGCATGGGAGCTTCTCCAGTTGCAGTGCACAGGCCTGTCTTATTGCAGAACATGGGCTTTAGCGTGCAGGGGCGCTCTAATTGTGGCACACAGGCTTAGTTGCCCTGCGGCATGTGGGATCTTAGTTCCCTGACCAGGGACTGAACTCACGTCCCCTGCATTGGAAGGTGATTTCTTTTGTTTGTTCGTTTGTTTTTCCAATTAAAAAAATTAATTTAATTGCAGGATAATTACTTTACAGTATTGTGATGGTTTTTGCCATACATTGACATGAATCGGCCACAGGTACACGTGTCCCCTCATTCTGAGCCCCCCTCCCACCTACCTCCCCACCCATCCCTCTGGGTTGTCTCAGCACCAGCTTTGAGTGCCCTGCTTCATGTGTTGAACTTAAACTGGTCATCTATTTTACATATGGCAATATACACGTTTCAATGCTATCCTCTCAAACCATCCCACCCTCGCCTTCTCCCATAGAGTCCAAAAGTCTGTTCTTTACATCTGTGTCTCTTTTGCTGTGGAAGGCGGATCCTTAACCACTGGACCACCAGGGAAGTCCCCAAAATTGTTGCCATGTCTGACATATCTATCTTTAAGGATTTCAAATATTATTATTAGTTTAGCTTGCCATTAATCTGATGTTGAGCTTTTATGCAGTTGCATAATACCTATGCACAATACTAATGCATAATACTCAAGATAAATGTATGGAAATGTAGAGGACTCCTGCCTTCAGCCAAGATGGAGTAACGAGGACTGAATTTATGTCCTGCCTGGAACAACCAAAAAAGATTAAAAAAAAATACAAAATTCATGAGACAATGATTGTTTTTTAAACACACATCAGGCAATAAAAAAAAACTGATCTCTCAAAGATGGTTACAAAATTAGGTGAGTCCTCTGATGGATGCCGGCTACATAAGCTGCAGGGCCCAGTCAAAATGGAAATGTAAACGCCTTTAGCAAAAGGCACACAAAAAAGTTTTCCTTCCCCACCCCCCCAGTCTCTCTCTTAACCCACCATGGTGGCTATTATGTGCTGTTTAATGCTACACTCTCTCAGACACGGGATACTTGCAGGTCAAGTGCAGACCCTCACAGAGGTGCCCAGAGGCTGTGCCTCTGACAAGGCATGCACACACATGCTTGCAGCAAACCAGCTGCTGGCTTCTGCCCCATAGTGTTCATTTGCTCAGTTGTGTCTGAATCCTTGTGACCCCATGGACTGCAGTATTCTAGGCTTCCTTGTCCTTCACCATCTCTCCAGAGTTTGCTCAAACTCATGTCCATTGAGTCAGTGATGCCATCCAACCATCTCATCCTCTGTCATCCCCTTCTCCTCCTGCCCTCAATCTTTCCCAGCATCAGGGTCTTTTCCAATGAATCAATTCTTCATATCAGGTGGCCAAAGTATTGGAGCTGCAGCTTCAGCATCAGTCCTTTCAGTGAATATTCAGGACTGATTTCCTTTAGGATTGCCTGGTTTGATCTCCTTGAAGTCCAAGGGACTCTCAAGAGTCTTCTCCAACACCACAGTTCAAAAGCATCAGTTCTTTGGCGCACAGTCTTCTTTGTGGTCCAACCCTCACATCTGTACAGGACAACTGGGAAAAAAAAACATGGCTTTGACTATATGGACCTTTGTTGGCAAAGTGATGTCTCTGTTTTTTAATATGCTGTCTAGGTTTGTCATAGCTTTTCTTCCAAGGGGCAAGCATCTTTTAATTTCGTGGCTGCAGTCACTGTCCACAGTGATTTTAGAGCCCAAGAAAATAAAGCTTGTCACAGTTCAGTTCAGTCGCTCAGTCGTGTCCGACTCTTTGCGACTCCATGAACTGCAGCACACCAGGCCTCCCTGTCCATCACCAACTCCCAGAGTTCACTCAGACTCACATCCATCGAGTCAGTGATGCCATCCAGCCATCTCATCCTCTGTCATCCCCTTCTCCTCCTGCCCCCAATCCCTCCCAGCATCAAAGTCTTTTCCAATGAGTCAACTCGTCACATGAGGTGGCCAAAGTATTGGAGTTTCAGCTTCAGCATCAGTCCTTCCAATGAACACCCAGGACCGATCTCCTTTAGGATGGACTGGTTGGATCTCCTTGCAGTCCAAGGGACTCTCAAGGGCCTTCTCCAACACCACAGTTCAAAAGCATCAATTCTTTGGCATTCAGCTTTCTTCACATTCCAACTATCACATCCATACAAAACCACTGAGAAAACCATAGCCTTGACTAGACAGACCTTTGTCAGCAAAGTAATGTCTCTGCTTTTCAATATGCTATCTAGGATGGTCATAACTTTTCTTCCAAGGAGTAAGCATCTTTTAATTTCATGGCTGCAGTCACCATCTGCAGTGATTTTGGAGCCCCCCAAAATAAAGTCTGACACCGTTTCCACTGTTTCCCCATATATTTCCCATGAAGTGATGGGGCCAGATGCCATGATCTTAGTTTTCTGAATGTTGAGCTTTAAGCTAACTTTTTCACTCTCCTCTTTCACTTTCATCAAGAGGCTTCTTAGTTCCTCTCCACTTTCTGCCATAAGGGTGGTGTCATCTGCATATCTGAGGTTATTGATATTTCTCCCAGCAATCTTGATTCCAGCTTGTGTTTCTTCCAGTCCAGTGTTTCTCATGATGTACTCTGCATATAAGTTAAATAAGCTTGTCACAGTTTCCATTTTCCCCCCCATCTATTTGCCAGAATCCCATGGACAGAGGAGCTTGGCGAGCTTCAGTCCATGGGGTTGCAATGAGTCAGACATGACCAAGCAACTCACACACACACACACACACACACACACACACACTTGCCATGGCGTGATGGGACCAGATACCATGATCTTAGGGTTTTTTTTTTTAATAATATTTATTTTTACTTATTTATTTGACTTTGCCAGGCCTTAGTTGCAGCATGTGGGATCTAGTTCCCTGACCAGGGATCGAACCTGGGCCCCCTACATTGGGAGCACAGGGTCTTAGCCACTGGACCATCAGGGAAGTTCCCATGATCTTAGTTTTCTGAATGCTGAGTTGTAAGCCAGCTTTTGCACTCTCCTCTTTCATGTTCATCAAGAGGCTCTTTAGTTCCTCTTTGCATTCTGCCATTAGGGGGTGTCATCTGCATATCTGAGGTTATTGATGTTTCTCCCAGCAATGTTGATTCCAGGGTGTGATTCATCTAGCCTGGTATTTTGCATGATGTACTCTGCATACAAGTTAAATAAGCAGGGTGACATAGCCTTGATGTATTCCTTTCCCAATTTGGAACCAGTCCATTGTTCCATGTCTGGTTCTAACTGTCCTTTCTTGATCTTCATACTGGTTTCTCAGGAGGCAGGTAAGGTGGTCTGGTATTCCCATCTCTTGAAGAATTTTCCACAGTTTGTTGTGATCCGCACAGTCAAAGGCTTTAATATAGACAATGAAGCAGAAGTAAGATGTTTTTTCTGGAACTCTCTTGCCTTTTCGATGATCCAACAGATGTTGGCAATTTGATCTCTGGTTCCTCTGCTTTTTCTAAATACAGCTTGTACATCTGAAATTTCTCAGTTCACATACTGCTGAAGTGTAGCTTGAAGAATTTTGAGCATTACCTTGCTAGCATGTGAGATGAGTGCAATTGTGTTGTAGTTTGAACATTCTTTGGCATTGCCTTTCTTTGGGACTGGAATGAAAACTGACCGTTTCCAGTCCTGTGGCCACTGCTGAGTTTTCCAAATTGGTGGCATATTGAGTGCAATGCTTTGACAGCATCATCTTTTAGGATTTTCAATAGCTCAGCTGGAATTCCATCACCGCCACTAGCTTTGTTTGTAGGGATACTTCCACTTGACTTGACTTCACATTCCAGGATATCTGGCTCTAGGTGAATGATGGACCCATCATGGTTATCTGAGTCATTAAGACCTTTTTTGTACAGTTCTTCTGTGTATTCTTGCTGCCTCTTCTTAGTCTCTTCTGCTTCTGTTAGGTTAATACCATTTCTGTCCTTTATCGAGCCCATATTTGCATGAAATGTTCCCTTGGTATCTCTAATTTTCTTGAAGAGATCTTTAATTTCCCCCATTCTGTTGTTTTCCTCTATTTCTTTGCATTGTTCACTTAAGAAGGCTTTCTTGTCTCTCCTTGCTATTCTTTGGAACTCTGAATTCAGTTGTGTATATTTTTCCATTTCTCCTTTGCCTTTTGCTTCTCTTCTTTTCTCAGCTATTTGTATGGCCTCCTCAGACAACCATTTTTGCCATCTTGCATACCAACCACTGAGTCAGTGCCCTCAGAAAGGTAAGCCAGGAATTTCCACTTCCCATGGATCTGACACCCCAAACCACTGTGGATGGGCAGCCCCCAAGAGTACTGAAACTTCTGTGCCAAGATGGGTAGATAACTAAGAAAGTAGGCAAGAGGTTCATCTTAGCTGGGTCTCCTGTGATGCTGCCAGCTTGTGGTAGGGATGGTTGCCACCATGCCCCTACCTGAGATGCCACAGGGACAAGCATTTGATCCTGACATCATGAGAAATGCTGGACTGGAAGAAACCCAAGCTGGAATCAAGATTGCCAGGAGAAATATCAATAACCTCAGATATGCAGATGACACCACTCTTATGGCAGAAAGTGAAGAGGAACTAAAAAGCCTCTTGATGAAAGTAAAAGAGGAGAGTGAAAAAGTTGGCTTAAAGCTCAACATTCAGAAAACGAAGATCATGGCATCTGGTCCCATCACTCCATGGGAAATAGATGGAGAAACAGTGGAAACAGTGTCAGACTTTATTTTTTGGGGCTCCAAAATCACTGCAGATGGTGACTGCAGCCATGAAATTAAAAGACACTTACTCCTTGGAAGGAAAGTTATGACCATCCTAGATAGCATATTGAAAAGCAGAGACATTACTTTGCTGACTAAGGTCCGTCTAGTCAAGGCTATGGTTTTTCCAGTAGTTATGTATGGGTGTGAGAGTTGGACTGTGAAGAAGGCTGTGTGCCGAAGAATTGATGCTTTTGAACTGTGGTGTTGGAGAAGACTCTTGAGAGTCCCTTGGACTGCAAGGAGATCCAACCAGTGCATTCTGAAGGAGATCAGCCCTGGGATTTCTTTGGAAGGAATGATGCTAAAGCTGAAACTCCAGTACTTTGGCCACCTCATGCGAAGAGTTGACTCATTGGAAAAGACTCTGATGCTGGGAGGGATTGGGGGCAGGAGAAGAAGGGGACGACAGAGGATGAGATGGCTGGATGGCATCACTGACTCGATGGATGTGAGTCTGAGTGAACTCCGAGAGTTGGTGATGGACAGGGAGGCTTGGCGTGCTGCGATTCATGGGGTCACAAAGAGTCGGACATGACTGAGCAACTGAACTGAACTGAACTTCCTTGTACCCATGCCCAAGCCCCCATTGCTGACAGACAGCAGCATTAGTTGTTAGGTGAGGGGATGAGGGAGGAGGCTGGGGTTCTAGAGAGAGAGTGGTTGGCAAGAAACTATCCAAAGAAGTAGTAAAACAGAGAGAGGAAGGGCAGCGTGTGAACCCAGGCTCCAAGCCCCCAGTGTATGCTCTTTTGTCTCATGGGATTTCACTTACAAAACACAAAAGTAAAATTATTGTGAAGTTCAAGATGGTGGCCACAGAGTATTAAAGCCAAACATGGGCCCTTTTGAAGCTTGGGGCCCTGCACTACTGTCACAGGTCCATGGAGTCAGCTTTGTTTACCAAAAAAGATGAACCAAGGGAGCCTGGCAGACTTCCTAGACTGAGTAGACATAGATGAACATCTGGAGGCTCCACGGCAACTGGAGCACCTAAGACAGAATCACAGAGAGGAGAGAACTGCACAGAGGTGGATCTCCAAAGATCTGCAGGTGTCACCCCTCAAGTGTTCAGCAGAAAAGTAAGCAGTGCATTCATGTGAGGAAAATAACCCACAGAGAAGAGGACCATCTGAAAGAATGTGAACAAACAATGCGTGGTGCTCCTGTAAGGCCAGGAATAGTGCCTGTTCCCACCAGCCTGAATAGAAACCCTCGTGACTCACAGGGCATTGAGGAGACAGATAAGTCTTGCTGGAGTAGTGGAGAATAATTAACACTAGAAAGCTCAAGAAAATTCATAGTAGTACAAAAATATACAAGACCCAAATGGTAAGATTGACAGTGCCCAGCATCCAATTAAAATTACTAGACATGCAAAGAAGCAAGGAAACACAACCCATGAGGAGGAGCATAATCACTTGATCAAAAACAAAGCAGAAATGTTAGAAGGAGCAGGAAATATTAAACCAGTTATAACTGTATTTCATATGTTCAAAAAATTAAGTAGTCACATGGAAGATAAAGACACAAAATGAACTCACAGAGATAAAAACTACAATGTTCAATATGAAATATATATCAGATGGAATTAACTGCAAATTAGACATTGTGAAAGAACATATTAGTGATCTTAAAGGTATAGCAATTGAAAATATCTGACAAAAAAGAATGAAATTGGACCCCTATCTTATACCATGCACAAATATCACCTCAAAACGGATTAAAGACTTTAAGACCTAGATTGATAAATTAAAGAACTCATAGAATTCAACAGAAACAAAACAAAAACAAAACATCCAATCAATCAATGGGCAGAAGAACTGCACAGATATTTTTCTAAAGAAGATGTCAGCAAATGGCTGACAGGTATAATAAAAGATGTTCAACATCATTAAGCATCAATGAAACACAAATCAAAACAATGAGATGTCACCTCATGCCTGTTAAAAGGAATACAAATCAACAAAATGTCTACAAATAACAAATGCTGGAGAGGATGTAGAGAAGAGGAAATACTTACACACTATTGGTGGGAAGGTAAATTGGTGCAGCCACAGGTGAAAACAGTATGGAGGTTCCTCAAAAACTTAAAAATAGTCTTTCCATATGATTCAGCAATTCTACTTCTGGGTTTAGATCCAATGGAAATGAATAAAGGATCTCAGAGATATTTGCCCTCCCATGTTCACTGAAGCATTACTCACAATAGCCAAAGTATGGAAACAATCTAAATGCCTATCAACGGATGAATGGACAAGGATATGGATAAATATATAAATGGATATACATATTTGTCCATATATAATGGATATATATATATATATATATATATATATCATGGAATATTATTGTTATGATTAAGAAGTAAATCTTCCCATTTGTGACAGTATGGATGGTGTTTGAGGGCATTATGCCCTGAAGAGAAATAAGACAGAGAAAGGCAAATACTGTATGAAATCACTACTGTGGAATTTTTTAAAAAAAGTCAAACTCATAAGAAGAGAGTAGAAAAATTGTTTCCAGGGGCTGGAATTGTTGGTAAAGGGATACAAACTTTCAGTTATAAGATAAATATGGTCTGAGGACCTAATATAGAACATGGTCACTATAGTTAACACTGTATTGTATAATTAAGTAAATAATGAGGTGATGGATGTATTGGTGGAAACTCCTTCACAATATACATATATATGAGCGGTAACATACCCCACGTCCAAGGTCAGTAGTGGCAGCCACGAGGTGATACCCCATGTCCAAGGTAAGGAGCAGCGGCTGCACTTTGCAGGAGCAGCCGTGAAGAGATACCCCACGTCCAAGGTAAGAGAAACCCAAGTAAGATGGTAGGCACTGAGAGAGGGCATCAGAGGGCAGACAGACTGAAACCACAATCACAGACAACTAGCCAATCTGATCACATGGATCACAGCCTTGTCTAACTCAATGAAACTATGAGTCATGTCTTGTAGGGCCACCCAAGATGGATGGGTCATGGTGGAGAGGTCTGATAAAATGTGGTCCACTGGAGAAGAGATTGGTAAACCACTTCAGCATTCTTGCCTTGAGAACCCCATGAACAGTATGAAAAGGCAAAATGATAGGATACTGAAGGAGGAACTCCCCAGGTTGGTAGGTGCCCAATATGCTACTGGAGATCAGTGGAGAAATAACTCCAGAAAGAATGAAGGGATGGAGCCAAAGCAAAAACAATATCCAGTTGCGGATGTGACTGGTGATAGAAGCAAGGTCCAATGCTCTAAAGAGCAATATTGCATAGGAACCTGGAATGTCAGGTCCATGAATCAAGGCAAATTGGAAGTGGTCAAACAGGAGATGGCAAGAGTGAACATTGACATTTTAGGAATCAGTGAATTACAATGGACTGGAATGGGTGAATTTAACACAGATGACCATTATATCTACTACTGTGGCCAAGAATCCGTTAGAAGAAATGGAGTAGCCATCATAGTCAACAAGAGTCCAAAATGCAGTACTTGGATGCAATCTCAAAAAACGACAAAATGATCTCTGTTCGTTTTGAAGGCAAACCATTCAATATCAGGGTAATCCAAGCCTGTGGCCCGACCAATAACACTGAAGAAGCTTAAGTTGAATGGTTCTATGAAGACCTACAAGACCTTTTAGAACTAACACCCAAAAAAGATGTCCTTTTCATTATAGGGGATTGGAATGCAAAAGTAGGAAGTCAAGAAACACCTGGAGTAACAGGCAAATTTGGCCTTGGAGTACAGAATGAAGCAGGGAAAAGGCTAACAGAGCTTTGCCAAGAGAATGCACTGGTCATAGCAAACACCCTGTTCCAACAACACAAGAGAAGACTCTATACATGGACATCACCAGATGGCCAACACTGAAATCAGACTGATCATATTCTTTGCAGCCAAAGATAGAGAAGCTCTATACAGTCAGCAAAAATAAGACTGGGAGCTGACTGTGGCTCAGATCATGAACTCCTTATTGCCAAATTCAGACTTAAATTGAAGAAAGTAGGGAAAACCACTAGACCATTCAGGTATGACCTAAATCAAATCCCTTACGATTATACCCTGGAAGTGACAAATAGATTCAAGGGATTTGATCTGATAGATAGAGTGCCTGATGAACTATGGATGGAGGTTCGTGACACTGTACAGGAGACAGGAATGAAGACCATCCCTAAGAAAAAGAAATGCAAAAAAGCAAATGGCTGTCTGAGGAGGCCTTACAAATAGCTGTGAAAAGAAGAGAAGCGAAAGCAAAGATATACCCACTTGAATGCAGAGTTCTGAAGAATAGCAAGGACAGATAAGAAAGTCTTCCTCAGTGATCAGTGCAAAGAAATAGAGGCAAACAATAGAATGGGAAAGACTAGAGATCTCTTCAAGAAAATTAGAGATACCAAGGGAACATTTCATGCAAAGATGGACTCAATCTTTATTGACAGAAATGGTATGGATCCAACAGAAGCAGAAGATATTAAAAAGAGGTGGCAAGAATACACAGAAGAACTGTACAATAAAGATCTTCAAGACCCAGATAATCATGATGGTATGATCACTCACCTAGAACCAGACATCCTGGAATGTGAAGTCAAGTGGGCCTTAGGAAGCATCACTATGAACAAAGCTAGTGGAGGTGATGAATTCCAGTGGAGCTATTTCAAATTCTGAAAGATAATGCTGTGAAAGTGCTGTACTCAATATGCTAGCAAATTTGGAAAACTCAGCAGTGGCCACAGGACTGGAAAAGGTCAGTTTTCATTCCAATCCCAGAAAGGCAATGCCAAAGAATGATCAAACTACCACACAATTGCACTCATCTCACATGCTAGCAAACTAATGCTCAAAATTCTCCAAGCCAGGCTTCAGCAATACGTGAACTGTGAATTTCCAGATGTTCAAGCTGGTTTTAGAAAAGGCAGAGGAACCACAGATCAAATGGCCAACATCCGCTGGATCATCGAAAAAGCAAGTTTCAGAGAAACATCTATTTCTGCTTTATTGACTACGGCAAAGCCTCTGACTGTGTGGATCACAATTCCCTTGGTATCTTTAATTTTTCTTGAAGAGCTCTCTAGTATTTCCCATTCTATTGTTTTCCTCTATTTCTTTGCATTGATCATTGAGGAAGGCTTTCTTCTCTCTCATTGCTATTCTTTGGAACTCTGCATTCAAATGGGTGTATCTTTCCTTTTCACAGCTATTTGTAGGGCCTCCTCAGACAACCATTTTGCCTTTTTGCATTTCTTTTTCTTGGCGATGATCTTGATCACTGCGTCTTGTACAATGTCAGGAATCTCTGTCCATAGTTCTTCATGCACTCCATCTATCAGATCTAATCCCTTGAATCTATTCATCACTTCCAGTGTATAATCGTAAGGGATTTGATTTAGGTCATACCTGAATGGTCTAGTGGTTTTCCCTACTTCAATTTAAGTCTGAATTTGGCAATAAGGAGTTCATGATCTAAGCCACAGTCAGCTCCCAGTCTTGTTTTTGCTGACTGTATAGAGCTTTTCCATCCTTGGCTGCAAAGAATATAATCAATCTGATGGCTTACCTTTTCTTTAGGGCTTCCCTGGTGGCTCAGTTGTAAAGAATCCGCCTGGCAACACAGGAGACACGAGTTTGATCCCTGGTCTAGAGATCCCACATGCTGTAGAGCAACTAAACTTGTGCACCACAACTACTGAGACTGTGCTGTAGAGCCTAGGAGTTGCAAGTACTGAAGCCCACCCGCCCTAGAGCCCATGCTCTGCAACAAGAGAAGCATGGCAATAAGCCTGTGGACTGCAACCAGAGAGTAACCCCCACTCGGCCCAACTGGATAAAAGCCTGTGCAGCTATGAAGACTCAGCAAAGCCAAAAATAAATAATTATATAAAAAATTATATAATGTAGTACACCCTCCCTCTTATTGTTGGTGTATTTATCCTTGAAAACAGGCAGGAGGGACTTCCTTGGTGATCCAGTAGTTAAGAATCCACCTTGCAATGCAGGGGATACAGGTTAGATCCCTGATTAAGGAACTAGGATCCCACATCCATGGAACAACTATACCCGAGTACTGCAACTACTGGGCCTCTGTGCTCTGGAGGCCGTGAACCACAACTAGAGAGTCCGTGTGCTGAAACTAAGACCTGACACAGCCAAATAAATAAATAGTAATAATAAAAAAGAGAAAACAGGCAGATCTAGAAAAGCAGAGAAAAATTAAAATAAACATTATATGGTCCAAAGCTTGAGAAATCATACAGTGATTTATTCATGGGTCCTAATTTATAACTCCTGATTTCTTGCTAATAAACTACTTAGAGAATTCAAACTATTAACTGAAAGTCTTAAAATAGTATAAAATTATATCCAGAAAATTAATTTTACTGGGTTTCTTTAGAATTGTTCATAGATGAGAAACATTCTTTTCAGTGGCGAGGGATCTATACATAAAAATAAAGCCATTAAGAGACTCGTTTATTTTTACTATTTATCTAGCCACATTGGGTCTTATTCCAGCTCTTGGTTGCTGGCACATAGGCTTAGTTGCCCTGCAGCACGTGAGACCTTAGTTCTCCAATCAGGGGTCAAACATGTGTCCCCTATGTTGAAGGAAGATTCTTAATCACTGGACTACCAGGGAAGTCCCGAGACTCTTCTTTTAAAGTTGAGTTGTGGAGATTATTTTCTTGTTATCACCTATTTAGTTTGTAACCTAGATAAATGCTACCTGCGTTAATGTTTTAAAGCAAGAAATAAATTACTTATTCTATTAAATATTTGCCATGTTCTTGAATACTTCAAATTTGAATATTGTATATTGAATAATTTGAACACATTGTATAGAACAATGTAGTTTATAACAGTTAAATATCAGATGTATATGATCATTGAATCATTTTATCTTAAGATAGATCCATTTGCAAATAACAGCAGTGATCCTTAACCCAAGTCTTTAACAGCTCATTTATTTTTGACCCATTTTGAGATATAAATTGAAAACTGTAATAATAAAACTGCTTTTGAAAATAAACAAGCAACAAACAAAACTATCCAAAAGGAAATATAAAGGGACTTCCCTGGCAGTCCAGTGGTTAAGACTCAGAGTTTTCAATGCAGGGGGTGAGGGTTTGATCCCTGGTTGGGAAACTAAGATCCTGCATACCTCATGGCCAAGAAGAAAAAAAGGAAACAGAAAAACAAGACCAAAAAGCATAAATGAACTGTGAATCTTAAATGGCCTAACTGAAGTTCATAAAGAAGGGAGAGAGCGAGAAAATGTCTGAAAAAAAGGCAAAAGAGTTTCCAAACTTTATGACTACTATAAACTCACAGATCCAAAAAGCTCGATGAACCCCAAATTACAACAGGAAGAAACACCACCATAAGGAACATCACAATGAAACAGTTCAAAACATGTGGCAAACAAAAAAACTTAAAAGGAACCAGAGAAAAAAAGAGGTTTTGTACACAAAGAATGACATCAGATTTCTCACTGGAAACTATGCAAACAAGAAGGCTGTGGAATAAAACATTGAAAATACTAAAAGAAAAAAAACTATAAACCTAGAATTCTATATCTAATATCTTCTAAAAATGAAGGTGAAGTATGTTCAGACATAAAAAAGAAAACAGAAAGAACTCATTACCAACAGATCCCCCACTAAAAGAAATGCTCAATGATGTCCTTCAGACAGAAGAAAAATTATGCTAGGTGGAAATCTGGATCTATATAGGGAATGAACAGCTTTGCAAATGATAACTACATGGGTAAATATGTAAGACTAAAAAACTTTTTTTTACTTATTTAGCTGTCATGGTTCTTTAATCTTCATTGTGGCTTGCAGGATCTTTCAGTTTCGGCATGCAAACTCTTAGTTGTGGCATGTGGGATCTAGTTCCCTGACCAGGGATTGAACTCAGGCTCCCTGCATTGGGAGTGCAGAGTCTTAACCACTGGATCACCAGGGAAGTCTCAATATGTAAGAGTTTAAAAAATCATTTAAATCTCTTTATATTTGATTTAAAACAAAAACAGTAACAGCATTTCATGTAGTTTATAAAATATGTAAATAGAATGTGATTCTTATAGTATAAATGAAGTGATATAGTATCACCCAAAAGTAGAATATGACAGGTTAAATTGTATGACTATAAAATCTAAAGTAACCACTAAAATACCTTCAGAACAGTTAATAAACCAGTAAAAGTGGTAAAAATAATGTTCAATTAATACTAAGTCTAATCATCACTTTTTCCATTTATGAATCAAATCATATTTTGATTTGATCTGAGAAAATTTTAGCATAAGTCCCCATAGATTTTTCCCTGTTTTTTTCCCAAAAGTTTTATAGTTTTACACATTAAGACCACGAGAAAATTTTAAAATTGAAACCGATTTAAGAGATCTCTGGGATAACATTAAGTGTACCAACATTTGCATTATAAGGGTCCCAGGAGGAGAGAGAAGATTGAAAATGTATTTAATGAAATTATGGCTGAAAATTTCCCAAATCTGAAGAAGGAAACATCTGTACAGGAAGCACAGACATTCCCAAACAAGATCCACACAATGACATATCATAATTAAAATGGTAAAAGTTAAAAATAAAGAGTTCTTGGGACTTCCCTGGTGGTCCAGTGGTTAAGATTCAATGCTTCCACTGCAGGGAGCATGGGTTCAATCCCTGTTTGGGAAAAATTCAGCATTTTACATGGAATGAGTTTTAAAGGAAGCAAGAGAAAAACGAAGAGTCATGTACAAGGGAATCCCCGTAAGGCCATCAATTTATTTCTCTGCAGACACTTTGCAGGCCAGTAGGGAATGGCATGATATATTTAAAGTGCTGAAAGGGAAAAACCTATAACCTAGGATACTCTACCCAATAAGATTATCATTTATATGGATAACCAACAAGGTCCTATTGTATAGAACAGGGAACTCTGCTCAATGTTATATGGCAGTCTGGATAAGAGGGGAATTTGGAGGAGAATGGATACATGTATACATATGGCTGAGTCCCTTCACTGTCCACCTGAAATTATCACATTGTTAATCAGCTATATTCCAATATAAAATGAAAAGTTAAAAAAGATTATCATTTAGAAAAGAAAATGAGATAAAGGACCTTCTAAGATAAGCAAAATCTAAAAGATTCATCAATACTAAACCTACCCTGAAAAAATTCTCTAAGTGGATAAAAAGAATCTACAGGAAAGGGAAAATCCCATTCAGAAAGGCAATTATACAGTAAGGACTGAAAATCAGCCACTTAAATAGGCCAGTTTGAATATAGAAAGACAAAAATTCATAAAAACTAAAACAATTAAGGGATAAGCATGAAGATATAAAATAGGACATCAAAAATACAAAATGGAATGGAAGGGAGTAAAAAAATGTTATCTTTTAGAATGTGTTTGAATTTAAATGACTACCAGTTTAAAATGAATAGATATAATTATAGGTCAACATATATGAACCCTATGGTAACAGTAATTAAAAACAAAACATCCACAAAAACTAAAAAGATAGGTACTCAAGAATATTACTAAAGAAAATCATCAAACCACACAGGATGAAACAGAAGAAATAAACAGAGAACTACAAAAACAACTGGAAAACAAGTGATAAACTGGCAATAAGTACAATGTTGTTGTTTTAGTTGCTAAGTTGTGTCCAACTTTTTTGCAACTCCATGGATCAATAATTATTTTAAGTAATAATAAAGAAAGAGTTCTTAACCACATCAAGTTATTGCCAATCAAAAGACATAGGGTGATTTGATTAAAAAAAAAAACCCATATATTTCAATATGGTGCCTGCAAGAGACTCACTTCAGGACGAAGGGCTTCCCCAGTGGCTCAGATGGTAAAGAATCTGCCTGCTAATGCAGTAGACTTGGATTCAATCCCTGAGTTGGGAAGATACCCTGGAAAAAGGCATGGCAACCCATTCCAGTATTCTTGCCTGAGAATTCCATGACAGAGGAGCCTAGTGGCCTACAGTCCATGGGATCACAAAGAGTCAGACAGACTGCAAGGACACACACAGACTGAAAGCTAATATTCCTAACCATTAGGCAACCAGGGAACACCCTATATCAAGCATTTTTTTCCCCAATCATAATGGCATGAAACTAGAAACCAATACAGGAAGAAAATGGGAAAAGTACAAACAAGTGGATACCAAAAATGTTATTCAAACAGGAAATCAGAGGGAATTCCTTGACATTCCAGTGGTTAGGATTCAGCATTTTCACTGCCATGGCCTGGGTTCAATCCCAGCTTGGGGAACTAAGATCTCGAAAGTTAAGTGAAGCGGCAAAAAAAAAAAAAAAACCCACAAAAAAACAAACAAAAAAAAACACCCCAAAACAAAGAGAAAAATTAAGAAAAGGATAAGACAGACTATAAGAAAAATGGCAAAATATTTGAACACTACAAAAGAGGAAATCCATATGGTTAAATTAATATGTGAAAAACATGCTTAACCTTATTAGTAATCAAGAAAATGAAAATTAAAATCACAATGGGGATGATAACAAATATGCAAGGAAACAAACCACTCTCAATGAATTCTCAGAAATAATAAACAACAAGTACATATCCCTCAAGTGCTTTAGATATTGGAATTACCTGATACAGAAAACAAAGTTGCTAATGTAAAAAAAAATATTTAATTGAAAGAACCACAAAAATGAGCCATCAACAGCAGACTATCGAAATGATCAAGTAGATTTATAAAAGAAGCAAACAGGATTTTTAGAAATTAAAAAAATGCAAACTGTTTTAAAGTTCAGTAGATGAATTAAACAGAAGATTGGGCACTGAAGACAGAATTAGTTTATTGGAAAACAGTTCTAAAGAAATTACCAAGAATGAAGCCTTACGGTTTGAAAATACGAGAGAGAGAGACATGGTAAAAATAAGAAGCTTTATATGTCTGACTTAAGTTCAGGGGGAGAAAGGAGAAAGAATGGAGGAGGCAATAGTTGAAAAACAAAATAACGGTTGAGATTTTTTCAGAACTAATTTAAGACATGAATTCACATGCAAATGAAGCACTATTATATGCCAAGGATAAATAAAAGCAAATCCACAGTTCTCCATACTGAAACTGCACAACATCTGCTGCAAAGAGGCAATCTAAACTGTAATCAGACTGATAAGTCATGATCATCTGTAAAGGAAAAAAATGAGGGTAACGGGCAGATTCTTTATCACAATAATGGAACCTGGAAGGCAGTATGATGGTATCTTCCAAGTGCTGAGAAAAAATAACAGGCAACCAAGAATTGTGTGGCTTGAAAAATAACATTTCAAAACAGAGTTGAAAAAAAAAATGTTCTTGGTCAAGAAAAAACAAATTTACACAATATACCTACAACCCAATACATTCATAAAAGATGTACTTCAAGAAGGAAAGAAAATTAACTGAGAAGCTCTGAGATGCCAGGATGGTGAAGGAAAAATCTGACAAGTATATAATCTATACTTGGTATAAAATAAATTGTTCATTTATTTAGCATGTATTATGTATCACCTGCTATAGTAAACTGAATAATACAGCATATTCAAAAGCAGAGACATTACTTTGCCGACTAAGGTCTGTCTAGTCAAGGCTATGGTTTTTCCAGTAGTCATGTATGGATGTGAGTTGGACTGTGAAGAAGGCTGAGCGCCGAAGAATTGATGCTTTTGAACTGGGGTGTTGGAGAAGACTCTTGAGAGTCCTTTGGACTGCAAGGAGATCCAGCCAGTCCATTCTGATCAGACCTGGGATTTCTTTGGAAGGAATGATGCTAAAGCTGAAACTCCAGTACTTTGGCCACCTCATGTGAAGAGTTGACTCATTGGAAAAGACTCTGATGCTGGGAGGGTTTGGGGGCAGGAGAAGGGGACAACCGAGGATGAGATGGCTGGATGGCATCACTGACTCAATGGATGTGAGTCTGAGTGAACTCCAGGAGTTGGTGATGGACAGGGAGGCCTGGTGTGCTGCAGTTCATGGGGTTGCAGAGTCGGACACGACTGAGTGACTGAACTGAACTGAACTGAACTGAAAGATATTAGGTCTTAATCCCTGGAACATGTAAAATGCCACACCTTATTTGGAAAAGGGGCTTTTACAGATGTGATTTAAGGATTTTGAGATGAAATTATTTTGGGATTATCTGGATGGATCCAAAATGCCAACGGCTTCCCTTGTAGCTCAGTTGATGAAGAATCTGCCTGCAGTGCAGGAGACCCGGATTCAATCCCTGGGTTGGGAAGATTCCCTGGAAAAGGAAATGGCAACCCACTCCAGTATCCTTGGCCTGGACAATCTAATGGACAGAGGAGCCTGGTGGGCTGCAGTCCATGGGGTCACAGAGTTGGGCACGACTGAGCGACTCACACACATAAAAGAGAAATTACACACAGCAGTCAGTCAGGTGATAGAAACAGAGTCGGAGAAAAGATGCTATGGAACCAGCTTTTAAAGTGAAGAAAGGAACATGAGTCAAGGAATGTAGCTCCAGAGGGAGTGTGGCCCTGCCAACACCTTGATTTCAGCCCAGTAAAGCTGATTTCCAACTTTTGGCCTCTAGAACTGTGAGAGAATTGATTTCTGTTGTTTTAAGCCATGACATCTGTGGTAATTTGTTACAGCAGCCACAGGGAACTAATGCACGTACCATCGCTAGAGACTTCCCTAAGCGTTTGAACAAAACAAAGGTCTCTACCCTAATAGAGCTTAAACTCTATTCTCAACAGACAATATGCCATGAGTATCATTAACAAGTAAACTGCATAGCATGTAAAAGGTGACAAATGATACGTGAAAAAGGCAAAAAAGTAGGGTGAGTGTGGAATTGATAATGTGTGGTATGGCTGGTGGGCAAGTTGAAATTTTAAATACAATGGCTATGGTAAGCTTCCCAGAGAAGGTGGTGTTTGAGACTAATGTTTTAATTTGCGGTATTCATTTTTTAAAAAGAGGACAAAACTAAAGCACTGGACAATAATATTGTGTAAGTTGGGGAAGAGGTGATCAGTATTAAAGTTTTCTAACATCTTTATATTAATTGGGAGGAAAATTTAGACATTCATTTTAGATTTTAAGCACACATACTAAGATATTGAAGGTAATCAGTAAAAGAAAAGAAATAGAATATATAATTTCCAAATAAGTAGTGGGGAAAATGGAATAAGAAAGTAAACAAACAGAACTCAATATATGTATTTTTTTTAAAAGCTGAGAAAGGAGAAAAAGCAAAGAAAATTAGGATAGAGAGCAATCAGTAAGATGTTAGAAACAAATGCAAACAGATATACTTTTCCAGTTAAAGGACAGAAATTGTCAACTATATTTAAGTAAAAAAAATGTTAATGTATATTATGTTAAAAAAAAAGGACAAAAATTTGTCAGATTACGGGAAAAAATGAGAAAATTCATCTAACATGAAGAGCCTCACCAAAATAAGAGAATATAAAGAAAGGCTGTTAAGCAATGAAGAGCTATACCAAGCAAATACTAGACAAAAGTCAGAGTAGTTATTTTACAACAGAATACTAAAACCAACTCAAGAAGAAATAGAAAATCAGAAAAAAACTGATAAGTGGAGAGATTGAATCAATAATCAAAAATTCCCCATAAAGGCAAGCCCAGGACCAGATAGCTCCATTGGTGAATTCTAGTAAATATTTACAAACACCAATCCTCAACTTTGAGGACTTCCCTGGTGGCTCAGATGGTAAAGTGTCTGCCTAGAATGCGGGAGACCTGGGTTCAATCCTTGGGTTGGGAAGATCTCCAAGAAGGAAATGGCAACCCACTCCAGTATTCTTGCCTGGAAAATCCCATGGACAGAGGAGCCTGGTGGGCTACAGTCCCATGGGGTCACAAACAGTTGGACACGACTGAGCAACTTCACTTTCTTTCTTTCTCAACTTTGGGGCTTCCTCAGTGGCTGAATGGTAAGAACCTGCCTTAACAATGCAGGAGATATGGTTGGGTTCAATCCCTGGGTCAGGAAGATCCCTGAAGAAGGAAGTGGCAACTCATTCCAATATTCCTGCCTGGAAAATTCCATGGACAGAGAAACACGGTAGGCTATAGTCACTTCATGGGGTTGTAAAAGAGTCAAACACAACTTAGTGACAAAAACAACAAATAACTTCTCAACTTTAATGTAGACTAGTTTCATACTGACTTTATAAACTATCTGACTTAAAGATTTGGATGAAACAATGGTCATACTTGTGCTTGATTTTTCTAAAATAGGACAGTTAAGAAGAAATACTCACCTTGAGGATTCCTAGAAATCACCCATTATCATCCCTTCCCCTCTACACTCCTATAGCATTATCATCAAACCACCACAAAAATAAAGAGAAATTTTAAAAATAAAACTGACAACTATGAATTCATTAATCATTAGGAAGAAGATTTTAAGTTCTGTGGTTTTGTAACATTCTTACAATATCTGAATTTTAAAGATCTGCTCCAGAAATTTTTTTAAATAAAAAGTTTTATTGGAGAAAAATAGAACCACCACGTACACAGGGAAAAGAGCACAAAAATTCAACTGATACAGAACTGAAAGTCACAACTACCCAATGTTGTTTGCGATTACTTTTCCATTTCTTAAATGGCTTCCCTCAATTTTTAAAATAGTCTTGCCTATTTTTTTCAGCTGAAATAGCATCAAATTTTCAAAACACTAAGAGCCTCAGCGAAGGGACCAGCTTTTAAGATAACAAAGGTGACACCAAGTGTCTTCTAACAGGACCAATTCTACCGAAAAATTCCTGAAGCACATAACTACTGAGTCTGGTAGAACAGTAGCTCAGAGACCATCAGGGATTAGTTAGAACACTGACTTAGATGGTCCAGTATGCAGAGGGCAAACAAAAAAGCTACATTTCCCTGTCAGATGAATTCACGTAAGAAAACCAACAAGGTGCTAAGAAAATACAGGCAATGGCTGCTCAAAATAATTAAGGTGGCATTCTAAATACCACATATTATTGGACAACAGTGTGTAAATTGATGCAATTAGAAAACAGGCAGCTTAAAAAAAATATGGTCACAGGTCCTTGAGAACTCAATAAATCAATCAAGAGCAAACACAAGAGCTGAAAGTCTTCTCAGCTGAGGGTTAGGACCTAGGTATTCTTCCCAATAGCTTCAAATAGTCAAGGAAATAAACTGCTGCAAAAAGCATAATAGCAGTTCTGATTTTTATAAACCAAAACAAAATTTCTGCTTCTCTTCCAAGATCAATTCCCTTCAAAACTTCAAGGAAAAACAAACAAGGAAGCAAAACAAAACCCAAAATACAAAACCAAAAAACCACTGATGGTAAAGAGCTTTTACTCACATTATCAATTTGAAAAAAACAATACTTTTGCTGTTTTCTATGTATGAACAATCCTAGGACATTCCTCTGAAAAGCAGGTGTCCAGTGGCTATGAGAACTCTTTACCTTCAAGCAACTTTGCGAAGAATAAGATCAGCATAATACAGAATTTGAAATCCCAATGAGGGGGTGTGTGGGGAAAATGAGGAAGGATCTAGTTCTATCTAGGGCTTTAAGGAAGTTAAAATAAGGATAACAGGAAAGACTAATATGCCAACAGAAAGGAGAGTTGCTGCTGCTGCTAAGTTGCTTCAGTCGTGTCTGACTCCTAGCGACCCCATGGACTGCAGCCTACCAGGCTCCTCCATCCATGGGATTTCCCAGGCAAGAGTACTGGAGTGGGTTGCCAGTGCCTTCTCCAAAGGAGAGTTGAAGTGCTTCCAAAAAACTTTGGTAGAGAAAATAGGAATGCTAAATCCCAGGAAGCCTGTAACAATCTACAATTGGTCCAAGTCAAAGACAAAACTATCCAAACAATTTTGAAGTCTAAAGGAAGTTGAAAACTAGTTTGTGAATTTTTGCTCTTGTAAAAAGTTACAAAATGTGGGTTTGGTCTCTTTTGCAATGTTCATATTATATTCATTTTTAATACGAAGAAATAGTTGGGTTTTTCTCTCCTACCATGTTCTTCTAGCACAACTGATCAGCAATTTTCTATTTCAGCTATTTTTGTAAGTACCTGTTAATCAGCACAGTAAACTCAGGGCTGAACCATATACACACATCTCATAAATGGAACATTTTAGGATGTGTGTATACAAGACAATATGTAAGCAACTGTCCCTCTACTTGAAAACTTGTTTCCAAATAAAAATTTTAAAAACATCCCTTTCAGTGTAACAGAACATTACTTAGTAAAATATCAAGAGCTATGACAACATATTTTTCTCTTCAAGGGAAATCACAAAACAGGTGAACAATCAAGTCCAGGGTGGTTTTTCTATTTGATAAATACATCCAGAACTCTGTACAGTAAATAAAGTTTGCATGCAGTTTAAGTATCTTTAAATGACATTTTAAGCAAATAAACCTTTTGCTTCATAATTAAATGGTGTATAAGAACCCCCTCCTCCTTCTTTAATAGCCATAAGGACCTCTTCCCCAGTTCCAAATAGGAATCATGAAAACCGGGTACTTTCTTAAAGAGTTGTCTGCACATCATACTAAATAACATGCAAAGAGTTCAACAACATTCTTTTTAAAGGTATTACTCTTTAAATGGGCATGTTAACCACTGAAAAGTCACTCAACTATTCCCATTACACTGTTTCATTTGGTCATTGGTAGTATAAAAGAATTCAAACAACAACAGGTTAGTTTAGCCACTGGCTACTGTATATGACAGCAACTGCTTCAAGGCCAACAACATTTTATGCAATGTAATTGTACTGGTTTGGATTTTCTTTGTCTCTTTCCATGTAGTCTCGGTCAATTAGAGATTCTATTCTCTTCTTAAGATCAGCAGGCTGTAAGAGAAGGCAAATTTTCAGTGCATAGTTCATAACCCACTGGCGCAAGCCCCTTTACCAATACTCAATTTAAAAGAAAAAAAACAACAGCCTTCAAATCTCCTTAATTTTATTTTTTTAAACTTAAATTTATTTATTTAAATTGGAGGCTAATTACTTTACAATATTGTATTGGTTTTGCCATACATCAACATGAATCCGCCACGGGTGTACACGTGTTCCCCATCCTGAACCCCCCTCCCTCCTCCCTTCTCCTTAATTTTAAAGAGGAAAGCATGATGAAAATAAATCAGGTTAAAAATGTTTTTCTACTATACATATACTGTCATATCTTGTCCTATTGTTATATAGTACATTCTCTATTTTAAAGAGATCTGCTAAGAACCAGCTATTCTCTGTGCAAATACAAAAGACCATCATAACTTCACACAAAGAACACGTTATAGTTTAAGGAAACAGAATGCTATTAGTTTTGCCAAGATAGTTTGAGAAGATAACCAGATCCTAAATTTGGAAAAAAGCTGGTTCTCAAAGCCAGGCTTTGTTGCTGTTTTTGTTGAGTAGCCAAGTTGTGTTCAACTCTTTGAGACCTAATGGACTGTAGCACACCAGGCTCCTCTGTCCTCCACTCTCAGAGTTAACTGAAATTCAAAGTCAGGTTGCATTTTTATAAATTACAGATATACTATGGAAATCACTATTTACAAGACTACTACAACAAATGGCTTGATAAGTGAAGTTATCATTTCATATTTCAGATCTCTGTATTTCAGGTTTAATATAAGATTTAACTGTTACTTGCCCAAAATGATTTTAATTTTTAAATTCTCCTTGTTGAGAAATCAATTAAGAAAGCTTATAGCTTGTTTTCAATTGCATTCTTAGCTGTTGGGCAACAAAAGTCCACTGTCTTTTGTATCTAGCCTTAAAGAGAATATAATCTTGCTTGCTAATAGCTTTTCAGATTGTATAAAATGCCTACTTGATCAAGAAAGTTAGAAGGAAAGTAGTTTGATTGGGCAGTCAAAATTTCAGTGAAGTGTGAATTCCAAGGTTTGAAAATCAAAATGACTTGCTCTTAATTATGGCGAAAGACCAAAAATATCAGCATATTTATTATAGTGGTCCTAAAAACTTCCTTAGCTAGCTAGTATCAGTGAGCTCTCTGGCTGGAGGTGAAATGATTGTTAAGGCATAGGATGAGGGTGAGAGTGTGGTCATGAAGAGACAGTATCGTCAGCTAACAAGCATTTATGTGTCAGGCCCAGTGCTAAGTTTTTACAAGTATCATCTCATTTAAGCTTCACAATAATCCTATGAGGTAAGTACTATTATCATCTTCATTTTACAAAAGAGGAAAACAAGCTCAAAAGGTGAAAACAGCCGAGAGTCTATCCAAAGTCTAACAAGTATTTGTCATCACAAGAGTCTGGGAACCTTCGAAAACATGAGATACAGTCCAGTACGCTACCACATTGTCTAAGGTGCTTTATTACTGGGGATTTATACTGAAACATAGCCATGTGATGACTAATTTTAGTTTGCCAGAACTATCACTAAAGTTTACAAAAAGATGCCTAATGATGACATTATAGAGTTTTATTAAATTGGAATATAATTGCCTGTATGGTTTTTAATGGCCCTTACACAAGCTAACTAAACAGAAGACTTAATTAAAATAACCAAATCTGTCAAATAGCAAGGTATTCTTAGGAGAAAAAATTTTTTTAAGTAACAAAGAAGCTAAAAAAAATTAAAGTGAATAAACTTGAAAATTTCAAGTTTCAGGTATAAGAGCTTTTATAAATTGTTTTCCCCTTTTGTCATAGCTGCCCACATATGCCAACAAAGGTTTTTTTTTTTTCAAAAATCATATATATGAGCATGAGAAATGAAAACTTTTGTCCCTGTAAATGGTCTTGAGGTTTTAGTCAATGTTTTTAAGATTTGTATCTTAAAAATCTAATTTATACATACATATAAAACAATATAATTTTTATATATAAGCAGCTCAGTAACAAAATACTGAAGTACCTACCTTGACTGGAAATTTCAACTGGTTGTACACTTCTGAAACAAGGAGATTGTGGCTAAGTGTCTTTCTCATCTTCATAATTCGAACAATTGCAGCATCAATTTGATATTGTCTATCTTGAAATACTCTTTCTGTGGTACTAGCTTGTTCTTCAACCTAATAAAAAAAGTTTTAAACTTAGAAACTGTACCTGAAGTGAAACCTAAATACTTACAATAACTGTACGTTTTAGGGCCATGACACAATTAACACTTTAAATATGCTGAATTATCAAAAGAAACCTCATAAATACAGACAATGACAAAAAAAAAAATACCCTACAAACATAATTCCTGTTTGTCCTAGTGTCCTGTATCAATGAAGTAATGCCAATTTTAGTTAATAGAAAAATACCATCTTGGTTTTTCTAGAGAGACAGCTGATGAAGAATGTATCATTTCCTTTTACTCTGTTCTCAAAATCTTAATGTGTCACAAGCAGTTGCTGACCAGATTTCTGTATAACATTAGCTTATCTGTAAAAGTGACTGACACTGACATCTGATTCAAACAAAATATGGTACCACCCAGCTAAGCTAATTAGAGTCAAACTTCTTTTTTTTAGAGTCAAACTTTAAAATTTATTTTTATTTTGTAATACATAAATCAGAAATGCACAGTTTAAAAAGCCAGTTAACCAATTTTAATGTTACAGCTAGCATGTTCCTCTTTAGTACTTAAGTTAAGAGTAGTTTGGGCTTTTTTATTTTTTACCACACTGTGCAGTTTGTAGGATCTAAATTCCCCGACCAGGGATCGAATCTATGACCCTTGAAGTGGAAGCACAGAGTCTTAGCCACTGGACTGTCAGGGAAGTCCCTAGTTTGGGCAATTTGTAGTCAGCTTCTTTCTGATACAGCATACATGTTTTAAAATGACATGGTAATTCAAGGGAACATCACACCTTTGATGTGAATGTTAACAAGACAGGAACTTGTCTGCAACACTGACCTCTGTTTTATGCTAAATCACTTCAGTCATGTCTGACTCTTTGCGACCCTATGGACTACAGCCTACTAGGCTCCTCTGTCCATGGGATTCTCCAGGCAAGAACACTGGAGTGGGTTGCCATGCCCTCCTCCAGGGGATCTTCCTGACCCAGTGATTAACCTGTGTCTCTCATGTCTCTGGCATTGGCAGGTGGGTTCTTTATCACTAGTGCCACCTGGGAAGCTTAACATGGACCTCTGAAAGTGAAAGTGAAGGTTGCTCAGTCATGTCCGACTCTTTGTGACCCCATGGACTATACAGTCCATGGAATTCTCCAGGCCAGAATACTAGAGTGGGTAGCCTTTCCCTTCTCTATGGGATCTTCCCAACCCAGGGATTGGACCCAGGTCTCCCGCATTGCAGGTGGATTCTTTACCAGCTGAGCCACAAGGGAAGCCCAAGAATACTGGAGTGGATAGTCTATCCCTTCTCCAGCAGATCTTCCCGACCCAGGAATTGAACCAGGGTATCCTGCATTGCAGGCAGATTCTTTACCAACTGAGCTATCAAGGAAGCCCACATTGACCTCTACCCCATATTAAAACTTTTTCTCAAGTACTACATTAAACCTTGTTGGGATTGAAACCAACTCGTTTCAGCAAATGCGCCAGTTGCTGGTTTCCTTAATAAAAGTTTCTTACAAACTCAAATGACAAAAACAAAATATTTACTGTTGATCAAAAAAGTACTAACTAAATCATTCCATTTTCACCAAGGAAGCTGGCAGAGAAAGAAACAGAAAATATAATCTTTAGTGCTGGCGAGGGCACAGTGAGACAGGCACTCATGCTATTAGTGTAAATTAATGTATTAAGACTCTTAAAATGTCCACACTCTTTAACCCAAAAGATCTACTTCCGTGATAAATTTATAAGGAAAGATCAGAAAGATTAAGATTTAGGTACAGAGATGTACCTTGCTGTTTTATTTATAATACTAACAAGTTATAAATTTAACTGCCCAACAATAGACATTGGCTGAATAAATTATTAGAGCTGCATAAAAGAATATTGTGTGGCCATCTCCCATTTTATCAAGAGGTTTAGTAGCATGGAAAAATAAAGACCTAAAATACACAAAAAGCAGTATATAAAACTATGTTGAGTATTAGGCCCAACTGTGTACACCCTACCCCCTGCTGCTGCTGCTGCAGCCAAGTTGCTTCAGTCGTGTCTGACTCTGTGTGACCCCATAGACGGCAGCCCACCAGGCTCTGCCATCCCTGGGACTCTCCAGGCAAGAACACTGGAGTGGGATGCCGTTGCCTTCTCCCCTACCCCCTGCAAAACCCTGCAAAATCAAATACTGAAATACACTGAGCTAGATACAGGCCCAGATAATATTAATGCTGATGGTGGTATTCTAGGCTAAAATCTTCTCTATAAATCTTTACTATGAACACATATAATTCCAGTACATAAGGATGAGGAGAATGCAAAAAAAAAAGTACCGTTTCTTTCATCTGAATTTGATTGATCTTTATCCTGAAAAGTTTGTGCTTGAAATCATCATTACAAATGAACTTGTCACCATCTTCGATATCTTTACCCTTTGGATTTTTCGCCAGAACTCTGGCTTTGCCACAGGCCAATGACTGCAATGTTCTCCTTAACTCTCCATCCTCTGAAGAAGAAAGAGTGGTTTAGCTATCTGTTACTAGCACATCAACATGGACAGCTATATTCAACCTCAGTCTAGCTTCTACCCTACCCATCTATTACAATTGTTTCCCTTTTCCTGAAGGTTCATGAACAACATCCTCCTTATCCCATCCAATCGCTTTTTTCCTGGTCATCCTCTAAAGGCTTCAATTATCACTCCATGTGGATCACCATCACATCTTCAGAAATGACATCCCACTTTTCCCTAGTCCCACATTTAAAGGCTACCTCCACCTGGCTCTTTTATGCTCATCAATTTCAGTATTCCAATATTTTAGTCATCATCTTTCCCATAAAACTGCATCTTCTTTCCAACTGTTAGTCATGAAGCCACCAACCTACTCTGGTGAGAAATCCTGGAATCATCTTTTAACTCTTTCCTCTCCTTCATCCTCCATGTATCCAGTAGTTGCTTCCTTACAGAGGCCTTGTCTCTCTCCTCATTGGCCTCATTGTAGTCTAAGCTCTTTACCCCACGAGCTTCTGGCCTGGAATCTCTTCAACTTCCAAGCTGCCCTACTATCTACTGATTCTAGGCAAGCTGCCCAAATGACTCCTGCCCAAGGTGTGCTCATTCCTTTCTTCCGTACCTTTTCTCATGGTATTTCCTCCTGCAACATAACTAAAATTTGAAGGCCCAGCTCAAACCCTACTTCCTTCATGAAGGCGCTCCCCACTGTGCCAGTCCACAGTAATCTCTTGCTTCAATGAACTAACACACTCTGTCAAAACCACAGACTGGTACTCACTGGTTGTGAAATTATTTTAAGTGTCATTTCCCCCTTTCCCCATGGTTCTAAGTGCTGAGGAGAGGGATTATTTCTTTAGGGTCCCCCAGACCACTTAATCAAGTGGGCTGCACATAGTGGACACCAAATAATGCTTGCTACAAACCTATTCCAGTAGCCTGCTTGATCTCTTCTAAGCTGAACTCCTCTCCCTCATTAAACATTAGCAGCACCAGTGTTTGAAAAAGAGAGACCTGGAGTTCTTTTTTACCCTGTTGGAGAAACAAGTGTTTAGCCATCACTTTTTTTAAAAACCACATGAAGATTAATCGAGTAACTAATCTCTTACTGGAAGAGCATTTTTCAATTAGTGGATTTAAAAATACAGATTAACATTATCCAGAAAAGCCAGTATGTTCAACGGAGGGTTTAGGTGTGATCCTACCTAAAATAGGGAGGAAGGATTGAGTAACCTTTCTACAGGTCTTTTGTAAGC
Source organism: Capricornis sumatraensis (assembly GCF_032405125.1). NCBI lineage: Eukaryota > Metazoa > Chordata > Mammalia > Artiodactyla > Bovidae > Capricornis > Capricornis sumatraensis. The sequence goes on along the minus strand of NC_091092.1, from coordinate 37,678,048 downwards.
CTTATAATTAAAACAGAACAACAAAGTAATGAAAATTAATAACTCAGCTTATGTGTCACTACACATATTACAAGCAGTAAGAAATCACTATTTCAATGCATTTTCAATTTGTCTGATTCAGATTAGTCATGAAAAGCTGTAAGATTTTTTGAAATTAGATATGAGAACTGTTCCCCTTAACACCCACTCTCTTCTCTAGCTCCCAGCAACAAAAAAAGAAGTTTCCTGTCAAAAGTGGCAGCTTGAATTTTGCATCCACAGGTGGGGAAAGGATGTGGGAGAAAAGTTACTGGTTTTGTTTTGCAGCAGAGCCCAATCAAGTGTGGAAAAGACCACATTCATATACACAGAGCTGTGACAAGCTATCACTATGTCATGCACATATATAAGACAAAGTTATAAAACACCTTAAAAACCTTCAAGTTAAGAGGGATGATCTCAGTATCAAAGATGAAGATGAAAACTAAGTTGGGGGAATATCCACTTACCTCTTTAAACTCTGCCTTTAGTACGCAGTGTCCTAGAGTTGATTGCCATTGAAGTTTCCTGCCACTATGTTTGCCAAGGTAAAATGTCTTGAAAATCTCCTGAAGTTTTACCATCTACAATAAATAATGCTTTTTTTAAGCTCTGTATCCAGTATCACATTCACTACTTTTTTATATTTACATGTGTAAAAATGTGTGGAAGTTTTAAAGACTATACCCAATAGGGCCACTGATCACTTTGATGTTAGGTAATAACCACCAAATTTAATAGTATTAATCAGATTCACCCTCTCTGATCTGTCTGCAATATTTTATCATCCTCTCCTTTTAAAAAAATATTTATTTATAAACTTAGTTGCAGTATATGGGATATAGTCCCTGACCAGGGATCGAACCTGGGCCCCCTGCATTGGGAGCTGGGAGTCTTAGCCACTGGACCACCAGGGAAGTCCCATCCCCTCTTCTGAAACGTTCATCTCCAATGCTTTTTGTGCCTCTGTACCATGCTGGTTCCTTTATCTCATTAGTGTTTCTTCATTGGTTTCCTTCATAGGTTCCTCTTCCTACCACCTACCAATTGTGAGTCTTTTTCAAAGTTCTGCCTTAGGCCTGTTCCTCTTGTTTCCACATTTTCTCTCTTAATGAGGGAGATCTGTTCCCTGGCCTTCTATGATCATCTTCATGAAGGACTCAGTATCTATCTCTCTAGCCTTAACCCCTTTCTTAAGCTTCAGTCTTGGGTTAAGACATTTCCCCAGGAGTTAGGACGGATTTACTCAAGTATCCATCACTCAGCTATCCCACCCTCCAGCCCAGGTAATATACCATCAAGAGTTTTTGAGAGTTGGGCAGTGACAGGTACTAATACAATCTGGGGATCTGAAAGAAGAGTCAAGGACATTGGCTCCAAACTCAGGAATTGGCATCTTAATAAGCTATGCTCTAATGATACTAAGTACAAGAGTAATATAAATAAAAGAATAAAACATTAAAAACACTTGACATTTGGTGTGGGTGTGTTTACACAAACTTTTAAAACAGTAACTCTTACCTCTGGTGGTAAATGAACTTCCATAGGCACATATGTTGGCCAGTAACCCATTGTCAGGATATTCACAGTTAATTCAATATTCCCAGGTACATTCTGGTTCTGCATATACTACAATAAGATCAACACACACTGAGATCTTAAAAAATAAAAATGCATACATTTCATGCCATAAAAATGACCCATTCAAGAAGTTCCTCACTATAAAACTACACGTGAATACTGACCATTTTAAAAATAAAAGGCAAAACTATTAAAAGGACTATAAATGAAGCCTATATTAAAAGCGCCAGAGAAGTACACCAGGTAACATTTTGCTACTATGTACACAAGGATCAGGTGATTCCTTCAGAGGCATTAACAACTTAAATAATTTCTCACATATGACTGGGCTGTTATAGGATTTCTTCTCCATTCTTTTCCCCATACCACCTGCAGTATCCATTTTTGAAGACCCCTACATGGCTTGGAAACCCTGGCAGCAACCTCCCATTCCTCAGCCCACCAGCCAGCCCAAGTGTCTGGTTTTTCACTTGTTCCACTGTGTGTTTGCAGGGAGTCACCTGAAATGGCGGAGGAAGAAGGGGAGAGGGCAAAGCAGGTAAACCCTATTCTGTAGCTACTACAGAGGACCCATGATCCTACTAACTCTGATCTTTCTCTTGAGCCTTCCACTCTCATCTCTCATCATAACATAGTGGTAAAGAAATCACTGTTAAAACCCTAGGAGAGGAAAATCTATCTTGCTATCACTATTACCTATGATCGTAAATGTTTCAGAACTAGCTTCTACCAACATCTGCACAATATATAGATCTAGCGTTTCATTCCCAAGGTCCCCAAAGGCCTTCTACAAACACTCTATCACCTCCTCCATCTCCATCACTAGCTCTGAACACGCAACCACCAGTGATTAGATGCTAGAAGCCCTGCTTTCACTAGCTACAGCCTTTCCTGTTCTGACTTCTGCTCAATACATTTCATCTCTATTTTTGTGTTATTTCAGGAGTATATTGAGAATAAATTTTGAAGTAGGTCAAATATACTTACATTTCATTGGTGATTATTTTCTTCTACTGTGACTATCATCTAAGTTGCTATGAAGTATTTATAACAAATATAAGTTTCTACTTATCCTCTTCAGTACAAACCAAAGTAAGAAGATAACTAAATACATTTAAGTTGGAGGAGTTAAGAGTTTAACTCACTTTTACCTGTTTGAACTGAATCATGATGTCTTTAGAAAGTTCCATGTCTTTAAACATTCCTTCAAGTTTGCTGGTGAAAGCAGCTCCACATTCTAGTAAAGATGTTTGTACATTTACAATAGTTTAAAGTGGTTAAAAAAAAAGAATTTAGAATTGAAAACATGAAATGTAAAACTTACTTTAGGATGAAATATGGTCTGTAAGTATTCATAAGAATAAAAAAAAGCCTTACCCCAAAAGTGTATGCCCCACTAAATCAGAGTCAAATCTTAATCCTGTAGTAACTTTATCTACTTTTTAGGCACAAGATAAATGGGAAATTTTATACAAATGATTAAAAACAAGAACAATGTTTTATTTTTTAAAAAACTCACGACAGCTCTGCATATGTAAATAGGTTGGAAACCTCATGAGCTTACTCAATTTACATTTTTAGTCATATGAACTTACAATGACTGACAAAAGAGGCAACTGACTGAAAGAGTAGAAATTAAGCTAATATTTTCTCTCAGAAATTAAAGAAGAAAAGGATCAGAAGAATGACAAACATACCATGTTTAAGTTTGGACAGCATTGATTTTTCAGCATCTACAGATGCACTTTTCCCAACTAAAAGGCGCTTGGCTAAATCTTTCTTATAGAAGGCCTCAAAAACATCCTTACCTATATAAATCATAAAACACAACTCTTATATTCCAATATAAGGTTTTGACACAGTTGACTCAAAGTGCTTAATAAATCACACCATTAACCCAAGTCATTTAAATGTACACATTTTATCCAAGTTTTCTAAATGCAAGAAACATTAGAGGTAGATTTTTGTGCCAGCCATTTCAAAACTTCTTTGCTGTAAAGAATTAAGACTGAATTTACTTCTCCTTAGAAAAGCTTTAGTTGACTAGTAATTTTCGCATCAATACTCCTGAGATTAAAATAAGTAGCAAAATTCAAGACTCTTAACAGTGGAAAAGTCGGAGCACAAGGCAATTCAGCAACATTCCTCAAGTACCCCAATAAATTAAATGCAAAGAATTTAATAGAATTTTAAGTATTTAATCCCCAAGTAAATATACCTTACAGGTTGATTTTACTCGCCAGTTTCTCTGTTGAGTGCTTTGTTTTAAAAGAATAATATTAAAACAAAAATACGTACCATATATAAATCTAAATATAATCATAATCTTATCCAACATTTTTTCAAGTTCTTCATCGGTAGCTTCTTTGTTCCCTGCACGAAGCTTTGAATCCACATACTTCGCTAAAATGGGGGAAAAGTTTGTTGTTCAGTGATCATCAGTACCCATGAGGTACTGGTCACTATAAATACCAAACAGGAGTATGATATACTGAGTATTTCGATGTTTTACACGTACACATGCATTTTTTAAAAGTTTCCAAAGTCAGGGAGATCAAGCGACTTGTTCAGCGTCACAGAGTTAAAAAATACAAGAGCTTCAACTCAAACCCAAGTCTTCTGGCTCCAGACCTAATGTACTTTCTACCATACTGATGGGATAAAGAAACTCTGGTGGGGGGATGGTGGTGGAGGTGTTTACAGCCTTGTGCAGGAGTCAAAGTCACTGAAAGACAGTGACTTTGGAATATCTTCTGGAATGTTCATTTTACACTGATGGTAGGCAATATGAAATACTACTTTTCTATTGAAACAAATCAGATACATTACAGAGTAGGAGGCAAAAATTGCAAAAATTTTAAGGGTAAATAGTAAACCAACAAAATTTCATCCTTTTAGTGAAGGATCTTCTCAGGTACCTCCTCCTCTGACCCAGGTGGGGGAAACTGAGAAGAACTGCAGTACACCACACTCTTTACTCTAAATTGGCCCAGATTCCAAGGTTTATTTTCATCTTGAACATTCTTTCTCACTGGCAACTGCAATTTTGTGCTAGCCTTTCCTGTGTGTGGGCCTCTAGAAAAAGTACCCTGTCCCACCTCTAAATTGCTCTAGGCTTGTAAAACAGCTATCAAGCTTTTTATATATAAAAAGTAAACAGGGTCCAATGTACTGTATTACAAAGAAAAATCATGTTTGATAATGTGGGCTTTGAGATATTCTTTAGCATGAAGGACTACTCCTTGCATCCGGCTTCTTAGAAACCACCAACTAAGCAACTAGAAATAAATTAGACTGTTATTGAAAGACATGGCAAAAAGATGTTAATATACAAAGCCTTATGAAAGAAGAACATTAAATGGGAAAAGGGAGTGGAAAAATACCTATAAGTTCAGCAGGCTTGTTTGGTCTTTTGTTAATGAATGTTTCAAATGCTTCTTTCATAGCATTGATAAACTTTTCATTCTTCAGGAAACAGATATCAATTATATGGTCAACCTTATCTTTAAAATCCAGCAATTCTTGAACCATGGTTTTATCCTTTTCAGGATTAATTACAATAGTGCTACCAAACGCCTAAAAAAACAGAAATGAATTTTTACTAGAATTTAATTCTCTGCAATGAAAACAATCCCCCAAATCATATTTTAAGTATACACATACCCACATACTTTAAAATTTCAAAAAATTAAATAAAATAAAGCAGGTTCTGAAATCAAGAAAAGAAGATAAAAGTGATAAAACATCCAGACTGATGCCACTCATCTATAATCACAAGGTAAGGAATAGCCACTGGGTATAAAATATCATAATGGGGTCTTATTATAGAAGTTTCTAGGGTTTTTTTTCCTACTTTTAAAGTCAGCTTGAATTTTTTAAAATGGCAATATGCCTTCAGTGTAAGATCAAAGGAAAGAAATTTGGATCCTTAAAAAGTCCTATTCCTTTTCCCACATTCACTACTATAATTATTGGAGCTAGAAATCACATCAGACATCAAGAAGAGAACTGTTTTATTGTTAATTTGCCACATGGCTATCATTCTCAAGTTGACTGCTCTCAAAACTCCCATTACTTGAAAAACAAAAGGATCTAACAAATAAGAAAACACTTATTGGTATGTACTCTAAGTGTACAGATTATAAGCCATGAGAGGAAAAAAAATGGTTAATGTTAATACCTTAATGTATTCAATCCATTGTTGTAAGAGAACCTGAACGCCACCTCGAACTCTACTGAAGAGCTGATACAGGAGAGATAAATCTTGAATTCGGTTTTCATCAAGGAGGTTATTTAAACCTGATTTTTGAAACATTTGGTATTTTAAAAAAAAGTGAACAAAAATGTCAGGTATTTTAATGAAAAAGAAGTTAAAATTATTCTGATACTGGTTTGAACTATGACTAGTCTGTGAATTTTAATATAGAGATGTGCTTTGAATGAAACTCACAGAGATAATTACCTTTCCAAGTGAAAACTAAATATAGGGAACTTATATAAAAACAAAAATTATATAAAGGTCTGTACCATTTAACATAGTAGATCACATGTATAAACCAACTTATAAAAATTGGTCTGTGTAAATATGGTATTCTTGGGCTTCCCTTGTGGCTCAGATGGTAAAGAATCCGCCTACAATGCAGGAGATCCAGGTTTGATCCCTGGGTTGGGAAGATCCCCTGGAGAAGGGAAAGGCTACCCACTCCAGTATTCTGGCCTGGAGAATTCCATGGACTGTATAGTCCATGGGGTCGCAAAGGGTAAGACATGACTGAGTGACTTTCACTTCACTTTCAAATGCATGTTACAAATACCTCATATGTGCAATAGCCATATTATATTTGTATTACTATACACAGTTATATTTCAGAGTATTGGATAAGGCCTGTGGTATATAAAAATTATGCATCAATAGGCTAAGTTTAAATGAATCCTAAAGTATTTGATTTTCAGAATGAAATAAAAGTATTAACTGCATTAAAGTTCTAAGATATTTTATACAAAAGATGGCTGGAAAGGTAAGACTTTTGCCTGTTTGTAACACTGTTAATGTAAAATTCAGGGTATACTCATATATCACTTAGGATTAATAGACATGCTTGGTTTTATATGCTAGAAACAAAATACTTTAGTGCAAAAAGGAATGCACTTCCTTATTATTTAATATACTTAATATTTATATACTTTATTTAATATTAAATACTTAATATTTACTATTTCCTTATTATTATTCCTTATTTAATTTTCCTTAAAAATTAAGAATCCCCAAATTCCTACTGTTTCTTTACTGGAGTTGGTTAAGACTCCTCTCATCTCATTTCTTGTATCTTTACAGTTAAGGAAAGAGGCACCTCCTGAAAGTTTACTGTGATGAACGGGGGCAAAGCATTGTGTCCTACCTCAGGAATGCAGCAATCTATCAAACCTTTAAAAAGGCAAGCTTTAAAAATGTTTCTACTTGTTTGCTACTATTTTAAAAGTAATCTCTTATTTGTAAATTGCCAATTACCTTTCTGAAGAATTGCTGTTAAGTGTTCTCCTAGAAGTTGTTTTTCCACAGTAGCAATTAATGACTTTCTATAAGGAAAAAAAAAGTTTAGAGTTAGACATTTGATTCTGCTGAAAATTTAGTCTCTCTTGGGGGATAAAAAAAGTAACTAGCTCACTTTGTTAATTTCAGTATTCCTACTCTTCTGTATAAATTTATTGTGCTCAGTTACTCTACTCTATGCCTAGAAGGAAAACATTGTGTATTTCGAAATTTTGGTATATCACAAAATAAATATTTCCATGGTCTTGCCATGGCTGGCTTTTCCTAAACTTCTCTGCTTTTACTAGGAAGTATTTATCTGCTTATAGGAATTCCTTGGCTGGTAATATTTAGGAAAGCAGAGAAATACTTTCTCCTATGAACACTTGCTGAATTTTAATCAGCCTGAAGATGTCAAAGATCACATTAGCTTTTAATACTATTTTTTAATTACATGCTAAACACATATGGACAACCAATAATCAAATCCTTGACTAACCTAATTAAGTAGGGAAAAGAACAACTTGAAGTTTGCATTATGAAAACAACTGTTAAAGTCTTAAGTTTTACCTTAAAATACTTACTAACATTTGGGATGCCCAAAGTGCCTTAAGTGATTCCACAGCACAGATTAAGGCTATTAGGCTGAGCGTGTAATACTTACTGGGTGGTCTGATCTAAGTAAGTAATAAGTCTGTCTGCTTCTTCTTCTAGACGTTTATTAACATGATGAAGGTATTCAGGAACCTACAAAGATAAGTTTTTTATATATTGTTTTCCTCCCCATAAATCATTTAGTAAATGTCAAGTCCAAAAGATCCTGGGAGTAGCCCTGTCAAATGTGACAAGGTTGAATCATATGTAAAATCACATGTAAAATTACAGCAGCATTACTTTTGGAAGATAAATGAAAGGGCAGCTTACGTTCTATAAAAGTAGGGTCTATTATGAGACACAGTAGATTTATTCATCATCATTTTTAAATACCTCTCTTTCCTGCATTAATTTTTGGCCTTCAGCTGCGTACAGTCGGTTAGTTTCTTCCAAAAATCGTTGTTCAAAAGAATCCTGATAAATCTGGGATAAGGTAACAAAGTAAAGAAGCTCAATTATTCAATAAATGTTTATGAATGCCTCTATGTGAACAGCATTATGAGTCTGGCTTTTTTTAAGTTTTTTTGGCCGCACCATGGGGTTTGTGGGATCTTGGTTCCCTGAACAGGGATTGAACCCAGGCCCCTCAGCAGTGAGAGCATGGAGTTCTAACGACTGGACCGCCAGGAAATTCTGTGTTTGTTTTTTAAACATCAGACTAGGTACAGCAATCAGTTCTATAGTAAGTGAAGTAGTTAACTTACTTGCAAATCAGAGAGCATGCTTAGAAGGCTTCGGAGTAAACTTCTATCAATTGCTTCACCATTCCTCTCCCTCTCAATCAAAAGAAGAATGCCATCAATTGTCTTATTCTGGACTTTCTGATCACTTATAATATGAGCCCTAAATAATTCCAGTCCCATGTCCCTAAAATAAAAAAAAAATACACAAAATCTAAATTAATTTAAAACGATACCACTTCTGGAGAAGCTTGCTTAACTTCTCGCCACATGTTAATTAGGGTTCCAGGCTTTGAAGCAACAACTGTAGAAGTATAAAATCCACATATTTAATTTTAAATAATATTATTAGATTAAAGCATACAGGAAACTCATTGTCTTTAATGAGAACTGAAGCTAAATTCCCATCTTCCTCCATAACTAAGTTTTATTGATTTATTTCCTTTGGTGGATTTCTTCCTTGGTCAAATCAAGAGACAAAATTAGTTCAAAGCTATAAAATGGTCTTCACTGTACTTGTAATGAAGGCTTAATTGCTCATTTGTCATCTGCCTTCAGTACTCAAAAATGAGTGAACTCTGATAATTGCTGTAGGTAAATGCTAGGCACATGGTGCGGGCAAGAGCTCATTATACTCTTCTATTTTTGTGTATACATGGAATTTTCCCTAATAATGTTAAAAGATAATGAGTGAACTCTTGATCAGCAACAAAATGATGCATATTCAGACAGTCCAGAGCAAACTTCAATCCTTTTGGCTAACAAAAAAACTTCTTCATAAATTTTTGTATACTCAGGGAATGTTAGCTATGAATATTAGCAGAGAAGACATAAATAAGAAGGTAAAACTGCTATAAATACAAGTCTAGAAGCTAAATGTGAGTTTTTAGGAGAATATTCCCTGTATTACTCTCTTCTATTAGTGTAATTAAGATTTGACTATGATTTGTTAACATATCTTTTCATAATTTTTTTCTTGCATCCTTACCAAATGGATGGTAGCATTGAATTCTGAAGAACATAAGTCCTATCCAGAAACAAAAAGATGCTCCTGATCATGATCTGTCAATGAAAAAAAGAATCAAACAATTTTTTATATGTTGTGAAGCTGATATATTTTATAAAAGAAGACTACACGGTTTACTTATATATATACTAGACTACTAGGATCAAACATACAGATTAACACATCTGAGAATATGCCCATACCATTTTTAATTAAACTATTAATAAATCTTAACTCTTGCTGTAGTTTCTAGGGAAAAAAAGACACTTAAAATGGTCTATGACCTCTTTGCAACTTGAAAATTAACTAAAAATCAAAACAGAATCAAGGGGCATATAATTTTTCCTCAGCAACAGTTCTCAGGGTGAAACTCTTAAAATTGTACACGTGGGATTTTGGGTGTGTGGGATGGATTTTAAGATTTTTAACTTGCAGAATATAAGGTTTAAAATAATACCAGATTGGGAAAAAGGAAAGGTTGTGATGTGAATAAGCTAAAGTGCAGGACCAGTAGGCACTTTGCTAGGTAACCAAATAACAGGTTGGATAGCCATTAAGACTGACAAAATGTAACACTTATTTATAGTGCTACAAAAATAAAAATGATTCTAAGGTATAAGTCATTCTAAAATACTGGTTTACCCATAACTTGCCATTTGAAAGTAGAAAACTCAACCAAAATTAGTTTTAAGTCCCCCTATTGCAAAACTTTTAAAACTAATATTCTTGTATTTGAAGAAACTTATTTTAACTACAATATTTAACTGAAATGTAATACTTTTTGCCATCTTACCATCTGCCTACAATGGTTCTGCCAACATCTATCAATCTTCTTCAGAAAAAGAACACTATCCAAAGAGTCTGTGAAATACACGTTAAGGATATCTTAAAAATGCTTAGGACAAGTAATACATGCAATGTTTAAGAACACATTTGTCTTAAATATGGAAAGCCCTACATATTAAATGAAACTAAATAGTACTTATAGAACAAAATGCTACTTCTTAAAAACATGTTAGAGTCCACTAAGAAAGGAAAAAACCTTTAAAAACAAGTCTTAGGGACTCCCCCAGTGATCCAGTGGTTAAGACTGTGCTTTCACTCCAGGGGCCATGAGTTTGATCAATCTATGGTTGGGAACTAAGAACCCACATGCCACAAGGTCAAAACAAAACAACAAAAAGCAAGTCTTAGATGTAATTGAGCATTGTGTTTTCAGTTTATTATTTCCTGATTATCTTTCCTCAAATGGAAATTTGTGAGGACAATAAGAGTAAAGACATAAAGAAATTTTATTTACGTTAGTGGTACAATGTAGATTTGGACCCTAATTAGAGGTAAAAAGTGAAATTTTACTTCGTTTCCCTAGAGGCAAGATGAACAAAACCCAACAAATCTACAAAACATAGGCATTCCATTTTAAGCTGGTTTAAAAAGTGAGGGACAGAGGGAGGAAAAGATGAAAATACAAGGTTTTTTTGTTTTTAAAAGGATATTCTCTGAACTGATGAATCTGTGCTTTGATGTGATCTTCACAAATCTGTCTCAGCTGTTTGTACAAGTTTGCAGAAATCTTGTAAGAACAGAGATTTTCCACAGCCTGCAAAATTAAACACATACTTTCTTAAGGAGTGAGTGTGTCTCTGTATATATATTTCTTGATTATTTACATCTAATTCCTATTATTTGTTATTTCTACCATGTCAACTTATTAAAAAGGATGTCATCCATTTAAAACACAAGGTAAAACAACCAAATATCAATGCAATTAGTGAACTTTTTTCATAACCAGTGTAGTATACCACCCCTCCCCAAATCTGTTTATTCTGGCAGTATAGTTTAAGTATGGGGGGAATCAACCCAAATTCTCCACTTGTAAAGACACTGAATTTATAACAACTGCTACATATAAATTCTGTCTTATTCATAAAAATGTTAATTGTTTTCCTAAGCAGAATTCCATTTTGAGTTTGAAAAATAATTTTACCAACTGTTTATTAGGTAGTTTGGGGAGAAGGGAAAGGCTACCTACTCCAGTATTCTGGCCTAGAGAATTCCATGGACTGTATAGTCCATGGGGTTGCAAGGAGTTGGACACAACTGAGTGACTTTCACTTTCACTGGGCAGTCCAACTACCACTGAATTTAAATTTATTTATACTTTCTTTGGTTTTCCTGAACAGAGCAATCCAGAATTTGTTGCAAGCAGTGTTATAAGAATGAAATAATTATACAAGGATTTGTCTCCAACACTGCAGCTTAAGAATATTTAAATAAAGACGTTTTAAATTTTGCACAATGGAATAAACATTAATTACTAAAGAAATACTGAATTTTTATTTCTTCTAATAGTTGGATTGGTCTTTTATAGTCAAATCCCAAAAGGACAAAACTGAGATTTCACTGAGTTTCTTCTTAGGTGTATCAAAAGACTTTCAAATTTAATACAACAGGCATGGTAGAACTCTGAAATAGTCTACAATTCCAACTAGTAATGACTTAAGTATAACACCAGGATTTCTTTCTCACCACAACAGAAGGCAAAAATTCCATTAAAATTGACTCTAAGGGACCATCCAAGTCCTGTTGGTTGGATTGGAATTTTATAAATATGTAGTTGGAAGTCATATTCCCAGCATGCAGGTCCAGCAAATAAACTCATAAATGAAAAGAAAGCTTAAATGAAACCACTTATACTAAAGGAGGAAAGGTGCTACACCTTACCAGCAAATAGCAGACCACTTAGATCCAGCAGCTAACGAGGAATAAGGAAGCTAAGTTCCTGCTGGCCACCACTTATGATGGGGCCTTGGGTCAGGCCACAAATGTCTAAGAGTGCGTTTATTTCATGTGCCTGACTGGTTCACAATGATCCCCTATGGACTCTCTTCCTCCTTTAGTAGTCTTCTCATTGTATCTTGATGTTCCTTTGGAATGATTGATTTTCTCAGCATTTCTTGTTTCCCTGCTTAAATTGTCTTTGTAGTGCATTTTCTTCACATTTCCCACTTCAAGTACTTTTCCAAGTCCTACTTCTACCATTCCCTTCTGCTGTGATACTTTCTTCCATACGTTAGTTCTCATCCCACCTGTTTATCTTCTCATACAGGATACCACATTCCCTTACTACTCAGCTAGGTTCCACTTCTTCCAATAAACTTTCCTTAACTGTCTCAGCTACCAATGACTCGTATGGCACTAGCAACAATCATACCATACTGACTTGTCACTGAATCAACACTGTATCTTTTAATGTGTATATCCTGGCCCCCAACTCTCCTTAATGACAGAAAGAGACCAGACCATGGGCTCATGTACCTGTATGTTCTTTAATACTTCTGGGGCTCTAAACCAGGTGAATATAATAAATATTCAAAAAACTAATGTACTTATAACTAGCAATGTGTCCTACACACAGAAGAGGCTTACAGCATAAAGTGAAAACTGGTCAGAAAATATGTAATTACAACACACTATTAGGTGCTATGATGGGGATAAACATAGAGGTGAGGTCTCTAACTCAATCTTTATGGCAGGGAAAAGTCAGGAAAAGGCTTGCTGAGCAGCAGTAAAGAGGTGGAGTTCCAAAGACCCAGAGGGATGTGGATAAAGAGCTTATGGGAATAGTGAGAAAAAGAGAATTGGGCCCAGGTGGAGCAATGGTAGAGAATCCACCTGCCAATGCAGGAGATTCAAGAGATGCAGGTTTGATCCCTGAGTTGGGAAGATGCCCTGGAGGAGGAAATGGCAACCCGCTCCAGTACTCCTGCCTGAAGAACTCAATGGACAGAGGAGCCTGGCAGGCTACAGTCCATGAAAAATGAAAGTGAAAGTGAAGTTGCTCAGTCATGTCCGACTGCGACCCTGTGGACTGTAGCCCACCAGGCTTCTCCGTCCATGGGATTCTCCAGGCAAGAATACTGGAGTGGGTTACCATCTGGACACAACTGAGCAACCAAGTGCGTGTGCACGCACATTATATGCATATGGCTTCACGTGTGCTTAGTTAGAAAGCGGTTTAAGATTGTTGTTCATTCACCAAGTCGTGTCCGATTCTTGGCAACCCCATGGACTGCAGCACACCAGGCTTCCCTGTCCCTCACCATCTCCTGGAGTTTGCCCAAGTTCACATCCATTGCATTGGTGAAGCCATTCAACCATCTCATCCTCTGTCACCAGGCTTAAGTTATTAGAAGCAATAAAAGAAGGAAAGGCCAAGGAAGGAGGATCTAAGGTGAATTCTGAAGGTCAAGATGGAACAGAACCCCTTACTAGTCTCTAATTTAGCCTTGACTGCTTAACATACAGACCAGATCCAGTAATTTTCCATCTTTAAGAACTTTTCCATCAAGCTCTTCAGGTACTGTTACGGAAATATTGCCTAACAGGTATAAAAAAATACAAAGGACTGCATGGTGTGGTGCTGAATAGTGGTCTACTATCATTTATGTATATATAAAAAAGAAAATTGAGAAAACCTCCACACATCTGTTTTTGCACACATGAAACATTTCTGGAATGATACCCCTAATAACATTTGTTTGCTGGGGCAGGGAGGTTGGAGTGGAAGTGAAACTTTTCACTACGTGCTCTCTCATAGTTTTTGGGTTTTGAGCCAGATGAATGTATAAAATATTCAAAAAATTTAAGTATTTGCCTCCCCCAATAAAACACTATCTTTCCCACCATCATACTTTCTAGCATGGAATTCAAGGTTCAATATTACCATTATTTACTCTCATGTCGCTTTATAATCTTCCATACATCCCGTGATCTAAATACTCTGCTTTCCTCACTTTCAAGCAAAGTTTGTTTGGAACAATCATGTGTGCCTAAAACAGTGGCTTCCAAAAGTTTTTGACAAGCCACAGTAAGAAATATTTTATGTCACAATCCATTGCACATAAAATAAATTTATGTAAACAAAACAATATCTTCATGAACCTGCATTTACCATTACTATATGTGACCTACTCTGCTATTTTCTATTTTACTTCTTTAAAAAAAACGCTGGTCATGAACTACTAACTTCATGAGCCTACTAGAATATAAAGACCTCAGCAGCAAGGACTAACTGATCTCTGTATGTCCATGGCGTTTGTCTAGGTTTGCACATAGTAAACAGTCACTGACTCAAGAAGAATGGGGTGTTTACTAAGAACTCTATCCTGTTAGGGGCTGGGGTAGAAATATGAATAAGAGTTAAATCACCACTTAGGAGTCTGAGGTAAACTCTATTTTATTCCAGATCTTTGAAAAGGAATTTTAGAAATGTATTATTTTACACTTCACTAAACACTCTGGAAATCCTTGGAAGTTTGATCTAGTACAATTATTACTAATATAACCTCATTACACAGGTAACTATTTATATTAAACAATCTAGATAGTTCTATAAGACTCTTAAATAAAACTATCTTTTTATTTAAGCTCCCAATCACTACTGGTTAAATATGCTGCCTTAAATCCTTTTTGTAGGTGTCAGCTACAAAATAAGAACATTTTAATAAGGTTTTAACTTTTATTGTTCCAAATCCCAGCCTCTTCCCTTCAGGATGCATCAGAAACATGTTTATCTGAAGAAAAACAAACAAAACTCCAAAGAAAATATAAATGTGTAGCAAATGAAATACAAAACTATAGTTCCTGAAATTTGATGCTTTATGGAATACAAGATTTAAGAAACAGCAAAGGCACATAAGCTCCCATTTAGGACGAAGAGTGGGAAATGAGGTTAAGACGACTAGAAATAATAAAGTGAAGATTAAAACAAGGATAAAAAATACAAAGAATGCAAAAATTAATGGTAAGGGAGGAAATGTAGAAAATTTTCTGATTCAGCAACAAGAGACACTTAAGAAAGATTCAATTCCCTCCAGGGTGCTGAACTCTGGTCGCTGATCTAATGAACTGGGGCTTATTTTTCAAACCATATGCTTAAATAGAGAAAGAAAATGCACATCACAAAACTTTTCAACTGATATAGCAATAAAACTCAAATTATGTCTTTTTACATTTAGTAAAAATGGCTAAAATAAAATGATCAAAATATATCAAAAACTGAGAATTGCAAGAAGGAAGGAAGCCAAATAATAAAACCTAAATTATTTTTCTTTTTACATCCAGTAAAAACAGCTTAAATAAGACAAATTATCAAGGACTAAGAATTTGTAGTGGGATAAATAGCAGGGATAGTATTAACAATTCAGTAAAAACAGGAGTAATAGTAATGTGACAGAGTAAGCTTAAAAATATCAAGTTAAACTTACAGAACACAATAGCTAGTGATCAACACAGAATAATCACCTCTGCTAAGAATCTACCTAGTCTCCCATATCCAATGACTGCTTAAGAAACCCATTTTACAATGGGAAATAAACTATACTTGGATGGATGCACTATTTCTTTCTAGTATTGTGGCCATCCACTGATTAATAAATCACTAACTGATTCATTTACAATCACTAATTGGCTCAATATTTTTAATATTTATTTCACAAGAAGCAAACAAGAGTTTCCATTATTAATGAATTATTTTCATCAGATCTGAAGTGGGAACTAAACTTATTTTCAAAGATAAGAATTAGACATTTATATTAAGAATAAATGTAACACTTTCATATAGAAATAACCAGCCAGCTCCAAAAAAGGCAGCTGATTTAAAAACACTACACAGGGGCTGCCCTGGTGGCTCAGTGGTAAAGAATTTGCCCGCCAATGCAGGAGACACAGCTTCCATCCCTGATTCAGGAATATTCCACATGCCATGGAGCAACTAAGCCCATGCGCCACAACTATTGAGCCTGTCCTCCACAAGAGAAGCCACCTTAATGAGAAGCCTGAGCATTGCAACTAGAGAGAAGCCCCTGCTCGCTCCAACTAGAGAAACACCGGCACAGCAATGAAGACCCAGCACAGCCGAAAATAAATTTTAAAAAATTATCAAAAAAAACCCAAACAGTACACAGCTACTCACACAAGGCTGAGAACATGAGGAAAATAATCCCATTACTTAAAATATTACTTAGTAAAAAAAGTCACACACTAAAACCAAGATTCCAACTATTAAGACACCACATGTAAAAACAAGACACATTCTTGAGAA
Source organism: Capricornis sumatraensis (assembly GCF_032405125.1). Lineage (NCBI taxonomy): Eukaryota > Metazoa > Chordata > Mammalia > Artiodactyla > Bovidae > Capricornis > Capricornis sumatraensis. The sequence goes on along the minus strand of NC_091092.1, from coordinate 37,661,474 downwards.
GTGCAGAGGGACACCGTTCCTAGACAGTTCTTTTCTTTTTCTATTATTTTTTCAGTTTGGCTAATGATGTTTTCTGACACACCTTTGGAATGTAATCTATTTACCAGCCAGCTGTTCTGGCCTAGTGTGGATTTAGAATTTAAAAATGTGTGGCTTTAGAGCTGTATAATAAAATGTAATCTCAAAATAAAGATATCTTTTTTTTAAAGACTCATACTATTTATTATCATTATCATCATCGATGACACAGACATATAGCAGGCTGTGTAGTTAAGTACTTTTCCGCAGTATTTATTTACAACCATGCCATACAGGTAGTGTTAGTCTCCCTGTTTTGCAAATGAGAAAACCAAGGCTTAGAGAAGTAACTGACCCGAAGTTATTATGAGTTGCAGATCTCTAATCTAAGGCAGGCTGATCAATTCAAAAGTCAGTGCATTTAACCATATTCCTATCAATCAAAAATAAAGAAGCAGAGACTTCCCTGGTGGTCCAGTGGCTAAGACTTCGTGTTTCCAATACAGAGGGAAATTCCCTGGTCAGGGAATTATACCTTATATGCCGCAGCCAAGAGTTCGCATGCCACAATGAAGAATAAATAAATATTAAAAAATAAACAAGCAAACAAAAATATTCAAACCAAAACAACATGAACCACTGTCTCACTCTTACAGAATTTCAAGGTTGTGGAGGAAAGATAAGTCTCACTTTGAATCACTTTTAAAAGACGACATTTACTTATTGCAAATATACTCAGTCTTTCCTAGAAATTAAAAACTTAAGAGGAAGTATATGCAATCTACACTAGGGAAGACTTCCATGCTTATGCTTTAAAGCAAAATGGTTTTTCATTCATAGAAAAAAGTTCTGCATAGACATATGCCAAATAAGTATTTACATCAAGGATAGAGAGAGAGGTGGGGAACGAGGAGTTTGGAGAACTTTTGTTTGGTATGTTATATATTTCTATATTGTTTCAATTTCAGGAGAGTACTTTTAAATTACATTTCAACCACTCAAAAATCAAACAAGCACCTGAAATCCAGATAGCATGAAACAGTGTAACTTTTTTATCCTCTTTTTTGAACTTGAACATCTCAGTATAATCTTTTCTGAAAACAATCCAAAGGAGCATTTACAAAGTTAAGGTAGAAAACAACAAAAGAGCTAGAAACAAATGCTTTTAAATTGATTATAGCAGAAGTAGTAAAGTATTATTAAAAATGCTAACAGTGAAAAGTTATAACTGATTTTAGGCTAAAGAAATGCAACTGAACAACACCAGATAGAAGTTCCAAAGTATAAGAAAGGAAAAACACACAAAATATGTGAGCTATGAGCTCCTGAAACATAAAGAGATTTAACAGAAACAATTTATCAGGAAAAGGGACTTCCTTGGCAGTCCAGGGGTTAAGACCCCGTGCTTCCACTGTAGGGGGTGCGGGTTTTATCCCTAGTCAGGGAACTAAGATTCCACAAACCACACTGCATGGCCAAAAAAAAAAAAAATTATCAGGAAAAATAGTTTTTAACCTACAAGCTCCAGAAAAATATTCAAAGTAAAGTAAATAGAGTTCATTAACAACTACAATCATCACAACGCTAAAAACAAGCATCATGTATTAAGGCACTTATATAGAACCTAGAAAAATGGTAGTGGATGAAACCTAGTAGAGAATGGACTTGTGGACACAGCAGGGGAAGGCGAGGGATGAACTGAGAAAGTAGCACCGACATATGTACACTATCACGTGTAAAACAGACAGATAGTGGGAAGCTGCTACAGAACACGGGGAGCCCTGTCTGGCCCTCTGTGATGACCCAAGGGGGTGGCATGAGGGGGGAGGGACACTCAAGAGGGAAAGAATATATATATATATGGATATATAATTATGACTGATTTGTGTTGTACAGCAGAAACCAACATGACCCTGTAAAGCAATTTTCCACCAATTAAAAAATAAAATTTAGAAACTAAATGTTATAAACATGAAATATGTAACACATTACTGAAATTAAAGCTGTATGCCAGCATATCCAAAGAAACACCATATACATGCATGCATGGACAAAAATTACCTTCTCTGATGACAGAGTTTTTTCCCCTAAAGTAAGAATATTTATTTGCTTCAAACACTGCACTACAGAGGCATGTGGAGTGCGTGCACTGGACTAAAAATTTGGGCATCTCAGTTTAAGTCCCCTGCTCTGCCAATATGCTCTCCAGTGCATAGAGTCCCTTTGAGATTTCATTTCCTCATAGAGTGGGGATAGTAACTACTGCCTTATCTAGTTCACAAAGTGTTTCTATAATGCTTAAATGAGATAACCCTACTTTGTAGGCTATCATAGACACTATATGAAGAAAAGACACTGGACCACATAACCGCTTCAAGTCTAACTGCAATTCTACATTTATTATTGTACAACTCAAGATCCACATGTGTAATGTACCAACACAGCCAAATGAGGTGGGCTTATCCTTAGTAATACCTTAGTACTACTACTATTACCTGACACTTGTGTGTACCACACAGCATTATTACTATGCAGCGGGCACCATTCTGAGTTTGGCATGTACTGATATATTTTATTTAAATATAAACAAACACTGGTGATCTCAATTGACACACTGTAAGTAAAAAAATCATACTGTGGCTTATGAAATAACTAGTGATAACATCAACTTATATTTCTATCATAGTGCTTCATGGTATTTTTCACAAACATCTTATTTGAGTCCTATGGGCAACTTGGTGAAATAGATACAGCAGTTCTTCCCCCTGTTTACAGAGGAGGAAACAGAAGCTGAGAGAGGTTTAACACCTTGCCCAAGATCGCAGGCTAATACAGCCAAAACTAGATCCCTTTGTCTTTTGACTCCTGATCCACTATTTGTCCATCACCATACTACTTCTTCAACTAAAATGAATAGATGAAAACTACAAATTTTGATAAACTGGACCAACATAATTTCTTACAAGATACTCATCAATACAAAAACTCAAGCCACTGGACTGTGCAGCACTTTTTAAAAATATCAAACTGTTGACACCAGAATGGAAAGTAACTTCTTGAATTGGTTGTGGCAAAAATACAGTAGGGCAAAGTATCTTGGTAACAGAAGTCTAAATCAGTAACTGTATTTTTAAGTTAAACATTTCAAGGACAGATCCATTTGTTAAGCAAAAGAAACAAGTCTGAACCTCAGACCAAGTTGATGAACAACCTGCTGGTCATTTTGGGGGCTAAGGTGTGTCTTGTAGGCCAAGAGATAAGACAAACAGAAAAAGAGAAATAAATGACAAAAGCATGCTAACAGGAAAGAGGTAGAATAAAGTATACAGCATTTCTTGAGGCCTTTCCTATAGGTAACACCACTTAGCAAGAAGTATCACAACAGAAAATGTCACCAGAAATTATCTTTGGGATCCAAGCTATAGGTTTCTATTACAGATAAAACTTACTATACCAAGGTACTCCTAACTGTAAATCCTAATTAGAAGGGTCCAAGATAAGCCCAATTTATACCAATCAGACTGTAGCCATAGTTGATGTCAGAATATACGGTCTGTTTATAAAACAGTGTATGCATTAATCAAGAAATTGGAACGAGAAGGGAACCAAAAATCTACATAAGCACCCATTTCGGAAAGTAAACTCCATATGCACTGCGCCTCAATTTACGCTAACCAAATCTGGTTATCCACATCCAGACATACCTGATAGAGTTCTTCTAAATTGTACTTAATTGAAGTACTATTCTGGATAGCTTCCACTGCTTCTTTCAGCTTCTGCCATGTTTCATCTGTGTAGTTTTCTGGTAATTTAGGCTTATCTAGATGATATATAAAAGGTTGATAATCAGAATAACATGCAAGATATACTAACAAAAGGATCTATAAACTACTAGTATTATTGCTCTCCAAGCGTAAATTGTGATGTTTATAATTATCATACCTAATTATTAAAGTAACCATTATATTTAGGCTTAGTAATAAAATTTCAAATGCCAGAACACTGTGTAAGTCATTTTATCTCACCTATTAAAACTGAAGGTGAGAGTTTTTTCTATTGTCTGAATTGTTTCAAAAGATAAAAATCTGAAAATGACAGATAAAACTAATCCTGATCCTATTCCATCATGTGTAAAACCTAAGTCAACATGAATTTTGTACCTGAGATTTAAAATACTGAGTGCCTCTTATGTACAAAGTACTTTATAAACATCTTAATCTTCCTAAAAATGTCCTGCTGCTGCTGCTGCTGCTGCTAAGTCGCTTCAGTCGTGTCCGACTCTGTGCGACCCCATAGACCTAAGGATGGTATTATTATCCTTATTTTGCAACTAAGGAAAACTGAGGCTGGAAGACTCATTTACTAAAGTTTGCCCAAGGTCACCACAGATGGTCAATGGCAAAACTGGGATTCTAATTCAGGTCTATTTGACTCCCATATTTATGTACCATCTACAGAAATGGAGAGAAACATCTTAACTCATGGTTTAATTTAAACTACATTTATGAGCAGAATGAAATATAAGAAAATCAAAATATCCTGGTAACTCCAGAACCTATGTAGCACATTCAGAATGAACAGGAACATCTTAATCCAGGCTTTAATTTAAACTTCCTTGACCAGCAATTGTTTCTAGATACCTTAATAATGTGTTGCAGTTTACGAGGGGGAGAAACAAAAACTCAAAGAAAATCTCTGAGACCAGTATACAAATACAATTAGAGTCATAGCTCATCTCTTTAAAAATCCTTGGCTGTTAAATTGATATATTTAAAGTAAAACAGTGAACAAGCTAGTCAATAACAATTCATATTTACTTCAGAAAGGTCTACTATTAAATCAGCAAGATTACAACACTTGAGAACCTGGAGGTGGGAGTGGGAGTGATAGGAAAAAGAAAAGGTTAAAAAATCAACATCCCTTTGCTTGAGACAAAATAGAGCATATTCCTGATTTCTACGCTAATGGTGAAAATACAAGCACGGGGAATCTAATTTTCTCAATACTAATATTTAGTCGCAAGGCACTGATCTGGTCAATATTACTTTAGTTCATTCATTTGACTTCTCCACTTAATAAACATTGTAGCATTAGTTGCCAGTTAGGGTGTTGAAAAAGTCAGGCAGAGAAACCGAAACACACTCAATAGATTAAAAAGTAATTCAGCTCAATTACATTATGCAAAATTGCGGATCTTATATTTGCATCAATGCATTCACAATACTCTCAATCACATACCTCAAAAACTTGAACAAATTCTCCTAAAAGCTGCAGGTCAGTACTTTAAAACCCATTTCAGTGATTAAAAAAAACAGATGAGTTACTACTAGAGTTACTACTTCTGTGTATGCACAGTATTTTTCACTTCCAAACCCTACCTTTGGAAACAAATGCAGAGATCATAAATACTTTTCTCCAACTACTGCTTCCATGAGTTTCAAGAATGTAGTATTCAACATTATAAATCTAACCAAAAGTCTTCTTGGAACATCAAAAGATCACTATTGCTACCTGAATTTCTAGGGACTAGATAATATGGCCTACTGAAGCATAAAAATAAAAATCCCAGCAGTGCCAAGATTCACTGTGCACCTGAAATAAATAAACATTTTTAGAGTACAAATTTCTCACCTGTAAAATCCGGATCAATCATACCGACTGTCAATGTTATGAAGAATAACAGATCAGATACAACAGGCTGAGACAGACCTCAAAATACTGCACAGAAATACCTGGTGTACGCTTCAGCAGAAGGATACTAACCACCCCCGGAAAATGAACCCTCCACCCAAAAAGGACCTCCCTCCTCCTCATTGATTATGCATAAAACATTAGGCCACCTCTATACTGTTTAACATATTAGCATAAATAGAGCACGTGACCACTCAAGTGTCAAATCCTGAGTACGTGATCATGGATTTTGGCCCTGGTTACCTTTAAAGTTCTTGATCACTAACTTCTTAGCAGAGCCAGGCTTGCTGTTAGCAAAGCTAGAGACGGTGGTGGAAGATTTGGCCAGGCCGTTTGCGTGATGCACCGAAGCCACAGTAGAGATTAATATACTCTTATTTTTAAGTTGCTGCTGCTGAGATGTTGCAGCAGTTGGTGAAGATGAGGACGAGGACGAGGATTCCTCAGCCATCTTCGCATCAAACCCTACAAACTCCAGGTTTTCTTCAAAACGCAGCTTCTTCTGTATCGGTACGTGGCTGGGAGCAGTCACTGGGACCCCCAGGCACGAGAAGGACGAGGTTGAAGGGGATGCCGAATCCCTGGGTTGTAAAGGAGGAGTGGAAGAGGAGGAAGAGGTGGAATCAAAGTCTTCTCTCTCGTTACTACTGTTACTGCCGCTACTGCTGCTGCTGCTGTTTAACTTTCTCTTCTTGGCAGAGGTGGGCGGAGTGGTGCTGGTATTACCATCAGTGGCTGATCTGACCTCTTGAGCAGCAGCAGCAGCTGAGGGATTGGGGGAAGAAAAACCTGTTGGAAACATGAAAATAGCGGGGTCAACAGGCAGACGAGCATCAAAAACCTACGTTTATATGCCTGCGTGCGTGTAGGAGAGAAGGTGGCAATGCTAGAGGGGGAAGGGAATAAAGAGAGGAGAAACACAGAGGACGAGAAGGAAAGTGAAGGGGGGGCTCCACCCGGGGAATGGGAGGGTTTGGGAAGGAGGATAGGCTGACACCAGGAGTGAGCAGAACAAGGGGGGAGAGCGAATGAGGAGGCAGACAGGTAAACGGCCGTGCCGTCCCCCTCCCCTGCTTTTCAGTCTCTCTCCCCCCTTTCTGCAGGAGCGACTCAGTAAGTCTGTGAGGCTGCAGCTCCTCCTCCTTTTCTCCCTCTCTCTGGGAGGGGAGATGCAGTGCTTGGGGGGAGGGGGGAGGGGGAGAGAACCGGAGCTTGTTATTGTCAATAGCACAGGAGGCTAAAGATGGCGCCACTTCCGGTCACGCGGCGCCGAGGGAGGAGCGGCGTCAGTCCGCGAAAGGGGGGGTGGAAAGCAACACTGCAGGCGCCCGGGGGGCGGGGGAGCTGGAGTGGGGGGAGGCGGTGGGAAAGGGGCCGCTGAGGCGCCGGAGACGCTCGCGCTTCTGCCCTCGCACTCGCTCTACCTACCCCTCCCTCTCCAGTTCCCCTTCCTAGGCAGCACTCTCCTCCCCCGGCCCACCGATAACTCCCACCCTCTCCTAAAAGGTCCCGCGGGAAGCTTCGCTCCGCAACGCCCTTACCGGAAGTGACTGGGCAGACACTTTTCATAGCGCCCAGATCCCGAAGCCCCCAGGTCTGCAGGACTTGGGGGGGGAGGGAGAAGGGGGGGGCAGAGATGGGGAAAGGAAGGAGGGGGCGGGCCTTCGAGACACCTTCGGAGCTCCGGATTGGAGCTTCCAGAATGCGAGGCGGGCAGGGAGGGGTGGTGGCGGGAGCAGGAGCGGGAAGGAGTCTGCAGGGGAGGGAAGGTGGTGACGGTGAGGGGCGGGGTGAGCTAGCTGGGAAAATAAGAGGGAGGGAGGGAGTAAAAAGTAAAGGAACGGAGAATAGAAACTTTGAAAGAGATAAAGGAATAAGGAGGGGTTGCAAGGCGAGAGGAGTAACTCGAAATGGAGGAAAACATAGTCATGCCATTATGCCTGATGCTAGGGAGGATGTCACGATGTTAAGATAGGACAGGAAAGGAAAAGAGCTTAGATACAAAGAAGATAAATGAGTTTTTCATTCAGTTGAGCTATATACATTGTTTCTCTTTCATGTCAAGGACAGCGCTGACTCAATACTGAGTTTTGATACTTTTCTCAGTAACATACAGGCAAATCCTGTTACCTTCCTACCCTACCGGAAGCATTCTCTAAGATGGCTGGCTAGAGTTAAAAGGGTGCATTTTAAGGCCAAGAAACAGGAAGGTAACTAACATGTCCCTCTAGCACAATTCCTAGGGCCAATCCCAGCTCCAACTCCCATCAGCCGTTAACCCGGTCGGTAATTTACAGACTAAACAAAGCCACTTCTTTTTACGAAATCCTGGTTCATGTTATTTCTCCAGACATTTTAAGAGAGCAATATCGGTAAAAGTCAATGTTTTCTACCAATATAGTACACAAGCCCAAATTTTAAAACATTAATCCTAAAAACAAACCTTTAAATTTGGTTATATTAACAACAATAAGCCACGTAAATCCCTTGTTGGGAGTTTTTCTTTAACCCGAGGGTATTGGGGAAGGGGAGGTAGGAGAACCTAACAAACAAAACTAAATTTTCCAACCTGTTGCTCTTCCTAACCGCAGAAACATTCAAGGAGCATGTACCAAAACACTTCGTATGCCAGACACAATACCAGGTCCTGTCACTGAGAAGCAGTGGGAGAAGAGTTTCAAAATTAAGTTTCTATAATAGTACGATAACCAACGTACAAAGTTCCGTGGGAACAGGTGAAAGACATTTGAGAGAAGTCTAGAATAGTTTGAGCTTCACAGAGGAATTGAAGTTTATGCTGGGTCTCAAAGAGGGAGCTGCCAAAAAGATGAGGGGAGAGGACTGAAAGGCACCCTGGGCAGTGGAAACAGGGGCAAAGCAGGGAGTTGCGAAACGACCTGGCCTCTTTATGGAAATATGAAAAATGCAGTGAGGCTGGAAAATAGTATGTCTGGTTGGAAGTAAGAAAGATGAGGCTCAAGGATGCCTGGCAGGTGAAGTAAAAAATTTTGGAGTCTACCCTGCAGGCCAAAGTAGACAGTATGGAGACCAAACTGGGCTTTTAAAAGCAGGGTAGTAATGGGATTGTGAGGGAATAAAAGCAGTTTGTATTGTATAGTTTGAGACAGACAAATCAGAATCCTAAGAATAAGTCAGTTTCTAATTTTGTTTACACAGTTCCACTTTTTATTGTCTTAAAAAGTCCTTCATTAAAAAGCAAATCCTCCTAGAAAAGGTACCACCTTGGGCCACTATCCAGCTGTGTGCGGTTTGATGACAACAGGCTGAAAGCAAGGCTCTAATGGAACTTAGGGCCCAGGGCCACAGAGAAGAGAGATGGGAGGCCTCAAAGGGGAAAGATTGGGCTCCTATTTGTTTTGAATGTGCCATGTTGTTCTTCCTGCCCAATATGAGACATGTAAGCTCTTAAGGCCAGGGAAGGTGTCCCAAAATATTAAACCCTCCCTTATTGTGTCTCACATTTCACATGGTGCTGAACAACTGTAAATACAGAGTAAATACTTATTGAGTTGAATATTTCATTGAATGAGAATAAAATAACACCATGTCTTTATCAGGGAAGATTAACTGGCCAATTTTCAGGACTAAATGATAAAGATCATTCTCATTTATGTAGTTATATTCCTTAGAAGGTTATATGGATGGGCCAACTGATAATAGCTCAAAAGTGGTACCGTTTCTAGGAGGATTTGCAGTTTAACCAGGGACCTTTCAAGACCAAAAAAAAAAAAAAAAGTAGGCCATGTTCCAATTTATGTAATTATATTCCTTAGAAGGATGTATGGAAGTGCTAGCTATTTAAAAAATTACAAATCTTAGTGCCATACAAAGATAAACTTTTATGCTAACATACAGGATAGCCGAGTCCTGTTAATATTCAACTATGTGGTTGTAATAATAGCTCCCAATCTGACGTGGTTATCTAAGCCCTTCAGTCTTCTGTGTTACATGTTAGCTCTGAAAGCACAGATACTTGGCTCTTGAGCTCTAGGCTCACTTTGAATGACCCCGTAGCTAACCTACTAGTTAAGTTTTCCATGAAATATCCTTAAGTGAGATTTAGAGGAAAATATTTTTTCTTTTTGATTAATAAAAATCTTCCTTTTGACATTTTACAACCTTAATTTTGTCCAGGTCGATTCTTACATATTTAGCACATCTTAGTATGGATATGTAATTTATGTAATTTAAAAAATTTAACATTTACATTTTGTGGCACAAACCAACTTAGATATTACTGTCTAATGTATGACGACTAGAACTTTGTGTCTTTTTGGAACTTTGGACCAATTTAAAAGGAAGAAAAACCCACATTGCTTTGTAAAATATCTTTGATGTCAAGAATCAACTAATTGGGGCTAACCAAAACATACAATCATGCGTGCATGTTCAGTCGTGTCCAACTCTTTGTGACTCCAATGGACTGTAGCCCACCAGGCTCCTCTGTCCATGGGACTTCCCAAGCAAGAATACTGGAGTGGGTTGCCACTTCCTCCTCCAGGGGATCTTCCTGACCCAGGGCTCAAACCCTTGTCTCCTGTGTCGCCTGCATTGGCAGGTGGATTCTTTACCTCTAGCGCCACCTGGGTGTCTACCGAAATGTTTGTCAACAAATATTAAAGACATTCTCAACAGTAAAATACGTTTTTCATGGTTAACTCAATGAAACCACAATAATAAAGTTGTGCAATGTAGACACCATACATTTATGGCATTATCAGATTAAACCCAATTGGGCACTGTACACATATTCTGTACACAGAATCTTTCAACTTGTGAGTTTAACTCATACCTTAGAAACATTAATTAAACTTAATACCGCCAGATGAAGTATAATTATTACCGGCCTTCTTTTAATCAAGTAAATAAATAAATCTGTAGCTATTTATAAAGGTAAATATATGCATAAAGGAAGAGATACAAATAAAGACAGAACTATCTAATGTCCATCCCTCTTTTTCTGTAGGCATCTCTCTAAAAAGGCAGAGTGTAAGCAGTTTTCCTTTTTTGATCACAGGGATTCCCCAGGGTGCTTGGTTTGGGTTCTTCTCTAGACATCTCTGAGGAGGGGCTTGTCAGTGAATAGTCACTCTTTGAAGCCTTGTTATTCATGGGTGGGATTTTCCTTAAAAACAGCAGACAGTGCTTGCTCAGAAACATGTTTCTGCAGCAAGCCTTGTTTAAGAATGTGTCCAGAAAAGACAACTTCTGGGGAAAAGGTGGTGCATGTTCTTTATCTATTTTTCTGAAGGACGATCTTTGAAGGAGAGAAATACAGATGCGTCAAACCAAGCAATGGTGACATAGTAAAAATTTTATCATAATGAGGGCTTTGTTATGCTATCAGCAACAAGGGACTGCTGGGGGATGACTGAGGAGGCCAAAGCTTAAGCAATGATGCTCCAACTATACACTGTGTATTCATCCTTTGCCCATCCTGGAATTGCTTTATAAAGCAAGGAACTTAATTACAAATGCTGAATCTATGATGTTCAGTAAAATGTAAATAAATGACACATCTCATTTTTAAAAACAAGATCGTTTCTATGTTATATCATTTCTAAAGTTATCAACTGAAGATTTACTGACTTGGGTATAGCAACCATTAGAGTATTTATCCCCTTGTTTCAGAAATTTTATGCACTGTCCTACCTGTGAACCATCTGGAAAGTAGATTTAAGGACTAACAGGGCCAGGCAGTTTCCCCTGGGGGTTTGGGAGTGGGGGACAAATCAGTCACAGACTACTTCCTTTGGTGCTACCAGGTACTTGCTTATTATGGAGTTGAGTCTTTCTACCTCCATCCTACTTTAAGGTTTAATCTTCCAATGGCATTCAGCTTTTCCTTCTCTCAAAAGCAGGGCCAATTTAGGTTTAAATCAGAGGTTCCCCCAAAACACCTATGCCCAGGTCTGAACCTAGTCCTTAGGAAGCATCACTATGAACAAAGTTAGTGGAGTTGATGGAACTCCAGCTGAGCTATTGAAAATCCTAAAAGATGATGCTGTGAAAGTGCTGTACTCAATATGCCAGCAAATTTGGAAAACTCAGCAGTGGCCACAGGACTGGAAAAGGTCAGTTTTCATTCAAATCCCCAAGAAAGGCAATGCCAAAGAATGTTCAAACTACTGCACAATTACATTTATCTCACATGCTAGCAAAGCAATGCTCAAAATTCTCCAAGCCAGGCTTCAACAGTGTGTGAATGAAGAACTTCCAGATGTTCAAACTGGATTTAGAAAAGGCAGAGGAACCAGAGATCAATTGCCAACATCCATTGGATCATTGAAAAAGCAAGAGAATTCCAGAAAAACATCTGCTTTATTGACCATGTTAAAGCTTTTGACTGTGTGGGTCACAATAAACTGTGGAAAATTCTTAAAAGAGATGGGCATACCAGACCACCTGACCTGCCTCCTGAGAAATCTGTATGAGGTCAAGAAGCAACAGTTAGAACTGGACATGGAACAACAGACTGGTTTCAAATTAGGAAAGGAGTACATCGAGGCTGTATATTGTCACCTTGCTTATTTAAATTATATGCAGTGTACATCATGCGAAATGCCAGGCTGGATGAAGCACAAGCTGGAATCAAGACTGCCAGGAGAAATATCAATAACCTCAGATATGTGGATGACACCACCCTTATGGTAGAAAACAAAGAGGGACTAAAGGGCCTCTTGATGAAAGTGAAAGAGGAGAGTGAAACAGCTGGCTTAAAATTCAACATTCAAAAAACGAAGATCATGGCATGCGATCCCATCACTTCATGGCAAATAGATGGGGTAAAAATGGAAACAGTGACATACTTTATTTTCTTGGGCTCCAAAATCACTGCAGATGGTGACTGCAGCCATGAAATGAAAAGAATCTTGCTCCTTGGAAGAAAAGCTATGACCAACCTAGACAGCATATTAAAAAGCAGAGACATTCCTTTGCCGACAAAGGTCCGTCTAGTCAAAGCTATGATTTTTCCAGTAGTCATGTGGTGGCTCAGCTGGTAAAGAATCTGCCTGCAATGCAAGAGACCTGGGTTCGATCCCTGGGTTGGGAAGATCCCCTGGAGAAAGGAAAGGCTACCCAGTCCAGTATTCTGGCCTGGAGAATTCCATGGACTGTGTAGTCCATGGGGTTGCAAAGAGTCAGACACAACTGAGTGACTTTCACTTTCACTTTTCATGTTTGGATGTGAGAGTTGGACCATAAAGAAAGCTGAGTGGGTAAGAAATGATGGTTTTGAACTGTGGTGTTGGAGAAGACTCTTCAGAGTCCCTTGGACTGCAAGGAGATCCAACCAGTCAATCCTAAAGGAAATCAATCCTGAAATTTCATTGGAAGGACCGATGTTGAAGCTGAAGCTCCAATACTTTGGCCACCTGATGCGAAGAGCTGACTCATTTGAAAAGACCCTGATGCTGGGAAAGACTGAAGGCAGGAGGAGAAGGGGACCACAGACAATGAGATGGTTGGTTGGCTTTGCTGACTCGATGGACATGAGTTTGAGCAAGTTCTGGGAATTGGTGATGGACAGGGAGAACTGGTGTGCTGCAATCCATGGGGTCACAAAGAGTCAGACACAACTGAGCAACTGGACTGACTAAACCTAGTCCAATGGAATTAAATCTCAATTATCAGTATTTTTAAGAAGTTCTCTGGGTGATTCTAAATAACTCCAGGATTGAGACCACAGCAGTAGGTGAAATAAGTACCACAGTGATCTGAATGAGGCTGATAACCCTTTGTATTTCTTTTAATGCCTGAAATTTCACAACTATTTATTTATTCTTTTTGATAAAAATAGTCCATCTCTAGGAATCCTTCTTTCAAATGCATATTAACCAGAGAGACTTAGTTCCTGACCCTTTTAGGTGAATGCTTCTTAGAAACAAAGGATAATACAAAAGTCTTCAGTGCTTGGAAGTAAACAGAACTTTATCCAGGCCCTGCAGTGTGGGTAGGAGGAAAAGTTACCATCAAGGGAGGAAAGATTTCTGAGAGTACATTTTGCTGACCTCACAGTATTGCCTGGGGCCAACCCTGCTTTGAAAGGACTGCATTTTTAGCTTCAAGTCAAATTTAACAGCTTATCTCAGCTGCCAAAGTCATGTTAAAAGAAAATTCATCTTTTTAAAAAAAGCAAAACAAAGAGCAGACATTGGGAATGTGGGTTTGGAGCTATCCATAAATGCCCAACTTCTGAATTATCACTCACCATATGGATGTTTCTATTGCCAAATGATCTGTTTTCCCTGATTCTATTAAATGTCCTTTATTCCCACAGATAGCATCATCTCTCTTGCCAATTCATTTGGTCATTCAACAAAAATGTATTGAGCAAACTACTCTGGGCAAGGCATGGTGCTAGATGTCAGAAGGGAATACAGAACTAATACAAAATTCCATTTGCAGTTGATTTTACAGTTTTCCAAAGCACTTTCACACACAATCTTATTTTATCCTCATAACCACACTGTGAGATAGGTCAAGTGCCATCCGAATTTTACAGATGAGAAACAGGCTTGTGGAAGGAGGTTAAAATGACTTGCCAAAGTCACAAACATTTGAATACTGACATTTAAGTCTCTCAGTCATGTGTGACTCTTTGTGACCCCATAGACTACAGCCTGCCAGGTTCCTCTGCCCATGGAATTCTCCAGGCAAGAATACTGGAGTGGGAGCCATTCTCTTCTCCAGTGGATCTTCTCAACCCAGGGATCCAACCCAGGTCTCCCATACTGCAGGTGGATTCTTTACCATCTGAACCACCAGGGAAGCCCAAAAAAGCACAGACTTAACCAAATCCAGCTTTTCTCTAACTCCAAATACAGTACTTCCCATAGTTTATAATTTAGTAAGGAGATATGCCATTAAATTGTTTCAAGTATAGACAAGTTAGGAAAAAAATGTCCAGAGCCCCACTCACTAGGAGAAAAAAATGAGGAATAATGAAACAATGCCTTTATTGAGGTGAGCCAAATCCAAAAGGAGAACAAGCTTCTTGGATTTAGTGCAGGCTATCATCAAGTACACAGGACACAGCAGCAAGCAGTGCACATTCAAGGACAGAGTGGCAATTTGGCTATAGAAAGTCAGCCCATCCCCTGGCTGGACCCTCAGCCAGTGGTGATCTTCACTGGAGGTTGAATCCAGCTCCTTCTCCTAGTCAAATCCAGGCAAACACTGAACAAACCTTGTCTCAGGACCAGTTATGATCCAGTCACTGAGTATACAAAGACAACCCTTGCCCTCAAACAGTTCTCAACTGCCCTAGTGGGTGAGGAAGATGATTATAGGACAGTGTGGATAAAGGCTGGTAATAGGAACACAGTCCCTGACAATTACACAGTGGAAGTGACAAAGATTCAAGGGATTAGATCTGATAGAGTGCCTGAAGAAATATGGATGGAGGTTTGTGACACTGTACAGGAGGCGGTGATCAAAACCATCCCCAAGAAAAAGAAATGCAAAAAGGCAAAATGGTTGTCTGAGGAGACCTTACAAATAGCTGAGAAAAGAAGAGAAGCAAAAGGCAAATGAGAAAAGGAAAGATATATCCATCTGGATGCAGAGTTCCAAAGAATAGCAAGGAGAGATAAGAAAGCCTTCCTAAGTGATCAATGCAAAGAAATAGAGAGAAACAATAGAATGGGAAAGACTAGAGATCTCTTCAAGAAAATTAGAGATACCAAGGGAACATTTCACACAAAGATGGGCACAATAAAGGACAGAAATGATATGGACCTAACAGAAGCAGAAGATATTAAGAAGAGGTGGCAAGAATGCACAGAAGAACTGTACAATAAAGATCTTCATGACCCAGATAACCATGATGGTGTGATCCCTCACCTAGAGCCAGACATCCTGGAATGTGAAGTCAAGTGGGTCTTAGGGAAGCATCACTAGGAACAAAGCTAGTGGAGGTGATGGAATTCCAGCTGAGCTGCTGCTGTTAAGTCGCTTCAGTCGTGTTCAACTCTGTGCGACCCCAGAGACAGCAGCCCACCAGGCTCCCCCGTCCCTGGGATTCTCCAGGCAAGAACACTGGAGTGGGTTGTCATTTCCTTCTCCAATGCATGAAAGTGAAAAGTGAGATGAGCAAAAGATGATGTTGTTAAAGTGCTGCACTCAATATGCCAGCAAAATTAGGAAAACTCAGCAGTGGCCACAAGACTGGAAACCGTCAGTTTTCATTTCAATCCCAAAGAAAGGCAATGTCAAAGAATGTTCAGACTACTGCACAACTGCATTCATTGAACACTCTAGCAGGGTAATGCTCAGAATTCTCCAATCTAGGCTTCAGCAGTACACGAACCAAGAACTTCCAGATGTTCAAGCTGGTTTTAGAAAAAGCAGAAGAACCAGAGATCAAATTGCCAACATCCACTGGATCAGAGAAAAAGCAAGAGAATTCCAGAAAAATATCTATTTCTCCTTTATTGACTATGTTAAAGCCTTTGGTTGCATGGATCACAATAAACTGTGGAAAATTCTTAAAGAGATGGGGAATACCAGACCACATGACCTGCCTTCTGAGAAATCTGTATGAGGTCAAGAAGCAACAGTTAGAACTGGGCATGGAACAATGGACTGGTTCCAAATTAGGAAAGGAGTACATCAAGGCTGTATATTATCACCTTGCTTATTTAACTTGTATGCAGAGTACATCATGAGAAATACTGGGCTGGATGAAGCACAAACTGGAATCAAGACTGCCAGGAGAAATATCAATAACCTCAGATATGCAGATGATACCACCCTATGGCAGAAAGTGAAGAGGGACAAAAGGGCCTCTTGATGAAAGTGAAAGAGGAGAGTGAAACAGCTGGCTTGAAATTCAACATTTTAAAAATGAAGATCATGGTATCTGGTCCCATCACTTTATGGTAAATAGATGGGGCAACAATAGAAACAGTGACATACTTCATTTTCTTGGGCTCCAAAACCACTGCAGATGGTGACTGCAGCCATGAAATGAAAAGACGCTTGCTCCTTGGAAGAAAAGCGATGACCAACCTAGATAGCATATTAAAAAGCAGAGACATTACTTTGCCGAGAAAGGTCCATCTAGTCAAAGTTATGGTTTTTCCAGTAGTCACATATGGAAGTGAGAGTTGGACAATAAAGAAAGCTGAGCACTGAAGAATTGATGCTTTTGAACTGTGGTATTGGAGAAGACTCTTCAGAGTCCCTTGGACAGCAAGGGGATCAAAGTAGTCACTCTAAAGGAAATCAATCTGGATTATTCATTGGAAGGACCGCTGCAGAAGCTGAAGCTCCAATACTTTGGCCACCTGATGTGAAGAATTGACTCATTGGAAGAAACCCTGATTCTGGGAAAGACTGAAGGCAGGAGGAGAGGGGGACGATAGAGGATGAGATGGTTGGATGGCATCACCAACTCGATGGACATGAGTTTGAGCAAACTCCAGGAGTTGGTGATGGACACAGAAGCCTGGTGTGCTGCAGTCCAAGGGGTCGCAAAGAGTTGGACATTACTGAGGGACTGAACTGGAATAGGAACACAGAGGAGAGACTTCTGCACAGCTTAGGAAGGTAGGGTGTTGTGGGGTGGAGAAAGGGTTGGGCTGGGGAGTTAAGAATAGCTTTCAGAGAAAGTAAATCTCAGAGGGAAGTGGGAATTAGCCAGGCAAGGGGAGTGTGAATGAGCAGGAGGCATAAAGAAGGAAAATAGGGAGCACATTGGGCTTCCCTCATGGCTCAGCTGGTAAAGAATCTGCCTGCAATGTGGGAGACCTGGGTTTGATCCCTGGATTGGGAAGATCCCCTGGAGAAGGGAAAGGCTACCCACTTTCGTATTTTGGCCTCAAGAATTCCATGGACTATATAGTCCATGGGATGGCAAAGAGTCAGACACAACAGAGCAACTTTCACTTTCACTTTGAATCCTGAAGGTGAGAGAAAATAAGGCATATTCAGGAAATTGCAAGGAAACTAGTTTTCAGGGAATAGCTTTAGTCCTACTGGAAACCCCAGAATGCTCAGGAGAGAAATCAAGGCAGCATCCCCGCCTCAAATCTGATATAGCAATTCCTAGGCTTCTTAATACTGGACCTTACTTCTGTACCCTACTTGCTGTTGCAACTGTGGCTATTGATACTATTTCTTGGTTTGAGTCACACTCATTTAGGAATTGGACTTAAAAGTTGGCCTCATCATTAGCTACAGGAGCTCAGAATCACAAAGGGCAGGATGAGGGTGTGATGAGGCATGGGAAATAAGATAATGAAAAAGAAATGAGATGATACAGATGCACATTATGACCACGATAGTGGTCAGGAATTCAGATGAACTTGAGCAGGGTTTGGGAAATGATGGCCAGTGGACCAAACTCAGCCAGCTGCCTGTCTTTATAAAGAACGTTTTATTGGAACACTGCCATACTCATTCATCTACATATTTTCTGTGGCTGCTTTTATGCTAAAACTACAGAGTTCAGTAGCTGCAACAGACCATATGGCCTGCAGAGCCTGAAATATTTCCTACCTAGTCCTTTACAGAAAAAAAAAAATGCTGACCCTTGCTCCTAAATATGCTACGTGCTAAAAAAGAGGCATATGGAGAATGTTTAGTGGTGGCACAAAGAACAAAATGATTTAAAACATGCTAAGGATTTTCTGTTCCTAGTCTGTATCACCTGTGACACAGATTTCAAAGAATGGCAAGGGAATATTCTTCAACAGAGTGACTAAATGTGGTATATTCACACAAGAAAATACTACATTGTTAAAAAAGAACTTGTAGTTACATCCATAAATCACAGGAATGTTACACGAAAAGAAGCAAATCACATACATACAATTTGATACTTTTTTAAAAGCTCAAAAATAAGAAAACTCATGGATATATATATAATGTGATAAAAATAAAATATGGAAAGGAAATAATAAACACAAAATTCATGATAGGGGATTGCTTTAGGGGAAGCAAGAGGGTGGAGAATCTAGGTAGATTCAAAAGCATTGGTAATGTTCTAGTAGGAACTTCCCAGGCTGTCTAGTGGTTGAGATTTCCACAATTACTGAGCCTGGTCTGGAGTCCCCAAGCCACAACTACTGAAACCCGAGGGCTCTAGAGCCTGTGCCCTGCAACAAGAGAAGCCACTGCGGTGAGAAGCCCATGCTCCTCAACTAGAGAGTAGCCCCAGTTCTCCGCAACTAGAGAAAACCCAGACTCAGCAACAAAGACCAAGCACAGCCAAAAATAAATATTTATTTTTAAAAAAGTCCTGTTTAAAAAAAAAAAAGCAGTGGTAGTGTTCTAGTTCTTAAGCTGATGATAGGTTCTTGGATGTTTGTTTTATTACACTCCATAAATTACATGTCACACATATTCTTTTGTATATATTAAAATTATATATAAAAAGTTTTAAAAAGTATAAAGACAGCAAGCGATGATCAGTTGAACGCTAGCATAGCAGTTTAGAGAATAAATACCTGGCAGAGATGACAAATGACAACTAGGACTGATCTTTTGAATATTTATGCATTACTTATGGATTCCCCAAAATTACTCCAGAGCTTGAGGAATCGCCCTCCAACCTTGTGGAAGAATAGACTTTCCATAGTCCACAAGATGGGGACTTGGAATTGTTATTCTACAAATCTGCACTTAATTTGTCATATCAGGATGGTGCCATCTAGAAACCTACAGGTTAACTGAAAAAGGCAACAATGTGTACAAAGACATGGAAGTATGAGGAAAAGCATGGTGCATTTAAGCAAATGCAAGCATGACATGCTGTGCAACTGGCATGCAATAGGATGGTAGGAGATGAAGACAATCAGGTAGGGTTCAGATCATGGTGAACTTTGTACATCATGCTCCAGGATTTGGATTCAATCCATTAGGTCATGGGTAACCCACTGAAGGGCTTCAAGCAGGGAAGAGAGTAATACGATCAGTTGTACATTTAGAGATGTCCAAGTCTCAACAATCTTTGACTACAAAAAAAGATGACACCTTCTTCCAATCCCCAAAGGTAACTTCAGTTTAACGGTTTTCTAATTAAATATCTTTTTCGATATATTTAGCTATTTACAGAGTTTTTGCTTTTTTAAAAAATAGATCACACTGTGTGAATTGTTCTGTGACTATTTATTTCACTTAATATTATACCATGGACATTTTTTGTGTCAGTACTCATAGAATTCACCTTACCATTTTTACGGGCAGCATAGTACGTTCAGCCCTCTGTATCTGCCAGTTCACATTAGCATATGTGGAGTTCAGACTGTACTACAACATTTTACATGAGACTTACACAATTTTAACAAGAGACTTGAACATCTGGGGATTCCAGGGGTAGTGGGTGGCAGATGGGGGGGAGATGGGGGAATGGGGGTGGGGGAAGGAGGGGGGGTGCAGAGACAGGATCATGGAACCAATCCCCAGTGGATACCAAGGCACAACTGTTTATGGATGTACATATTCCTGTCATTTAAGAAAAAAATTCTAATCATCACACTTCATTGTTTCTTTTTCCCCTTTCCTTACTTTTGCTGGACTGACTGAGTTTCCTTTTTCCTTTTTTTTTTTTTTTTTTTAGCTATTAGTGGTTGGGAAGCTCTATGAACTATTTCTATTCTATTGATGCTTATCTTTCAGTTTTGTTTATACAAATGACACACAAACATTTTGTAAATACAAAGTATAGAAGAATACAGGATAAAAAGTGGAAGTGTCTGTTCACTAAGTTTTGTGTATAGCTTTCCTCAGTATTTATGTATATATATATATATATTTATACAAATAGAAAGCTTTAGTGTTTTTTTTTTTAATGGTATCATTACTATATGTATAGGTCTACAATTTGCTTTTTAAGCCTAATATACATTGGAGATCTTTTCATGACAGTACATGAAGGTCTATCTAATTCTTTTTAAGGGCTGTGTACTATTTCATAATAAAAACATAACCACATTTTATGTTACCATTCCCCTATTTTGGAACATTTGGTTACTTCCATTTGTTGCTACAACAAACAGTGAATCTCTTGTAACATAGACCTTTGTGCCTGTGTAGAAGTATTTCTGAGGATATATTAGAAATAGAATTGGGTCAGGCAGAAGGTATATTTAAATTTTGATAGACAGCTATATTAGTGTTAAGGAATGTTATAGATACACACCCACCATCAGAATGACCACTGATTGTGCACACCATTAGCAACCTAAATATGATCAAACTTTATTGTAAAGTTTTTGTAAAATTACATGAGTTCATTCTCACTAAAACAACCACAACAAAGTAAAAGCAGAAATGCCCACTTGATCACCATCCCCTGCTCCCTCTGCTGCTGCTGCTAAGTCGCTTCAGTCGTGTTGGACTCTGTGCGACCCCATGGACTGCAGCCTACCAGGCTCCTCCATCCATAGGATTTTCTAGGCAAGAGTACTGGAGTGGCTTGCCATTGCTTTCTCCAGCTGATCCCTCTAGGGGAAACTAATTTCCACCTTGCTATTAATTTTTTTTATTAAAGGTTTCATTATATTTGATCTTCTCAGGAATAACTCAGTAATTGACTCAAACTTCCTAGACATATTCTTAACAATTATTTGGACTTAAAGTGTTACAAGTTCATTTACTCACCAGTAAATGCCTCACTTTTACTGCTTTCTGGGACAGCTCCATCGTCATTTCCATCCAGTGATCCAGGTGACTGTGACATCATCTATATTTGGGAGCTAGGTTAAAGAACAGAAAATTCGGATTTACAGCTGCCCTCTCCCATATCTCTATGGCCTTATGGATTCAATGACTGGTTTCCCAACTAATTTTACCATATTTGTTTCCTATCTTCAAGAAAATCCTCACAATTTCCACCCACTAATCATACCCTTCCCTTGTGATTCTCTATGGCTATGGATCTATTCTTATTTCTCTTCTTTCATTGAGAGCTAGTTTGGGGGAGAAAAAACACATCTGTTCAAACATCTTCAACTGGAAGTCTGACCTAGCCCTTCAAATCTTACCTCAAATTGCGATGGCTTCGTGAGAGCGGGAAGGTAGGGACCCGTTTTTCCCTATGGCTTGAGCCCCCGCTGGCTTGAATGCATAGGACTAGGCTCCCCTCCAACTGTCCCGCAACTGTCTTGGGGGCTCTCCAGATTATGAGCTAACTTGTGATTTGAGCCAGGTCTCTAAAGATTCTATTGTGACCTCATCAGGGCTACCCACCTATGGGAGGCAGTTTTCTAACAGATACTCTCTCACATACTTTGCCTTTAATTCTCCATCCTGCACGTTAATAAAAGGTGTTAACTCTATAATCTCCCTCTTCTAAAAGTTTGAGAGTAACGAACGAAAGGACAACATATAGAATAATTGAAAACTTGACTAAAAATGTGGCACCACTTAGGGTCTCTTGGCCGAAAAAGTAGGTCCATGTCAGTAAATTCATACATGAAACCCTCCCCGCGTTACCCAATCTCAAAGGAGCCGCTTCACTCACCGTCCTAGGGGGATGTACAGGATTGGTTGTTATTTGTTGTTTTATCTACTTCTATCTAAAAACCTCAGGGCTCACAAGGTCGCGCTAAGCTGCAAGTGCCCAACCTTTGAGTTAAGTCCTGCCTACCAAGGTTGGATTTCCCATGGACTTATTGGGTTTCAAGGATAATTGACAACAAATCTGACCTATCCCTTCCGAGGAAACCCCTCTTGCAGCCTAGTGAGCGCCAAAAAAGGAACAACTCAAAAGATCTACTGTCGATGGATATGTTTGTTTCCCGAAGTCTGAGTTATTCACTCTTATAATAATACCTATGGGACATCAGCAGGTCAACCAAAGTTGTTCCGTTTCAAGACCAGTGCACTTCCTGAACTAACACTAATGAGTGGGAAAGTTCTGACTCCCCTCAGGGTCTCCTTGCACACCATCCCAGTGGAGAGGGAGGGGCTCCTTACGTGGTCTCCACTGAGCGCTGGCGTGGAAAAAATGAGATGGCAGCCTCGAGGTAGCCTGCCCAGGGTGGCATGGCTGAGGGGTGGGCGCAGGTTTTCCGTGGCGTTTGGCTAGAGTACATCAGATTTCTAAAATGTTCTGTCTTGCTAGGTTGCTCCTTTGTCTAGGGACAGCTAAATTTGGGGAGGAAGCAACAGTTAGAACTGGACATGGAACAACAGACTGGTTCCAAATAGGAAAAAGGAGTACTCAATGCTGTATACTGTCACCCTGCTTATTTAACTTATATGCAGAGTACATCATGAGAAATGCTGGGCTGGAAGAAGCACAAGCTGGAATCAAGATTGCCGGGAGAAACATCAATAACCTCAGATATGCAGATGACATCACCCTTATGGCAGAAAGTGAAGAGGAACTAAAAAGCTTCTTGATGAAGTGAAAGAGGAGAGTGAAAAAGTTGGCTTAAAGCTCAACATTCAGAAAACGAAGATCATGGCATCTGGTCCCATCACTTCATGGCAAATAGATGGGGAAACAGTGTCAGACTTTATTTTGGGGGGGCTCCAAAATCACTGCAGATGGTGACTGCAGCCATGAAATTAAAAGACACTTACTCCTTGGAAGAAATGTTATGACCAACCTAGATAGCATATTCAAAAGCAGAGACATTACTTTGCCAACAAAGGTCTGTCTAGTCAAGGCTATGGTTTTTTCCTGTGGTCATGTATGGATGTGAGAGTTGGACTGTGAAGAAAGCTGAGTACTGAAGAATTGATGCGTTTGAACTGTGGTGTTGGAGATGACTCTTGAGAGTCCCTTGGACTGCAAGGAGATCCAAGCAGTCCATTCTGAAGGAGATCAGCCCTGGGATTTCTTTGGAAGGAATGATGGTAAAGCTGAAACTCCAGTACTTTGGCCACCTCATGCGAAGAGTTGACTCAGTGGAAAAGACTCTGATGCTGGGAGGGATTGGGGGCAGGAGGAGAAGGGGACGACAGAGGATGAGATGGCTGGATGGCATCGCTGACTCTATGGACGCAAGTCTGAGTGAACTCTGGGAGTTGGTGATGGAGAGGAAGGCCTGGCGTGCTGCGATTCATGGGGTCGCAAAGAGTCGGACACGACTGAGCGACTGAACAGAACTGAACTGAACTGAACTGACTATTTGTCTTGCTGGTTGATGTTTCACACATACCTTTTCCACTATTGTGAATGGGATACTTCTTTTTCCTATTTCTATTTCCAGTACTGTTAGAATAAAATAAAGCTATTGGAATATAATAATAGAATGTTAATTGTGCAATCTACCTGGGGAGTATATTTGTGTTCATTGTGAAATTCTTTACACTTTTCTATGTGTTTAAAGGGTTTCCCAGGTGATGCTAATGGTAAAGAACCCTCCTGCTAATGCAGGAAACATAAAAGACTTGATTTCTATCCTTGGGGTGGGAAGGTCCCCTGGAGGAGGAAATGGCAACCCACTTCAGTATTCTTGTCTGGAGAATTCCATGGACAGAGGAGCTTTGTGGGCTACAGCCTATGAGGTCACAAAAGAGTCAGATGCAGCTGAGCACACATGCACAGACCATACAATTTATGCCTTCAAGGTATAAAATTCAATGATTTTAGCAAATTCCAGATATATGTAACCATCACTAGTCAGTTTCAGAACATTTCTGAAACCTGTGAGACACCTCATACCCTTAAGGTATTGTCCCCTCTTGCTCTGGATCCTGTGGGTGGGAAGATTCCCTGAAGAAGGAAATGGCAACCCAATCTGGTGTCCTTGCCTGGAAAATCCCATGAGGAGCCTGGCAGTCTATAGTCCATGGCGTCACAAAGAGTCAGACATGACTTATAGACTAAACAACAACAGCCCAAAGGAGTGCCTTTTTCTAATCAGCTCACCAAAAGGGGGCACTTTTTTTGTGTACAGTTTTTCTGCTCTGAGATCATGCCTGCTATTTGTCACCTTGGCATTCTCAGAAGCACTGACATGCAGATAACTGGATTTCTCAATCTTAATGCACCCTTATTAGAAATCTTGACTAATCAGAAGCCAGAACTGGAAGAGGCCTTTTCCCCTTGTCTCTCAGAGTGAGCCACTATCATTGCCTCAGTCAAATTGACAGAAGAAAATGACTTTGTTCAAATTAGATCAAGATGGCGGCCTAAGTGCTTGTAGCTTTGTCTCCATCCTCTCTTCTCCAAATCTCTTAAAACATCAGAATAGCAAAAGGACCAAGACTGGTATAATTAAAGCAAACTGTACCATCAGCAGTTCAGAAACTGTGAAGATCCCTTGAGGGTAGAAATTGAATATGATCATAATGATAAAAGAGAAGGAGGAGTCCAGTTCAAAACCTGCAAGGGAAAATTACTGGATTAAATCCAGAGAAAATAAAATTTTAGAATGAATAAATGCAAAGAGGAGGAGAGGCTCTCCTGTCAATTAAAGAATTGAATTCAGGAAAGAAGGATCAGTTGGGCCCCCTTGTGATCAGTCCTACACCCCCTTCCCCAACCCATTCCAAGGTTAAAGCCTAAAATTTCACACTAAAGAAAGTGAGCTATTTGCTTCCAAAAATTTGCTAGTGTGAATACAGCATCCTAGGAAAACAAAACAAAACAAAACAAAACAGCAGACCTTGATGTAATCTGGACTTCCACAAAATATATGGAAAAACAAAAAGAGAGAAGCAACTTTGGACAGGAGAGAAATACACTAAAGTTCTCCACTGCCAGAGTAAAACTGTTTTGGCAATTTGCAGGGAGTAAGGAGAATGGCCCTTTCTGACTCCGGCAGAAGCACTTACCTTAAGGGGGAGCCTGACAGTTCAACACACACAACCCACTTATACAAAGACCTTCTGCTAAGGAGAGGGGACAGAGACACACAACTGCAAAGGGAACCCAGGCAACCTATTTTTGCGAATCAATTTGTCTCTTATTCACTAATATGCACAGACAACAAAAGATTACCAGAAATAGTTGCAGAAAGCCTACAACATAAAAAGAAGAACCAAGGCTTTCGATAGAAAAAAATCCAGAAAGTTCTAAAAAGCAAAACATGAATTTGCAGAGAGGGCAACTATATACATAGCATTTACATTGTATTTACAACTATTTACATAGCATTGATATGTATTAGGTATTATCAGTAACCCAGAGATGATTTAAAGTATCATGGGAATTTTAATAATAACTCTAAATGGTATAGAACCTTCAAAAATATGAATCACTGTATTGTATACCTGTAACAGATAATACTGTAAATCAACCATCCTTCAGTTTTTTAAGTTTATTGATTTTGTTTTGATTTTTATTTGTTTTTTATATTCTGCACATGAGTACAAATCATACAGTATTTGTCTTTCTCTCACTTAACTTGTTCCACTTAGCATAAAAACCTCAAGGTTCATTCATGTTGTTGCAAAATGGCAAGATTTCTCTTTTATGGCTGAGTATATTCCATTGCACGGAGAAGGCAATGACACCCCACTCCAGTACTCTTGCCTGGAAAATCCCATCGACAGAGGAGCCTGGTGGGCTGAAGTCCTTGGGATCGCGAATTTGGACACGACTGAGCAACTTCACTTTCACTTTTCACTCTCATGCATTGGAGAAGGAAATGGCAACCCACTCCAGTGTTCTTGCCTGGAGAATCCCAGGGACAGAAGAGCCTGGTAGGCTGCCATCTCTGGGGTCGCACAGAGTCAGACACGACTGAAGCAACTTAGCAGCAGCAGCAGCAGCATATTCCACTGCAACAATATAAATGAACAAATCAAACCAAAACAAAGACATAGATACAGAAAATAGACTAGTGGTTACCAGAGGAAGGTGGGGAGGATGAAATGGGGATCAACTGTAAGGTTATGGATGGAAACTAAATTTTTGGTGGTGAGCATGTTGTAGGATATACAGAAGTAGAAATATAATATACATATGAAGCTTATTTAATATTATAAATCAACGTTACCTCAATAAAGATAAATAAATACACTCCAAAATATAATAATAAAGTACAGGGAAGGATGTGCATAGGTTATATGCAAATATCATGCCATTTTATGTGAGAGTTGAGCATCTGAGGATTGGCATCCACTGCGGTCCTGGAACCAATCCTCTGTGGATCCCGTGGGATGACTGTAAATAGAATGACTGGGAGGCTGGGTGGGGCGACCGGGTGGGAGCACGGACCCCGTCCCTTCGAGACTCCACGTGTGACATCTCAGGGGCGCCGGCCTCGGCCTGGCTGCTAGCGCAGGCTCTTCCCGGAAGCTCAGATCCCTCTGTTCTCCATGGGCATTGGCCAGGCAGGGCACTACCTGCATCTCTGCCTGACCTACCACCCACCTCTGGTCTGTGCCACTTTGATCCTGCTGCTCCTTGGCCTTTCTGGCCTGGGTCTTGGTGGCTTCCTCCTCACCCACAGAACTGACTGCACAGCCCTGACATCTCCCAGGACTGGGTTTCCTTATTAAGATCTTTTGGCCAGCTGACCCTGTGCTCCGTGAATGGGACAGTCACAGGGAAGGGGCGTGGGTCTCATGTCATGGGCTTACTGGCCACCGTGAACTTCGGAGATGGTCCAGACAGGAACAAGAGCCAGACATTCCAAGCCCAGGTCCAGGGTAGTCAGATGGGATTGAAAGGATCTTTTGCAAGAAAGCTGGTCCTTGTTATGGCCAGGGTGATCACAAAAAGGACCCCAGGAACCTGCCTGTATTTTAGTGCTACTCCAGAAATCCTGCCCTCCAGCCAGCTACCGATACCCTGTTCAGAGGAGGGAGCAGGAAATGCCGCGCTGAGTCCTAGAATGGCTGAGGAGTGTGTCAGTGTCTGGAGCCACGAAGGTCTTGTGCTCATCAAGTTGCTCACCTCGGAGAAGCTGATTCTGCGTGGCTCTCGGCTGCTGGTTTTGGGCTTCTTCCTGATTCTGTTCTGTGGCCTCTGCTGTCTCACTGCAGCATGCTTCCATCCATGCCGGGAGTCTCACTGGTCTAGAACCCGGCTCTGAGGGCTCTGGCCTAGTTCCTGTCTCGCTCTCAGGTGTGGATCAACTTCTTGGGCTTTGATTCTGAGTTGGAAGAGATGTTACCAAAAGTGGAGAGCTGGAATGTGGGAGGAAATAAAAGGCTTTTTTGCTCAATAAATAAATAAATAAATAGAACGACTGGCCCTGAGTGGGGAAGGATGAGGAGTGAAGTAATACAAGGAACAAAGCTCCAATCTGCAGATTCTAATTTTCTGATATATTCAGAACACATTGTAGGCATATTCAGAACCTTTATGAATTACTCAGGTAAGTATTATAGCAAGTGAAAGTGTTAGTTACTGAGTCGTGTCTGACACTTTGCAACCCCATGGACTGTAGCCCACCAGGCCCCTCTGTCCATGGGATTCTCCTGGCAAGAATACTGGAGTGGGTTGCCATTCCCTTCTCCAGGGACTCTTCCCTACCCAGGGATTGAACTTGGGTCTCCTGCACTGAAGGCAGATTCTTTACTGTCTGAGCCAACACAGAAGCCCAGTTACAGCAAAATGAAATAAATGAATCTGAAGAAGAGGATGATGTGAAATAGAAATAGCAGTGAGCAAAGAAACAGTAAGAAAACAAAAAAAAAAAGTTAAATGGAATGGGATGAGGGTAGACAGTTGTAAGTTGTATGTTTGGTACCAGGCAATCCAATCTTCCTTTGTATTTTATATATAAAGTTGGATGTGATGGTTAGGGGAAGGGTGGCAAAAATTTGAGAAACATGGAGAAGGTTTGAAATAGTTCAGAATAACTTAACAAGACATAAGTACTGGGGTAGCTGGGCAGACTTTCAGACATATTTGAAGTGAGGTATTTCTCTAAGAAATCATCAGATCATGTGAATAAGTAAGGATATAGAGAAGCTCATACCACTACTTAACAAGGCTGAGTGTATGTATATACATATATATGAGATTTAGTTCAGTTCAGTCGCTCAGTCGTGTTGGACTCTTTGCGACCCCATGAACTGCAGCACACCAGGCCTCCCTGTCCATCACCAACTCCTGGAGTTCACCCAAACCCATGTCCATTGAGTCAGTGATGCCATCTAACCATCTAATCCTCTGTCGTTCCCTTCTCCTCCTGCTCTCAATCTTTCCCAGCATCAGGGTCTTTTCAAATGAGTCAGCTCTTCGAATCAGGTGGCCAAAGTATTGGAGTTTCATCTTCAACATCAGTCCTTCCAATGAATATTCAGGACTGATTTCCTTTAGGGTGGACTGGTTGGATCTCCTTGCAGTCCAAGGGACTCTCAAGAGTCATCTCCAACACCACAGTTCAAAAGCATCAATTCTACGGCGCTCAGCTTTCTTCACTGTCTAACTCTCACATCCATACGTGACCATGGAAAAACCATAGCCTTGACAAATGGACCTTTGTTGGCAAAGTAATGTCTCTGCTTTTCAGTATGCTGTCTAGGTTGGTCATAACTTTCCTTCCAAGGAGCAAGCGTCTTTTAATTTCATGGCTGCAATCACCATCTGCAGTGATTTTGGAGCTCAGAAAAATAAAGTCTGTCACTGTTTCCACTGTTTCTCTATCTATTTACCATGAAATGATGGGACCAGATACCATGACCTTCATTTTCTGAATGTTGAGCTTTAAGCCAACTTTTTCACTTTCCTCTTTTACTTTCATCAAGAGGCTCTTTAGTTCTTCTTCACTTTCTGCCATAAGGGTGGTGTCATCTGCATATCTGAGGTTATTGATATTTCTCCCGGCAATCTTGATTCCAGCCTGTGCTTCATCCAGCCCAACATTTCTCATGATGTACTCTGCATATAAGTTGAATAGGCAGGGTGACAGTAAACAGCCTTGACGTGCTCCTTTCCCTATTTGGAACCAGTCTGTTTGTTGTTCCATGTCCAGTTCTAACTGTTGCTTCCTGACCCGAATACAGATTTCTCAAGAGGCAGGTCAGGTGGTATGATATTCCCATCTCTTTCAGAATTTTCTACAATATATGAGATTACCTTGTACAAATATAGAATGCATTTATTTTTGCAGATACCCATTAGAACATTTTCAGAAATAACTCATTTATCAGTCTGCAAAAATTCAGAAATCATAGGAAT
The DNA here is from genome assembly GCF_032405125.1 of Capricornis sumatraensis. Classification (NCBI taxonomy): domain Eukaryota; kingdom Metazoa; phylum Chordata; class Mammalia; order Artiodactyla; family Bovidae; genus Capricornis; species Capricornis sumatraensis. The sequence goes on along the minus strand of NC_091092.1, from coordinate 37,631,701 downwards.
GACATTCTCTACAATACAATAACATTAGAAATTAAAAACAGAAAAAGGGCCCCCTGAATTAACACACTTTAGAATTCTTTTCTGGTTCAAGTCCCTTAGATAACAGCTTTCTCCAGATAGAATTTATAGGCCATAAAATTCACCCTTTTAAAGCAGAAAATTCAATGGTTTTAGTGTATTTACAGAGTTGTGCAACCATTGTCACATTCTAATTTTAGAACACGGTCACCACCCCATAAAGAGATCCTGTCCGTTTCCTCAGCTGCCTCTAAAGTGACTGGTCCTTCTGAGGAAGCTAAGGCCGTGTTGAGGTGAGGCCCTGACTTCATCCAGCCACTAGGACCATTTCAGGCAGCCCCTGCTTAGCATTCACCTGCAGCGTGGCCTCTGAGCTCACCTGCATCTGCTTGGCCTTCGTCCTGCACAACAGTGAAGTGACAGTCCCGGAGGATAAGATCAATGCCCTCATTAAAGCAGCTGGTGTAAATGTTGAGCCTTTCTGCCCAGGCTTGTTTGCAAAGGTTTTGGCCAATGTCAACATCTGAAGCCTCATCTGCAGTGTGGGGGCTGGTGGACCTGCCGTGGCAGGAGGCCTTGTCCCCTCCCCCACTGTTGCCCCAGCTGAGGAGAAAAAAGTAGAAGCAAAGAAAGAAGAATCTGAAGAGTCTGTTGATGACACGAGCTTTGGCTTTTTTGACTAAATCTATTTGGTAACATGTTTAATAAAAAACTGAGCTCTTTGCTGCAGGAAAAAAAGAGACTCCTGTATGTATTAGCTGACACATCCTATTCCCACCTTTCCCCATACCCTGGCAACCACTGAGACAGATCTACTTTCTGTCTCTATGTACTTGCCTATTCTGGACATTTCATATAATGGAGCTATGTAATATGTGGCTTTCGTGATTGGCTTCTCTTACTTAGCCTAATATTTTCAAAGCTTATCCATGTAGTAGCATGTCTCAGAATTCTTCATTTCTATGGCTGAACCATATTCCATTGTATGGGTAAGTCAGGTTTGTTTATTTCACCAGCTGAAGGATATTTGGGTTGTTTCTACTTTTTAACTATTATGAATAATGTTGCTATGAACATTCATGTACAAGCTTTTGTGTCGGGCTATGTTTTCATTTCTTGGGTAGATGCCTAAGAGTGGAATTGCTGGACCATTTGGTAACTCCATAGTTAACATTGGGCTTCCATGGTGGCTCAGATGATAAAGAATTTGCCTTAAGTGCAGGAGACCCAGGTTTGATCCCTGGGTGGGGAAGATCCCCTGCAGAAGGGAATGGCAACCCACTCCAGTGTTCTTCCTTGGAGAATGCCATGGACAGAGGACCCTGGCAGGCTATGGTCCATGGGGTCATTAAGAGTTGGACACGACTAAGGAACTAACACTTTAACTAATTAACATTACGTGGAACAGCTAAATTGTTTTCCAAAGTTGTACTATTTTGTCTTCCCACAGTGATGTGTGAGGGTGCCAGTGTCTCCATATCCTTGCCAACACATGATATTTTTTGTATTTTTAACTATAGCCATCCTGATAGGGTATTTTCTAAATATTTAACAAACTCTTTTGGTACAGTTTCAGATTGACAGAAAAGACATAAGAATATTACAGAGAGCTCATATATACCCTGTATCCAGTTTTTTCTATTGTTAATATTACTGTGGTACATTTATCACAACTAATTAACTAATGTTGTTGTTCACTTGCTCAGTCGTGTCTGACACTTTGCGACCCCATGGACTGCAGCACACCAGGCTTCCCTGTCCTTCACCATCTCCTGGAGTTTGCTCAAACTCATGTCTATTGAGTCGGTGATGCCATCCAAAAATGAGCCAATATTGATACACTATTATTAACTATATGTCCATATTTTTTTTTCAGATTTCCTTGGTTTCTACCAAAATGCCCCCTCTTCTCTTTCAGGACCCCCACCCAAAATCCACATTAGCTTCAGTGATCATATCACTTACGGCTGTTCTTGGCTGTGACCATTTCTTAGACCTTCCTTGTTTTTGATGACCTTGACAGTTCTAAGGAGTCTGGTCAGATATTTTGTAGAATATCCTTCAGTTGGTGTTTGTCTAATGCATTCTCCATAATTATACATCACAGCAAGGGTACATGTTCTCAACATGACTTATCATTGATAAGTGAACCTTGAGTGCCTGGCTGAGGCAGTGTTTGGCTTGTTTTTCTATTGCAACATTCCTCTTTTTCTCTTTTTCCAAACTCCACTCTTTATAAGGAAGTTATTATGCACATCCTACACTTAAGGAGTGGGCAGTTATGCTCCCCTGGCTTGAGAAAGTATCTACATAAAGTATTTAGAATTCTTCTGTACAGGAGATTTATCTACTCTCCTTTTATTTATTTATTTGATCATTTGTTAATATCAGTATGGATTTGTTAATATTTATTCTATACTTTGAATTATAATCCAATGATATTTAATTTGTTACTCAAATTGTTTCAAATTTGGCCATTGAAAGCTCTTTCAGTTGGCTCCTATATCCCTTTGACATACGTCTATAATTGCAGGGTTTTTTTTGTTTATCTGCTTGTTCAGTTTTATATAATTAAAAAAAATTTATGGTGCTCCTGCTCCTGGCTCATTTTATATTTTCCCTGCCCCAGTCTTAGAGTCAGCCATTTCTCCATGGAGCCCTGGCTCCTTCTATTAGAGAACAGAGAAGATTTGGTGCTATCTACTAAATTAAATATCCACTTAAGCCTCAACTTTACTATTCTACTAGGTATGTAGCCCAAAGAAATATTGGCATTTGTTTGAAAGGGATATATGCAGGCAATTTTTGTGTGTAAGCATTTCAAGTGTGATATTCTGTGTATGAGCAATTCACTTAAATATTTATTGCATGCTGATTATGAGTTCAGCACCAATCTAGACCTTGGTAATATAGCAGGGATTCTTGGCGTTTACCATTTAGTGGGGGAAACAATCAACAAAAAGATAGATGAGTAATATCAAGCAGTCCTGTAAGTCAGGGTACCAGCAGAAAAGAGAGGTACATTTAAAATGAAGGATTGATATGGATTTAATCATTAAAATCTACTGCAGGGCACAGAGCAGGGTGGAAAGGGGGAAAGTGGATGCAGATAGGCAAAGCAAGAATATTCAGGGAAAGGGTGATAGTACTATGGGGAAAGGTAAAGAAGAGTAAAAGAGAGAGGCACTCTTAGTGTTAGGATGAGGTGGCCTTTGAATAATGGCATGAGTGAAGGGAGGGAGAGAGACAAGTAGATATCTAAGAAAAGTCATTCTAGGCAGAGGGCAAAAGCGGCAAGACCTTGAAGTGTTATTCACACAATGAAATATTATACATCAATCAAAATGAATGAACTATAGTAATATGCAAAGATACACAGATGAATCTTAGAAAAGTAAATAATAACGAGGAAAAATTAGGTTCTGAAAGAGTACTACAGCATACAACCTAATAACCTTTCTATAAAATTAAAATAAATCATAATAAATAATATACTTTAAGAGGGGCTTCCCTGGAGGTCCAATGGTTAAGTTTGTACACTTTCAACACAGAGGACACGGGTTCAGTCCCTGGTGGGGGAACTAAGATTTCACATGCTGTACCATGCCACCAAAAAGTTTACCTATATATATATATATATAAATATATATAATATAAAAATAAATATAAATACTTATATATATAAAGTATATATATATACTTTAAGAAAGACTCATCCACATATGTACGCATATACACACATATATATCATATATGTGTGTAAAAATATGTGTGGGCTTCCCTGGCTCAGTGGTAAAGAATACGCCTGAAATGCAGAAGATGCAGGTTCGATCCCTGGGTAGGGAAGATCTCCTGAAGAAGGGAATGGCAACCCACTCCAGTATTCTTGTCTGGAGAATCCCATGGACAGGGGAGCCTGGCAGGCTACAGTCCATGGGGTTGCAAAGAGTCAGACAGCACTTAGCGACTAAACAACAACAACATGTATGTATAAAATAAAACTGTATTAAATAGAGCACCACAAAATGATGAACACAAGATTCAAGATGATGATCCTTTGCCAGGGGCTGAGGGGAGGCAGACGAATGAGATTGGGGGCCATAGAGTCAGATTTAGTTATTAAGTTCATGGATGCTTGTTACATTATTAAAAACAACTGACTAAAAGTTAATATGCTTGGATTAATAAGAGAATGTGACATCAATCAAAGATTATGATTAATTTAATTATATTCATCCAAGGCCCAATGGAAAAAAAATAAGACTCTGAGAAGCAAGAGACCATACTTGGCATACTTGTGAAGTAGCAAAAAAGCCAGTGTGGCTGGCGCAGAGGGAGGGAAAGGGAGAGTAATAGTAGATGGAGGGGTGGAGGAGACTGAACCGTGGAGGGCCTTCAGGGCAGGAGGACCTTGGATCTTGTTATACCTGAGATGGGAAGCCATTGGAGGTTTTGAGCAAGGGAGTCAGAGGATCTGACTTATGTTTTAAAAGGTTCATCCTACTTACTGTGTAAAAAATAGATTGTAAGGGGGGCAGGCATAAGAAATGAAAGCAAAAAGGCAAAACAAGTAAGAGACAAGTTTGATAGTCAAAGTGACAGACGATAGTGATTTTGACTAAAGTCACACTGTTGGAGGTATGTGAGAAGTGATCAGATTTTGGATATATTTTGAAAGTAAAAATATTTGATAGAGATAGTATTTTGTGATGGACTAAGTGAAGGATGTGTGAGAAAGAGAGGGCTTCATGGATATTTGACACAAGAAAATATGCGGATAGAACTCCCATTTATTGAAATGAGGATGACTGCATGTTGGGGAAGGGGCGGAAATTAAGAATTCTATTTTGGATATGAATTGTTTACCAATGTCTGTTATTCAAGTGGAGATATTAACTTCGGATAGTCTGAAGTTTAGAGGAGATTTCCAGATTGGAGATTTAAAATTGGACATAAAAGGTATACAGATGGTATTTATAGGTATGAAACTGGCTTTTAGTGTAACCAAGGGAAAAAACATGGACAAGAGAGTCAGGGACTGAGTCCTGGAGCAATCCAACAAGAAAATGCTGAAGAGAGGAGGAGAATTAACACCCAAAAATATGTCCATTTCATTATAAGGGACTGGAATGCAAAAGTAGGAAGTCAAGAAACACCTGGAGTAACAGGCAAATTTGGCCTTGGAATATGGAATGAAGCAGGGCAAAGGCTAATCGAGTTTTGCCAAGAGAACACACTGGTTGTAGCAAACACCCTCTTCCAACAACACAAGAGAAGACTCCACACATGGACATCACCAGATGGTCAACACCGAAATTAGACTGATTATATTCTTTGCAGCCAAAGATGGAGACGCTCTATACAGTCAGCAAAAACAAGACCAGGCGCTGACTGTGGCTCAGATCATGAACTCCTTATTGCCAAATTCAGACTTAAATTGAAGAAAGTAGGGAAAACTGCTAGACCATTCAGCTATGACCTAAATCAACTCCCTTATGATTATACAGTGGAAGTGAGAAATAGATTTAAGGGATTAGATCTGATAGAAAGAGTGCCTGATGAACTATGGATGGAGGTTCATGACATTGTACAGGAGACAAAGAGCAAGACCATCCCCAAGGAAAAGATGTGCAAAAAAGCAAAATGGCTGTCTGGGGAGGCCTTACAAATAGCTGTGAAAAGAAGAGAAGCAAAAGCAAAGGAGAAAAGGAAAGATCTACCCATTTGAATGCAGAGTTCCAAAGAATAGCAAGGAGAGATAAGAAAGCCTTCCTCAGGGATCAATGCAAAGAAATAGAGGAAAATAATAGAATGGGAAAGACTAGAGATCTCTTCAAGAAAATTAGAGATACCAAGGGAACATTTCATGCAAAGATGGGAAAAATAAAGGACAGAAATGGTCTGGACCTAACAGAAGCAGAAGATATTAAAAAGAGGTGGCAAGAATACACAGAAGAACTGTACAAAAAAGATCTTCACGATCCAGATAATCATGATGGTGTGATCACTCACCTAGAGCCAGACATCCTGGAATGTGAAGTCAGGTGGGCCTTAGGAAGCATCATTATGAACAAAGCTAGTGGAGGTGATGAAATTTTAGTTGAGTTATTTCAAATCCTGAAAGATGATGCTGTGAAAGTGCTGCACTCAATATGCCAGCAAATTTGGAAAACTCAGCAGTGGCCACAGGACTGGAAAAGAACAGTTTTCATTCCAGTCCCTAAAAAAGGCAATGCCAAAGAATGCTCAAACTACTGCACAACTGCACCCATCTCACACGCTAGTAAAGTAATGCTCAAAATTCTCCAAGCCAGGTTTCAACAATACGTGTACCATGTACTTCCAGATGTTCAAGCTGGTTTTAGAAAAGGCAGAGGAACCAGAGATCAAATTGCCTACATCTGCTGGATCATCAAAAAAGCAAGAGAGTTTCAGAAAAATATCTACTTCTGCTTTATTGACTATGGCAAAGCCTTTGACTGTGTGGATCACAATAAACCACCTGACCTGCCTCTTGATAAACCTATATGCAGGTCAGGAACCAACAGTTAGAACTGGACATGGAACAACAGACTGGTTCCAAATAGGAAAAGGAGTGCGTCAAGGCTGCATACTGTCACCCTGCTTATTTAACTTCTATGCAGAGTACATCATGAGAAACGCTGGGCTGGAAGAAGCACCAGCTGGAATCAAGATTGCCGGGAGAAATATCAATAACCTCAGATATGCAGATGACACCACCTTTAAGGCAGAAATTGAGCCTCTTGATGAAAGTGAAAGAGGAGAGTGAAAAAGTTGGCTTAAAGCTCAATATTCAGAAAACTAAGATCATGGTATCTGGTCCCATCATTTCATGGTAGATAGATAGAGAAACAGTGGAAACAGTGACAGACTTTATTTTTTGGGCTCCGAAATCACTGCAGATGGTGATTGCAGCCATGAAATTAAAAGATGCTTACTCCTTGGAAGAAAAGTTATGACCAACCTAGACAGCATACTGAAAAGCAGAGACATTACTTTGCCAACAAAGGTCCATTTGTCAAGGCTATGGTTTTTTCAGTAGTCATGTATGGATGTGAGATTTGGACTATAAAGAAAGCTGAGCGCTGAAGAACTGAAGCTTTTGACCTGTTGTGTTGGAGATGACTCTTGAGAGTACCATGGACTGCAAGGAGATCCAACCAGTCCATCCTAAAGGAAATCAGTCCTGAATGTTCATTGGAAGGACTGATGCTGAAGCTGAAACTCCAATACTTTGGCCACCTGATTCGAAGAGCTGACTCATTTGAAAAGACCCTGATGCTGGGAAAAATTGAAGGCAGAAGGAGAAGGGGACAACAGAGGATGATGGCTGCATGGCATCATCAACTCAATGGAGATGAGTTTGTGTGAACTCCGGGAGTTGGTGATGGACAGGGAGGCCTGGTGTGCTGCAGTTCATGGGGTCGCAAAGAGTCAGACAGGACTGAGTGACTGAACTGAGCCATTGTGGGATAAATAGAATCAGTAGAGGGTTGTGTTAAGGAAGTTAAGTTATCAAACTGTTTCAAAAAACGGATCATAGTCAACTCAAATACTACTGAGAGTTTGGGCAAAATCAGAACTGGGAATGATTTGTGGTTTTGGCAAGATAGAGGTCATTGGTAACCTTGATCAATGAGAGCTGTTTCAGTGGCATAGTGGTGACAAAAGCCTGACTGGAGCAGGCTCAGAAAAGAATAGAAGGAGATGAATTAGAGATGGTAAGTAGAGGCAACTGAATCAAAGATTGTTGCTATAATGATGAAGAGTGAAATTTCATGGTAGCCAGAGTGTTATTTCATTTGCTCATTCAATGAGTATTTATTGAATGTCTACCATGTGCCAAGAACTTGGATATAACAGTGAACAAAAAAATAGACAAATCCTTGTCTTCATGGAGCTTACAATTTAGCAGAGAAGCATAATAAATAATAATGTAATAAATTTTATAGTATGTTAGAAAGTGAGACATGCTATAGAAAAATTGAACTAAGGAAAGGGATGGGGGGTGATTAGATGACATTTTAAAATGGAAATATTAGGGAAATATTTACTGAGAAGTTAACATTTGAGCCAAGGTCTGAAGGAAGTGAGGATTATATGGCGATCTGAGGTAGAATTTTCCAGGTAGACCAGATGGCTCAGTGGTAAAGAATCCGCCTGCCATGCAGGGGACACAGGAGATGCGAGTTTGATCCCTGGGTTGGGATAATCCCCTGGAGGAGGAAATGAGGCACTGGGTGGGCTACAGTTCATAGGGTTGCATAGAGTCAGACATGACAGAGCATGCATGCAGACACAGACAGCTTCCAGGTAGAAGGACCAACCAGTGAGAAGACCTAATGTGAGCAAACAGTGCAAAAACCCTAGGATGTGGTGTGTTGGAAAATAGCATGGTGGTCAGTGTAATTGGGGTAGATTAAGAGAAGGAGACGAAGAGTAGTAGAAAATGAAATGAACCAGGATCTTCAATGAACGAATGAGCGTGTGTGTGTGCTCAGTTGCTTCAGTCGTGTCTGACTCTTTACGACCCTATGGACTCTAGCCTGCCAGGCTACCCTGTCCATGGGGATTCTCCAGGTAAAATATTGGAGTGGGCTGCCACACCCTCCTCCAGGGGAACTTCTGACCCAGGGATTGAACCTTCATCTCCTGCATTGCAAGCGAATTTTTTACGGCTGAGGCACAGGAGAAGCCCTCAACGAACCATGAGTAGAGGACAACACAGAGGAAGTCGAGGTGTAACCAGATGGTCTGAAGCTTAGAGGAAGGAGAATCAGGGTTGTGTTGTGTGTTTTGCCTGAGGGTGAAGGAGGAATTGTCTGGAAGTTGTAATGTGGCTGGAAGAGGATGCCAGGTCACCTCCTGACTCCCCAATACATGTAGTGTCTTGATGTGAATCACTTTCACTGGAAAGGGCTGAAAAGGAATTTCCAACCTCAGGGGAAAGCCAGGAATATCAATGGACACTTAAGGATGAGTTGGAGAATGGGTAGGAGAGTTTGTTAATCTTGGGATAGTGTTCCAGGGAGGCGTCAGAAGCACCTGGAAGTTAAGGTAGAAATGAGAGTTCAGGTGGCAGGAGGAGAATCACAGGAATGTAGGAATGAAGTTAGAGAAGCAGAATAACAACAACACAAATAATTTAACAACGCTTTGCATGGATTCTCTCATTTAATCCTCATAACAGCCTCAGAAAGTAGAGCCTTTATTTTGCAGCTGAGAAGAGAGGCACAAGAGTTTCAGTGACTTACCCAAGATCACATAGCAAATAGACTGAACTGGGTGCTTACATATTGAAAGTGAAAGTGAAAGTTGCTCAGTCGTGTCCGACTCTTTGGAAACCCATGGATTATACACAGTCCATGGAATTTTCCAGGCTAGAATACTGGAGTGGGTAGCCTTTCCCTTCTCCAGCGGATCTTCCCAACCCAGGAATCAAACTGGAATCTCCTGCAGTGCAGGCGGATTCTTTACCAACTGAGCTATCAGGGAAGCCCCTTGGACAATGACAAAAGAGATAAGGGATGTGAGTGAGGCACAGTGGGTTTGGCTTACCATAAATTTGGCAAGATGATTACTTCTGACAGTTCTGATAAACAGAGGTCTTTCAGCTCTCCCCAGATTTAACTGTATTTGGGACTGGAGGTAGGAGAGGCTGTTTTGTTGGTGTTCCTTATATTGTTCCATATCGAAAGATCCAGGCAGTGGCTGGGCCAGTGTATTTTCTCACTTGTGGTCTGCAGAGTGATTGATAGGTGGGGGTAGTGGTGTGATTCTTAGGTATGTCTTGATCTTGTGGGGGATATAAAGCCAGGCTGCAGGGGGCTCTAAAATATAAGGCTGAGGGGCAGTTTGTGGGAAAAGTGACCTTAAGGGAAGACTTTACAGGCTCCAGATTCTGAGATGAGAGATCCAGTAGGGGTCTGGAAGTGGCCCAATTCTTTCTTGCATTGAAAGCACCTCCCCCAGTGTTCAAAGCTATGGCCCACCTCCTAAAGAAATCGTTTTTTACTGGACACTGTGAAGGGTTTCCTGGTGGCTCAGCTGGTAAAGAATCCGCCTGCAATGCGGGAGACCTGGTTCGATCCCTGGGTTGGGAAGATCCCATGGAGAAGGGATAGGCTACTCACTCCAGTATTCTGGCCTGGAAAGTTTCATGGACTGTATAGACCATGGGGTCGCAAAGAGTTAGACACGACTGAGCAATTTGCACTCACTGAAGGGTTTTGGTGCCTTGCTTGTTGCTTGAGGAAGTTGATGAAGAAGAAAAGGAGGCCTTGCTGTAAGCTTCCTTGGGCAGCATTTTTGAGCCTCAAGTCAAGATGACCCTACAAAATTCTTTCAAAATTCTAAGATGGCAAATACAATCATGCAATGTTTAAAGCTTATTATAGCTAGGTTACTTGTTTTAGTAAAATGTATGCTAGAGTTGGGTGTTCTGTGTCCTGTGCTGCATATACATTGAGGTCTCTTGTAAAATAAACTGCACAGAACATTTCTGCATCAAATACAGTAGAGACAGCATATATGTCTAAAACATCAAGGTCCTTTACAACTATTGTGTGAATAAATGAAGTTCATTGTTTCGGTTTTTGAAGAGGTTTATTTTGAGATATTTCTTCTTTTATGACACGCTGTTTGTAGTAGCAGTGATTTATTTTGAAGATGAGTTCTGTCAGGAGTAAACCCCCAATTGTAGTCTTGGAAAAACAGAAGCCACTTTACAATGATCCTCTGAACAACGCAAAACCAGAAACACACTGCAGTGAAAAGTGGACCCTGCTTATGTATCTGTGTAGGTGGGTTATGAATAAAGGTGTTCATGGATGCATACAGAACTAAATACTTCCCTCATTAATACTAATGACCTAACTTGGCATTTGTTATATTAATACTTCAGATTCGGTTTCTGTGATTACCAGAGTATATGAAAGTGGATTAAAATACGTATGCACATATAGCTATATGTCTATTCCATGCATGTGGGATTTGTTATAATTTAGAGTATGTATAATTTCTTTTTCTTTTTTTACTTTCTGGCTGCTGCTGGCGGCAAGCAGGATCTTAGTTCCCTAACCAGAAATCGGACCCGCAACCCCTTGCAGTGGAAATGCTGAATCTTAACAGCTGGACCACCAGGGGAAGTCCCCTAGAGTATGTATAATTTTTATAGAATTAAACATTGGCTATTATTTCTAGCACTGCAAATACTCAGCATAACACTTTTTAATAAGTCTAAAATTAGTTCCTGGCTGTCCAGTGGTTAAGACTCTGAACTTCAAGGCAGGGGCACGGGTTCCACCAATGGTTCAGGAACAGCTGTGCAGGAGCCAAAAAGTAAAATTAAAAAAAGAAATTAAGAAGTTCAAGAAGTTAGGAATTCATCAAGGTGTTACTAGTTTGTGCTGTGTGCTAAGTCACTTCAGTCCTGTCCGACTCTGTGTGACCCCATGGACTGTAGCCCGCCAGGCTTCTCTGTCCATGGGATTCTCCAGGCAAGTATACTGGAGTGGTTTGCCATGCCCTTCTCCAGGGGATCTTCCCTACCCATGGTTGGAACTGGTGTCTCTTATGTCTAATCTGCATTAGCAGGCGGGTTCTTTACCACTGACACCACCTGGGAAGTTTTTAGTTTGGGAGTTCATCAAGTCAAAATTTATTTACTAGTGGAATGCATTATTATTACTATGGTGTTACCATGTTTAGATTGGATACAAAATATCTGTTTTCTCCCACCTCAAACTGCTTAATAATAACTGTTTATGGCTGTTATGATGTATTAGCTGTTCCATGGCAGGCTTCTAGGATGATGTGAGAGTTGCCAGTAATATTCTCCTGCTTTGTAAGAAGTCTTAGCAGTATAGCCCTAACCACAGCTGGGGGTCTGGGCTTCAGTTTTGCATGTTCCTAAACAAAATTTTCAATGTTAGAGAGTCGACTAATGCTGGGAAAGCAGATTAATGCTAAAGACATTTACAAGAAACTGAGGTAAAAACCGAATGACAATTTATTAATTTACAGTTGTTCATGCGGATATGATTTGAAAACAGAGTTCCTTCTGGGCAGAGCTTCATGGGAAGCTAAACTATAATTAGAAGATTGTTGCTACCATAGAATCAAGGCAAGGTGAGTTGTTAGTTGTACAATTCAAACACATAATGCTATTTGCTGTGATTGCTCCAAGCGTCCATCTCCCCAGCAGAGTATTTGCTCCTGGAAGAGACTGCTATATTTATTTTACAGATCAATGCACCCTACCCCACCGCCTGGGTAGTGCTTATTCAGGTTTTGTATTTTTCTATGCTTTCTCTTGGAGAAGAAAATGGCAACCCACTCCGGTATTCTTGCTTGAAGAATTCCATGGAAGAGAAGCCTGGAGGGCTACAGTCCATGGGGTCGCAGAGTCGACACAGCTGAGTGGCTAACGCACGCATGCTTTCTCTGCTGATCAAAACCCTTGATTTGCTCTCCTTTTTAAAATTACAGGTAAAACGTGTTTATCTGTTATCTCTTCAATCAGATTAGTCTAGTATTGATCGCCTAGAGGCCATTCTACCATTCAAGGGAGGTGCCTCTTTAGGTTTATAGCTCAACTCATATGAAGGTGAGGCAGGGGACAGTAACCTCATGAATAATTCTTTGGGGGCACCTCACTGTGGTCAGTGAACACGGTTGCCAGATTAAAATACAGGACGCCAAATTAAATTCAGATAGCAAGTATTTGTGTGTGTGTGTGTGTGTGTGTTTTAAGTATGGATGAGGTATAGTTATACCTCAAAAACAAAAAAAACAAAAAAAAAACACCAACCCAAAAAAGTATTCATCGTTTATCTGAAATCCAAATGTCCTGTACAGGGCATCCTGTATTTTTATTTGGTAAATTTGACAAGGCCACGAGTACGTTAACATAATGTCAAGAGGTTTGCCCGGGTTCAAGCTGGTCGGTAAGCACCAATCCATTCGGTTGTCTCAGGGAACAAACCCCCTTCCCATTAAAAAGTAAACAGCAGGTGGCAATGAAACTCGGAAGAATCTTGACCCTTTGAGGAACCCGTAGTGACACACCGGCCTTAACCACGGCTTTGATTGATTGCCCCGTGTGCTCCGTTCTTCTCTTTCTGCTTCTGGAATGATGGCTCTATCTCATCTTCCTTCTCTAGTCCCGCCGTTTCAGCTACCGGCTCTGGATGGGGATCGGTAACCCAGAAAGGGCCAGCAAAAGCGCCGTAGTGTTTAGAGGAGCGGAAGTAGTCAAATGTCTCTGAACACCGTAAAGTGCGGCTGGCTGTCTCCCTTTCCGGATAAAGACAACAGTTCCGACTGTCAGTGCCGGCCTTCCTCCTGTAAGGGGATCTGCCGGACCCTTGCTAATTCAGTTTTTCTTCCCCATTCCGGGCCCTTCCCTATCGTCGCCCCCTTCATCTTGGATCATGTTCAAGAAGTAAGGACATGCCCTGGCCTCCCTCGGCTGCTCACGAAGGTGGTGGGAGTGGGTGGTGGGGAAGAGGACAAGAGCAAAGATTCTCTTTCTCTCTCCCCCACCCCTGCCATCCTTACTCTTTAAGGTTTTTCTGTAGTACCATGCTTTCAACACTATATGTCTCTGTATGTCTCAGTACTATGCTTGCAACATTTTTGTTTAAAGCTTTTCGCTCCTAATCCTCAATCAGGTTGGGTCCTCCCACTTTCCTTTTCTATCTCGTTACCCCTCTTTCTCATTTGCCCCCTTTCCCAGTCCTAGCTCCATTCCTAGGATTCTACCAATCACATCCTTGCACTGTGATTTAGGGACATGCCCTCTTTAGCAAGAGGACAGCCCTGCGCTCTCTGCCTTTTGGTTACTAGTTAGGAACTGAACAAGGGAAGGCTTGACTTCCTGGGTCATGGGAGTGAAGGAGTCTGGGTGACAGGAAGCTAGCGGACTGTCATACCTATTGCCTAGCTGCCAGATTAACCTTGTCTTGAAAATAACGTGATTGCTCCATAGGGGTTATTCAGTTGAGGAAGACAAAAATTATTTGGAACGCACCTAGTGGCTTTGCCTTGCAGATTTGGTAGACGCAAAAAGCAAAGGGGGAACATGGGCAAAGGAAGGTGGGTTTTGTGCATGACATTTTGAGCAAAAATAATTAGGGATGTTAAATACCATCATTATTACTTCAAAAAAATCTCAACAGATTACATAGCATAGGAGGGGCTGCTTTTCTGTGTTAATGTTTGGGCTGGTCATTTGGATCCTAGTGCCTGAGGGTATTTTCATTTTGTTTTGTTTTACACAGATTTTGTTATAGGTGGGAATCTGTTTCTTTCTGGGTAGAACTGAGTAAGATTTTCCAGGAAAGGTATTTGTGTAGCTGATTACAGTTTATTGTGTTATATATGCCTCATATCCTTTCCCCTTCCCTGCCCCCCTCCAGCTAATTGTGTGTATATGACAGTTTAATATTGTATTAAGACATTGGTTTTGTGCTGGACAGAATGAAAGGAAAATTGTATTTTAAAAAGCAATTTCTTCCATAATTATTTTAGACATCTAAATATTTGCTTGGGAATAGGTAATTAAAAAATACCTTTAGCTATTCTGTTATGTCTTTTTAGAAATGCTTTTTGTTTTTCCTTGCAAAAATCATTTGGCAGATTTGATGAAAAAGAAAATGTGTCCAATTGCATCCAGTTGAAAACCTCAGTTATAAAGGGTATTAAGAATCAATTGATAGAACAGTTTCCAGGTATTGAACCATGGCTTAATCAAATCATGCCTAAGAAAGATCCTGTCAAAATAGTGCGATGGTAAGTCTTTGTTTTTTTTCTATGTAAAACTCAGAGAAGCTGAATATAATATGATTAGATTGCACTCATAATAACTGTGATTATCTTTATATTAACTATTTATCTACTCTAAATGAGTAACCCTAAAACATAAATATTTATATTTTCACATGTTTTTCTATGTGAAAAATGTGGCATTGTGTACTGATTGTTTTATTAAGGAGTTAATTAAATGTTTTTATTCAGAGTCAGATTTATTTCAGCTTGTGCTTTAGAGGTTTGTTTTATTAATTATCTACCAAGGAAATTAAAATATGTAATAAAATGTGAAATAAAATTGTAGCAGATCATATTTTTCTCTACTGGACTGGTGTTAATTTAAGCAGTGTTTTGTGGGGGTTTTTTGGGCCTGGATCTTTACTGAAAAATTTTTTTTAAACTTACTGTATTTCTATATATGCATACTTCATATTATACATTATTTAAAGGATGTTTGGCATATTCATTTTTGAAAGAAAATATCTAACTTGGTACTTTGTGATGTTTTACAGCCATGAACATATAGAAATCCTTACAGTGAATGGAGAGTTACTCTTTTTTAGACAAAGAGAAGGGCCTTTTTATCCAACCCTAAGATTACTTCACAAATGTAAGTCTTGTCAAATATGTATTTGGGGACATGAAAAGACACAAAAGGAGTTGAAAGTGACTTCTGGTAGTTAACTTATTGAAAGAAAAGTGAAAGTGAAGTCACTCAGTTGTGTCTGACTCTCTGCGACCCTCTGGACTGTAGCCCACCAGGCTCCTCTGTCCATGGGATTTTCCAGGCAAGAATACTGGAGTGGGGTGCCATTTTCTTCTCCAGGGGATCTTCCCGACCCAGGG
Source organism: Capricornis sumatraensis (assembly GCF_032405125.1). Taxonomy (NCBI): domain Eukaryota; kingdom Metazoa; phylum Chordata; class Mammalia; order Artiodactyla; family Bovidae; genus Capricornis; species Capricornis sumatraensis. Next base: position 37,616,005 of record NC_091092.1, on the reverse strand, counting down.
ATCAAACTCAGGTCTCCTGCATTGCAGGCAAACTCTTTACCCTCTAAGCCACCAGGGACTCCCACAGTTAACTTACTAGTACTAGGTTATATGGAATATAAAACTAAAAAGATTTCCCCTTCTCCATCTTGTGGTAAATCTGAAAAATGCATATTCTCTCATTATGCATTCCGAAAGCCCAAGAAAGAGCATTCATTCATTCATTCATTTAAAAAATATTTATAGTTTTTGAACTTATTCTGTGTCAGGCACTGAGCTAGGTATTGAGAATGTGATAGGAAGCAAAGACAGACATGGTCCCTGTCCTTAGGAAGCTAACAGTCTAGTGAGGAGACTAGACAACAATTAGATAATTACACACATATATATTCACAAACTGTGTAATAAGTGCTGTAAACATTTTCTTTTACATCTGTATCCAGATTTGCTTCATAGAGATAATTCTATATAAGGGAAAGCATGGAGTCCCAGTTCTTAGTAGTGTCAAGGCCAGGTGTTAAGAAACAAAATAATGTTTGTTATGTACCCACATTTGCATGTTGTTAGATTGATTACATTGCAAAAGAAAACCCAAAGGAAGATGCTATCCTAGTGTACAAGAGTTTTTCAACTGTATGTAAAATTTCTCCTTTTCAAGCCAGTATGTGTCTGGCATGTATGCTTATTTATACTGAAACATTGTGTCTGAAATGTTAAATGGTAGAGGAAGAGTGTCCATTGAACTGTTCTTCCAGTTTTTCTATATGTTAAGCATTTTCATAATAAGTTGGAAGAAAAAGATGTTTCTATTTGATAATTTTTGCTGGGAACCAACCTTTTAGAACATCTTAAAGTTACTCTTGTGCAAGAAGCAGGATGCTATGGTAGTTAAAACTGTGAACTTGGAGTCAGGCAGATCTAGGCTCAATTCCCACTGCATGTCACTTTTGTCAAGTTACTTAACCTGTTTAAGCTTTGTTTCCTCATCTTTGAAAATGGACACAATTGTATGTTACATCTCCCAGGGTTGTGAGAATTAAATGAGATAGTAACACAGATGTAATGCACCTAACACAGTGCCTGGAACATAGTAAGTGGTTGATACATTATAGCCATTATTATGATGCAGTAATTGTTCAGTAAATGTCCATCCACTACTGCTACTTGTCATCATCCCCATGATCTGGCTTATCATCATAATTATTATTAAAGGGCAGGTATTAATAAGGATGGAGAGCTAGAAAAGAAATTATGACTTCTGAGTAGTAAACTCATTCATTTAGGTTCCTTTTTATCAGTAATATGTTTTAATTAATTTGGAACCGTGTTTAATTTCTAGTCTTGGTAGGAAAAAGACTTAATTGTTCTCTGACTAGTGGGAAGGCTAGTGGTAAGACATTAAAGTGATTACATTTTACCAATTATTATTATTCCTAGAGAATCCTGAGAGGTCTAAAAAGTTTTTCTCATAGTTATTGTTTTAAATCCTTCAGGGATTTAGTTGTTAGGTTATGAATTATTAGTAGACATACATGTGTGCATGCGAAGTAGACTCTTGGCGACTCTCTAGACTGTAGCTCGCCAGGCTCCTCTGTCCATGGGATTCTCCAGGCAAGAATACTGGAGTGGGTTGCTGGGCCCTCCTCCTAGTGATCTTCCCAACCCAGGGATTGAATCCGCATCTCTTACATCTCTTGCATTGGCAGGCGGGTTCTTTACCACTAGCGCCACCTCAGAAGCCCAGTAGAAACATATACACACACACAAATACATTTTTTTTAGGATTATAAAAGGAACACGTGTTCAATCTAGAGATCTGGAAAATGCAGAAGTAAAATCACTTGTATTCCCATGACGTAGAGGTAACCATGGTTAGTATATCAGTGTACTTCCATAGCATTATCTTCAATATTGTGTGTGTGTGTGTGTCTGTGTGTTGTGTGTAAATGCATATTTCCCCTTTTTTTTAATTAATAAGCTTTATTTTTTAGAGCAGTTTTTTACACTTTATTTTATATTGGAGTATAGCTGATTAACAATGTTGTGATAGCTTCAGGTGGATAGCAAAGGGACTCAGCCATACATATACATGTATCCATTCTCCCCTAAACTCCCCTTCCATCCAGGATCCAGGCTGCCACATAACATTAAACAGAGTTCCCTGTGCTATACAGCAGAACTTACATGGTTATCCATTTTAAATATAGCAGTGTGTACATGTTGATCCAAAATTCCCTATCACCTCTCCCATCCTTTTCCCCCTCCAGCAACCACATTCTGTAAGTCTGTGAGTCTGTTTCTGTTTTGTAAATAAGTTCATTTGTATGATTTCCTTTTTAGATTCCACATATAAGAGATGCCATAGGATATTTCTCCTTTGTCTGGCTTACTTCACTCAGCATGACAATCTCTAGGTCCAGCAACGTTGCTGCAAATAGCATTATTTCATTCTTTGTTATGTCTGAGTAATATTCCATTGTATATATGTACCACATCTTCTTTATTCATTTATCTGTTGATGGACATTTAGGTTGCTTCCAAGTCTTAGCTATTGTAAACAGTGCTGCAGTGGACACTGGGGTACATGTATTCTTTCAGACCAGGTTTTTCTCTGGGTACATGCCCAGGAGTGGGATTGTAGGGTCATATGGTAGCATTAGAGCAGTTTTAGGTGTACAGAAAAAATGAACAGAAAGTACAGACAGTTCCCATATACTTCCCACTCTTCTTCTTAATATCCTGCATTGGTGTGCTTCATTTGTTACAATTGATGAGCCAATATTGATATATTTTTATGTATATTATTATAATTAACCAAGTCTATAGTTTATATTAGGGTTCATTCTTTGTGTTGTACATTCTGTGGTTTTGTCAATTGCATAATGTCATATATCCATGGGCTTCCCTGGTGGCTCAGTGGTAAAGAATCTGCATATAATGCAGGAGACATGGGTTTGATCCCTGGGTCAGGAAGATCCTCTGGAGGAGGGCGTGGCAACACTTTCCAGTATTCTTGCCTGGAGAATCCCATGGACAGAGGAGCCTAGTGGGCTACAGTCCATGGGGTCGCGAAGAGTCAGACATGACTGATGTGACTGAGCAGGCACTGTATCCACTGTTATAATATCTTACAGAATAGTTTCACTGCCCTAAATATCCCCTGTGTTCTACCTACTCACCCCTCCCAGCTCTTCCCCTCCTCCAACCCTTAGCAACCACTGATCTTTTTGGCAATTTTTATTTTTTTTTCCACTTGTCATATATTATGAATATTTCCCAGGGTATTACATAGTCTCCAAAAACATGGTTCTATTATACAGATATTATAGATATACTTTAAGTCATTTATCTCTTAATTGTTGGACCTTTAGGTTGATTCCAGTTTATTTCTAATATAAATATTAGTGCTATAATGAGTATCTTTCTACCTAAATATATTGCGCATTCTTCATTTATTTCTTAGGATAAGGTCCTAGAAGTAGAATTACTAAATCAAAGAGTTTGAACCTTTTCAAGGCTGTTGGTACATATTGCCTAGTAGTCCTAAAGAAAGCCTGTACCTATTTATAAGCCTTCTAGCAGTAAATGCGAATGCCAGTTTTCTGACATTCTTGCTAGCACTGGGAATTACTTTTCTCAAAAATATATACCAATTTGATAAGTGAAGGAATGTGTTTCAGTTTTATTTCGCATCTGTCAAAGTACTATAATTTCGGGAAATATTTGTTCATGTCATTTGCCTTTTTCTGTTGAGTCTTTAATTTTATTAATTGGTGTAATGTATTTCTTTTCTTCTAGATCCTTTTATCCTGCCACATCAGCAGGTTGACAAAGGAGCCATCAAATTTGTACTCAGTGGAGCAAATATCATGTGTCCAGGCTTAACTTCTCCTGGAGCTAAACTTTACCCTGCTGCAGTAGATACGATTGTTGTATCCTTCCCAGGCTCTGTTGAAAAATGTGTTCATTGTATTCTTGTTATCAATGAAAGAACTAACATCCAAGAGAGCATTAGATGTATCTTTTGGAAGTTACTGTTGTTATATCTTTCTGCTTACATTTGAAGATATGGGAAGCAACATTATTTTGTGTTAGAAGTTAAATGAGAACAAGTAATAAAAAGAGTCCCAGCTGCATTTCAGCTGTGTTAGGGCCCAGTGTTATGAGACTTGGGACACAGTATAAAACTCCTGATTTTATATATATATAATAGAGAGGTTGTATATGATATGATTGGATCACTTATTTGAACATTATCTTGCTACTTTTACATTTGAATTACTCTGGGAAAAAAGCATTCAAAAGGGAAAAAAATTGAGGCACCAGGTGGAATGTTGGTGACTAATAGGAACCATTGGCAATCCCTATGGCTTTATTTTAAAGTCCCAATTAACTTTTTTTTTAAACTTTTATTTTAAAATTCATTTTTAACTTTGTTGTTTGGGCCTTGGAACATGTTTTCTCAAAGAGAAACTTTGACGTCAGAGATAGCCCTTAAGAATCTATTCAACTCATGATGTAGCTGAATAATTCTGCATTCCTTCCATTTCTCTGGTGTTGTTTCAGCTATATTCTAGATTAGTTTTTTGTCAGCTAGTCTGGACAGGATGACATCTTCTCTTTTGTCATAGATAAAGTGACCATTTGCCTCAGGTTGAGGAAAGGAACCATATTTGGTGGGAAATCACTGGAATGGGACGGCCATTGGAATAGGTTTAAGAGTGCTCAGAGGAGGGTGTCCTCTCTTGTGAAAGTTATATCTAAGCGGTAATATAAGTTGTATATCTTAGGAACAGCTTGTATTGACATGTGATAGGTGTTCAGATATGTGTGGAACATTGAAGGAATGAATGAATGAATTGAAAACCAATGGAGAAAAATATTCTCTGAGGACAGGTTACCCTTTTATGTTTATGATTGCTCTAAGTTTTTAAAGTTTATAACATTTATAACGTTCTGGAGTTTCCCCTAAATGGAAAATTTTCCTAGTATTTGGCCTTTGCTTTTTAAATTACTTTTATTTTGAAATAATTATAGACTGTTGGAAAGCTACAAAACCAGTACAGAGAGGTGCTGTGTACACTTGAAACTTCGAAAATATGAACTGTAATGTTTATCATTTTAGACACTTCAAATGAACCAAGAACATTCTGGTTGTTCTGGAGAGATTGCAACTTACATTGGGCTCTTAAAGATAGGGGATATAGTTATTGTTTTAATGTATCCTTTATATAAAACCACCATTTAGTGATTAAAGGACTAGAACAATGGAGATTTCTTTTTAATATTTATATGCAAAAAATGTTACCTCCTTTTTTGCATGATTTCTTTTTCTTCTCCTCCTTCTTTTGTTGGCATTGGGTTATAGTATTAGCATTTGACCCCAAACCTGAGAATGATTATTAGATTCCATTCATTTAGCATTTATTGAATATTTGCAGTATGCCCATAAATGGTGCTAGGTCCTTCCTTCAAGGAGTTAATGGACTAGGTGAAAATGCAAGTTGGGTTCCCAGCGGCTTAAGCAGTAATGTGACACCCCGTCTCAAAGGTACTTTGACAGATAAATGGTTTTCTTAGCTGTGTGTTTTCAGGCAATCATGGCAGAAGGAAAACAGCATGCTCTGTGTGTTGGAGTCATGAAGATGTCTGCAGAAGATATGTAAGTCTCCTGTTAGTCCCCCTTAGTTTTTCAGATATAGGTAACCTAGGCAGTAAGGGGCTTCCCAGGTGGCACTAGTGGTAAAGAACCTGCCCACCAATGCAGGTTAGCCATAAGAGACACTGGTTCCATCCCTGGGTTGGGAAAATCCCCTAGAGAAGGAAATGGCAGCCCACTCCAGGATTCTTACCTGGAGAATCCCATGGATAGAGGAGCCTGGCAGGCTATAGTCCATAGGGTCACAGAGAGTCGGACACAACTGTAGTGACTTAGTGCACACACGGGAGGAATCAGTTACAGGTGAACTTTGCTCTCGTTCATACCACATCTTACAAATATTTACACACAGAAGCCTCATTTCTGATTTTTCCTAAGACTCAGGAAGCCACTGAAAGTTATTTCCTCTCTGAGATTGCATTCTTTCTTTAGCACTCTGAAAAGAACCTGTGTGCCAACACAGCTATATTATATGTATTTGTGTGGTATTTTAGGAATTCTTTAATTTAGTGTGATTTCACTTAGGTGTGGGGAAAGGTATTTTGCTGCTAGTTTTTAAAAACAGTGACATAATTTAGTGCCACACAGTATTTATCTTGTATTTTTACCTGGTGGCATAAAATATTAAGGAAATATTAGCGATACACTACCAAAACATGGGCTTCCCTGGTGGCTCAGCTGGTAAAGACTCTGCTTGCAGTGCAGGAGACCTGAGTATGATCCCTGGGTTGGGAAGATCCCCTGGAGAAGGGAAAGACTACCCTTTCCCAATCCAGTATTTTTCCAGTATATTTTCCAGTATTCTAGCCTGGAGAATTCCTTGGACTGCATAGTCCATGGTGTAGCAAAGAGTTGGACATGACTGAGTGACTTTCAGTTTACCAAAATATAGTCAATATACTTAAAAATGTTGGAACTCATTTGATGACCAAATTATTCCTATTACTTTTGTTTCAGGGTTAATTATAGCACTTTGATGTTCTCCTGGTCTGGCAACATCATTACTCTGTTTCTGTGATCCTACTAGTTAGATCACTAGAATTTCTTTAAGACATAAATGAACTTCAGCAGAGTAATGTAGTTTAATGTAGATGATCATGTTAGTAATATAAATAAATTCCCTATATATGGCTCAATAATTGCAAAAGAGCAATACACCCTGAATTACATTTACCATGAGTAAGCCTGTAAAAGTACTTAACAACATGTTTATGTGCTTTATTCCTTCTGCAGTGAGAAAGTCAACAAAGGAATTGGCATTGAAAATATCCATTATTTAAATGATGGGCTGTGGCATATGAAGACATATAAATGAGCCTCAGAAGAAATGCACTTGGGCTAAAAATGGATATTGTGCTCTATCTGTATCTGTGTTTGTGTTTATGTGTGATGGCATGAAGACAATACCTCTGTGGTTATGCTGAATAAATTCAACAGATGCTAAAATTCTGTTAGCTTCAAAAATTATTTGTTCTTAAACTTAAGTTAAATTTGGGTTACAAAGTTGGACATTAAAAGGTAGCTGGTAAGTAACCAAACTTAATTAAGACAACTTAATGTCCTTTCTTAGGCTAATGATACAAGATGAAGGGCAAGACTTGGTAAATGAACTTGCTAGTATATGGCTGATGCCTCAGAAAATCTGACCAATTAATGGGGCTGGAGCTAGACTGTTTTTTTTTAAACATTTTTTATTTTTAATTGGAGGATAACTGCTTTAAAATGTTGTATTTATTTCTGCTGTACAACAGTGTGGATCAGCTATAAGTATACATATATCCCCTCCCTTTTGAGCCTCCCTCCAACTTCCCCCCATCCCACCCCTCTAGGTTGTCATGAGCACCAGGCTGGGCTCTATATGCTTATACAGTATCTTCTCACTAGCTATATATTTTACACATTATAGTGTATATTTTAGACTTGGATTTTTATCCCATTACCCAAGGGCACCTAGAAGTACCCCTTCTCTTTTGTCTGTGTTTTTTGGTTGCTATTTCCATTTTTAAACTTTTCATTATGGAAAATTCTGAGCATAGAAAAGTATGGGTAGATAGTATATTGGATTTTCTAATCCGTCACCGAGCTTCATGTCCAATATTGTTTTGTCTCTGTCTCACTCCCTCCCACCTCACTCCCCAATTATTTTGAAGCAAATCTCAGATATATCATTTCATCCATAGTTTCTTTAATATGTATTTTTAAAAGATATGTTTTCTTTAAAAAAATAATACCATTATCACACCTAAACATTTAGCTATTTCTTAATATTATCAAATATCTGAACTGTGTTCAGATATGTGACAAATGGACTTAATTGTTTCTCTTTTTATTTTTTTAACCATTGGTTTGGTTGAAGTTGGTATCTGCCAAGGTTCTTATATTGCATTTGGTTGCTATTTATTTGTCTCTTAATCTGTAAGTTCCCCCTCCTTCGTTTTCCCTTTAATTATTTAAGAAATCTAGTTGTTTTGTCTTATAGTTTCCTGTCACATTCTGGATTTTGTTGATTGTATCACTGTAAAGTAATTTAACTTGTTTTTATATTCCTTGTATAGCCTGCAAACAGATAGGCTTGATCAGATTTTGGTTCAATTTATTTAATGCCCTCTCTTGAAGCTGGGTGAAATCATACCCCACAGATGCCTAGAACTTCCAGATTTGAGTCCCTACTGTATTCCCCAAAGAATGTGTATCTCTTATCATAAGTGGCATGTGAAGACTATCAACCTACTTCAGTAAGATCAGTAAGCTGTTTTCAGAATTAAACAGCAGTTGTGAATTTATATAGTGATAACAGGTCTTTCTTCCTAATAGCATTGCTGTTATACTATATCTTAGCCGTCTTCATTTGGTTGTTGACAAATATACTACATGTGATTTTATTTTTCAGATGGATACAGACATTTACAAGATTGTGGTGACCCGTGTTACAGTTAGAAGTTGGTGAGAAAGGTGAGGGTGGATAGTAAAAAGAGAGATACCATTGGGCTGGCTGTTGCAGCTGGGCCTTCACAACATAGGTGAAGGGTATAGATCCAGGTCTGACTCAGATTGAGAAACTATTTCCCACAAAACCTGTAAGACTTGGCGATTCCCATGTTAGAATGTAAGTGTATTAATTTATGGTAGTAAGTCTGCTTAGGGTAAACAATTAGTAAACAGGAGGTTTCTTGGTGAAGATGGATTAGAGTAAAGGAAGGTTGATAATTTGGGGGAGTCTCATCTGGGCTGAGGTAGCGCTTGGAGAATTTTTCCTCCTTAATTATTAATTAGAATGCTTATGACTGCCAAAATCTTTCTTTCTTAGCCCATAGAGGTGCCCTGGTATTTTTCTTCCTATATCCTTTTTAAGTCCTATGTATTTTCCTTTGTTATGACAGTTATATTCTACAACTTGATATATTTTTAATATTTCATTATTTATTCCTGGTGGATAAAAGTGTAAATAATCTGATCAGTGGCATAATTATAAATGAACTTTCCGGGTAGGTTTCTTCAACAGATAGTCTCATTTCATGCTGACTTACTAGTTTCAAATTCAGACGTCTCCCCATTTGGGAGATAGGCAGCCTATTTGAGGTCTATGGTTCCTTATATGCTTAAAAAGAAAGTAAGTCATTTATGTCAAAACCAAACTTTGAATCTTTATTCTTGGTACTAAGATAATGTTAATTGACCAGAATTGCCTATGGAGTGTTAGTGATGAAAAACAAAGCACGCACACATATTAGAGAAGTTTTAATTGTGAGGTTTCAGAAATAATTGATCCATGTTTCAGACCACGGTTACAGTGGGTATAGGGAACACTTTTAAAATATTCAGCATCATCTGTGCTTGTTTTTCTACTATGTTCAGGTACATTAACTTTGTTGCCTTGGTGATGTGGGCTAAATATGTACGTTTCCTACTTCCCCCGGGTCTGAGGCCTCAGGTCATGGAGTTAATCGGAGGTGTGATTCCACAGGTGGGAGCCCAGTCAACCAATTCAAAGAGGTTCAACTAGCAGGTATATCAACCTCTTGATGTACTGTGCATAAAGAAAACTTAGTTTACCCACATTCCTGAGAGTACGAATATGGGGAGAGCCTGTTTTCTCATAGGTAATGTGCCTTCAGTTCACTTTTAGTTTGAAAATTACTTTTGTGTCAGGCAACCTACAATCTAGTCATTTTTGTGCACTTTTCCAAGGTCAGTTCAGATCACTGGACATTTATTGAATATCTACTAGGTTCTAGGTGTGTGGCACAAAGATGAATAATAGACAAGTTGCCCTTGCGCTTAAGGAGCTTCCAGGCTAGTAAGTAAAGTTACATTTTTAAAAATCTGGGTAATGGTGACATCCCAGTACCAATTTATAAAGCTAGTAGGAAGTTACTAATACATTTCCAATTTCAGTCATCAAAACTTACAAATTATACATGAACCAAATATAAACATATTCCTTAGATTGTACCCAATGTGAAGTTAAAAAAAATCCAGTTGTCTTGAAGTTGCAACAGTTCAGCATTCCAACTCAGATGGTTGTCTTGTTTTGCCATAGACCCGGTTAGCCCTCTTCTTCTGCTGCTGCTAAGTCACTTCAGTCGTGTCCGACTCTGTGCGACCCCATAGATGGCAGCCCACCAGGCTCCCCCGTCCCTGGGATTCTTCAGGCAAGAACACTGGAGCAGGTTGCCATCTCCTTCTCCAATGCATGAAAGTGAAAAGTGAAAGTGAAGTTGCTCAGTTGTGTCCGACTCTTAGCGACCCCATGGACTGCAGCCTACCAGGCTCCTCCCTCCATCCATGGGATTTTCCAGGCAAGAGTACTGGAGTGGGGTGCCATTGCCTTCTAGCAGACTATTATAATGGTTTGGTGGTGCTCGGTTGGCAGCTGCATTTTTCCTTTTCTTAATGTTCTGGACCCAAAACAAGCAGCTGGATTTAGCTAAAGTACAGCCATGAACATTTCCAATTGGAGAGATTTGATAGTCCCCAAACATAAAGTCAGATGGCATTTGTCAAATAATGATTATATCCAGCCCAGTTCCCCCTGCACATACAAATCAGCTACCAAGGATACAGTATCTCTAAGCAAAGTACCTCAGAAGATATAAGAATGGTAAATGACTAAATTTACAGAGGTTACAGAGGTATTTCATTATAATAATATTTCACCTTTTTGTTGTTCATGAGACTATAAATTATGTAGCAATTATATATTAATGGGAATATGAAATGAATGTATGCCCAAACAAAATGTGGTAAATATTTTAACTTTGTTTATCTAGGTTCATTAATTTTGAGAATAGATTTCTCAAAGCTCTTCAGGAAACTCAAAATGTTCCAATTTCTAAAGGAGCATCTACTGAAACTGATTTATGATGAGAGAAAAAACAGAAAATGTATGTATGCATCCTGTGTCAATACAACCATCACTTCTGAGGTCTCAAGCAATCAGAAATTTACTGAGTTATTCAATAACCTGTAAGAATTAGGCCATTAAAATATATTTTGAAAGCCCTTCAGAACGCTTATGTTTAGTATGTCATTATTTGTATTAAGGCAGTAAAAATTACACTAAATATAATTATATTCTTAATATCCTAGTGTCTCAGCAATACTCCTAAAGAAATCTTGCCTGTCAATGTGGAGATTGATGCATGTAAATGTATATTTGTATTCTATGTTTTTATACATCATGTGTATACTTTATTATGCTTTGTTTTATAGCAGGTAAAGCATGAGTAGATATAATGAACTATAATGATAATTTATCTAATAGTGTATTAAAACTAAAGTACTTATAAAGGACTACAACTCCACCAGAACAGGAGTGAATGAACAGGATTGAAAACCAGTTTTAAAATCTGTGTTGAGACTATCAGGCTGGTTGGTCAGTTGGTGTAGGAGCTGGGTTCCTGGAGAATATAATTTATATATGGAAAAGGACATGGAGATGATTCACAGAAATTTCTAACTAATAATATCATGTTCATTAGAACAGGTCATGGGGAGGAAAAATAGATAAAAACATCCAAACTAATTGTACTATTAAAGATTTGCCTCTTGGAGTGAAAAGTTAAAGTATACCAAATTTTGTCCCTGAACATTTTGAGAAATTAAAGGATTAGTGAAATAATTTTTTATATTTATTCATTTATTTGGCTGTGTCAGGTCTTAGTTGTGGCATGTGAGATCGTCCTTGTGTCACCTGGGACCTTTTGCTGCATGTCAATTCTAATTGTGGCACATGGGCTCCAGAGCACATGGGCTCAGTAGCTGCAATGTGCAGGCTTAGTTGCTCTGCAGCATGTGGGATTTTAGTTTCCTGACCAGGGATTGAACCCACATCCCACATTGGAAGGTGGATTCTTAACCATTGGACCACCAGGGAAGTCCCAAGACAACTTTTAAAAGCGTCATGCACTTAACTTCTACTTTTGTTTCCCTATCTGTGAGGCATGGAATGCCTGTTTCATCATATTGATGTTTTAACAGATTTTTAGTTTTTCACGATCTGAAAGATTTTGTACGTACTTGTTAATCTGGATACTGTTCTCATCAGTTCTAATGCTGCCCCATCGAGAATTCATTTTTTAAAGCCAAAATTGACTGTTCACTTAAGCATCTGGATTAAATTGGGCAGTGTGAGGAGGATGGGTGGTGGTGGTTTAGTTGCTAAGTTGCGTCTGACTTTTGCAACCCCATGGACTGTAGCCTGCCAGGCTTCTCTGTCCATCTGATTCTCCAGGAAAGAATACTGGAGTGGGTTGCCATTTCCTTCTCCAGGGGATCTTCCCGACCCAGGAATAGAACCCGGGTCTCCTGCATTGCAGGCAGATTTTTTATTGACTGAGCTACGAGGGGTCCTTTTTGCCCTGTTGGCTGTGGACAGCTTTCTTAGAGAGTTGGCTTATCCAGGATGAGGAAAAAGTATGCTTTTGCATGACTGAAGTCTTTCTAAAGTTTGCTTATGCAAGCATTTTGGGTTTAAGAGTCCAACCTTGGAATTCCCTGTTGGTCCAGTGGTTAGGACTCCATGCTTCCATTGCAGAGGGCATGAGTTCAGTCCCTGGTCAAGAAACTAAAATCCTGTAAAAAGCTCAACCTGAACTGTATTTGAATATAGAATACAAACAGTTTCATTTAGTGGGATAGCAGCAGTCTCTAACCCATCAGATTAACCTCTATCTCCTAAATAGCTTTCAAAAAGCACATGACTAGAAGATAACTTATCGCTGGCAATGCTTTATTTGCTTAAAAAATAGTAGGGGCTAAACTGTCATAAAAACTTGTAAGATTACACTGCACTTATTTTGTGTTTTACAGGGTAAAAAAATCTTATGTTTTGTAAAATGTTTTTAAAGGAGTCCACAAAGTAATTCTGCTTTCTTGCTCCCAAATGCAGAGGTCTGAGAGAAGGCGCATGGCCTCGTGAGCTTCTTGGTATTGTCAAATCCAGTTCTCTCTCAAGTGCCAACTGCCCAGATGCTTTTACTGTGGATGGAAGAGTCTTACTAAAGCAGTCGTTTTTTTTTTTTTTTTTTTTTTTTTGATATAGAGAAGCATCTTCCCCGGCAGTCCAGTGGTTAGGACTCTGCCTTCTAGTGTGGGGGGGTGGTTTGATCCCCTTGGGGAGCTAAGATCCTACGTGCCTCATGGCCAAAAAACCAAAACCAAAGAGACTGAGAGAGAGAGAAAACTATCTTGATTAAAGTGTGAGGAGATAGAAATCATATTGATTTGGGCAATTTCGGCTCCAATAATGTCTAATTTGCTGTGAAAGGGGAACATGTATTAGGTTAATGTTCTTAAAAGGAACTTCCAATTTTTTCCTTAAACAGATATTTACTTTATTAAACAGCTGCTCAAGGAAGAGCTATTTTATTACATGGCACAGATTCAGTGTATAGATGTTATTTTAGAACTATTAATGAAGGAGTTCCCTTGTGACTTTGAATATTCAGTACCAGCTGTTTATTCACATCAATATTTTAATATTTTACCAGAAAGATACCTAATAAAAAGGATTGATACATATTTAACTGTGAAGTGCTAGTTAAACTTGTTCAAATGGGCCAGAGGGAAAGGGAAATAACATTCCTTGAGTACCTACTGTATATATAAGCTCTATTTATATATCTTGCTTAATCTTTATGACTGCTCCATGAGGTAGATTTTATTTATTTTTATAGATTTATTTGACTGAGCCAGGTCTTAGTTGTGCCACAGGATCTTTAGTAGTGGCATGTGGGATCTAGTTTCCTGATCAGGGATTGAACCCGGGCCCCCTGCATTGGGAACACAGAGTCTTAGTGACCGGACCTACCAGGGAAGTCCCTCCATGAGGCAGATTTTAATTCTCATTTTGCAAACGAGGAAACAAGGGTTAACTTTCCTGAAGATACACTGCTAATAAATGGCAGAGTTGGGATTTGAACCTAATTTCAACTTGAATGCTAAGCCTGTTTTGCAGAAAATCTCCCCTCATATTCATAAAATGTTAAGTCTCAGCCCTCAGTTGCATCACCATCTTTGTTTATGGGCTACTGGACATAAGTTTAAGTTGGCCGAGCCTGTATACCACAGTGGGAAAATATGAGTAGGATTAGAATGAGGTAACAGTGGGTGGCTGCCTAGCCTGGGTGGCTAAGAGAGTAAAGAATCTGCCTGCAGGGGCTTCCCTGGTGGTCCAGTGATTAAGAATCCACCTTACAATGCAGGGGACATGGGTTGATTCCTGATATGAGAAGATCTCACAGGCTAAAGGGCACCTAAGCCTGGGTGCCACAGCTACTTCGCGCCCTAGAGCTATGCTCTGCCACAAGAGAAGCCACTGGAATGAGAAGCCCGGGTACCACAGCTAGAGAGTAGCCCTCTCTTGCCACACCTAGAGTAAGCCCACATGCAGCAACAAAGACCCAGCACAGCCATAAATAAATAAATACTTAAAGAAAAAAGAATCTCCCTGAAAGCAGAAGACATAGCTCTAGTCATGGGTCAAGAATTTCCCCTGGAGGAGGGCACGGCACCCCACTCCAGTATTCTTCCCTGGAAAATCCCATGGACAAGGAGCCTAATGGGCTACAGTCCCTGGGGTCACAAAAGAGTTGGACACGACTGAAACCACTAAATAACAGCAACAATATAAGGGAAAAGGCTGAGGGGTCTAATCTATATTTCACCCCACATCTATTGAGTTAATTTTGAGAAGTGAAGTGAAGTCGCTCAGTAGTGTCCGACTCTTTGCGACCCCATGGACTGTATGTAGCCTACCAGGCTCCTCCATCCATGGGATTCTCCAGGAAAGAATACTGGAGGGGGTTGCCATTACCTTCTCCAGCAGATCTTCCCAACCCAGGGACTGAACCGGGGTCTCCTGCATTATAGGCAGATGCTTTACTGTCTGAGCCACCAGGGAAGAGTTAATTTTGAGAAGGAGTATCCAATGATACTTCCCTGTGAGAAGGAAGATCCAGTAATAGAACTGGTACAAGGAGATGGCCTGGGGCCTGCTAAAAGTCGGGTTGTAATTTCCATAGCATTCAAGACAAAAAAATAAACAGCTCTGTAAGAAGAAACTTCAAGTTTTCTCCATTCATGTCAGCCCCAGGGTGGAATGTTGTCTCACACTTCTGAAATTGGTTAGACCCGTGTTGTAACTGTAAAATACACACTGGGTTTCAAAGACTTAATAAAATAATGTAAACGATCCCATTTTTCTGTCACTTATACATTGAAATGACAATATTTTGGATATATTGGGTTAAATAAAATATAATATTAAAAGTTATTTCACCTGTCTTTTTAAATGTGGCTAATATTAGTGGCTTCTTTGGTGGCTCAGAGGATAAAGCATCTGCCTGCAATGGAGGAGACCTGGGTTCGATCCCTGGGTCGGGAAGATCCCCTGGAGAAGGAAATGGCAACCCACTCCAGTATTGTTGCCTGGAGAATCCCATGGATGGAGGAGCCTGGTGGGCTACAGTCCACGGGGTCACAAAGAGTTGGACACGACTGAGCGACTTCACTCACTCAATATTAGTGGAATTTTTTAAACTACACATGTGGCTTTCATTTCTATTGGATGGCACTGGGATGGAGAATGGGCAGTGTTCCTTGAAGTTTCCTTCTAGAGGTGAATACCTTAGAGCTGTAAATAGGGAAAAGAAGATTCTCAGTGCCAGTATTTAGTCTTCTATCAGTGGGATGGATAAATTGGGAGACTGCTATTGACATATACACACTACTATGTACACTAATAAGAACCTACTGTATAGCACAGGAAACTCTACTCAATACTCTGTAATAACCTATGTGGGAAAATAAATAATCTAAAAGAATGGATATATGTATACGTGTAACTGACTCACTTTGCTGTACACTGAAACTAACACAATGTAGTAAATCAACTCTACTCCAATAAAAATTAATTAAAAAAATTGTCTTCCATCAAGTTAGGACTGGACTGTAGCCAGCCAGGCTCCTCTGTCCATGGAGTTCTCCAGGCAAGAATACTTGAGTGGGTTGCCATTTCCTTCTCCAGGGGATCTTCCTGACCCAGGGATCAAACCCGGGTCTCCTGCATTGCAGGCGAATTCTTTACTGTCTTAGCCACCAGGGAAGCCCCAAGTTAGGACCACTTTTTCCTCCTGATGGTATGGGGCTGGTGTTTTGACTATTAAAACATCGCCATTCTACACTTTGAGTACCTTTGTAGATGTCTCTTATCACTCATTCATTAGAAGCACTGCTTACTTTTTTTTTCCAAATGTAAGCCTGTCACATAATTAAGGACATCCTTCCTCACTCCTGGACTTCCCTGGTGGCTCAGTGGTAAAGAATTTGCCTGCAATGCAGAAGTGAAGTGAGTCGCTGAGTGGTGTCCGACTCTTTGCCACCCCGTGGACTATACAGTCCATGGAATTCTCCAGGCCAGAATACTGGAGTGGGTAGTCTTTCCCTTCTCCAGGGGATCTTCCCAACCCAGGGATTGAACCCAGGTCTCCTGCATTGCACGTGGATTCTTCACCAGCTGAGCCACCAGAGGAGACCTGGGTTCAATCCCTGGGTCGGAAAGATCCCTAAAGGGCATGGCAACCCACTCCAGTATTCTTGCCTGGAGAATCCCATGGACAGAGGAGCCTGGTGGGCTACAGTCCATGGGGTCACAAAGAGTCGGACACAAGTGAACACATGCAGCTTCTCACTCCCATCCATCCATCCATTCATAGAAAATCTTAGTTTTATTTTTAGGCTCTGCTCTTCCTGCCAGGTCTTTCACTAAATTGCCAAAGCAGTGGCAAAACCAGCGTGGCTATTCTTGCGCAGAATCAGTGAAAGCTATCAAAGAAATGGGAATTATGTGGGTTAAGAGAAACAGCACTTATCAAAATGATTTTTAGGGAAAAAGGGACCACCATATTCTAATAGTAAAGAATGGCTTGTTTTATTGCTCATGCAAAGCTTATACAGAATGATTGTTTGACTGCCTGTATGAATCATGTGTTTGGGCCTTCTTGCTTTCCACAAAATAACCAGGTCTAGTGTTGAGCTAATGGACACTCAATATATGCAAGGAATAGTATAGTGTATAGATTCCACACTAATAAGAGTAGACTTTTCTATTATGCTAGAGACCCCAGATATACACCATCATTTCATTTCACCATTTCATACTTTCTAAATAAGTCATTTCCTCCATTATCCTTTGAATACATTTTACCTTTGATTATATTGGAATTGAGTTATTCTTTCATTAGACTTTGGGGACTCCTTTGTGGGAAGGTTGGCAAAAATTTCTGAATTTTTTTTCTATGCTAAAAGAGCTAACCTTTTACAAACAGGCTCTTCACATAACCACTCAGACATGCAGTGAATGCATCAATCCAAGTGAGCTGGCACTAAAAGCAACAGAATATTTTAAACAAGTGGAAAATTAGTGGTACATCATTACTAAACTGTGCTTTCAGTAACTTTTCTAATACAGGTGTTCCCTGCTTTAAGCCCAATAGATGGGTTTGTTTAAATGCATTACAGAAAAATCTGGGCATTATAAATCAGATTTGATACACAAGCAATCTTCGAGCTACATGAAGAAAAAAGCCAAGAGATCTAATCTATATTTTGCTCCAAATCCAGTGTTTTGACAAAGAAGGTCTAGTGACTGAACTTGTGCAAGGAGATGGTCTGGGGCCTAGTTAAAGTCAAGGTGCAGTTTCCACTGCATTCAAGAAAACCAGAAAGATAAATATAACTTTGTCCAATATAGTAGGCATTAGCCAGCCATATGTAAAACATATTCACAATCATGATCAATTCTCATTAGACCTCCATTCTTCCCAACTCTCTTCCCAATAAGAGTGTAGTTAGGGTTACAGTTTTTGACTACGCAATGCATGATGATCAAATCTGTAAACATTACCTCTGTAGCACAATTTTCTGTGTTACTGATCCAGTTTTATCTACAAGACTAGGTACAAATATGTTCAAAGAGACAGTATATTATTTAAGACAACTAACATTTTATAAAGGAATTATCCAGGCCAGAATACTGGAGTGGGTAGCCATTCCCTTCTCCAGGGGATCTTCCCAACCCAGGGATTGGTCTCCCGCATTGCAGGTGGATTCTATACTAGCTGAGCCGCCAGGGAAGCCCAAGCATACTGGAGTGGGTAGCCTATCCCTTCTCCAGCGGATCTTCCCAACCTAGGAATTGAACCGGGGTCTCCTGCATTGCAGGTGGATTCTTTACCAGCTGAGCTATCAGGGAAATCCCTTTTATAAAGGAATACTCATATAAAAATACAATGAAGAGCATAAATTTGGTTTAAAAAGCAACTGTTAGTACCCACTAGGAAATCAAACAATGGAATGCACTCTAATATATTTATTTCAACTATATTGTGATACCCTAATGTAATTGAAGGTGATAATACACTAGAAAAAATTTTAATATATTGGTGTTGGGGGCAAGGTGATACTTAACAAACTGGGTGTCACACTCAGTGAGATACTGTGCATCATTATACTCACTGAATACGATTTGTAGTAATTACATCTGAGACCACATATTACAGTGCTTGATAAAATGGTTTTTATTATTTTTCAAAATTAATAACCTTTCATCTTAACCAAGAGCCCCAATGAGGAAGACTGTACAGATCAAAACAAAGGGTTTTACACACTACTCTGATGATTGATAATTTGTAGCCCAAGGTCCTCTTAAGGAAATTCTCTTTCTGGCTTACAAAAGCTGTGGGAGACTATGAACATCATGAGGCCAGTTACAAGAAAAATTGATCTCTAAAATGTCATGGTCTCACACCCTGTGGAGGCTTATGGATCTGACTTAATATGGCATATGCAGGCCCAATTAGAGGGCAAATCAGCTCCAAGTATTTCACAAATTTATGAAGACAGAAGTTATTGTATCTACCATCCTTAAAGCTTCTAGGTAGCCAGTGAAATCAGGCAAATGGCATAGTAGTCCGAGGTGAATGGTGAGGCTAAGGCCTCCACACCAAACAGGTGCAATCAACATATGATACAATCAAGAACATGCAAAAAAAAAAATCTCAAAATTTGAACAGGTAAACAAAAACCAGGGCAGATTCAACCCAAGTAAATGAAACTGCCAGACTACCAAAAGGAGTTCTTTAAAGGAGATTTAAAGGGGCGTCCCTGGAGAAGGGCATGGCAACTCACTTCACTATTCTTGCCTGGAGAATTCCATGGACAGAGGAGCCTGGTGGGCTACAGTCCATGGGGTTGCAAAGAGTTGGACATGACTGTGAGACTAAGCACAAAGGGGCTTCCCTGGTGGCTCAGCAGTAAAGAATCCACCTGTAATGCAGGAAACTTGGGTTTGATCCCTGGGTTGGAAGATCCCCTGGAGAAGAAAATGGCAACCCATTCCAGTATTCTTGCCCATGGACAGAGGAGCTTAGTGGGCTACAGTCCATGGGGTCTCAGAACAAATTAAACAACAACAAAGGATATTTCCACAGAACTCACTTGCTCTGCAGGAGTAAATCAATCTCAACTGGTATATTTTTATTCAAGCCATAGCTGAGAGCTTGATTAACTGGGAAACAATGCAGTTAAATGACATTACATTCTTTATGGTCACCACTCCAATTTCAGTATATGGATAGAGAAATTGTATATGCCGAGGAATGCCACTAAACTAGCTCCCAGGAAAATTATTAACCTTTGTAAGTAATCTTCAATTTCAGGGACAGATTTCAACTTTTACTTTAACAGGGGTTGGGAACATTCTCTTGGTTGCTTGGTTGTGTATTTTGAGAAAACAAATCCATTGGCACTTATGAGGGCTTAGAACATAAACCAACATTAGAAGTAACAGAAACACATAGCTAAAAGTTTTACTTTAATCACAGATTCGAAATTAGAGATTTCATTTGGATATCTTAGCAAGCTAAAAAGACATGTTAAATTTTTAACCAATCAGCAAAAAAATGTGCCACACAGACTTTAATGTTCATAATTTAGAATTTATCACATATATTACTTATAAATATATCCTTTATTTGTAAAATTATTATTCTTAAGACATTTCTTTCCAACACAGTTGAAATTATCATATTTTTTAAGAAAAAAAAATCCACCCTATTTTAAAATGTACTACTAAACTTCAATGTGGGAATAAATCAGTGCCACCAAATTGAAAAAGAAAACAAAAAAAGAAACATACTGCTGTGTTGGATATATATGCAGTTGTTACTACAAATAACAACAACACACATCTTGTCCAGCGATCATATACACGCTCTTGTTTCACTTCTCAGTCATTGTCAGAACCATTTGGAGGTAGGAAAACCAATGCATCATTGAAAACATGCCCAAATGCCCTAAGACGGTATACCCCATACATCATTACATGCATCTGATTAGGTGTCAGTCCATTAAAAGTAACAGCCATATCTGAACAACATCCTTCTACTACCTGGTTTGGGTGATTAGTCATTGCCTCTTTAATAAAAAGCCCAACAGATTTGGTGTTAAATATATCTTTTCCTTCAGAATCTTCTGCATTTTCTGCAAACACTCCGGCATATTTCAGGCAGACGGCAAGCTGCTTATCTTCAGATATCTTCCAAATCATCCCTCCCTGTTCAGGACACTTCTCAGGAATACTGAGAAGGCTGTTAAGTCTCTTCATTGATTCTATACTTAAGACAATTCCTCCTTCCATGCTCACATACTCCAGATCTCCAGATTTTACAGTGTGACCTAGATAGAAAGGTTGTGATGGATCCTTTTTTAACAAAAAGTACTTTAAGTTTTCAATAATAGCAAACGTAGTGGGCCGTGCAAGGAAGAACCAGTTGTATTGGTCTCTATATTTATCAAAGGCGTATTTGTAAGCTTTTCTCATCATTAACCACATGTCATTTGTTTCCATGTTAACCGACTCAAACACTTTAACATTTTCAGAACTGAAGAAGTCTACTTTGTCACAGTGATTGGTCCAAGTTTCTTTCACTGCAGCCCAGAGGCTCACATCTTTGGGTTTGACAAGTAGGATACAGTATACCCGAAAGCTCTTACTGAGTTCCATGCGTTCATCTTCTGAAATTTTCAAGATGTCTTCTTTATTAGGAGCTTGGAGATGATGATGCTCATGGTGGTGCATTCTATTTCCATGACCAATCTTAATGTGTCCTAGCATAGTAATCAAGGCACAGAAAATGCTTCCAAGCATTACACCCTTCAAAAATGAACTGCTTTCAGAAAGCATTTTTCCTATAAAGAAGAAAAAGAACTTTAGGATACTTAATAGAAAAGTATTAGTCTAATGATTTGATAGTTCCCCTATACTTACATTTGGCTCTTAATGTTAAGGAAAAAAAGGCTCCCAGGTTTGACATGGAATCAGTTGCAAATAGTACAAGAGAATCTTAAGAATTTTTTGCTTCCAATGGTATCTGATTACTGCTGGGTATAAACTGGAACTTTGCAGAAATACCTCGCAGCCGTAGAATTTTCTGCGAGGCTATTTCTGCACTTCATCTATGGGGATTTAATTAACCAAGTACTGAATTAAAGCACTGACCCCAGAAACCAATGTTACAGAGGTAGTCTGTCCATCATTCTCTTGAAAGGAATTTTGTTTCACAAGCTTGCATTATATTATTTAAACACCTCTGTAGCTATAAATGGACTTTTACAAGAAAACCTTAAACTGAACAAAATAAAACCACTTAACAGTTGCTATATCACCAGTGGTATCTGTGCTGGCTTTTGTTCTCAATCTAATGCTTTATTTAACCAATGGCTGCTACCAGGTGTTTTGAGTACATCTAAAGCAAATTTCTTGGAATTGATACCATATTTGTTAATATTTAGCCTCTTGTTCCTAAGACTAGATGACTTCCAACACAGTATCTCAACTAACTGATGTAATAAAAGCCCATAATGAAAACAGTTAAATTATTTGGGGACCATTAATGAATGTTTTTATTTCCTCCAAAGGCATCTGTTTATTCTTTGGAGAAGTAAAAAGTCTACACTTTGATTTCAATTAGAAATTAAAAGAAAGTCAACATTAAATACAACTGTTGAAAATTTCCCAATCTCCTCTCCATCTCTACAAGGAATGTTCTGAGCTACTTAGATTTTTCCCTTTGTCTCTTAAAGTTGAAAGTGGGCTTCAGTTCAGTTCAGTTCAGTCGCTCAGTCGTGTCCGACTCTTTGCGACCCCATGAATCGCAGCACGCCAGGCCTCCCTGTCCATCACCAACTCCTGGAGTTCACTCAGACTCACGTCCATCGAGTCAGTGATGCCATCCAGCCATCTCATCCTCTGTTGTCCCCTTCTCCTCCTGCCCCCAATTCCTCCCAGCATCAGAGTCTTTTCCAATGAGTCAACTCTTCACATGAGGTGGCCAAAGTACTGGAGTTTCAGCTTTAGCATCATTCCTTCCTAAGAAATCCCAGGGCTGATCTCCTTCAGAATGGACTGGTTGGCTCTCCTTGCAGTCCAAAGTGGGCTTAGAAAATACTTAATGTCGCTTTTCTCATTTTACAGATAGGGAAACACAGGGTCCACAGAGGTTAGGTAACTGACCCAAAGTCACGGTTAGTAGTAGAAATGAACTAGAAATCAGATATCCTGACAGCAGTTTAACGTTTTTTTTTAGTACAGAATAATTACCTCAACAGTGCTTCTATCCATATTATTGATAATAAACAAGTTACAGAATAACCCTGTTTTCCTATAAAGGAACAGACATGTAAGATCTTGCATCTAACATCACCATACTGCCTCAAGGACACCATCCCTTGGTTTTAGAGGAAATGGACTTTGACTTCCATTACCTTTGAAGGACCAGGTGTGGAATAGCTTGACAGACGTAATTCTTAAGCAGGGGTGGGGGAGTAGGGAAAGAGGCAGGACAGCTTTTCTGTGTCACTCACAGAACTCGGTCAACAAACACAGCTCTGATAAGGAAAAGAGAATTGACAGGAAACAAGCAGAATTGTCAGATGCACTGCAAAATGAATTCTTTTATATAGGTCTTCGGCATTTCATATTATTTCTGGTCAATATATGATAATTCAGTAGTGTTTCTTAGCTTGATAATGGCATATGGATGTCAGGATTCTTCTTGATGGGGATACTACTTAAAGTCATTTGCACAAATTTTCCTAAGGAGTAGCACATGATATGTGATGCGCGCGATAGGATTTTGGTGCAGAGGGGAGGGAAACTTAAAACTGTACACGGGGACAAACAAGGCAGAAACTACCAGAGTGGTTTTCCATACGAGTCTCTTTAGATGAAGCTGGTTGGGGTGGAGTATGGAAAAAGGGAGGAGAATGAAATGGAGAACAGAAGTGAGGGGGAGAACATGGTCAACCCAAGACCCCAAGGAGGGGCAGAGGGAGCACCTCTAGGAAGCTGGCGCTCAACCTGTCCCCCTCACCGTTCCTCCCACCGGACCTGCCGGGCCACCACGCGTGGAGCATGCTGGGAGTGAGCCAGGGCCCAGGCCTACCCTGGAGAGGGGCGGGGTCGTTCCGGGGGCTGCTCCGCGGGGAGCTCCAGGTGCGGGCCGAAGCCCCAGCACTCACCCGCGTCTAGAACGGCTCAGGGGCGGGAAAGCGCAGCCGCGCAGAGCTTTCCTCTCACGTTCGCGCGCCACTCGGTTACGTTCCTGGTTGGGCTGCTCTAGATGCAGGCGGTGTCCTCTCGTTGGTTTCGCAAAAGGTGGGGAGGGCCAGGAAGTGGCCGCCACGACGGCGCGGGAAGGGGGCGGGGCAAAGAAGCCCTCGGTCGGGCGGAGCCTCCCGCCGCACCGACGTCGGAAGGGCCGGCGCGCACGGAGCGCGCCTTTTCTCCCCGCCCCCTGCCGAGTTCCGAGAAGCGCGTCGGGCTGGCGTGACCCGGACGCTGGCCCATACCAAACGGGACGCCCAGAGAGGCGTGCGTGTGCACGTACGACCCGCCGACACCTCCCACCGCCGCACCTACCGGGCGTGGAAACTGCGGAGCGAGGCAGAGCGTTCCATCCGACCGAGCTCGGGTCAGGTCTCTCATTGATTTCTCTGACGAACTCTTGAGACGTTGCACCAACAGGGTGCTCCATCCAGTACCCCTGCGCTGAAGTTAAATGCAGACCACTGAAACAGTCACCAAATTATGAGGGCGAGGAGTCGCTAAGGTTATTGGAACAGTATCTGAAGCCCCACTGTCCGGAGTCCAGTACTGTCTTCACCGCGTCATTTGGTATGCTGGGAAGGTTACTTCACCTCGCTATGCCTCAGTTCCCCCCTCTGTAAAGTACAGAAAGTATCACGGTAGTGCTATCTCATAGAAGATTAAATGAGATAGTGCCCTTGACTCTTATTAGCAAAAGACCAAGCCTAGAGTAAGCATTCGCTAGCTATTAGCTGTACGCTACTCACCCCTGTATCACTAGCCTTAGTACCAGCACGCCGTGGACAGTATATATTTGTGGAATTAATGTTAAAACAACAGATGAGGAACCAGGACCGGAAATGAAGGGTAAGGAACTTTCTAAAGATCACAGAGTAATTAACAGCATAAGAGGAACTAGAACTCAAATCTAATTACAAGTGTAGAGCTCGCTTTCTGCTAAACGTGAGCTTTCTTAAAATTCATTTTTGTGACATAAAGGGGTTTTTGCTAAAAAGCACAAAATCTTACACATTTTTTAAATGTACTGTCACCAGGTTCCATCCAAATAACTTTGAGTGGTGATTTACCCAGCCCTGAGTTCCTAAAGACACATATTTGAATATTGACAGTGACCCAGTTTAAGTGGACTGAAAGTTTCAGAAAGCACTGAAACAATGAACAAATAGATTTTAGGCACTCACTATCCTGGCAGTACTACCCTAAATTCTGGAGATACAATGGTGAATAAAATTAGCCCCCTGCCTTTAAGGAACTCTCAGTGTAGCTGGGAAGAAAGACGTTAAATAATCCATTACAAATACATGGTGGCACGTTCTCCAAAGGAATACAAAAATAAATTTTAGAACTGGAAAAGAGCTTAAGACTGCAGAGTATCTCCACTATATTTTGTTAAATGACATATATTGTCTATTGTCACATATATATTAATACATGTGTGTTGACTAAACCACAACCACCTCACGTGTGTGTGTGTGTGAGGTGTGTATATGTGTGTATATCCGACTATGTATGTATATGTCCGACTGCAACCCCATGGACTGTAGCCTACCAGGCTCCTCTGTCCATGGAATTCTCAGGCAAGAATATTGGAATGGGTTACCATTTCTTGCTTCAGGGGATCTTCCCAACCCAGGGACTGAACCTGGGCCTCCCGCATTGCAGGCAGACTTTACCCACTGAGCCACCAGCGATGACCTATATCTATACACACACACACATACATATTTAGTTAAGTGAAACAAGTTGCAGAATAATGTGTATGGTGTGATTATGCTTTGCAGAAAACAAACAATTTTATATATGTGCACATATGTTTGATCTGTTGGTAATGAGCAAAGGGAGTTGTGGAAGGCGCCTCAGCAGCCTGTTAATATTGATCACATCAGGAGGTCGAGGTGTGAATGATTAGCCTTGTCTTTATACATTTCTTCAATTGCTTGTTTGCATTGTTTCACTGGTCATAACAAGCATTTGTTATTTTTGAATTTGAAGAACAGCAAATAAAGGGATCTTTAAGATTAGAAGGAGAAAAAGAATGAGGGAAAGATACCAATAAAAATACTTTCAGAGAGTGCAGACAATCAAGCTCTCCTTGCAAAAAGGGACCAAGGAAAGACAGATAAAAGTGGCACTCAGAATTCAGAGACAGTGGCACAGAGTCAGTTTAAACCACTGCTTCTTTCTAGTACAGGAGGGAATACCAAACTGAAAATACTGATACAAGATGCTCTGAAACAACAAACCGTGGAATTTTCAACATCAAAAGCACTGCCAATGAGAGGTTAAGAACCCAGTTCTCTACTTAAAGCAGTGTTTAAGCATTTGAAGTGAGATTAGTGAGATGGTTGACTTGTAGTTAGGTGATTGCATTTTTAAAACGTCTCTCCTCATTTAGTCCTAATTTTAAAAATACATGCAAGTAGTTTCTGCTAAAATTAAGAATATTTATAAATGTTCTTTGGCCCAGCTAACCCACTTCTTGTAATCTCTCCCCTAGAAATTAAAGCATCAGAATGTAAGGCTAAATGTGTATGGTCAAAAGCATTGTTGTTTATAATAGTGAGAAATATCCATCAATGGTTGAATTAATTAAAGTGCATCCATATAGTGTAATATTAAGCATAAAATAAACAGCTTATCTCTCCTGCACTAAAGACTTCAGTAAACACACTAACCTGCACCTTGTCAGGGTGGAGAGGGTTGCTTTTAAATTTGGTTGCCTGCATGTGCCCAGCAGCTAAGGCAAGACTGCATTCAAAACTGACAACACTGTGTTATTGTTAAAAGTCCTCCTGCTAAGTGCATGCATTATTCAGCATGAGAAGTCATTAATTTTTAGTAATTGGCAATCACTTGCATTTAAACATTCAAATTTTTGAAATCTGTCCAAAGGCCTTTGGGAAATTAACATGATTTTCCACAACAGTTCACTGGAATAGTAAATATTGGAGGAAATCTAAGGTGAATTGTTTTCTGCATAACATCTTTTTGAAGGGTTAAAGGTGTCTTCTGTGTTTACCAAAATTAATACCTGTAATATATGTAGCCTCTGCTGCCTAGAATTTCACAGATGTTCATCTTTAATAAACAAATTCCCTGTCTGAGCAAATTCATTATTGTTTCCATTCGAGTATAGTTGGTCCATAAATGAATCTCATTTGTGTTTTCGGGCATATTCATGCTTGCAGTATCATTTAATTTTTAATTCTCTTTTTGGAGCTAAGCAACCAGAGGTTTTTTTTTTTTAAGTTTACTTTTTAATTGAAGGATAATTGCTTTACAGAATATTGTTGTTTTTTCTCAAACCTCAGCATGAATCAGCCATAGGTATACATATATCCCCTCTGTTCTGAACCTCCCTCCCATCTCTCTCCCCATCCCACCCCTCTAGGTTGATCCAGAGCACCTGTTTTGAGTTTCCTGGAGCCATACAGCAAATTCCTGTTGGCTGTCTATTTTACATATAATAATGTAAGTTTCCATGTTACTCTTTCCAAACATTTCACCCTCTCCTCCCATCTCCTCATGTCCATAAGTCTATGCTGTATGTCTATTTCTCCATTGTTGCCCTGTAAATAAATTATTCAGTACCATTTTTATAGATTCTGTATATATGCGTTAGAATACGATATTTATTTTTCTCTTTCTGACTTACTTCACTCTGTTTAATAGGTTCTAGGTTCATCCACCTCATTAGAACTGACTCAAATGCATTCCTTTTTATGACTGAGTAATATTCCATTGTGTGTATGTACCACAACTTCTTTTTTTAAATTTTTTAAATTTTTAATTGGAGGCTAATTACTTTACAATATTGTGGTGGTTTTGCCATAGATTCACAGGAATCAGCCATGGGTGTACATGTATTCCCCATCCTGACACTCCCTCCCCCCCCCCATCCCATCCCTCAGGTTCATCACAGTGCACCAGCCCTGAGCACCCTGTCTCCTGCATTGAACCTGGACTGACGATCTATTTCACATATGATTATGTGCATGTTTAAATGCTATTCTCTCAAATCATCCCACCCTCGCCTTCTCCCACAGAGTCCAAAAGACTGTTCTTTACATCTGTGTCTCTCTTGCTGTCTTGCATATAGGGTCATCGTTGCCATCTTTCTAAATTCCATATATATGCATTAATTTACTGTATTGGTGTTTTTCTTTCTGCCTTCCTTCACTCTGTATAATAGGCTCCAGTTTCATCTACCTCATTAGAACTGATTCAAATACATTCTTTTTAATAGCTGAGTAATATTCCATTGTGTTTATGTACCACAGCTTTCTTATCCATTCGTCTGTCAGTGGACATCTAGGTTGCTTCCAAGTTCTAGCTGTTGTGAATAGTGCTACAATGAACAAGGGGATACACATGTGTCATTTTCAATTTTGGTTTCCTCAGGGTATATGCCTAGGAGTGGGATTGTTGGGTCATATGGTGGTTTTATTCCTAGTTTTCTAAGGAATCTCCATACCATATTCCATAGTGGCTCTATCAATTTACATTCCCACCAACAGTGCCAGAGTGTTCCCTTTTCTCCACACTCTCTCCACCATTTATTGTTTGTAGACTTTCTGATGATGGCCATTCTGACTGGTGTGAAGTGATATCTCATTGGAGTTTTGATTTGCATTTCTCTCATAATGAGCGATGTTGAGCATCTTTTCATATGTTTGTTAGCCATCTCTATGTCTTCTTTAGAGAAATGTCTGTTTAGGTATTTTCCCCACTTTTTGATTGGGTTGTTTGTTTTTCTGGTATTGAGTTGTATGAACTGTTTGTATATTTTGGAA
This sequence comes from Capricornis sumatraensis, assembly GCF_032405125.1. Taxonomy (NCBI): domain Eukaryota; kingdom Metazoa; phylum Chordata; class Mammalia; order Artiodactyla; family Bovidae; genus Capricornis; species Capricornis sumatraensis. The sequence goes on along the minus strand of NC_091092.1, from coordinate 37,587,405 downwards.
ATCAATCCCTTGTCAGTTGTTTCAATTGCTATTATTTTCTCCCATTCTGAGGGTTGTCTTTCCGCCTTGCTTATAGTTTCCTTTGGTGTGTAAAAGCTTTTAAGTTAAATCAGGTCCCACTTGTTTACTTTTGTTTTTATTTCCGTTACTCTAGGAGGTGGGTCATAGAGGATCTTGCTTTGATTTATGTCATCCGGTGTTCTGCCTATGTTTTCCTCTAAGAGTTTTATAGCTTCTGGTCTTACATTTAGGTCTTTAATCCATTTTGAATTTATCTTTGTGTATGGTGTTAAGAAGTGTTCTAATTTCATCCTTTTACATGTAGCTGTCCAGTTTCCCCAGCACCATTTATTGAGGAGGCTGTCTTTGCCTCATTGTATATTCTTGCCTCCTTTGTCAAAAATAAGTTACCCATAGGTGCAGGGTTTATTTCTGGGCTTTCTATCTTGTTCCATTGATCTATGTTTCTGTTTTTGTGCCAGTACCGTACTGTCTTGATGACTGTAACTTTGTAGTTTAATCTGAAGTCAGGAAGGTTGGTTCCTCCAGCTCCATTCTTCTTCCTCAAGACTGCTCTTCCTCAAGACTGCTCTGGCTATTCAGGGTCTTTTGTGTTTCCATATGAATTGTGAATTTTTTTTGTTCTAGTTCTGTGAAAAATGCCATTGGTAATTTGATAGGGATTGCATTGAATCTGTAGATAGCATTTGGTGGTGTAGTCATTTTCACAATATTGATTCTTCCTAACCAGGAACATGGACTGTCTCTCCATCTGTTTATGTTGTCTTTTATTTCTTTCATTAGTGTCTTATAATTTTCTGTGTACAGTTCTTTTGTCTCCTTAGGTAAGTTTATTTCTAGATATTTAATTCTTTTTGTTGCAATGGAGAATGGGATTGATTCCTTAATTTCTTTTTCTGATTTTTCATTGTTAGTGTGTAGAAATGCAAGTGATTTCTGTGTATTGATTTTGTATCCTGCAACTTTGCTAAATTCACTGGTTAGCTCTAGTAATTTTCTGATACTATCTTTAGGGTTTTCTATGTACAGTATCATGTCATCTGCAAATAGTGAGAGCTTTACTTCTTCTTTTCCAGTCTGGATTCCTTTTATTTCTTTTTCTTCTCTGATTGTGGTAGCTAGGACTTCCAGAGCTATGTTGAATAATAGTGGTGAAAGTGGACACCCTTGTCTTGTTCCTGATCTTAGGGGGAATGCTTTCAGTTTTTCACCATTGAGAATAATGCTTGCTGTGAGCTTATCATATATGGCCTTTACTATGTTGAGGTAGGTTTCTTCTATGCCCATTTTTTGAAGAGTTTTATTCATAAATGGCTGCTGAATTTTGTCAAAGGCTTTTTCTGCATCTATTGAGATTATCATATAGTTTTTATCTTTCAATTTGTTAATGTCATGTATCACATTGATTGACTTGCATATATTGAAGAATCCTTGCATCCCTGGAATAAACTCAACTTGATCATGGTATATGAGCTTTTTGATGTAGTAACCAGTTTTACTTATTTTTTAAAACCAATTCAACATAATTAAGATTTATACAGTTTTCACACAGCAGCAGGATACAAATTCTATTCAAGTTCCCGTAGACCATAAACAAGGAGACACTGGATCATATCCAGGGACATAAAAACAAAATGCAAAAATCTCATAGTCTAAAGGTATTGAAATCATACAGAGTCTGTTTACAGTCTCATTTCAAAATGTTTCTCCATTTGATGACCATCTGGAAGCTTTATTTTTTTTTAATTAACAAACTCATTTACCTGCCAACAAATATATATTAAGTGTTTACAATAGGTCAGGCACTGTGTTAGGTATTGTTTTTTTTTTAATTATGGGGAATTTCCAACAAACAGAAATAGAAAAATATAATGAAATCGCATGTAAAAAAGGCTGTAAAGGATGTAAATTGCTTCAATTTAAGGAAGTTTCAACATCCTCAATTCAAAGCCAGTCTTATTACCCTTTCCACTTCCCTCCCATCCAGATTATTGTGAAGCACTTCTTGGACATGCCACTTCATCTATAAATATTTCAAAATGTATCTGTTAAATATAAGAGATAAGGGCTTCTTTAAAAAAACCCACAATACCACTAGAAAACGAATTCCTTAATATACTTAAGGAATTACTTAACAGTGTTCTAGTTACTAACAATATCATGATTGTGATGATTTTAATAATCTGAATCAGAATCCAAACAGTCTACACATTGTGATTGAGTTTTGTGTGTTAAGTTTCTTTAGTCTATAGGTTTCTCCTTTTCTCCCTCCCCCTTAACATTTCTTTTTTGAAGAAGTCTCATTGTTTGTCTTATACATTTACCCATAGTCTGATGCAGATAGCCACATTCTGGTTCCTTTAATGTTTCTCTGCCCTTTGTGTTCTTTATAAATGGATCTAAAGTAGGGCTGCCAGATTTAGCAAATAAAAATACAGGGTTCCCAGTTAAAATTGAATTTCAGATAAACAATACCTTTTTTAGTATAACTGTGTCCCAGATGTATCATTTGGGACATAAAAATATTGTGTGGTACCTGCTTACTCTAAAAATATTATTTGTTGTTTATCTGAAATTCATTTTAAACTGGGCATCCTGAAATTTATCTGGTAACTGTAACCCTAATCTAAAAGGTTTGTTTGATTCAGATTCAATTTTGAGGGGAGGAGGGTGGAGGTCAAAGATTTCTTCATTGATTGTGATATGTGCTTCCTTCAGGAACATTATGTCTGGTTGCCTTTGTGATGATAGCTGCCATTGATGCCTAGATCCATAATTCATTAGGACTGCAATATGGTGATCTTCCAGTTTTCCAAGGCGTATGTTTTAGAGGAAGTTTGGTGTAGTGATCAAGAAGTCAGGCTCTGGCATAGGAAAGACTTGGCTTGAGCTCTGGCTCAGCCACTTTCCTAGCTGTGTAACCTAGGGCAAGTTTGTTCACTTTTCTTAGCCTTAGCTGCTTCATCTGTAAGACAAGGTTAATAATAGTACATGTCTCATAATTTTTTTTTTTTTAGGATCAAGTGAGTTAAGGTACATGGAGGATTTAGAACAGTGTTCAGCACAGTGTTCTAAGAGCTGGCTATTATATCTAATGAGACTTTTAAAGAATTATGGCCTTTCAAATTCAGGATTCCCAATAGTAAAACTTTCAGTCCGCCATTCAGCAGTTGTATTTTCACATAATACAAATAACAATAAAGATATATTAAACTCTCAGCCTCTCCTGTTTGTCCAGTGCTTTGCAGTCAGCAAAGGCCTTCTTCATATGATTCCATTCTCATTTGATCCTCATAGTAGTCTGTTAACAAGAAGGACTGGTCCTGTTATTTCTTAAAATATTCATTTTTATTTGGTTATTTGGCAGGTCTTGGTTGTGGCACTAAGGGATTTTTAGTTGCAGCATGTGAACTCTTAGTTGTGGCATGTGAGATCTAGTTCCATGACCAGGGATGGAACCTGGGCCCCCTGCATTGGGAACATGGAGTCTTAGCCGCTGGACCACCAGGGAAGTCTCCTTTAAGTGTAAAGAATCTTGGACTTAGGGAGGTGACTTGCTCAACTGGTAACACAACTAGAAAGTCACACAACAGAGTAAGGACTGAGTCCTAGTACAAGGCTGTTATGAGGGAAAACATTGAGTGAGGAAAATTGTGTGGTCCTTTCTCTGTGCAACACTCATTTCTTGGTTCTGGTGACAACAGTATCTTGTTTGCTTTTTCAACTTTTCAGCTTCTTGTTTCTTTCCCAAAGTTTTCTCTCTGAAGAGGAATAGTTAAAATGTTACCTCCTTCTGCCTCTGTAACTCACCTTGCCACTTGGATAGTCTGGATCACATAGGTCATGTAGGTCATATAGTCTCAGAAAGTGGGGGCTTGCAATACTAGGAACTGGAGTTTATCTCACTCACCCTTGTCCTGCCCTTTGCAGTCACCCAGCCCCTGCAAACCTGCTTAATCATGCCTGTCCAGGTCAGGCATCCCCCTCCCCATCTTGACCACTGTTCCTGCGCATGCGTGCAAAACCCCTTAGTTTAAACCAGCCTATTAACAGCTAGTGTAGCCCACTACAGTCTGTCTATAAAAACTCTGTAATCCCTTTGTTTGGGGCTCAGAGCTTGGCCTGTTAACTCCTCTGGGCCCGCCGGCGTAATAAACCTGAGTTCTCCAACTCTCTGAGTGTCATGCTTGTTTTCTTGAGTACTGGTTTTTGCAACATCTCCCAGTTTTCATCCTCAGTCTCTCTTCTTCTGAGTTTAGTTGCTCGCCAGGGTTCTTCATAGCTTCCCTTATAGCTAAATTTGGTAAAGAATCTGCCTGCAATGCAGGAGACCCCAGTTCGATTCCTGGGTCGGGAAGATCCGCTGGAGAAAGGATAGGCTACCCACCCCAGTATTCTGGCCTGGAGAATTCCATGGGCTATACAACCACTATTTCTTCTAATATTTAGGCTTCCCTCATAGCTCAGTAGGTAAAGAACCCACCTGCAATGCAGGAGACCCCGGTTTGGTCCCTGGATCGGGAAGATCCCCTGGAGAAAGGATAGGCTACCCACTCCAGTATTCTTGGGCTTCTCTTGTGGCTCAGCTGGTAAAGAATCTGCCTGTAATGCGGGAGACCTGGGTTCAATCCCTGGGTTGGGAAGATCCCCTGGAGAAGGGAAAGGCACCCACTCCAGTATTCTGGCCTGGAGAATTCCATGGACTGTATAGTCCATGGGGTCACAAAGCATTGGACATGACTGAGTGACTTTCACTTCCACCAGGGGTCTATCCTTGGGGCATTTTTATTGTTATATTCCTCCCCTTTAATATCTACTCAATAGTTTCATCTAGTCAGTTAGCTGCAACTGTTCCCTCTGGGAAGATGATTTTCACATCTATATTTCTGGCCTCTACCTCTTGAATTTTGGACCCAAAATTTCAGTTGCCTGCTTGATATCTCCAAGTGTCTGTCTGAGACAATCTTATGAATCCTATGTTCAATGGGTCTGCTTATCTGGATCCTGATTTTTTTAAAAAATTTTGTTTACTTATTTTGGTTTGTTGGGTCTTCATTGCTGTGTGGGCTTTTCTCTAGATGTGGAGAGTGGGGGCCACTCTCTGGTTGTGGTGCGCAGGCTTCTTAATTGTGGTGGTTTCTCCTGTTGTGGAGCGTGGGCTCTTGGGTGTGTAGGCTCAGTAGCTGTGGTACATGGGCTCAGTTACTCTGTGGATCAGTTACTTCCTGGATCAGAGATTGAACCCGTGTCTCTTGCATTGGCAGACGGATTCTTTACCACTGAGCCACCAAGGAAGCCCTGGATCCTGATTTTAACTGATTAGCTATATAAATCAAACAAAGAGCTGATTAAGGAAGTTTGAATACTTACTGATGACACTAAGTATTTGATGACATTAAAACTTAATGTTACTGTTTTAGTTGAGATGATTATATGTGGCTGTGTTAGGAATATTTTTCAGAAATACATATTGAAATGTTTATGGATGATATCATATGTTTGGGATTTACTTCAAAATAATTCAGTTGGGGAGAGAAAGAATAGGTAAGGGTATTGATGAGAAACAAGATTGGTTGTGTGTTGATAATTATTGAGCTAGGTAATGGGTATATAGGACTTTAGTATCCTATTCTCTTTTCTCTCTGTTTGGAAATTTGCATAATAAAAAATTTTAAAGCTCGAATAGGCCCCAAACTGAACTAACCTTATATACATCCATCTCCTGACAGTCATTTCCCCTTACATTCACAGTCACTCATGAAAACCCAAAGCTCTTGGTTTCCTCCTTCTGCCTGACCTCTATACCCAATCAATTGCTCTACACTGTGAGACTCCCTTCACAGTGAATCCTGCTTCTGTCCTCTTTTCCCATTCAAACAGTCAGTACTCTATTAAGTTCCTAATTACTTCTTGCCTGCACTACTGTAATGGCATTCATAAATTCCTCCCCGTTTTCCAGCCCATTCTCACTTGGCATGTGTAAAGCATCTAGCATAGTGCTTGGTACTTAGTCCCTCTCCATTGCTCCTCAGTAGTGAATTTATCTTCCTTCCTGCTGCCTGCTTCCCCCTCTGATGACACCTCCCTTCCCTCCCCCTGAGGCTGTTCCTCACTCCCTTTCAGAATTGCTTTCTTCCCTCTCCCTCCTGGATCCTGCCTTTGCACTGCTGGCTCCACTCTACCCAACTGCTGTGCTTTGTAGAGGAAGCGTGTGTCTGAATAAAGACTGATTTCTCAGTTTCACAGTTAGAGCAGAATTTGGTTAGCTGTAGATGAGCAGAGCCTTTACATACAGAAAAAGGAGGCATCCTAAATGTAAGTGAAAGAGAAGCAAGTTTTAAAGCTGCCTCTTGTCCCCTCACCTCAGTGAAGAAGAGGCAAGATCTCTAGTCTAGAGGGATCAGCTTCTAGATTCAGGCAGGCTAGGGTAAATGCTGGTGGCAAAGAAAGGAGCAAGGTGGTTATTATTCCAGCAAGCTGGGGACTTACTGAGGAAACACCTCTTGCCTAGTCTGGCTAAGGGAGGAAGAGCAAGAGCTGCCTCTGGTGGGTCTCTTAGGTGCAGCATCAGCAGTATCGGTGGGCAAAGGTGCTGTTACTCAGGCCTGTCCCAGAGAAATAGAACTCTTCCTTTCGGTGGCCTGCTTAGGTATAGTTCTATCTGTTATGAAGAGCAGCCAGGCATTCAGAGGCTGGACTGATCAAGCACAAAAACTCCCTATCATTAAAAAATACTGTAAATCAATTACATTCTTATATTTAAAGCATAACACTTGCAACTGAAGCCAAACTGCTGTATTATAATAGAGATGCATCTGCCTGTTTTATATTCAAGGCCCACAGGCTTCAACTAATTTAGGGGACCATCTGGTGAGGAAGAGAGAAAGTCTCATTATATAGCAGCATTTGTTTGGAGGCTCAGGCCTCAGAAGGAATTGTCCTGGGGGATCCTAGTCAATTTCCAGTGCTCCTGACCTTATTATTTAGGTAAGAAGGGCATGGTTCTGGAGTCAAATCAGACTCAGTTCCACCTGCAGCATTCTCAAACTAGGTGTCTTGAGCCATAGAACTTCTGAAGTTTGAATTTCTTCAGTTTCCTCATATGTAAAATGGGAATTAGATGATACCTGAAGTTGCTGGGAACATTAAAGGAGATAAAATCTCCCAGAGGGAGCCTAGAATCATTGCTTCCTTTCCTTTGATCCATAACTTAATCCTCCATCTCATTCCCTCTGAGCCTTGCTCTTGCCTTCTTTGTCTAATATCCACTTTCACATGGATAGACATGGGCATGCATTTATACAGATCTTTGAACAAAAGGTCTGAAAAATAAGTTTTATTCAAATGCTATTATTTGTTCACTTCTACAGAAGTTAAAGAATTGAAATGAAATTGCCCTGGGATGCAATGGTAAGAGGGCAGTTTTGTCTCTTCTGCAGTATGCTAAGCAAAGTCCTCCTGTCCCACATTTAAGTAGTTGAAAGGATTAGACCAGTTAGCTGGGACAAGTGCTAGTTGAAGCTCAGGGGCGGGAGGAGAGGGAGTTAGAAAGCAGGTTGGGTAGAGATGGAAAATCTGGGAGTGGGGATGGTTTTAGATTTTAACTAGATAACTGCTACTTAGGTGACAGTTTTGTTTCAAGTGAGAATATGAATTTGGCTGTATTCCTAGCTAGAATCTAATGTTCAAAGTTTGCTCCAAATCGAGAAACAAAATTAAGAAGTGATGATTAAAATAGGCAGAATGTAATTGCTGAAACTGTAGTAGATACCTGGAACTTCATTGCACTATTCTCTATACTTTTGTGTGTGTTTGAAGTATCCATAATTAGAAGTTTCTTGTTTTTTATGTTAAATTTTGAAAAATATTTATTTATTTGGCTGTGCCATGTCTTAGTTGCAGCATGTGAACTCTTTACTTGTGACAGTGGGATCTAGTTCCCTGATCAAACCCAGGCCCCTGCATCGGGACTATGGAGTCTTAGTCACTGGGCCACCAGGGAAGTCCCAGAAGTTTTCTGTTTATGTGACAATTATGAGACAGTGGAGGTCACTAAAATACTGGGGAGTTTGATGCCATGTCAGTAAAGCTAGTAGAGGATATTTGAACCAAAAGAACTCCTTAGAGGAAATGTGGTGATTTTTATAATTCTCATCTAGGTAAGTGGATTTATTTGAAGGATTAAAAAGCATGCAGATAAGACATTTGATGGATATAGTATAAATTAACCTCCAAATGTTTCTGACAAGATGTTACATCCACTGTTTTGGGTTTTTTGTTTATTTTTTAGGTTTTGCTTTTTTGTTTGTTTTGTTTTTGGCCATGCCACAAAGCTTGCAGGATCTTGGTTCCCTGACCAGGGATGAACCCTGGACCATGGTAGTGAAAGTGCTGAGTCCTAACTACTGGACAACTGAGGAATTCCTGAGACCACTGGTTTTAAGGGGATAGAGTCACATTAGGACTATGACTTTCTTTCATCTGAGTAGATATTACTGTAGAAATAGGAAACAAACCATAGAGACAAAGGAGGTTAAGGACATTATTTTGACATTTAGAAAATATGATTTCTTTGGAATTAGGGGTGCCTGGTTAAAAAAATAATCTTTACAAAAGAAATAAACAGTGAAGTCTCCAAGTGGAGAATTACATGAAACTTCGTGACAATAAAAAGCTTAGTTGATGTAAATGAACTATAGAAAATCACCAATATGGGCATGAGTATGTTCACTGGTAGCTAAGAAGATGGCTTTAATTGTTGCTCTGAATTGTTGCTAAACTACTTAGGGATATTATGAAAGCCTTGCTTGGCAAGGCTGTAGGCAAGAATGCTCATTATAGAATGACTTAATAATTCATGTATGTAAATGTACATATATGCATTTGATGCTAGAGTAGTAGCTGGGATTGATTGTAGATCACAGGAGAATAGATTTTTTTCCTCCTGTTAGGATTGGCATTTTAGAAGTTACTGTTCTATTATGGACACCTACAATCCATCCTGTCAGAGGCTAGGAGAGCATGTTAAACTAAAATCTAATAGAGAAGAAAACATTTTCTGCCTTCAGAGGCTTTGCCTTCCCTTCAGGGAGAGAATTGACAGCCTTGCTGATAGTGAAAAAAATAGGTCAAAACCCTCCTTATTAAGAGGTTTTACCCTTCTACTTGAAACAAAAATGAGAGTAGCAAGTTCTCCATGGTGATAGTGGTCAGTTCATTTCAGTTGCTCAGTCGTGTCCAGGTCTTTGCGACCCCATGAATTGCAGCACGCCAGGCCTCCCTGTCCATCACAAACTCCTGGAGTTCACACAAACTCTTGTCCATTGAGTCGGTGATGCCATCTAGCCATCTCATCCTCTCCTCATCCGTCCCCTTCTCCTCCTGCCTCCAGTCCATCCCAGCATCAGAGTCTTTTCCAATGAGTCAACTCTTCGCATGAGGTGGCCAAAGTACTGGAGTTTCAGCTTTAGCATCATGCCTTCCAAAGAACACCCAGGACTGGTCTTCTTTAGGATGGATTGGTTGGACCTTCTTGCAGTCCAAGGGACTCTCAAGACTCTTCTCCAACACCACAGTTCATAAGCATCAATTCTTCAGTGCTCAACTTTCTTCACAGTCCAACTCTCACATCCATAAATGACTAATGGAAAAACCATAGCCTTGACTGCTACTGCTGCTACTGCTAAGTCACTTCAGTCATGTCCGACTCTGTGCGACCCCATAGACAGCAGCCCACCAGCCTCCTCTGTCCCTGGGATTCTCCAGGCAAGAACACTGGAGTGGGTTGCCATTGCCTTCTCCGATAGCCTTGACTAGATGGACCTTTGTTGGCAAAGTAATGTCTCTGCTTTTGAATATGCTATCTAGGTTGGTCATAACTTTCCTTCCAAGGAGTAAGTGTCTTTTAATTTCATGGCTGTAATCACCATCTGCAGTGATTTTGGAGCACCAGAATATAAAGTCTGCCACTGTTTCCCCATCTATTTGCCATGAAGTGGTGGGACCGGATGCCATGATCTTAGTTTTCTGAATGTGGAGTTTTAAGCCAACTTTTTCACTTTCCTCTTTCACATTTTCAAGAGGCTTTTTAGTTCCTCTTCACTTTCTACTATAAGGGTGGTGTCATTTGCATATCTGAGGTTATTGATGTTTCTCCCGGCAATCTTGATTCCAGTCCAGCGTTTCTCATGGTGTACTCTGCAAAGAAGTTAAATAAGCAGGGTGACAATATACAGCCTTGACGTACTCCTTTTCCTATTTGGAACCAGTCTGTTGTTCCATGTCCAGTTCTAACTGTTGCTTCCTGACCTGCATACCGGTTTCTCAAGAGGCAGGTCAGGTGGTCTGGGATTCCCATCTCTTTCAGAATTTTCCACAGTTTATTGTGATCCACACAGTCAAAGGCTTTGGCATAGTCAAGAGAGCAGAAATAGATGTTTTTCTGGAACTCTCTTTTTCCATGATCCAGCGGATGTGGGCAATTTGATCTCTGGTTCCTCTGCCTTTTTTAAAACCAGCTTGAACATCTGGAAGTTCACAGTTCATGTATTGCTGAAGCCTGGCTTGGAGAATTTTGAGCATTACTTTACTAGCGTGTGAGATGAGTGCAATTGTGCGGTAGTTTGAGCATTGTTTGTCATTGCCTTTCTTTGGGATTGGAATGAAAACTGACCTTTTCCAGTCCTGTGGCCACTGCTGAGTTTTCCAAATTTGCTGGCATATTGAGTGCAGCACTTTCACAGCGTCACCTTTCAGGATTTGAAAGAGCTCAACTGGAATTCCATCACCTCCACTAGCTTTGTTTGTAGTGATGCTTTCTAAGGCCCACTTGACTTCACATTCCAGGATGTCTGCCTCTAGGTGAGTGTGAGTGATCACACTATCATGATTATCTTGGTCGTGAAGATCTTTTTTGTACAGTTCTTCTGTGTATTCTTGCTACCTCTTCTTAATATCTTCTGCTTCTGTTAGGTCTGTACCATTTATTTCCTTTATTGAGCCCATCTTTGCATGAAATGCTTCCTTGGTATCTCTAAATTTCTTGAAGAGATCTCTAGTCTTTCCCATTCTGTTGTTTTCCTCTATTTCTTTGCATTGATCGCCGAAGAAGGCTTTTTTATCTCTTCTTGCTGTTCTCTGGAACTCTGCATTCAGATGCTTATATCTTTGCTTTTCTCCTTTGCTTTTCACCTCTCTTCTTTTCACAGCTATTTGTAAGGCCTCCCCAGACAGCCATTTTGCTTTTTGGCATTTCTTTTCCATGGGGATGGTCTTGATCCCTGTCTCCTGTTCAGTGTCCCAAACCTCCATCCATAGTTCATCAGGCACTCTATCTATCAGATCTAGGCCCTTAAATCTATTTCTCACTTTCACTGTATAATCATAAGGAATTTGATTTAGGTCATACCTGAATGATCTAGTGGTTTTCCCTACTTTCTTCAATTTAAGTCTGAATTTGGCAATAAGGAGTTCATGATCTCAGCCACAGTCTGCTCCTGGTCTTGTTTTTGCTGACTGTAAAGAGCTTCTCCATCTTTGGCTGCAAAGAATATAATCAATCTGATTTCGGTGTTGACCATCTGGTGATGTCCATATGTAGAGTCTTCTCTTGTGTTGTTGGAAGAGGGTGTTTGCTATGACCAGTGCATTTTCTTGGCAAAACTCGATTAGCCTTTGCCCTGCTTCATTCCGTATTCCAAGGCCAAATTTGCCTGTTACTCCAGGTATTTATTGACTTCCTACTTTTGCATTCCAGTCCCCTATAATGAAAAGGACATCTTTTTTTGGTGTTAGTTCTAAAAGGTCTTGTTGGTCTTCATAGAACTGTTCAACTTCAGCTTCTTCAGTGTTACTGGTTGGGGCATAGACTTGGATTACTGTGATATTGAATGGTTTGCCTTTGAAACGAACAGAGATCATTCTGTCGTTTTTGAGATTGCGTCCAAGTACTGCATTTCAGACTTTTCTGTTGACCATGATGGCTACTCCATTTCTTCTAAGGGATTCTTGGCCACAGTAGTAGATATAATGGTCATCTGAGCTAAATTCACCCATTCCAGTCCATTTTAGTTCACTGATTCCTAGAATGTTGACATTCACTCTTGCCATCTGTTTGACCATTTCCAATTTTCCTTGATTCATGGACCTAACATTCCAGGTTCCTATGCAATATTGCTCTTTACAGCATCGGACCTTGCTTCTATCACCAGTCACATCCACAATTGCGTATTGTTTTTGCTTTGGCTCCATCCCTTCATTCTTTCTGGAGTTATTTCTCCACTGATCTCCAGTAGCATATTGGGCACCTACTGACCTGCGGGGTTCCTCTTTCAGTATCCTATCATTTTGCCTTTTGATACTGTTCATGGGGTTCTCAAGGCAAGAATATTGAAGTGGTTTGCCATTCCCTTCTCAAGTGGACCACATTCTGTCAGACCTCTCCACCATGACCCACCCGTCCTGGGTGGCCCCACATGGTATGGCTTAGTTTCATTGAGTTAAACAGGCTGTGGTCCGTGTGATCAGATTGGCTAGTTTTCTTTGAGTATGGTTTCAGTGTGTCTGCCCTCTTATGACCTCTTGCAACACCTACCGTCTTACTTGGGTTTCTCTTACCTTGGGCATGGGGTATCTCTTCATGGCTGCTCCAGCAAAGTGCAGCCGCTGCTCCTTACCTTGGACGAGGGGTATCTCCTTATGGCCACCCCTCTTGACCTTGGATGTGGAGTAGCTCCTCTCGACCCTCCTGTGCCTGTGCATCCACCTGTGATAGTTGTAGAGCAACAGATTTCTGGGTGAGAACTGAAGAGGCAAGCTATACTCCACCTGTGTAATTTGTAGGACTCAGTGCAAAATGAAAACGTGGGGTCCCTTGTTTCTGAATTATTCAGAATTTCAAAATAGTGACAACAGAATATGAAGCCAAACATGAACTCTTCTAAGCATGGGACCCTGTGTGATAAAATAGATTATATGCCCATCAAGATGACTTTACTCCTGGGCAGCAGGAATAGTCATAACAAAAATTCAGAAGATAAAATAGAAAGGTCCAAAGCAGAAAAGCAAAATCATCTAAAATTCCACCTGGAATGAACCCTTATTATTTTGGTGTATATATCCCATGGATGTTTCTGTATACATACATAGATATATATTCATATAGTTTTTTAAAATATAAATTTATTTTTATTGGAGGCTAATTACTTTATAATATTGTAGTGGTTTTGCTATACATTAACATGAATCTGCCATAGGTGTACATGTGTTCCCTATCCTGAACCCCCCTCGTACCTCCCTCCCCATCCCATCCCTCTGGGTCATCCCAGTGCACTAGCCCCAAGCACCCTCTCTCAGGCATCAAACCTGGACTGACGATTCCTAGAGGAAAACATAGGCAAAACACTCTCCGACATAAATCACAGCAGGATCCTCTATGACCCACCTCCCAGAGTATTGGAAATAAAAGCAAAAATAAACAAATGGGACCTAATTAAACTTAAAAGCTTTTGCATACAGTTTTTTAAAACTTTATTTTGTATTGGGTTATAACCGATTAACAGTGTTCTAATAGAAGGTGAACAGCAATGGTACTCAGCCATATATATATACATGTATCCATTCTCCACAAAACTCCTCTCCCATCAAGTCTGCCACATAACATTGAGCAGAGTTCCTTGGGCTATACAGTAGGTCTTTGTTGGTTATCCATTTTATTTTTTTAAGTATAAATTTATTTATTTTAATTGGAGGCTAATGACTTTACAGTATTGTATTGGTTTTGCCATACATCAACATGAATCCATCACGGGTGTACACGTGTTCCCCGTCCTGAACCCCCCTCCCACCTCCCTCCCTGTACCATCCCTCTGGGTCATCCCAGTGCACCAGCCCCAAGCGTCCTGTATCATGCATCTGTTATTCATTTTAAATATAGCAGTGTGTACATGTCCATCCCAAACTCCCTAACTATCCCTTTCCCCCAACCTCCCCCTGCCCTACTGCCCTGGTAACCATAGTTTGTCCTCCAAGTTTGTGAGTCTCTGTTTATAAGCAATTTCATTTGCATCTTTTTTTTAGGTTTCACATATAAGGGATGTTATACGATATTTCTCCTTCTCTGTCTGAGTTACTTCACTCAGTATGACAGTCCCTAGGTCCATCCATGTTGCTGCAAATGGCATTGGCTCATTCTTTCTAATGGCTGAGTAGTATTCCATCGTATATATGTACCACATCTTTATCCATTCCTCTGTCGATAGACATTTAGGTTGCTTCCATGTCTTGGCTATTGTAAACAGTGTAAACAATTTTTTTATGGAAATTGTATGTTAAAAAAGAGATAAGGCCCCAAATGGAGTCACTTGTGCTAAGCCCATATCACAAATGCAGACTTAATATGAAACTTAATTACAGTTCCAACCTCTCCCAGGAATGTAATCTTAACCAGTTAGTCTGGAATTTCCTGGTCAGCACTAAAGAGGTAATTTGCCTGATAGGCCCCTGCTGTTCCCCAGAGGAAGGCGACCTTGCCTTAAACAATCAGCTCTTTGCTAGAATAACTTCCTTGTTCTGCCTCCTCCTACCTGTAAAAGTCTTCCATTTTGTACAGCTCCTCAGAGCTCTTTCCTGTTTGGTATATGGGATGTTGCCTGATTCATGAATTGTTGAATAAAGCTAACAAGAGGTTTAAAATATACCCAGCTGAATTTTGTTATTTAACATACTGGTGGCAGAAGTGAAACTGAAGGAGACTTCTGATGGCTTTCAGGTCAAGGAGAAACAAAGGTGTGATGCCCTGCAAACTCTTTGAATTCTCTGTCTTTTTTACCGTTTCCTAGGGTTGTGGGTAAGTTCCTCTTGGTTCAGAGTTCCACTCTCTTTGCCTTGAAAGCTCGATCTAATTGGCTTTCTGCAGTTCCACGTTAGGACCTTCTCGTAGTTAGACCACAGTTTCCTATTTGATTGAAAAACCTTAGCCCTTAGTTCAGTCTCCAGATTCCACTTTGAGAACTGCTGGCGATTCAGTCAGTAGTTCCCCATTTGTTTCGAATCTCAGTCTTCAGTCTCCACTTCTTGAGTCTACTGGTTCAGTCCTTTCTCCAATCCCAGGTTCCACATTGGAAACTGGTGGTAGTGTGTACCAGGTCTTCTCCTGGCAGGCCACAGTAACATCTCTTGGTTACTGCTGGTGTGTTAAGGTGCACATATTTGTCTTGTTTTGTGTAGATAAGGGCTATTGCTAATGAGAATCTTGGAAGCCAAAAGTTGAAAAATTGGTGGGCTCTTAAAATCTGATGGAGCACTTGCTACCTAACTCTTAAGACTCTTGTGTTAGGATAAGTTGATCATGGCTAAGTCAGTTAGGATAAGTTGATTACTATCCTCAAAATTTCCATGCATTGAGGTGTGCTGTAAAGCACCATGTAATTCACAATACAGCAGCACAACCCTCTTATGTATTACAGTAGTCCCTCATATCTGCAGTTTCACATTCCATAGTTTCTGTTACCCTTAGTTAACTGTCGTCTGAAAATATTAAATGGAAAATTCTAGAATTAAATCTTAAGTTTTAAATTGCAAACCATTCTGAGTAATGTGATGAAACCTCAAGCCCTCCAGCTACATCCACCCTGGAATTCCCAACCAGTGACTTTGTCTGCTCCTGACATCCATTCATCAGCATCATCATGGCTCGATGATCCAGGATCACCCAAAGCAGATGGTCCTCCTGGCATATCATCAGAAAGGCAGTAGTAGCCTAATGCTATGTCACAGTGCCTGCATCATTCACCTCACTTCATCTCATCACATAGGCATTTTATCATCTCATATGATCTCAAGAAGGGTGAGTATAATACCATAGAATATATTGTGACAGAGACTACATTCACATAATTTTCACTATATTATATTGTTATAATTGTTCTATTTTATTATTATAAATCTCTTACTGCACCTAATTTATAGATTAAACTTTATAGTATGTTCGGTTCAGTTGCTCAGTCATGTCTGACTCTTTGTGACCCCATGGACTACAGCATGCCAGGCTTCCCTGTCCATCACCAACTCCTGGAGTTTATTCAGACTCATGTCCATTAAGTTGATGATGCCATCCAACCATCTCATCCTCTGTCATCCCCTTCTCCTCCGCCTTCAATCTTTCCCAGCATCAGGGTCTTTTCCAGTGAATCAGTTCTTTGCATCAGGTGGCCAAAGTACTGGAGTTTCAGCTTCAGCATCAGTCCTTCCAATGAATATTCAGGACTGATTTCCTTTAGGATGGACTGGTTGGATCTCCTTGCAGTCCAAGGGACTCTCAAGAGTCTTCCCCAACACCACAGTTTAAAAACATCAATTCTTTGGCACTCAGCATTCTTTATAGTCCAACTCTCACATGTATGGACATGACTACTGGAAAAACCATAGCCTTGACTAGATGGACCTTTGTTGGCAAAGTAATGTCTCTACTTTTTAATATGCTATCTAGGTTGGTCGTAACTTTCCTTCCAAGGAGCAAGCGTCTTTTAATATCATGGCTGCAGTCACCATCTGCAGTGATTTTGGAGCCCAGAAAAATAAAGTCAGCCACTGTTTCCCCATCTATTTGCCATGAAGTGATGGGACCGGATGCCATGATCTTCATTTTCTGAATGTTGAGCTTTAAGCCAACTTTTCCACTCTCCTCTTTCACTTTCATCAAGAGGCTTTTTAGTTCCTCTCACTTTCTGCCATAAAGGTGGTATCATCTGCATATCTGAGGTTATTGATATTTCTCCCTGCAGTCTTGATCCCAGCTTGTGCTTCTTCCAGCCCAGCGTTTCTCATGATGTACTCTGCATAGAAGTTAAATAAGCAGGGTGACAATATACAGCCTTGACGTATTCCTTTTCCTATTTGGAACCAGTCTGTTGTTCCATGTCCAGTTCTAACTGTTGCTTCCTGACCTGCATACCGGTTTCTCAAGAGGCAGGTCAGGTGGTCTGGGATTCCCATCTCTTTCAGAATTTTCCAGTTTGTGGTGATCCTCACAGTCAAAGGTTTTGGCATAGTCAGTAAAGCAGAAATAGATGTTTTTCTGGAACTCTTGCTTTTTCAATGATCCAGCGGATGTGGACAATTTGATCTCTGGTTCCTCTGCCTTTTCTAAAACCAGCTTGAACATCTGGAAGTTCACAGTTCACGTATTGCTGAAGCCTGGCTTGGAGAATTTTGAGCATTACTTTACTAGCATGTGAGATGAGTGCAATTGTGCAGTAGTTTGAGCATTCTTTGTCATTGCCTTTCTTTGGGATTGGAATGAAAACTGACCTTTTCCAGTCCTGTGGCCACTGCTGAGTTTTCCAAATTTGCTGGCATATTGAGTGTAGCACTTTCACAGCATCATCTTTCAGGATTTGAAATAGCTCAACTGGAATTCCATCACCTCCACTAGCTTTGTTTGTAGTGATGCTTCCTAAGTCCCACTTGACTTCACATTCCAGGATGTCTGCCTCTAGGTGAGTGTAGTGATCACACCATTGTGATTATCTGGGTCATGAAGATCTTTTTTGTACAGTTCTTCTGTGTATTCTTGCCACCTCTTAATATCTTCTGCTTCTGTTAGGTCGATACCATTTCTGTCCTTTATCGAGCCCATCTTTGCATGAAATGTTCCCTTGGTATCTCTAAATTTCTTGAAGAGATCTCTAGTCTTTCCCATTCTGTTGTTTTCCTCTATTCCTTTGCATTGATCGCTGAGGAAGGCTTTCTTATCTCTTCTTGCTATTTTTTGGAACTCTGCATTCAAATGGGTAGATCTTTCCTTTTCTCCTTTGCTTTTTTCAGTTCTCTTCTTTTCTCAGCTATTTGTAAGGCCTCCTCAGACAGCCATTTTGCTTTTTGGCATTTCTTTTCCATGGGGATGGTCTTGATCCCTGTCTCCTGTACAATGTCACGAACCTCCATCCATAGATCATCAGGCACTCTATCAGATCTAGGCCCTTAAATCTATTTCTCACTTCCACTGTATAATCATAAGGAATTTGATTTAGGTCATACCTGAATGGTCTAGTGGTTTTCCCCACTTTTCTTCAATTTAAGTCTGAATTTGGCAATAAGGAGTTCATGATCTGAGCCACAGTGAGCTCCTGGTCTTGTTTTTGCTGACTGTATAGTGCGTCTCCCTCTTTGGCTGCAAATAATGTAATCAGTCTGATTTTGGTGTTGACCATCTGGTGATGTCCATGTGTAAAGTCTTCTCTTGTGTTGGAAGAGGGTGTTTGCTGTGACCAGTGCGTTCTCTTGGCTGATGTCATTTAAGTTGCCTCTTAATTTCTTGAGAAATTGAAAGCAACTATCCTTATCTTACAGATCTTTGCAAAACCAGAAATGTGACTGCAGAAAAAATGCAGAGCTCACCTATCCTTTTTACCTTGTTATCCCAAGACCTCCTCTATTTATCTCATGAAGCTTGTACATATTGTAAAAATTCTGGTCTTTAAAGAACAAAAGTCCTTTTTGGAGGAACTTGCATTATTTCCCTGTCTTTGATATCTAATTGTTTTACCTAGTCTTTCTCTGACAACTCTTATGTAGACCATCCTCAATTCCTGAGATCAAAATGAAAAAGTAGGGAGGAAGGCTTTAAAAAGTTTTTTTTTTTTTATTATATCAGTGTATAGCCAATTAACAACGTTGTGATAGTTTCAGGTGTACAGCAAAGGGATTCAACCATACATACACATGTATCCATTCTTCCCCAAATGGGGGGAAGCCTTTTAAAAATACAAACTGCTATAAAAGCTCTCTTGCCCAATGGATTAAAGACCTAAATGTAAGACTGGACAGTATAAAACTCTTAGAGGAAAACGTAGGAAAAACATTCTTTGACATAAGTCACAGCAAGATCTTTTTTGACTCACCTTCAAGAGTAATGAAAATACAAAGAAACAAATTAAAAAACAAATGGGACTTAATTAAACTTAAAGGCTTCTGCAGAGCAAATAAGCCATAAACAGGATGAAAAGACAACTGTCAAAGTGGGAGAAAATATTTGCAAATGAAGCAACCAACAAGGGATTAATCTCCAAAATATACAAACAACTCATGCAGATCAATATCAAAAGAGCAACTCAATAAAAAAATGGGTGGAAGACCTAAATAGACCTTTCTCCAAAGAAGACATATAGATGACCAAGAGGCACATGAAAAGATGCTCAATGTCACTAATTATTAGAGAAATGCAAGTCAAAACTATGAGGTATCACCTCACAATGGTCAGAATTGCCATCATCAAACAATCTAAATAAATGCTGGAGAGGGTGTGGAGGAAAGGGAACCCTCCCACACTGTTGGAATGTAAATTGATACAGCCACTGTAGAGAACAGTATGGATATTCCTTAAAAAATTAAAAATTGAACTACCAAGTGACCCAGCAGTTCTACTACTGGGCATATACCCTAAGAAAACCATAATTCAAAAAGACATATGTAACCCAATGTTCATTTACACTATTTACAACAGCCAGGAAATGGGCGCAGTCTAAATGTCCATTAACAGATGAATGGATAAGGGAGATGTGGTACATATGTACAATGGAATATTAATTACTCAGCCATGAAAAGGAACAAAATTGGGTCATTTGTAGAGATGTGGATGGGCCTAGAGTCTGTCATACAGAGTGAAGTAAGTCAGAAAAAAATATCGTATATTGACACATACATACGGAATCTAGAAAAATGGTATAGATGAGCGTCTTCTCAGGGCAGGAATAGAGATGCAGATGTAGAGAATGGGCATGTGGACACAGTGCGGGGAGAGGAGAGTGGGGCGATTTGGGAGATTAGGCTTGATATATGTACACTTCCATGTGTGAAATAGCTAGCTAGTAGGAAGCTGCTGTATAGCACATGGAACTCAACTAGGTGCCCTGTGATGACCTAGAGGGGTGGGATGAGGGGTGGGAGGAAGGCCCAAAAGGGAGGAGATGTATGTATACATATAGCTGATTCACCTTGTTGTACAGCAGAAACTAACAAAACATTGTATATCAATTATACTCCAGTAAAAAAATAACTGGGAAAGTTAGAGGTTTCTTGTTAAGGACAAATACAAATCTAAAGTGTTTTCTCCACAAATATTAGTAGAAAAGGCTTTAGCCATAGACATTGGAGCAGGTATACTTATTTCAACTGTTCTTTTTTAAGCTAGTGAGTTTTACATTGTCTTACCTGCCTCATGGTTAAAATTTTAGAACAAGAACTATAAAATCTTAACTATAGTTTGGGTCAGCGTTTTTTTGTGTGTGTTTCTGTATATGTTGTAGATGTGTTGTATTTTTTTTTTTTACCTCCAGATGGTTTTGTCAAAATTAATTTGTAAAAACAGAATGGAGTTCTGTATAATTAGCTTAAAGAAAAAGAATGCCTATGTGAATTTAGTATTTATATAATTCTCAAAAAATATAACAGAAACTAACCCAAATGCTTTTCAGGTTCATGTGATCTAGGAAAATATTTGGTATTAAATCTAATTCAAATCTGTTAGTTTAATTAAAATAGACATGTCTTTAGTGTTATCAACAGTGAATATAATGCATACATACAACTTTTATTCTATCTAGGTTTATTAGTCAAATAAGTTTATGTTATCTCTGTTATAAAACTTGTCAGCAAGAAATATAACCTGGTATGATGAGGTAAGCTAAGCACAGTTGTTGAAAACAAGTGATTTAAATAGATGTGAGGTTAATTAGAGTTTTTAGGTGAAGTTTTTAGCAATAATTATGTTTCACAATATGTCTCCTTAAGCAGTTTCCACAATCTTTTTGGTAACCTGAAATCTTAAAGTTTTGCTTAGTTAAATTAAGTGATAGATAGTCATTAAATATCTAGATAATTTCCAAATAAGATGAAATACAAAAACACTAACTAATAAATGTAAGTTTATTTACTTTCGGTTTCATTTTATAGAGGAACAAAAAGATTTGGGTTTATTAGTAAACACGTTTTGTGCCACATTGAAAAAAATCACGATGAAAAAGCATATGTTTCTAGAAAATTAAAATGTTTATAAATTTTCCACAAAATGCTAATGTATAAAATAGTTCGCAATTGTTTAATTATTTATTTTCACTAGTAATTAAGGTTTTTAAGGGTTAACAATTATATATGTAATTAAAACTACTAGAAATAATAAGGGAAATGTTTCCATGCAAGGAAAGTAGGGTGTATGTTTTCAGTAAAAGAAGGTATGAGGAATAGAAACGCATTTTTGTTGAGGGGAAGGAAAGTATTAATAGCTTTGTCCTGAGGCTGGTTATTTCAGAATAGGAAAGAGGAAAAATATATGACAAAATCTGAATGTAAAAAAGACAGTTGTAAAATGTTTATGGGAAAGGAATCTTGGGAAAATAATTTTATGCATGGTTAAGCTGGCTAAGATTAAAATGAATTTATTTGAGTGAAAAATGGATTTTAATGTCAAAAGTAGCTGGTACAATATTAGAGTTTGATTTTCTCTCTACTTTAAAAGGGCCAAGCTTTTGTACACTAACTATTGGTCTGCTCTTGTAAGAGATTATAAACGGTTTTTATCTTTTAAGTAATTTGCTTAGAAAACAAAGGTTTTGTGTCTTATCAAAATAATTTCCTGTGTTTCACATTGTCTTTATCAAGTCTTAGATTACTTAAGAAAATTGAGTCTTCTCTATTAAAGAGCTAAGGTATTATGTTTTTTTTTTTTCCAAATTTTTTGCAATGATTTAACTTTCTGTATTTGCCTGTGAAGTCTTTGTCACTATGGCTAAACAGATAATTGTTGTTTCAGTGACCTATGATCCTATTTGACCAAATGTTTTTGAAGCCTTTTGATATTTTTGACAACTCTCTCCCCAACCCCCTGCCAAAAAAATCAAATCAACATGAAGTCTTTTTGACCTGGAAGTAACTTTGAGATTTTCCCAGAAGGTCTCTGGAAAGTCACAGAAAAATGACTCTCTTTAGAAAAAGAGATGTTTAACTTAGGTATATTTGATATGCTAGATTACATGGGAAGAACTGTCAAATAAGTGGTACTAAACCTTCTTTATGTTGTATTTGTATAAATATATCAATAACCTCAGATGTGCAGATGACACCACCCTTATGGCAGAAAGTGAAGAGGAACTAAAAAGCCTCTTGATGAAAGTGAAAGAGGAGAGTGAAAAAGTTGGCTTAAAGCTCAACATTCAGAAAACAAAGATCATGGTATCCGGTCCCATCACTTCATGGGAAATAGATGGGGAAACAGTGGCAACAGTGTCAGACTTTAATTTTTTGGGCTCCCAAATCGCTGCAGATGGTGACTGCAGACATGAAATTAAAAGACGCTTACTCCTTGGAAGAAAAGTTATGACCAACCTAGATAGCATATTCAAAAGCAGAGACATTACCAACTACGGTCCGTCTAGTCAAGGCTATGGTTTTTCCAGTAGTCATGTATGGATGTGAGAGTTGGACTGTGAAGAAGGCCGAGCGCTGAAAATTGATGCTTTTGAACTGTGGTGTTGGAGAAGACTCTTGAGAGTCCCTTGGACTGCAAGGAGATCCAACCAGTCCATTCTAAAGGAGATCAGCCCTGGGATTTCTTTGGAAGGAGTGATGCTAAAGCTGAAACTCCAGTACTTTGGCCGCCTCATGTGAAGAGTTGACTCATTGGAAAAGACTCTGATGCTGGGAGGGATTGGGGGTAGGAGGAGAAGGGGACGACAGAGAATGAGATGGCTGGATGGCATCACGGACTCGATGGACGTGAATCTGAGTGAACTCCAGGATTTGGTGATGGACAAGGAGGTGTGGCGTGCTGCAATTCACGGGGTCGCAAAGAGTCGGACACGACTGAGCGACTGAACTGAACTGAACTGATAGATGTTCCAGAAATTGGATGAAATTCCTGGGAATTTGAAGTGTCCTGATATGTTTTCAGTAGTAATTAAAGTTATTACCAAAATAACCAAAATTTCTCATCAATTCCATTATAATTAACTCTCATCAGATCTTTAACAAGCATTTTTTAAAAATATAAATTTATTTATTTTAATTGGAGGTTAATTACTTTACAATATTGTATTGGTTTTGCCATATATCAACATGAATCCGCCACGGGTATACACGTAAGTCTTTATACAGTTACTGGGCTTCCCACGTGGCTTGGTGGTTTAAAAAAAAAAAATCTGCCTGCTAATGCAGGAGACACAGCAGATGGGGATATCCCTGGGTCAGGAAGATCCCCTGGAGGAGGAAATGGCAACCTGCTCCAGTATTCTTGCCTGGAAAATCCCATGGGCAGAAGAGCCTGGTGGGCTACAATCCATGGGGTCTCAGAGTTGGACATGATGGAGCACACATGTACATTGTTTTACTCTGATGCTTTTGCAAAATTGTTCTGCAAAGTACTTTCATCTTCAAGAGATTCACGGAAAGAACAGGTTTCTGATAACTTTAAGATCATAAAGCTGAACTGGGTAAGAGTTTCCAGAACTAATGGAAAAACTGGATTCAAGCAGAACAAGTATTAATTACATGGGTCTGAATGAATTGAGGAGGATGATTATAATTTTTAATGACTTTGATCGAAACATTGCTGGTTCTTTAATGTTTTGTTTTTCCAGATATAAGAAAAGCTTTTCTCTTAGCTATCTGTGACATGGTGCAATTTGGTTAAGTATCCCTTTGTAAGCAAAGAGGCAGCATGTACTTTTTCTCCCTGCCTGATCCTTCCATAATTGAGAAACTCTTAGGTATTCTTTTTATGGCAATATCGTTAGTTGTTTGCCTAAGTTCAATAAGGATCCGTTTGTTCTCCTTGTGACAGAACATAGAAACATTGGCTGTATTACCAAGGCTTTGATAGGAATGATGGATTTGAGAGAGACGTGCATAGACTCAGATATGACCAGATAGTTTTAAGGTATTAAGGTTGACTTCATGGAGCCAATAAAGCCTCTTGGAAAACTGACCTAGTACCTTGCTTACTGGATTCCTGGCAACCTTATCAGGTGAGTAAGGAAGGTCACTTCCTGGCAGGCTCATAAAGCTAGATGTTTTGAGGATCTCAAGAAGAGAGGAATTCACACAAGCTCTAGGCAAAATATAGGCTAGACTTCCTGTTCTCAGAGGCTTTTAAAAGTTTAAGCTGAGATTTCTTATGCAAAGTTCCAGCAAATGTATCTTAAAAAGAATTTAAACTTAAGTTCAGTACTGAAATTAAAAGTAACACCCAGTCACTGTTCTTGCTGCACTTATATAAATAGCAAGCCCAACTTTAATACAAACAAATTAGTTTTACTGTGATAATCTTGGTTAAAATAATGGGGGTGATTGTAGAGAGAAAAATTATGTTTGCACCTTTGTAGATACTAGATTTTAGTCTGTTAACTGTCTTTGATCTTTCAAGTTTTGTTATATACCTGTAAACTGGACTGGATCCTCAGTTCTTTTAGTTTCCTCAAATATCTGGCTATAACTCTGAACTAATGTTTCCAGTTTTCTCCCACCCTTCTGATTTGGAATCCACAAGAATAAAGCTGCTCTTAAGTTTTCTTGCAAGGGACTATACCAGGTCTTCCTCATTTATCCAGATGGCAACCGAACTTCAGGAACTTAAACCTTGAGTACACATCTCACAGCTAAAGAACGCTCCGCCTGACAGCTGGTCCTGTGTAGACACTGGAGGGCTTCCCTGGTTGCTCAGATAGTAAAGAACCCACCTGCCAATACAGGAGACATAATAGACCTGGGTTTGATTCCTGGGTTGGGAAGATCCCCTGGAGGAGGGCATGGCAACCCCACTCCAGTATTCTTGCTTGGAGAATCCCCATGGACAGAGGAGCCTGACAGGCTACAGTCCATGGAGTTGCAAAGAGTCAGACATGACTAAGCACAGCATAGCACAGACACTGGAAATCAGACACCTCCAAATAAGAGGAAGAAAAGTAGCTAACATTGATGTAGACTGCTAAGATGCCAGATCAAAATTTCATACTTTAGCCAAACATGAAACCCTCTCTCCTTCTCTTTCTTTCCTTTACTCTGACATTGACCTGGAAAGTTAATGCCATCATCCTTATCTTCCAGGCCATTACTAATAGAGTTTACCTTTCGGACTGCTGGATTTGTCATCATAATTGCCTGTCTATGATGCTAGAGACATTACTTTGCCAGCAAAGGTCTGTATAGTCAAAGCTATGGTTTTTCCAGTAATCATGTATGGATATGAGAGTTGGCCCATAAAGAAGGCTGTGCATCAAAGATTTGATGCTTTTGAACTATGGTGTTGGAGAAGACTCTTGAGAGTTCCTGCAAGGAGATCAAACCAGTTAATCCTAAAGGAAATCAGTCCTGAATATTCACTGGGAGGACTGATGCTGAAGCTCCAATACTTTGGCCACCTGATGCAAAGAGCTGACTCATTAGAAAAGACCCTGATGCTGAGAAAGATTGAAGGCAGGAGGAGGAGGGGACGCCAGAAGATTGAGATGGTTGGATGGAATCACTGACTCAGTGGACATGAGTTTGAGCAAGCTCTGGGAGATAGTGAAGGACAGACAAGCCTGGTGGTCTGCAGTCCGTGAGATCACAAAGTCAGACATGACTGAGGGACTGAACAACAACATGATGCTAGAGACCCCTTGGTCCTCCCTGTGACCAATTTCTATTTTTGACTGATTCCCTGTCTTAGGAATCACTTAGAGTTTGACTTTTATGTCCAGAACATCCTGTGCCTTGTTTTACTTTTTTTCAGTTATAATGTATTTGCCCAATTATATACCAATATCTATGTAAATCATAGTACATTTGCACCCCCACACTTATGATTATCTATATCATATCTCCCCCAGTCATGAAAAGGTCTCACCAGCAGCATCGATCTTTGCAAGGAATTTAGAGCAACTTTTTATTCTGGGTTAGGAGGTTTAGTTTCCAGTTGTCCTGAAAACCTAACTGACCCCTGGCTTGAGTGGATACATGCAACAATCCATTAACAGTGCCACCTTGGCGGGAATGGCTTTGTTCCCTGACAGAATTTATCTTGGTGATGTTTGTCATTCTCCTTGGGCCAATGCATGCCCAGATGGCTGGTGCATAACTGTGCAATCAGTGCCTATTAGGTTAGCTAACTGTGCTCCTAACTGTCCACAGTCAAACTGAGACACCTCATTAAGGTGTTCATGATTCAGGACTCACTTCCCCTAGCAGGTCCCTACTTCTCTGGTTAGGAGTGAAGACAAGTGAGGCCATGATCAGGAATCTCAAACTCCTGAAAATACTACAGAATCTACTGCAAAAGCTATAGCCATTCAATAGACATCTTTAGACTCTCTAAGTTTGCTCTTGATAAAAAGATGACCCTTGATTATCTTTTAGCTGATCAAGGAGTTGTTTGTGCTGTGACCAGAACCACTTGGTGCACCTGGATTAACACTTCTGAAGTTGAAACTCAGCTGTATAAGATCACTGAATAAGCCACTGGTTTGAGAAAGTAACTTCTTCAACAGGTTCTTTCCTTGATGTGTTTGATTTTGATTGGTTTGGGTCTTGGAAACCATGACTCTGAAGTGCACTCCAGACTTTGGGAATCGTCCTGCTTATCATAGTCACAGTAGTCCCCCTGGTGTGCTGTGTTCTCAGAATTGTAAAAATGCATGGTGGTGGCTGCTCACCACCAAGCAAATGTTTTAAGACTAGAATGTCAGAAAAGAATGAAGGGAATGACCAGCTAAAAATTGTGAAGCAGAAGTCATGACCTGTGAATGCCACAGAAATGCAGCAAAGAAAGTCATGACCTGTGAATACCACACAGAAGATCAGCAAAAAACTGGGAACTTCAGAGTGATAGCTGGAAGTGACACTAATGCCTTAAATTTTGATCACATCTTCTAGTTAAGCTGAGGGTCTGATCAGAAGGGGGAATTGTTAAAAAACAAGAGGCTCTGACTGGAGTCACTTATACTAAAGCCCACATCACCGAACTGAGACCTAATACCCAACCTAATTGCAGTTTCATCCTCTCCTAGAAATGTAATTTCCAGTCTGTCTGCAATTGTTTGGTCAGCAGTAGTGAAGTAATCCACCTCATAGACCCCTGCAGTCCCCACAAAAAAGGTGACCTTGCCTGAAACAATTCACTCATCACTAGTAATTTCTTTGTCCCTCCACCTTCTGCTTATTAACAGGCTTCCATTTTGTACAGCTCTTCAGAGCTCCTTTCTATATGCTAGATGGGATGCTGCCCAATTTATGAATTGTTAAATAAAATCATTAAGATCTTTCAAACTTAAATTTTGTTATTTAGCAGGTATATTGTACATTCTTTTTTGTTGCCTTAAAAAAAAAACCCTTACTACATTTTAGAGGGTTTTCCATGTTGGTAAATATAAATTAGTTCAGTCCTACTGTATAGAGGTTCCATGTTCTGTTTAACCAAATCCTGTTGTTGGGTGTCTAAGGAATCTTGTTTTTCATTATTACATGTGATGCACATTGAATATACAGTTGAGTGGCAATTGAATAAATCAGTGTGAAGCACTTCACAGGGCACTTGGCAAATAATAAACTCTATTTAATATTATTTTTATATTGTCAAATTGCCCTGTATAAAGGTGAGCTAATTTACATTCCTGACAGCAGAGTGAGAGGGCTTAGTTTCCCTAAATTCTTGCCAATTCTTTGCATTTTTGCCTTTTGTATTTCTTTCTCTGTGAATTGCCTTTTCATGCTCTTTGATGGTTCTAATGTTTAATTCCTCATGGTTTAAAAATTTTAATGGGTTTCTGTACTGGAGCTATTAATCCTTGTAATATGAATAAAAAGTTACCTTTTCTTCTAGTTTCGTTGTTTGACATTTGGTTTTGTTTGGTTTAGCCACAGAGATGTTTTAAAGTTTAATACAGTTGAGTCTGTATTTTCCTTTAGAATTTTGGTCTTCACTGTTGTTTTTGGCCATGCCACACAGCTTGTGGGGTCTCAGTTCTCTGACCAGGGATTGAACCCATGCCTCCTGCAGCGGAAGCGCAGAGTCCAAAGCCCTGGGCCACCAGGGAAGCTCCTTGCTGTATTCCTTTGGAAAGTCTTTCCTACCTTAGGTTAGGTCTACCAGATTTCCTCTGAGGCTTCATTCTTTTGGAGTTTGGTGTTCCAAGTTCTACAGTGGAATTCACAACCCTAGAATACTTGAAACATGTGTGGGACAGGGGAATACTTTTATTAACTTTGAATCTACATGTGAAGATATAAGATATATTAAGAATGAGTGTCTTCTACCTTCTACCCATCCAAAAACTACTTTTGCTTTTTCATATTTTCTGCCTTTTTTTTTGCTTTCTTCTCTCTCTCTTTTTCTTTGGCCGTACCGCACAGCTTGTGGGATCTTAGTTTCTCAACCAAGGATTGAACCTGGACCCTCAGCGTGAACATGTGGAGTTCTAATCACTGGTCCACCAGGGAATTCCCTGCCTTGCTTTGCTTTCTAAAGAGAGGTTGTCTTTATCAGAGCTGTTCTTTTGGGGATCAAGCCAAAGAGAAATTGAGTTACATATACATTTATTTGGGCTTAATGGGATATAGTTATGTGGTTTGCTATGACTTCTGAATATAGTTAAGTTATTGCTGGCTGTATTCATGTAGGAATGACTTGCAGAAGCATTTCTGAAGTGGTAAATCTAAAGCTTATTTAAGATTAGTTATTACTTTAAAAACTCGACATGTAAAATCTTACAGCTCACATATAAAAGAAATGATAGAGGTTTTCCTCAATTTTACAACAACCCAGAAAATTGGCATGATATTAACCAGAGATGGTGAATTGTGAAGCTGAGGAAGACTTCTCCAAACTCTCAGAAACCGATGGCTCAGTGGTAAAGAAACTACCTGCTGATGCAGAAGTGCAGGAGACACAGGTTCGATCCCTGGGTCAGGAAGATCCCCTGGAGGAGGAAATGGCAACCTACTCCAGTATTCTTGCTTGGAAAATCCCATGGACAGGAGCCTGGTGGGCTACGGTTGATGGGGTCACAAAAAGTCAGACAGTGACTGCATGCAAACTCTCAGAAAAAACGGAATTGTTTTTCTACTCTATAGAAATTGTACTACAAAAGGTGTATTGGATGAAGAGGCGATCAAAAGTTATGCAGCTAGAAAATATAGGTAAAAGGGTAGCATGGAGATGTGTTAATTTAATTAGAGTTAATTAAATGAGAAAATAAATACTTTCAAAATTTTATGATGTTTGTGATGTTTGTCAGTTTTTAAAATGTGTGTTTCTTATGATTTATTGTCTGATTCTAAATAAATCTTTAGGATTGTACCTAATTTTGTACTTAAAGGAAGCCAATGTAACCCAAATGGTATAAGCTTTAGGCCCCACAAAACCTGGATCCGCCATGCTTGTGAGGTAAATATTGATGGTCATTTGGAGTGTCCCTTGTTACATATGATACTGGCTTGCTCAAACTAGCACAGGTAGTTTTAGAGCCAGGATCCAACCCTGAGTCTGACTTCAAAGCTTGTTTTTTTCCACTGTCTAAAACTGTCTTCTTTCAGATGAAAATGTATAATTATCAAGCCAAATAATAATATACTGAGTTCTTAGTATCAGACATTGATAGATATTTCATTTAAACTGTACAGTAATCCTATTATGTAAATATTATCATCCTTATTTTACAGGTGGGAATACTATGATTCAGAGAAGTGGTTTAAATTGTCCAGGCTCACACTAATAAGTGTACAGCTAATAAGTGGTAAAGCCAAGATTTGAATTCTAAAGTCTAAAATCTCGACTATGTTATAAACTGCTAGGGGAGAAAACTCAGGAGTCACTACCAAGGAAGACCCACTTGTCAGTTCTTTCCGTCAACCTCCAGATGGGTATAGAAGAGAACAGGTAATGCCTTCTCCAATCCAGATGTGAGTAGAGGGTCAATTCCTTCCCCCGCAGATTTTGGTACAACATCAGGATACCCCACATGCCTCCTCCTGCAAATCCTAGACAGTGTTCTGTCACTCATTGTGTTTGCCCTCTCTCATCTTCTCGACCTCAGCTTCTCAGTTGTGGTGTTCCTGATAGAGCAAGACGTGAACATGCCCCATCCAGGAGCTTTCTGACCTCTTCTTCAGGGCCTTATCACAGTTACTGCTGAGGGCCCAGTGCATTTACTGTAGCAACCCTGCCCTGCCTTCCATCTTTTTTGACTATTTAGTTGCTGTCAAAAATGGTTGCCAACACCTGGACTTCCGTGATCCCTTTTTCTTTGAGCCTAGATATATACCTGGATCATGTCACTTCTCACCTCACTTCTCAGCTTGGAAGCGAGCAGGGACCTCTGGGTCATAGCCTTTCCACATTCCAATATGAGATTTCAGTCGGCCCCTCTCAGTAGGGCAGGCTGAAGCTGAAACAAGCACTTTGAGGGCCTGTGAAAAAATGTGAGGCAGGGTGCGCCTTCTCCAAATAGAGCTTATTTGACTCAGGCAAGCTGAGGGAAAGCATTTTGCAGGTGTCTTCTCAATTCCACAGACTGAGCCTATACTTCCTTGACTCCTTCCTCCCCACTATCCCTAACTAGCTCATAGTTCATCTTTCTAGTGTAAAGGAGATGTCCTTTCCTCAATCAGCCCAGGTCTGTGATCCTTGCCTCCAGGGCACGAAATACTTGAGGACGTTGTCTGTATTGATGATTTGGTGCTACAGACTCCAATTTTTGAATTGGATCTTAAATCTCACCAGCTGACAGACTCCACTTGGCAAAAAGCTGTGATGATCTTTGCCCCTGTGTCTTTATGACATAACACAGATCTCAAGTTCTCAAACCAGGCCTTGGTAGCGGGGGACACCACATGGTAGAACAGTAAGCCAGGCAGCATGCCAATCTCCAAAAGTTCAAGAGGAAGGGCACATGAGAAAGGTTGGCCCAGGCAAAAACTAAACTTGGTTTGTTTGCTCTTTGAGGGGTCCTCCCACAAGGGCAGCTTTATTTTGAGATACAGCATAGTTGAACCCCAAGCACAAATCTTCCTGACTGACAGACTCTGGTATTTTGTACAAGCCTTCCCCTCCTTCTTTAACTCTGTGCTCTGCTTCTGATCTCAGGCACCAACTTGCGAGGTGTTTTGCAATCTTCCAATAGTCCTTCAACCAGCTGCTGTAGTGTCTACAGAATCCCCTCAGTGTTTAAAAATGTTGGGCCCTGGCCATTCCAGTCATTTTTCCACAGTCTGTGTCCAGCCTCTGATGTGATTTTATATGTCCAAAGCATTTTATTGAGGTCTGGCAGGACTGGCATTTGTCAAGGGACAGTTTTAGGCTGTCTCCCAGGTGATTCAGTAATAGTAATATAAGGAGCCATTGTTCCTTCCCTCCAAAGCTCTGCCAAATGTAATTATGCCATCTAAACAAATAAGCACCTCCAGGCAATTTATGTCACCAATTGCTTTTTCCATCAAACTCCTCAAGGTGTCTGGGGCTCCAGAGATGTGTGGGGCAGCCTTTCAAATAGGTAAAACTCTGTGGGACAGATGAAGCTGGCTTTACTTTGCCCCAGTCAGATGTAGGAATTCAACAATAGCGCTTTTCAAACACAGCACTAGAAATGATTGGTCCTCTGCCATGCAGCGGAGAAGGCAATGGCAACCCACTCCAGTACTCTTGCCTGGAAAATCCCATGGATGGAGGAGCCTGGTGGGCTGCAGTCCAGGGGGTCGCGAAGAGTCGGACATGACTGAGCGACTTCCCTTTCACTTTTCACTTTCATGCATTGGAGAAGGAAATGGCAACCCACTCCAGTGTTCTTGCCTGGAGAATCCCAGGGATAGGGGAGCCTGGTGGGCTGCCGTCTATGGGGTCGCACAGAGTCGGACACGACTGAAGTGACTTAGCAGCTGCCATGCAGTCTAGAGGTTAATCTGGACACAGAACTCACTCTTTCAAGCAGAGAAGGCTAATTAAGCATCTTATCCCCATCTATGTCCTGAGTCTGCCCTCTCCTATCATGAGCTTTTGTTCTTCTCCTTTTAATAATCATTATTCAGCTAAATAGTAGTTCTCAACCTTGACTGCCTATTATAATCCATGGAGTTTCTTCTAGAACATCTATCCCTGGACCCCACCCACCCCTAGAGATGGTAACATTTTCTAAACACCTACTCTCTACTAGGTCCTGTGCCCTGCCATAGAAGCAGAGGCAATTCAGTCATGATCCTTGCCTCCATGTAGCACATAGTTGAGGGACAGAGACAGATAAATTAAAAAGTACAATTCAGCGAGAAATCAGTGTAACTCCATGTTCTTTTCTTTATCTTGTTTCGCATAGAACTGTGCCAGTACACCTAAGGTGAACATGGATTTTTTAAAAAACAAGTCCTAGTATAACAGGAGATGAGGGCTTTCTTGAGTTCTTGGGTGACATAAATTGAGAATTTAAAAAAATACTAAAATGTACACAAATGCCCATAGAAATTTTATTTGTAATAGCCAAAAACTGGAAGCAGTGCAACTGTCCTTCAGTGGCTGAATGGTTGCACATACTGTCACATCCATACTTTGGAATACTACTTAGCAAGAAAAAGTAATAAACTATGAATACATATGACAACCTGGATGAATCACCAAATTACAGTGAGTAAGAACGTCTGATCCCAAAAGGTTACATCCTGTGTGATTCCATTTATACAACATTTTTGAAGGGACAAAATTATAGAGATGGACAAACGTTTAGTGGTTGCTAGAGGTTAGAGAATTGGAGAGGGAGGCATGAAGTATCCTTGCGGTAATGAAAATATTCTATATCTTCATTGTAGTGGTGGTTATGCAAGGCTATACATGTCATAAAATTATATAGAGCTAAACACTCATCCGTACACACACTCAGACATGAATACATGTACAATTGGTGAAATCTGAATAAGCACTGTGAATTATATCAATGTCAATTTCCAGTTTTGATGTTGCATTATAGTTATATAAGATGCTAACATTGGGGATACTGAAGAAACAGTGCATGGGACTTCCCTGTACATTTCTTGCAACCTTCTTTGAAGGTACAATGATTTTTAAAAAATAATACGAGAAATTATTAACCAGAAATCAAAAGGATTAAAAATGTTAGCCACATTTATAAATGCAAAACCATTAAATGGCTAAAATAGGAGAAGCTGGGACATACTCTTTGATGTTATAAGGAAGACAAACAGTCCTCAGGGAATGTGAAATTTAAAAAGCATAAGTTTTATTGTTTTGTAATAATTAAAAAATGTTTCTTCAGGAAAATTTAGATCATGTAGCTCAAAAAAGGTCATTAGTAATCCTATCATTCTGACATAATCATTTTCTTTCACCATTTAGGGTATATATCTTTTTAATCTTTTTTCTATGCATAAAATTTAAAAAATTTCACAATCAGCAGTGAATAGATATTTCCTGTCTTTAAAGAGTCTTGTATTAATATAACTTTAATGTATATGTAATTTTCTATCATGTGGATGCAGAATGAATTATTTGCCCAGTCCTCTATTTTGGATAGATTGCTTTCAGGTTTTTGGTATTTCATTATGCTTGCATCTTTGTGTATATCTCTGATTATTTCATTAGAAAAAATTCTTAGGAGCAAAATTCCTGGGTCAAGGATTATATACAATTTTAAAGCTTTTGCTATGTTTGGCTAAATTGCCAGCCAGAAAGGTTGTATGAATGTTTTGCCTCTGCTTTTTCCTGAGCATATGCTTCATTGCTAATGTTAGCAACTGGATACCCACTGTGGCAATTCTTCTGTTCCTTGTACAGTGTTACAGGATGTAGCACAATGCTAGGTGCACACTAAACCCTCAAAAATATTTGTTGATCTAATATCCTCCATAGTGCACACTCTGAAGCTCTTATTTGTGGTTGATGGGAAACAAAATCATCAAAATATTAATGTTTTAACTCCAAATTATATCACTGAGATCTAGTAATGAGTAGGAACTTGAGGGAGCAAATAGGTACATTTTGATAGAGGGGAAGGACTTGGGGAAAGCCTGGAGTTTCCAAAGTCGAAAGCAGAAACCATCTGAGCTTTCTGGGAGCAGACTGAAGGGGTC
Source organism: Capricornis sumatraensis (assembly GCF_032405125.1). NCBI lineage: Eukaryota > Metazoa > Chordata > Mammalia > Artiodactyla > Bovidae > Capricornis > Capricornis sumatraensis. The sequence goes on along the minus strand of NC_091092.1, from coordinate 37,553,295 downwards.
TGAACAACAGTTTTGAGGTTTACTAAAAAGGGTAGTTGTTGGGAGGTGCCTGTTATGTGCATCCCACAACTTCACTCCTTTAAGTCCTCAGGGTGTCAATAGACCTGGTGGCCTTTATGTAAAGCAGTGTGCAAACTTCTCCCAGTGGAAGCCTGGTGATAATTATTCTGAATTGTGCTTTTATTGTTCACGTGTAGTGGGGAGGGCACAGGTTTATCTAAGTTTCTCTCTTTGTGTCTTCCATGTGGTTCTTACCCATGAAGTGGGACCAGTGGCCAGAGGCCTGGGCTTCCCATTGTTGCTGCTTCCTCCACCCTCTGCTTGAAATACAAACAGGGTGGACCACCTCCCAGGCCTCAGGGCTCTCTGGGAAGAGCCCACCACCCTTTCAGAAAAGACTAGGACATGGTCAGTTCTATTAATCAGCAGATACGATTAAACAATAAAAATATGTAAGCACTCAAAAAATTAAAACAGATTCTTCTTGGATGACTTTATATCATCTTATTTAATCTAACAACCTAGTAAGGTAGATCCTTATTATCCTCATTTAACAGTTGAGGAAGTGGACTTAATTAATTTACTTGGATCACCCAGATAGTATGTTGTAGATCTAGGATTTGAAATTGAATTTGAAATCCCATCTATTTGATTGTGAACACCTGCTCCTAGCCACTGCCTGATTGAAGCACAAAGAGTGATGTGTTCTTCCTGAGTCTGTTTACTGGTTTGCATGTCTTACTTAGATTCCACCACTGGAGATTCAATCCCTTGCCTCATGAAGGCTTTTCCTACCCCAAGGTCCTTTTTAAAAAGGTATCTACTCAAAGGAGTAGCAGTGGCTTAAGCACATCAGATAACATTAGTGGAGAAAAATGGGCTGTTAGCTAATTCTCCCAAACAAAGGACATGGGAAATTAATTCTGTTTCCTCAAGGTAATCAGGGAGTTATGGAGAGTTAGGGACACAGAAGTCCAAAGAAGGATAGATTAGATCAAGTGTATTATATTGGTACCCTCAGAGGTTTGCTACCATTTAGATAGCCAGCACTTTGGGACTGACTCTATTGTTTCTGCATGCCAGATGATGCTATTAGCATGTTAAGTAAACAATACATTTTAACCTTCAGAAGCCCCATTCAATGTTCTGTAGCTTTCTCGCCTTCTTCAAAGTTCCCTTTATTTCTCAAGATTACAGGAAGATTCAATCATGTTTATATATCATGAGGGCATTTTCTCCCTAGCAGTCTGAGACACCATGTTGTCACAGGCCCTTTGATATTCTGGTTTTGGTGTACTTGTTAATAGGTACTTGTTCAGACTAATCAATGATCTTTCTGTAAGATGTACCAGTAATATTGGTAAGTGCATGTTATATTCCAGACACTGTACTAAGCACTTTCCATGTGTGATCTCATTAAAGTCTCATGAGTCTGAGAACAAACTCTGTCCCAGAAAAGGCCAATTTGTTCAAAGTAGCAAAGAGTAGCAGAATGAGGACTTAGTTCTAGTATGAGTTCAGAGTCTCATAACTCTGCCTGTGGTAACTAGTTATATTATAATAAGTGATACATATAATAATATATAGGAGCTCTGAAAAAAGGTGGTAGGATATTTACTGATGAACAGTGTTGATTTTGCTTAGGCCCCAAATGGAGTCATTTATGCTAAACCCCACACCAGCAAACCAAGACTTAATACCTAACCTGACTACAGTTTCAGCTTCTCCCCACAATGTAACCTGTAACCAGTCAATCTGGAATTACCTGGTCAGTACTAGTGAGGTTGTCTTCCCAATAGACCCCCACCGCTCCTCTTAGGCATGTGATCTTGCCTGACATGATCCACTCTCTTCTAGTAACTTCCTTCCGTCCCCACCCCTTCCTGCCTTTAAAAACCTTGCTTTTCCCACAGCTTTTTGGAGCTCCTGTTTGCTAGATGGGATGCTGTCTGATTCATGAATCATTGACTAGAGCCAGTTTGATCTTTAAATTTATTCAGTTGAATTTTGTGTTTTAAAAGTTGGTTCCTGGAGGAATAACTATCAGTGAAATAGCACATTAATAATAGTAACAATATTTAATATAATTAAATAATTATTACTTTTATTTTTATTTGTAGCAGTAGTTAACATCACCATCATTCAACAGATATTCATTGAGTGCTTCCTATATATCAAGCGTTGGGTGAAGTTCTGTGGATGTAAAAGGAAGCAAAAAATACACATTCCTTGCTTTCTTGGTGCTTATAGTTTAGTAGCAGAAACAGACATGAAACAGTCATGTTGACTATATAATTATAGAGATAAGTGATGAGAAGGGAAATAATATGGTTCTTAGTCAGAAAATAACAAAAGAACCTGAAATAGATGGTGAATAGGATCAGGAACAGCTTTCCTGAAGAGAAGGATGGATGATCTGGAATAAACCAAGTGAGCAGGGGATGGAACTTGAGCTAAAATGCACATCTCAGGGAGAGGAATGGCTTTCACATATATCTTATGGATTTCGTCTCTTAAGAGCAGTGAGAAGTGATTGACAGGTTTTAAGCAAATGTGTCATGATCAGATTCACATTTTAGTAAGATTACTCAAGCTGCTGCAGGGATAATGGAGTGGAGGGGAGCAAAGGTAGAAGTTAGGGACCAGTTAGCAATAGCCCAAGGTAGATGTGGTGACTTAGACTAGGGTGGTGGCAGTGGAGGTAGACATGAATTTTGGAGATGTGAATGAAAAACTGGCCTGCCATATCAGCAAAGTAAGGATGCTATGGCCATCAAACCAACAGCCACTAGCCTGCCTCATGGTGAGCCCTGAGGGAACTCAGGATGGAGACAAAGTTCAGTTCAGTTCAGTCGCTCAGTCGTGTCCGACTCTTAGTGACCCCATGAATCGCAGCACGCCAGGCCTCCCTGTCCATCACCAACTCCCAGAGTTCACTCAGACTTACGTCCTTCGAGTCAGTGATGCCATCCAGCCATCTCATCCTCGGTCATCCCCTTCTCCTCCTGCCCCCAATCCCTCCCAGCATCAGAGTCTTTTCCAATGTGTCAACTCTTCGCATGAGGTGGCCAAAGTACTGGAGTTTCAGCTTCAGCATCACTCCTTCCAAAGAACACCCAGGACTGATCTCCTTCAGAATGGATTGGTTGGATCTCCTTGCAGTCCAAGGGACTCTCAAGAGTCATCTCCAACACCACAGTTCAAAAGCATCAATTCTTCGGTGCTCGGCCTTCTTCACAGTCCCACTCTCACATCCATACGTGACCACAGGAAAAACCATAGCCTTGACTAGACGGACCTTAGTTGACAAAATAATGTCTCTGCTTTTGAATATACTATCTAGGTTGGTCATAACTTTTCTTTCAAGGAGTGTTTTTTAATTTCATGGCTGCAGTGATTTTGGAGGCCCCAAAAATAAAGTCTGCCACTGTTTCTACTGTTTCCCCATCTATTTCCCATGAAGTGATGGGACCAGATGCCATGATCTTCATTTTCTGAATGTTGAGCTTTAATCCAACTTTTTTGCTCTCCTCTTTCACTTTCATCAAGAGGCTTTTTAGCTCCTCTTCACTTTCTGTCCAGAAGGATGGTGTCGTCTGCATATCTGAGGTTATTGATATTTCTCCCGGCAATCTTGATTCCAGCTTGTGCTTCTTCCAGTCCAGCGTTTCTCATGATGTACTCTGCATAGAAGTTAAATAAGCAGGGTGACAATATACAGCCTTGACGTACTCCTTTTCCTATTTGGAACCAGCCTGTTGTTCCATGTCCAGTTCTAACTGTTGCTTCCTAACCTGCATACAGATGTCTCAAGAGGCAGGTCAGGTGGTCTGGTATTCCCATCTCTCTCAGAATTTTCCAGTTTATTGTGATCCACACAGTCAAAGGCTTTGGCATAGTCAAGAAAGCAGAAATAGATGTTTTTCTGGAACTCTCTTGCTTTTTCCATGATCCGGCGGATGTTGGCAATTTGATCTCTGGTTCCTCTGCCTTTTCTAAAACTAGCTTGAACATCTGGAAGTTCACGATTCACGTATTGCTGAAGCCTGGCTTGGAGAATTTTGAGCATTACTTTACTAGCATGTGAGATGAGTGCAATTGTGAAGTAGTTTGAGCATTCTTTGGCATTGCCTTTCTTTGGGACTGGAATGAAAACTGACGTTTTCCAGTCCTGTGGCCACTGCTGAGTTTTCCAAATTTGCTGGCATATTGAGTGTAGCACTTTCACAGCATCATCTTTCAGGATTTGAAATAGCTCAACTGGAATTCCATCACCGCCACTAGCTTTGTTTGTAGTGATGCTTCCTAAGGCCCACTTGACTTCACATTCCAGGATGTCTGGCTCTAGATGAGTGATCACACCATCGTGATTATCTGGGTCATGAAGATCTTTTTTGTACAGTTCTTCCATGTATTCTTGCCACCTCTTCTTAATATCTTCTGCTTCTGTTAGGTCGATACCATTTCTGTCCTTTATCGAGCCCATCTTTGCATGAAATGTTCCCTTGGTATCTCTAATTTTCTTGAAGAGATCTCTAGTCTTTCCCATTCTGTTGTTTTCCTCTATTTCTTTGCATTGATCACTGAAGAAGGCTTTCTTATCTCTTCTTGCTATTCTTTGGAACTCTGCATTCAGATGCTTATATCTTTCCTTTTCTCCTTTGTTTTTCACCTCTCTTCTTTTCACAGCTATTTGTAAGGCCTAGCTTACCTTTATTCAGGCAAGGAGGGGCGACAGTTGGCCTAATGGCCAGGCTGAGCGCAGAGAGGGATCAGGGAGGCTCCGTATTTATAGGCAGGTTTGTGGAAGTGATAAGGCGGGATGTTTTGGGTATTCTTTAGTTGAGATGGCATTTGTAGTTGGGCAGGGGGTGATAAGTCTTCTGGGCAGGTGTAGGGGGTGGAAGGTTTCTGGACAGGGGATGATAAGTCCAAGATAGATGCAACTGGCCTGGAGCATCAGGGTGGGACCTAAAGTTCTGTTTTGTTTTCTCTGAAGTTAGATGATTTAGCAAGGGCCTTTGAAACTGTTGTTTTCTTTTCTAGGCCCCAAAGATTCCTTCATTCCAGACCCTGAAATCATTAAAGAAAATGTGAAAAAGGACACCATATCTCTCTAGCTACTTCCTGCTGGATAGGGGCGACGATTTTGTGTTTGGAATGGAGGATTGTCCTAGGGCCCAGGGTCTCCTTTTTCTGAGCTTGGGGTGAGGCTCTCGAGAAGAAGAATGGTCATGACCTGATCTTGGGAGATGGCCTGAATCCATTCTTGAAGAAACCTTTGAAAGAGATTGAAGAGACAGGGTCCAAATAAGAGGAATAGAATGATAAGTAACAGTGGTCCTTGGAAAGGGAGCAACCAAGGGAGGACCTGTTGGAACAGGTTTTGGGGACCGTAAAGGTTTTGTAACTCTTTTCTGCAGCATTCAGTTTTATCTTTAAGTTCTTTGACTCTGCCGTGGACTATTCCCATTTCAAAGGCAGGTCCCTCCCTTTTCTGCGGTGAGAAGGTCCAGGGCTCGCCTATTTTGCAGGGCCACAGAAGCTAATGAGTTAATTTGTCTTTGGATTGAAACAAAGGACTCTCACTACCTGCTCCATGTCTTCATTAAGTTCTTGGGACAGCTTGTAGTAGAAATGGGCAGATTGGAGATGCCTCCAATCCCGGTGCCTAGGGCTGCTGCTATGCCAGTCCCAATCAGGAGCGGGGCTATGACAGCTTGTTTTTTCCTGTGGGAAAGTTCCCCTTGGGGGTAGACTATTTGTTTTACCTCTTCTTCTTTGCGGAATGTTAGGCCTGGGGTCAGGAAGACCAAGATGCAATGTCCAGGGGAGTCCAAGGGGAGACATGAGTATGCATAGGTCCCGCAGAGAATGAAGATTTCTGGATTGATGCAATTATTTGTGTTGTTCCAGAGAACCCAAATGGAACAGAAGGAGGGAGCGGAGTTTGTAAGCCCAGTGTAGTTGGGACTAGAGTAGTTAATACAGGTTAGGTTTGAAGAGGCTGAGAGTAGGACATTGCCAGAGACTGGCCCAATGAGTTGTGTAGTTTTTTGTTGAGAAGGGGAGGTATCGTTGCCCTGTGACAGCCAGGTTGAAGGTAAAGGCATTGCTCTGTGCGGTGAGGGAGACAGTGACATGCATGTCCAACACTGGGATGTGTGTTGGGTGCACTGGAAGAATTGGAAAGAAGAGTCGAGAAGGCGGGTAAGGTGTTGGTTGCCAGAGGGAGGTTTTAGGAGAGGCCGTTATTGGGAAAGGAGGTCTAGGCGTTTATAAGGCTCAGGGGTCGCCTGTAACTGGGAAATTATGTTCTTTATGACTTGTTCTTGTTTCTTTTCCCGATCTTGATCTAGTACCCCGCCCCTGTCTGAGTACCCCCAGTGGGTAATGGGATAGAAACATATGTTTCTTTCATTTGGCTTATGGCAGGTACTCACGAAACTCCCCCTCTCTTGTACTTGAACAGTGAGTAGGGATTTGGACTTCCCGCCCCCGAGGTTCATGGTGCGGGGCTTTGGAGCTGTGTTATAACATGAGGAATGTACATAGGAATAAATGTCAGAGCAGGGGCAGGGAGTAGCCAGAAGGCTGGGGAGTGCAGCAAGGATAAGGAACAGAGTCATGAGGCTGTTAGTTAGGCAGTGCAGAGGAAGTAGCGTCCTAGGAGTAGAACACAGCTAGCAATGTAGGCGATACCCACGGAAAGAGGAAGGATAGGTGGCCAGTCCTGAGGGGAGACGGTTACTAGGCCTATAGCAAGGATTAAGATTAAGAGTGCTGTTATAGTTAGAGAGACAGAGAGGCCAGTCAGGGCGAGGGGAAAAGGCCCCAAGTTGGTGGTTGCTTGAATCTGAGGAGGAACAGTGTTCATTAGGATGTAGAATGATGTAGAGAATGAGAGTAAAGAAATCAATTTCGTCTGGAGTCAGGTTGTGGAAGGTTCCCTGGAGCCACAGTTGAGACACCATTGTAGTCAGGTTTTTGAAGAAGGTTCCTGTTGGGGTGCTGGTCCACAGGTCTTGTAGTAGTTGGTTCAGGAACAGTTGTAGGTTCAGGAGAGTACAGGTCATTCAGTGTCTTCTTGGATGGTCAACATAGGTTGTCGCCGGGTGATTTTTAAGGAGGTGGGTCCTGTGAGGGAGACCTGATAGGTGTCATTTAAGGAGGGCAGTGCAGGATCGGAGGTGACCCGTTTTAGGCAAGAGAGGTGTACCCAGGAGGTGACCTTCTCAAGTTTAGCAGCAGTTGGGGTAAGGAGGATGATTTTGAATGGTCCCTGCCACTTTGGGGTTAGGTCACCCTGGGGATTATCAGACAGATAGACCATGCCCCCAATTTGTAAAGGGGGCAGGGAGGTTTGGGGGTCAGGGGCAGGCAAGTTGTGGTTGATGTATTTCCAGAGGGCATTGCGGAGTTCCACCAGCAGAAGAGTGTAAGAAGCTTGGTATGGGAGGAGGTTCGGGGGGGGAGTCCAGGAGGGAGCATGGACCTTCCATACATCACCTCAAAGGGGCTCAGCCCCAGGGGCTTTCTGGGCAAAGCCCGTATTCTGAGGAGAACAATTGGCAAAAGTTTAGTCCAATCCAGATGTACTTCGAGGGTTAGTTTGGTAAGAGTTTCTTTGATTTTTCTATTCATGCTTTCTACCTTTCCTGAGGACAGGGGACGGTATGGAATATGAAATTTCCAGAGTATCTGTAAGAATTGGACAAGTTGTTGGGGGACCTTGGATGTAAATTCCGGGCCATTATCAGACTGTAGGGATGAAGGCAGGCCAAACCTGGGGATAATTTCTGTGAGGAAGATTTGGGCCATGGTGTGGGCTCTTTTGTTTGTAGTGGGAAATGCTTCTCCCCATCCCGAAAAGGTGTCCACAAGGACCAGGAGGTATCTGACTCTCTGGACCGGAGGCATATGAGTAAAGTCTATCTGCCAGTCCTGTGCTGGGAGACTGCCTCCCATTTGATGGGTTGGAAAGGATGTTGGTTTAAGGTTGGAATTGGGGTTAGTACGTTGACATGTTTGACAGGAGCAGGTAGGGTTATCTAAATATTGTTGGTCAGCATTGGATATGGGGAAGTGGTTACAGAGGAACTGTTGCAATGTCTTGGACGAGGGATTAAAAAGTGAGTGTAGATAAGAGAGGATTTCTCTGGTGGTGGGAGGGTCGGATGGAGTCAGGGCTAAGATGACAGGCGACTGGAGGGAGGGATGGGACAGGGCTATCTCCTTTGCCTTCTGGTCTGCAGCATTGTTGTAGGCTGATATGAGACTTCCTTTTTGATGTCCCCTACAGTGGAGGATGGTGGCTTTGTTTGGTAAGAGTGCTGCCTCTAGAAGTTTGTGGATCATGTCTGAATTAATAAAGGGGGATCCCTTTTGGGTTAGGAAACCTCTTTCTCTCCATATTAGGATGTTTGAGTGAAGTATGTTATAGGCATATTTGGAGTCTGTGTGGATGTTAACCATTAGATTTTTAGCCAGAGTTAAAGCTCTGGTTTGCCTTGGAAACGAACAGAGATCATTCTGTTGTTTTTGAGATTGCATCCAAGTACTGCATTTCGGACTCTTGTTGACCATGATGGCTACTCCATTTCTTCTGAGGGATTCCTGCCCGCAGTAGTAGATATAATGGTCATCTGAGTTAAATTCACTCATTCCAGTCCATTTTAGTTCGCTGACTCCTAGAATGTCGACGTTCACTCTTGCCATCTCCTGTTTGACCACTTCCAATTTGCCTTGATTCATGGACCTGACATTCCAGGTTCCTATGCAATATTGCTCTTTACAGCATCGGACCTTGCTTCTATCACCAGTCACATCTACAACTGGGTATTGTTTTTGTTTTGGCTCCATCCCTTCATTCTTTCTGGAGTTATTTCTCCAGTGATCTCCAGTAGCATATTGGGCACCTACTTACCTGGGGAGTTCCTCTTTCAGTATCCTATCATTTTGCCTTTTCATACTGTTCATGGGGTTCTCAAGGCAAGAATACTGAAGTGGTTTGCCATTCCCTTCTCCAGTGGACCACATTCTGTCAGACCTCTCCACCATGACCTGCCTGTCTTGGGTTGCCCCGTGGGCGTGGCTTAGTTTCATTGAGTTAGACAAGGCTGTGGTCCTAGTGTGATTAGATTGACTAGTTTTCTGTGATTATGGTTTCAGTGTGTCTGCCCTCTGGTGCCCTTTTGCAACACCTACCATCTTACTTGGGTTTCTCTTACCTTGGGCATGGGGTATCTCTTCATGGCTGCTCCAGCAAAGCACAGCTGGTGCTCCTTAGCTTGGACGAGGGGTATCTCCTCACTGCTGCCCTTCCTGACCTTCAACGTGGGATAGCTCCTCTAAGCCTGCGCAGCCACCGATCCTTGGACGTGGGGTCGCTCCTCCCGGCCACCACCCCGACCTTGGACGCGGGGTAGCTCCTCTCGGCCGCTGTCCCGGCCTTGGACGCAGGGTAGGTCCTCCCAGCCACCACCCCTGACCTCGGACTTGGGTAGCTCCTCTTGGCCATTCCTGCGCCGTCGCAGCCTGGCACTCTCGGCCACTGCCCCTGACCTCGGACATGGGGTAACTCCTCTTGGCCGCCGCCCTTCGGGCATGGGGTCCTCCAGGCTTCTGCCCTGACCTTGGACGTGGGGTAGCTCCTCTCGGCTGCCCTTAGTGCGCTGGTCACAGCTGCCTGTGCTCACAGTAATCCAAGTCTATGCCCCAACCAGTAACGCTGAAGAAGCTGAAGTTCAACGGTTCTAAAGACCTACAAGACCTTTTAGAACTCACACCCCAAAAAGATGTCCTTTTCATTATAGGGGACTGGAATGCAAAAGTAGGAAGTCAAGAAACACCTGGAGTAACAGGCAAATTTGGCCTTGGAATGAGGAATGAAGCAGGGCAAAGACTAATAGAGTTTTGCCAAGAAAATGCACTTGTCATAGAAAACACCCTCTTCCAACAACACAAGAGAAGACTCTACATATGGACATCACCAGATGGTCAACACCGAAATCAGATTGATTATATTCTTTGCAGCCAAAGATGGAGAAGCTCTATACAGTCAGCAAAAATAAGACCAGGAGCTGACTGTGGCTCAGATCATGAACTCCTTATTACCAAATTCAGACTTAAATTGAAGAAAGTAGGGAAAACCGCCGGAGGAGGCAGTGGCACCCCGCTCCAGTACTCTTGCCAGGAAAATCCCATGGACGGAAGAGCCTGGTGGGCTGTAGTCCATGGGGTCGCGAAGAGTCGGACATGACTGAGCGACTTCACTTTCACTTTTCACTTTCATGCATTGGAGAAGAAAATGGCAACCCACTCCTGTGTTCTTGCCTGGAGAATCCCAGGGATGGGGGAGCCTGATGGGCTGCCATCTATGGGGTCACACAGAGTCGGACATGACTGAAGCGACTTAGCAGCAGCAGCAGCAGCAGCAGCAGCAGCAGGGAAAACCACTAGACCATTCAGGTATGACCTAAATCAAATCCCTTAGGAGTATACAGTGGAAGTGAGAAATAGATTTAAGGGCCTAGATCTGATAGAGTGCCTGATGAACTATGGACAGAGGTTTGGGACATTATACAGGAGACAGGGATCAAGACCATCCCCATGGAAGAGAAATGGAAAAAAGCAAAATGGCTGTCTGGGGAGGCCTTACAAATAGCTGTGAAAAGAAGAGAAGCGAAAAGCAAAGGAGAAAAGGAAAGATATCAGCATCTGAATGCAGAGTTCCAAAGAATAGCAAGAAGAGATAAGAAAGCCTTCCTCAGCAATCAATGCAAAGAAATAGAGGAAAACAACAGAATGGAAAAGACTAGAGATCTCTTCAAGAAAATTAGAGATACCAAGGGAACATTTCATGCAAAGATGGGCGTGATAAAGGACAGAAATGGTATGGACCTAACAGAAGCAGAAGATATTAAGAAGAGGTGGCAAGAAGACACAGAAGAACTGTACAAAAAAGATCTTCATGACCCAGATAATCACGATGATGTGATCACTCACCTAGAGCCAGACATCCTGGAATGTGAAGTCAAGTGGGCCTTAGAAAGCATCACTACAAACAAAGCTAGTGGAGGTGATGGAATTCCAGTTGAGCTCTTTCAAATCCTGAAAGGTGACGCTGTGAAAGTGCTACACTCAATATGCCAGCAAATTTGGAAAACTCAGCAGTGGCCACAGGACTGGAAAACGTCAGTTTTCATTCCAGTCCCAAAGAAAGGCAATGCCAAAGAATGCTCAAACTACCTCACAATTGCACTCATCTCACATGCTAGTAAAGTAATGCTCAAAATTCTCCAAGCCAGGCTTCTGCAGTACGTGAACTGTGAACTTCCTGATGTTCAAGCTGGTTTTAGAAAAGGCAGAGGAACCAGAGATCAAATTGCCAACATCTGCTGGATCATGGGAAAAGCAAGAGAGTTCCAGAAAAACATCTATTTCTGCTTTCTTGACTATGTCAAAGCCTTTGACTGTGTGGATCACAATAAACTGTGGAAAATTCTGAGAGAGATGGGAATACCAGACCACCTGACCTGCCTCTTGAGACATCTGTATGCAGGTTAGGAAGCAACAGTTAGAACTGGACATGGAACAACAGGCTGGTTCCAAATAGGAAAAGGAGTACGTCAAGGCTGTATATTGTCACCCTGCTTATTTAACTTCTATGCAGAGTACATCATGAGAAACGCTGGACTGGAAGAAGCACAAGCTGGAATCAAGATTGCCAGGAGACATATCAATAACCTCAGATATGCAGATGACAGCACCTTTATGGCAGAATGTGAAGAGGAACTAAAAAGCCTCTTGATGAAAGTGAAAGAAGAGAGTGGAAAAAGTTGGATTAAAGCTCAACATTCAGAAAATGAAGATCATGGCATCTGGTCCCATCACTTCATGGCAAATAGATGGGGAAACAGTGGAAACTGTAATTTATTTTGGGGGGCTCCAAAATCACTGCAGATGGTGACTGCAGCCATGAAATTAAAAAACGCTTACTCCTTGGAAGGAAAGTTATGACCAACCTAGATAGCATATTCAAAAGCAGAGACATTACTTTGCCGACTAAGGTCCGTCTAGTCAAGGCTATGGTTTTTCCTGTGGTCATGTATGGATGTGAGAGTTGGACTGTGAAGAAAGCTGAGCGCCAAAGAATTGATGCTTTTGAACTGTGGTGTTGGAGAAGACTCTTGAGAGTCCCTTGGACTGCAAGGAGATCCAACCAGCCCATTCTGAAAGAGATCAGCCCTGGAATTTCTTTGGAAGGAGTGATGCTGAAGCTGAAACTCCAGTACATTGGCCACCTCATGCGAAGGGTTGACTCACTGGAAAAAACTCTGTTGCTGGGAGGGATTGGGGGCAGGAAGAGAAGGGGACGACAGAGGATGAGATGGCTGGATGGCATCACTGACTCGATGGACGTGAGTCTGAGTGAACTCTGGGAGTTGGTGATGGACAGGGAGGCCTGGCGTGCTTCGATTCATGGTGTTGCAAAGAGTCGGACATGACTGATCGACTGAACTGAACTGAACTGAATTGAACTGAAAGCTCTGGTGAGAGCTATCAGTTCTGCCTGTTGGGAGGTGGTGTGAGGTGGCAGAGGTGAAGCTTAAGTTTTCTGGGTTCCGTGATTGTGACAAAGGTCCCCCTGGATGAGGGCATATCCTTCTGCAAAGGGTGGCGATTTTTGAGAACTTCCATCAATAAACCAGTGTGGGGTGTCTGGGTCTAGGACGGGCTGACCTGTTAAATGTTGGAAGGGGTTTTGGGTAAGGTCTGCTATTAGGCTGCAGCTATGCAGGAGGGGTCTGTTGTAGAGGACATGGGTAATAAGCTGGCAGGGTTAAGGGGAGAGCAGGGGGAGAATGAGAGTTGAGGGTCGAGGAGAAAGGCATGTAGGGCCTGTACCCTGAAAGGGAGAAGGGAGAGGAAAGCCCGATGTGATAGTAAGTCTCGGAAGGTGTGTGGAGAAAAGACTGTTAAAGGGGCATGCCTAGAGAGTTTATTTGCTTCAGGTACGAGGGCTGTGATAGCCACCATGGCCTATATGCAGAGAGGCACCCCTTGCTCACCATGTCAAGCTGTTTTAATAGATAGGCTATGGGAGCCCAGGTGCCTCTGGCCCGCTGACACAGAAGTCCCGGGGCCTGTCTTTGGTTGGAATGTGTAAAGAGAAAGAATGGTCTGGTGTGATCTGGCAGGTGGAGACTTGGCACTCGGAGGGGGCTCTGGGTGAGCTGACGAAGAGGATTGGCCAGCGAGGAGGGTTTAAAGAGGGGCTCATCCAGACATCCTTTAGTTGCCTCATAGGGTGGCTTTGCAATGAGGGAGAAGTTAGGGATCCAGATACGGAAAAAGTTTAGGAGGCCGAAGATTGACAGGAATTCCCTTTTCGTTTTTGGAAGTGGACAGTTAATTAAGGCCTAGATTCTATCTGGGGGAATAGTTTTTTTGTTGATGAGATATGGAGAGCCCCAGGTAGGTGACGTTTGTCTGGACTATTTGGGCCTTAGATTGGGACACTCGATAACCCCAGGATCCCAGGGCCCCAAGGAGTTTGGCAGTATGTTGGAGGCAGAGTTTTCGGGTTGGGCTACAAAGAAGGAGGTCATCTATGTATTAGAGGAGATGACTTGGGGCTAGGTCGAGTGTCTGTAGGTCCTTTTGTAAAACCTGTCCAAAAGAGTGGGGACTGTTTCTGAACCCCTGGGGGAGAACTGTCCATGTTAGTTGTTGGGAAACATGAGTCTTGGGGTCTTGCCAGGTGAAGGCGAAAAGGGGCTGGGAGAGAGGGTGGAGGGGGATGGTGAAAAAGGCATCTTTGAGATCTAATACTGTGAAGTGGGTTGCAGTCGGGGGTATGGTAGACAGAAGGGTGTAAGGGTTAGGGACTACTGGGAATGTCGATGTGATGGCCTCATTGACTTTTCGCAGATCCTGGACCAGTTTCCAAGAGTTTGATCCCTTCTTTACTGCCAGAATAGGGGTATTGTGTGGTGAATGGGTAGGAATTAGGATAGAAGCTTGGAGAAGATGGTCTATGATAGGCTTAAGTCCCTTATGAGCCTCCGGGATGAGAGGGTACTGTTGTTGGGTGATTATAGTCGAGGGGTCTTTTAGGGTAATGTGGACTGGGGGATGATGTTTGGCTGTGAATGGGTGATCAGTGTCCCAGACTTGGGGGTCTAAGGCAGGTAGATCCAAGGGAAGGTCAGGGGTGAGGGATAGGGATGGTCCAGGTGCCATCTGCATGCAGAATATAGAGACTGTATCGAGGGGGGTATGGTAATAAAGACCCCTAATTTGGATAACAAATCTCTCCCTAGGAGTGTCATTGGGCACTGAGGCATTATGAGGAATGAGTGTATAAGGGTCGATTTTCCAAATTGACAGAGTAATGGAGGGCTGATTTTTGACCTTAGGGGAACTCCAGAAACCCCCTTGATTGTGAGTTCTGAGTCTTGAGTTGGCCAGAGTAGGAAGTTAAGAGTGAGAAAGTGGCTCCAGTGTCTACTATAAAAGAGGTCTTTTTTCCGGCCACTAACCCATCTACCCTAAGTTCTGAGCTCAAGTTCGGGACACGGGCTGGGGGGCTGGAACCCGGGCCCTGTCATTGGAACAACTCTCCCAGGGTTGGGCTGGGGTTCTGGAGAGAAGTGGGGATTTCCCCAGAGGCGCCAGGGCATCCCTGTGGACATTCCACTCTCCAGGTCTGGGAGGTGGGGACCTCTCCAGGGGTGCCATGGCGTCCCTGGGGACAGTCCATCTTCCAGTGTCCCCACTGGCCACAGGTTGGGCATGCTTTTGTGGGGGGCCGTGGGTTTGGGCATGCCTTTGCCCAGTGTCCTGACTGGTTGCATCGGAAGTTGTGTCAGGGCGGGGGGGTGGGGTGGCTCTTAAGCCCTGTTCTGGGATGAATTGGGCCAGCTTGATCTCTTCCCTTAATTGCTGCAGCCAAAAAGGCATATTTAGCTTTTCTCTCATGTTCTTTTTCTCTCTTAGCCTCCTCCTCTCTATTATTGAACACCTTGAAGGCTACTTCTAGAAGGTCTCTTTGGGGGGGTCTCAGGGCCCTTTTCTAGTTGTCAAAGCTTGCGTCTGATGTCAGGGGCGGACTGGCTGATAAATTGAACGTGAAGATAGAGTAACCCAGCAGGGGTGGTGATATCTAGGTTGGTATACTTCTGGACTGCCTCTGTGAGGCATGCCAAGAATAAGGTTGGATTTTCATCTTCCCTTTGGGTGATTTCTCTGACTTTATCATAATTGACATGGATATGAGTATTTTTCTTCATTCCTTCTAGAATGCAGGTAATCATATGATTGAGTCTCCTGATACCTGGGTCACCAGGCTGGTAAGTCCAGTGGGGATCTAACTGAGGCACCGCCTCATCAGCAACTGGGCTATCCCAGTCTTGGTTATGTAAATGATCAGCATAGGCTTTTGCCACTTGCCAGATATGGTCTTTTTTATCAGGGGTGAGAGTGGCATTTAGGATATAATATACGTCACTCCATGTGAGGTTATAGGCCTGGGAGAGTCTCAGGAATTCTTTTCTGTATCTGGTAGGATTTTCAGAAAATGATCCTAACTTTTCTTCTATCTGGCTCATATCTGACAATGAAAATGGCACATGGACTCGGGTGGGGCCCTCTGGTCCTGCCACCTCTCTCAGGGGAAATATGTTGGGTATGTGACCCCGTGTGGCAGTGGGGGAAGGAAGGGGAGAGGGGGAGTTGGGGAGATGGGGTAGCGGGGTCAAGGGGGAGTCAGGAGAGGTAGAGCCAGTAGGGGAGTTGGATGAAGGGGAAGGAGAGGGTTGTTGGGGTGGCGGGTAGGGAGGGGGCTTGTCCGAAGGGTCGAACTGCGGGGGTGCGGAAGGTCGCGGTCTGCGGTTAGTGGAGGAAGAAGAGCCCTTTTGCTTGGGAGGCAAGGTGCATAGAAGGACCTCGTGGGTGGAGCAGGCCTTGCATAGGGAGGGCCTGCTCTGAAGGGCCGAAAAGGCTTCGGCTTAGGGGACCTCTGACCACTTGTCATTCCATTTAAGGAAGTCGGTGAGATTTTGAAGAATGTTAAAGTCAAATGTGCTGGCTTCAGGCCAGCGGTCTTGATTGTCTAATTGGTATTGAGGCCAAATCTGTGTACAGAGTTGTTTTAAACGGTTAGCTTTGAGTTCAGTGAGAGAGTGGTTTGAGATTTTTGAGAACACAGGTCAGAGGGGAGTCTTTTGGGACAGATTGGCCAGACCCCATAATTGAAAGGCAAGCAGAGGCTCCTATTGAGAGCTCGAGTCGCAATAGGAGTTATGAGAAGAGAGCTCTGTGTAGAGGTGGAGCGTCCCCCACCATCGCCTACAGAGTGGTCCTGGGCCAGGGGTCCCTGGGACCCGGAGAGGACTGAGTTCTAGGGCGCCTCTAGAACACCGTCCGGATCTTACCTTAATCTAGGGTCCGGCTTGAGTGGAGTGTTGCATGTAGAGCAGTCGAATGGCAAGAGTTCCCTATTCCAGAGGTCGTCAGAGAGAGAGGGAGGGAGAGGGGGTAGAGCTGAGGCCTGGGGGTACGCAAAGCATCAATAAAGCCTTAGCCCAAGGCTTGCACTGCTCACGAAGGCACTGGGTGCCCCCTGAGGGGAACTTGAGCCCTGGCAGAAAAGTGAGCTCGGAGGATGTTCCAGCTCCCAGACTCCGGGAAAAGGGAAAACAATGAGAAGGAGGGAGAGAGAGAGTGAGATGAGTGTCTCGCCCCTTCCCGTGTTTCGGCACCAAGAATGTAAGGTATAGTTCAGGCCGAGGCAGAAAGAGGAAAGACGGCCTCAAAGAAGTAGGTTACCTTTATTCAGGCAAGGAGGGGCGACAGTCGGCCTAACGACCAGGCTGAGCACCAGGCTGAGCACGGAGAGGGATCAGGGAGGCTCCATATTTATAGGGAGGTGTGTGGAAGCGATAGGGGAACGTTAATCAGGCGGGATGTTTTGGATATTCTTTAGTTGAGATAGCATTTGTAGTTGGGCAGGGGGTGATAAGTCTTCTGGGCAGGTGTATTGGAAGGTTTCTGGACAGGGGGTGATAAGTCCCAAATAGATGCAACTGGCCTGGAGCATCAGGGCGGGACCTAAAGTTATGTTTTGTTTTCTCCGAAATTAGATGATTCAGCAAGGGCCTTTGAAACTGTTGTTTTCTTTTATAGGCCCAAAAGACTCCTTCAAAGGCTGTATATTGTCACCCTGCTTATTTAACTTATATGCATAGTACATCATGAGAAATGCTGGGCTGGAGGAAGCACAAGCTGGAATCAAGATTGCCAGGAGAAATATCAATAACCTCAGATATGTAGATGACACCACCCTTATGGCAGAAAGTGAAGAGGAACTAAAGAGCCTCTTGAAAGTGAAAGAGGAGAGTGAAAAAGCTGGCATAAAACTCAACATTCAAAAAATGAAGATCATGGCATCTGGGCCCATCACTTCATGGGAAATAGATGGGGAAACAGTGGAAACAGTGGCAGACTTTATTTTGGGGGGCTCCAAAATCACTGCAGATGATGACTGCAGCCACAAAATGAAGAGACGCTTGCTTCTTGGAAGAAAAGCTATGACCAACCTAGACAACATATTAAAAGGCAGAGACGTTACATTGCTGACAAAGGTCCATCTAGTCAAATCTTTGGCTTTTCCTATAGTCGTATATGGATGTGAGAGTTGGACCATAAAGAAAGCTGAGCACTGAAGAATTGATGCTTTTGAACTGTGGTGTTGGAGAAGACTCTTGAGAGTCCCTTGGACTGCAAGGAGATCAAACCAGTCAATCCTAAAGGAAATCAGTCCTGACTATTTATTGGAAAGACTGATGTTGAAGCTGAAGCTCCAATACTTTGGCCACCTGATGTGAATAGTGAGTCATCAAAAAAGACCCCGATGCTGGGAAAGATTAAAGGCAGGAGAAGGGGGTGACAGAGGATGAGATGGTTGGATTGCATCATCATCTCAATGGACATGAGTTTGAGCAAGCTCCGGGAGTTGGTGATGGACAGGGAAGCCTGGTGTGCTACAGTCCATGGGATCACAAAGAGTCAGACACGACTGAGTGAGTAAACAACAACAGGGAGATAACCTGACCCCACCTACCTGTGACACTTTTAAATTGTGTGGCAAGTGGCGCAGCGCCTGGTACCCCTCATCTGCTGTTTTGTTGTTGTTCAGTTGCCCAGTCGTGTCCAACTCTTTGTGACCCCATGGACTGCAGCACGCTAGGCCTCCCTGTCCCTCACCATCTCCCGGAGTTTGCCCAAGTTCATGTTCATTGCATGGGTAATGCCATCCAGACATCTCATCCTATGATGCCTTCTTCTCCTGCCATGAATTTTTCCTAGCATCAGACTTTTACATAGAGTCAGTTCTTTGCATCAGATGACTAAAATACTGGAGTTTCAGTTTCAGCATCAGTCCTTCCAACAAATATTCAGGGTTGATGTCCCTTAAGATTGACTGGTTTGATCTCCTTGCAGTCCAAGGGACTCTCAGGAGTCTTCTCCAGCACCACAGTTTGAAGGCATCAATTCTTTGGTGCTCAGCCTTCTTTACAGTCCAGCTCTCACAATTGTATGTGACCACTGGGAAGACCATAGCGTTGACTGTATGGATTTTTGTCTGCAGGGTAATGTCTCTGGTTTTCAACACACTGTCTAAGTTTGCCATAGCTTTCCTGGCTAGCCCAGAAATTCACATTTGGGGAGGCCCAAATCACAAGTAGATGTGACATCTTTGTTGACATGACAGGAGATATTCCATTTCACACCATCCATGAAATGACTATAAGGAAGTGGAACTAACATATCCACCCCACCCGTGGCTTGCCATTCTAGGAGATATTTGGAGGAATTAAACTGTCTTTTTACTTTGTTTCCTCACCACGCCCCTATCTCTGATCCATAAAAGAATCTGACATCCAGGCCCTGAGAAGATGGTTATTTTGCGGTGCTAGCCTGCCATCTTCTTGGTCAGCCAGCTCCCGAATGAAGTCCCTTCTTGGTCTTAACACCTTGTCTTGGATTCATTGACTTATCTTGCCATAAGCAATGTGAGTTTGGACTCTGTAACAAAGCCGTTTGCAATGCAGAAGCCACAGGAGATGTGGATTGGATCCCTGGGTGGGAAGATCCCCTGGACGAAGGCACAGCAACCCACTCCAGTTTTCTTGCCTGGAGAATCCCATAGACAGAGGAGCCTGGAGGGCTACAATCCATAGGGTTGCAAAGAGTTGGTCACGACTGAAGCAACTTAGCACGCATACACTACAGGCTTCATAGGGTCCTCAAGACACTGTATAACCTAGACTTTGCTGTCTTACATGTTGTGGTCTCCCAGCTGCCATTATGTGGAGAATTAGAGGCTCCTAGTCCTCTGTGTACCAGCTACAGTGGCCTTTCAGTTGCTTTCTACACCAGCTTCCTCTAGTCTCAGAGCCCTCTCTATTGCCCTGAAATACATTTCTCCTCTTTGTCTGGCTCATCCTTCCTTGGGGAATGGCTTGACCTATCAGACTGGATTAGACCTTCAGGTTATCTGCTCTCATAGCACTCTAGTTTTTACCCATTACAATTGTGTCTAGTTTCTTGTGGGATTATTTTTGGACTGTATCCCCTACAAAACTGTAAGCTTCCTAGAAGCGATCTTTTCTGGAGGAGGAGCTGTACAGCATGGCATGCCAGGATCTTAGTTCCCTGACCAGGGACTGAACCTGTGCCCTCCGCAGTGGAAGCGTGGAGTCTTAATCACTGGACTGCCAGGGAAGTCCCCATAGACTGGATCTTGTCTGTCTTGTTTATCCCCCTACTGCCAATGACAAGCGCAAGGTGTTACATATTAATACATATTTGTTGAATGAGTGGAGCATATGGAGTTTGTTAGCTGGCTTACTGTTAAACAGTGACAGATCTAGGACTTGAAGTAGAGCCCAAACTCTCACCACCATGCAGACCGTCACTGTTCGTGTTTGCAATAGAAACATATCAAAGGCCATGCAGAAATTGTTAGAGAACTTACAATTGGCTTTCTTTTTCCTCCCCACCCTCTTTTCCCCTTCTCTTCCTTCTTTCCTTCATCCCTCCCTTCTTTTTTCCCTGCCTCCCTCCCTGCCTGCCTCCCTGTCTTTCTCTTTCTTTTATAAGATTTGGAGGGGCTGTTAGAGGTCATCTTATCCAACCTGCACATTTCACAAATGACAGAGCTGAAGCTAGACTAAATTGCCTGCCCAAAGGCTACAGTTATTGGCAGACTAAACAGACAACTTTAGCTTTTATGGTGGGCATCATTCTAGCAAAATCAATGGAGATCTAATTTATTTCAATCTTGTTTACCCAATATCTATTTGGTGTAACCAGGTTAGTCTCATCATTGACCTGGACACATGTTTTTGCTCATTTCTGCCTCAGTAGCATTACCCACACACTGGTCCCTTTGCCTAGGATTTATTCTTACTTTCCAACCTATATATTAATACCATCGAATTTTATTAATCCTTCAAGCCTCAGCTCAATTTTCACCCCCTTCATGCAGACTTTCCTGCCCATTCCGGCTCATTGTCATTTCATACAGCAGTCTGTATCGCTCATTTGGTCTATAATCACACATTAACCTGTATTTTTATTTAAATATTCTCAGGTGTTTTTTCTTCTCCTCAGACTGCCCTTCCCCAAGCTCATCAAAGGCAGGAAACCATACCACATAGTGTGCTGCTTTTCTAATCCTTTTGATTTCTAGAAAAGCATTGGACATATAGTGGACATTCAGAGAATAATTCTTGAATGAATGAATGAATAAATGATGTAAACAAGAAAAAATGAAATGGTAAACTCTGCCATCTTGTGGCTATTGGTCTTTAGTGCTGCCATTTTCACAGCCTTTTTCAACGTTGAAATTAGAAAAGTGGCACATGGTAAGGAAGAAAGGTGATGGTGGCAAAGTGGGGAAGGTTTCTTTTGTTTTCTCAGTGTATCAGCAGCATGGTCACTGAAATGTTTTATAAGAGGAAAAAACCAAAACAAAAGCCAAACTAACTGTGTACCTAAGGACGGAACATAGACCTGGGGAATAGTGATTGGATTTCCTCCATGCTTAGAAAGGGACAAGTAACAGAGTCTATCCCAACATGTTCAACAGCCCAGAGTGCTGATCCGATGACCCACCTGCTTATTTAGGGGGTCTATGAAGAGGCCTTCCATAACAGTCATCTGGTGAAGAGAATTTCTGCCTTGGAGTTAACCCTTCTTGGATGCAGTCTGAGTTCTGCTGAGCAACAACCTCTCTTGTTTGTCTTTTTTATCAGTTAATTTACTGCCCAATTTAGTCCCAGCGCTGTTGTGAGGCTCTGTGAGATTACAAGCAGGAAAGTTCTTAGGAAAGTTTAGACAAAGTGATATATATCTCTCACATTTCCATAAAAAGAGAAATAATGGTTATACCGTACATTTATATAGCACCTAAATGATTGTAAAGTGCCTTTACAGCCATTATTTATTTTCAGTCTAAGATAGTAGGCAGGAAGGCTTTATTGCTCTCAATTTAAGATGAAGTTCAGAGTAACCGAACACACACTGAGGACATGGTACATGCTAGGCATGGTGATTGGTGCTTTCTAACTTCAGTTAGAGAAGTTCAGTGAGTTGCCCAAGATCTCCTGTTGTCCTTCGGTCCTGTCTAATTCCTTTCTGGAGCCATTTGCATTTAACTGTTCTTTCTCTTTTGTAGAATGAAACACTTTGCTTCCTGTTAAAAATATTTAAGGTCTCTAAAGCAGGTGCACCCAAAAGCACTTGGTGTGGGTTACTGTCCTCTAGTTAAGGCAGTGGTGCTCAGCCCTGGTTGTAAATCAACATCTCCTGGAGGATTAAAACAATTACCGGTGTCCTGGCCCCACAACACAGTAGTTACATTAGAGTCTGAGGGCAAAGCCTGGGAAAAAGTGTCTTTCTCTTTCTCTTTTCTTAAAAAAAATTATTTATTTTTGGCTGTTCTGGGTCTTCGTTGCTGCGAGGTCTTTTGTCTAGCTGGGGAGAGCAGGGGTTATTCTTTAGTTGTGGTTCATGGGCTTCTCATTGCAGTGGCTTCTCTTGTTGTGAAGCACAGGTTCAGTAATTACAGCTCCTGGGCTTTAGAGAGCAGGCTCAGTTGTTGGGGTGCATGGGCTTAGTTGCTTTGCGACATGTGGGATCTTCCCGGATCAGGGATTGAACCTGCATCTCCTGCATTGGCAGGAGGATTCTTTACCACTGAGCCACCAGGGAAGCCTTTTTCCTTCTCTTTGAAAGCTAATTCTAAGGTGCAGCCTGGGCTGAGAACCACATTGCTCTAGCAGAAAGTCAGACTCAACATTCTAAAACTCAGCCCAACTTTCTCAGAGACTGGTCGTGACAAACATCAAGAGCCTTCAATGCAGAAGAGGGAAGGGGAGTAAAGAAACATCTTAGAAATGTCATTTGTTGAATCTGATGTAAGTAGTGTAAGTGAACGGAACAGCAGTGACACAGGCAAACGATTAGAGCTAAAGAAGAACCAGGAAAGAGAGGACATGGATCTCACTTTGGGATAGAGAGGACATGGATCTCACTTTGGGGTAGAGAGAGGGTGGCAGACATCTCCTCACCTCAGAAGAGCAGATATCTTAAGTCCCTATTCATTCCTTCATTCATAAATCAAGTGTTTACTGAGCACCTCCTATATATCAGGCACTATTCTGGGTACTGGGGATATAGCCGTGAACAAGCCGGATACAGAGTTTAGAATCGTGGGACTTTCATTCTAGCTGTGGGTGCAGGGGAATAGTTCTGCTACGGTGTCCTGGTGACCTTGAATGTCTCCACACAGGCCACATAATGGAGGCTCAGGTGATCTCTATCAAGTCTTAGAGGATGGCTCTGTAATTCTCTCGGGAACATGGCAACATAAGCAATATTGTGAAAAGCTGTTACAAGACCATTTCATATCCATCTCCCTATCTAGCGGGAGGCTGCCATGAAACAGTTTCTCATTGGCCTCATTGGTTCCGGTGAGGCATAGAACTTTCCACCATCATGGACACAGCTCCCTTCAGTATAGCAGCAGTATAAGCTGTTTGGCTATAGTTTAGGGCTGGCTCCTCTGCAGCCAAGTGACCCACTGCATGTCATCTGTTATCTGGCCCCTCTAATTCAATGTCATCCTGTGGGACTAGGGACATGGGGTGCTGACACCATGAGGCTCTGACTTTTGCTGCCTGTGTAAGTAATAAACTTTCTGTATCTGTCTGGGCTCATTGTCTTCCAGTTGACTGAATGCATGGAAGTGTATTCAGTCAACTTAGCAGCTGCCAATGGACTGCTGCTTAGGGACTGCTTGATAATAGGGACAAACCCATACCAATTAGACCATAAGACAAAATTGTTACAAATTGTGATGAATACAATGAATCCTAAAATGTCAGCTCTATGTGAACTTAAAAATCACCTAAACGTTGGAGAGAAGGGACAAGCCTTACACATGAATTCCAGTAAACAAATGTTGGAAAAAATGAGAAAAATACAAAATCATCATATTAGATATATATCAAAATCATAATTGTTGTGGATAAAATGGATGCTAATATTAGTGGCAAAAACTTGGGAAGAAATGGGATATTGGTGTCATCTAATGCATCACAAAGAAAAATAGTAACTGTTCAGTGAAGAAACCCAGTCCCCTCTTTTCATTTGAGAGGGAACATTTAGGGGTTAGATAATGAATGGAGTCCTGGCCCAGGAAGAGTTCATCCTGGGTCTTCTGGTATGGATCAGCCTAATGATCACTTCCCTAGTTCTAGGCTGTATAATTAGATTGGAAAAACTCAGCAGTTGGCAGAACCCTCATATTGGTTCCTTGACTAGTAGGGTAGGAACCGTCTTGGTAGGAAAGGTCAAATAGAAACCTCAGAAACTCTTCACTTCCACATACCTAGATAATAAGTAAGTAAATAAAATAAAAATTTAAAATGTATTGCATCCCAGGGAGAATTGCAGAATTTAGTGCTCTTGGCGATTTACACAGTGCAGTTGCCATCAGATTCCTGTGTTGTCCCTGAAAAAAAAAACAAAAAAACAAAAAAAAACCCAGGTAGATCATGGCAGGTGACAAAAGGAAGCACCAGAAATTTTACTAGGTGGTAATACCAACTGCTATGTCAAACATGGTATCATCACTAGAACAGATGATGAACAGCAGATGAACACCTGTGGCTACTAAGCTAGTGACTATTATTTTCCATACCCATTAGAAGGCAGATCAGAAAGTTTCTGCTGACATGGTTTGGCTATATGTGCCATAAATGTGTATTCAGTACATATGCTGAATGCTAAAATGTGCTGCCTAGATCTCCTTTCAGCAATGAAGATGTTATTCCCCTCAGCTCCTGGGAGTGCACCTGGAAGATGGCCTTCAGGTGTCCCCTTTCCTTAGAGATGGATTACCTCAGCTAAAGAAAACTCCTTCAGTCAAGATCATGCCTCCTTCCAAGGGAAGCCTATATCTGATGAGTAGTCAATGCAGGGGTATAGAGGCCCAGCCTTTTTATTTTTTGTTTTTATTTTGTAATTTATTTTAATTGGAGGCTAATTACTTTACAACATTGTGGTGGCTTTTGCCATACATTCACATGAATCAGCCATGGGTATACATGTGTTCCCCATCCTATCCCTCAGGGTCATCCCAGTGCATCAGTCCTGAGCACCCTGTCTCATGCATTGAACCTGGACTGGTGATCTGTTTCACATATGATTATGTACATGTTTCAGTGCTGTTCTCTCTTTTTTTTTCTTTTTTTTTTTTTCAGTGCTGTTCTCTCAAATCATCCCACCCTTGCCTTCTCCCACAGAGTCCAAAAGTCTGTTCTTTACATCTGTGTCTCTGTTGCTGTCTTGCATATAGGGTCATCGTTGCCATCTTTCTAAATTCCATATATATGTGTTAATTTACTGTATTGGTGTTTTTCTTTCTGACTTCCTTCACTCTGTATAATAGGCTCCAGTTTCATCCACCTCATTAGAATTGATTCAAATGTATTCTTTTTAACAGCTGAGTAATACTCCATTGTGTATATGTACCACAGCTTTCTTATCCATTCGTCTGCTGATGGGCCTCTAGGTTGTTTCCATGTCCTGGCTATTGTAAACAGTGCTGCAGTGAACATTGGGGTACACGTGTCTCTTTCAATTCTGGTTTCCTCAGTGTGTATGCCCAGCAGTGGGATTTCTGGGTCGTATGGCAGTTCTATTTCCAGTTTTTAAAGGACTCTCCACACTGTTCTCCATAGTGGCTGCACTAGTTTGCATTCCCACTAACAGTGTAAGAGGGTTCCCTTTTCTCCACACCCTCTCCAGCATTTATTGTTTGTAGACTTTTTGATAGCATTCATTCTGACCAGTGTAAGATGGTACCTCATTGTGGTTTTGATTTGCATTTCTCTAATAATGAGTGATGTTGAGCATCTTTTCATGTGTTCGTTAACCATCTGTATGTCTTCTTTGGAGAAATGTCTGTTTAGTTCTTTGGCCCATTTTTTAATTGGGTCGTTTATTTTTCTGGAATTGAGCTGGAGGAGTTGCTTGTATATTTTTTAAGATTAATTCTTTGTCCATTGCTTCATTTGCTATTATTTTCTCCCATTCTGAAGGAGGTCCAGCCTTCTTAATCCAGTTTGGGACAACCAGTCATTCTGTTTCCAGAACCTACCATGGAACAGGCTGAGGCCTTCAATGGGACTGCATTATAACTTCACTGACCAATGCTGTTTTGTCTACTGCCTTTCCACAGCTGTTGAGCCTAAGGGTACACCCTAATTAACATCTCATGCACTAGTCCCTATCTCAGAGTCTGTTTCCTGAGGAACCCAGGCTCTGTGATAGTTGGTGCCAAAAGTGGCCTGCAGAAGCAAGTGTTACAGGATTTTGGACCTGGATCACTGCCAGGGTGGCATGGAAGACTTCATACTGGTGGTGGATCGAGCATGGCTATTCCCTGACACAAGGTACTAGTGAGGTTAAAACTTTCATTGGTGGAAGGGAATATATTAGCTATTGGCTTGTCAGACATTTGAGAAATATGGGGAGACTAGTACTCTATAAAAGAATAGAATTTTGTGGTTATTCTAAGTTTGATTGACATGCTGGAAAAGGATGACAAAAAGATGATAGCAATTAGTTGGCAATTTAAAGTTAAGTGTGAAAGCTGTAGAAACTCATTGGTAGGGTATAAAGAGGCTCTCACTCGTGCAGCAGAAGGACTAGGTCCAGGACTTACTCACAAGAGTACTCAGTCTCCAAAGGCGGTTCGAGTCCCAACTAAGGCAGATCTGCTATGCCAAGTCAGGGCGGCGCTTGGGAAAGAATAAGACCCTGACATCTGACAGAGGGACTTCTGGGGCTTGAAAACCTTGAATTTTTAGATTTCCCAAACCCTTTGAACCTGTCAGTGGCCCAGTCCTCCCTATTAAGAGCTAGCATGCCTCATTTGCTTGAACACAATACAAAGGCCTCTCCCTTACAAGACAACATGTGCCTGCCCCCTCTCAGGGTTTGTCCCCCCACCTATAACCTTGCACCACCTTGACAGCAGAATAATAACTAGGGTTAAATCATCATGGAACCCCAATTGGGAATGAGCTATGCTGATTAGATACAAAAGGGACTATATCCTGATAAGACTGCTGCCTCTGTCACAAAATGTACCAGCAGGAACTGGGACAGAAGGTATGAGCAAGGATTTTTGCTGAACCAAGGGGGAAGAGGTAGAACACAAATTTAGATAAAAGATAGTTTATAAATATAGGAGAATTTTCCTGGGATATAGGATTTACTCCCCTGGCAAGGACCCTGAAAGATGATATAAACGCACCTAGAAGGTTGGATCCTCAGTATAGTTCAGTCGCTCAGTAGTGTCCGACTCTTTGCAACCCCATGAATCACAGCACGTCAGGTCTCCCTGTCCATCACCATCTCCTGGAGTTCACTCAGACTCACGTCCATCGAGTCAGTGATGCCATCCAGCCATCTCATCTTCTGTCGTCCCCTTCTCCTCCTGCTGCCAATCC
This sequence comes from Capricornis sumatraensis, assembly GCF_032405125.1. Taxonomy (NCBI): domain Eukaryota; kingdom Metazoa; phylum Chordata; class Mammalia; order Artiodactyla; family Bovidae; genus Capricornis; species Capricornis sumatraensis. Next base: position 37,526,200 of record NC_091092.1, on the reverse strand, counting down.
CTCCCAGCATCAGAGTCTTTTCCAATGAGTCAACTCTTCGCATGAGGTGGCCAAAGTACTGGAGTTTCAGCTTTAGCATCATTCCCTCCAAAGAAATCCCAGGGCTGATCTCCTTCAGAATGGACTGGTTGGATCTCCTTGCAGTCCAAGGGACTCTCAAGAGTCTTCTCCAACACCACAGTTCAAAAGCATCAATTCTTTGGCGCTCAGCTTTCTTCACAGTCCAACTCTCACATCCATACATGACCACAGGAAAAACCATAGCCTTGACTAGACGGACCTTAGTTGGCAAAGTAATGTCTCTGCTTTTGAATATGCTATCTAGGTTGGTCATAACTTTTCTTCCAAGGAGTAAGCATCTTTTAATTTCATGGCTGCAGTCACCATCTGCAGTGATTTTGGAGCCCCCAAAAATAAAGTCTGCCACTGTTTCCACTGTTTCCCCATCTATTTGCCATGAAGTGATGGGACCAGATGCCATGATCTTCGTTTTCTGAATGTTGAGCTTTAAGCCAACTTTTTCACTCTCCTCTTTCACTTTCATCAAGAGGCTTTTTAGCTCCTCTTCACTTTCTGCCTTAAGGCTGGTGTCATCTGCATATCTGAGGTTATTGATATTTCTCCTGGCAATCTTGATTCCAGCTTGTGTTTCTTCCAGCCCAGTGTTTCTCATGATGTACTCTGCATAGAAGTTCAATAAACAGGGTGACAATATACAGCCTTGATGTACTCCTTTTCCTATTTGGAACAAGTCTGTTGTTCTATGTCCAGTTCTAACTGTTGGTTCCTGACCTGCATATAGGTTTCTCAAGAGGCAGGTCAGGTGGTCTGGTATTCCCACCTCTTTCAGAATTTTCCACAGTTTATTGTGATCCACACAGTCAAAGGCTTTGACATAGTCAAGAAAGCAGAAATAGATGTTTTTCTGGAACTCTCTTGCTTTTTCCATGATCCAGCGGATGTTGGCAATTTGATCTCTGGTTCCTCTGCCTTTTCTAAAACTAGCTTGAACATCTGGAAGTTCACGGTTCACGTATTGCTGAAGCCTGGCTTGGAGAATTTTGAGCATTACTTTACTAGCGTGTGAGATGAGTGCAATTGTGCAGTAGTTTGAGCATTCTTTGTCATTGCCTTTCTTTGGGATTGGAATGAAAACTGATCTTTTCCAATCTTATGGCCACTGCTGAGTTTTCCAAATTCGCTGGCATATTTAGTGCAGCACTTTCACAGCGTCATCTTTCAGGATTTGAAAGAGCTCCACTGGAATTCCATCACTTCCACTAGCTTTGTTCGTAGTGATGCTTTCTAAGGCCCACTTGACTTCACATTCCAGGATGTCTGGCTCTAGGTGAGTGATCACACCATTGTGATTATCTTGGTCATGAAGATCTTTTTTGTACCATTCTTCCGTGTATTCTTGCCACCTCTTCTTAATATCTTCTGCTTCTGCTAGGTCCAGACCATTTCTGTCCTTTATTGAGCCCATCTTTGCATGAGATGTTCCCTTGGTATCTCTAATTTTCTTGAAGAGATCTCTAGTCTTTCCCATTCTGTTGTTTTCCTCTATTTCTTTGCATTGATTGCTGAGGAAGGCTTTCTTATCTCTTCTTGCTATTCTTTGGAACTCTGCATTCAGATGCTGATATCTTTCCTTTTGTCCTTTGCTTTTCGCTTCTCTTCTTTTCACAGCTATTTGTAAGGCCTCCTCAGACAGCCATTTTGCTTTTTTGCCTTTCTTTTCCATGGGGATGGTCTTGATCCCTGTCTCCTGTACAATGTCACGAACCTCATTCCATAGTTCATCAGGCACTCTGTCAGATCTAGGCCCTTAAATCTATTTCTCACTTCCACTGTATAATCATAAGGGATTTGATTTAGGTCGTGGAAAACAGGTTGGTTGATATTCACTTTGAGTAGAAACGCCTGAACTTCCATGACAAACAGTGGCTGAAAAGGCTCACAATGGAGCCTAGGAGTGGATATGGGGCCCAAAGATCCACTGGAGAATGTTGCACCAGAGACTCAGGGGACACACTGTTCACCAAGGCCACAAGAAATGTGCTGGTGAGAGGGCCCCAGCATGGCTAAGAAGTTCATGTGCAGGCCACATGCAGGCCCAGGTGGATAGTAGGAGAGACAGTCACAGAGTTAGGCTCATAAATAGCAAAGCGGTGATGGGGAAACTGAAGTAATAGAGGCCAGGTGGTTTTGCTCAACTGCCAGGAGCTAGGTGGATACAACAGTCATAATAACGAGCTAGGTCAGAGTAGCAGCCAAGGGGACTTGATCCAGTGGGAACTGTGGAGGTGGTTCGTATTGTATGATATCCCTGGGAGCAAAATAGATGGGCTGGCAACAAGGACACTGCTCAATCTGCATAATCAAAAGCAATCAAGCTTTGATGAACAGGACGCTGAGAGTAGTTTCTCCAATACAAAGTCATGACTGTTTGCTGAGTTTCTGGACTTGAGCCAGTTTTCAGACCTGAAACTCAGGGACTAAATGGGGGTCCAAGTCTTCAGGTAGGAAGGACCTTGCAGAACAGTCCAAGGTATATCCCACTACAATACATTTACTGAAACTATATGTAGTAATGATTCCTTCAGTCCTTTCCCAAAGGGACCCATGTCTATTTATTGGGTAACTCAAAGTTTTGAGAACTGTTGGGCTGATGGGCATGCAGGTACAAAAGACCTTTTCTACCAGTTGGGGGAGGGGGACTCTGTAGTGCAATTTATACTCCAGACAATCTCTATGGGATCGGATTGAAGCTAGTCTCCAGCTAAGTCCAAATTCTTGCCTAGCTTTCCCTCGTGGTTTGATAGAGTGCCCGCCTTACTCCCTTCTCCCTGCTATCCAGATGAATTACATGCACAAAAATCCTTGTCTCAGGCCCTGCTTCTAGCAAGCCCAACCTAAGAAAAACTGTGTCTGTTCATACTTGGAAGATTCATAGTAATCCATAGGATGTTAGTGCCCTGGTACATTTCACCATTCTCCAAGTGATGAACTTATCTAGTCTTTTTCTCTTACAAACAACACTTCACTGAACATCCTTGCATCTGACTCTACATGTCCCATATGTTCTGAAACCTCTCATGTGAACTGTCTTCAGAAATGCTCCACTAGGATTTCAGGTAGTCCCAAGAGGGCTATGAATATTAGTTTTGTGGACTGTGGTTATAGTCCAGGAAACAAATTACCTAAAGTAAATCATAAAGGAGTCCATGAATTATGGAGTTACACAAAGGTATTCACAAAGCATTGCAGATCAGGGAAATGAAAAGGAAGAAGGATGGTTGGAGAAATAAGTTGAGTTAGTGAGAATAGCCCAGATAGACTTTGAGGAAGTGGTTAGATGTAAGTAGTATTTAGGTGTATTCTTACTAGAGGAAAATAAGTATATTGGGGTTAAGTAGGATTAAATGGGGGGGAAGGCAATGGCACCCCATTCCAGTACTCTTGCCTGGAAAATCCCATGGATGGAGGAGCCTGGTAGGCTGTAGTCCATTAGGTTGCTAAGAGTTGGACATGATAGAGTGACTTCACTTTCACTTTTCCTTTCATGCATTGGAGAAGGAAATGGCAACCCACTCCAGTGTTCTTGCCTGGAGAATCCCAGGGACGGGGGAGCCTGGTGGGCTGCCGTCTATGGGGTCGCACAGAGTCGGACATGACTGAAGCGACTTAGCAGCAGCAGCAGCAGCAGCAGCAGCAGCAGCAGCAGCAGCAGCAGCAGCAGCAGCAGCAGCAGCAGCAGCAGCAGCAGCAGGATTAAATGGGAAACACAGGCTTGAATGTTCTGGTCAATTAAGAGACGGAAGAGATGAGGTAAGGGACAAAAGTGAGAATCTTAAAGTGTAGTATTGGAAATTACAAACGAAATGACCAAACTCAACAGGTGCACCTAGGAATGAACTATTAATGAATACAAATGCCTAAGGGTAATTTTTTCTTGAACTTATTTCCTGTAGTGCTTTTCTGAAAGAACACCACGCTCCTTGCTAAGCTTATTTTCTTTGTTCTGATCATCACTCCTCCCTCACTTCCTGACTTTATTGCCAAGATCCAGGAGGCAAAGACAGATAGGCAAGAGAGCATGTCACAGACCATAAGAGGACAAGCTGTATGACTTGGGAGGCCAAATAAAGCCTGAGGCACAGAAATTCTGCCTTGGCTATGCTGTAACCCAAATGAGTCACATGGGCCTTTTTTTTTTTTTAAGTATCCATTAATATGACCATGTCCATTTTGTGATTGTTCCATTTCATGATGTTCCTATGATATTCTGCTTTGATATATATTTATTTGGCTGTGCTGGGTCTTAGTGGCAATATGTGGGATCTTTTATTTGGGACATGAGAACTGTTGGTTGCGATATGTGAGCTCTAGTTCCCTGACCAGAGATTGAACCCGGGCCCCTTGCACTGGGAGCATGGAGTCTTAGCCATTGGTCCATCAGGGAAGTTCCTGAAATGTTGCTTTTACTCCCATAGTATCACTGTCTTCATTCTGTTTTGCATTATCATTAAATTAATTATTATTCTGAGGTTACAAAGTTGTGGCATACGGGATACCTTTGGCCCGCAGATGTGTTGCATTAAGCTAACATGTGTTCACATTTAAAAAGACAGTTGCCACTATTTCAACAATGGGAGGGTTCTTACAAAAATATGGATTTCTGACTTCTGCAAAAACAGAACCTGGCACCTAGAGCCCCTGTTTCTTCATGACAACGACTGACTGGAACTAAGCAGTGACTACCCTTATTATCAACTTGACATTGAATCTGAAAATCTGTTAACTGTTGAACAGAACTGACATTGTTGCTCTTCTAGCAATGTTAAGAATGTGAAGTCTTCTATAAAAACTGGGAAAACAATAACTAGACTGAGCGGTGAGAGGACTGTGGTGATTCAAGAATTAAAGGACAGGAGTGGGCTGAAGACTAGGTTAGGTTAGGAATGGAGAGCTTGGACAAAACTGCTGAGATGGCAGAGGGAGAAAGTGAGGAGGTAATTTGGTTGTTTCTCTTACGAGACTTCTCAGGAGGAAACCACTTCTAGGGCATATGGTGCTATTTCTTTGCCTTTAACTGAAATTTTTATTGAGCGCCTACACTGTACCAGACACTGGGGATACAGTCCTGAATAAAGGAGACATAGCCCTTACTCTCCTGGAGTTCACTGTTGATTGGGGGAGCCAGACATTAATAAATATAATACTATGAGGGAAAGTAAGAAGGTGCTAAGAAAATCAGCACTAAAGCAACTTTTCCTCAAGGTCCATCCATGTTGTCACAAATGTCCTTTTTCATGGACGAAAAATACACCATTGTGTGTGTGTGTATACACTCCATTGTATGTGTAGATATATATTCACACCACATCTTCTTTATCCTTGAGTATATTATGCTAAGTGAGAGAAATCAGAGAAAGACAAATACTGTGTGATCTCACTTATATGTGGAATCTAAAAAAGTCAAACTCTTTTTTATTTTTTGACCACTCTGTGCATCATGTGGGATCTTAGTTCCCTGACCAGGGATCAGACTCATGCTCTCCGCATTGGGAATGCAGAGTCTTAACCACTGGATTGCCAGGGAAGTCCTCTTTCTTTTTTGATTCAATTAATCAACTGTTGGGCTGACCACAAGGGTATGGCTGTTCTTTTTTAGTTGAAGTATAGTTGAGCTCCAGTACTTTGGCCACCTCATACGAAGAGTTGACTCATTGGAAAAGACTCTGATGCTGGGAGGGATTGGTGGCAGGAGGAGAAGGGGATGACAGAAGATGAGATGGCTCGATGGCATCACTGACTCGATGGACATGAGTCTGAGTGAACTCTGGGAGATGGTGATGGACAGGGAGGCCTGGCGTGCTGTGATTCATGGGGTCGCAAAGAGTCGAACACGACTGAGCGACTGAACTGAACTGATAGTTGCTCTGCAATATTATATGTTATAGGTATATAACATAGTGATTCACAATTTTTAAAGATTCTACTCCATTTATAGTTATTATGTTGTATAATATATCCTTGTAGCTTATTTTATACCTAATTGTTTGTACCTTTTACTCTCTACCCCTATATTGCCCCTTTCCTTTTACTTCTCCCCACTGACAGCCACTAGTTTGTTCTCAATATTTGTGAGTCTCTTTTATTTTTTGTTATATTGACTAGTTTGCTGTGTTTTTTAGATTCCCCGTTTAAGTGATATCATAAGGTATTTGTCTTTTTCTGTCTGACATACTTTACTTAGCATGATAATCTCTGGGTCCATCCATATTTCTGCAAATGGCAATATTTCACCTATTTCATGGCTGAGTAATATTCCATTCATCTGTTAACGGACACTCAGGTTGCCTACATAATTTGGCAACTGTAAATAATGCTGCTATGAACACTGGGGTGCATGAATCATTTTGAATTAGTGTTTGTGTTTTCTTGAACAAATAAAACCCTTAAAAGTAGAGTAGAGAGTAAAATGTGGTTACCCGGGGCTGGAGGGTGGGAGGACTGGAAAGATATTGTTTAAGGATGCAAGCTTGCAATTATTAGTAAATAAGTCCAGGAGATCTAATGCACACTACAGTGAATATAGACAAGACTGCATTACAATCATTACACTTGCTAAGAGACTCAAACTTAATTATTCCAACCACTAAAAGAATGATAATTATGTAACATGATAGAGGTACTAATTTTTGCTGTGATCATATTATAATATATAAATGTATTAAATTAACATGTTGTACACCTTAAAATTATACAGTGTTGTAGGTCAAATATATTTCAATTTAAAAAAGGAAAAAATGTTCTAATCTAGGGGAACGTTTCCTTGTGGAAAGACACTTGGATTGGGGCTTGAAGTAGATAGGAGTTAGTAGGGCAAAGAGGAGGGAATAGAGCTTTACAGACAGAGGGAACAGCATGTGCTAATACCACAAAACAGGCAGGAGTTTGGCACCACCAAAGACCTGACAGAAGGTCTTGTTGTTTCAGACAGGAGAGTGGCTGGTAAGGAGGCTGGAAGCATCACAAGTCCACTGCACACCCTTGGAGGTGGTAGAAAGGACTCTGGGTCTTCAGAGCAGCAGGGGTCACTAAGAGGTTGAAAGCAAAGTGCACCATAATACATATTTTTTTTTTAACACTTCAGCCACCTGGCAGTGAGTCCTTGTCCACAGAAGGCTTATCATTCGCCCCGTTTTTTTGTGGTTAAAGCAGCTAAACGTTTTTCCCATAAAGGATTTAAACTTTTTTTTTTTTTTCACTCAGAAATATTAATCACAGCACAGATTTCTTACCACTGTGGACAATATGCCTTTCAGGAGATCTAAGTCCAGGGAAAAACTCCACTCTTGCCTGGCTCACTGGCCATATTGAAACCAATGGGAGTGAGGAGAGGTGTATTTTTCAATCTTGCCAATTACTTTTAAAATTTAGAGGAGTTCAAACAAAATCATTTTATTAATGAAGTTCTACTCATTTGCTCTTGGATGTATTTTTCCTATGTGTCTCTGCCATCCTAGCCTCCCAACTACAGCCCTTGTTCAGGTCCTTATTACCTACATGTGAATCATGGTCCCCTTGCTATGCACCCTACGCACCTTCCAACTATTACATGCTTAAGCTGGGACCCAGCGGTCATTTTCCCCCTTCTGGAAGGCCTGCCTATCCCATTACTCTGTATCGGGATACAGAGTATCATCACGTTACTCCGCTGCTCCGAAAACCCTGACAGCTCTCCCACTGTCTACAGCAAGATTTCTAAAGTGTGGCCCATAACTCTGCTCAAATATATGTATTTGCTTTCATATACACAAAACATCTCTGGAAGGATATAGAAAGAACTGAAAACATTAATTGCTTTCAGGGAAGGGAATGAGTGTCTTGGGGCCTGGTGGGAAGAAGACTTTTCTTTATATAATCCTTTATACTTTCTGAATTTTGAAACCTGTGACTTTTAGGATTTTTAAAATGAACAAGTATGTGTTTTTTAAAATTAAGAAGTGTGTGTGTGTGTTAGTCGCTCAGTTGTGTCCAACTGTTTGTGACCCCATGGACTGTAGCCTGCAGGCTCCTCTGTCCATGGGATTTCCTAGGCAAGAATACTGGAGTGGGTTGACATTCCCTTCTCCATTAAGAAGTATATACACATATAAAGGAAGTATGGCTCATGACTACATTAGTTGCTAGGGCTGCTATAACAAAAGACCACAGATTGAATGGCTTAAACAATAGAAATTTGTTTTCTCATAGTTCTGGAGGCTTGAAGTCTAAGATCAAGGTATCAGCATTTCTAAGATCAAGGTGTCAGATTTCTGCTGAGGCCTGTCTCCTTCACTTGCAAATGGCCATCGTCTTGCTGTGTCCTCATGTGACCTTTCCTCTGTGTGTGCATATTTCTGATGTCTTGTTTTGTGTGTCCAGATTTCTTCTTCTTAAATGGACACTTGTCAGGGTGGATTAGGGCCTATTCTAACAGCCTCATTTTATCTTAATCACATCTTTAAAGATCCTACTTCTAAGTAACAGTTACATTCTGAGGTACTGGGGGGGTTAGAGCTTCAACATATGAATTTTGGTTTGTGTGTGTGCTCAGTGGTGTCCAACTCTTTGTGACTTTATGGACTGTAGCCCGTCAAGCTCCACTATACTTTGGATTCTCTAGGCAAGAATACTAGAGAGGGTTGCCATTTCTTCCTCCAGGGGATCATCCCAACCCAGGGATCAAACCTGAGTCTCCCGCATCTCCTGCATTGTAGGTGAATTCTTTACCCCTGAGCCACCTGGGAAGTCTATGAATTTTGTGAGGGGCAGCACAATTCAGCTCATAGCAATGAGCCATGTGCACTAGAAACATCTGTAGTGTTTGTTGAGAATGCTAAGAATCCTATGCTTCATCCCAGATCCACTGATTCAGAATCTACTTATCATGAGTCTGAGGTCACATGGGTTGTTCGATTCTAGAAGCCCTCAGTTTGGCAGGACTTCACATTCTTTCCTCATCAAAGTACTTGTGTCTGTGGGGAAGTCATGTTTTTTTTTTTGCTTTGTTCTTATTAGTCCTTAGAGGGAGGAATTCTACTCTCATTCCATTTCTACTAGCCATTTGGCCCCTGGTATGCACAGGGCTTACCAGGTGGCTCAGTGTTAAAGAATCCACCTTCCAAGCAGGAGACATGGGTTCAATCCCTGGGTCAGGATGATCTTAGTGATTAAACAACAACAACCCTGGTGCACATACTACCTCTACTTTATAACACTGAATGTATCAGCCCATCCAATTTCCACAAGATCAGAGGCATGTACTACTGTCCACTCTGGTTCACTTGCTTTAAATGGAACTCACATTTTTACATATGTGGGAACATCAATAATAATAGGAATACTATGCAACATTTATTAAATGCTACTATGTTTCAGGAATTATGTTATAATTTTATATTATCTCAGTTAATATTTACAATGGTTGTGGTTTAGTCACTCAGTGGTGTCTGCCTCTTTGCGACCCCATGGACTATAGCCCTCCAGGCTCCTCTGTCCCTGGGATTTCCCAGGCAAGAATACTGGAGTAGTTTGCCATTTCCTTCTCCAGGGGATCTTCCTGACCCAGGGATCGAACCTAGGTCTCCTGCATTGCAGGCAGATTCTTTACTGACTGAGCCACCAGGGAAGCCCAATATTTACAATAAAGCTATGCAATTAGTTACAGTCATCTCCATTTTACAAACAAAAAGATAAGAGCAGAGAGGTTAAGTAAGTTGGTGAACGTGGCATATAGTAAATGGCAGATTCTGGACTCTAACCCAGGTCTACGTGTATGCTCATGTCTGACTCTTTGTGACCTCAAGGACTGTAGCCCACCAGCCTCCTCTGTCCATGTAATTTTCCAGGCAAGAATACTGGAGTGGGTTCCTATTTCCTTCTCCAAGGGATCTTCCTGAGCCAGGGATCGAACCAGTCTCTTACGTCTCCTGCTTTATAGGTGGATTGTTCACCACTGAGCCACCTGGGAGCCCAGGCCTCTGTACCTCTAAAGTCCCTGTATTTCTACCATGATGGGGATTTTTGCCTCTAAGTTCGTGAGAAATATTGGTCTGTAGTTTTCTGTTTTTGTTCTGGTTTTGGTATTGGGATAATGCTGGCCTCATAAAATGCACTGGGAATTGTTTGTTCCACTATTATTTTTCTGATAGAGATTGTGTAGAATTGATGTTATTTTTTTCTTTAAATGTTTAGCAGTAAAACTATCTGGGACTAAAGATTTCTTTTTTTTTTTGAAGGTTTAAAAAAAGATGACTTCAACATCTTTAATAATTCTGGAAATATTCAGGTTATTTCATCTCGGATGAATTTTCAAATTTGTGTGTTTTGCAGAATTTTCCTATTTAAGTTGTCAAATTTATGTTTATAAAACTCTTTGTAGTACTTTATTTTCCTTTTAATGAGTGAAGCATTTCTACTGATAGTCTTTCATTTCTGGTATTGGTAATTTATATCTTATCTTCCTTCCTTTATCAGCCTGTGTCATGCTTATTACTCTTATTGATCTTTTAAATTAATTAGCTTTGATTTTCATTTATCTTCTCTATTATTTTCTATTTTCCATTTCTTTAGTTTTTCCTCTTCTCTGTATTATTTCTTTCTTTGATTTGCTTTGGATTTATTTCATTCTTCTTTTTCTAATTTCTTAAGGTGGGATTTATATTGTTTATTTGAGACTTTTCATCTTTAAAAATATTTATTTATTTATTTATTTTTGGCTCTGCTGGGTCTTTGTTGCTGCCTGGGCTTTCTCTAGTTGTGGTGAGCAGGGGCTACTCTCTAGTTGTGATGTGAGGCTTCTCATTGTGGTGGCTTCTCTTGCTGTGGAGCAGGGGCTTTAGGCACAAGGGCTTCAGTAGTTGAGGCACATGGGCTCAGTAGTTGTGGCTTATGGGCTTAGTTGCCTTGTGGTCTGTGGGATCTTCCTGGACCAGGGATGGAATAGGTGTCCCCTGTGCTGCTAGGTGGATTCTTAACCACTGGATCACCACAGAAGCCCTTCTTCTTTTCTAATTTAAGTATTCAATGCTATTAATTTCCCTCTAAGGTTGCTTTAGTGGCTTTCCACCATTTTGATGTTTTACTTTCATTTTCATTGTTTCATGATTTAATAATCTAGTTATATGTCTATCTGTTTTCTCTCAATATACAATTTTGAAAAAAACTATTGCTATTTCTTCAAATTTGCGTATCTTTTCTTCTATAATGTCTTATTTGCTTTTAATCCATCAGGTATACTTTTCATTTCAGATGCTGTAATTGTACATCTCTTTCTAGAGAGTCTTTTTGCGTCTCCTTTTGAATCTTTTTTTATATCTTCCATTCCTCTTCTGATTGTGCTCGTGTTTTTCTCTACCTTCCTAAACATATGGGGGCATATTTATAATGCTGTTTTAATGTCCTTGTCTGCTGTTTCCATCATCTTGGTCATATCTGGATCTCTTCCTATTGACTTTCATCATGGTTAGTGTCATATTTTCTTGCTTCTTTGTATAGCTAGTAACTTTATTTATTTTAAAATATTTATTTGTTTGGCTGTGTTGGGTCTTAGTTGAGGCACATGGGATCTTCCTTGCAGGTTTGGGATCTTTCATTGTGGTGTCTGGGCTCTTTGCTGTGGCTCACAGGTTTCTGTAGTTGTGGCACATGGGCTCTAGAGCATGTAGGTTCAGTAGTTGTGGCATGGGGGCTGAGTTGCCCTGTGGCATGTGGGATCTTAGTACCCTGACCGGGGATCAAATCCACATTCCCTGCATTGGAAGGTGGATTTTTAACCACTGGACTACCAGAGAAGTCCCCTTAGTAACTTTATATTGAATGCAGACATTGTTAGACTTTTGTTGGTTGCTGGATTTTGTTGTATTCTTTTAAATAGTGTTGGATTTAATTTTCTGATACAGAGTCAAGCTACTCAGAATTAGTTTGATCCGCTTTTAAACTTTGTCAGGACAGGTCCAGAATAGGCTTCAGAATAAGGTTAATTTTGTCCCCCCACTAAGGTACCATCCTTCTGAGGATTCCACTGGATGATCTTGTATTAGGAGATCTTTCTATTCTGGCTGGTTAGGACAGGAAGTATTACCAGCCTTATGTGAGCTCTGGGAATTATCCTAGTTACTTTTTGATGTGTTTCTTTCCCTAGCCCTGGGTATTTTACTCTCATATCTGTGCAGATGCATACTCAGCCAAAGACTTAAGGGGTCCCTTCTGTATATCTCTAGAGCTCTTTCTCTGTGTTGCTCCTTCCTCTCTGGTAGTGTGACCTACAAATTATAGTTGCCTTGGCTCTTGTGAACACCAGCCTCTGTCTACTCAAGTCAGTGAGACTGCTGGACTTTGTTTGGGTTTCTTCTCCTTCTACTGCATCTTGGAAACTGCCTCAATGCAGTAACCTGGTGCAGTTGTAGGACTCACTTTGTCCCCATACACTTGAGGCTTGCAGTCTTTCACTGCTTGTTGCCCAATGTCCTAAAAACATTCTTTCATATATTTATACAATTTCATAGTTTTTAAGGTGGAAGGATATCTAGTCCCTGTTACTCCATCTTGGCTGGAAGCAGAATTCAATTAACTGAATTTTAACTTTTGTTTTTCTTATCTTGCTGTGTTTAGTTTGGGCTTCCCTGGTGGCTCAGACAGTAAAGAATCTGTCTGCAATGCAAGAGATCTGGGTTTGATCCCTGGGTTGGGAAGATCCCCTGGAAAAGGGAATGGCAACCCACTCCAGTATTCTTGCCTGGAGAATCCCATAAACAGAGGAGCCTGGTGGGCAACAGTCCATGGGGTCACAAAGAGTTGGACATGACTGAGTGACTAACACAACAAAATAACACATGCTTAGCTTTTAGGAAAATAAAGAATACAAAACAGACTGTATCAGGAATTTAGTTTAAAAATTAATTTATAGAGCATGTCCCAGGCTCAGTCCACACTCAGCTGATCTAAGAACTATATTCTTTAGATGTCTAATTTTTCATTATTGATAGCAATGAAATTATGGCCTAAGACTCTTAGGCTCTTGGCCAGTACACAAATACTATGACTCACCCAGAGTCTCTTTACTAAGAAAGGATGAGCTCAAATTTTATTAAAAGGCTTTCTAAGGGAGGTGTAGTTGGTTGTGGGGAATAATCCAAAGGGGTTTCTGCTTAACACTTAGCTGCTAGAATATCCTATTGCCCAAAAGAATTGCTCCAAACTTTCCAATTAATATAGGGTTTTCCTATACTTGACATTTATTATCCAGTTTATCATCTCCACATATATTTACTTCTTACCCTCTACTGTTCTTCCTCCTATCAGTGTCCCTTCTCCACAGATACCATCTTTTTCCTGCCCCCAACATGTCAAAAGCTGGGCTATATATCCACAACTCCTGTTAGGCATGAATCTTGATGTAACGTTAGCTGTACTTTCTACTGGCCTCTGTCATTGTTTCTTTATGGCTGGTTTCCTCACTGGCTGTCAAATATGCTTTACTCATTTGGAATTTAAGTCTATGGCCATGGTGTTGCCACTTTCTGCAATATCTTTTGCTGCCACAACTCTTGGCCATCCTTCAAAGGTCAACACAAGTGGCAAGCAGCTGTCTTTGCCCTCAACTCCATCAAGTGTGTACCTTTTCAATTTGTATCATTCATTTAGGTACTTAATGACTTGCCAGGGTTCCTGACACTATGGCTCATGCATACATCTTTCCTCCACAATTACAGTGTAAACTCATGGAGAGTAGAAACTGTTTAGAGGCGTTCTTATCTTTCTTGGTACTCCAACTCCATTGCCTGCAGTGTCTAGTATTTTGTTATGCTCTTGGTAAAGTAAGCCCCAAACAATAGTTTTTTTGAATTTGCAAATTAATGGAGAAATGAAAGAACACTACTGAGGATGTACTATATAGCAGAGGGAACTCAGTGCTCTATGGTGAACTAAATGGGAAAGAAATCCAAAAAAGAGAGGATATATGTATATGTATATCTGGTTCACTTTGCTGTACAGCAGAAACTAACACAACATTGTAAAGGAACTATACTCCAATAAAAATTATAAAAAAGAGCACTCTGAAATCTTTAAAATGAATAATAACAAAAGCTAACATTTATTGGGGCTTCCCTGGTGGCTCAGATGGTAAAGAATCATCCTGCAAAGCAGGAGACATGGGTTCAAGCCCTGGGTCAGGAAGATCCCCTGGAAAAGGGAATGGCAACCCACTCTAGTATTCTCAACATGGGGTGGCGAGGTGGGTACTCAGAGTCTGGGCACTCTACTTCTGGCTCAGGGGCTTAGTAGGCAACAAAACTTATGATGGCTCAGTAGGTAAAGAATCTGCCTGCAGTGCAGAGACACAGGAGGTGCGGGTTCAATTACTGAGTCAGGAACATTTTGTGGAGAAGGAAATGGCAACCCACTCCAGTATTCTTGCCTGGAGAATCCCATGGGCAGAGGAGCCTGGTGGGCTACAGTCCATGGGGTCACAAAGAGTCGGATACGACTGAGTGACTAAGTATAGCACAGAATAGAAGTAGGAAGGTGAATCCAAAATTGACCTCTGCAGGTATAGAGCCAGAGAAGGAGGTGGGGACAAGGACAGGAGCATATTGCATCCATAAACTCACTTGGGAAATTGAGAGAGACCATTTTCAACTAACCTACCCACCCATAGACTTCTGCAATGCGGGAGACCTGGGTTCGATCCCTGGGTCAGGAAGATCCTCTGGAGAAGGGACTGGCAATCCACTCCAGTATTCTTGCCTGGAGAATCTCACGGATAGAGGAGCCTGATGGGCTACAGTTTGTGGGGTTGCAAAGAGTTGGACACAACTAAGAGACTAACCCACCCACCAGTTTCAACTTGCCTTGAGGAAGGAAAGCCAGATAGATAATGAGAGATGCCTTAGGAAGGAAAGGGGGAAAACGTGGCTGGGAGGGGTCAGCAGTTCATTCCTTTTTAAGCACAAGGAGAAAGCCTGAGCACCAGGTCTGACCAGTGCCTGTACAATGACAGGACAAATTTTTGCAGCTTGGGAATCACCTGTGTGCCCCCTCGCAGGTCTCTTCTTGGTGCAGGTGCTGGTCTCCAGCCTGGACAGCTTTTGGCTGGAGCCCTGTCTCTTTTTCTGTGCCTCTGGCGTTACTGGCAGGTGTAGCCTCTGCCTGGGACTCTTGGCTCTTGGGAAGAGGGGTGATGGTGGTGGCCTTTTCTTCCTGGCAGACTGCTCGATACTGCCAGCCAGACGTCCTCCTTCTCCTACTCCTCGTGGTGAGCAAAGTAGGAGATGTAACATCTTCAACCCCTTTCTGGTTTCTCTTGAAGGACAGGCCTCTGTTTGAAGGGCTCCTATCAATCAGGAAGATCATTTCTCCTCCTTTTCCTTCTCCTCCTCCTCCTTTCCATCTCTCTTTCTTTCTCCTGCCCCCTCCTCCTTTCTTCTTCAGAGTCTCTTGTGGGCACTCTCTTGGACTTGAGATTGGGAGGTGCCGACTCATTGGCATTCTGGTGGCCTGGGCTGCAACCTCTGTTCTATTCAGAGTGAGGAGACTCCCCTTTGCCTATTGATGTTAATCTTTATTTCTTTTCAGGTGGCCATTCTCCCGTCCTTTGGCCTTGGTAGTGGGGTGGGGGTGGAGTAAGTGTTCACATTACTCTAGGGCATATAAGAGCTCTGGGTGTTCATACTGGGGGGAGCTGGGGGATACCCAGATCTTCCCCAGACCCAGGCCCTGGAGGGAGTTCATTGTTAGTGGAGTGGTGGGCCTGCATTACTGAGGGAGCAGCATGCCAGCAGAGGAGGAGCTCCATAATCCTACAACAACTCTAGGAGATAGATAGCTATGGTCATCCCTTATTTAAGGATCCTAAAACAGTCTTAGAGGAGTTAAGTAACTTGTCTAAGGTCACACAGCTATTGAGTAAGAAGGGGTGTCTTAAATTAAAACCCATGTTTGTCTCTAGAGCCTGTGTTCTTAATCAGGATAGGTTAGGTCAACTTGATTTTAAGGCAGTAAAACTATTTGAATGTGGATACTGGCAAATATCACATTTTTTGCTGCTGACTGTGGGTACCAAAAGATTTCTAAGAGGTATTATTGTTCCCTGCAAATTGTGTACCTTTGTTGACAGGGACTGGGCCACCTACTGTTTAGAAGTCATGGCAGATATAACTAGGGCATCTGAAAGGTTGCCCTAGTTGCCAGTTAGACAAGTTCAAGTCACTGTGTCATGGTCAACATAGGAAGTGCTAAAGGTAGCCCAATTAGAAGCGAGTGGAGGAGAAACGCCTGTTGAAGCAGAGTTCCTCTCATTGGGTAAGCTTCTTACCAAAGGGTTTCCTGATGAAACTTGTCTGCACTTTCTTTTCTCGAATGAGTCAGGAGGTTAGAATGCCGGCATCTGTCTATCAGCAGAGTTCTGCAGGCCTCTATTGGAAGGTATCAGCTAGAGCTCTCCTGTGAGTGCAGTAATTACTAAGCTCTTATTGAAATGGGCTTTGGAAGAACATTTGTTTAAAGGGTTGTATCCTGGGCATTTTTTGCTCCTCCAATGTTATTAAAACCCAGTTGCTGTTTTTCCAGTTAGGCAAATGTTAGAGGAAATGAAATATAAACAGAAATTAATTTCTTCTCTCTGACATTTGATTTGTATTAGTTCCAAGTTATACTGTGTTCCTTTTAAAGCTCAGTTTAACGAAGTTAATGTGTATATATTTTTCTTTTGAGACTGATAATAAACTTGAAAACTCATGTTTCTAGGAGAGAGCTATGATGTGACCTGCTTTTTTGGATTAACCCAAATGGTGTGTTCTTAACTCTGTCTTTTGGGGCGGAAAATAGCAACCATGGAGATCGCTGCATTCAGGGCTTGGTAGAGTTGTGAAGGAGGATGCAAAAGTTGCTCTTGGTGCTTCTGTACTTCTTCAGCCATTTTTCTCCACTCCCCCATTCCTGCCTCAGCTTGTCTGTGCCCAGATACTGCACACTCTGCCCCACCTTGATGGCAGTGTGCCCTTCCTCTTCTTCCTCTCCCTTTTAAGAACTTCAATCTCATCCAAATGTCCTCCTTCAGGACTTCCTACTCCATCCCCTGGCTTCATCCTGCCATTTGCATCCTACCTCTTGCTTTTATTCTGGACTGGAACTGATTCTTCCTTACTGTTTTTCCTGGTCTGACCCCTGTGTGACTCTGGTTTCAGCCTCTCTATACCCTGCACTGTGCCAGAGGTAGCAATAAATATTTATTGAATGAATAGGTAAATGAATGAATTTGAGGAATTATGATACCCAAACCGTGTGTGAGATCCTTTTTTATTTATTATTTTAAAATTCCATTAGTATGAAAAATTTCAACTATTCAGAAAAATGGAGGGTATAGTGTAAAGTACTCTGATGTACTCACTACCTAGCTTCTGTAGTTTTCAACACATGACCTCTCTTCTTTCATTTTCACCCCACTTACCTTTTGCCAGGCTCTTTAACTGAATGCAGTTCAGTTAAGCATGTGCATGATGGAAACACTTAAAAAGCCATTATAGGTATCTAAGCTTCATCATCTGAATTCATTTAGAACTCCTGGCCCCTTCTGTGACTCTTTGTTCTTAACTTTTCATCGTTTCTTGTTTGGTCTCCTGTTTGGTCTCACTTCTCCTAGGGGTTCTTAACATGGGTGCACAAGTTCCCAGGGAGTCCATGCATGAAAATCAAGGGGTCATTAAATTTTTATGGGGAAAAAATACAGTTTTGTTTTCACCAACCTCTGATATTTAACCTTTTCTTCTATCATGAATGTAAGCAATGAACCATAGTAGTAGTCACAGTACCTGCAACTTTGAAACCAGTCAGTTCAGTTCAGTCGCTCAGTTGTGTCCAACTCTTTGCGACCCCATGAATCGCAGCACGCCAGGCCTCCCTGTCCATCACCATCTCCCGGAGTGCACTCAGACTCACGTCCATCGAGTCCGTGATGCCATCCAGCCATCTCATCCTCGGTCGTCCCCTTCTCCTCCTGCCTCCAATCCCTCCCAGCATCAGAGTCTTTTCCAATTTGTCAACTCTTCGCATGAGGTGGCCAAAGTACTGGAGCTTCAGCTTTAGCATCATTCCTTCCAAAGAAATCCCAGGGTTGATCTCCTTCATAATGGACTGGTTGGATCTCCTTGCAGTCCAAGGGACTCTCAAGAGTCTTCTCCAACACCACAGTTCAAAAGCATCAGTAGGAATCCTTTTATATCATATTACAGAAGTTGTAGAGATTTCCAGTTATCTTTTATGCTCATCATTGTTTTGGAAATTATGGTAGTGATTACACTCACCACTAGATCTTGTTATTTAATGTGTTAATAAGGAAACATGTATATTACTATATCATGTATAAAATATTCTATAATTGTAGAGTGGCATATTTGGTTTCCTTTGTGATCCATTATGTTTTATTACTTGCATTTAAAAATAATGTTCTGAAAAAAAAATCCATAGGTTTCACCAAACTGTCACAGGAGTCTATGACTCAGGAAAAGCTTAAGAACCTTGGGTCTAAACATTTGACTGACAGCATTTTTGAATTCCTTACTCTAACTTTGACTTGCTGTCTTCCTCCCTACCTCACCCCTTGCTACCATACTGTTTATTGCTTGTTTTCTGCCTAATATACAGAAAAGAAGCACGTCTTTTCCAAATCCTGCCCTCAGGGCTAACTGCTGAGGGTACTCTTGGCCAGAAGAGGAGCCTGAGCAACCTTGGCTGGCAACCCCAGAAAATGGATTCAGCCAATTATCATTTACTAGCAATAGGAGGGCCTGATGGATGACTTTAATATATTTCAGTTTTCTACTGCCCAAGTAATTCTCATAATTCAGCTAGCTTCACATTATAATCTATTTTGGTCCCTGACTGACGGTTAAATATTTAATCCCTGACTCTTCTGGGATTTTGGCAAGGCACCGCCTCCCCCCAGTTCCCCATCCCTCAGCCCTTGAAATTATAACAGAAGAAGCAGGTTGACTTCTATGCCCCCTAAACACTTTATTTTTATCAATGCTTCCTCTCACTTTTCTATACCTTCTCTGCCTCTCTACCTTTATAGTAAAAAAAAAAAAAAAAGATGTTTTCATTCCTTCTGGGTTCAGATCTCTGTTAGGTGGCAGTAGAAAAATCTAGTGGGCCTCATGTTTCATGGCCCCTGCACTGAATTGATAAGCATGGGCTGTAGGAACACGGCTGAGGTTGAAAGGGGAAGCCTTCCCAGTGGATAATGTCTCCTGTTGGAGGTTTTGTCTCACTCTTCACCTCAGCTCCACTCAGCTGTCCTCATTTTCTCTACCTTACCACTCTTAGCCTTTAGGACACTAAGGGCTTGGACAACTAGCATTTGGGCTTGGTCACTCTGGGGGTAGGGCTTCCATTGCAGGTACTAACATCCCCAGAACATCTGTTTAACCTTTCTAATATCCAATATCTAATTATCATGCAATAGACAATTGTTCTCTTATCCATTTCTTTCCTTTTTCTTTTTTAAAAATAATATATTTCCTTTTATGATGTGGACCATTTTTAAAGTCTTTATTGAATTTTTTATAATATTGCTTCTGTTTTATTTATTGTTCATTACTTTATTTATTTTTTAATTTTATTTTTACTTTATTTTACTTTACAATACTGTATTGGTTTTGCCATACATTGCCATGAATCTGCCACGGGTGTATATGAGCTCCCAATCCTGAATCCCCCTCCCACCTCCCACCCCATATCATCTCTCTGGATCATCCCCGTGCACCAGCCCCAAGCATCCTGTATCTTGTATCGATATTGTTCATTACTTTTATGTTTCTTGCTTTTGTTTTATGTTTTGTTTTTTTGTGGTTTGTTAAATTGTGGTTTATAATGTCAACACATTAAATAACAAGATCTTGTGGTGAGACTAATCACTACCATAATTTCCAAAGCAGTGATGAGCATAAAAGATAATTGGACATTTCTACAACTTCTGTAATATGATATAAAAGGATTCCTACTGGTTTCAAAGTTGCAGGTACTGTGACTACTACTATGGTTCATTGCTTACATTCATGATAGAAGAAAAGGTTAAATATCAGTTAGAGGTTGGTAAAAACAAAACTGTACTTTCCCCCCATTTTCTCCCACATGACAGGATGCATGTGGGATCTTAGCTCCCTGACCAGGGATCAAACCTGCACCCCTGCATTGGAAGACAAAGTCTTAAACCACTGGACCACCAGGGAAGTCTGTCAACCATTTCTTTCTTTTTTTTTTTTTTTGTCATCCATTTCTAAAGTCCCTGTGACTACAATGAAATGTCCTCAAATTCTTTTACTCTGTCTGAGGGATGCTGCTATTTCTATAGATCATTTGCAGAAGAGAAAAGATTTACATACTACTATTCTTCTCTTCTCAGGCTAACAGCTCCTGTCAGTTTCCCAGGTAACTTCTCTCCTTAAAAGGAAATGTTCTTAAAAGAATTTAATAATTGTGGTTTATAATGTCAAAATACCTTCAACTTTTTGTTCTTTTTAGGCCTTTAAGTGTAAAATTAGGCATGAGAATCCTATAAAGATATGAGGCAGACAGCTCAGGATTAATTTAGCCCCCCCCCCCCGCCCCGCTCACTTCATGGGCTTGTTTCCCAGCCTCTCTCCAGTTTTTGCTTTCATATATTGGTTCTACATTTCTGCTAAGCCCTCGGACTGGGTGATCTATGTTTTGGGCTCTCTATCAGCTTGCAGCTTGGCATCCTCAGGACTCTACATTTGGAATCTTCTCCTTGGTTCCATGCCTCATATTCCTGGGCAGCAAACATGTTGGTTTTACCCACAGTTCTTGGACCCCCCTCACCACCCTCCCAACACAAGTGTTGAGATCTTTCATTTTTCAGGGCTTCAGAGATCTCTTGTATAGAGTCATGAATCATGCCTCCTACCCTGTAGCTCAGCAAGCAGCAGCTGATGAGAATGAGATGCAAATTGAACCAGTACATTGAACCACTACCATCCTTGTGCAAAAGCAAGGTTGAAGTTATTGGCATGATTCTCTCGGGTCCCCTATCAAAATACCCTTGAACTGCTTCTGTTTCTGTTATGGCTTGTTATTTCAAATATAAACATTGACATAGATAAAGCAATTCCTTTCTTTTTTGTAATAAAATATATATAATATAAACTTTTCCATTTAAACTGTTTTAGGTATACAGTTCAGTGGCATAAATTATATTCACAATGTTGTATAACTGTCACCACTATTTATAATATTTTTGTCATCTCAAAAAGAAATTCTGTACCCATCAATCAATAACTCCCCCTCTTCCATCCTTCCCATTCCTGGCCCCTGAAAACCACTAATCTATTTTCTGTCCCTATGAATTTGAGTATTCAAGATATTTCATATAAGTGGAATTATGTAATATTTGTTCTTTGTGCCTGGCTTATTTTGCTCAGAATAATACTTTCTAGGTTCATCAATATTGTAGCATGTATTAATCTTTAATTCCTTTTTTGTGGCTGAATAATATTCCATGGTATGGTTATATCATATTTTATTTGTCCATTTATCCATTGATGGACACTTGGGTTGTTTCCACTTGGCTATTGTGATAAGATTGCTATGAACATTGGTGTACAGATATCTGTTATTTTTGGATCCTACTTTCAATTCAGAAGTGGAATTGCTCAATCACATGGACTTCCCTGGTGTAAAGTGTCTGCCTGCATTGCGGGAGATCTGGGTTCCATCCCTGGGTTGGGAAGATCCCCTGGAGAAGGGCATGGCAACCCACTCCAGTATTTTTGCCTGGAAAATTCCATGGAATTCTCCAGAGGAGCCTGGTGGGCTACAGTCCATGGGGTTGCAAAGAGTCGGACATGACTGAGTGACCAACACTTTCACTTTCATGGTAAGTCTATGTTTAACTTCTTGAAGAACTGCCATAGTATTTTCCACAGTGACCTCACCGTTGTACATTCTCATCAGCAAATGCATGAGGGCTGCAATTTCTCCAACTTCTCATCAACACTTGTTATTTTCTGATTTTTTAAAGATGATAGCTGTTCTAGTAGAAGTAAAGTAGTCTCTTCTTTTGGTTTTGCTTTACATTTCCCTAAAAAGTAATGATGTCGAGCATTTTGTCTTGTGCTTCTTGGCCACTTGTATATCGTCTTTGGCAAATGTCTTTTCAAATCCTTTGCCCATTTAAAAATTGGATTATTTGTCTTTTTGTTGTTGAGTTATAGGAATTCTTTATATATTTTGGATATTAAATTCTTATCAAACATATGATTTGCAAGTAGTTTTCTCCCATTATGTGGGTTGTCTTTTCACTCTCTTGATGTCCTTTGATGCATAACGGTTTTTACTTTAAAAAAATTATTTATTTATTTTTGGTTGTGCTGGGTCGCCATTGCTGCTCGGGCTTTCTCTAGTTGTGGTGAGTGGGGGCTACTTTCTAGTTGTGATGCACGGGCTTCTCATTGTGGTGGCTTCTCTTGTTGCTGAGCACAGGCTCTAGGGTGCGTGGGCTTCAGTAGTTGTTGTGCATGGGCTCAGTAGTTGTGGTTCCCAGGCTCTAGAGCACAGGCTCTGTAGTTGTGGTACATGGACTTAGCTGTTCTGCAGCATGTGGGATCTTCCCAGACCAGGGATCCAACCCGTGTCCCTTGCACTGGCAGATGGATTCTTTACATTGAGCCATCAGGGAAGCCCCAGCTTTCACTTTCAGCGAAATGCATTTTAAAAAATCCTCTCATTTTATATTGCAGAAGGAAATGGCAACCCACTCCAGTATTCTTGCCTGGAGAATCCCATGAATGGAGGAGCCTGGTGGGCTACAGTCCATGGGGTCGCAAAGAGTCAGACACGACTGAGCGACTTAACTTAACTAACTTATATTGAAGTATAGTTGATTCACAACGTTGTGATTTAATGAGGTGCATTTAAATAATATTTTTTCTTTTGTTACCTGTTCTTTTGGTGTGCTATTTAAGAAACCGTGCTTCAAACCACAGTAATGAAGATTTGCCCTTATGTTTTCTTCTATGAATTTAGGGCTTTGATCCATTTTGAGTTAATTTTTTTACATACTATATATTAAATTCTATTGCTTTGGACAGTCTTGATTCATAAATTCTCTTGGTTCTTTGTCCAAATTTGACTTCATGCCATTGTTTCTACCATTGAAAAAAACTGCACCCTTGGATTGGTTATGCAGCCAGGACCTTGGCCCCATCAAGTCTCTGCAAGTAAGAGTCACTTAACCTATGTGTTCTATGCCAGTGTGTCAGAGAAAGACATCAGATATAAACATAGAGTACCAGAAGACTGGCCACCAACTCTACAAGAAGGATGCTTTCTTACATTATTATTCAGGAGAACCATGTACTTACCACATGCCTAATCAAATGTAAAAGAATAGAACTATAAAGAGTATAATACATTTAATTGTATAATAATATCATTTATTAAAAGTATCAAAAGATATTATAATACAGAAGGATTGAAAAAATTATAGATTTCCCACAGAAGAGCTGAGATCTGGCTCTCTCCATGTTAGTCAGATCACGTAATCTCTGCTGCATGTTAATCCTTGATAGTACAAAGTATATATCCTGTTGTTGTAGTTGTTGTTTAGTTGCTCAGTCATGTCTGACTCTTTGTGACTCTATGGAATATAGCCCACCAGGCTCCTCTGTTCATGGGATTCTCCAGACAAGAATACTAGAGTGGGTTGCCATTCCCTTCTCCAGGGATCTCCTGACCAAGGGATTGAACCTGTATCTCTTATATCTCCTGCATTGACAGGTGGACTCTTTACCACTGAGCCACCAACAAAAGATAGCATAAAGTATATATCTTAACGTTTTAAAGAGTGAAGACTACTGAGAAGATAAGGTAGCATTACGGGCCAGCGTGTATAATCACTCTGGGCAGGACGCACTTTCAGAACTGTACCTTCTGCTCCTAACACCATAGTGCTTGCTGGTGGTTGATGATGACAACACAGGATGCTGAGGCCATCTTGAAGGAATAATGAATTTGTATCTAATGTAAGAGAAAGTGACTCTGAAATGAAAGCCTTGCCATGTCCCCAGTCATGCTGTGGGTAATAGTAACCCCCCCTCAGTTCTTCTACTGCCTAACACTGTAACCTCTGCTAGGGAAGGCTAAGAACTACTTCTTCCTTCTCTTCTCTTGCAATTCAGTGAAATTTCACTGAGCATCTACTCTGGGCCAGGCCCTGCACTAGACTGAGAATTCAAAAATGAAAAAGACTTGGTTCTTATTCTTGGGAGCATTCTCATCACAGTCTTCTTTCATTGCTGCCTTGCCTTATTACTTTATGGAAACTTGAGTGCTTCGGTCTGTATTGGTGTCTGGGGACATTTGAAGGGGTCTACATGGCAAAGAAACTCAGGATTTTACACTCAGTTTTCCATAGAGGAAATAAGCTTTAAGGATGCAAGTGAGAAAGGTATAGAAAGGTCTAGAATGAAGTAAATAGGGCATGTTCCTATAGGAAAACCTTCCTTCTGCCAACCACTATATAGTTGTATCTTGTTAGATTGTTCAGCTTCTATAATGTGTTCTATTAACAACAACAGCAGCAACAACAATAATGGTAAAAATAGTTAACAGTGAGCACCTACTATTATCAGGCATTGTACAAAGCGCTTTACATGTATGAACTCATTAAATCTTTCTCTCAATCACATGAAGTAGGTGCTGTTATTATACATAAACAGATGAAGAAATAGAGACACAGACTGATATGCTAGTTTTGCTGTGTAAAGGTTTATATAGATAGCTCAGCACCCTTGGGGGGAGTGACAGTACAGTTCGGCTCCACTGGAATTGAGGCTGTATTTATTGCCTAAGAATCTTCAGCTACCATGGATGATGTACTGAAGGCTGTTGGAACTCTCTTGGGAAACCATGTGTGTTATGCCTTCACCAGGGACTGTTTCTACTAAAAGAGGCTATGAAAAGTCAGAAACATGTTAGTTAATTTAAAAATGTGACCAGAAAGTAAAGTTAAAGTCAAATCTTGGGAGAACAGCCTAAACTCCACAACTTGTTATAACTGACTTGGCATCAATTGAGAGAGCCATGACATGAGGATTTTAAAGTCATGGGGACTAATTCTGCAAACCCTGATACACCAAGCCGAATTTCTTCTAATTTTGCTCTGGAATTTCTTACCTCAGTCAGGTTCCTCTGGCTAGTGAACTCATTAACTTTTATTGTTGAGTGTTTTTCACGTAACCATGACTCTGTAACCTATATAGCTATTGGCCAAATGATACCATGAAAGCTTTGGGAGGCAGAGTGAGTAACAAATCAAAGTGTCCCTGGGATAGAACATTCTTTCTTTATCTTCATCCTCCCTCTTTCCTTCCTCTCTTTCATACAAAAGCTCTCAGTCCAACACTGTCACCAAAATTTACAATCTGCCTTGAAAGTGGATAAAAAGAAACTCTCTCAGTTTAGATAACCGCAGTCCCAACTATTAGTAGTTTACTGTTGCAATGTGAATAGTAAACTAGTTTTGCAAATTGTGCTAATTATATCTAAAAACACCAGGTAAACTACTTTTAGAGTGGAACAGAAAAAAGTAAGTTTATTAAATCTCTGGTGCTGGAAATATTATAATGGCCAGTGAATATGTGTATTTCTCTAATATGCAAAATTTTTGCTAGATACTACAGTGTAAGTGATAAAAGAGAAATAAGACAGCTTCTGCCTTCCTTCAGAAGCTTAACCTCAGTCCCTACTGTTGTTCTTCACACAGTTTCTTGGCTCGCCAGTCCCACTTAATTCTCACTGTCGAGGTGGTAGCATGGGCTGCTTCTGCTTTGCTGCCCACGGTCTCCAGGCCTGCTTTCAGCTCACTTCTGCCTCACCTCTATACCATGGCCAGATTAATCTTTCTAAAGTTGTGTTTCCCAAATTGTGGTTTAGGAGTGTTTTGTTGTTGCCTTTAACCCCCATAAAAAAGAGGATTTTGTGCTAACGCAAGTTTAGGAACCAGGGAATGTTCAAATCCCTCCTGAAAATTCATGATGTACAAGATTAGCATGTTAAAGGGTCTGAGAAGTTCTGTGATTAAAGAAACATCTTTAACTTTCTTTAACCCAGCATTTCCCATGCTTAATTGACCACAAAACTTCTTTTTTCATGTAACATCAATTAATATTACATCCATCACTTTTTCAGAAATGCTGCCCTAAAGCATTGCTTTGATCATGCTATTTTCCCAGTTAAAAAATCTCCAGTGGTTCCTCATTTTCTCCTTGGTGGGTGGGTGCGGGGGATGTCCACTGTGTCAGCCTTATTCCAAAGACTTGATCCTAACTTAATCGAGCTGGATTTCATTTTCCACTGCTTGCCTATGTGGACCATTTCCCCCTAACTAGATAGTTCTGTTTATCATTCTGTACTCCTCAGCTATTAAGGGCCAAGAGAGCAGGCAGGTCAAGAATGGGTGGGGACTGAGATCTGGTAGTGGCACGTAGTAGTCATTTGTGAGTCAGTTACATGGGAAGGCCCAGCAGCAGGAACCTGGAAGTGGGGCCACACAAGCAGGATAAAGTCGAGGTAGAGTTCAGGATGAGTAGATGTAAGAACTACCAATGGCTGAAAATGGCTTACAGCTTGATATGTAACCCTGTGCACACAGTGTAAGACCTGATAACCAAAGAAATGGACATCAGTATAGGACAGATACTAAAAGTAAGTGCAAAAGGAAAAGAAAAGAAGCAGTGGTGAGATCAGATCAGCTATTTTTCACCTGCAGAAAAATAACTCTGGGGTCTGCTGGGTGTGACCAAAAACTAAAACATCCCTAAAGACAGGATGTGTGTGTGAGTGTACAAGTGTGTGCATGTGCACACATGTATACCTTTGTTTAAGATAGTGACTGTTGATATTCTTTTTTTAAAAATTTATCTGACTACATCAGGTCTTAGCTGAGGCACACAAGATTTTTCTTTTGGCATGCAGGCTTTTTAGTTATAGCATGCAGCATCCAGTTTTCTGACCAAGGATTGAACCTGCTGCTGCTGCTGCTAAGTCGCTTCAGTCATGTCTGACTCTGTGCGACCCCATAGACGGCAGCCCACGAGGCCCATCCCTGGGATTCTCCAGGCAAGAACACTGGAGTGGGTTGCCATTTCCTTCTCCAATGCATGAAAGTGAAAAGTGAAAGTGAAGTCGCTCAGTTGTGTCCGATTCCTAGCGACCCCATGGACTGCAGCCTACCAGGCTCCTCTGTCCATGGGATTTTCCAGGCAAGAGTACTGGAGTAGGGTGCCATTGCCTTCTCCTAGGATTGAACCTGGGCCCCCTGTATTGGGAGCACAGTCTTAACCACTGGACCACCAGGGAAGTCCCAGATTGTTAATATTCTTTGAGAATCTGATGGACTTCTTCTTAGAAAAATACACACACACAAAGAATTTTTCATAGGATTTTAGGGGTTTCATAGACTATGAACTCCATGGGCCTAAGTTCACTGAATCCATCTTATCTAATGCTTAAGGGGCAAGACAGAGATAGAAAGAGAACTTTCCAAACAACAGAGATGCTAGCCAGGCTGATCTCTTAGGTGTGTTTTTCTCCTTTATTTCCCCAATTATGAAAGGTAGCAGCATGACAAGAACCAAATTGTGCTTCACTTCTGCTTATTGACTTACAGATACCACTTCTGAAATTGATTCAGTGGCCTGTTCTCTCTTACACTTTTCTTTGTCCCTGGGAAATCTATACTCTGTGACCTTTCGATCTGTGAAACACACATACACACATGCTCAAAAAGAGTTGCTTAGATACCTCCATGTCCATTTAGTATCCTGGCGAGAAGGAGACACATGAAAGAGGACAAAAGGGCTATAAATCAAGATCCCTAGAGGCTTTAAGAGAAGATTTCGGTGTGTGAGGACAGGGCAGGGTGTGAGTGAAGCTCTTATGCTGGGTGAGTGATTACAGTGGTGGTGCTTGCTTCAGGAAAAAGTGGGCTTTGAGTGCTTTTCACACTAAAGGATGAGCCTTCACTTTCTTATCACAATTCTCCCAAAGCAATGTTTGTCAAACCTGGTGGTATACTAGAATTACCTGAGAAACTTTGAAAATATGCCCATGTCCAGGCCTCAAACTCCAGGGATTCTGACTTAATTGTTCTGAGGTGTGGACAGAGCATACTTATATTTTATAAACTGCAAAGCATTTGATTTAAAAATGCTCTGCAATATATTAAAAATAGCTCCTATATAAACATGTATAAGGCTTCCCTGGTGGCTCGGACAGTAAAGAATCTGCCTATAGTGCAGGACACTCTGCATTCCATCCCTGGGTCGGAAAGATGCCCTGGAGAAGGAAATGACAACCCACTCCAGTATCCTTGCCTGGAGAATTCCATGGACAGAGGAGACTGCCTGGCTATAGTCCATGTGGTCTCAAAGAGTTGGACACGGCTGAGCAACTAACACTAACAATATCTGTCTTATCTATCATCATCATTATTATCATCCTCATCATCAGCTATCTAAGAAAACTGTAAATTTCACCTAGAAAAGCCCATATTCTATCACAAATAAGGAAACGATAAATCTCACCTATAGAAAAGCGTATATTTTATCATAAATATGTATGGCCAGATTTCTCAGACTCCATTTTTAGGGGTGAGTATATTTTAGATTTTGATGCAGAAGTAGACAGAAAAGTATAAAGAACCCCTGTGTTCCCATCACTCATTTTTTTTTCATTGGAATGTTTGTTTTCTTACTGTTGAATTTTGAGATATAGAAAGATAGCATATAAATTCTTTATCAGATATATAGCTTGCAAATATTTTCTCCCAGTCTATATAGACTGTGCTTTAATTTCAATATAGTGTCTTTCTAAGAGGAGAATTTAAAATTCTGATGTTCTAAATAATGATTTTTTTCTTTTATGAATCATGTCTTTGATATTATGTCTAAGAATTCTTTACTGAACATCAGACCAGGAATATTTTCTTCTACATTTTGTATGATTTTTTTGAGTTAATATTGTATAGTTTAGGTCAACATTTTCTTTAGTTTTATTTTTTGCATATAGACGTTTATTTGATCCAAAAGCATTTGTTGAGACAACTATACTTTTCTCCGTTGAATCGCCTCTGCACCTTTGTCAAAAATCAATTTAGCACATATGTGTAGATCTACTTATAGACTATATTCTGACCCAGTCATCTGTATGTTTATCCTGACATTTGATTACTGTTGTTTTATAGAAAGCCCTGAGAGCATATAACGTGAGTCCTATGACTTTGTTTTCTTTCCAAATTGTTTTGGCTTTTCTATTTCCTGTGCTTTTTCATATGTTTTTTAATTAGCTTGTTGATCTCTACAAAGTATCCTGCTGGAATTTTGATTGGAATTCTGTTTAACGTATAGATTGATTTGGAGAGAATTGGCATATTAACAATTCAAGTTTTTCACCACATTAACATGGCATCACTCTCTATTTGTTTAGATTTTCTTTAATTTAGCACCATCAGCACAATGATGAATAGAGTGGTGAGAACAGATCCATTCCTGTATTATTTTGAGTCAAATAAAAGATATTGCATAATTTAATCTATAACTATAACAATGTATATCTGTAAAAGAAAAAAGATAAAAATCCACAAAATGTTCATAATACATCTAAATTAATGTCTTTAATTATAATCAAATATTCATTCATGATAAATTTTCAGTTGTCTCATAAATGTCACTTTTTCCTGTTTATTTGAATCAGGATGCAAATAAAGTCCACATACTGTAATCAATAGATATGTCTCTTACATTTCTTTTATTTACAGGTTCCTCATGTGTCTTTATATTCTTTGAAATTTCTTTATTGAAGAAACTGAGTTGTTTGTCCAGCAGAGTATTCCACTGCCTGGATTTTGCTGAAAGCTATCCCATGGTGTTTAACATGTTCCTCTGTCTTCTGTATTTCTTCTAAATTAGTAGTTGGGTCTAGATACGTACTCAGGTTCAATTTTTAAAAAACAGTTTCAATTATTAACTAATTGGATCAAATCATAAGCAATGTTATTGCAAAGGGGTCCAGTACATGCTGTAATATTCTAGTTGGTACTACAATTAGAATAGTTGTTGTATTCTATTACAACTCACTAATATATATCATGAGGAGCAGGATATATCATGCACCCTTTCTGCGGATTAGCAGTTTCCTTCTCTCGAGCCACAGTGCTCCCTTTGTTAATCTCGGTTTTCACTCTTCACACTCATCTAAAGTGAATGATGGGATGATGTAAGCTCAAAGCCAACATGTAAACATTTCATTGAAAAAGAGTCATAACTTAAAGTATCTTTCATAATTTACTATATAACACATAAAAACTGCCTTATCTTAAGCTCTTTCTCACTCAACTGAGCAGGCTACCAGGGCATCCTAGAGCATGATAGAGATTCTCTTATCTCAGATGACTCACAGTTTAAATAAAATCTTCAGATAAAAAACACCCTGTATGCTTCAGTGGATTTCCGAAGTACCCTACGGCTGTATTCTGGAAATGCAAATCTATTTTGAAGTCCTGGACAATTTCCCTTACCAACTTCTGGAAAGAAAGCTTTTGGATCAGAAGCTCTATTGATTTCCAGCCTATAAGACGACCTTTTAAATTGCTGGCAGACTTAGTAGCCAGCTTATTTCATGGGGGCCTTCCAATCAGTGGGTTTGCAAGCAGAGTGCTTTGTGTCACCCATTTCCTTTAACCCAATATTGAAGTCTTTACTTGCTTCTGTGTCTGTCTCTGCTGTTCTGACACTAATGTGCTCTAGCAACCAAATGAAGAAAATAAAAAGTGGCTCTTTAAACTAGTATCCAACCTTTCTACTCCTAGAGTCAATATCTTCTTAAAAGGTTATATATACACCCACAGGTATACATATAGTTTATCTAACTTTTTAAATGCTAATGACTTACTTAGTATATAACCACAATAATATTGTCACTTCTAACAAAGTTAAGAGCCAAACATCCTGGAATGTGAAGTCAAGTGGGCCTTAGAAAGCATCACTACAAACAAAGCTAGTGGAGGTGATGGAATTCCAGTTGAGCTCTTTCAAATCCTGGAAGATGATGCTGTGAAAGTGCTGCACTCAATATGCCAGCAAATTTGGAAAACGCAGCAGTGGCCACAGGACTGGAAAACGTCAGTTTTCATTCCAATCTCAAAGAAAGGCAATGCCAAAGAATGCTCAAACTACTGCACAATTGCACTGATCTCACACGCTAGTAAAGTAATGCTCAAAATTATCCAAGCCAGGCTTCAGCAATACGTGAACCGTGAACTTCCTGATGTTCAAGCTGGTTTTAGAAAAGGCAGAGGAACCAGAGATCAAATTGCCAACATTTGCTGGATCATGGAAAAAGCAAGAGAGTTCCAGAAAAAACATCTATTTCTGCTTTATTGACTATGCCAAAACCTTTGACTGTGTGGATCACCACAAACTGTGGAAAATTCTGAAAGAGATGGGAATACCAGACCACCTGACCTGCTTCTTGAGAAACCTGTATGCAGGTCAGGAAGCAACAGTTAGAACTGGACATGGAACAACGGACTGGATACAAATAGGAAAAGGAATACGTCAAGGCTGTATATTGTCACCCTGCTTATTTAACTTCTATGCAGAGTACATCATGAGAAACGCTGGGCTGGAAGAAACACAAGCTGGAATCAAGATTGCCAGGAGAAATATCAATAACCTCAGATATGCAGATGACACCACCCTTATGGCAGAAAGTCAAGAGGAACTAAAAAGCCTCTTGATGAAAGTGAAAAAGGAGAGTGAAAAAGTTGGCTTAAAGCTCAACATTCAGAAAACGAAGATCATGGCATCTGGTCCCATCACTTCATGGGAAATAGATGGGGAAACAGTGGAAACAGTGTCAGACTTTATTTTTTGGGGCTCTAAAATCACTGCAGATAGTGATTGCAGCCATGAAATTAAAAGACACTTACTCCTTGGAAGGAAAGTTATGACCAACCTAATTAGTATATTCAAAAGCAGAGACATTACTTTGGCAACAAAGGTCTGTCTAGTCAAGGCTATGGTTTTTCCAGTGGTCATGTATGGATGTGAAAGTTGGACTGTGAAAAAGCTGAGCACTGAAGAACTGATGCTTTTGAACTGTGGTGTTGGAGAAGACTCTTGAGAGTCCCTTGGACTGCAAGGAGATCCAACCAGTCCATCCTAAAGGAGATCAGTCCTGGGTGTTCATTGGAAAGACTGATGCTAAAGCTGAAACTCCAATACTTTGGCCACCTCATGTGAAGAGTTGACTCACTGGAAAAGACTCTGATGCTGGGAGGGATTAGGGGCAGGAGGAGCAGGGGACAACAGAGGATGAGATGGCTGGATGGCATCACTGACTCGATGGACATGAGTTTGTGTGAACTCTGAGAGTTGGTGATGGATGGGGAGGACTGGCATGCTGCATTTCATGGGATTGCAGAGTCAGACACGACTGAGCGACTGAACTGAACTGAACAAAGTTAATAATACTTCATTAATACTCAGTTCGTATTTGAATTTCCCTGTTTATCCTAAGAAATGGTTAGTTTGAGTCAGGATCCAAACAAGGACCACACATTACATTTTGTGACTGTGTTTCTTAAGGCTCTTTTACTCTATAAACAGGATAGAATTTCTATTTTATTTCAGTTTCCCTTCCTCCTTATCTTCCCATGTGTAATAGGCTGAGTATTTGTGTCCATACCTTCCTCAAATTCATATGTTGAAATCCTAACCCTCCAATGTGAAGATATTAGAAGGGAGGGCCTTTGGGAGGTGATTAGGTCATGAGAGTGGAGCCCCCATGAATGGGATTAGTGCTTTTATTTAGCGCGCCATCACCCCTTCCATCATGTGAGGGCACAGCAAGGGACACAGCTGTCCAGAATCGAGGAGAAAGCCCTTACCAAGAACCCAACCGTGCTGTCACCCTTATCTTGGGTGTGCAGGCCCCAGAAATGTAGGAAACAAATTTCTGTGGTTTATAAAGCCATCCAATCTATTATATATTCTGTTATAGTAGCCTGAACCTTGCTAAGACACTATGCTTTTGGAGAAATTGGGTTATTTGTTCCTTAAAATTCTCCACTTTCTGCATTTGGCTGATTACCTTCTTCTGGTACCAATTAACTTGTTCCTCTCTTTTATTTCCCATACACTGGTATTTAGATCTAGACTAGAGGATTGATTTGTTTCAGGTTTATTTCTTGTGGCAAAATACTTTGTAGGTGGTTATATGTACATTTAATTGCATCAGTCAGAAAGTACATTGTGTTTGTCCCCATTTTAGGGATGAAATTTATTTTTTTAGTAGGTGTATTTGGCCTATTCCTTGTTAAACTTTCACCTAATAGGTTTAGAGTTCATTGATGATCTTTTCTAAATTCATTATTTAATTTGGAGTTGTGAAATGGTGATTTTATCATCCTATCATTCCTTTTGCATTGATTAGTGGAATTCTCCATGATGAAGAACTTTCCTTCTCAACTGTTTTAGTGACCTTGAAATACTGTTTGACCAGGAAATGCAGAATCAATGCTTAACTCTTTACCTTTATTAATTTTTAGCTTAATCAGTTGTTGCTCTAGAAATCACCAATGATAATGAGTTTTTTTTCTTGAGTATCATCATGAAGTTGTAGAACTTTATATTCTTGATGTGCTTGAATCAACCATACTCTTTTTTTAATGCTCAGTTAATTTGACAGTCTTTGGTTGGTAGAAGCCCCTGACAATTGGCTCCTGAGTCCTTTTGACATATCCTCAGTAGGCTTTAATATCATCCTTGCTTACTGGTATGACAAGATGCCCCAATATCATCTTAAACATTTTCTACCTTAGATCTGGAAACAGCCATTTCTCCAGGGAGCCATGGATCCTTTTAATGAGAAATGCAATCAGCATAAGTAATTTTGTTTTTGTTTTTTAAACATACTTTATTTCTTTTTAGAGAATTTTGGAGTTTACAGAAAAATTGAGCCCAAACTACAGAGAGTTCCCACACATGTCCTCTCTCCCTGCTCCACAGTTTCCCCTTTTATTACCATCTTGCATTACTCCAGTTGATGTTACAATTAATGAACCAATACTTATATATTACTAACTAAAGTTCATAGTTTAAATTTGGGCTCGCTCTTTGTGTTGTATAGTCTATGGATTTTGACAACTGCAAGATTTCATGTGTTCATCATTATAGTAGCATACAGAATGTTTTCACTGCCCTAAAAATGCCCTGTTGCTTAGACTATTGTATCCCTTTCTCTCTCTCCCTGAACTCCTGGCAGGCATTGATCTTTTCACTGTCTCCATAGTTTCGTTCATAAATACATATTTTTAAGTACCATCAGATGAAGGAAGTGACAAAAAGACGAAAAATGAAGATAAAATGTTGCCCAGAGGAAGCACTAAAGTTCCTGTGAAGGCAAAAAGGGATGGAATCTAGAAAGGATTAGCCCTGATACAAGAAGCTAAGGTCACCAAGAAGTTTAATAGAGAGGATAACTAAGCCTGGAGGGAAAGACTCCCTGAGCTGAATTTCTGTCTGGGGTGCAGATCTCAGACACTCTCAGAACCTGTGTCCTGCATTTTGTGTGTGTGTGTGTCCTGCATTTTTGTGCACTCGGGCTAGGGGGATCTAGCTCTTCTCTTTTCAATCATCAAAGTGGTTTTGCCTTTCCTCCTACCCTTAGACCCCCCCACCCAACTCTTAGACAATCTAGCTCTAGTATGAATCTCTATCATAGTTGCCAAACCTGAATGAGATACTATATATAACATGCCTTACATACAGAAAGCACTCAATAATAATCAGAAGTTGTTGTTACTGAATTAAGGCCCCCAAACTTTCAGATCTTGAGGTCCTCCACTTTTTTATTTGTTCCCAGGTTTTTTTTTTTCTTTATTTCACTTTACAATACTGTATTGGTTTTGCCATACATTGACATGAATCCACCATGGCTGTACATGCGTTCCCAAACATGAACCCCTCTCCTACCTCCCTCCCCATAACATCTCTCTGGGTCATCCCCGTGCACCAGCCCCAAGCATGCTGTATCCTGCATCGGACATAGACTGGTGATTCGATTCTTACATGATATTATACATGTTTCAATGCCATTCTCCCAAATCATCCCACCCTCTCCCTCTCCCTCTGAGTCCAAAAGTCCGTTATACACATCTGTGTTTTTTTTTTGCTGTCTTGCATACAGGGTCGTCATTGCCTTCTTTCTAAATTCCATATATATGTGTTAGTATACTGTATTGGTGTTTTTCTTTCTGGCTTACTTCACTCTGTATAATCGGCTCCAATTTCATTCATTTCATCAGAACTGATTCAAATGAATTCTTTTTAACGGCTGAGTAATACTCCATTGTGTATATGTACCACTGCTTTCTTATCCATTCATCTGCTGATGGACATCTAGGTTGTTTCCATGTTCTGGCTATTATAAACAGTGCTGCGATGAACATTGGGGTACATGTGTCTCTTTCAATTCTGGTTTCCTCAGTGTGTATGCCCAGCAGTGGGATTGCTGGGTCATAAGGCAGTTCTATTTGAAATTTTTTAAGGAATCTCCACACTGTTCTCCATAGTGGTTGTACTAGTTTGCATTCCCACCAACAGTGTAGGAGGGTTCCCTTTTCTCCACACCCTCTCCAGCATTTATTGCTTGCAGATAGTACCAGGGCTTGTAGGATTTTAATGATGATCAATATTAGTGGTGAGGTCTCACCCAATTCCCCTACTTCTGTTTACCTCTATACAACTGCCCATATTTGAGGACACTTACTTAGAGTTCAGGAAAAATGACCACTGCCTTCCTCCTACTCTCCTGGTTTTGCAACGAACCATTTAGGATCCCTCATGCCTTCTCCATGGCTAAAGTGTAGGTGAACCTTCTCTTTTACAGGTAAAGCTGACATAAAACTGGAATCTGTTCTCTTTTCTGTTTCTGAGATACAATATAGTTGCTTTGAAGAAGTGCAGGCCAATGGTGCAATTTTAGTTCCTCAAGAAAACAATGTCTGAACTCCCAGTGTTTAGAGTCTGCCCAATGGAGAAGACATGGAACCATCAGACATAATGAGTCTAGATAGGGTGGGCTGAGCGGCTATTATTATATGTCACAGGGCGCATAATCAGAAGTAGGTCAAGATGAAACTTACTGCTCTTCAGAGCTCCAGGTCTGCACCTACCAGAGCTTTGTTGTTGCTGGTGGTTAGTTGCTAAGTCACGTCCGAATCTTTGTGACCCCATGGACTCTAGCCCACCAAGCTTCTCTGTCCATGGGATTCTCCAGGCAAAAATACAGGAGTGAGTTTCCATTCCCTTCTCCAGGGGATATTCCTGGACCAGGGATCAAACCCGTGTCTCTGCACTGGCAGGTGAATTCTTCACTGCTGAGCCATCTGGGAAGCCCCACCAGGGCTTTAGCAGCTGCCAAAATCTGGGTGCTTTAGACTTTCAGAGGCAAGGTTTAACTTATCCAAGTCCCTGCAGACAGTGATGAGATGCTACCACAGAATGATGCCTCTAGGGTTCTTGCTGGGGGTGGTGGGGGTGGCGCTTTGTGTCTATAGGGTCACTATTTGACAGCTACTTAACAGGCTGCTGCCATCAGCTGGAAGTGGTAGCTTTCTCCCTCAGCTCCTGTGATAACTGGAATTAAGGATGACACAGTTGCTGTGAACTCTTTCAGGAGGTGTCTCTAGGACAAGTGGCTCATGTACTGATGGCTAGGTCTGGCCAATGAAAGCTGGCTAGGAGAACCATTTTGAAAGGAAGCATCTGAGTAGAAGCATATTGAACTCCAGGTCAGGTTAGGATGAGAGATGCCAAAAGTGTTAGTGAGAGGGAGATCTCAAGTTAATCCTGGGATATCAGTCTACAAACCTAGGTTAGGACTCCATCACAGGCCTCAGAATGATGGGCTTCTAGTCTTAGGTCTTCATAGCTCTCTAGACTAGAGTTAGTGTTGCCCCAAACTAGAGAAGGCAGTGGCACCCCACTCCAGTACTCTTGCCTGGAAAATCCCATGGACAGAGGAGCCTCGTAGGCTGCAGTCCATGGGGTCGCTAAGAGTTGGACACGACTG
Organism: Capricornis sumatraensis; assembly: GCF_032405125.1. Lineage (NCBI taxonomy): Eukaryota > Metazoa > Chordata > Mammalia > Artiodactyla > Bovidae > Capricornis > Capricornis sumatraensis. Next base: position 37,488,994 of record NC_091092.1, on the reverse strand, counting down.
AGCGACTTCACTTTCACTTTTCACTTTCATGCATTGGGGAAGGAAATGGCAACCCACTCCAGTGTTCTTGCCTGGAGAATCCCAGGGATGGGGGAGCCTGGTGGGCTGCCGTCTCTGGGGTCGCACAGAGTCAGACACAACTGAAGTGACTTAACAGCAGCAGCAGCAAACTAGACAGGGGTTAGAGCTGAAAGTCAAGGCACCAGGCTACCAGGATTTAGAAATCTGCAGGGGAGGAAGCAAGGGAGGCTTGAATCTCATCTCTTTGGGCATACCTTCAGGAAGCATTTAAGTGGCCCAACTGGAATCTTGAAATCTAGGCCCTCTTTTGTTACCACTTCCTCCCTTTTCTGGACAGCTAGTTATTTTGCAATTAACAGTGGGCTGATTGGTTGGAAACGTTTACTTGAGTGAGCCAAGATTTAAATTTGCTTCCTGGAAAGTATCTTGGAAGAGTTAGAAGCCTGCAATGGGTAGTTGGTTGCAAAAGGGAATTAGATGGAGAGAGGATTCTTCTCTATTAATCTCCACTTAGATAGTGATTAGACTTGTGAAGACAGTTGAGAACTTAATTGTTCAATGTCATCAGGAAGTCAATTATTTTACTCTTTCTTCAATAGTTAGCTATTAATTAACTGGGAATAAAGAGGAGAATAATTGGAGATGGATTTGCTCAGACTAGGTTGTACCTTATAGAGTCAGTATTCTTGGCTGTTAATGAGATCTTAGATTAAAGGAAGTAGGCACAAAGGGATGCAACCAGCTAGACATGATGCTTGGCTAACAGCAGAATGATGGACTAGATGGACTCAGAGTGTCCTGCTCCTTTTCCCAACTTTTTCAGCAATCTTTTCCCCAAGACGCTACATAGCAGTCCCAACCCTGAAGCTATGCTGCTATAGACTGAACCCCAAGTTTCACACATAATGATTAACAGTTCAGGTTTGGAGTTGGATCTGATCTAGAATCCCATCATGGCCACTCATCATCTGTGACCTTGACTGAGTTACTTAATCTCTTTCAGTTTCCCCAGCTGTAAAATGGCAATAATAATAATACTTACCACATGATTATTCAGAGAATTATATGAAATTAATGTACATAAAGCACTTAGTGTAATGCCTGGCAAAAAAAGGTACTCTACAATAAGTATTCATTTCCTTTTATGCTTTTCCAGACCATAAATCTTCTGTGGTGGAAAATCCCAAGAGCTCTGATATTTCACACATACCTCTTCCTATAAAGCTGCTGCCAATAAAGGCTTGATAAACCCTTGGGTCCTGCTCAGGGCTGTGGCCTGGCAGCCCCTCTGTCTTTGACAAGCCCATCTCTACCCTTTCCAATGCAGTGTAATTGTTTTGAGTGTGGGCTCTAGAGTGTAGACAGATCTGGGCTGGAAGCCACAGGTCAACTACTCCCTGGCTGTACAACTTTGGACAAATCATTTATCCCTTCTGTGCCATGATTCCTTGTCTATAAAATAATGATAACAGTGTTGTTACCTCATGGGATTGCTGGGAGGATTCAATGAGGTGATGCATGTAAAGTGCTTAGAACAATGTCTGACACATGTTAAGTGCTCAAAAAGTTTTAGCTATATTATTATCTATATTGTTCTCTCCACCCTGGCTACCATTCACTCAGGGACCTGAGAGGTATCAAGAGTTGATCTGACAAAATCACATTAGTGGACACTTAATAGGTTAAGGGTCCCCTACTCCATCAGCATGAAACTAAGGACACCATTACCTAGTGGCAACTTATGGGTTCTAACCTGTGCTCAGTGGCTAAGTCGTGTCTGACTCTTTACCATCCCATGGACTGTAGCCCGCCAGGCTCCTCTGTCCATGGAATTCTCCAGGCTAGAATACTGGAGTGGGTAGCCATTTCTTTCTCCAGGGGATCTTTCTGATACAGGGACTGAACCCAAGTCTCCTGCATTGCAGGCAGATTCTTTACCATCTAAGACACCAGGGAAGCTCAGGGTTCTAACTTGTGCCATTTTAAAACATGGCAACCAAATTTTTGACACTTTTCCCATTGAGAAGTGATATCTAGTCCCCTCCTCTTGAATCTGGGTTCTGTGAATGCTTGACCAATAGAATAGGCAGAAGGGGCACTGTGCCAGTTTCTGGGCCTATGCCTCAAGAAACTCTACTTCCTATCACTGGGGGTGTTCATTCTTGGAACTGGGCCAGATGCTGTGACAAAAGCCAGCCAGCCCACAGAAAGGCACTTGTGGAGAGGAAATGAAGTTTCTGGCCCTCAGTCCTGGCTGAGCTGTCAGTTGCCAGCCAGCGTGAACTTACCAGTCAATGTGAGGAGCCATCTGGGATGTAGATCCTCTAACTCCACATTGAGCCACCCCAGTCGACGTCACATGAAGCAAAGATAAGCCCACTTTGTCAAAACTTGCCCATTGTTGTGACCAGCATTAATGTTGCTGTTTTAAGCCACAAAGTTTGAGATGACAGCAACAGATAATTTGGCTTCATAGCTGGCACTAGAAACTAGAAACTGCCTGCCAATGCAGGAGATGCAAGAGACGTGGGTTTGATCCCTGGGTCGGGAAGTTCCCCTGGAGGAGGAAATAGCCACCCACTCCAGTATTCTTGCCTGGAAAATCGTATAGATAGAGGAACCTGGTGGGCTATGGTCCATAGGGTCGCAAAGAGTCAGACACTACTGAGCATATACACATACACGACAGATAATCAGAATATAAATTGTGGGTAGTTGGCAAATAGACATGTATTGCCATGTAGTGGTAAGTGGTCCTATTCACGTGTTGAGTTCAGTTCAGTTGCTCAGTCGTGTCCAACTCTTTGCGACCCCATGAATTGCAGCATGCCAGGCATCCCTGTCCATCGCCATCTCCCGGAGTTCACTCAGACTCACGTCCATAGAATCAGTGATGCCATCTAGCCATGTCATCCTCGGTCGTCCCCTTCTCCTCCTGCCCCCAATCTCTCCCAGCATCAGAGTCTTCTCCAATGAGTCACCTCTTCGCATGAGGTGGCCAAAGTACTGGAGTTTCAGCTTTAGCATCATTCCTTCCAAAGAAATCCCAGGGCTGATCTCCTTCAGAATGGACTAGTTGGATCTCCTTGCAGTCCAAGGGACTCTCAAGAGTCTTCTCCAACGTCACAGTTCAAAAGCATCAATTCTTCGGTGCTCAGCCTTCTTCACAGTCCAACTCTCACATCCATACATGACTATTGGAAAAACCATAGCCTTGACTAGACGGACCTTAGTCGGCAAAGTAATGTCTCTGCTTTTGAATATGCTATCTAGGTTGGTCATAACTTTTCTTCCAAGGAGTAAGCATCTTTTAATTTCATGGCTGCAATCACTATCTGCAGTGATTTTGAGCCCCCAAAAATAAAGTCTGCCACTGTTTCCACTGTTTCCCCATCTATTTCCCATGAAGTCATGGGACTGGATGCCATGATCTTCATTTTCTGAATGTTGAGCTTTAAGCCAACTTTTTCACTCTCCTCTTTCACTTTCATCAAGAGGCTTTTTAGTTCCTCTTGACTTTCTGCCATAAGGGTGGTGTCATCTGCATATCTGAGGTTATTGATATTTCTCCCAGCAATCTTGATTCCAGCTTGTGTTTCTTCCAGTCCAGCATTTCTCATGATGTACTCTGCATATAAGTTAAATAAGCAGGCTGCGCGGGTGCAGGAGGGCCTAGAGGAGCCATCCCACATTGAAGGTCAGGAAGGGCGGCGGTGAGGAGATACCCCTCGTCCAAGCTAAGGAGCAGTGGCTGCACTTTGCTGGAGCAGCCGTGAAGAGATACCCCACGCCCAAGGTAAGAGAAACCCAAGTAAGATGGTAGGTGTTGCAGGAGAGCATCAGAGGGCAGACACACTGAAACCATACTCACAGAAAACTAGTCAATCTAATCACACTAGGACCACAGCCTTGTCTAACTCGATGACACTAAGCCATGCCCGCGGGGCAACCCAAGACAGGCGAGTCATGGTGGAGAGGTCTGATAGAATGTGGTCCACTGGAGAAGGGAATGGCAAACCACTTCAGTATTCTTGCCTTGAGAACCCCATGAACAGTATGAAAAGGCAAAATGATAGGATACTGAAAGAGGAACTCCCCAGGTCAGTAGGTACCCAATATGCTATTCATGTGTAGGGCTGGCCTTTGACTGAATTAGGGAATGGAATTGTCCTGGGATGTGGTTGTTAATTCTAATGCTTCAGTCTTAAAAAATAAACCAGAAACACAAAATGGTTTTGACCAAAATATGGACAGTATTACACTAAGTATCAATCCCTTCCATATCCCATATCTCAGAAATGATATCATGTACCAACCAGTTGTTCAAGTAAAACACATATGGGTCATCCATGAATCCTTCCTCCTTCCTTTCCCTGACCTCTTGTAAAGAGTTCATTAGAAAGTACTGTTGTCTCTACCTTCAAAATGTACCGTAAATCTGTCCTTTGTTTCTCCATCCCCATGGTCACTTTGTTGCTTTTGTTCAGTCTCCCAGTCGTGTCCGACTCTTTGTGACACCATGAACTGCAGCATGCCAGGCTTCCCTGTCCATCACCATCTCCCAGAGTTTGCTCAAACTCATGTCCATCGGATTGGTGATGCCATCCAACCATCTCATCCTCTATCATCCCCTTCTTCTCCTGCCCTCAATCTTTCCCACCATCAGGGTCTTTTCCAGTGAGTCGGCTCTTTGCATCAGGTGGCCAAAGTATTGGAGCTTCAGCTTCAGCATCAGTCCTTCCAATGAATATTCAGGTTTGATTTTCTTTAGAATTGACTGGTTTGATCTCCTTACTGTCCAAGGAACTCTCAAGAGTTCCTTCTCCAGCACCACAGTTCAAAAGCATCAATTCTTCTAGTAGTCAGCTTTCTTTATGGTCCAACTCTCACATCTGTACAAGACTAATGGAAAAACCATAGCTTTGACTGTATGGACTTTGTCAGGAAAATGATGTCTTTGCTTTTTAATATGCTGTCTAGGTTTGTCATAGCTTTTCTTCCATGGAAAAAGCATCTTTTAATTTCGTGGCTGCAGTCATCATCCACAGTGATTTTGGCCTCTTTTCTCCATCCCCACGGTCACTACTCTAGTCCAAACTATCCTTTTGTCTTACTTGGGCTAACCTGTATTGGACACAAACTCATGTGCCTTCTTGGGCTCATCTCTGAGATACTGCCCACTTTTCAAATCATTCTGCCATCATTCCATTTTTGGGTGATCCTTCCTGAGTTTTAGGAGCTACAGGTAGTGTTGAAGCCCTGTACCTGAAAGACCCTCATGTCCTGTCCTACCCATTTACCTGTGAGTGCCAACTTATCACTCCACTTCCACACCTGGGTAAAATGCCATACCAAGAGAATGGGATCTGGCTTTGTGAGAAGCTGCAAAGGGACCAGAAGATGCAACTGGAAGTGATGGGGGAGTTAGTACTCTGGGGTATGAGATTTGACTAGTGGAAATGAGGAGGTGTGAGGGAACTAGGCAGATATTTCTCCTACTTTCTCCACTCTGAAATGTGTATGTGTGTTTTCCTTTCAACCTTTGTGAGCAAATACACTTGGCAAGTAACCTGCAGTTTTGTGACGTAATGGCCAGTGAGGTAATGCATTGCATCACATTGATACATCTTTCCTTGCTTCACTTGTCTTTTTCCGTCATCCTGTTGCCTTAGGCTTATACAACTCCCATATGGTCAGTACTTGCTTTTCTGAATCAGGCTGTGTTTTATAAGACCCTGGCTAAGACACTTACTTTTAAAAATGGTTCTAGAGAAACAGACTATCAGGATGGGGGTTTGGAGTTGTATTGTTCTCCTGTCAAAAGCAGTAGATATCATTTCATTTTTTTAGATTCTGCATATAAGCAATATCATATTGGTCTTTCCCCAACTTACTTCACTTATTATGATAATCTCCAGGTCCACCCATGTTGGCAAATGGCATTATTTCACTCTTTTTAATAGCTGAGTAATATTCCATTGTGTATATGTACTGCATCTTCTTTATCCATTCATCTGTTGGTAGACATTTAGGTTGCTTCCATGTCTTTGCTATTGTAAATAGCACAGCAATGAACACTGGGGTGCATGTATCCTTTTGAACCATGTTTTTCTGCAGATATATACCAGGAGTTGTATTGCTGGGTCATGTGGTAGCTGGGTCACATGGTAGCGTTGTTTTTATTTTTTTAAGGAACCTCCATACTGTTTTCCATAGTGGCTGCACCAATTTACACTCCCACCAATAGTGTAGGAGGTTTCCCTTTTTTCCATACCCTCTCCAGCATTTGTTATTCATAGACTTTTAAATGATGGTCATTCTGACCAGTGTGAGGTGGTCCCTTATTGAAATTGTGATTTGCATTTCTCTAATAATTAGCAATGTGAGCATCTTTTCATGTGCCTCTTGACCATCTGTATATCTTCTTTGGAGAACTGTCTATTTAGGTCTTCTGCCCATTTTTTGATTGGGTTGTGAGCTGTAAACATGGTACAAATGAACTTACTTATAAAACAGAAATAGACTCACAGATTTAGAGAATGATATTAACAGTTTTCAGGGGATACGGGAAGGGGCACAGATTGGGAGGTTTGGGATGGACATGTACACACTGCTATACTTAAAATAGATAACCAGGAAGGACCTACTGTACAGCACAGGGAACACTGCTCAATATTCTGTAATAACCTAAATGAATAAAAGAGTTAATCCATCTATATGTATAACTGAATCACTTTGCTGTACATCTGAAACTAACACAACATGGTTAATCAATTATGCTCCAAAATAAAATAAAGATCAATAAAATAAAGCAAAGGATAAATTATCAAAAATATAAACAAAGGACAAATTAAAAAAAATAAAAGCAGTAGGGACACTGGCTGGTGTTAAGTGTATGAAGATAATCCCTGCCATGAAATGGCATTGCAATCACTTGAGCTTTCACCTGTGCAATATGGTATTTTATTGGTATGATACAGAGGTACAAGGCAAGATATAGGGAGGTCAAGTGGCTGTGGCACTTAATCGATAAATGGACAATGCTATTTATAAGGAACTTGGAGTGGAATGGTTGCTCTTGACTGCAGGAGGAACTCTGCCTCCATGGCAGATTTAAAGGAGATCCTTATCTCCTGTAGCTGCAGGACAGACTACTAAAAATCAGGCTCAGGATCTGATAAGGGTGGCATAGATGCCAAAAGGACTAAATGTACAACCTTGTCAGGCCATTTTTTCAAGAGCAGATAGGGAACAAGTGGAACATAGAGATCTGGGATGGTTATTTTGATAGATGAATCCAAGTATTATGAACCCTCCAATTTCTCTGAACTTTTCTTGCTGGCAGAAGCAGCCCTCTTTCAACATCATGCCAGAGGAGGATAATTTTCCTTTTCATGGAGACTGTGTAATAATTTCACCTGAAACAGCTGCCTTGTGAGCTGACCTTTTCTTCTCAAGATGCACTCTACCATCCTCATTACCTCCAGTCGATAACCAGAACCACATCTCAAACAGCTTCGATAGAAAAGTACACACCCAGCTCCAGAAATTTTTTTATGCTCATCGATGGGGAGAATTGAAAGCAGTTCACAAGTTCAAAACCATTATTTGCACTCAAGAAGCCAGATACACTCCAAAATACATACTGCATGATTCCATTTAAATGACTTCCAAGAATGGACATACAAACCTATGGAGAAACAAAATTGAAAAGTGGTTAACTTTGGGTGGGCATCAGGATTAACTGGAAAGGGCAGGAGGGAACTTTCTGGGGTGATGGAAATGCTACATATCTAATTTTGAATGGTGGTTACGGGAGTGTATATAGCTGTCAGGGGCTCTGAAGGACAGTGGGGAAGGAAATCTTCCAGTGAGTCAACTTCCTTTCACTAAAACTGCTCTAGCACCTGCTGCAGTGAGGTGCCCAGGCTGCCAACAGCCCTCATACAGTACCATTTTCAGGGAGACCAGCCTGTTGCCTGGTGTCAGGTCAATTATTTGGATCCCTTCTATCCTGAAGTAGGCAGTGATTCTCCCTCAGCTGAATGGTTTTCTACTTTAGATATGGACTTGCCTTCTCTGCCATCTTGCCCACACTGGCACCGCTGTCTACTGGCTTACAGAATGTCTGATAGAACAGTAGAACTGACTGCTGAAGGCTCAGCTAAGGTTCCAGAAAGAGGGTTGGGTGCTGTATATCATGTGCTGCATGTGCGTGTGCTAAGTTGCTCAGTTGTGTTGGACTCTCTGTGACCCCATGGACTGTAGCCCGCCAGGCTCCTCTGTCCATGGGATTTTCCAGGCAAGAATACTGGAGTGGGTTGTCATGCCCTCTTCCAGGGGATCTTCCCGACCCAGGGATCAAACCCAAATCTCTTGCATCTCCTACATTGGCAGGCAAGTTCTTTAGCACTAGCGCCACTTGGGATATGCTAGAATGTGATATATGCCTTGATCCTCTGATTGATACAGAGTACAATATCTCTTCTAGTTAGAGCACACATATCCAGGAATCTGAGTCAGCATGATTGGAAAATCCTATAAATACTACAGGAGGTGGGAGTCTCCTTCCCACTTTGCTTGGATAACAGTACTGATAGCGTTGTTCATGCTGATGGCAGCCATAGCTGCTGCCAAAGACAACCAAGGGCTCATACAAAGAATGCCATGGTCAGAAGCAGCTGGAGAAACTAAATGACAGATAAGGAGGGTGGAAGAATCAGGTAAACAGAAAGAATTTGGGGGTTTTGGCTTCGGTGAAGCAAGTTAGATTTCTTGGCTCATAGAGACCCAACTTTAAATCCCTATTCTACAGCTTAGATCTGCATGACCTTGAGCAAATAGTGTTATCTTCTGAACCTCACTTCCATCTGTAAAAGAGATAATAATAGTATCTACTGGCAGAATTATTGTGAGCATTAATTCATGCTTGTAGTAGAATTTGTAAAGTGACTAGAATGGTGCCTGGCAAAGATCAAATGTTCAATAAAATTATGTGTGCAAAGAACACACTTCTCATTTTAAGACAGACATGGTATGACTCTAAAAGCAATGAGGTGGAAGTGTCCCAGAAGCTCCTTGAAGGAGCTTCCTTGATGGTACCCTCAGAAATGTGCCAGTGCCTGTGCCAAAGATAGATTTGCCTTGACACCAGTGAAATTTGAGCTCCAGGGTCCTGTGTTTCTACCAGCCCCTTCTAAAGCTCTGAGAGTGACCCTGGGAATGTGCTTATATAATCATGTGAACTGTTTTTAAACTATATTTAACTATTTTCTAAAATTTCTTTTAATATATTTCTCCAGAAATTCCCTTAAAATAACCACTGTTTTTTTCATTTTCATTTCTGCATTTTGTTTTGGGTGTTCAATGGGAAAGGATCTTTCAGCGAGCTGTCTGCAACAATTTTCTGCAAATAATATTTTGATTTTATTTATTGGTTTTATTTCTACTTTTTGAGTAGTCCTGCTCTGGCCTCATGCATGATTGTCATTCTGGGACCTCTCCCTGCATCTCTTCTACATTCCATCCACCATTTCCTGGATTTGATATGTTCTTCTCAAAAGTTTCCTAAGAAAATATGCATTGGAAGTAAAATCTTTGAAAATTTGAATATCTGAAAATGTCTTTATGCTTTTCCAGAACTTTTTGTTATTCGGCTGGGTGTGTGTTTCTAAATTGGAAAAAAATCCCCAGTGTTTAACTTGCAGTATTATTTTTGAGGAACTGAATGTGATTCTGATTCCCAATCAGTATTCTTGATCTCCACATGTGTCCTGTTATGATTATTCCAGAAGCTTAGGATACTTGGGCTTCCTTGGTGGCTCAGTGGTACAGGATCTGCCTGCCAAGCAGGAGACATGGGTTCAATCCCTGGGTTGGGAAGATTCCCTGGAGGAGGGCATGGCAAGCCACTCTAGTATTCTTGCCTGGGGGGAATCCCATGAACAGAGGAGCCTGGTGGGCTACAGTCCATGGACTCGCAGAAGAGTCAGACACAACTTAGTGACTAAACAACAACAACAACAAGCTCTGATTTTTCCAAAATTTAATGATGATAAGGCTTATTGAGGCCATTTTTCATTCATCATACTGGGCACTCAGTGGGTTTTTCTATCTGGAAACTCATGTTCTTTAGTTGTGGGGAATAATCTTGTATTCTTTCTTTAATGTTTTCCTTCTCTCCTTTTTACTATTGTCTCTTTCTAGTATACCTATTAATCACATATTGGATATCCTTGACTGGTACATTGATTTTATATTTATCTCTTTCTTCTCCATGTTTGATGAAACCAAGCTTCATCAGTACCTCCTAACCTTAGCATATGGGGAGGAAAAGCAGATGAAAGACTGGTAAATGAACAGAATGGAGGACGATCTCATCCCAAGTGCTCACAAAGGAAGACCAATGAAAAGCAAGCTGATTTTCCCTTCAAAATTCCAGATAGGCTTGGGTGTTGGAGGAACCATGTGACTTTGACAGTGATAAAAAACTTGGAGATAATTTAAAAGTCTGTTTAGGGAACAGTTTTCATGTGCCAAATACACACTGAGGCCAAACAAACTGGAACATAACAGTTTGGAGCAGAAGAAGGTTTATTGAAGGGCAAAGCAAGGAAAATGAGTGGCTCATGTGCAAAACATCCAAACTCCTCAGTGGGTTTCAGGGAAGCATTTTTAAAGGCCAGGTGAGGGAAGGGGGTTGCAGGGTATGTGATGAGCTCGTGGACAATTCTCTGATTGGTTGGTGGTGAGGTAACAGGGAGGTGTCACAGGGGTTAACATTGTCAATCCTTAAGTATTAGTAGGTCTGGGGACTGTGCGCTCATGATCATCACGTGGTTAACTTCTTCATTAGGTGGAGTTTTTAGCATTGGCAAAACAATTCAGAAAGTCTTCACCAGATACTATTATACTTCAGGGTGGAACTAAAGATTCTGTCACTGCCGTATGGCTGATATACTGTTTAAACTCTTACCAGTTCTCCTGGCCCAACTACTACTTTTGTTACTACATGTTTTCAATCATTAATTCTTGATCCAGGCTTTTGTGACTCAGGAGAAGCCTGGGAGACTAGAGCTTTTGTACAAACAAGAGGCAGCAGAGGACACAGTTGGTGGCAGGCAGGGGGTGGGGGGTCCTGTCTCTGGAAGGCCCCACAGGGCCCTGCTTGGTTTCGAGGTGACTTTGGAACTCATTCTAGAAGACAATTTTGATTTTTGTCTTTCAGTTGTATGTATCATGATGGAAGGTAAGATTACATGGTTGTGAGCCTGAGTAGCATATTGAAAATAGGGGAGGTTAGGGGCCAAAATGTATACTAAATACAATATAAAATTACACTTCTACGTTTTCTTATCTCACAAACAATTCATGTTTAATTTTCTTTACATTATATGAAAAAAATGTATACATTGTCAGCCAGATATAGCACTTAGGGCCTTCTCAGATCTCTTCTGAGTATGCACTCAGTCCTGGGCATGCGTGTGGCCTTCTAGATTTCCAGGAATATGTGGAAGATTTTCTTTTCTTTTGGCCACACTGTGTGGCATATGGGATCTTAGTTCCCCGACCAGAGATCAAACCTGTTCCCTCTGCATTGGGAACACAGAGTCTTAACCACTGGACTGCCAGGGAAGTCCCTGTGGAAGCTTTTCAAAGCCCTTATTCCCCAAAGCATCTCGTTGCCCAGCCTTTCCTCTTGAGAGTTTTGCTTAGTCTGTTGTTTCCCCAACTGTTATGCATTACCCAGGTGGCAGCTACTAATGGCTGCCTTCAAATGATTTTGACAATTTCCCCCTGGATAGTCACCTCAGCCCAGGGAGAGTTCTGAGTGAGTCTAAATAAAGGTAAGCCCTTTGAGTTGGTCACCAGGCAAGTTAAAATAAACAGACACAATTCTTAGAGGACAAAGTCTGTTCTCCTGTACTGGGTACTTATACCAGGAATGTGGGCTGTTGTCTCCAAGGTCACTGCTGAGCTAGGGAGCAAGGAATGGGTCCAAGTTCAGTTGAAATGCCACAAAGCTCTCTTAGCAAGATCCAGCTGCTTTCTCTTGATTGAGCATATCCCCTGTTCCTGCAAGCTTTTGATTAGTATCCTGAGTTCTGAAAAAGTTAATTCCGATAGTTTTTGCCAGTTTATTCATAGCTTTTGAGGAGGGATAGACTTTCGGAGTTCCCTACTCTATCATTTTCACAAATGTCACCAGGATTCTTCCTTGTTTTTGATGGCCTTGATAGTTTTGAGGAATACTGGTCAGGTATTTTTTCAAACACCCCTCCATTGACCTCTGTCTGATGTTTTTCTCCATTATTATGCTGAGGCAATGGGGTTTGGGAGAAATATGTTAGAGGTATATACTATCAGCATGATTTATTAGTGGTAAGAAGAGTGTAAGTAGAGAGCAGTGCTTTAAAGGCTTTGGCTCGCAAGTCAAACACAACTGTATTCAAATCCTGGGTGCTCTAGTTGCTGAAGTGGTAGAACTTTTCTAAACCTGAGTTTTCTCATATGTAAAGCAGGAGTAATAGTAGTAGCTACCTCATGAGGTTACTGTGGGGAATTGAATGAAAAAATGCATGTTAAATAATTAACATGATGTCTGGCACAGAGTGAATGCTCAATACATGTGAACTAATACTGTGGGAGGATATGTGTATGTGTGAGTACACCCAACAGCAATTTTAAAGATAATATCAAGAGAATCTGAAGTCATTTTAATTATATAAAAAAGTGCCATAATTTTTCTCAAAGATTTGATGGGAAACCGAGAGTTCAATGGGATTAGATGTATTTGGATAAAATGGGAAATTTTATACATGAGGCATTATTTCCAAGGGCAGGCCAGATAGCTACTATAGCTAGAGCGCTTAGGTAACCTGGGGCTAGTATAAATCCTGGCATTTGTGGTCAGGGGCCTACCCTAGAAGAAAAGGAAGGGGTGAAAACTATGTAGTCGTTAAAAGCACTACTGTTGAAGTCATTCAAACAGGGAAAAGTCTGAGCTTTGTTTTCACAGGCTCTGTGACCTTGTGTGGGGCTTCTCAGGTGGCTCAGTGGTAAAGAACCTGCCTGCCATTGCAAGAGACGTAAAGAAACCCAGGTTCAATCTCTGGGGTGGGAAGATCCCCTGGAGAAAGAAATGGCAACCCACTCCAGTATTCTTGCCTAGAGAATTCCATGGACAGGGGAGCCTGGTGGGCTACAGTCCATCGACTTGCAAAGAGTCAGACACAAGTTAGCAACTAAACAACAAGTCTTTCTTGGCAGTTGTTTCCACTAGGGTAAAGAACCTGACTGCTAATGCAGGAGACATAAGAGACGTGGGTTTGATCCCTGGGTTGGGAAGATCCCCTGGAAGAGGGCAAGGCAACCCATTCCAATATTCTTGCCTGGAGAATCCCATGGACAGAGGAGCCTGGGCAGGCTATAGTCCATAGGGTTGCAAAAGAACCAGACATGACTGAGGGACTAAACAACAACATGGGTAAAGTGACTTCATTTCTCTCAGCTGAAGTTTCCTCATCTGTAAACTAGAGATGATAAACTGAGGTTATCATGGAATATGAAATAACCCAAGCCAATGGCCCGGAACATTCCCTGTCATATAGTTAGTGCTCAGTCAGTGTCAGCTGCTCTTTATTACCTAGCAAGGGTGGCTTCCCATGGAAGTTAAAAGTCTTTGAGTCAGGGAGGACATTTTGTGCCAAGAAGTGCCTTTCATTATAAAGCTCACTTTGGGCTCCTCCCATTTATCGTGAGCTCAGTGCCTTACTCAGGCCTGCTGCAAGCCGCCCTAGGAGCAGCGTGCTTTTGTGATATTTGTGGCAGCTAAAAAAAAATCTTAAAAAAAAGATTTTCCATGTACAATCAGAAAGAGAATGAAAACCACATGGAAAATTCAGCTTCTTCCAATGTGTTCTTAGTCTCCTATTCTACATCCTGCTAGGCCCTCTTTTGCAGATGATGCCTGAGAATATCCTCTTTAAAGTAATAAATCACAGGAACGTTAACTCGTCCTTGCAGCTGCATGAGGGCTAGTTAGAGGCCTATTCAAGAAAAGGGCTTGTGTAGAGGAGTCCCTTTTTAAAAGGCCACCTGTACCATTTTTGTCTTGGTTTTTAAGTGGAAATGATTTTAAGATGTCATTTTCTTCCTCTACTTGTGTTCATGTTGTACAAATACTTCTTTGTTAATAGGGAAAGAAAAAAAACCCCAAACCCAAATGCTAAACCTAATTAAGTCTCTTTAGAGAAAAAGTGTGCCTTTTTCACTTTCCAACTTCCTCTCTGAGTTAGTAATTTTGGGGCTGGCCAAGATGCAGGTGGGAGGAATTGCTTCATGGACAGCTGGCCCTGAATCTCTCACATGCCTGGAAGTGTGCACCAGTTCAGGGTACAGAGCTATCTGGGAGAACCAGGGCTAGTCTGCAAAGAGCACATACTGAAATTGAAATCCTTTTCCTGTTGATTGGCAGGATCCCAAAAGTTCTTTGAGGCTAGGAGAGATAGCTTTGAGAAGAAAATTGGGACCAGATCATCTAATCCAGATGTGGAAAACCAGGCCTTGAGGAGGGGAAAAAACCTTTTATTATAAACTAAGGCTTGAGGGAAAAAAAATCTCTTCTTTATAAACTAGACCTTGAGGAGGGGAAAAGCCTTTCATTGTAATCATATCAATTCTAGTTGGATTCACATAATGAGGTTAGCCATGCCATTTGGTGAAGATGATGATCAGCCATGCAGAATGATTTAAAGAGTTCCAGAAGGGCTCCGTCTGTCTGTACAATAAAATCATCCCCTAGTCAGGTTCAGAGTGCCTGATAGCCCTTCATTCGTGACTCTTAGCCCTTCTTCGGTCAAGGACTTCTTTCAGGATCTGGTGAAAGACCTTTCCCCATAGAAATGCACGTGTGTGTGCACATGTCAGCGTACATTTTTATGGGGGTTCACAGACTCCCATGAACTGCTCTGGGGGTGATCTTTGAATGGCCAGTGTTTCTCATAGTTGATTTTCAAGAGCCATGCAGTGGGCAGCTAGCCCATTCATAGACCCCTGCTGAGGTAAACTGAAAAGAAGCCCTATCACATTTTTATTACCATTATGTTGAAATAGTATTTAGAATAATATAGTTAATAATAACTTAATATAAGGGACAGCAATGAGATTTAGGAGCAATATTTCACCAAGGTATATAGGTCTACCTTGGTGACGCACAGCTTGACCCCAAATCGGCTTCCATATTGAACTGGTTTCTTTCCTTCCTATTTCTAATAAATTTTTTAAAATCCAAACTTTAAGATATTTTATTTTTCTAAAAATACTTTAAATGCTTTAAAATATCCCAGGATAGATGAAATAAGAATGGTAAAATTTGATAACTTATTTGTCTTAGTTGGGTTTCCCCAAAACAGAGTCTGAGGCAAGGACTGGGGAGTAGTTGGGTATATTGGGGATGTTGTCCCAGGAGACAGGAGTCGGGGGTTTGGGAGAATTAGAGAAGGAGGAAAAGTCAATGCGAGGGTGCCTTGTGATATTGCTGCATTGGGCCACGAGGGCTTGGTTCTGGATGGACATCCTGAGAAGGATACAGAACATCTCCCAGAACTGTCCCCTTGATAGATAAGAGGCTGTAGCTCTCATCCACTGGTTCCTGACCCTACCTCAGTTCACGGTTATCCCCAAAGGGATTAACAGTCCCACACTTCCAGTCTGTGCTTTTATGTGGACTGGCTTTGGAGAAGGCACTGGGGCAGAAGTGGAAACAGAGGAGCTTGATCTGGAGGTGGAATGCTGTCAGGGTGATATGAGTCTGATCTTGTGCAGAACAGCTCTGGCTGAAATCAGAGGTGGGTGGAGGGACTGTGATGATAGGCCCCAGAGGTATTTGCAGTACTACTGAATCTGAGTAGTGGGTACATGGAAGTTCATAGTCCTAGCCACCCTACTTTTTGTATGTTTGAAAGCTTTTCATAATAAAAAGTTAAAAATACAAACTCAGAATCACAGGCCACTGGGGACTGCCGCAACTATTTAGTGGCTTTATTGCAGAGTTTTGGGTGTTTGGAGCAAACATGGGCCCAGAAATGACAATGATAGTTTCCTGTTGACACTTTGAAATACTCCATCAGATGCTGAAATCTTTGAACAAATCACATTCAAAGGCTGGAAGGTTGAATAGTTAAACCAGGAAGTAGATGGGTGTGGATTCACCTGTTTGATTGATTCAATTCTAGACAGCGTGGTACCAAATTCTACTGAAAGACTTGGATGTGATATTTAAACGTCCCCAATGATATGTAATTTATTTCTTTCTGTGAGAAGGGAAGAAATCTCTACATGTTGAGGCAGTCTCAAATTCTCAGTGATAAAACTGCCCCATAGTTAGGTCTTTTTAAGGAAATCCTGCTCATTTCACCTTTAACATTAAACATAGCTGCATCTCACCACTGAAGTAATTACTTGCAGCTTCTTCGAGTTTCTGTATATATGGCTATGAAATATCTCTTGAACAAGGCATTTAACATCTGAGAAATTATCCTTAGTGTCATTATCAAAGCCATAGAGTCTCCCCCCACAGCCCTTGTTTCAATAACTTGCGGGAAAGTGATTTCTCTCAACAGCTGGCGTGCTTAGAGTGGAAAAGTAGACTTTGGTATTTGCTGCATTTCTTTGTACAGCGTGCTGGGAAGACGTACCCTTAGGGGCCATGATTTGATTATATTCACAATTTTTATGGTTTTCGTCAATACTGAATCGAGATCAGGGGATGTGTTGCTGATTGCTGTTATCAGCGAATTGAGCAGGGAGTGGGTTGGCATTTGGATGCAGCCTCTAATATTTGCTTAGCAACATATTTCTGGCCTGTGCTTATGGTGAATGCTCTTCAGAACTGATCTCATTGCCCCTATTCCAGTGTACTTTGTGACTCACAAAATACACTTGATAACTGAATTAAAAATCTTTCCGCTTTAAAAAAATTACTGTATAATTGCCATTTGACATTATACTAGTTTCAGCTGTACAGCATAATGCTTTAATATTTGTTTACATTACAAAATGATCACCACTATGAGTTAACATCTGCCATCATACAAAAATTACATCTTTTCTTGTGATGAGAACTTTTAAATTATTCTCAACTCTCAAATATGCATTACAATATTATTGACTATAGTCATCTTGCTATACATTACATCCCCACGACATATTTATTTGATAACTGGAAGCTTGTACCTTTTGACCCCCTTCACCCATTTCACCGACCCCTAAACTCCTTCCCCTCCAGCAACCAGCAATTTGCTCTCTGTATGTATGAGTGTGGGTTTTTTTTTTTTGTTTTTTTGTTTTGAAAACCCTTTCCTCTTATGGGGAGAAACTGGATCACTCTGTAATTGCTGGTAGAAATGTAAAATGGTACAGACACTCTGGGAAAGAGTTGGACGGTTTTTTAAAAATTAATTAATTAATTTATTTTGGCTGTGCTGTGTCTTCGTTGCTGTGTGCGGGCTCCTCTCTAATTGCAGTGCTTGGGCTTCTCATTGCCATGGCTCTTGTTGCAAAGCACAGGCTCTAGGCACATGGGCGTCAATAGTTGCAGCTTGTGGGCTCATTAGTTGCGGCTCCCAGAGCACAGTTGTGAGCAATAGTTGAGCAATAGTTGTGGTGCACAGGCTTAGTTGCTTTGAAGCATGTGGGATCTTCCTGGATCAGGGATGAAACCTGTGTCTCCTGCATTGGGAAGTGGATTTTTTTTTGTTTTAAATCACTGAGCCACCAGGGAATTCTGGACAGTTTTTTTTTTTTAATAAAACTAAATATGCAGCTACTTTACAAGTCAGCAATTATAAACATTTATCCAAGAGAAGTGAAAACTTATGTTCACACAAATACCTCTACACAAGTGTTCACAGCAGCATTATTTGTGATAGCTCCCAAATGGAAACAACCCAGATGTCCTTCAACAAGGTGAGTGCTTCAACAAACTGTGGTACTGGGTTGGCCAAAAAGTTCATTTGGGTTTTTCCATAAGATGTTATGGACTTATGCAATGGAATTTTTGGCCAACTCAATATATTCATGTCATGTAATACTATTTTGCAGTAAAAAGGAACAAATTATTGATACACACACAAAACATCTTGGGTAGATCTATAAAGAATTATAATGAATGAAAAAAACCAATGCTTAAAGGCTACATACTGTATTAGTCCAAGTGTATAACATCCTAGAAATGACAGAATTACAGAAATGGAGAACAGATTAGTGGTTGACAAGATTAAGGTAGGGGTACTGGGTGTGACTTATTTGAAAAGACCCTGATGCTGGGAAAGATTGAGGGCAGGAGGAGAAGGGGATGACAGAGGATGAGATGGCTGGATGGCATCACTGACTCAGTGGACATGAATTTGGGTAAACTCCGGGAGCTGGTGATGGACAGGGAGGCCTGGCGTGCTGCAGTTCATAGGGTTGCAAAGAGTCAGACATGACTGAGTGACTGAACTGAACTGAACTGGGTGTGACTATTAAAGGACCACAGGAGAGATACTTCTGAAAATGTTCTGTTGTGACTGTATCAATGTCAGTATTCTAGTTGTGATATTGTATTACTGTTTTACAAGGCAATCTTATTGGGAAAATGGGTAAACAGTACCTAGTTTCTCTCTGTATTATTCTTACACACACGTGCGAGCTAAGTCTCTTCAGTCATGTCTGACTCATTGCAACCCCATGGACTGTAGCCCACCAGGCTCCTTTGTTCGTGAGGATTCTCCAGGCAAGAATACTGGAGTGGGTTGTCCTCCTCCAGGGGATCTTCCTGACCCAGGGATCAAACCTGTGTTTAAGTCTCCTGTATTAGCAAGCGGAATCTTTACCACTAGTGCCACCTGGGAAGTCCATTATTCTTATACTGCATGTAAATCAAAAACTATCTCAGAATAATAAGTTTAATTAAAAAAGAAAACCTCTTTCCTCTGATAGCATGGGATTTCAGGGTCAAAAATGCAAAAAAAATCATGCAGCCTTTCACCAAATATGCTAAGAATCTGAGTATCAGTGGTTTTGTCTGATTCCACAATAAAGTATTTGCTGGCCCTCACATGTGTTAGTAATTGCCCTTCTACACTGTGTGCCATAGATATTGTGGATGTCCGCTGATGTTGTTTGTTACAGGAATTTTGCCAATAGCTCATTTTGCTTTCTTTAAGTCATTTGTCATTAAAATTGTGCCTAACTTTACAAGCTTCTTGGCAATAAAGTGACTTGTACTTGTGTTGCCAAGAGGCCTAACAACTTTGAAGGATACCCCTATTGCTTTAGTATCTTCTCTGCCTTAGTCACAATATTCATCAATTTCATGAAGGAATTACTTCATACTTATTCTCTAAAAATTCCATTGGTTTACCACAGGGTTCACTGTACTTTGTTTAATAATTATGTAAAAGCTTTGATGACTTCATGCTACAATTTGATAGGTTTTATTATAAACAGCCTGCTGGAAACTAGGGGCAAAGGGATGGTAGGTCTAACAAAATCAGATTTTCAGATATTTATCTTCTTACTTCACATTTGCATTTTTGACTGCTTGTGTGCTATTTTCACCTGTACAAGTTTATTTGTCCCATCATATACAGATTCGTATTCTATATTCATACTGGAGTCTTGTTCACTATTTATGCTCATGATGTTTACTGAGTTGGTACATTGAATTTACTATTTTTATTGCTACTTTAATATTCAGTGAACCATTTTTGAATGGTTGATTAGGTTGTGGATACAATGGTATACAAGAGTCATAACACAAAATGTAAATTAACAAGCATAAGCAATAACATGCAAAAGGCACAAATATATGTTAACAGAGCTGAACTGTATTCTGACAAATGAGTGTTGACAGAGACACCTACAGCTCTTGTTCATGCCCAATCCTGAAGAACACAGGAATTGTTAAGAATGTAATGTGACAGCTGTGAAAAATCATAATTAACCTTACATCTCACATAGTGGAAAGTATGTGAAGAAATAATCTCATCACTTTTTCCTCTGCCACTTGCTAGATTTCTGGGGAAATTAGTGGTCCTGGGCCACCCAGAGTCCATACACCATACTTTGAGAAACTATGCCTAAGGGAAAGGTATATGTTACACATTAAACACATTTATTGTTTTAAGTTTTGACTCTGTTTAAGTTGGCAAGGAGATCCAACCAGTCCATTCTAAAGGAAATCAGTCCTGGGTTGTCAGTAATGCCTTACGCAGCTCATAATTGCTTCAATTATGGTTTCTGCTGTTGCCCTGTCAAAAGAAGTGCATCCTGCCTAGTTTGTCGATCAGCTGTCCAGAAATGTCTCCGTAGCTCTTACTACACAGGAAATTATAGATAGGAAAATAGAAAATAATGTCAATGCTTTAGAAGAAGCAGTCCTACTTATAGGGCAAGAAATTACGAATTTAAAAATTAAGTTGTCTTTAAGGTGTCATGCTGAATTTAAATGGATGTGTGTTACCCCTCTACAAGTGAATGATTCCATACATTCTTGGGAACGCATTAGGAATCATATTTTAGGCGTCTGGAATCATTCAGATTTCAGTATTGATATTTCTAAGTTACATCAGGATATTCAGAGTATGAAGCAGGCAGAGTCCGACTTTTCCTCTCAATAGCTTTGTAATTCCCTTTTTAAAAATCTGGAGGGATATCTTTCCCATGGATCCTTTTTTACAATAATGATTAATGTGGCCATGTGCTTATGCCTGTTGATTCTGATTTGTGTATTAGCCCCATGCCTTTTCAGAATACTCAACCAAAGAGTCTCTGCTTTATCTACTGAGTTTCATACTTATGCTCTAAAAAATAAGAAACGGAGAGATGTTGGGAGCTGCATTAGGCATTACTGACAAAATTGAGGCACGGCCCCAACCCCCTCTCCTCATCTCACAGGCACCGCCCCAGGATGAAAGAGTTAGGCCTTGTGATTCTGACTTGTTCTTTCCTTTCTTCAGTTGAGTTGGCTGGAAAGAATGTTAAGGTGCTTGAGAGAAGCATGAGAAAGCACAAAGCCTTCTACAGTTGTGCGCAGAAAATAATCTATAAAATAACCATTGACATTTGTTCAAGGATCTTTACAAAGAATGTCCCAGGATGAGCATGTAGGCTGCAGCTTGAGGCCATGGTAAGGATTGTTATCTGAGACCTGTTTGTGAGGGAAATATTTATGGCAAAAGAAGTTGGCTGAGTTTAGGGTTTAGGATTAATTGAGAACAGCTAGAAGCCTTTTTAGGAAATAATGATATTAAGATACTAGGGGCAAACAGGATTTAGAAAGATAAGAAATAAACTGAGGAATGTGGCATGAGTTACAATGTGATCACAAGTTAAGTACAGTAAATCTGGGTGGGGGAAACTAAAAACCTCTGACCTAATGCTTTCCTCAAAGTATAAAAGAGAACCTGAAGCTTAAAATAAACATGTAGTTCCCTACTATGAGTCAGAGGCTACATCATTATCCGCCGACACCGCTCACCCCTTCAGGCTGATTCCCTGGCTGCTGGAGCTGGACTCCGGCACTGGGTATTCATTAGAAGGACTGATGTTAAAGCTGAAACTCCAATACTTTGGCCACCTCATGCAAAGAGTTGACTCATTGGAAAAGACTCCAATGCTGGGAGGGATTGGGGGCAGGAGGAGAAGGGGACGACAGAGGATGAGATGGCTGGATGGCATCACTGACTCGATGGACATGAGTTTGAGTGAACTCCGGGAGTTGGTGGTGGACAGAGAGGCCTGACGTGCTGCGATTCATGGAAGAGTCGGACATGACTGAGTGACTGAACTGAACTGAAAGTTGGTTGAACTTGATTGAATTTAATCAAATGTCTACTCTGGGTAGGAAATTGTGACAAAAAGATGCTTTTTCCTGATAGGAAAGAAGTTATGGCATCTTCTGTAATAATGGAATTGTAGCTAGGATGAGGCTGTCCATTGGGAACTTCATTTCCCAGCTTCCCTTTTGTGGCTCTGTGAGCAATGGAATGTGAACAGAAGAGATATGTGCTTACTCTTGGCCCAGGCCTTTATACACGTGCTCCTCTATGCTTTCTTCTTTCTGTGAGCAGAAAGATGGTTGTTCCTAGAACACAGCTTCAGTTGGGTAGACGACAATGTTGCCCTATAGGAGGGTGGAAAAATCTGATGGGATGAAATGAACCTAAGTCCATGAATGACTGAATGGAGCCAAGTAGACCACTTATGTGCCCTGGACCGTCATTTGGAGAGAAACTTTATTGTTCTTTGTTTATTGCATTGTTGGGTCTTTATGTTAGAGCAGCTTAGCTCTTTAATCTTGATTACTGTTGTTGTTTAGTTGCTAAGTTGTGTCCGACTCTTTGCAACCCTATGGACTGTAGCACGTTAAGCTTCTCTGTCCATGGGATTTCCCATGAACGTATACCTGAATGGATTGCCATTTTCTTCTCTAGGGGATCTTCCCAACCCAGGGATCGAAACTGCGTTTCCTGCATTGATCGATGGATTCTTTACCACTGTCACCAGGGAAGCCTTAACCCTGATAAAGAAGGGGAAACCCTGGAGGTCTGAAAGCCCTGGTTGGTAGGTTGTGGGAAAGAAGGGTTCTTCATGGCACAGAGCAAGTAGGAGAACGAAGGAGCCAGGACTTGGCACAAGACTAGACACTATGGTAGATGGGTATTGGCAGGTGAGTGCCCCTCTGATTTCTACTGCTGATTCTGATGGTATTGCTAGGTAGGGGAGATGAGAAGGAAAGAATAGGCTTGGTCATGAGTCATGCAGAAATGTAATAGTGTTCCTATAGTAAAGATGAATTGACTCAGGGGAACTGGTGGGGCTCAGAGTTACCCTGTTTGGGATTAGAAGGAAATGAAACCAAGTGAGCTGCATTAGTTCTAGGTCATCCCTGGGCCATGTCATGCTAGATCCAGGAGGGTGGCAGCTCTAAAATTCCCAAAAGCTGACTGGGAATCTTGATTTATTTCAGTCATGGTTAGTACCCTGTAAGAACTGCTGCAGAACTTAGTCTACAGATGTGGCTTCATTAGTGGCTTCAGCACTAAAGATTTGGAGCTAGGAGAAATCAGAGCAAAATCTCATTTACCTCACGATTTGACCTGCAGCTGATATAGTTCCTTGGCCATGGCTAGGGTGCTTTTGTGTAAACTAGAAAAAGTGTGCTCTTTTCTGGGCACATGATCTGGCAAACACACAATGTACCAAATTAAGAAAGCATGGCTTGGTGTGTGCAGTGCATTTTGGATTTCAGCCCCCATTTGTCTTCCTGACTGGGCATCTTTGTGCAGTGAACAACATGTACAACTGTACATGACATCCTTGCAGACTATCAGAAGTACAATGAGAGGGAAGAGTGAAACTAGGGGATGAAGGACCAATTCAAATGTGACCCACTGACTTGGAAAAGCAAAAGGTAACTATTTTGGAGCAGTGTTACCAAGGACAAGTTTGTGTGCCCAGTGCATAGTGAGGCTAAATAATACCAAAGTGTCAGAGATTGGAAAAAGATTTATTGCATGGCCAAACAAGGAGATGGGTGGCTTGTGCCCCTCCCCCAAACACCAAACTCCCTGGAGGCCTTTCAGCAAAGCATTTTTAATGGCCAGGTGAGGGGGTGTCACAGGGTATACAATCAGCTTGTGCACAATTCTCTGATTGACTGATGGTGAGGTAATAGGGTTGTGTCACAGGGATTAATATTATCAATCCTCCGACTCCAGTAAACCTGGGATCAGTGTCATCAGGTAGTCAACATCTTCCATTTGGTAGGGTTTTTATGTCTATAAAACAACTCAGGAAATGTGCACCCAATACTATTCTCTAGGTACTTCAGAGAGGAGCTAAAGCAGAGGACGTGGGGAAAGGGCCTGCTCCCCCTCAAGGCCCCATAGTGTCCTGCTTGGTTATAGAAGCAAAAGGTGAAGGGTGATTTAACAAATTTTAAACTTGATATGCAAAAGGCTATAGCCAAATATACAGTGTTTTTTTTTTTTTTTTTTATCAGTACCTTTGCTCACGCTGTTTCCCATCTGAAGCATCCTCTCTGGTTATATAATTCTTATACATGCATGAAGGCTCAGTTCTAGACTTAACTCAAAAGAGCCTTCCATGACCTCTGTAGGATCCCTCCCTCCCTCCCTCCTGCTGCACAATCAGATGGGTAATCCATGCTCAAAAGGATGTCTATTTGAGTGACTGAGAGACTAGAAAACTTCTCCTGTCACAAACAATATTAATTTCCAAGTAGGGAGCCTCCAACAAGTTCCCCACTGTAGGGATTGGGGACCACATGGGACCAATCAACTTAAAGTCTTTCCCCTGTTCAGATGCTATTTTAACAAATTCTTGTACTGGAAAGAGCAGTAGGCTTATTGCCTAGTTCTAGTTCAGTTTAGCTATTAACTAGTCACATGACTTTGAGCAAGGTGAATCACCTCTCTGGCCAGCCTTAGTTCCCTACCCTGTAAAATGAGGAAATAGTTTTAATGGTCTACCATGTTGTAAAGCAACACAAGAAACAATGTGGCAATTGAGCCAAACTCTGATGTATTAATATCTATATTAAAACCTACCTTCTAGCTCAGTGTGAAGAGACTTTTCTTTGGTGGTGAAAGGTCCACAGAATGTTTTATGAGTCTGATGACCAACAAACAACTATAGGAAACTCAAGGAAAATAGAACTCTCCCTCTTGGCCTGTGTAACTTTACTTTCCTTGTTATTGTTAATGGGCTGCCAGCACATTTTTCTTTGGTAGAAGTTTATTTGCATCCATTCTACTTAGGGTTGCTAGATTTATCAAATAAAAGAACACTCAGATTCCTCCATATTTGTTTAGTACTTCACAGATTATGAAGAGCCAGGGCAATGGAGTGGAATGCGCTATAGCAGCAGGAAGGCCTTGCTACCTAAAGCCTGTCCCTCCAGCAGTGGCTGCTCCAGGATTACCTGGGTGGCGGTTTAGTTGCTGAGTCATGCTGACTCTTCTGTGTCTCCATGGACTGTAGCCCCCCAGGCTTCTCTGTCCATGGACTTCTCCAGGCAAGAATACTGGAGTGGGTTGCCATTTCCTTCTCCAGGGGATCTTCCTGACCCAGGGATTGAACATGCATCTCCTGCATTGCAGGCAGGTTCTTTACCCCTGAGCCATCTGGGAAGCCTGGGAACTAGTTAGAAATGCAAACTCTGGGCCCATCTTAAACTGATTGAATCCAAATTTGCATTTTAACAAGGTCCACAGGTGATAAATGGTACCTTAAAACTTGAGAAGCCCTGGGGTAGCTGCTAATCTCCTTCCATCTGCTCCACAGCTGTCCCTAAACTCTGGAGTGGGGAAATGGGAGGAGGTGCATCATAGGACTGCATCAAATTCAGTGGTTTTGTAGGGCAGTGCTGCCTAAATAGCAGGTAATGTTGCGTTTTCTCTCTGGGCAATCAGCTAAAATGAAATCAGGAACCACATCCGCTGTATGATGGGAGCGCCATGTCTAGGCAAGTCTGGACCTGGGTCAGGCTGTCATTTCTGCCTGGTTGTGGCATCCATGCCCTTTAGAACTCTTGGTCCCTTTTGGCTCCATTTCCTCACTTCCAAGGCCCTCTTCCTTTTTCCTTTTATGTGCGGGGTGCCCTCTCCAACCAAAATGAGCATCTGGGAAGGAATGCATGTCCTCTAGTGTGAAATTAAATACACATTTCTCTTCCCTTGGGCTTGCTGCTTTCTTACTCAGTTTCTTCTTCATGAACCACCTTTTAAAAAGGGATTTCAGTGCTCAGCTAGCTATTGCACTAGGGCATCAGGGGTGGATTGGATCGCACATGCCTCCTTAGGATAAGGACATCTCTCTTTCTAGGCTCTGGGCCCCAGTTCTGCCCATATTCCATAATCTTCACTTGGCCAGCCTCTTACACAGTTGCTCTTCTTGCCTTCTTGTCTCTCCCTCTTCCCGCTCCTCCCCATACCTCCCAGTCTGGTCTTTGTTGGTCTGTGGGCGAGTCTAGGCTGGGGATGGGGGCTGTGCCCCGGAGACCAGTCAGAGACACAGAGACACTGAAGCAACTCTGGGAGGCCGAGGAAACCAGAATAGGAAGAAGCACAGAGAAGATGGCATAGTATAGTGCCTGTGGGTCTGATAGGAGGAGTTTAGGATTCAGAGGCAAGAAAGGCTCTGGTTTTCAGAAGAATTAGGGAGTTGGCCTCTGATCTGGGAACCTGACATGCTGACCAAGGATCCAGGGAACAGAGAGGGGTACGACTGGGTACCAGTTAGTGGCAAGAAACCGGGGACTGAACAGAGGTTCTGTGGTCACAAAGGGCCAGAAGCTGGGAGAGATTTGGATCTCTAAATGGGGTTGGTGGCCTTTGGAGCAAAGGGTTGAGTCCTGTGCTAACGTCCCATGATTTGTTTTATTCATTTGCATTAGAGATGTAGGCATTAGAGAGTGGGGGTTAAGAATGTGGGTTCTGGCTCCAGACGGCTGGAGTTTAATTCCCAGCTTCACCACTCACCAAGGGTGTGGCTTTGGATAAGGCACTTAATCTCCCTGTGTCTCATCTGAGGGATGATGCTGTGAGCATCAGCTGAGAAGGCATAGCAGACATTTAGCACAGCACCATTGCTCAGACATCCTAGATAAATGCTGCATGTTATTATGATTAACCTTTGTCCACCTAAGTATGGAAGTAAACTGAGGCAAGCTCAAATTAACCAAAGTTTGGGTTTATTTATTCAGGAATAGCAGGGGAAATTATTAGGTTGGCCAAAAAGTTCACTTGGGTTTTCCATAAGATGCTACAGAAAAACTTGAAAGAATTTTTGGGCCAACTCAATACGATAGTGAGGTACAGGTGAGTCTCTTGAAGGTTCGGGGCAGGTTGTATTTCTGGGCAAGGAGTGCAAAGATAGAGACATCCAGCCAGAGCCCAAGCAGCAAGTTCACTGGCTTGAGGATGGGGAGAGATGTTCACTGGTCAGGAGATAGGCCTCTGTCCTCTGTAGGTCAGACATTTATGGAAATTGGTCTCTCCATTAAGTTCTGTTCTTCTGAGGACACATGCCTGAGATTCTCTATTTCCAATCCCTGGTTCCATTTTAAGTTGGAACCCTCTCACACCCTCAAACTCCATGCTTCCATTCTGCTGCTCCTCAAACTCATGTATGGTCATGGGTATATGTTCCCTCTGCTTGAAACACTGTTTTTTGGTTAATGCCTTTTCATCTTTCAGACCTCAGTTCAGAAGTGCTTTCTTTCGCTCTCACACTCACAATACTTTTGATATCAGATTTATGGGTTTTCCACACCTAGCAATTCTCTGACATCGCTAAGTGTCCTACAAGTCAGTTTTTTCCAACACTAACCAGAGTTATCACAGACTCACAGGTTAGGGCTCAGTCTCACAAAACTGCCACCCACTGAGATGTCAGTTCAAAGTCCAAGTTGTCACCTGTGCTTCTCACTGACTGTGTGCAAACTGCAGGTTCCCATGACCTGCTCTTCTGATTTGATCATTTGCTGGGATAGCTCATAGAATTCAAGGAAAGATGTTTATTGGTTTATTATAAAATAAAGTATATGATGAAAGATACAGTTGAACAGCCAGATGAAGAAGTACATGGGGCAAGATCTGGGAGGGTCCTGAGCAGAGAAGAAGGTTCTGTCCCCATGGGGTTGGAGTGCACCACCCTCCTGGCACGCAGATGTGTTCAGCAACCTGGCAGTTCTCTGAACCCTATACTTTTAGGTTTCTATGGTGGCTTCATCACATAGGCATGAACTCAACCTTGAGCCTCTTTCACCTTTCTAGAGGATGGGGGTCAGGGCTGAAAGTTCTGAGCTTCTAATTATGGCTTGTTTTTTCTGGTGACCAACCCTCATCTGGAAACTATCCAGGAGCTCACCCAGAGTCGCCTCATTAGAACAAGACACACTGCTATCACCCAGGAAATTCTAAGGAGTTTAGAAGCTCTGTGTCAGGAACCAGGGTCAGAGATGAAACATTAGAACAAGAGGCACTGCTAGTGCTCTTACGGCTTAGGGATTGCATGGGTATTAGGAGCTCTGTGCCAACAACCTGGGGGGGGGCATGGCACGCAGAGACCAAGGTATGTATTTCTATTATTTCACGTGGTTCTTTCTCAGACCCTCTTGGAATGGGTGAGATGCCCTCCTTTATGCTCTCACAGCACTTGCTCTTTCACGTCATGTGTTGTAATCCCTCATTTCTTTGTGTCTATCTCCCATCAGACCCTCAGCTCCCTGAGTTTTTAGATTACATCGTTGTTTTCCATTGCTGTCTCAGCAGTGCTGACACACGGTAGAAATTCATTATATGTTTGTTGATTAAATGAATAAATGGGGAGAGACTCCAGGCTTAGATCCTTTGGGGAGCCATAAACAGATAGGATTTCTCTGTTAAAGCTTAATCTACTGGTAGCTGAACAATGCAGAGCCAGAGCCCCAAGCCCTGGGGTTTCTCCTGCAGAGAGTTCATTTTGTGTGAAAAGAGTAGACAGGTAATACGGAGCAAGTGTGAATTGGAGCCAGGAGGGGAGTGAGCTGCTCTTAACATGGGCAAACTAGCCATGTGTACTGATGGCAGGTTTGGGGCGCTGGGGTTAGGACTAGAGAGTTTGGCCGTCTTTAGATAATTTGGAAAAGCACATTTAAGCTTTGGAGACCCTGATTTCTTGCCCCATTTTCAAAGGGCAATTTAGAGTCCCATTGCTGCCTGTGGAGTTCCAGGGTATACTTTTGGTGAATCTGCTAAATTTTCTCCTTGGTATATGTCTTGAAAATCCCTCCTATAGTTGGCCCTCTGAATTGGCATGTTCCACATCTGTGGATTCAACAAACGGTGGATAGAAACTGTTTTGTTAACAAAATTCTAGAAAGTTCCAAAAAGTAGAATTTCAATTCGTTGGGGCTAGTAACTATTTACATTGTATTTAAAACTATATATAGTATTAGGTATTATTAGTAATCTAGAGCTGACTTAAAGTATGCAGGAGGGACTTCCCTGGCCATCCGCTGGTTGAGACTCTGCACTTCCACTGCAGGGATTGTGAGTTTGATCCCCACAAGCCAGGTGGTGCAGCCGAAAAAAAAAAAAAAAGTATGCAGAAGGATGTGTGTAGGTTATAGGCAAATACTACACTATTTTACATAAGGGACTTAAGCATCCATGGATTTTGGTGTCTGGAGGGTTCTAAGACTAACCTCCACGGATACTGAGGGAGGACCAACGACTGCACTTCAGTCCACTCTAAATCTCTTCACCTAACAGGAAACCCAAAGTAGTTAAGGCTCTTGACACCAGGGCTTTCCTGGTGGCTCAGATTAAGTGTCTGTCTGCAATGTGGGAGTCCTGGGTTTGATCCCTGGGTTGGGAAGATCCCTGGAGAAGGAAATGGCAACCCACTCCAGTACTCTTGCCTGGAAAATTCCATGGACGGAGGAGCCTGGTAGGCTACAGTCCATGGGGGTCACACAGAGTCGGACATGACTGAGTGACTTCTCTTCACTTCACTTCACAGTGTTCTTATAGAATGATTCTTATAGGTGTTAAGAACCCACCTACTGGTAAAGAACCTGCCTGCCAATGCAGGAGATGTAAGAGATCAGGTTTGATCCCTGGGTGGGGAAGATGCCCTGGAGAAGGGCATGGCAACCCACTCCAGTATTCTTCTCTAGAAAATCCTATGGACAGAGGAACCTGGCGGGTTACAGTCTATGGGGTCACAAAGAGTTAGACACAACTGAGAGACTAACACTTTCACAGTGTTCTAAGCAATTTCTTCATCCTCAGCATTATAACAGGCCTTGAAGGCCATTTAATAACTGTCTCACCCCCATCCCCTCCTGAGACAGTCTACACAGTCTTTCATTTGATATTGTCCTGCTTCTGCTTTAACTTCTGCCCACCCCCACCCCCCCCCCCCGCCCCCCGCCGGCCTTTTTTGGCTGCACCGTGCAGCTTGTGGGATCCTAGTTTCCTGTCTGGGGATAGAACCCATGCCCCCTGCTGAGGAAATGCATAGTCCCAATTGTTGGACTGCCAGGGAATTTCCATGAGCTTCTCTTATGAGGACATGGAAAACCGTTTGCTTCTGATCAGAAATTGCCATCGCATGTTCCTCTTTGCCCTTTGATGTTGACATAAGTATATGGCATTTGAAGGTCTTTTACCCCTAGTGCCAACCTGATATAAGGCCACTTGGGTGTCCCCACCTCTGCACTCACCCTCTTTCTCTCTTCTCTTTTAGCCCTTGGAGGGAGGAGGACCAAGGAGCACATAGGTGATGCTGGTGTGTTGGAGAGAATACACAGGATTGAAGTTTGATTTATGTGTATTATTCTGAGGGAAGCAAAAACCAAACACAGTGAGCTGGGTCAAGTGAGGAATCGTTAGTCTTGGGAGCAAAGGGGAAAATTCTGAATGCAGACATGTGCATCTCCAGGTCCAGCTGCCTTTCAAATTATCTCACAATCTTTTCAGAAAAAGAAGGTGGAAGAGAAGGGAGGGGGGGCCTCTAAATTAAAAAAAAAAAAAGCCTTGATAAGACATCCATCCATAAGCCTGCTTGGTTGTTCCTCTAAGAAAGGGTATCACAAAGGGAGGAGGGCTTGTCCTCCACCCATAACATGGTGGCTTTGGCATCCCAAGGGCCTCAGTGCTTCAGTGTTTGCTGCCCAGCAGACAGAGTTCCTTAGCACAGTTACTAAGGAATAAACTGCCGGGGGGAGAGGGAACAGTGGCAGCAGCTTGCAGCAGGAGGCAGCTACTCCTTATGCACTCGAATATTATTCAGGGGTCTTTTGTTAGAGGCTAATTTCTGTGTGAGAGATAAAAGCAAGAGCTGGTAAAACTTGGGAGATGACTCATAGTATGGCCTTGAATATATGCAGGCTGGCAAGGCCTGGGGGAGCTCAGGTTGCAAGCAGCTCAGAGGAAAACCCTATGCCAAGGCAGACGAAGCCAGTTCCGGCCATCACAGAACAAGGGGTACATACCCTTCTAAAGAAGGTCTTTTTAAAAAACTCTCAGAAAGGGCTTTAAAATATAATACATGGGAAGCAAAGCCTGCAACAAAAAGAAGAGATGTCCTGCCCCATTGTTATTGTGAGTTAGCCACTTGATCACTGACCATCACTTGAACATCCATGCATTGCAGCAGCAAATGGGTCTGGGTAATTGGAGGCCAGCTATTTGTCCACTAGAGAGACAGAGCTATTAGGGTGATGTCTGAGTGAGTTATTGAAGGGGGTGGGAGGCACTCCTAGCACAGAATGGGTCCTTGAAATAGTTTCTTGTATGATGGCTTAGAAAGAAAAATGGGACTCCAGCCCCATTTGCTAATGTCTGCCGCATCTAGGTGGAAGTGTGCTCTGTCCATGAGTTTCATGTTGACTCAGGTGCCAGGAAGACGTTGGAGAGGAGGAAGCAGGCTGGAGACCCTGCTGTTGGGATCAGCACTGGGATGGGGAGTGGCTACTGGGGAAGCAGCTGCATTTGGGTGGGGGAGGTGGGAGGAAGAGGAGCAGAGGCTTGCTGGGTTCCATCATCCAGACCAGCTCCATCCCTGGATCAGCTCACCCTGGGCAATGACTAGGAGGGAGAGAGGAAGGGAGATCCTAAGGCCAGAACCATTCACCTGAGGCTGGCTTTTCAGTGGATATCTTCATGTGTGAGGGGTGCACTGAAATGGTGTAATGACAAGTGTAATGACTGGTGTAATGACAAGTTCTTTTTTGTTTGTAATATTTCAAATTCCTGGCTCCTAAGTATTGATCAGCAAAATAATCAGGTGGCATGGACCTGCTTGCCTCATATCTGCTTAGGAAAGAGGCCTCTTTCCTCATGTAGTTCTCTCTTTTTTCCACTCTTACAAAGCACACAAGGAAGCCACTTTCTTTGATTTATGTATTTATTTGGCTGTGCTGGGTCTTAGTTGTAGCATTCAGGGTCTTGGAGCTTCATTGCGGCATTCAGGATTTTTTAGTTGTGGCTTGTGAGATCTAGTTCCCTGACCAGGGATCAAACCTGGGCCCTCTGCATTGGGAGTGCAGAGTCTTAGCCACTGGACCACCAGGGAAGTCCCCAGGAAGCCACTTTCTTGCCTTATTTCCATGGAAGAAGGAAGGAGAAATAATCATGAAAGTCCATATTTGTTGAAGACTTCCCATGAATGAAGCATTTACAATGATCCAGAGAGGTAGATGTTAACACTGGCCCCATTTTACAAATGAGGACACTGAGGCTCATTCACCCCTGCTTATTTCCTTCACAACACTGATCACCGTCTCTAGCCATCTTGTTGACCTGTACCTTTGTCTGCCTACCCGCATAGAATGCATACTCTATGGGAGAGCACTCTTGCCTGCTTTGTTCACTGTGTAATGTCCAGTGCCCACACGTGTGTGTGGCACATCACAGCTTCTCAATAGCTTGTATCTTTCGTCACTTCTGGGATTTGATTTTACCCTACTCACAAGCTCATCATTTAGCCTGTTACTGTTTCATGGGTGCTGGAAGGAAACATGAGATTCCCAGATCAGAGACAACAGACTGTATGACTCCCAGCACAGCAACTAGCATGAACATCAACATGTTTGCCTCAGTTCCCCATATCCCCAACCCCACAGGCAACACAGAGGGATGGCTGCTGGCCATCCTTGGGGAACTTAGCATTTTGTAGCAGACAGTAAGCATGCCCACTCTTTGTCCCAGAGGGTGGTATTAATTCATCCCTCAAGATTACTCACTGCAAACATAACCCTGAGAAATATCCCAGATAAGGAGCACTCAGGACCTTGCATTCTTAGCATGGCCAATATTGACTTAAAAATTATCTGCAACCTCAAAGTTGAGCATTACATTTTATTCAGTGGGAATTTTTAGGACTTCAAGCCCAAGAGACAGCATCTCAAGTAACTCTGAGAGGACTGCTTTGAGGAGGTGGGGGAGGGGTGGCAGGAGGTGGGGAGAAGGAGTCAGGTTATATAGAAGTTTTGTAATGAAGGGCAGGTAGTCTGAACGTCAAAAGATGATTGTTGATTAAGGAAAACCAGATATCCCAAGTTAAGGAATTTAGCGCTTTTTGATGTATGGGAAGACACAAGAGTCTTAGTTCACTGACATCATTCCTTTGATAGGCACCTCTGCTATCTGGAGCCAGTGTCCTGAATTTCCTTAGGGCTCACTGTAAGGAGTGGCTGCAGTCTGATGGCTGCTAGACAGCAGGTATTCTTTCCTTCCTGGGTTCCCTCAGGATTCACTAGCTCAGCATCCTTGGTCTGCAACTGCTACTGACTTTGACATCCTTTGTTTACTGATAAGGCAGGAAATATTCCATTTCTCACTAGCAACAAATACAGGAGCACAAAAGACCCATGGAAGAATATCTCCTAGTATCCTCCCCTCTGTGCACTTCTGAACCAAACATGGGCACTTGGCAGGGCTACCTCGTATTAGTCTCTCTTTAATGCATAGGCCTTGTCTCCACATCTGATCTAGACTGAATTTACTGGGGACAATCCCCCTACATAATTTGTGGTCTTCATTACTATCCAGGTGTGTCACACATACGGCTCCTTAGCAAACAACAAAGAATGACAATGGCAGCAGCAACAGGCTTTGGGGTCACAGACTTGAGTGTGAATGTCAGCTCTGATTCCAACTCATGGTGTCACTTTGGAAAATGTGCTTCACCCCTCTGAACCTGTTCCCTTGTCTGTAAAATGGCCACAAGAAAAGGTATTTCTTTCAGAGGGTTCTTGTAATTTAAATAAATTAATCCAAATGTGGCAAATAGGAAGTGCCTGGAGTGTAATAAATATTAAACAAATCTTAGCTCTTTATTGTAATTATTATTAGTAAGCCCTGATGTGCCAGGTATTTTAATAAATGGTTTGAAAAATATAGTCCTCTGGAATTCTCTGGGGGTCAGTGGTTAGGACTCTGCACTTCCAATGCAGCGGGGGGACAGTTTTGATCCTAGGTCAGGGAACTAAGACCCGCATGCCTCAAGCTTAAACAAAAAAAAAAAAAAAAAAAGAAAATATATATGTATATACACACATACATATATAATCCTCATCTTTCTTGAGCATAATAGATATTGTTATCCCTTTTTTTGTACACAAGGAAACAAGTTCAGAAAAATGAAAGTAACTTTTACAGAAAGTGGCAGAGTGGAGTTCTGGGCTATTTCTGAATGGTGCCATCCTTTCTGAAGGAGTGGAGCACCACTTTTAAATGGAATGCTTAGGGACCCTCACAGCCACTGAGCCACCAAAGATCTTCCTTTGACTTTCCCCAGAAGCCTGGCCCGGGGGAGTGGGGAGGTAGAAAAGCCGAAGGGGAGAGCTGGGCTGGGGGCTAGCTTTCTGAGGAGCTGAGGGTGAGAACATCATGTTGAAGCAGGGCCAAAGCACAACTCAATCCAAATGCAGGTGATTTCACCGAGGCTGGGAAAGTAACAGCTTCCTGGTTGGAGAATGGAAACCCCTCCCCCCGGGCCCCTGTGGGGCCCGGGCTCCTCCACTCACTGCAGTGGAGTGGGTCTCCGGACCTGATGTTTACTTCCCTTTCTCCTGGGATTTATGCAGAGAGGCCTGCAGAGCCTGAAACCACCAGAGACCAAATAAAACCAATTCAAAGCCAAGTAGATGCTCTCTTCTTGAAGGTGTTCAGGGTGACCTCATCCACAACAGAGCTGATTGTCACCCCTCCCTCATCTGGGGGCCTCCTGCTGGGGAGTGCTCATCCTCTTTACCTGGGCTGTGTGCCAGCTGGGATAGATGCTTCACTCCAAGACACGTGTGCATTTTGTCCCAGATCAGCACTCACCGTGATGGGTCTTTGAACTCATCAGGCAACTTCAGGAAGTGGAAGAGGATCAAAGAACACAAGAGAATCATGGTTAAGCCTCTTTCAAAGTCTAGGTTGGATGTGCTGTGAAGAGGTACCTTCCATGACCAAGGACACCATACAAAGAGAAGAGCTGTGAGGCTTCAGAAAGGACCACTTGCACCATCATTTCCCAGCAGAGGAGTGGGTTTACAACCTACAGATTTGTGGGCCCCCTCTCAGACCCTTCACATCAGAATCTTTGGGGCTGGGTCCTGACAGTTATCATTTTGAACAAGTTCTCCAGGTGAGTCTCAGGTACCCTGCATTAAGACATGGGTTCTGTAGGGCTCCACTACACAACAGCTCTGTGATCTTGGGTAAGCTATTTCACTTTCTGAGTCTTAGTTTCTTCCTTATAGCATGGAATAAGAATAATACCTCCTTCACAGCACTGTTGGGAGAATTAAATGACATACTGTGTCTCATTCAATCTGGTAGTTGTTATTAAACTTCTTGTTTAATAACAAGAAGTAAGAAAAGGAGTATGTCAAGGCTGTATATTGTTACCCTACTTATTTAACTTCTATGCAGAGTACATCATGAGAAACGCTGGGCTGGAGGAAGCACAAGTTGGAATCAAGATTGCTGGGAGAAATATCAATAACCTCAGATATGCAGATGACACCACCCTTATGGCAGAAAGTGAAGAGGAACTAAAGAGCCTCTTGATGAAAGTGAAAGAGGAGAGTGAAGAAGTTGGCTGAAAGCTCAACATTCAGAAAACAAAATCATGGCATCCCGTCCCATCACTTCATGGGAAATAGATGGGGAAACAGTGGAAACAGTGGCTGACTTTATTTTTTGGGGCTCCAAAATCACTGCAGATGGTGATTGTAGCCATGATATTAAAAGACACTTACTCCTTGGAAGAAAAGTTATGACCAACCTAGATAGCATATTAAAAAGCAGAGACATTACTTTGCCAACAAAGGTCCATCTAGTCAAGGCTATGGTTTTTCCAGTGGTCATGTATGGATGTGAGAGTTGGGCTATAAAGAAAGCTGAGTGCCAAAGTACTGATGCTTTTGAACTGAGGTGTTGGAGAAGACTCTCGAGAGTCTCCTGGACTGCAAGGAGAGTCAACCAGTCCATCCTAAAGGAGATCAGTCCTGGGTGTTCATTGGAAAGACTGATGTTGAAGCTGAAACTCCAGTACTTTGGCCACCTGATGTGAAGAGCTGACTCATTTGAAAAGACCCTGATGCTGGGAAAGATTGAGGGCAGGAGGAGAAGGGGCGACAGAGGATGAGATGGTTGGATGGTATCGCCGACTCAATGGACATGGGTTTGGGTGGACTCTGGGAGTTGCTGATGGACAGGGAGGCCTGGTGTGCTGTGGTGCATGGGGTCGCAGAGTCGAATACGACTGAGTGACTGAACTGAACTGAACTGATGCCCCCCATGCATTTTTTTCTGCTTCCCCTTTTCAGTGGGAAATGCAAACTTATTTTTCTTTATTTGATGCACCCCCTGTCCTCTCACAGGCAGGTGTTTCACCACTCTAAGTACTTGTTAAAAACAGTGTTAAACGGCTTTCCTGGTGGTCCTGTGGTTAAGAATCCATCTTGCAATGTATGGGACACACCGGTTCAATCCCTGGTCCAGGAAGATCTCATATGCCTTGGAGCAACTAAGCTGTGTGCTACAACTACTGGGCACTCTGGAACCCATGAATCACAGCTATTGAAACCCATGGGCCCAAGAGTCCATGCTTGGTCGCAGGGGAGGCCACCGCAATGAGAAGCCCATACACCAGAAGTAGAGAGTAGCCCTTGTTTTCTGCAACTAGAGAAAGCCTGTGTGCAGCAATGACAACCCTAAATAAATTATTAAAAAAAATGTTAAAGACCTGGGCAAAGCAGAGGCTCTGTGTATAGCTGCTACAGATGTCTAACACAGCACACTTTTCTGAGAAGTGCCTACGCAGCAGTGCCTCTTTTCCGACTATTTTATCACTCCTCCCCACAGCCCTCCCCCTCAGTTAGAACTTACACATCCAGCCTTGCATCTTTGTGTGGTCTGTCTCTGTCAGGGCTATGGACTATGAGTTAGTCTTATGATTGCTTAATGATACAACCTATGTGATCGATCTCTTGTGAGTTTGGTGAATGGGAGTAAATTCCTCAAGAATATTCCCCGGAGATGGCTGACAAAATACAGTTTGTTAATTTCTGAAACTGAAAGCTGGCTCCCAGACCTAAGTTGACTGCTATGGAGGCACAGGTCCTCAAAGGCACGGCCTCTGTCTCACCTCTTAACCATAGCATCCCAGTCAGTCCCTATAGCTCTGCCTTCCACATACTCCACTGGCTGCCTCTTTTGGGTTTTTTTCCCCTATGATGGTCATTTGAACATGATTTCATCCAGATTCTTTTTTTTCATTGAGCTCAGAGGAGTGCAAGTGGTTCCCAGAGGCTGCTGTTACTCATAAGATATGGAGAGTTATTTAGCTTTTGGAAGCAGGGGTTAATGGTGGCAAACCATTAGGATCACTTGGTTAGTTTTAAAACAGATTCCTGGGCCCTACTCACAGAGATTCCAATTTAACTGTTGTCAGTTGGTTTTAACATCACCTCACCCAGGTGATTCTAAAGTAGAGTCAGGTAGTACAGTAGAACGGCTAGCATACAATATAGTATAGCTACAAGGTTATTCTAGATTCATCACTTGCCTCTACTGCTTGATATAAAGGTTGATGTAAATAATATTTTCTTAAAAGTCACTATAACTCCCTGGTCCATTGGTTGGATGAGTGACTCTTTACTGATGTAACTTCAGTTTGGCATCCTCTTCCAGTACAGTCCTGTCTCATTCACATTAAAAACCTGCTCAGGTAAATACATGCCTTCATCAATAATTTCTCGAAGCATTCTTGGACAGCTACGTCATTTGCAGTAGCTGCCTCATCACTTTTACATTGTGAAGGTTGACTCTACCCTTGAACTGATAAAATCAGCCATGACTGGCATTAAAAGATGAGCTCTGATTCTTCCTCTCTCTTATAAGGGTACTAATCCCATTCATGAGGGCTCCACCCTCAGGACCTAATCACTTTCCAAAGGCCCCACCTCAATATCATCACATTGGGACATTAGGATTTCAACCTATGAATTTTGGGGGCATACAAACATTTAGTCCATAAAAGTGGTCAAGGAAAACTTCATGGAAAAAGGGACAAATAAGGAAGACCTGAAAGAAGTTCCTGAGGTAAGCCATGCATATTTCTGGGGAAGAGCCTTCTTGGCAGAGGGACTAGCCAGTGCAAAGAGCTCAAGTCAGGAGTGTGCTTGATGTTTTAGGAGAAACAAGGAGCCTGGTGTAACTGGAGGGAAGAGATGAGAAGAGTGGTAGATAAAGAGTTCATGGTGGCAGTGGTAACAGGTGGGCAAGCTGCTCAGGGCCTTGTAGGCCCTTTTAGAACTAGATTTTAACTTTGAGATCAAAAGACATTAGATGGTTTTGAGCAGGGGATGGAATGATCTGACTTATGAAGGGCATGCTGGTTGTTGTGGGGAGAAGGGTGAGGATGGGAAGAGGGAGGCTGTCTCGGGGTATCTGGGGAAGTATTCAGACGTGTCTAGGTGTTCTTGTCTCCTCTTGTTGTCTCCCCTTGTGGGAATGGTGGTGATTGGGGGAGTCTGTGAGCCTGGACTTTGTGCCACAAAGTTAAAGGGTGAAATAAATCAGACATGAAAGCGTGCCTAGCATTTGTAGATGTGGTTTCTCTGAATGAAGAGCCAAACAAACACGTCATGGCAACTTCTTGTCCTCTTTTATCTCTTATTCCATCTCACATCCCCCTCCCAACCTATTCCTTGACACCTTTTCCC
The DNA here is from genome assembly GCF_032405125.1 of Capricornis sumatraensis. Lineage (NCBI taxonomy): Eukaryota > Metazoa > Chordata > Mammalia > Artiodactyla > Bovidae > Capricornis > Capricornis sumatraensis. The sequence goes on along the minus strand of NC_091092.1, from coordinate 37,450,191 downwards.
CCCTTCAGTGACCTAGGTCTTTTATTCTGCTTTACCTCCTGCTTTTGACAGAGAAAGACTTCTGCATTGATACTAGTGGAGATTTTATTTTATATATATAGCACCACTTGTGAAACAGCAATGGGCAGGAGAGATGCTTAGTGTGTAAAATGTTCCCTGCACTGGGAAAAATCAATACCATAAATGTGGACTTAATGGGACCCCTTAGGGAAGGGAAACTGGGCAAGGTAACATTCTAGTTGATTGAAACATAACCCGCTCTTCACCCCTGCTTTTTTTCTCCTTTTTTTTTTCTTCTGTGCATTAGTTCTTATTTCTAAGTCTAAAAATAATGGGTTTTATTGTGTACTTATTGTGTGCCAGGCACTGTGCTAGGTGTTTTACAGACATTGTCTTATTTAATCCCTGTAACAACTGATGATGTAGACTTTACGTTATTCCATTTTAAACCTGAGGAAACTGAGGCTCGGAGAAATTGAATAACTCACCCAAGGTGGCACAGTTGGTTAATGGCTGAGCGCATCTGTGTGATACTGAGGGTCAGCCTATCCGTGTTTCTCTCTCATGGATTCTGCTGTACATGATTCCTGGACTCAGACAGGGTCTCAGTGCTACTGCGCTGGTCACCTGGGAGGTACTTAGGTTCAGGGATGCAGGAACGGGGGAAGATCAGGAGCCCGGGCTGTGCAGCAGAAGGCTTGGGAATGAAGCCCATTTATTATTATTATTTTAAAAAGCCCCAACATCAGCTTGCTCTCTTATAACTAGGCTCTTCTACTGGATTGTGGAAAAGCAACACTTAGTTCATTGATAACAGCATTAAAATGTTTCTAAGTGGTGTATGCAGTCCCTTTAGTCGTGTCTGACTCTTTATGACCCCATGGACTGTGGCTTGCCAGGCTCCTCTGTACATGAGCTTCTCCAGGCAAGAATATTGGAGTGGGTTCCTGACCCAAGGATCAAACCTGCATCTCCTGCGTCTTCTGCATTGGCAGGTGGACTCTTTACCACTGAGCCACGTGGGAAACCCTTACTGTAAGTGGTAAAGCTCCTTAATTTGGTACACCTAATTTTTATTTTTTGCAGAGGGGGTTGGTGGTAGGGTGGTGGGCAGTGGTGCAAGGAAAGAAACCTGAATTAGCTATAAGTCTGAAACCCAGGCTTTTATCAGTACATACTGTTCCATTTCTTTCAGTCATAGTTGGTAACAGGAGCTAATGTTACCAGAGGGACAAAGTGAGACCCTATTTTAATAAATAGATAAGAAAAAAATCACTTAAAAATCACTTATTGTTCTATGCACATGAATTCTTCCCTCATTTAAAAATGTCTGAAAATATTTACTTTTTTTGAAAAGAGTAAAAGCTCTTCTTGTCATTTGGTTTATCCTGCTCATTTGCTTCGGAGAAGGCAATGGCACCCAACTTCAGTGTTCTTGCCTGGAGAATCCCAGGGATGGAGGAGCCTAGTGGGCTGCCGTCTATGGGGTCACACAGAGTTGAACACGACTGAAGCGACTTAGCAGCAGCAGCAGCAGCAGTACTGGTCTCAATTCCTGCAAAATTTGAATGAGACATTCTGTGCTGGATAACATCCATCTGCCCCTTCAGATTCCCTCTCCATCCTTCTCCACCCTGCTTTCTGCCTTGGGAGAGGAGCCTGACCTATAGGGATGACATCAAAGGCCTGACCATCCATAGTCAGGCCTAGATGGTAAAGTGAAAGTGAAATTGCTCAGCGTGTCTGACTCTTTGTGACCCCTTGGACTGTAGCCTACCAGGCTCCTCTGTCCATGGACTTTACCGGGCAAGAGTTACTAGAGTGGGTTGCCATTTCCTTCTCCAGGGGATCTTCCCAACCAAGGGATCGAACCCAAGTCTCCTGCACTGCAGGCAGATGCTTTACCATCTGAGCCACCAGGGAAGCCCTGGTAGTAAGGGCATCTCTAATTCCTGTTACTAGTCCTGGGCACCCTGTCCCCACCTTTATACATTGCAGGCTGATTCTTTATCAACTGAGCTATCAGGGAAGCCCTCCATTTATAATTGTCCATTTATTAATCTTCACTCTCTAACATATCCATTTTGAGTGTGTCATCTACTTCCTGCTGCGACCCCGACTGACACAGGTTTCGAGCGATGTCTGTATCTTTATTCCATGTACAGGTCTGAGACATCAGTTTCAGAGTGATATCACCACACTACTAATTTGAATGTACAAAGCCCCATGCAAGTCCGATGACTGGGTAGTGTCAGAGAGCACAGGGACAAAGCAGCAGTCACAGATTGCTGGCCATCAGATTCCTGTGAAATGGGTTTCAGGAATCTGGGTATGGGTAGATCATGATTGGGCACAAGATAGGACCAGATCAAGGGTAATGGTGACCTGTTTGACCTCTTTTCTTCCCTGCCAAGATCCTTCCAGCTAGGCCTTGGGTCTCAGGTTAAGACAGAAGACCCTGTGGATTGCATTCAATGCCCACATTTGGTCCAAGAAGCAGGGTAGGAACATCTGGTTCAAATAAGGGACTTAGGAAAGGAGTTTGAGTCAAGAATGACAGTGTGACCCAGCAAAACACTGGGGTTCATGAGCTCCTTGAGGGAACACAGTGTGACTGCCTTGCTCACTGCAGTCCTTTCGTGAGCACCCAGCCAATAGACTGCCAAAAAGTAGGCGTGCTATAAATATCTGAGTGATTGAGTACAAGATGATGAAAGAACATGCTGACTTAATGCACAAAGAAGTCAGGGGGTTACCTTAGGGAGAATCCTATCCCAAGCAGGGAGGTCCATGTTTGGAAATGGGAGCCACGATTTAAGCCCCAGTCATGCACTGCACACAATCCTTTGGGCAAATTTAGCCTGCCAGAGCCAAAACAGAACCCACGGTTGGGTTGCCACTGCTAGGGTTTTTTTTTTTTTTTTTTAACTTTTTATATTATACTGGAGTTCGGTTGATTAGCAACGTTGTGATAAGTTTCAGGTGTATAACAAAGTGATTCAGTTATACATATACATGGATCTATTCTTTTTCAAATTCTTTTCCCATTTAGCTTGCTACATAATACTAAGCAGAGTTTTATGTGTTATATAGTAGGTCCATTTTAATATTTATTCATTTGTTTTTGGCTGTGTTGGGTCTCTGCTGTGGCACACGGGATCTTCATTGCAGTATGTGGGCTCTAGAGCCCGAGGGCTCAGTAGTTGTGGCGCTTGGGCTTCATTGCCCTGAAACATGTGGGATCTTATTTCCCTGACTGGGGATTGAACGTCTGTCCTCCACATTGTAAGGCAGATTCTTAACAGTAGATCCATTTTAGATATAGCATGCCCACTACTAATTTTAGATAGAGAAGATTTTGTGCAAATGGGGATCTGATTTGATGGAGGTGTTCTTGGGGCTTAAGTAGCTGTTTTAAAATGTAGGGAGATTTTAATTTACTGAACCAAAATATGTCTGCAAGATCTCTTTAATTAGAAACATGGGGAATGCCTTTTTCAGGCATTCTTGTTGAACACAAGGTCAGATAAAAGATTTCGTGGCAAATCAGTGCATTATAGCTGTGTTGACACTTCCACTGGCAGGACTAATAGTTTTTCTTAAGAGTACAATGTGCAAGTGGGATGTTTTGGGTTTTAAAAGTGAATCTGTATGCATTTAGAGGATCTTTGCTTTATCATTTCTCCCTAGACAGGCCTCCCGAGGACTTCTACCTGGCAATGATTGGTGGGGAGGATGGCAATTAAAGTCATATCTGTGCTTTCAGTTAAGAAGGCAAGTTCCAGAACTTCCCTGGTGGCCTGGTAGTTCAAATTCTGTGCTCCCACTGCAGGGGGAGTGGGTTTGATCCCTGATGGGGGAGCTAACATCCCACATGCTGTGTGGGACCAAAAAGAAAGAAAGAAAGAAAAACAGAACAAATAAACAGTTAAAAAGAAATCCCCCTCACTCCCCCGAAGAAGGCAAGTTACAATGCTGGATAGCTGGGTGTTTGGGATATATCAGATCATGCCACCGGGAACCTTTTCAAATTTACAGATACCTTCCTATCCCAGGACAATCAGAATCAGTTGGGAAATTACAAATTTAAACTTTGTATCAGTTTGAAGCAGCCTTTCCCCTTCCAAAGATCTGAAATGGGAGGTTAGCCTGAATTCCAAGAAGCATGAACAATCCCTTTGGGAAAGATTGGGTTGGTGAGAATTTAGGCTCAACCACTGGTTGATCCAGAGTGAATGTCCTCCTTTCCATCCAACCCCTGAGCTTTTCACGTTTCAGGTTGGTCTAGGCACCTAGAGCTGGTGGGAGAGAGCACCATCACAGCCCTGCTGAGCACCAGCAGACAAAAAAAATGAGGTCATGCCTTTCTTTTACACAATTTTAATGTAATTCTCACCAGCATTAGCAAAAATTGCTTTTTGGTGGCTGGAGAGAAGCAAAGAGCACTTGACTGTCTTAACATCTTTATCCCTGACAGACTGTTAAAATGGAATACTGTTGCAATGGAAAGATCAGCTTCAGAGACTCTGACAAGGGGCAGGAGGTTCAAATCAACCTTGATTAATCCATCTGCTTTGAAAACTGGTTGTGTAAAATAATCAAGGTCATAAGGAGACACTTCAGTGCCCAGATCCTGCTCACAGAGTGATTGTTCTATCTCCTTCACGTAGACGCTAAATGTGCCATCAGGATGGTAGCAGGGGAGGGATTCAGAAAAGGAAAGGGAAGGTATGGAAGGGAGGGAGGGGAAAGAGTTTAGAGAGAAGGGATGAAAGCCAAAGAGGGAGGGGATGGAAAAAAGTGAGGAGTGAAAAAAGAAATGGAAAGTGGGGGAGGGGCTAATGAGTCAGCCCCAGCAGGAGCTGACAGAACCCCTAGGGGGTGCTGGGAGCAAGCCTGGGGAGCCAAGGGAGAAAACCTAGATTAGGAAGAGGAGAAAAAGGTGTCAGATCCAGGAGGGGTGTGTGTGTGTGTGGGGGGGGGGGGGCGGTGCGGGGAGGGAGTGGGGTGCGTGGGGGGGATCTGACATTTCAAATGCCAAGTCCCAACAGGACGGGAGCAGCATTCATCTCACAGAGGCTATGCGGCTCTGTACTTAAGGAAAGTATGACAGGAGTGCAGTTCTGGGGTGCATGGCAGAGGTGGTGACAATGACCTTTCTATATCTGTCTGCCTAGGGGTTCATCAGCACAGGACCCAGTGTTGCCCCAAGGTTAGCATCGGGTGGGTTGGAGCCTAGTGGGGACAGACAGTGCCAGTGCCCCCAGGGCCTAGGTAGACATGGAGAGGCCAAGGGCACAGCTGTCTGAGCTATTTAGGGGGCCTTCCTGTGGAAGGGATATGAAAGATTCCCAACGTTTTGGCGGCTGTGTGGGCCCATGCCTCCACAGCACTGGCCCTGCTTCCCCCTCATCTGTCTGCAGACTTTACCCGAGTCTCAGGCTCCTACCTGGGCCTGGGCCGGGATGAGGACTGTGCTTGAAGGAGAGTGAGTCTAAGAAACAAGAGTGGGTGGAGTACAGAGAAGAAAGGCTGGGACAGGGTGGAGGGGAACAGGTGTAAGCAGAAGTTGTAGAGTCATATAGATGTAGGAAATTGGAGAAAAGGAAGGATCCATATGATAAGAGGAGGAAAGAACCAAGAGTCCCTCCTTCCTTATCCCACTTTGAGCCTTGGAACTTCAGAAATTATCAATTTCTGAACTCTAGTCTGCTTCTCTGCTGATGATTTGTGAGCAGAATATTTTTATGGATTCTCTGCTAATTTGACCCTGAATAATTTCTATTGCCTCACAGATGGTAGATGGCATGTTGTTGTTCAGACAGTTATGTCCAATTCTCTGTGACCCAATGGATTGCAGCATGCCAGTCCATCACCAACTTCCAGAGCTTGCTCAAACTCATGTCTACCGAGTTGGTGATGTTGTCCAATAATCTTATCCTCTGTTATCCCCTTCTCTTCTTGCCTTCAATCTTTCTAGCATCAGAGCCTTTTCAGATGAGTCAGCGCTTTGCATCAAATGGCCAAAGTATTGGAGTTACCACTTCATCATCAGTCCTTCCAATGAATAGTCAGGGTTGATTTCCTTTATAATTGACTGGTTTGATCTCTTTGCTGTCCAAGGGACTCTCAAGAGTCTTCTCCAGCACCACAGTTCAAAAACATAAATTCTTCAGTGCTCAGCCTTCTTTATGGTCCAACTCTCACAGCCGTACATGACTACTGGAGAAACCATAGCTTTGACTAGACGGACCTTTGTTGGCAAAGCAATGTCAAGGTAGATGGTATAGGTAGATGGCATACTCTGGTTGTACTTGTTCTAAAGGTAGATGGCATACTTGAGTTGTAATTGTTCTAAAAATCATAACCATTGCTCAGATCCCATCCCATATGTAACATCTAGCTTTTTCTGGATCATGGCTATAGTGGTGATGGTACTGGAATGCTGAGGTTATCAAGTAAATGGTTTCTGAAGCCTCATGTTTTTATAAACATTAATTCATTTCAATGTGATTGAAGTCAGTGGGGTACCCAGCCCGCCTGGCCCTGCCTCTGTATGTGGGTCCTCAGCTGCTCCACCAATCAGGAGCCTTTTAAAAGATTTGGCTACTTGCTTACCCTGTTCTCCAAGGTGGGGAGGTGTGGCTGGCTTCTCTTGCCAGATACATTAGCTGCTTCCTGAAGCACCCTGGGGATCCAGGCTTCAGGGGTTCTGTTGGCTGTTTAAGAAAGGATTGGATGCTCTGTGCTTTATGTGTTGCTTCTGGCTGACTGCTTGCAGCAGTCTGAGAAAGCCAAACACCACAAATATTTGTCTGAGGTGGTTGTTACTTAGAATCTCTGATGTCAAGGGAGGCAAAATTAATCCTAAAAGCAGGAAGAGTCTCTCATTGGCCTTGGGAATGCACGTGACTGTATTTGATTCATCCCACATGTTCAGTAACCATCCTGAGTTTCCTGGAACACCTAATAACATTTTAAGGTCTTTCATAGTAGAAAGAAGAGATTACTGCCCTTTCCATTGGTAGTCAATGAACATGTCTCTGGCACTACATGGTATATTGGAAGGAGCACTGGATTGAGGGTCAGAGCACTGGTTCTCAGCTGTCAACATGGTGAACTTGGACAACTGGGTCTCAATGCTCTCATCTGTAAAATGGCAATGTTGGCTTAGTGCAGTATTTCTCAAACTTTCACGTGAATTGGAATCACCTGGAGAGCTTGTTAAATCACACATTATTGGATCCATCCCTCAGAATTTCTTTCTTTTTTAAAAATATTTTAATGTATTTATCTGGCTGTGCTGGGTCTTAATTGCAGCAAATGGGATCTAGTTCCCTGACCAGGGATTGAACCCAGGCCCCCTGAATTGGGAGTGGGGAATCTTAGCCACTGGACTGTCAGGGAAGTCCCCAGAGTTTCTTATTTTCCATTGTAGTTTATTATAAGATATTGAATATAGTTCCATGTGCTATACAGTAGGACCTTGTTGCTTATCTGTTTTATACATAGAAGTGTGTATCTGATAATCCTGAACTCATAATTTATCCCTCCCCCATCTCCCCTTTGATAACGTCAATCTCAGAGTTTCTGATCCAGAAGATGGAGCATGACAATTTGCATTCCCATAAATTCCCAGGTGATGCTAATGTGGCTGGTCTGGGGACAACACTTTGAGAATCACTGGACTGGGTGACCTCCCCAAGATGGTCTCTTTCTGAAATGTTGCAATTGTGTGACTGTGTAGAGCATGGAGCGTGGTGGGGAGTAGTCAGAGGAAATGGAGGGTCAGCTCTGGGACAGTATTTTAGCCAGAGTTAGAGGCAGCATCCCAAGGGGCATAGTACATGAATCTCTTTCCTAGTGTACCACATGCCTGAAATCTTGACTGCAAGTCTCTTGGTTGGCTTAAGGTCCTTATTGAAATATAAACATACTCCCTGGGAAGAGAAGGCATATATCAGTCATTAGTTTCCTGAATCCACTCCCACCATTGATGAGGTCCTGGAGGCCTGAGATATAGAACAGACAGATTTTGTAGGTAAGACAAGGGTGAGAGCAAGGCTTGCTTCTTAGAGAAGGTATCTGAGTAGAACGAGGACAGTGGGTACATAAGATATTGAATATTGACATTGTTGTTTAGTTGCTCAGTCGTGTTTGACTCTTTGTGACCCCATTGCCTGCAGCATGCCAGGCTTCCCTGTCCTTCACCATCTCCTGGAGTTTGCTCAAACTTATGTCCATTGAGTCGGTGATGCCATCCAACCATCTCATCCTCTGTTGTCCCCTTCTCCTCCTGCCTTCAATCTTTCTCAGTATCAGGGTCTTTCCCAGTGAGCTGGCTCTTCCCATCAGGTGGCCCAAGTATTGGAGCTTTAGCATCAGTCCTACCAATGAATATTCAGGGTTGATTTTGTTTAGGATTGACTGGTTTGATCTCCTTGCTGTCCAAGGGACTCTAACAGTGTCCTGATGTCATAATGTTTCATTAGTCACTATTCAATAGTGTAATAATGTCACTATTCAATAGTGACATTGAGTAGTGATAAAAAACCAGCCTTTTAAAAACAGATAAACTTTTTTTTTTAAATTTATTTTAATTGGAAGCTAATTACTTTACAATATTGTAGTGGTTTTGCCATGCATTCACATGAATCAGCTATGGGTGTACATGTGTTCCCCATCCTGACCCTCCCTCCCACTTCCCTCCCCATCCCATCCCTCAGGGTCATCCCAATGTACCAGTGCTAAGCACCCTGTCTCATGCATTGAACCTGGACTGGCGATCTATTTCACATATGATAATATACATGTTTCAATGCTATCCTGTCAGATCATCCCACCCTCGCCTTCTCCCACAGACTCTAAAAGTCTGTTTTTACATCTGTGTCTCTGTTGCTGTCTTGCATATAGGGTCATCATTACCATCTTTCTAAATTCCATGTATATGCGTTAATTTACTGTATTGGTGTTTTTCTTTCTGACTTACTTCACTCTGTGTAATAGGCTCCAGTTTCATCCACCTCATTAGAACTGATTCAAATGCATGCTTTTTTTTTTTACATAGAATTTTATTTTAAGTTTAAATTTTTATTTTTACCTTATTTTACTTTACAATACTGTATTGGTTTTGCCATACATTGACATGAATCCACCACGGGTGTACATGCGTTCCCAAACATAAACCCCCCTCCCACCTCCCTCCCCATAACATCTCTCTGGGTCATCCCCGTGCACCAGCCCCAAGCATCCTGTATCCTGCATCGGACATAAATTGGCGATTCGTTTCTTACATGATGGTATACATGTTTCAATGCCATTCAACCACAGTACAATTAACAAGTTCAGAAAATTTAATACAGATATAACATTTTATTTAACCCACTGATTGTATGCCATTTTTTAAAAGCTGATTAAATAGTGTTTTCACAGCATTGTTTGCCCCTTCAGTACAGGATCCAATCTAGAGTCAGGTACTGTTTTTTGTTGTCATGTCTCTTTAGCTTCTTTTAATCTGAAATATTTCCAAAACCTTTGTCTTTTATGACACTGACATTTTTGGAGAATAAAGTCCTTTTTGAAAAGTAGAACATTCATCATTTGGGGTTTGTGTGACGTTTCCTCATGTTTACACTAGGGTGCTGTGTCATTAGCTTGAAGACTATTGAGAGATGCTGGGTCCATTCTGAGGCATTACGAAGCACATGTAGCCATCTGTTCTTCATTGGTAGTGCTAATCCTGATCACTTTGACCAGGTGTTATCCATTTCTCTACTGAATGTGCTGCGCTATGCTGTGTTCAGTCACTTCAGTCGTGTCCGACTCTTTGTGACACCATAGACTGTAGCCCACCAGGCTTCTCTGTCCATGGGATTCTCCAGGCAAGAATACTGGAGTGGGTTGCCGTGCCCTCCTCCAGGGGATGTTCCTGACCCAGGAATCAAACCGATATCTCCGGCGTCTCCTGAACTGCAGGCAGGGTCTTTACCCACTGAGCCACCTGGGAAAGCCCCTCTCTGCTGTATGCTTAGTGTGGTTTCCCTTGCAAATCATAAGGAATCCATGGGAATCATGTTCCGTGTGCAGGGCCTAGCAAGTACAAAGCTCTGGATCAAGAATATGCCTGGAGTGTTGGCAAACCAGCATGAATGCAGTGTGGCTGCAGGGGAGTGGAGGAGGATGAGCCGAGGAGGAGACATCAAAGAGTTGGGGGGCCAGACCATGAGGGCTTTACAGGCCATGGCAAAGAATTTGGCTTAATACTGACCTGAATGGGAAGTGACTGACGGTTGAGAAGAAGCTGCCTGTCATTATTTGGTTTTTTGTTGCTTTTATTATTTAAAAATTTTATTACTGAAAAGGCCCTCACATGTTTGGAGGGCCTGGGTTTCAGTGAAGCAACCCATTCCCAGAAGTGGGCAGCAAGTGGGGACTTAAATTAAGGGGCAAGGCAGAAGCCTAAAGAAGTGCTGGGACCCAAGATCTTGAGTGGACCAATGGGATTTGGTGGTGAAGCCCTAAGCACTGTGAGAAGCCCCTTTGGACTTCCTGCCACTGGTCTGCATGAGAGTTAGAACCTAAGTGAGGCTTAGACTACCGATGGGGGCAAATGATCTATTTGGAAGGAGAGGGGAGCTGCAGGGACCCAGAACCAGGCAGGGCTCAAGCCCTAGTAGCTGACTGTTTTCCATGGTGAGAACACAATACACTTAACAAACAAATCCATCCTCGTGGTACAAGTCCACACACCTTCTCTCTCTCATGCCATTCCCACTTTCCACTCTGTCCCTCAATTGCCAAACATGTAATAAGATCTGTTTATATACCAGATAATTCTAGAAAAACATCTGCTTTATTCACTATGTCATAGCCTTTGACTGTGTGGATCATATCAAACTGTGGAAAATTCTCAAAGATATGGGAATATCAGGCCACCTTATGTGTCTCCCGAGAAATCTGTATGCTGGTCAAGAAGCAAGTTAGAACCATACATGGAACAATGACTGGTTCCAAATTGGGAAAGGTGTACATCAAGGCTGTATATTGTCACCCTGCTTATTTAACTTCTATGCAGAATACATCATGCGAAATGTCAAGCTGGATAAAGCACAAGCTGGAATCAAGATTGCCAGGAGAAACATCAATAACTTCAGGTATGCAGATGATACCACTCTTACGGCAGAAAGTGAAGAACTAAAGAGCCTCTTGATGAAAGTGAAAGAGGAGAGTGAAAAAGCTGGCTTAAAACTCAACAGTAAATAAATGAAGATCTTGGCATCTGGTCCCATCACTTTATGGCAAATAGATGGGGAAACAATTGAAACAGTGAGAGACTTTATGTTCTTGGGTTCCAAAATCATTGCTGATGGTGACTGCAGTCATGAAATTATAAGATGCTTGCTCCTTGGAAGGAAAGTTATGACCAACCTAGACAGCATATTAAAAAGCAGAGATATTAATTTGCCAACAAAGGTCCATCTAGTAAAAGCTATGGTTTTTCCAGTAGTCATGTATGGATGTGAGAGTTGGACTATAAAGAAAGCTGAGCGCTGAAGAATTGATGCTTTTGAACTGTAGTGTTGGAGAAGACTCTTGAGAGTGCCTTGGACAGCAAGGAGATCAAACCAGTCAATCCTAAAGGAAATCAGTCCTGAATATTCATTGAAAGGATTGAAGTTGAAACTGAAGCTCCAATACTTTGGCCACCTGATGCGAAGAACTGACTCATCAGAAAAGACCCTAATGATGGGGAAGATTAAAGGCAGGAGGAGAAGGGGATGACAGAGGATGAGATGGTTGAATGGCATTACTGACTCAATGGATAAGTTTGAGCAAGCTCTGGGAGTTGGTGATGGACAGGGAAGCCTGGTGTGTGTGCTACAGTTCATGGGGTCGCAGAGTCAGACATGATTGAGCAACAGGACTGATGTACCAGATGACACCTAACCATAGAAGCAGGTCCTCGGAGGCAATGTCTTGCTGTTGTTAGCTAAACTTAAGAAGTGATTCAAGGACTTCCCTAGTGGTCCAGTGGCTAAGAATCTACCTTCCAGTGCAGGTTATGTGAGTTTGATCCTTTGTCAGGGAGGTAAGATCCCACATGTCATGGGGTTAAGCCTTAGTGCTGCAACTATAGCACTCGTGCTCTGGAGCCCATGGGCCACAGCTAGAGAGGAACTTGTGCTTGTGCACTGCAACAAAGATCCTGTGTGTGGTAACTAAGACCCCATGTGGCTAAAAAAAAAAAAAAAGGTGATTCAATGATACTGATTCCAGGATCAATTAATAACTAGTGAGGGTGGAACTAGTGAGGGAAGGAAGTGAAGAAGAACTAAAAAGAGCCTCTTGATGAAAGTGAAAGTGGAGAGTGAAAAAGTTGGCTTAAAGCTCAACTTTCAGAAAACTAAGATCATGGCATCTGGTCCCATCACCTCATGGCAAACAGATGGGGAAACAGTGGAAACAGTGGCCGACTTTATTTTTTTGGGCTCCAAAATCACTGCAGATGGTGACTGCAGCCATGAAATTAAAAGATGCTTACTCCTTGGAAGGAAAGTTATGACCAACCTAGATGGCATATTAAAAAGCAGAGACATACATTTATTTATTTATTTATTGTGTACCTGTGTTTCTGTTTATTTTTTTAATTTTAACTGGAGGCTAATTACTTTAAAATATTGTGGTGGTTTTGCCATACATTCACATGAATCAGCCATGGGTATACATGTGTTCCCCATCCTGACCCTCCCTCCCACCTCCCTCCCCATCCCATCCCTCAGGGTCATCCCAGTGCACCAGCCCTGAGCACCCTGTTTCATGCATTGACCCTGGACTGGCGATCTATTTCACATATGATAATATACATGTTTCAATGCTGTTCTCTCAAATCATCCCACCCGCGCCTTCTCCCACAGAGTTCAACAGTCTGTTCTTTACATCTGTGTCTCTTTTGCTGTCTCTAAAAACAGATGCATTACTTTACCAACAAAGGTCTGTCTCGTCAAGACTATGGTTTTTCCAGTAGTCATGTATGGATGTGAGAGTTGGACTTATAAAAGAAAGCTGAGCGCTGAAGAATTGATGCTTTTAAACTGTGGTGTTGGAGAAGACTCCTGAGAGTCTCTTGGACTGGAAGGAGATCTAACCGGTCCATTCTAAAGGAGATAAGTCCTGAGTGTTCATTGGAAGGAATGATGTTGAAGCTGAAACTCCAGTACTTTGGCCACCTGATGTGGAGAGCTGACTCATTTGAAAAGACCCTGATGCTGGGAAAGATTGAAGGCAGGAGGAGAAGGGGATGACAGAGGATGAGATGGCTGGATGGCATCACCGACTCAATGGAGATGAATTTGAGTGAACTCTGGGAGTTGGTGATGGACAGGGAGGCCTGGAATGCTGTGGTCCATGGGGTCGCAAAGGGTTGGACACGACTGAGCTACTGAACTGAACTGAAGGTGGAATAGGGGGTAAGAGGGAGATGAGGAGTTTTCAGTAGGTATAGTAGAGGGTGGGCTTCCCAGGTTGTGCTAGTGGTAAAGAACCCGCCTGTCAATGCAGGAGACATAAGAGATGCAGGTTTGATCCTGGTGTTGGGACGATCCCCTGGAGGAGGGCATGGCAACCTACTCCAGTATTCTTGCCTGGAAAATCCCATGGATAGAGGAGCCTGGTGGGCTACAGTGCAAAGGGTTGCAAAGAGTTGGACATGACTGAAGAGACTTAGCACACATGTATTCACATTTAGTAGAGGGTGGAGATTAAGATTATAGGCCCCAGAATTAAACTGTGTTGAAATCCCACCTCTGCTGTTTACTAGCTGTGTAATCTTGGGTGAAAAACTTAACCGATTTGTTCCTATGTTTCTTCATCTGTAAAATGGAGCTAATAATAGTACCTGCCTTACAGATTTTTTGTGAGGATTAAATGGGTTAATATATTTAATACACATAGAACAGAGCCTGATATAATTATTGCTTGTTAAATATTAGCTATTAACATTATCATTATTGGTGCCCATCTTTGAGGGAATGATTCAGATGAAAGAAATCTCCAGATATTACTTGCCTCTCATTTTCTTCCATTACACTAAATTCAGAGTCCTGAGTCTTAAACGAGAGCAATGAAAATCACTCTTCTCTTCATGCGAGCAATGAAAATCACTCTTCTCTTCATGCATTTGAGCTAAGTTTAGACAGTTTTAGGGCTTCCCTTGTAGCTCAGTTGGTAAAGAATCTGCCTGCAGTGCAGGAGACCTGGGTTCAGTCACTGGTTTGGGAAGATCCCCTGGAGAAGGAAATGGCAACACACTCCAGTATCCTTGATCTGGAAAATCTCTTGGACAGAGGAGCTTGGTGGGCTGCAGTCCATGGGGGTCGCAAAGAGTTGGACATGACTGAGAGACTAACACATACACTTCATGGATTTGAGCTAAGTTTAGACAGTTTTAAGACACAAACACAATAAAGAAATCAGACCTTGTATGGAGTACATATTTGCTAACATCATTTTAATAATTATTCTTTGTGTGTAGAGTAATTTATGAAATGTTGTTGTTTAGTCACTATGTTGTATCTGACTCTTTGTGACCCCATGGACTGTAGCCCACCAGGCTCCTCTGTCCATGGGATTTCCCAGGCAAGAATACTGGAATGGGTTGCTATTTCCTTCTCCAGGGATCTTCCCAAACCAGGGATTGAATCTGTGGCTCCTGCATTAGCAGGTGGATTCTTTACCACTTAGCCACCTGGGAAGCCCCAATTTATGGAATCAGTTCAGTTCAGTCACTCAGTTGTGTCTAACTCTTTGAGACCCTATGGACTGCAGCACTCCAGGCTTCCCTGTCTATCAGCAACTCCCAGAGTTTACTCAAACTCATCTCCATTGAGTTGGTGATGCCCTCCAACCATCTCATCCTCTGTCATCCCCTTCTCCTCCTGACCTCAATCTTTCCCAGCATCAGGGTCTTTTCAAATGAGTCAGTTCTTCACATCATGTGGCCAAAGTATTGGAGTTTCAGCTTCAGCATCAGTCCTTCCAATAAATATTCAGGACTGATTTCCTTTAGGGTAGACTGGTTGGATCTCCTTGCAGTCCAAGAGACTCAAAGCATCAATTCTTCGCCACTCAGCTTTCTTCACAGTCCAACTCTCACATCCATACATGACCACTGGAAAAACCATAGCTTTGACTAGATGGACATTTGTTGGCAAAGTAATATCTCTGCTTTTTAATATGCTGTCTAGGTTGGTCATAGCTTTTCTTCCAAGGAGCAAGTGTCTTTTAATTTCATGGCTGAAGTCACAATCTGCATTGATTTTGGAGCCCCCAAAATAAAGTCTGTCACTGTTTCCTCTATTTCCCCATCTATTTGCCATGAGGTGATGGGACCAGATGCCATGATCTTCGTTTTCTGAATGTTGAGCTTTAAGCCAACTTTTTCACTCTCCTTTTCACTTTCATCAAGAGGTCCTTTAGTTCTTCTTCGCTTTCTGCCATAATGATGGTGTCATCTGCATATCTGAGGTTATTGATATTTCTCCCTGCAATCTTGATTCCAGCTTGTGCTTCAGCCAGTCCAGCATTTCTCATGATGTACTCTGCATATAAGTTAATTAAGCAGGGTGACAATATACAGCCTTGACATACTCCTTTCCCTATCTGGAACTCATCTGTTGTTCCATGTTCAGTTCTAACTGTTGCTTCCTGGCCTGTATACAGAATTCCCAGGAGGCAGGTGAGATGGTCTGGCATTCCCATATCTTGAAGAATTTTCCACAGTTTATCATGATCCACACAGTCAAAGGCTTTTGCATAGTCAATAAAGCAGAAGTAGATGTTTTTCTGGAACTCTTTTGCTTTTTCAATGATCCAGCGGATGTTGGCAATTTGATCTCTGGTTCCTCTGCCTTTACTAAATCCAGCTTGAACATTTGGAAGTTCATGCTTCACGTACTGTTGAAGCCTGGCTTGGAGAATTTTGAGCATTACATTGCTCACGTGTGAGATGAGTTTGATTGTGTGGTAGTTTGAGCATTCTTTGGCATTGCCTTTCTTTGGGATTGGAATGAAAACTGACCTTTTCCAGTCCTGTGGCCACTGCTGAATTTTCCTGATTTGCTGGCATATTGAGTGTAGCACTTTCACAGCATCATCTTTTAGGATTTGGAATAGCTCAATGTAATTCCATCACCTCCACTAGCTTTGTAGTGATGCTTCCTAAGGCCCACTTGACTTCACATTCCTGGATGTCTGGCTCTATGTGAGTGATCACACCATCGTGATTATCTGGGTCGTGAAGATCTTTTTTGATTAGTTCTGTGTATTCTTGCCACCTCTTCTTAATATCTTCTGCTTCTGTTAGGTCCCTACCATTTCTGTCGTTTATTGTGCCCATTTTTCTTTGAAATATTCCCTTGGTATCTCTAATGTTCTTGAAGAGATCTCTAGTCTTTCCCATTCTACTGTTTCCCTCTATTTCTTTGCATTGATCACTGAGGAAGGCTTTCTTATCTCTCCTTGCTATTCTTTGGAACTCTGCATTCAAATGGGTATATCTTTCCTTTTTTCCTTTGTTCACTTCTCTTCTTTTCATAGCTGTTTGTAAGGCCTCCTCAGAAACAACCATTTTGCCTTTCTGCATTTCTTTTTCTTGGGGATGGTCTTGATCCCTGCCTCCTGTACAATGTCACGAACCTTCATCCATAGTTCATCAGGCACTCTGTTTATCAGATATAATCCCTTGAATCTATTTGTCACTTCCACTGTATAATCGTAAGGAATTTCATTTAGGTCATACCTCAGTGGTCTAGTGGTTTTTCCTACTTTCTTCAATTTAAGTCTGAATTTGGCAATAAGAAATTCATGATCTGAGCCACAGTCAGCTCCTGGTCTTGGTTTTGCTGACTATATAGAGTTTCTCCATCTTTGGCTGCAAAGAATATAATCAATCTGATTTTGGTATTGACCATCTGGTGATGTCCATGTGTAGAGTCTTCTCTTGTGTTGTTGGAAGAGGGTATTTGCTATGACCAGTGCATTCTCTTGGCAAAACTCTGTTAGCCTTTGTCGTGCTTCATTCTGTACTCCAAGGCCAAATTTGCCTGTTACTCCAGGTGTTTCTTGACTTCCTACTTTTGCATTCCAGTCCCCTATAATGAAAAGGACATCTTTTTTGGTTGTTAGTTCTAGAAGGTCTTGTAGGTCTTCATAGCACCGTTCAACTTCAGCTTCTTCAGCATTATTGGTCAGGACATAGACTTGGATTACTGTGATATTGAATGGTTTGCCTTGGAAATGAACAGAGATCATTCTGTCATTTTTGAGATTGTATCCAAGTACTGCATTTCAGACTCTTTTGTTGACTATGATGGCTACTCCATTTCTTCTAAGGGATTCTTGCCCACAATAGTAGATGTAATGGTTATCTGAGTTAAATCCACCCATTCCAGTCCGTTTTAGTTCACTGATTCCTAAAATGTTGACGTTCACTCTTGCTGTCTCGTTTGAGCACTTCCAATTTGCCTTGATTCATGGAGCTAACGTTCCAGGTTCCTATGCAACATTGCTCTTTACAGCATCGACTTTAGTTCCATCACCAGTCATGTCCACAACTGGATATTGTTTTTGCTTTGGCTCCATCTCTTCATTCTTTGTGGAGTTGCTGCTGCTGCTGCTAAGTCGCTTCAGTTGTGTCTGACTCTGTGCGGCCCCAGAGACAGCAGCCCACCAGGCTCCCCCATCCCTGGGATTCTCCAGGCAAAAACACTGGAGTGGATTGCCATTTCCTTCTCCAGTGCATGAAAGTGAAAAGTGAAAGTGAAGTCCCTCAGTCTTGTCAGACTCTTAGCAACCCCATGGACTGCAGCCTGTCAGGCTCCTCTGCCCGTGGATTTTCCACACAAGAGTACTGGAGTGGGGTGCCATTGCCTTCTCCCTTTGTGGAGTTAGTTCTCCACTAATCTCCAGTAGCATACTGGGCACCTACTGACCTGGTTAGTGCATCTTTCAGTGTCCTGTGTTTTTGCATTTTTGTACTGTTCATAGGGGTCTCAAGGCAAGAATACTGAAGCACCTTGAGCTGTGTGGTGCTGGAGCAACTGTGAGGAGATACCCCATGTCCAAGGGCAGAGGAGAAGCCCCAGCAAGACAGTAGGAGGGGCAAAATTGTATTTAGAATCAAACCCCATACCCACCGGAGACGCTCACAGGGCTCAAACATACCTTGTGAACACCAGGACCTAGAGACCCCACAGAGAGTGAGAACTGTGTTTGGGTATCTCCTGAGGAGGTACGGGTCATCAGTGGATGGCTGCAGGGGCAGGGGCTCTGAGTGCAGTAGACTGGGGTATGGCATAAGCCCTCTTGGAGGAGGTCGCCATTAACCCACCATAGAGCCACCAGAACTTACACAAGACTGGGGAGACAGACTCTTGGAGGGCACAAACCGAACCATGTGTGCACCAGGATCCAGGAGAAAGGAGCAGTGACCCCACAAGAGACTAATCCCAGACTTGCCTGTGAGTGTCGAGGAGTCTCTGGCAGAGGCATGGGTCATCAGTGGCCTGCTTCAGGGCTGGGGGCACTGAGAGTAGCAGTGTGTGCATGGCACCTTTTGAAGGAGGTCGCCATTGTCTTCATTACCTCCATCATAGTCTGGCCTCAGGTCAAATAACAGGGAGGGAACACAGCCCTTGCCCATCAACAGAAAATTGGATTAAAGATTTACTGAGCATGGCTCCGCCCATCAGAACAAGACCCAGTCTCTCCCTCAGTCAGTCTCTCCCATCAGGAAGCTTCCATAAGCCTCTTATCCTTCTCCATCAGAGGGCAGACAGGCTGAAAAGCTCAATCACAGAAAATTAACCAATCTGACCACAGCTTTGTCTAACTCAATGAAACTATGAAACATGCAATGTAGGGCCACCCAAGATGGATGGGTCATGGTGGAGAGTTCTGATGAAACACTGGAGAAGGGAATGGCAAACCACTTCAGTATTCTTGCCTTGAGAACCCCATGAACAGTATGAAAAGGCAAAAAATTTATGGAATACAAGTACTTTTATGTTTATAATGTGACTGATTAAATATTCACAAAATCCTGTGTGTTGGGCTAGGCAGAGATAATTTAGCCCCATTTGACAGAATGGAAAACTGAGGCCGGTAAGACTGTACCTTGTATTATCCCATCCCTAAATAGAACAAAAAGAATAAGAACTTGGACCTTTTAGTTCCAAGCCAGTGCTCTTTCTATTCTACTGGGCAATAACCAGCCCAAACCAATTTTGGCTCCTTTCTGTTGCCAGAATCCTATTCCAGAGTCCTGTTTGGGACACTTGACTGAATCCCCTTCTCTGTGCTTAATCGCTCAATCTCATCTGACTCTTTGTGACCTCATGGACTGTATCCCGCCAAGCTCCTCTGTCCATGGAATTCTCCAGGCAAGAATACTAGAGTGGGTTGCCATGCCCTCCTCCAGGAGATCTTCCTGACCCAGGGATCGAACCTGCATCTCCTGTATCTTCTGCATTGCAGGCGGTTTCCTTACCACCGAGCCATTCTCTATTCCATGTGAAAGGCTAGGTTGGATATTCCTGAGATTCTTTTTAAGGCTGGGGGAATGAGACACTTAAAGAGTCATCCTGGGTTAATGAAAGCATCAGGTCCACAGTCCAGGGCTCGTGTGAGTCTTAGGCACCAAGTGCCCACTTGGCTGAGTGAGCCCTTAGGAGTCATTGCATGGTAAGTTCAATTGTACCATAAGGGTGGCCATCTGCTGTGTCCATCCTTTAGGAAGAGTCCTGGGACTCAAGAGCTGCTGGACTAGACTGGCAGGTCCCTCAGTGTCAAGCTGTGTGAAGCAGCTGGAGCTGCTACGGGTGTGCAGTGCTCAGGAAACCTTGCCAAAGATGCAGACAAAAGAGATGTCAGTGGAAGCATCCTTTGTAAATTACATCAGCTACAGATCTCTGGGTGAGTTCAAATGGGGAAAGGAAAGACTCCATCCATTCAACTGCTCTCTCAGTCTTACTCAGATGCAGTAATCTCACTTCACAGCACAATCACAATGCATTTGTATATTTTTATAGCTCAGTCCTAAAGAACTGAACTTGGCATTCCCAAAGGCCCAGAGACCTTCATGCTCTTGTAGTCAAAGCTAAGGCCAACTTGAGGAAGGCCTTCTTCCCCCTGACTACCATTCTGGAATGGGATAAAGATGGAAGAAAATATAATTAATTTATGTATTTAGCTGCAAAAACTTTATTGTTTCCATTTGGTCCAAGACTTGGGAGAGGGCTCCAGGGTGGGTAAAAAGCTGCCTAGCTGGGAGAGGGCTCCAGGGTGGGTAAAAAGCTGCCTAGCAACTGCAAAGACAAACTTCATGCAGAATCTCTGACATCAGGAGGGCTCCTCAAGGGCCGCTGGGCTCCTAGTCATGCTTGAGGGTGAGTCTTTTAAAGAGATATTTGCCCAGCCCAATTGGGAAACCAGCCAACCTGTGAAGGCTGGTCAGGTGGTTGCCATCTTCTTGATGAGTTTCAGCTACTCCTCCAGGAAGTCACAAAGGTGGGAGTCTGCACGGGCAGAGCCCAGGGCATGCAGGCCCAAAGGCCCAAAAGGGCCTGGCTCAGGTTCTTCTCCATGAGAATGGAGGCTTCCTAGCATCTTTGGTTTTATCCCACTCATCTTGAGATGGCTTCTGAACGTTCTGGAGGAGGGCATGGCTGCTGTGCTGGTTTTGTATTCGTCTTGGCCAATACACAGAAATAGCCCACAACCTCTAGTACCTCAGGGTGGAAATAGAAGCCCAGAGAGAGGCAGGTGTCAGAGGCCTGTAGATGCATGTTGATCAGTCTATTGATGGCAGCCTTCGCCTCGGTGGAATAATTCTAAGGAATGTGAGAGCTCATGGTTGATTGGTGATAAGGAGTTAAGCTCAAAAAATGGTGTTGGCTGGTCTCAGTGATTGAGGATAGCTGAGTGGCTGATTTCGAAGGTTGCAACTGGAAAAAAGTTTGGAAAGTGGTTGGAGGCTGGGGCAAGGGGTGTCCCCGGGTCTGTTCCAACCAAACGTTGTTGAAGCAAGAGACAAATCTGTTGGACTGCAGAGTGTACTGCCTATACTTTATTTTTTGTGTAATTTGTTATGGAAAATATCAAACATGTACTGTAGCAGATGATACTCCCATAGCATATCTTTGGTTCATCCCAGATTTTAGCCGCAGCTCTGATGGACAGTTTCATGTCCATTAACTCAACTCACAGTAACAGTATCCTGCCTTTAACATGTTCCTCTTGGGCTTCCCAGGTGGCACAGTGGTAAAGAATCCGCCTGCCAATGCAGGAGATGTGGTTTCAATCCCTGGGTTGGGAAGATCCCCTGGAGAAGAAAATGGCAACCCACCCCAGTATTCTTGCCAGGATAGTCCCGTGGACAGAGGAGCCTGGCGGGCTACAGTCCATGGAGTCACGAAAGAGTTGGGCATGACTTATTGACTAAACAACAACAACTTGTCTTTCTACTTTCTGCCTCAGGACCTTTTCCCATACTCTGGGAAACCCACAACCAGTGAGGAGGGATGAATGAATGTGTTTTCCACCCATACTTTAGGCAGTCAATTTGGGAGGCATTTTATATGGATCTCAGCTTGTCCTAGAGAATTTAAGCCGCTACCACCCACAGTGGTGAGCTCAATAACATTCTTTTATTGGATTTTCTACCTTCTTTATGATAGTCTTCCAACTGCCTTCATCCTGATCCCCGGAAATGATTCCCCAGATAAATTACTAGTACCCATGTCTTTGTCTCAGGCCCTGCTTTTAGGGGACTTAAACTAAAAAATATGCAAAAATAGATTAAACTATATTATAAATCCCCACATACTGATCACTCAGCTCAACAATGGTGAACTCAGGGCCAACCTTACTTCATTTACACATCATCCAGCTCCAGATTATTTTGAAGCAGATCCAAGATACCACATAAAGATGTACTTTAAGCTGCTTTGAACCTCCTTTCTACTCTGGAAGGTGAGTTTTAGAGGGTAAATTGATCAGATTATTTTGCAGACTTGGCACTTGTCCTTTAGTCTGCAAATATTGTTAATATACCAAGATTTTATTCTTAGTATAGAATAATCATACCTGTCTCCTAGTTACAAAATCTGAAAGCATTAAGTTCATCTAGCAGCTCCCCTATTCACTGATCCCTTGGCTCTCGGTGTCCACACCACAGTTTAAAGCCCAAATGCCTCAGCCTGGAGTTCACTTTAGTTCAGTTCAGTCACTCAGTTGTGTCCGACTCTTTGTGACCCATGAATCACAGCACGCCAGGCCTCCCTGTCCATCACCAACTCCCGGAGTTCACTCAGACTCATGTCCATTGAGTCGGTGATGCCATCCAGCCATCTCATCCTAAATGGTCCCCTTCTCTTCCTGCCCCCAATCCCTCACAGCATAAGGGTCTTTTCCAGTCAGTCAACTCTTAGCATGAGGTGGCCAAAGTACTGGAGTTTCAGCTTCAGCATCAGTCCTTCCAATGAACACCCAGGACTGATCTCCTTTAGGATGGACTGGTTGCATCTCCTTGCAGTCCAAGGGACTCTCAAGAGTCTTCTCCAACACCACAGTTCAAAAGCATCAATTCTTCGGCACTCAGCTTTCTTCACAGTCCAACTCTCCCATCCATACATGACCACTGGAAAAACCATAGCCTTGACGAGACGGATCTTTGTTGGCAAAGTAATGTCTCTGCTTTTCAATATGCTGTCTAGGTTGATCATAACTTTCCTTCCAAGGAGTAAGCGTCTTTTAATTTCATGGCTGCAGACACCATCTGCAGTGATTTTGGAGCCCCCCCAAAATAAAGTCTGACACTGTTTCCACTGTTTCCCCATCTATTTCCATGGAGTGATGGGACCGGATGCCATGATCTTGGTTTTCTGAATGTTGAGCTTTATGCCAACTTTTTCACTCTCCTCTTTCACTTTCATCAAGAGGCTTTTTAGTTCCTCTTCCCTTTCTGCCATAAGAGTGGTGTCATCTGCATATCTGAGGTTATTGATATTTCTCCCAGCAATCTTGATTCCAGCTTGTGCTTCTTCCAGTCCAGCATTTCTCATGATGTACTCTGCATATAAGTTAAATAAGCAGGGTGACAGTATACAGCCTTGACGTACTTCTTTTCCTATTTGGAACCAGTCTGTTGTTCCATGTCCTGTTGCTTCCTGACCTGCATATAGGTTTCTCAAGAGGCAGGTCAGGTGGTCTGGTATTCCCATCTCTTTCAGAATTTTCCACAGTTTATTGTGATCACATAGTCAAAGGCTTTGGCATAGTCAATAAAGCAGAAATAGATGTTTTTCTGGAACTTTCTTGCTTTTTCAATGATCCAGTGGATGTTAGCAATTTGATCTCTGGTTCCTCTGCCTCTTCTAAAACCAGCTTGAACATCTGGAAGCTTACAGTTCACGAATTGCTGAAGCCTGGCTTGGAGAATTTTGAGCATTACTTTACTAGCATGTGAGATGAGTGCAATTGTGCGGTAGTTTGAGCATTCTTTGGCATTGCCTTTCTTTGGGATTGGAATGAAAACTGACCTTTTCCAGTCCTGTGGCCACTGCTGAGTTTTCCAAATTTGCTAGCATATTGAGTGCAGCACTTTCACAGCATTATCTTTTAGGATTTGGAATAGCTCAACTGGAATTCCATCACCTCCACTAGCTTTGTTTGTATTGATGCTTTCTAAGGCCCACTTGACTTCACATTCCAGAATGTCTGGCTCTAGATGAGTGATCACACCATCGTGATTATCTGGGTTGTGAAGATGTTTTTTGTACAGTTCTTCCGTGTATTCTTGCCACCTCTTCTTAATATCTTCTGCTTCTATTAGGTCCATATCATTTCTGTCCTTTATCGAGCCCATCTTTGCATGAAATGTTCCCTTGGCATCTCTAATTTTCTTGAAGAGATCTCTAGTCTTTCCCATTCTGTTGTTTTCCTCTATTTCTTTGCATTCATCGCTGAGGAAGGCTTTCTTATCTCTCCTTGCTCTTCTTTGGAACTCTGCATTCAGATGCTTATAACTTTCCTTTTCTCCTTTGCTTTTTGCTTCTCTTCTTTTTTTCAGCTATTTGTAAGGCCTCTTCAGACAGCCATTTTGCTGTTTTGCATTTCTTTTTCTTGGGGATGGTCTTGGTCCCTGTCTCCTCTACAATGTCCCGAGCCTCCGTCCATAGTTCATCAGGCACTCTATCTATCAGATCTAAGCCCTTAAATCTATTTCTCACTTCCACTGTATAATCATAAGGGGTTTGATTTAGGTCGTACCTGAATGGTCTAGTGGCTTTCCCTACTTTCTTCAATTGAAGTCTGAATTTGGCAATAAGGAGTTCATGATCTGATCCACAGTCAGCTCCCGGTCTTGTTTTTGTGACTGTATAGAGCTTCTCCATCTTTGGCTGCAAAGAATATAATCAATCTGATTTTGGTATTGACCATCTGGTGATGTCCATGTGTAGAGTCTTCTCTTGCGTTGTTGGAAGAGGGTGTTTGCTATGACCAGTGCATTCTCTTTGCAAAACTCTATTAGCCTTTGCCGTGCTTCATTCTGTACTCCAAGGCCAAATTTGCCTGTTACTCCAGGTGTTTCTTGACTTCCTACTTTTGCATTCTAGTCCTCTATAATGAAAAGGACATCTTTTTTGGAGTGTTAGTTCTAAAAGGTCTTGTAGGTCTTCATGAAACCGTTCAACTTCAGCTTCTTCAGAATTACTGATTGGGGCATAGGCTTGGATTACTGTGATATTGAATGGTTTGCCTTGGAAATGAACAGAGATCATTCTGTCATTTTTGAGATTGTATCCAAGTACTGCATTTCAGACTCTTTTGTGGACCACAATGGCTACTCCATTTCTTCTAAGGGATTCGTGCCCACAGTAGTAGATGTAATGGTCATCTGAGTTAAATTCACCCAATCCAGTCCATTTTAGTTTGCTGATTCCTAGAATGTCAATGTTCACTCTTGCCATCTCCTGTTTGACCACTTTCAATTTGCCTTGATTCATGGACTTGACATTCCAGGTTCCTATGCAATATTGCTCTTTACAGCATCGGACCTTGCTTCTATCTCCAGTCACATCCACAGGTGAGTATTGTTTTTGCTTTGGCTTCATCCCTTCATTCTTTCGGGAGTTATTTCTCCACTGATCTTCAGTAGCACTTTGGGCACCTACCGACCTGGGGAGTTCCTCTTTCAGTATCCTATCATTTTGCCTTTTCATACTGTTCGTGGGGTTCTCAAGGCAAGAATACTGAAGTGGTTTGCCATTCTCCTCTCCAGTGGACCATATTGTGTCAATGTGGTGAAGCGCACCGCTGTGACTGACCACGCAGAAGTGCGGTCGAGAGGAGCTACCCCTCGCCCAGGGTCAGGGGCAGCAACTGAGAGCACCAGGCTGTGAGAGCACAGGAGCGGCCGAGAGGAGCTACGCCACGCCCAGGGTCAGGGGCGGTGGCCAAGAGGAGCTACCGCAGTCTGAGGTCAGGGCGGCAGCCGAGAGGAGCTACCACATGCCTGAGGTCAGGGGAGGTGGCGGAGAGGAGCAACCCCATGTCCAAGGAGCAGTGGCTGCACAGGCGCAGGAGGGCCAAGAGGAGCTACTCCTTGTTCAAGGTCAGGAGGAGTGGCTGTGAGGAGATAACTCTCGTCCAAGGTAAGAGAAACCCAAGTAAGACAGTAGGTTTTGCGAGAGGGCATCAGAGGGCAGACACACTGAAACCATAATCACAGAAAACTAGCCAAACTGATCACACGGACCACAGCCTGTCTAACTCAGTGAAACTAAGCCATGCCGTGTGGGGCCACTCATGATGGTTGGGTCATAGTGGAGAGGTCTGAAAGAATGTGGTCCACTGGAGAAGGGGGAGAAGGCAATGGCAACCCACTCCAGTACTCTTGCCTGAAAAATCCCATGGATGGAGGAGCCTGGTGGGCTGCAGTCCACAGGGTCGCACAGAGTCGGACATGACTGAACGACTTCACTTTCACTTTTCCTTTCATGCATTGGAGAAGGAAATGGCAACCCACTCCAGTGTTCTTGCCTGGAGAATCCTAGGGATGGGGGAGCCTGGTGGGCTGCCGTCTATGGGGTTGCACAGAGTCGGACACAACTGAAGCGACTTAGCAGCAGTAGCAGGAGAAGGGAATGGCAAACCACTTCAGCCTGGAGTTACTCTGGTATAATAGAGCATTGAACCAAGGGCCAGAACATGTCAGTTTCTAATTATCAGTGTGTCCTTAAGCTAATTAATAATACTTGATGAATCAGAGATTCTACTTCCTCATCTGTCTGCTCTGGTAACTTTATAGGATTGTTGGAAGATTAAATGAAATCATTGTTTGAGGGTCTATTAAACTATCTAATAAAGGTAAGGATCCTTACTCAAAGTCCTCCATAGTTTGGCCCTACTCTCCTTTTCAAGTCTTATTTCCCAGGGTACTCCAATAGAAACCTTCTGTCCCATACCTGCTATTCACTCATTTACTTGTTCATTCAATAAACATTTACTGAGTGCCCAGATGCTGAATTTATGGGTGTGAATTAGCAACAGTTCTTGACTTACAGAAATATACTGGCTGGAAGGAAGACAGACAAGAGGGTGTGTTAGCACACGATGAGCAGGGTAAGCTGAAGGTGCTGCTGAATGCAGCTAGTTCGGGGAAGTTGAGCTGAGGAAGGGATCCAGGAAGCCTTCTTGGAGGAGGTGTTAGCTGAGTTAAGAATGAAAGTTCACCAAGCAGATGGGGCAGGGGAGGCATTTATAAGCAGAGGAAATAGTATGAGCAGAGACACAGAAGTGTGAAACAACTCCTGCTTTGACAGAACTGGAGCATGGAATGCAAGGTTTTGCAGTGGAGTGGAGAGAATCCAGTGATGCAGCTAGAATGGTAAGCAAGAGTCAGATTAGAAGGGTCCTTTTTGTCAAGTACTTTACCCTGAAGGCAGCTGGGATCCTTTGGAAGATTTAACCCTTGGTATATCATCAGAGTTTATTGGACCCAATTTTATTTTTTTTAAGAGTCTATTTGAACACTTCTAACTAGTTGTAAGGATTATTGTTTTTTAAGTACAGAATACAACTTATTCTGTCCTGCAATTACCATATGAGTCCTTTGAACCCTTTTATAAAGTTAAAATACATTATGGTATCTTACTGATCTTATTTTTCTTATATAGACAATCTGTGACTTACGATGGTAAGACTTTATGATGTTGGTGTGAAAGCAATATGCATTCAGTATAAACCCTACTTCAAATTTTGATCTTTCCCTGGGTTAATGACATGCTGTAGATACTCTCATGATGCTGGGTAGCACAGCAGGCCATGGCTCCCAGTCAGCCACTCGATCATGAGAGTCGACAAACAAGACACTTACAACCCCTCTGTGCCCACACAGACAGTCTGGCTTTCACTTTCAGTACCATATTCAATAAATTACATGAGCTATTGCACACTTTATTATAAAACAGGCTTTGTGTCAGATGATTTTGCTCAACTGTTGGCTAATGTAAGTGTTCTGAGCCCTTTTAAGGTAGACTACGCTAAGCTATGGTTTTTCGTAGGGTAGGTGTGTTAGTGCATTTTTTACTTAATATTTTCTACTTATGATGTGTTTATCAGGATGTAACCCCATCATAGGGCTTCTCAGGTTGCTCAGTGGTATAGTAGCGCGGAGATGCCTGCAGTGCAGGAGATGCAGGTTTGATCACTGGGTCAGGAGGAGGGCATGGCAACCCACTCCAGTATTCTTGCCTGGAAAATCCCATGGACAGAGGAGCCTGGTGGGCTACACTCCATGGGGTCACAAAGAGTCGGACATGACTAAGAGATGAGTAAATGGCAGCAGCAGCCCTGTCATAAGTTGAGGAAAATCTACATCTTGAAACACTTTGCTATTTCAATGTCTCAGGAATTATTTCATTATTCAGTTCAGTTCAGTCTCTCAGTCATGTCCGACTCTTTGTGACCCCATGAACCGCAGCATGCCAGGCCTCCCTGTCCATCACCAACTCCCGGAGTCCATCCAAACCCATGTCCATTGTGTCGGTGATGCCATCCAACCATCTCATCCTCTGTTGTCCCCTTCTCCTCCTGCCCTCAATCTTTTCGGCATCAGGGTCTTTTCAAATGAGTCAGTTCTCCACATCAGGTGGCCAAAGTATTGGAGTTTCAGCTTCAGCATCAGTCCCTCCAACGAACACCCAGGACTGATCTCCTTTATGATGGACTGGTTGGATCTCCTTGCAGTCCAAGGGACTCTCAAGAGTATTTTCCAACACCACAGTTCAAAAGCATCAATTGTTCGGCGCTCAGCTTTCTTTGTAGTCCAACTCTCACATCCATACATGACTACTGGAAAAACCATAGCCTTGACTAGATGGACCTTTGTTGGCAAAGTAATGTCTCTGCTTTTGAATATGTTGTCTAGGTTGGTCATAACTTTCCTTCCAAGGAGCAAGTGTCTTTTAATTTCATGGCTGCAATCACCATCCACTCATCAGTTATTCTCAACTATGGTGAAAAACTATAGAATAATAAGAAAATAGTAGAAGTCTGGAATATCCCAGAGGGATAAGGCAATTCTGGAATAAATCATCACCTTTATACCACTTTCAGTTTTTTACTGTGTTGCCTGAAATCATGCATCTTCCTCAAAAATATATCAAGAAGTCTGAAAACACATCTTTGTGGGTTTTTAAAGGCTTTCATGAAACACAGTTGAAATTTCAGAAGTTTTAATTTTCTTCTAAGAGAAGAAAATTGACAGAGGATGATGTTTCCCAATTATTAGATAAATCAGAAGATGAATCCAAAGAGACAGCAGCACTCTAGACTAATGGTGATGGCAGAATTGATCATATTAGTGAAATCTCAGACTGTGAGTCTACAGATGTCGATATCCTGGACATCTTAGATACAGTTTTTCAAACTCAAGCATCTTTGAGGTAGCAGTGTATTTACAAGGACAAAAAGGAAACATGATATTCCTATCCAACTACTCATTCAGTAGGAAGGACTTCATCAGGCAATATTTTGTTATATGAATGTGGACTACCCTGTTTTGCTAAAAGGACACATGACACTATTTTTTTATAATATTTCTGCATGGAAAGTTACTTGATATAATTCATAAGTGGAGACATGCTGAAAGCAGATGTATATTCAAAGGTGAATGAATGGAAAAAGATGATGTGGAAGTGAAAAATAAAACATCATTGAATCAGTCATTCTAATCAGTATTTAGGATTCTAAAAATGAAAATGTTTTGCTATTGTGGAATAAAGGTGGCCATCCTCTCTTCAGCAAAATTATGAGTGATCAAGTTTTCAAAAGTATAACGTTTTGACATTTTACATGTATGAAGAAGAACCAGAAGCAATGACAAAGCAGAAGTTTTTAGAGATATGTTTGAAATCTGGAATCAGTATTTACAAGGTGATATGTTCCAGGTTTGTACATGACAGTTGTTGAGCAACATTAAAAGTATGTTGCCCATTTGGGGTAGATATACCTTTAAAATCTGGAAACTATGGAACAAAAATTTGATTTATTTGCTTAAATTCCTATTAAGCTTGCTAATAAAATTGTTTTTCATTACCCCTTTATCCTTACTTCTGTTAATTATTTGTAAAATGACTTAAAATATAAAAGTATAAAAAAGTCTGTTGAATCTAGATGGTAAGTGGTTATAACTTTTTCCTGGTACATTGAGGGTTAAGTAGGAGAAACTAACCTGATTTAACTACCATCTAACCAGCGATGGCAGTTAAGTCAGGTTAGTTAAACCAGAGTTAGTTAAATCAGGGGTCTCCAACCTCTGGGTTTTAATGCCTGATGATCTGAGGTGGAGCTGATGCAATAATTACAGAAATAAAGTGCACTTGAATCATCCCCAAACCATCCCTCTGCCCCAGTCTGTGAAAAATTGTCTTTCATGCAAATGGTTCCTGGTGCCGAAAAGGTTGGGGACTGCTGAGTTAAATGACACGCATGGGGTTTAACTCAGATGCACCAATTCCCACTTTCTGTGTTATATCTTTGAATAATCCTGAATTGCTTACAGTCCTGAGAACTGGGCAGCCATAATAATAAAAGAAAGAAAGTGAAAGTCGCTCAGTTGTGTCCAACTCTTTGCAACCCCATGGACTGAGCAGTACATGGAATTCTTCAGGCCAGAATACTGGAGTGGGTAGCCGTTCCCTTCTCCAGGGGATCTTCCCAACCCAGGGATCAAACCAGGTCTCCCACATTGCAGGTGGATTCTTTAGCAGCTGAGCCACAAGGGAAGCCCATAATAGCACTCTCTGAATGGACGAATTAGTCTTAAGACTTACATTTGGGAGCTGAGGATGGCTGGTACTTCCCAATATTTTTATGCAACTGTGTTGTATACCTGTGGTTCATCTTCCAATATGGATGTAAGCCCCTTCAGAACATGGGCTGTAGTGTCAATTTCTTTAGAATTCCCCTCTGTCTCTAGCATGTAGTAAATATATCCCAAAACTTTCCTGAATGGACAACAATAAACCCAAGCAGAAAACAAAATCAAGGGCTTCCTTGTGATAGAATGAATAGAGATTGGTTCAGCCAATATTCACTGAGCCCTAGCATTATGCCAGGCCCTGTGCTGGAGACTGGGGATGATATACTGGTTCCCATCCTCAAAGAGCTCTTGGTCTAGCAAATCAGAGAACCTAGGAAGAGCAAGGGAAGTGCGCGCTCCCTTGCTTTCTGGGGCATTGACATACACATGGGCTGAAAATCTCACAGCACTATGTTCTGTTATGCCATGTGCTTTATACATAGCAGGCCTTCGGTTCAGAGTTCAAAGGTGAATTGCATACTCAGTTTCCTAGCACTGCCAGTGTCAGGGTTCCTTCTTTGACTCCTATTTCTGGTCTTTCAGCTCTACCTCCTAAATACAGATGATCTCTTATGACATGCTTTTCACTCTCTGAGGTGTCAATATTGCTAAAGATCTCCTAAAGGAGGGCCGAGAGCTCTGGCCTTGGACTCATCCTTGACCTAAAATGTGACCAAAAAACAAAGTGGCCCATAGAGAGGTAGAGATTTGAATAAATGCATGAATGAATGAACAGATGGAGTGGCAGTATTTCCAGGTATCTGGTTTATCTCTAGCTCAGGAATTTATTGTGATTTGGATTCAAAAGTTCTAAGCCATAGAATAATATTCGTCCATTGACATTTAGGCAAGCTGTTGAGCATTCAGTTCTGCTTTGCTTCAGGGCTCAAGTGGACAGAGAAGCAATAGCTGCAAACCTTGAGCACTGGCACCTCAGTCAGGTAGAACTGGATTCAAATCTGTCATTTATTGTACAAACTTGGGTAGGTGTCTTTAACTTTTCTGATCTGCCTCAGTTTCTACATCTGTAAAATGGGTAATAATTGTACCCACCTTAGGGTAGCTATAAGGATTAAATCCATGTGCTCACAAAGAGTCAGACACGACTGAGTGAGTGAACTGAACTGAGGATTAAATGAGATCATGTATATACAATACTTAGTATGTGATACCTGTACAAAGTAAGCTCTCAAATGAGAGTGCTCCTAATATTTCAGGCAGCCTAACCCCTGAACCATCCTCTGAGGGTCAGAGTAGCACAGTGACTTAAAGCTCCACTGGGGTTTTTGGCCAATTCTGGCAGGAGTTTTCCTCTCCAGGTGTTCCTTCTGAGGCTGATGGAAGTTACAGGCTCAGAACTGGGATGAGGGCGAGGTTATGTTGTGCAGAGGCTCTGGTCTAGAGGCTGTTGCGCTGAGGAGCCTGGGAGGAAAGCAGGGGCAAGGCAGAGACATCGCTAGGGCCAGTGGGATTGAGGCATTCACATTCCTCTGGCTTTGACTCTTCATATGGAGCACCAGATGCCTGGCCAGAGGATGGCAGGCCTCCTGCTCTGCCTCCTGTGTGCCATCTGCCATCTGCCTGGCATTTAAAATACACTTGGGGTTTTACTTAAGAATCCAAAGAAAGTATTTATTTTCATCAGAAATTGTTTCTTGTTATACATCCTTTCTTACTGAATATAAAATAATAAAATTAAAAGTATGTAACACAGACAGATAATACCCATCCTTCCCATTTCCACTTTCTAGAGATAACCCCAGTTAAGATTGGTATATAGTCCCCAGAATGTTCTACCTACCAGTATTCAGGGCATCTGTGTTTTATGCAAGGAGTGTGTTCCCCAGGGCCCAGCATAATTCAGAAATTAGAATAATTTGAGACAAATCTTGACAAAGGAAAGCCAGAAATATCAGCTAAAGTGGCGCCACCATGTGGCATCAGTGTAAATATGGCTTACAATTCACCTGGCCTTCCAGTTTTGAAATTCTGTGATTGTTGATGATACATTATTTGGGGAGATTTGCATTATTTCAAATGTTGTACATAAACTGGGATGGAAATATTTTTATATAAAAACATTTCAATTTCTTATAAGCAAATTTTATTTAAAATGGGACTACACTGTGTCGACTTTAAAATGGCATCATATTACAAAAGCTGTTCTAAAACTTGTTTTTTAAAATTCAGATAACAATGCATTTTGGATACTCTCTCATGTCAGAAAATATGCTTTTACCTCTTTCTTTTTTAAGGGCTGTGGATTATTCTAATGCATTTAGCCAGTCCCCTATGTTATAACTGTTTTTATGGAGAATCCACAAAGTATACATTTTATGTGTGCATGCATATTTAACTTCTATGCAGAGTACATCATGAGAAATGCTGGGCTGGAGTAAGCACAAGCTGGAATCAAGATTGCCAGGAGAAATATCAATAACCTCAGATATGCAGATGACACCACCCTTATGGCAGAAAGTGAAGAGGAGCTAAAAAGCCTCTTGATGAAAGTGAAAGAGGAGAGTGAAAAAGTTGGCATAAAGCTCAACATTCAGAAAACAAAGATCATGGCATCTGGTCCCATCACTTCATGGGAAATAGATGGGGAAACAGTGGAAACAGTGTCAGACTTTATTTTGGGGGGCTCCAAAATCACTGCAGATGGTGATTGCAGCCATGAAATTAAAAGACGCTTACTCCTTGGAAGGAAAGTTGTGACCAACCTAGTTAGCACATTCAAAAGCAGAGACATTACTTTGCCAACAAAGCTCCATCTAGTCAAGGCTATGATTTTTCCAGTGGTCATGTATGGATGTGAGAGTTGGACTGTGAAGAAAGCTGAGTGCCGAAGAATTGATACTTTTGAACTGTGGTGTTGGAGAAGACTCTTGAGAGTCCCTTGGACTACAAGGAGGTCCAACCAGTCCATCCTAAAGGAGATCAGTCCTGGTTGTTCATTGGAAGGACTGATGCTGAAGCTGAAACTCCATTACTTTGGCCACCTCATGCGAAGAGTTGACTCATTGGAAAAGACCCTGATGCTGCGAGGGATTGGGGGAGGAGGAGAAGGGGACGACAGAGGATGAGATGGCTGGATGGCATCACTGACTCGATGGA
Organism: Capricornis sumatraensis; assembly: GCF_032405125.1. Classification (NCBI taxonomy): domain Eukaryota; kingdom Metazoa; phylum Chordata; class Mammalia; order Artiodactyla; family Bovidae; genus Capricornis; species Capricornis sumatraensis. Next base: position 37,416,653 of record NC_091092.1, on the reverse strand, counting down.
CATGAGTTTGAGTGAACTCTGGGAGTTGGTGATGGACAGGGAGGCCTGGCGTGCTGCGATTCATGGGGTTGCAAAGAGTCGGACATGACTGAGCAACTGAACGGAACTGATAGTTGCTTCAGTCGTGTCCAATACTTTGTGATCCTATGGACCACCTCCCAGGCTAATCTGTCCATGGGATTCTCTAGGCAAGAATATTGTGGGTTGCCATGCCCTCTTCTAGGGGATCTTCTCATCCCAGAGATCGAACCTGTGTCTCTTATGTCTCCTGCATTGGCAGGCAGGTTCTTTACCACTAGCACCACCTGGGTAATGGTGCATTCTAATGCATTTAACTAGTTCTCTATATTGATGGCTATTTCTTCCCAGGGACAAGGCCTCCTCCCCCTGCTTCTCTGTCATCAGATTTATCATCAGTACCAGGGACCTGGGCAAACCTAGGTACATAGTTCTTAGTGCCATAGAGAAGCAAACTTCTGTCTCTTGGAGACAACCAAGGTGTTGGCAGCCCCGGCCAAGGGCCCCAGAAGTCCCTTGCCTTTTTCTCTTCCATGTACACTTGGCCTTGACACTGAACTGGTCTGACCTGGTGTCACAGAGTGGATTCTCTGGAAGCAGATGCTGAAACAGAGTTTGAGGTACAAGCTATTTATTAGGGACTTAATACCCAGGAAGTGAAAGGAGAGAAGCAGGATTGGGCCAAGGCAGAAGTGGAACTGCGAGATAAGCCAGTCAAAGTGCTGGTCAATCTGATGGGAAAGTTCTGGAGCAAGATCTGTCCATCAGAGCTGTCCTGTGTAGGTCTGCAATGGTTTGGCAGTTTTACACCATTGCCTTACGCAGTCATTGGATGCAGGTTGTCCCTGGATGGTTGTGATCTCAGGTGAGGCCACTGTCTGGAGTTGAGGAGGTTGTCTGCTAACTTCATTCCTGGGAGCTAAGCAGTAAGTCCTTCTTTGAGGCAGGAGATGGGCACTCTGTCTCTGTGACCAGCACATCTGGTCTCCTGTCTCCTCCCATGTGCATAGCAGGATCCTCTGGAGACCTGGCAGCCTCAGGGATTTTACATGTGAGGTCCAGTTAGGCTTTTGGAGGTTTGCGAGCAGAAGGGGCTTGCTGCCATGTAACATAAGGGTGGCCAGGCAGAGTGTCAAACAGTTCTCTACGGTGTCACAGACACTAGGGACTCACCTTGGCAGCAGGGTACCTATCTGTGTGTGGTGTGAGGGTGACTCTCCTTTTGTGCACATGTGCAAGTAGGCATGGGTATTATTTTCTACTGCATGAGCGTGAGGCATGTGGTGGCACTCAAGGCATTCTACTTGACCAATTGTTCATAGGATTGCAGACAGATTATTAGGGTTAGTTTCTGTCACTAGTCCTCCCAGATTTGTTTCCTCTGCCAATTGGGTGAATATGCCCTCTGTATTGCCTTGTGACCTTGTTTGCTGTTTGGCCCTGTTTTGAAAACAAGACATTAAGAAACTGTCAGGTCGGTTCTTCTTCCTCGGTTCTTGTCTCATTGCAGCAAAGAATTGAAATGACAGACCAGTGTTCAGCTCAAACAGGCAAGATTTAATGGGCAAGCAGCAAGCAGTATGCTCTTCAGGATTGAGAGTGGACAAACCCCTGAAAGAGTGGCCCTGTCCCAGTTTGGCTTTCCTCTTTTATATCCCTTTGTTTCTTCCCTTCAGCAGGTCCCTATGCAAAACAGGGGATTGTACCAGTATTCGTCTGATTGGTTATGCCCAGGACCAATCAGGGAATGGGGTGTGTTTTCCTGCCTGAGGGTCTTACTCTGGTCTGTGGCATCCTCTTTTTTTTTTTCTAGTTGCTACTTCCTCTGACCATCATTTTGGACTCTGTTTCCCTATTCCAACTACCTAACAAAACCATATTCTCAGGTTCTGTCTACAGCATTAATAAGCCTTTCTCAAACTGAGTTTGAGCAATACTTGGTGTTGACTAAAAATCATTCACAACCTACAAGGTAAGAGTTATGTTTTATTCTGCTGAAATTTTTAGGACTTTGTATCTGGGAGGTAGCATCTCAAGTAACCCTCAGAGAGAACTCTCTCCTCAGAGAGAACTGTTCTGAGGAGGCAAGGTGGGGAGCCAGAACATATAGGAGTTTTACAACAAAGAGCAGATAGTCTGAACATCAAAAGGTGATTGTTAATTAAAGGAAATTAGATATCCCAAGTTAAGGAATTTAGCACTTTTTCATGTACTGGAAGATACAAGAGTCTGGGCTCACTGACATCATTCCTTTGATATGCATCTCTGCTATCTGGAGCCTGTATCCTGTATTTTCACATCCTGAATTTCTTTGGGGCTCACCATAGGGAATGGCTGCAGTGTGTTGGCTGCTAGATGGCAGGGGTTCTTTCCTTCCTGGGTTCCCTCAGGGCTCACCGGCTGACCATCTGTGGTGGCTGCGATCTCTGATGACTATGACATCCTTAGTATACTGATAGGGCAGGAAATATTCCATTTCTCCACTAGCCAGACTCCCTGGAGCAGACAGATCTCTGAAGATGTGGCTTGGGGTACCTGCATTTGAACAAGTTCCCAAGGTGATCCTGATGAACAGCCAAAAGAAATGACCATTGGGTGGCACTTGTTGCTTTAAGTATTCCCTCAGTTCTTCTTGTGTGAGTTTTATTCCTCCGGTCAGATTGTTTGCTCCAGGAGGAATATTACATGTTCTAATGTTCTGAGCTGGTGGATACATAGTAGGGGCTTAGTTTGCTATGAGTTACTGTTTGTGTATCTGTCTGTGTGTTTGCACACTTTCCTGCAAGCCCTGGTGGGAAGACCAAAAATGAAAAAGAGAGTGTGTGTATATGTGTATGCATTGGTGAGGAGAATCAACTATAGCAATGATAACTTTTGATTGCCTTTTGATATGTATGAAACCTCACACCTTTTCCATGTTGTTTGAAATTTCAAAATATATTAATATCATGACTTAAAGCAAATCAAAGCAATTACAATAAGAATATGCTTTTTCAAATTATAATTTTGATGTTTCTCATCCCTCCAAAATGCCAGAACTATAATAAAGTATCACTAATTCACTCAAAATGTGGGGGTTGTGGAGGAGTGAAAAATCTAAATTGATTAATACAGAAATTTGTTTTTTCTACCTTATGATAACTCAGACTATTGTTAATATTTCATCTAGAGCACCTCCCCAATTTTAAAAAATGAATAGATAAGAATTATATTTAATTGATAATTATGTTTCAAAACTGAATTTGCCAAATCTCTAAAATACAGTTCATTTTCTTAGACAGGTTAAACATATCCTAAGACTTATTAGCTGTATGGTCTCAGGAAAGTTGCTCTATTTCTCTGAGACCTTAGTTTTCATCTGTAAAATGGGAAAGATAATAATACCTAATCTACAGACTGACTATATAAATTAAATTCAGTAATGCATGTGAAACAGTTAATAAAATACCTGTTATATAATCACTGGTCAGTATATACTAAATGCTATTATTTATAATAATAATGTTGTTGATGTTGATGACGATGATGTCTGTGTCTTATTTACGACCCAATCTGTGAAACCTGGAGCAAGTCACCTTCCCTTTCTGAGCCCCAGTATCCTTGTCCATAAAATAGGGATAATAAAACCTGTTAAAAAGGATGATTGTAGGGGTAAAATGAAATGAGCGTTGAGAGTGCTTTCTAAACTGGAGCTCATGAAGACCCACATCAAACTTACTTATGTAATAAACCTACTGTTTATTTGCTCAATAAATCCTTCTTCCAAAAGAGCAACAATGTGTACTCCATTACAGTTTAGGTCAAATCAATATAGATTTTGAATGAGTAAAAGGTCTATATGGAAGAAGAGACAGAATTTTCAGAATGCTCATTAGGGACATTATTGTGGAGTACTTGTTCTGTGAGCTCTAAATGTCTGCTCTTAAGCTAATAAAGATAACTAATCTCAGTTGTTGAGGAAGTACTCTAACAGAGAGGAAGGAGATAAGCTGTGACCTTCAAATTTTACAAGGTCACTCCCTGGGAAAGAGAATGCTTTTCCTCATCAGGAGACTAGCCTCTTGTCTTAGATGAACTGGGTCTGGGTGACCAGCAGGATTTGTCTGAAGTCATTCAACATGAAGAAAACCTCTATGGGAACCCTCAGACAGCCCCTAAAAGCCTGTGAATACAGATCCTCCCAGTTTTCTTTTAGCATTTTGGGGTTCAGAGAGTTTCCTGTGGGGAAATGAATGCAACATTTGAAAGGGTAAGTGACTGATTGGCAGCAATATTCATCCAAAGATAAAATGTCAGGCAATTTGTGCTTCAGAAGACATTTAGATCTATAGATTAGCCAGGGACATGTGCAGTCAAGTTGGTTCAATTTCATTATTTATTCATTTAATAATTATTCCTAGGAAAGCCTCTTTTAAACAAAATGCTCACAGAATGGAGTTTTCTGGCCAACTGCAGGCTGACCGTATATACCTGTAACCATGAAAATGTAACTTACAGCTGATTTTCAGATTAGAATCTTAAAAGCCTTAAGGAAGAGGATCTCTGTACGTTTAAAAAATAATCTTTTAAAGCTACAAATTAGTATTTCTAATATTTTTCTCCATTCCTAGAGAAACCTTAAGCTTTTAAAAACCCATGGCAAATAGGAAAAAAAAGTAACAGTAGCACAAATTCCCTGACTTGCAACTTGAATACATACACGCCTTAAATATTTTTGTTACAGAGAAGAACAAAATCTGACTATGGTGTTGGATTTGTTTATTTTACCTTAACCTTTGCTTCTGGTTGCTTTTGTTCACTAAAAGGAAACTGTCCACACATAGTGGTCTACATCAGGGACCCCTGCCCCTCTGTCTGAATGTTAAACTTTGTTCAGGGTAATATTCTGACCTTGTCCATCTGTGAAATGGCTGCAAAAAAGAAGAAATTAACATAGTATCCCTACACCACTCCAGACTGGCTATTCCAGGAGTTATTTGCAAGGTTACTTTACTTTTTTACTTATTTGCTTTTTTACTTTACTTCCTCACCTCCTCCTTCTCTGTGTTCTATAAAAGAAACTGGCATCCAGAACCCCATAAGATGGTTATTTTGAGACACTAATCTGCCATCTTTTTGATCTGCTGGCTTTCCAAATACACTCCCTATTCCTTGCTTCAACACCTCTTTTCCCGACTTACTGGCCTGTCATGTGGTGAGCAGAGTGAGCTTGGCTTTGGTAACACTTTCATAGTTTTCTGGAAAGTGGTTTTTTTTTTTTTTTTAAAGTGGGATTTAATTTACAAAAGAAAACACCACAATTCATACTGTGGATATGGTTTGTCGATATTTTGCACTCTGGAAGGTTGGGGTTTGCATGTCCATGGTTCTTTCTGAGTGCTTCTGGTCTGTGTTCCCTTAAGAGCAAAATGCAAAAATTCGTCAAGGGGACTCTGACTTTTTTGGTTGGCTTGTTGGTGGTTGTCTCCTCACATTTTGATTAGGATAAAAATGAAATTCATGAATGCTCCATACCTAGAGGCTTTGACACAGTATAAAATTCCGAGCTTTGTGGCTGTAATCAGGGTCTGTAATTACAGCTTTCCAAGTGACTTGCTCACACTTTTTGCTTTTGTCTGAAACCTTCAGTCAGGCAGCTTTTAGCATGAGGCACTTCACTTGTTTCTGTCTTCTTCAGAGCGTTGGTTATCTATTTTGGCAACGTTTACTCTAAAAACAGATACTATTTCAGGGAACTTCTTATTATCATAGATTTTGCTCTTTAAGCATCTACTTAGTGAAAAGCATTGTCCATAGCCTTTTGGAATGAGAGAAAGGACAGTTACTACCACCCCTTGGTTTGGCCCTTCCTCCATCCTCATGGCCTGGCTAGTGCCCAGGGCTCACTGATGTTGGCGTTTCCTCTTCTTCCTAAGCATAGTATCACATGCCCTTTCCTGCCCTCCTGCTCTAGATTGGACTGTGTTACAGTTGTCACCACTGAAATGTGTTCTGAAATGTTGAGTGCCACTTCTAGCGTGGCCCACTGAAACATCCCTTGTATTCGTCCATTCACTGTCTCTTCAAAATCTGCCTGCTGGATGAATAGGAGCTGGTGGAGTACTCAGCGGCCCTAAAAGATGTCGCATAGTGGAAAGAGCCCACATATCTGAATAACCGCTTGGAGCAGAGCCCTCCTCTCACCCCATCCCACAATCTATATGAGACCCTACAATCCGTGTCACTCATGTTTATTTCTCAGCATTGAAACAAATCATTAAACCATTTTGTGTTAAGCCACAGAGATTTCTTCTTTTAAATTTTATTTTATTTTCAGTTTTACTTAAAAATTGACTGCTCTTTCTGCTTCATGTAGTTCTAAAGGTTTTATGCCGTATTTTGCCACTCAGATGGTAGGGGTCGTTTAGTCTCTCAGTTATGTCTGACTCTTTGTGACCTCATGGACTGTAGCCCTACAGACTGCTCTGTCCATGGGATTTCCTAGGCAAGAATACTGGAGTGGGTTGCCATTCTCTTCTCCAGGGGATCTTCCCCACTGAGGGATCTTCCCACCCAGGAGACCCCAACCTGGGTCTCCTGTATTGCAGGCAGATTCTTTACCACTGAGCCATCAGGGAAGCCCCTGCCAATCAGATCCCTCCTATTTATCTGTAGGAGAGTTCTTTTATAGTCATCCTACCTTTACTAATAAACTTCAGACTTGCTTTTCCTTATTGGACCTGGTACCTGACTCTTCAGGCACAGTAATATCCTCACTGGTTTGTGACCCCACAGCCTTGCATGTAAACTGGGGCCATCAAATTCCTTCCTTTATGAAGAGCCTTGATAGGAAGCAAATATAGTAGATATGAATCTCAGTCGGTTACTGAACTTGGGCCTGCTCACCCATGTGCAGTAAAGCCAATCTACTGACACCAGGTTGTGGAGAAGGAAAGTGCAGGGTTTATTTCAGGGAGTTCAGGGCAACGACTTCTCAAAACACCAGAATGCCCCCACGGGTTTCAGGGGAGCATTTTAAAAGGCCAAGTGAGGAAGGGGAGTTGCAGGGTTTGTGATCAGCTTATGCACAATTCTCTGATTGCCTGATGGTGCAGTAACAGGGCTCTGTCACAGGGGTAACACTGTCAAACCTCAGGTTCCATCCTGTAGGCCTGGGGTGTATATGCTTGTGATCATCAGGTAGTTAATTTCTTTCCTTTGGTGGAAGTTTTAGCATCTTTAAAACAACTCAGAAATGGGCATCAAATACTATTGTCTAGGTACTCAGAGAGGAGCTAAAGCAGAGGACATAGGGAGGGGTCTGTCCTGGGAAGGCCCCATAGGGTCCTGCTCAGTTACAAGTCCATATTACTTACATGTGCTGGAAAGAGAACATTTTTTTTTCTCTCTATTTGTTTTCAGCTTCCATTGAGCCAGTGGGCAGAAACTTAATTTTAGGCTTTTTATCTCTAAGCGATCTCAGTCAGTTCAGGGTTTTCTTAGTGAATTTAGAGTACCAACTCCCTCCCTGCCTCCATCTGTAGATGACATCTGTGTTTGAGGTGTTTCTTCTTTCCACTGTGGTATACATGCACTGTTGAATTCTTCTTGTCCTGATAGCTAAGTCCCTCCAACTTTAGCTCTCTCTCTCAGCTACTTCTGAATATATAGGAAACATCTGCTTGCACTTCACACCACCCTGGAGAAGTCCTCACGAGGCTGTCTCAAGCACGTTTGTGTAAATTCATCACACAACCATCACCACTGCCCCTTTTACATGTTGGTGAGAATTAACTCTGCAGGGCTTGCCACTTCTCTGGGATCCACCCAGGAAGTTAGGCACAGGCCCTGTTTACTTTTTTAAAATATTTATTTATTTGGCTGTGCCAGGTCTTAGGGTCTTAGCTGTGGCACACAGCATCCTGTTTACTTTTGAGCCCCCAAATCTATCTGTTGGGTTCTATGGTTATCCCCAAGAAATTGGCTCAGGCTCGTAGGGCACAGGGATTCCTATTAGCATATAATTCTTGTGCTTCTCATCTGATTCATCCTCTCAGTGGCCCAGGGAATTCTCTAATATGGGTGGGAGGGATGAGAAAAGCAAAAGAATAACAGGAAATCGGGATGGGAACCACTATGGTTAATATGTCAATATCATTCTGCTTTTACAAAGAAAGAATCTGCCATTTGGTCACATGACAAAAAGAATTAGACCTGAAGAGGAGAACTGAGTTGGGTGAGTGGTAGAATGGCCAGCAATCACACATCAAGTCCTTCTTGTATTTAAAATCTCAGATTAAAAAAAAAATATTTATTTTTAATTGAAGGATAATTGCTTTACAATATTGTGTTGGTTTCTGCCATACATCAGCATGAATCAGCCATGGGTATATCTATTTCCTCCCTCATGGACCTCCCTCCCACCTCCCACCCCTTCCTCCCTCTAGGTTGTTACAGAGCCCTGGTTTGAGTTACCTGAGTCATACAGCAAATTCCCATTGGCTATCTGTTTTACAGATGGTAGTGTATATGCTTCCTTTCTACTTTATCCAATCATCCCACCCTCTACTTCCTCCCTCACCAGCCCATGTCCATAAGTCTGTTCTCTATGTCTGCATCTCCATTGCTCTGCAAACAGGTTCATTAGTACCATCTTTCTAGATTCCATACGTATGCATTAATATATGATTTTTGTTTTTTTCTTTCTGAATTACTTCACTCTGTATAATAGGCTCTAGGTTGATCCACCTCATTAGAACTGACTCAAATGCATTCCTTTTTATGGCTGAGTAGTATTCTATTGCATATATGTACCACAGTTTCTTTACCCATCATCTGTTGATGGACATCTAGATTGCTTCCATGTCCTAGCTTTTGTAAATAGTGCTGCAATGAACATTGGGTTATATGTGTCTTTTTCAATTTTGCTTTCTTCAAGGTATATCCTTAGTAGTGGGATTGCTTGGTCATATGGTAATTTTATTCCTAGTTTTTAAAGGAATCTCTATACTGTCTTCCATAGTGTCGGTATCAGTTTACATTCTCACCAACTGTACAAGAGGGTTTCCTTTTCTCTACACTTTCTCCAGCATTTATTGTTTGTGGATTTTTTTTTTTTGGATGATGGCCATTCTGATCAGTGTGAGGTGATATCTCATTGTAATTTTGATTCGCATTTCTCTAATAATGAGCAATGTTGAGCATCTTTTTATGTGTTTATTAGCCATCTGTAAATCTTCTTTGGAGAAATGTCTGTTTAGGTCTTTTGCCCACTTTTTGATTGGGTTGTTTGTTTTTCTGGTATTGAGTCATATGAGCTGCTTGTATATTTTGGAAATTAATCCTTTGTCAGTTGTTTCATTTGCCATTATTATCTACCATTCTGAGGGTTGTCTTGTTTATAGTTTCCTTGTTTATATTTTCCTTTGCTGTGCAAAAGCTTTTAAGTTTAATTAGGTCCCACGTGTTTATTTTTGTTTTTATTTCCATTCCTCTGGAGGTGGGTAATAGAGGAACTTGCTGTGATTTATGTCATAGTGTTCTGCCTATGTTTCCCTCTAAGAGTTTTATAGTTTCTGGTCTTATATTTAGGTCTTTAATCATTTTTGAGTTTATCTTTGTGTATGGTGTTAGGAAGTGTTCTAATTTCATTCTTTTACAGGTAGCTGTCCAGTTCTCCCAGCACCAATTATTGAAGAGACAATCTTTTCCCCATTGTATATTCTTGCCTTCTTTGTCGAAGATAAGGTGCCCATAGGTGCGTGAGTTTATCTCTGGGCTTTCTATCTTGTTCCATTGGTCTATATATCTGTTTTTGTGCCAGTACCATACTGTCTTGATGACTGTAATTTTGTAGTATAGTCTCAAGTTAGGAAGGTTGATTGCTCCAGCTCCATTCTTCTTTCTCAAGATTGCTTTGGCTATTCATATCATTTCCATATGAACTGTGAAATTTTTTGTTCTAGATCTGTGAAAAATGCCATTGGTAATTTGATAGGGATTGCATTGAATCTGTAGATTGCATTTGGTAGGATAATCATTTTTACAATATTGATTCTTTCAGCCCAGGGGCATGTAATATATCTCCATTTGTTTATATCATCTTTGATTTCTTTCCTCTAAGATCAGGAACAAGACAAGAGTGCCCACTCTTACCACTGTTATTCAATATAGTTTTGAAAGTCCTAGCAACAGCAATCAGAGAAGAAAAAGAAATAAAATGAATCCAGATTGGAAAAGAAGATGTAAAACTCTGTTTGTAGATGACATGCTACTATACATAGAAAACCCTAAAGATACTATCACAAAATTACTAGAGCTAATCAGTGAATTTAGTAAAGCCACAGGATACAAAATCAATACACAGAAATCACTTGCATTCCTATGCACTAACAATGAAAAATCAGAAAGAGAATTTAAGGAATCAATCCCATTTACCATTGCAACAGAAAGAATAAAATACCTAGGAATAAACCTACCTAAGGAGACAAAGGAGCTATATACAGAAAATTAGAAGACACTGATGAAAGAAATCAAGTCTCAGATTTAAAGGCTTATGTCATAGGTCAGGTCCACTCAGATAATCTCCCCATTTTAGGATCAGCTGATTTGGAACTGTAATTATATCTGCAAAATCTCTTTAAGCAGCACCTAGGTTTGTGTGTGCAGAGAAGGCAATGGCACCCCACTCCAGTACTCTTGCTGGAAAATCCCATGGACAGAGGAGCCTGGTGGGCTGCAGAAAAACCATAGCCTTGACTAGATGGACCTTTTTGTCTTCACATATATTATTAAATGGGCAGGATGGTATTATGACCACTTAAAAAATACATATGAGGAACTTGGAGCAATGGAAAACAGTCAGTTGATAATAGAGAAGGAATTAAACCCCCTTTTTATTCAATGCTTTGTCTTTTAATGCCATACCCATCTTTGTTTTAAAAAATTTATAATCCAATTTGGATATAATAGAAATGAAGAGCAATCACAGTCTAATATAAGTAGATTTGCTCTAATGTAATGAGACTTACATTGTATTCAATGTATTCTAACCCATTTGTATAAATGTTTACATTAAGGAAGGATTAATCATATTGTAATACTGGCTTACATCAGAGCCCTTAAAATTGTACCCATTATCACTCCTACCTGCTTAGTGAATAATGATGAAAACTAGTATTTGGTAATGTTTTACAGTTTGCAAAGTATTTCATTCATGTTTTATTTATTTTTTTGTGCCCACTATCAAAGAAAATTTTATTTACTGTAATAAAAGCTTGTAATAAGCATGAAAATGATTTAAGAAAGTCACTAAAATTAGAGTTAAAATTGACTTTCATGGAGTCCAAAAGACTGTTCTATACATCTGTGTCTCTTTTGCTGTCTCTCATACAGGGTTATTGTTACCATCTTTCTAAATTCCATATATGTGTGTTAGTATACTGTATTGGTGTTTTTTTTTTTCTGGCTTACTTCACTCTGCATAATCGGCTCCAGTTTCATCCGCCTCATTAGGACTGACTCAAATGTATTCTTTTCAATGGCTGAATAATACTCCATTGTGTATATGTACCACAGCTTTCTTATCCATTCATCTGCTGATAGACATCTAGGTTGCTTCCATGTCCTGGCTATTATAAACAGTACAGTGATGAACATTGGGGTACATGTGTCTCTTTCAATTCTGGTTTCCTCTGTGTGTATGCCCAGCAGTGAGATTGCTGGGTCATAAGGCAGTTCTATTTCCAGTTTTTTAAGGAATCTCCACACTGTTCTCCATAGTGGCTGCACTGTTATTGGACTCTGTGGGAGAGGGAGAGGGTGGGATGATTTGGGAGAATGGCATTGAAACATGTATAATATCATATAAGAAATGAATTGCCAGTCCAGGTTTGATGCAGGATACAGGATGCCCGGGGCTGGTGCACTGGGATGACCCAGAGGGATGGTATGGGGAGGGAGGTGGGAGGGGGGTTCAGGATTGGGAACACATGTACACCCATGGCAGATTCATGTTGATGTATGGCAAAACCAATACAATATTGTAAAGTAATTAGCCTCCAATTAAAATAAATAAATTTAAATTAAAAAAATAGACTTTCACCTATTAAAATTTTCATATTTGCTGGATTTTCAGGAGCATCCTTTTGTGAAAAGGGAGATGTCCCTATAGGCGATGTAGGTGTTGGGGTATGTGTGTGTGTGTCTGTGATTATATGTACAAAAAATGGAACAGTTTCTGATCTGTATGCAAATGTAGACCATATCTGTGGTATTTCTTTGTAGTTGCACTGGCAAACTGGAAGTCATATTGACAGAGTGGAACCAGGGACAGAGAAGCTATGAAGCAGGATGTGTGTGTGAGCTTGTGTGTGTTAGAGCCACACAGCAAATGACTAAAAATAGTGAGAATAAAAATTGCAGAGTGAGAGAGCAAAATGGAGAGAGCACTTGAGTATCTGGTTGCACTGGGCATGAATTCCCCTTTGCTTAACTCTGATGGGAAAGCTAGTTTTTTCATACCTAGCCCACCTTCCACCTCTTCTGCTAGCCCCGACAGCTCAGTCATGTGAGGGAGAGTAGCTTGAGAGGGAAGTATTTCTATGCTTCTGAGAATTCTGTTTACCTCTTTCCTCTCTCTCAGAGAGGTCATATCTGGTTCTGCACTATGAACAGAGTTGTTGGCTGTAAGGGAACAGATTTTAGTTACCTGTATTTCCCTCAAAAAGTAGTACCATGTACTGATAAAGGTTTTTTAAAAATTAATTTTTATTGGAGTATAGTTGCTTTGCAATGTTGTGTTCATTTGTACTATACAGCAAAGTGAATCAGCTACATATATGTGTGTGTGTGTGTGTGTGTGTGTGTATCCCCTCATTTTTTGGATTTCTTTCCCATTTAGGTCACCACAGAATATTGAGTAGAGTTCCCTAAGCTATAAGTAGGTTCTCATTAGTTATCTGTTTTATGCATAATAGTATATACATGTTAATCCCAGCCTCCCAGATCATCCCATTCCCCTTCTCCTCCTTGGTGTCCATACATTTGTTCTCCACATCTGTGTCTGCATTTTTGTTTTGCAAATAAAATCATCTATCTATGAGGTTGGTTTTTTGGTGTTTTTTTTTTTTTTTGTCACTAATAGCAATTTGATCATGGGTGGTTGGGAAGAAGGCTTTGTGTTTGGGGGAACTGAAATGTATTTGGGGGAACATTTTCAAGGAACCTAGTGAAAAGGAGGAGAAAGGACTGAAGGATCTCTGAGCAGAGCAGAGAATGTCAGAATTACTGATGTCTATTTCAATACTGGGGCTAAAAGATCAGGCTATCTACCCTACCAAGGCAGAAATATGGGCTTTGGAGATGATACCAGAGTGGGATTCCACCCCTGAGAAGGAATTGGGTGCTGGGTAATCTCTTCAGATGTTAACTTTAGAGGGAGAAATTACTTGTTTATATTATTTTATAAAAAGACAGTAGTTCTAACACACTGATTTTTTTATTTTGACACATATCAGTTGGCCAGGCCAGAAATCTACCATGCTACGAATTCATAGCATTTGCTTCCTGAGACCAAATAGACTGGAAAATAAAATCTTCTTCCTTTTTATATACAAATACACAGAAAATCACCCAAACCCTCACATACACAAACACAATTTTAGACAAGTCCAATCATATCTTTTCTTTTGGTCTCGGCATTAGAGACTGAGTGGTTAAATATGTCAGTTTTGGAGTTGGATAGAATTGAATTTTATTTCTGTTCCGTAAACGAACAGCTAAGTCATCACTGGCAAATCATTTTGCCTTTCTGGCTTCAGTCTTTTCAACAATGAAATGGGAGGGGGATAATAATAATACTTGTCTTACAAGATTATAGGGAAGGGAAGCCTCATGCTCAGTCGTGTCTGACTCTTTGCGACCCCATGGACTGTAACCTGCCAGGCTCCTCTGTCCATGTGATTTCCCAGGCAGGAATACTGGAGTGGGTTGCCATTCCCTTCTCCAGGGGATCTTCCCAAACCAGGGACTGAATCTGCGTCTCCTGCATTGGCAGGCAGATTCTTTATCACTGAGCTACCTGGGAAGCCCCCTGAACATAATAAAGTGTTCAATAAATGTTACCTGTTCCTACTATTATAAATAACCAGTTAAGGAATGTGATGTGTTTTGCTACTGTAAAACCAAGAAGACCCTTTTGCCTTCAAGAGTCTTGTGGCCTCTGTCTTTCCTTATTAAATGCTCTGCCAGTGAAAAGGGAGAATTTCTTTTCACGTCTAATATTCCAAGCAGCCTCACTGTGAGTTCTACAGGACATTGAGCAAGTTAGGGAACAATGTAGGGCATGCAGGTCTGTGTGCTTGGATCTTGCATCTTGGACTGAGAAAAGGCTGTTATTTCCACCAAGGAAGCAGTATCACAAAATGGGTATGATTAGGGGGAAAAAATCCCAGCAGTTTAGGCCATACAAAAGAGCATTTGTTTTCAACTGGATTAAGGGAGGATATTTTAGAATGATGCTTAACAAGGAACATAGTGAAAATGGTTGTGTGTGTGCACGAAGTTTCTTCAGTTGTGTCCAACTCTTTGTGATGCTGTGGACTGTAGCCCAGCAGGCTCTTTTGTCCATGGGATTCTCCAGGTAAGAATACTGGAGTGGGTTGCCATTTCCTACTCCAGGGGATCTTCTTGATCCAAGGATCGAACCCACATCTCTTATATCTCCTGCACTGGTAGTTGGGTTCTTTACCACTAGCACCACCTGGGAAGCCCCTGAAAATAGTCATGCACCTTTGTAAATGGTTATAATAGTCATAGTGAACTCTTATGAAGGTTGTTGTGAGGGTTAAATGAGATAATACATGTTAAATGAGATAATACATGTAGAAAGCTTAGTATAGTGTCTGGCACACAAGCAAATGCTCGATAGCTATTAGCTATAATAATTACAAGCTCTGTTTCTACTCCTTGGAGGGAGGAACCTAGGGATATGAGAACCCCATGAACAGTATGAAAAGGCAAAAAGATATGACACTGAAAGATGAACTCCTCAGGTCGGTAGGTGCCTAATATGCTACTGGAAAAGAGTGGAGAAATAATTCCAGAAAGAGTGAAGAGACAGAGCCAAAGCAGAAACAACAGCCAGTTGTGGATGTGACAGGTGATGGAAATGAAGTCCAGTGCTGTAAAGAACGATACTGCATAGGAACCTGGAATGTTAGATTAATGAATCAAGGTCAATTGGAAGTGGTCAAACAGGAGATGGCAAGAGTGAACATCGACATTTTAGGAATCAGGCAACTAAAATGGACTGAAATGGGTGAATTTAACTCAGATGACCATTATACCTGCTACTGTGGGGAAGAATCCCTTAGAAGAAATGGAGTAGCCCTTATAGTCAACAAAAGAGTCTGAAATGCAGTACTTGGGTGCAATCTCAAAAATGATAGAATGATCTCTGTTTCTAAGGCAAACTATTCACTATCACAGTAATCCAAGTCTATGCCCCCACCAGTAATTCTGAAGAAGCTGAAGTTGAATGGTTCTATGAAGACCTACAAGACCTTCTAGAACTAACACCAAAAAAAGATGTCCTTTTCATTATAGGGGACTAGAATGCAAAAGTAGGAAGTCAAGAGATACCTGGAGTAGCAGGCAAGTTTGGCCTTGGAATATGAAATTTGCCAAGGGAAAAGGCTAACAGAATTTTGCCAAGAGAACGCACTGGTCATAGCAAACACCTTCTTCCAACAACACAAGAGACGACTGTACACATGGACATCACCAAATGGTCAATACTGAAACCAGACTGATTATATTCTTTGCAGCCAAAGATGGAGAAGCTCTATACAGTCAGCAAAAACAGGACTAGGAGCTGACTGTGGCTCAGATCATGAACTTCTGATTGCCAAAGTCAGACTTAAATTGAAGAAAGGGAAAACCACTAGACTATTCAGGTATGACCTAAATGAAATTCCTTACGATTATACAGTGGAAGTGGCAAATAGATTCAAGGGATTAGATTTGATAGACAAAGTGCCTGAAGAACTATGGATGGAGGTTTGTGATATTGTACAGGATGTGGTGATCAAGACCATTCCCAAGAAAAAGAAATGCAAAAAGGAAAAATGGTTGTCTGAGGAGGCCTTTCTGTTCTCTAGCTGAGAAAAGAAGAGAAGTGAAAGGCAAAGGAGAAAAGGAAAGGTATACCTATCTGAATGCAGAGTTCCAAAGAATAGCTAGGAGAGATAAGAAAGCCTTCCTCAGTGATCAATGCAAAGAAATAGAGGAAAACAACAGAATGGGAAAGACTAGAGATCTCTTTAAGAAAAATTAGCGATACCAAGGGAACTTTTCATACAAAGATGGACACAATAAAGGACAGAAATGGTATGAACCTAACAGAAGCAGAAGATATTAAGAAGATATTAAGATATTAAGTACACAGAAGTACTATACAAAGAATATCTTTATGACCCAGATAACCATGATGGTGTGATCACTCACCTAGAACCTGACATCCTGGAATGTGAAGTCAAGTGGGCCTTAGGAAGCATCACTATGAACAAAGCTAGTGGAGTTGATAGAATTGCAGCTGAGCTATTTTAAATTCTAAAAGATGATGCTGTGAAATTGCTGCAGGGAGTGGAAGCTCATTAAGAATCCAATTCAGTTGGATTAGCTTTGGCACCCTGGATTTGGAGCATGGATGCAGGAGAAGGGTAGAAGGGGTAGCCTGGTACTTAGGACTTCTCTGGCCAGCTGTGTGGAGGTTTGCCCAATTCTCAATTCATTCCACTCCTTTCTTCTGCTCTAACATCAGATGACCAAGCATGCCTTCTAATACTCAAGGAATTAATGGCAAATAGTGTTCTACAATTTTTCATCACCAATGTGCTCGTAAGACTAGAAAGACAATGGTCCAATTTGAAGCAAAGTAAAGGCAATAGAGACTACTGTAGAAAGCAAAGGAGGCTTCAGTGAAACAGGTCTCATTATTATCATTTGTTAATTTCAGATCCATAGACCCAACATGGAAGTGTGGGATGATGGATCAGAGCCACCTTTTCCCTTGCTTTACCCATTGAGTCAAGTTCCAGGAAGGATCACCTCTTGCCAAAGTCTCCTCCTTTCATCCTAGTTCTCAGAACAGCAGGTTTTACCACAGAGTCACCATTTACAGAGGAGGAAACAGAGGCTTAGAGAGGTCAAATTATTTTCCCGATGTCTTGCCCAGTGGTGGAGATATTCAAACCCATGTAATCTGACTCCAGAGTCCCAGTCCCAACCATTAAGGTTAAACTCCTCTACATGGTTTTTTTTTTTGCCAAAAACTGTCTAAGAACTTCTGATTTCATGCCTAGTTAAGAACTCCTGATTTGTTTCTTGAATCTTTAAAAATTATTTGAGGTATTTTAGGCAAAATGTAATACATAAATATAGTAACAAGTTCAAATTATACAAAAGATCATACAGTGAAATGTGAGTCTTCCTCTCCTACCTGCTCTAGATCCACAGTTCTCAATCCTCCCCTCTCGAGAGGCAAATGTTATTTTTTTTTTGCATTCCCTTCCAGAAATAATCTGAGCTATAGTGTTCTATATGTACCCTTCAAAGATAAGTGGAAGCATGTGATACATACTGATGCCTCCAGTCTAACTGAGAAATCCTGCCTTGGCAAATAACACCATTGCCAAGATCCAAACACAGGTGAGGACTGGATGGATATAATGTTTTATATACCCATGAAAAACCTGGTGATGTAAAGAATTCATCCTGTAGTTTCAAGCAGTTAATCTGGATAGGAAGTGACTTCATCTGGAAATGTCTTCTTGGAGGAACTAATGCTCACTTGGGTACAGGCTGAACAGCTCTGCTCCCTGAGACATAGGAATCTCCTATGTCTTATAGAGGGTTGTATCCTGCTCAGTATCTAATGAGCTTAGTTCCTTGTGTATATACACTGGCTTTTCAGTCAATGATGGCTGTAGGTATGCTTGCAAAATTTGCTTTGTTTGCTTAAAAAAAATCCTTGTAATGGAGTGTGGGTTACTCCCATGATAAATCCCTTTGTTCTCCACTTTTACTTTTCAGTACCAAGGTGCTCTATACTCTTAGTGTGTACAAATTTTTGAATTATGCTGAAAATCTAGTTTCCTACAAACTGGCAAAGATTGCTGGTATGGTCCAGAATGGTACAAAATAGAAATCCTGATTAGTATTTTTACTTTCAGAAAAGAATTAACAAAATATCACCTAGCACCTGAGGACCACAGGAACACAAACAAAATATCATCTATTTATTTAAAAAAATGTTTTGCTCTAAGCTATAAAGAATTGGTGTTAAATTTCTAAACAAAAACTATCAGTTTGGGAGGGGAAAAGTTTATGACAAGGATTATGGGTGTGGGAGGTAAAGGTAGGGCATATATATATATGGTGGTGGTGGTTTAGTTGCTAATTTGTGTCTGACTCTTTGTGACCTCATGGATTGTAGCCCGCCAGGCTCCTCTGTCTGGGATTTTCCAGGCAAGAATTCTGGAGTGAGTTGCCATTTCCCTGTCCAAGGGATCTTCCCCACCCAGGGATTGAACCTGGGTCTCCTGCATTGCAGGCGGATTCTTTACCAACTGAGCCACCAGGGAAGCCCAGAGTATATAGTCAAAAGTAAGGTGTTGGACAAAACTAAAACATGAACACGAAACTGGAACAAATCACACTAATTTGCTAAATATTGGCGGGGGTGGGGGCAACTAGATATAGCTGCTGCTGCTGTAAAAAAAGAGATTTTGGAGTTGAACAGACTTGGATTCCAATACAACTTTACTCTTTAAGGACCCAGTGTAAGCTCTCTCTGAGCCACAGTTTCCTCATCTGTAAAACAGGTATGATCATGGTTAGAATCTTCTTTCTTTATTTTTTAATATATTTAAAAATTGAAGTATAGTTGATTTACAATGTTGTGTTAGTTTCAGGTATACAGCAAAGTGATTCAGTTATACATATATATGTATATGTGTGTGTGTATATATGTGTGTGTGTGTGTGTTAGTTACTCAGTCGTGTCTGACTCTTTGCAACCCAATGTTTTGTAGCCCGCCAAGCTCCTCTGTTCATGGAATTCTCCAGGCAAGAATACTGGAGTGGGTTGCCATTTCCTTCTCCAGGGGATCTTCTTGACCCAGGAATCAAACTTGGATCTCCTGCATTGCAGGCAGATTCTTTATCATCTGAGCCACCAGGGAAGCTCTCTCTCCCACCAACCCCCCCACCCCCACCCCGACACACACACTCGTTTTCAGATTCTTTTCCATTATAGGTTATTACAGGGTTTTGTATGCAGTTCCTTGTGAAAATCTTATTATGAAATGAGCTCAAGCAAGCTACACATTTAGCAAAAAACAAACACCCCCCCCCCCCGCAATCCTTTTATTATCATTGAGGGGGGAAACAAAACCTCCCAAGAACCTAGTAGTATCTTTCCTTATTAATTGTTCCCTTAATAGCCTATAGTTATTTTCACAGTTCACTCTGAATCTTAATTTTATATACCAAAGCATTTTAAGAGTTTCTCTTTGACTCTTGTGTTTATTACCTTTCTCAGTGTGGAAGACAACATCTAAGGTGGCTCTCAGTGACCCCCAGCTCTTGGTATTCACGCCCTGGTGTAATCCTCTTTTAGCTGGATCCAGTGACTTACTTCTAAGGAATAGAATACAGCCAAAATGGTGTGGTATCACTTCTGTGACTAGGTTACAAGACTGTGACTTCCATCTTGCTAGCTGTCTCTCTCTCTTGCTGGCTTTGCCAAAACAAGATGCCAGGTTGGAGAGGTCTGTTTGGCAAGGAACCAAGCATGGCTTCCAGCCAATAGCAAGTGAGGAAACTCCTGCTGACAGCCTGTGAAGACCTGAGTCCTGCCAA
This sequence comes from Capricornis sumatraensis, assembly GCF_032405125.1. NCBI lineage: Eukaryota > Metazoa > Chordata > Mammalia > Artiodactyla > Bovidae > Capricornis > Capricornis sumatraensis. Next base: position 37,396,734 of record NC_091092.1, on the reverse strand, counting down.
CAAGCACATGAATGAGCTTGGAAGCAGATCCTCCCTCAGTCAAGCCTTGAGATGCTACCCCGGCCCTGGCCAATATCTTGATTATAGCCTGTGAGAAACACTAGAGCAGAAGACCCTGTTTAGCCATGCTTGGATTCTTGACCCACAAAAACAGTGAGATAATAAATGTGTTATTCTAAGCTGCTAAATTTTAGGGTAACTTGTTATGCCTAGAGTGGACTTTCTAGTACTATTTCCTAGAAGTCAAAAGAATGATCCATGCTGAACTTTCAGTAGAAAAATATGACAACAATATTATCAGTTATTGAACATTCCCTATGTGCTGGGTATAGTATTTTTTTGGTTACTTTAAAAAATTATTCATTTTCAATTATTTTTGGCTGTACTGGGTCTTTATTGCTGTGTGTGGGCTTTCTCTATTTGTGGTGAGTGGGGCCTACTCTCTCGTTGTGATGTGTGGGCTTCTCATTGAAGAGCATCGGCTCTAGGTGTTCCCAGGCTCAGCAGTTGTCCCCATGGGCTTAGTTGCTCCATGGCATGTCAGATCCTCCCTGTCCAGGGATCGAACCAGTGTCCCCTGCGTTGCAAGGTGAATTTTCAACCACTGGACCACCAGGGAAGCCATGGGTATAGTATTAACTGCTTTATTATTAAATTCATTGACTTAATTCTCATGACAGCTCTCTGAGGTAGGCATTAGGATCTCTATTTTACAGATTAGGAAACTGGGTCTCAGAGAGCTGAATTAACTTATCCAGTGTAAAATAAACAGTGGCTGGTATAACTTCAAAACACGTGTTCTTAATCAGATAAATAGGGTTGTTGTTGTTCAGTTGCTAAGTTGTGTCCAACTCTTTGTGACCCCATGGACTGCAGCACACCAGGCTCCTCTGCCCTTCACTGTCTCCTGGAGTCTGCTCAAACTCATGTCCATTGAGTCAGTGATGCCATCCAACCATCTCATCCTCTGTTGTCCCCTTCTTCTCTTCTCCTCTCCTCCTGGAGGAGGGAATAGCAAATCACTTCTGTATTCTTGCCTTGAGAACCCCATGAACAGTAGAAAGAGGCAAAATAGAGTTGGCTTCATCACAGTATGATAACTCAAGATGTACTCTGTCCTTAGCTCAATGCTTGGCACACAGGAGGTGCTCAGTATATATGAGCTACGATTATTACACCTTGAACTCAGAGCAAAGAGCCTCTGCATCAGTCCCCATTCAAAAACAAGCTCTCTACACCCTGCTGGGGTACACGGTCTTGCCCGTAGTGGCCACAGTGATCCACATATCCTGAACAAGGGGTCCACACATCCTGAACAAGGTCCTGCTTCACCAAGAGATCTTAATAACTCATCCTAATGTGTCCTCTTGAGAGTTCCATCCAGCATGTGGCAATGTGCTGGACTCATTTTCATTCTGCTTGGGTGCTACCATTGAGCTCTGGAGGCTCTTGATCTGTTCACATGGATTACCCACGGCCATATACACATGCGGGGCTATTTAGAATAGTGATTGAATTTGAGGCACCAGTTGCCTTCCAATGATCTGTTGCAGCTGAAATTAAATACTCCTTTCTTTTACACCTCTATAAGGCTTGGTTAACTCCTATTTACAGATGGAACTTTACAGCTAGCATATTTTATAGAGCACTTACCCTATTGATAATAACAGAAACACCTTACAATTGTGTCAGCTTGACTGTTTATAAAACACTTTCATATGCATCTCATTTGATTCCGTGGCACTTCATCTATGCCTTATGAGATGAATCGCTTTCTACCTTGTATTATAGCTGCCTATATACATGAGGCAGGATGGTCTGGTGGAAGAATCCCAGTTCCACCATGTACTAGATGTGTGGCTTGAATAAGTTTATGATCTTCCCTGAGCTTCTGTTATACTCTTTTATAAAATGGGCTTAATCATGCTCATCTTACAGGGCTATTGTGGGGAATGAGATCACATGTAAAGTGCAGGACAAATAATAAGAACTCAACTAATATTTTCTCAAAAATATTGTTAGTTTGCATGCTGATACCTAGCAAAATCTGTGACTATTCTTTACATCTGCAACAGGCCTGGCACTGTGTCTTCTATCTTTTAGAAAGAAGCTCAATATGTATTTCTTGAATGGGCAAGCCTGGAGATAGTCACGAGAGTTACTATTATCGTAGCAGGTGGAGGTTCAGTGGCCTGCCCAGGACTCACACGACTGATAACTGATAGAACTGGAATTTGAATTCTGGTTATCTTCTGCCTAGTCCAATCCTGTGGTCTTTTGGGTTGGTTTGAAAGAAAGATGTACTGGGAATAAAATCTCTTGTAGAAGTGAAACTACAGAGAGCCTAGGCTGGATTTCTCCACCAGGATTCAGATCTCTTTGGACATGCTGTAAAGAGCCTCCATCCCATGTCTCCATGGGTTACCAAGGAGACTTCTGAGAGTCATGTTCACATGCTAGGTACAATAATAGTGCCTTAGTTGTTAGAGGGCTTGGGAAAATCTGAGTATAATCTATTGCCTGCCACTCAGATTTACCTATTGGTCTAGTTCCCTAAGGATTTGTATCTAAATAGACACAGAGGGTTAAGGGATTGTGAAAATAAAAACAAGATTATTGTTGTTTAGTTGCTAAGTGGTGTCCGACTCTTTTGTGACCCCATGGACTGTAGCTTGCCAGGTTCCTCTGTACGTGGAATTTCCCAGGAAAGAATACTGGAATGGGTTGCCATTTCCTTCTCCAGGGGATCTTCCCAATCCAAGGATCAAACCTCTGTCTCCTGCGTTGCAGGTGCATTCTTTACCACTGAGCCATCTGGGAAGCCCCCAAAGAAGATAAAAGCAGGAAAAAACAAAGCAGTTTCTCTAAAGAACTCTGTGAGACATTGGAAGGGAGATAAGGCAGCACAGCTTTTATGGTGACCTGATTGAGCATTGGCTCAGAACATAGCCAACTCTGGCACATGGGGTTTCCAGGGAACAGAACTCAGCTTTGGCATTTAGAGAGTTGTAGTACATCAGTGACACCAGGGGCAGCACAGAGGGCCATTTTGTTTTAAGAGTAGTGCAGGGTAGGGACTTCCCTGGTGGTCCAGTGGTTAAGACTCTGCACTTCCAATACAGGAGGCCCCGGTTCAATACCTAGTCAGGGAACTATTAATAAGATTCCACATGCAATGTAGTGCAGCAAAAAAAAAAAAAAAGTAGTGCAAAGCAGCATCAGTGTCTTAATGTAGCTCTGGAGGCTTTGGGAACAGGGGTAAGTGGTATCCTTGGTACAAGCATTAATGCCCTTATCATTCATGGTGAGCACTGCTAGCAGTGATGAGGTGCCTGGGATGTGGCTTCTGTACGTGGTGAAGCTCTAAGAAGTCCATAAGGCTGAGAAGCCTTCTTTATGAATAGACCTGAGACAACCACTGAGAAATAGTGGTGGTACCATAACAATGGGTTTGTGTGAAAATCAGAGAAATGTTGTTTATGACAATTGTTTGTGTTTTTTTTACCTGTAGCTTGATATGATTTCAGGAATTTCAGATTAGCAACCTGACACCAAAAGTCAGATTGATAACAGTTTACTCTGTAATCTGGAGCCCTTCCTACTTCTGCTCCCCTGCGTGAGGTGCTAATTGTCAAAGGTGGAATCCTCCGTCCTCCTGCTCCCATGCCCCAAAAGCTCATTACTCCATGCCATTGGGCAGAATTCCTGGGAGCACAGACATTTGAAAGAGAGGTTACTGAACGTGACTCTACATCTCCATCTGGCTATTTGGATGAAGGTGGTAAGCACTCTGGAGCTTCTAGGTGAGGGGCTGGGGGAGGCAGGGGCAGTGAGGGGGAAACTGCCCATCATTACCAGTGTGCATGGAGATGGCAAACCACGTGTCCTGGAGTGGGTGGCATAGCTCTGCTTCTCTCTTACAAAGTGCTGGCTCTGCAAAGGGCTGAGATGGTGGCATCATGCCTTTGCTGTCAGTGACACAAGTTGTATCTTGTACTCTAAGTAAAACAAGCTTCTTTCCCTCAAGATCATCTGTCTGTCCTGCCCTTCAAGGTTAACCAAAGATGTGGTAAAGACGTTAGATACATGTCAAGAATGACACCACCACCAGCAACAAGAGTAAATGCTTATATATGTTCTACAGTACACACACACACACACACACACACACACACACACACGTACACACACACACACACAATGCACACACACACTTCCCCCCCATTGGTCCATCTACTTTCTCACAATGGCTTAAAGATTGAGTTAGAGAGTTATCTTCCTGACCAAAAAAGGTTTTCCCAAAATGTAGTTCTAAGACCAGTTGTGTCAGGCAAATTTAGTAGGTGGTAGACAAAAAGGGTTCCCTGATCAAGTAAGTTTGGGAGACATTGCATTATACAATGGATTTGACAATACAGTTGGGTTATACAGTTAGTCTACTGTAGGACTTCCTGGGGGGCTAATGTGTGTAGAGACGAGGAGGGGAAAATTAAAGTGAAATAGGAGGAATTTCCCAAAGAGAGGCAGCAAGCATGGTGTTATGCATGGGCGGCTCTGGCAGCAGACCTTCTGGGTTTAGAACCCAGCTAGTATCTGTCACTTTCTACTTAGGGGACCTTGGAAAAGTTTGTTTCATTAAAGCTATGACAAACCTTGAAAGCATATTAAAAAGTAGAGACATCACTTTGCTGACAAAGGTCCATATAGTCAAAGCTGTGGTTTTTCCAGTAGTCATGTATGGATGTGAGAGTTGGACCATAAAGAAGGCTGAGCTCAGAAGAATTGATGCTTTTGAACTGTGGTGTTGGAGAAGACTCTTGAGAGTCCCTTGGACTGCAAGGAGATCAAATCAGTCAATTGTAAAGGAAATCAATCTTGAATATTCATTAGAAGGACTGACGCTGAAGCTGAAGCTCCAATACTTTAGTCACCTGATGTGAAGAGGTGACCCATTGGAAAACACCCTGATGTTGGGAAATATTGAGGGCAGGAGGAGAAGGGGGTGACAGAGAATGAAATGGTTGCATGGTATCACCAACTCAATGGACATGAGTTTGAGCAAACTCTGGGAGATGGTGAAGGACAGGGAAGCCTGGTGTGCTGCAGTCCATGGGGTCACAAAGAATCAGACATTACTTAGTAACTGAACAACAACAATTCTTTCTTAAAGTCTTTATTGAATTTTGTTGCAGTATTGCTTCTGTTTCAATTTTTGTTGTTTTTTGGCCATGACATCTATGGGGTCTTAGCTCCCCGACCATGGATCAAACCTGCACCCCCCTGCATTGGAAGGCAAAGTCTTAACTACTGGACCACTAGGGAAGTCCCTTTTTTTTTTCTTTTTAAAGAGATACTCACCCTTTGAAAAATCTAAATAAATAAATAAATAAATAAAGAGATACTCACTTGCTGGCCTCAAGATGGTTGTGTGTACAGTTTTGGAGGAAGGAGGATGGACTCAATGAGTGGCTTTTGTCAATTATACAATGACTTGAATGCCTTTGATTTCTGGATCTAAAAAAGTGTCTTGGAATTTTGCTAGGAGTGAGGAGTGATACCAAAGCATTCAAGATTAATCCAAGCCCACAATCAAACTGAATCATGGTCTCATACTCCAGTTTCATCAGAAAACATCAAATGGCAGGAAATCAAGCTGCCTCCTGACTGGGCAGAGGGTTCTTTGTGAGCTGATGATCCACACCTGCAACCGACTTTTAGCGACAGGTGGTATCATATAGAGCAGTACTCAAGCTATCATGTGTGTCAGAGTCACCTGTGTGGCTTGTCAAAGTCCAGGGGGCTGGGCCCCCACCCCAGTTTTTGTTTCACTATGTCTGGTCGGGGGCAGGTGTGGAGAGACAAGGCTGAGGACCACACTTTGAAAACTACTGATACAGAGGTTAAGGGAATGGACACTGCAGTTGGACAGACCTGGGTTTAATTTCTAGTCCCACCACTTAAAAGATATGGAATCTAAATTAAGTTACTGGTGTGCCTCAGCTTACCCTTCTGTAGAGTGGGGATCATAGCAACTACCTCATGGGATTGTTGTGAGGATTAATGAGTTAATATACAAAAAACCCTTAGAATAGTGCTTACTGTATTAGTGTTAGTTGTTACTGTTGTTGTTGCTGCTGCTGCTGCTAAGTCGCTTCAGTCGTGTCCAACTCTGTGTGACCCCATAGACACCAGGCTTCCCTGGCCCTGGGATTCTCCAGGCAAGAACACTGGAGTGGGTTGACATTTCCTTCTCCAGTGCATGAAAGTGAACAGTGAAAGTGAAGTCGCTCAGTCGTGTCAGACTCTTAGCGACCCCATGGACTGCAGCCTACCAGGCTCCTCCATCCATGGGATTTTCCAGGCAAGAGTACTGGAGTGGGGTGCCATTGCCTTCTCCGATTATTGTTGTTACTATTGTTATTAAGAGATTAGACCACCAAGCTGGGACAGGATCCACAGAATGGGAAAGGAGCATTGATATAGCAAGCTGTATCACTGCCTTTTAATTTACCATTTTAAAGGGATATTAAGGGTAGGATTTGACACCTTGGTTTTCTAGAGATGGAGGTGCTTTGGGGCAGAGAGACCTGAACCCTGAGGGTTGACCTCTTCCCCTTTGTCTGCTTTACTGGTCTCTCTTACTTCCAGTCTCATCCCCACCAAGGGCTTCACTTCCTAGCAGAGTGGTAACAGTGTAAGTTTGGCTGCAGGCGTCAAAGGCAAATGCTCCACATCTCTTTGGGAATCTCATGGAATATCTTTATTCCAGACAACATTTATGAAGTGCTCACTGGTGTTCAAACCTTCATGGTTTGATCTCTCTTTCTTAGAGTTCCAGCTAATGATCCTGTTTAAAAACAGAAGTTTCTGTTTAAAATTCTGAAGCCTTTGGTAAGTTGCTTTTAGAGGAAAGAAATGTATACATTTCTAATCCATTCACCCTACCCCCAAGTGTGCCTCGCTTGTCCTGAGGTTCCCAATATACCTCTAGCTCAGATGATAATTAGGAAGCTTGCTAGCATCATCAGAATGCAGCTGCTTGGGGGAAAGTGCCTAAATCTGGCCATAATGTAACCAGCTGTCTCTTTGGATGACAGTCCAAGCTCTTTGGGTGTTTGTAAACACCAGCCCCTGCACTTCATTGTGGTGGCTGATTCTGGCAGGCTGGAGGGGAAGGTTAATAATGCCCAGTGGGTCCATTAGCTTTAGCCAAGTCTTTCTCGGTGGACTAAAATGCAGTGCGGCTATCATCCACAGTGGCTTTCCTCTCTGCTCATTAGTTAATGTCAAGGCTTTAATGGTGCAGAGCAAAAGGAAGGGTGTGTATATTTGTGTGTCCCCATTTGCCTTTTCCCTCATCAATTGAGTGTAATTTCTTTCTTTCTACAAAGGAAATGGTGCCTTAATGAGTCCTGGCCTAGAAGTTGGAAAACTGATTCTAGAACTAGCATCCCCTCTGACTTGCTCTATTACCTTGGGTTATTAGATTTTCTGGGCCTTTGTGTCCTTTTCTGCAAAATCAGATGATCCTGACTCCCTCATCTCAGAGTTGTTGAATAGCTAACAAGATAAGATAACTGGTAATGCCTTGGAAACTGATTCGTGCTTTATGGATGTGAGAGAAAATTATGATACCCAGTAAATTCAGATTAGAGATCCTGTGCTTTCTTCACACACTTGCCAAGTCTTATTTAATGAAAATAACAACCCTTATAACTTTTTAAAACTAAAAATATAAATTGAATAAGTACCTTTTACAAAAGAATAATTAAATTATAATTTGATATTTTCCAAAAAGAAAAAGAAGAAGCATCTTTCACAATAAAAAGCATAGAGGAGATTCACCTACTTGGTGGATCATTTTCTGGAAAAAAATCCATAATTGAACACTAGATGTCAGTGTTGGACAAGCACAGAGATATTGGCAGCGCCTCCTGCATTAGCGTCTGGCTCCATTTCAGCTATCAAGTTTCTCTGCAAAGGAGAGGGAGTTTGTGTAACTGAAGCAAAGATTTTGCTTTCTCACTTCTCGCCCCGTCTTGCGGAAAACAGCCTGATGCTCTGGGTAAGTCGCCCGTTATCTGTTATCTTCACTTTCAGTGATTCCCTTTATAGATCTGCAGTCTGCTGAGAAGTTTAAAACACAAAATTAAACATGTGCTTAGCTCCCCGAAGGCCACATACTTGTTTTTCTTCACAAAGGTTTGCTTTTCTTTTTCCAGATCAGCCTTCCTGGCCTACCTTTGTGTAAAATTAATCAAATCTAACAAGGAAATACTGCTCTTGGGGACCCAGGTTCCAAAAGCCCTTGAATGAGGGTCTTTGTTTATTTATTTTTTGCTACAGTGACACTTGCTCTGATTTCAGATCATTTTCTAAAAATGGCAGCTACTTGGTGTGTCATTTTTAAAAGAAAACGTGGTCACATTATAGCTGTGCTAAACAGCCTCTTTCAGTCCTCTTTCATTTTACACTTTTACTGGAAGGCTTGAAAAGAGGCAATGTAATTAGGTTCCAGTTGTCTCTGTTGAGCTCAGAGATGCTCACCTTTCCTTGGGGGAAGATGAATTCCTGTTATGTTGGTTTCTTATCACATCCTGGATTACGGAGGAAATCTGTGGTGAATTCAGACTAAAGCTAGTGATAAAATCAACTCAGCTCTTTGAAAAGGCCACCTGCTCTGGGGTTTTGGAATTCAGATTTTCGGGGCTACCCCTCTTGAACAATTTTCAAGGATAGAGTTTCAGTTTCTCGTGCCACTCTTGCCCTTTATAGAAGGCCAGCTCAGACACATTTAGAAAACGTTTTGTGGAGTAATTTGGAATTGACACATCCCTTCATTGGTTTAGCTTGATCCCTTTTGCCCTCCAGTTGGCCAACAGGAAGAAATGGTGTAGTGACACAAAGTCAAACGTGGCTTTCGTGTGTGGCCACACTTCCTGGAGACCAGTGGAGGGGGCTGGATGTGGCAGCGCCTCGTGGTGTGGAACAGTGCCCTGCTGCAGCACCCTGTGTGGCTGCTGGCCAGGAACTGGCTGTGTCCTGGGGAATGAGTCATCAGGCACACGCAGTTTGCTCTTGGAGGCAGGCCCAGCGTTGGTTTCAAGGTCCTCTTGGATCTGCTGCCTCTCAGCTTCCACTTCACTGCGTCTCAGCCTCCCTGGGTCTCCTCAGCAGTGTTCAGAATCTTGCAGGGAGAAAAGCCCCCTCACCTTCTGCCCTATTCCATCACGTTGCCACTTCCCCACTTATGCCTGAGACCTTGCCCCTCCCCAGCTTCTGAAGGATCTTTTCCCAAACACATCTGCTTCTGGTCTGGCACTTTCAACCTTGTCTCCTCCCTGCTGCTTCCCCGGTGCCTTCCTGCCAATGAGGGAGCTGAGAGCAATAGTTTTGGGGTCAGACATAGCTCAGCTACTCGCTACTTGTCTGACACGAGGATAGTTCCTTAGTTCTCTGAGCTTCGGTTTCTTAATAAGAGAACTTACCTTGCTGTGTTTTGTGAGGATTAAATGAGGTAAAGTCTGTAAGGAAAGCAGCTAGCACTTTGTTGGAGTTATGGGAGCCATAGCTGCTGCTGTTCACTTTGTTGTTTCTGACTATTCTCCTAATTGTCTGCCTGCTCTCCATTCTCTCTTTGCCCTTCAGCTGCTCAGTATGTCTAATGACTGGGTTATCCTTACTTTTGCTCTTTTACATTTACTCACTGTCCATTGCTTCTTGTTTTGGCAATTATATTTTAAATCCCTACGCTTTTCCTTGTTCTTGGTTTCTGGCTTGTAGTATCCTGTCCATATTTTCTAGATGCAAACGTCATCTTTAATCACTCTAAAGAAAAGAATTAAGTTAAAAAATTCTTTTTTTCCCCAGAATTATCTATATTCTAGGGTCTTTAGTTTTTCCTATTTACCCAATTATTATCCCTTCTGTGCTTATTGAAATTTTATCTGTTTTTTTCTAGGCCTTGCTGAAATGCCACATCCTCCAGAATGCCATACTTAATCTACAAATTTGAAGCAAGTTTTCCTTCCCTACTCCACCTTTATAACCCTTGGCTTGAACCTTTTTATTACATAGCACTGTATATTATATACCTAAGTGCTTGTTTTTGTGGCTCAATTTGACTTTCTTCTTGGAGTATAAGTTCCTGGAGGTCAAGGACTGTTCTATACACACTAGCCTCTCTGCCTTTATGGGGGCAAAGGTCACCACCACAGGATGAGAATCATGCAAAACTTAAGTAAGAGTGTCCTGTTAGATCAAGAATTGCACTGGCTGATAGAGGAGGCAATAGACCTTTCCTAGAAGTCTTGGCAACCCACTCCAGTGTTCTTGCCTGGAGAATCCCAGGGACGGGGGAGCCTGGTGGGCTGCCATCCATGGGGTTGCACAGAGTCGGACATGACTGAAGCGACTTAGCAGCAGCAGCAGCAGCTGAAGTCTTTACAAATGGCTGTGTCCTCATTAGACTGAGATGAGTGGAGGTTTGCTGCAAAATGAACTGTTGTGATACTCTAAGTATAGTGGCTGTAGATGCCATGCGTCTGCATTGCAGGGATGCCCTGTCCCCCTGTAGCAAATGGCCAGTAACTTCAAAGTACATGTATGTCAGCAGGGACCTGACTGAGTAAGGTCTCAGCAGTGGGTTTGGACCATATCAGGGTTTCTTCAGAGGGGATTGAGATGTATTTGAATGTTTTCACTCAAACTATCCAGCAGGGAAATCTTTCCCCACAAACATCATAGTATAAAAAAGAAGCTTGCCTCTTTTTTTTCCTGTCTGAGTTTTGTCAGTCTCACACATACAATACAAGGCAAGGCCAAGGCCATGACCTGACTGATTTGACTGGTAAGGATACAGTGAGGCACTTTTAGATTTAGAAAGTTGAGTACTCACGTAGACAGTAAAAACAAGAAGAGGCTGAAAGAGCCACCTTTTTGTAGTTGTTGTCCCCCACACTGAAAGGAATGACATGGGCCAGATGACCGCAACACGAGGGGTGGGGCACTTCATTGCTGAGAAGCCCTATGTAGGCCACCACAAAGTAGTTCTATATTCTGCATAATAAATATATAAATTTATATTAGAAATTGTATTTTATATTTTTATAACATTTATATTTTATAAATGTGTGTTTGTATATTAAAGCAGTTAGATATTCTGAGAAGACAAGGCAGAAAACCGCATACCTCATTACGACTTGAGAAGCAAGGAGAAACTATCTCATGAGAACCTCCAGGGCAGGAGGGGTGGGGGTAGGGAGGGTGAGGGGGAAGGTAGATCACTAGGAGATGGACTCGTAGCAATTCCTTACACGGCCTCCTCCCATTGTCTTCTGTACCAGGAGGATCACAAAGCATCGGACAGGACTCAGGCTGCACTTCCACACTTCACCTGCATGACCTGTGTGGGTGGATATATATGCACGGCCACCAGGGGGCCGTGGCAGAGCCACTCCCCAGCATGGCTCAGGGGTGCCTCCTCTGGAGCCCAGTCACGTGTTTGTTGATAGTAGCTTTGGTTTCTGCATATAGAAAACTTCTGAAGTTCTAGCCCCACCACAGCTGAGACACACACACACACCTCTTTCTCTCAATTCAGAGTTTAGGTAATTGCCAATGAAACTATCTACACAATTTGCTCTTGTTCTTATATTTCATCCTGATCATTATGCTCCCTATTCAAGTTAGGCTGATTCACTTCCTTGCTTCCTCAGCCAAGGTTCTTTCATCATAAGAAACATCTAAGAAACTTCCTAAACAGGACAGGAATTGGCCTCTGAATCCAAGTCTCCTCAAACCTGGCCCCTCCAGTTTGCTCTCTTGCTTGCTTTGTCCTGAACAGTTGCTTTCTGTAGGTCTTCGGGATTCTGAGCGTATATATGGCTTAAAATTTTTTTATTTATTAATTTAATTCGTTGTTTTTGACTGTGCTGGACCTTTGTTGCTACACACAGGCTTTCTCTAGTTGCAGCAAGTAGGGGCTACTCTCTGTTGTAGTGTGGGGGCTTCTCCTTGTGGTGGTTTCTCTTATTGTGGAGAAGGGCATGGCAACCCACTCCAGTATTCTTGCCTGGAGAATCCCAGGGATGGCGGAGCCTGGTGGGCTGCCATCTGTGGGGTCGCACAGAGTCGGACACGACTGAAGCGACTTAGCAGCAGCAGCAGCAGCAGTTGCAACTTCCAGGCTCTAGAGCACAGACTCAGTAGTTGTGGCACAGGGGCTTACTTGCTTCACAGCACGTGGATCTTCTCAAACCAGGGATCGAACTGGTGTCCCCTGCATTGCCAGGTGGACTCGTAACCACTAGACCACTAGGGAAACCCCATATATGGCTCTGGACCAGAGGCCTTTCCCTACCCTTTGTCAGACATGTTCTTGTGGTTCCAGACTATTTTGCCCAGCCTCGGATCCTCAGCTTTGCAACATCGTGAACTGTAGCCCAACAGGCTCCTCTGTCCATGAAATTCTCCAATCAAGAATACTGGAGGGGGTAGCCATTCCTTTCCCCAGGGGATCTTCCCAACCCAGGGATCAAACCCAGGTCTCCTGCATTGCAGCTGGATTCTTTACTAGCTGAGCACTACCCTAAAACTCCTCTGTGCTCTACCTATTCATCCCTCTCTTTGTCTACCCCTCACCCCTGGAAACCACTGATCATTTTACTGTCTCCATAGTTTTGTCTTTTCCAGAATGTCACATAGTTGGAGTAATATAGTATGCAGTCTTTTCAGACTGGCTTCTTTCACTTAGTAATATGCATTTAAGTTTCCTCCATGTCTTTTCGTGGCTTGGTAGCTCATTTATTTTTGGCCCTGAATAGTGTTCCTTTTGTCTGGATGTACCACAGTTTGTTTATCCCTTCACCTACTGAAGGACTTCAAGTTTAGGCTATTAAGAATAAAGCTACTATAAACAGTGTTTCAGATTTAGGCCATTCTAATAGGTGTGGAGTGGTATCTTGTTATTTTCATTTGCATCTCTCCAATGACATATGATGTGGAACACCTTTTCATACACTGAGAAAATTATTTCAGACCAATCTTGGGGATATCCATTTATGGTGGGGATTGAGAGTAGTGACTCATTATTCATCTATCCATCAATTTATCTATTCAACAAATATTTACTGAATATTTTCTATGGACCAGGTACTGTTCTAGGCCCATATGTGAATGAAACATGCTATTGGAAATTCTCAAGAAATTCTAATTGGTGGTATGGAGGGAAGAAAACATTAAACAAGTAAACAAAAATAAATCAGATGAAATCAGGTACTGAGAAGTGTTACAAAGAAAATAAATTGGCAATGTGCTAGAGTAGATACATGATAGATAGAAAAGACCTGTCTGAGAAGGGGATATAGGATTTATGTAAATTTCAGGAAGAATAGCATTTTAGGCAGAGGGAAGAGCTAGTATTGAGACAGTGAGCTGGGACTCAGTATTCTAGGCAGAATATAAATAACACCATAGTGTTTCACTCTTCACAAAGGGCTGTGGTGGTGGGTTTTGAAAGGGGAGGAGGCAACACTGTGAGGATATCTCAAATGGACTTCCTTTCATCAACATCCCTCCAAACAAAGACTCACATAACTGGTAGCCCCCTTGCCCAGACACAGAAGAAACTGAAATGAGGCTTTCAGTCTCTGACATCCATTCTGATGTTCAGCAGTTGGCAGTGATGATTGTGAATATACTTTTAGGAGACAAGAAAGGATGACTTTTTTTTTCCTTCCCTCCATCTCTCTCTCTTTCTTTCCCCTCCCTTCCCTATTCCCTCTTCTCTATATATACATCTAGTGAAAGAATTTGACAGATTAATTCATACTACAATGTTAATGGTTGTATATGATCCCTCCTGTGAATATTTACCTTTTTAAAGATGACTCCTGGGGAAAAGGCAACAAAAGAGGAATGAACCAACTGAGCTTCTGATGTTGGAATTTCAAACCCTGGTCTGGCTAGATAAAGGAGAAGTCCCCTTTAGATCTGTTAACATCTCTCATGTGCATTTTCCAGATTGATGATGCCCACATCTCTACGTCTATCTGGACTCCGTGCTAACATGCTGTCCCTGTCCCAGATCAGGAGGTGGTTCCACATATGTCCATAGCAGCCTTGGGGGTCACCCACATTTTCCATCTTCTGCTGGAGCCCCTTTTCTTGAACTTTAGTTTCCTGCCTGAAAGTGAAAGTCACTCAGTCATGTCTGACTCTTTGCGACCTCATGGATTATACAGTCCATGGAATTCTCCAGGCCAGAATACTGGAGTGGGTAGCCTTTCCCTTCTCCAGGGGATCTTCCCAACCCAGGGATCGAACCCAGGTCTCCCGCATTGCAGGCAGATTCTTTACTAGCTGAGCCACCAGGGAAGCCCTTCCTGCCTGAGGACAGGAACAATTTCTACCCTCTCCTCACCCTCATGAGCTTGGCAAGCTGACAGAGAAAATTAAGATCACTGCCATCAAGTTTTTATCTGCTATAAGCAAAAACAGGAAACCAAGAAATAGAGGCACGGCTCAGCAATAGCTCCTGAGTGGGTAACATGGGAAAAGTTTTTCTTAAATCCTCTTCTCATGTACCTTCCCACCCACATGTTCTTAGTCAGATTTATTTTTTGTATTTCAGTTTCTGAGGATGACAAGAAACCTGCTCTTTTCTTAACTATGGTTTTCAGAAGCAGATTATCCTGTGCTTAGTGGAGACCTCTCATGGAACCCTTGGAATAAATAATACCTTCAGCTCCAGGAGTGGGTGTTGAATAGAGATTTTATGACTCATGATGGAGTGTCAAAATAGCCACTGCTGATGTACGGGTCCTTTGTCAGTTTTGGAAATGGCACCGGGTGGAACCACACACTCCTCTGGTATTGAAATGCTGTGATGGAGACAAGTTCTAAGAAGACTATTCAGCGTTTCTTGGTATTTCCAAGTCCCATGTGGAATGGTGACCTTTTTCAAAGGTGACTTGGGCTTAGCCTGGAAAAGCCACTGTTCCTTGGGGAAGGGAGCAGAGCGTTTCTCTGGTGTGGGGGGTGGGGAAAGCTCGAGGATGAAAGGAGGAAAAGATTGGCATTTCCCTGGCCTGTGTTTTGAGGTGCTTGTTCCCAAAGGAATATAGGGTTAGGATTTTATGCTTTCCCTAGAATAGATGGAGAGATGACATCAAGCTGTTAGTTGACATTTCCAGGGCTCAGGCCTTTGCTGTTCTCTCTCTCTTCTTGGAGGAAATGAAAAGTGTGGTCCTCTCACTAGGCCCGTGGGTCTGAGGGCAGCCTCACCTTGAGCTGAGCCCCTGTCTTTGGATTTAATTTCAATGGCCACACTCTCAGCACAGGGCCCCTTAGTGTAGTAATGAGGTTCTGCGATGTGCCTCTTAAGATATATTAGTGCTCTGTGTAGATGCCTTTCCAACAGGAGATACTTGTGAATATCTGCCATGTTTGCAATCCAGTGGGCCAATTCAAAGCAATACAAAATCTCTTCTTCCTCCTCATGAGTTCAAGAACATGTTGGGGAGATTAAAAAACATGAAATAGGGACTTCCCTGGTGGTCCAGAGGTTAAGACTCTGGGCTTCTACTGCAGGGCACATGGGTTGATCCCTGATCAGGGAATGAAGATCATGTATGCCACGCAGAACCAACTGAAAACAAAACAAAACAAAAAAACCTGTAGGGAATAAATAGAGAAAAATACAGGTCAGTGTACAATGAGGGGCTAGATCGCATGAAACAGACTATAGGGCTTAGTAGGGAAGAGAAACGAGAAGTAATGTGGGCTGGAGGGGCTAGGAAGTTCTTCCCAGAGGATGTGAGCCTTAAAGCAGAAATAGAAACTGGTCAGGTGAAGAGAAGTGAGTGCATGTGAGGCAGAAGGGCCAATAAAGGCACAGGGACCAGCAGGCTAAACATTTCTGAAGTGGGGGTCCTGCTTGAGGAGTTGTGGGACTGGACAGCTGGATATGCATGTATGAGGCCAGATAATGAGCTTCTCAGAAGCCAGACAGGATTTCATCTGAACTCTGCTCATTAGCTTCTTTTGTTTGCAAGGGATAGAGACTTTCTTTCTTTTTTTTTTAACTTTGATTTTTTTTTTTTATTAAATTGCATTTTCTGATGAGATGAAAACTGAGGCCCTAAGTTTACTTTCCCTCTGAGATCACACAGACAATTAGACATTGAAGCAGGTGAGTCAGGGAGTGGGCACCCTCAGCTGTTGATATGCTGCGGATGAGGCCTCCTCCT
Organism: Capricornis sumatraensis; assembly: GCF_032405125.1. Lineage (NCBI taxonomy): Eukaryota > Metazoa > Chordata > Mammalia > Artiodactyla > Bovidae > Capricornis > Capricornis sumatraensis. The sequence goes on along the minus strand of NC_091092.1, from coordinate 37,380,484 downwards.
GTAAATCAGTAACTGTGAGCCAGCTGAGCTGCAGGTTTCCCAAATCTAACTTTTATTTTTTTTATTTTATTTTATTTTTTTTTAATTTTAAAATCTTTAATTCTTCCATGTGTTCCCAAACATGAACCCCCCTCCCACCTCCCTTCCCATAACATCTCTGTGGGTCATCCCCATGCACCAGCCCCAAGCATGCTGTATCCTGCGTCAGACATAGACTGGCGATTCAATTCTTACATGATAGTATACATGATAGAATGCCACTCTCCCAAATCATCCCACCCTCTCCCTCTCCCTCAGAGTCCAAAAGTCCGTTATACACAGCTGTGTCTTTTTTCCTGTCTTGCATACAGGGTCGTCATTGCCATCTTTCTAAATTCCATATATATGTGTTAGTATACTGTATTGGTGTTTTTCTTTCTGGCTTACTTCACTCTGTATAATCGGCTCCAGTTTCATCCATCTCATCAGAACTGATTCAAATGAATTCTTTTTAACGGCTGAGTAATACTCCATTGTGTACATGTACCAAAGCTTTCTTATCCATTCATCTGCTGATGGACATCTAGGTTGTTTCCATGTCCTGGCTATTATAAACAGTGCTGCGATGAACATTGGGGTACATGTGTCTCTTTCAATTCTGGTTTCCTCGGTGTGTATGCCCAGCAGTGGGATTGCTGGGTCATAAGGCAGTTCTATTTGCAATTTTTTAAGGAATCTCCACACTGTTCTCCATAGTGGCTGTACTAGTTTGCATTCCCACCAACAGTGTAGGAGGGTTCCCTTTTCTCCACACCCTCTCCAGCATTTATTGCTTGCAGATTTTTGGATCGCAGCCATTCTGACTGGTGTGAAGTGGTACCTCATTGTGGTTTTGATTTGCATTTCTCTGATAATGAGTGATGTTGAGCATCTTTTCATGTGTTTGTTAGCCATCCGTATGTCTTCTTTGGAGAAATGTCTATTTAGTTCTTTGGCCCATTTTTTGATTGGGTCGTTTATTTTTCTGGAGTTGAGCTGCATAAGTTGCTTGTATATTTTTGAGATTAGTTGTTTGTCAGTTGCTTCATTTGCTATTATTTTCTCCCATTCAGAAGGCTGTCTTTTCACCTTGCTTATATTTTCCTTTGTTGTGCAGAAGCTTTTAATTTTAATTAGATCCCATTTGTTTATTTTTGCTTTTATTTCCAGAATTCTGGGAGGTGGATCATAGAGGATCCTGCTGTGATTTATGTCTGAGAGTGTTTTGCCTATGTTCTCCTCTAGGAGTTTTATAGTTTCTGGTCTTACATTTAGATCTTTAATCCATTTTGAGTTTATTTTTGTGTGTGGTGTTAGAAAGTAATCTAGTTTCATTCTTTTACAAGTGGTTGACCAGTTTTCCCAGCACCACTTGTTAAAGAGATTGTCTTTACTCCATTGTATATTCTTGCCTCCTTTGTCAAAGATAAGGTGTCCATGTGTGTGTGGATTTATCTCTGGGCTTTCTATTTTGTTCCATTGATCTATATGTCTGTCTTTGTGCCAGTACCATACTGTTTTGACCTGAATTAAGAGGTGGGGACATTGTTAAAGAATTACAAAGGAGAGAGAGACTTTTAGGGGACTAAAAGACCAGGAAGCAGAGTGCAGTGGGACCTCATGGGAACTGTACTTGGATCCACAGCAGCTTCAGTGACCTCAGCAGCAGGATCGGGACTTTTCACTCGAGTGTTGTACTAGGAACATCACTCAGCCCTAATCTCCCCTCATTCCTGCCTGCCTTCTTTCCCCCATCTGCTCAGTTCATCCTTTCTAAAGCTCCCAATTCTATCATACTCCTCACCTCGGCTTCCTTACAGTTTTCATTTGTGTAGCTAGCCCACCAAGGCTCCAGCTTTCTACTTTTCCCCTTAAAGTTCTCACTTGTCTTCATGCCTTCTGTATTTATCTATTTATTTTAATTGGAGAATAATTAATCTACAATATTGTGATGGTTTTTGCCATACATCAACATGGATTGGCTGTAGGTATACATGTGCCCCCCCTCAATCCTGAACGCACCCTCCCACCTTGCTCCCCCTCCCCCGTCCTTCTAGGTTGTCACCGAGCACTGGCTTTGGGTGCCCTGCTTCTTGCATTGAACTCACACTGGTCATCTATTTTGCATATGGTAATATACATGTTTCAATGCTATTCTCTCAAATCACCCCACCCTCTCCTTTTCCCACTGAGTCCAAAAGTCTGTTCTGATGCCTTCTTTTCACACATCCTTTCAGCCTCAGCTTCTGTTTCTCTCCCGTCTCCCTCCCCCTTTTCTCTTCTCCTTCCCTGCCCCTTCCCTCCTCTCTCTCTCCGTTTTCTTTCTCTTCCCCACCCCTCCCTCTCTCCTTCTCCCTCTAGTATTTTTAGGCCAAATAATTTTTATTTTTAAAAAAATATCCAAAGATTTTGTTCTCATAAAATTGCATGCTGCTGCTGCTGCTGCTGCTGCTGCTGCTAAGTCACTTCAGTCGTGTCAGACTCTTAGCAACCCCATGGACTGCAGCCCACCAGGCTCCCCCGTCCCTGGGATTCTCCAGGCAAGAACACTGGAGTGGGATGCCATTGCCTTCTCCAATGCATGAAAGTGAAAAGTGAAAGTGAAGTCGCTCAGTTGTGTCAGACTCTTAGCGACCCTATGGACTGCAGCCCACCAGGTTCCTTCGTCCATGGGATTCTCCAGGCAAGAGTACTGGAGTGGGTTGCCATTGCCTTCTCCCCATAAAATTGCATAATCCTTTCAAAAGGAATGTGGAGAAAAGTTGGGTCTTCCCAGGTGGCACTAGTGGTAAACAACCCGCCTGCCAATGCAGGAGACTTGAGATGCAGGTTTGATCCCTGGGCTGGGAAGATATCCTGGAAGAGGATATGGCAACCCACTCCAGTATTCTTGCCTGGAGAATCCCATGAACTGATCCCTACAGTCCATAGAGTCGCAAAGAGTCTGACACAACTGAAGAGACTAAAGAGACACCGTGGCCCAGGGAGAAAAGTTAGAGGTCAGCATTGTTAGGATCACATGCTACTGCAAAAACTCCTGTTAGGCCAAATTTCTTAGAGAATCTGATCTGTCTAGTTCATATGTTTGTACCAGGCTCTGTCTCAGGTCACTGGCCGAATATGGATTGGCAACCCTTCGACCAGGGACCTGTCCTTGGTCCTTTTGGCTCAGGCTTGGGGAGAGGAGGTGATGTCAGAGAAACCATATAAGAGATTGGTTGAGCAGAGGACATGGTAACCCACTCCAGTATTCTTGCCTGGAAAATTCCATGGACAGAGGAGCCTGGTGGGCTATGGTCCATGGAGTCACAAAGAGTCAGACACAACCGAGCACATGGCACAAGCAGGAGGTGATGGATCCTCGTTCAGACAGTGAGAATGGTGAGGAAAGAATGACTATAAATGATATTTCAAAGGAAAAAAATGGTAGGAATCAGTATCTCACTGACTACAGGGTAGGTAGAGAGATAGAAATTGGTGATCAGATCAGGGTGACTAGGAGAATGATAAGGCAAGGAATAAGGGAGCTGTGTCAAGGAGTTAGTTTAGGCGAGGACAGAGAGTTCTATTTTTGCTGTGTTGAGTATGAGTCAACAGTGGGCTCTGTTGGCCAGCTCTGTCCTGTGCTCGGTGACCTCCTTTCCTCCCTAACTTGGACACCCAGTTACGGCAGATTTCTGAGTGACTCAGGTGAAAAGCCAGGGGCTAGAGAGTGTGTGGAGAGCTTCTCTGGAAAGGTCTACTTGACTCATTTTCTCCTTCACCCTTAAGTAGCCAATGGCCCCATGGAACAATGGTTTTTCCCAGGAGGGCAGACGTGAGGAGGCCTTTTCAGTCCTGTGTGATACCTGATTCTCTTTTGGTTGCTGGTTTCTAAGCCTTCCAAAGAGAGAAAGTGAGTAAAGATGTAAAGAAATGAGGTGAAGAAATGGAGAAAGCCTTGAGCAAGTTGGAAATCATCTACATATTCATGGCTGTTCCATACCCACTTCGAGAAAAGCAGTTCAGAGGAACATGGCAAGTAGAGTGCATCCAAGCATGTGATGGAGACCCAGGTGGAATGGGCTAAAGTTAGTTACAAGGGGTACCTGGTGGCTCAGAGGTTGAGAGAAAATGCTGAATAGTCAGGTCTTGGGAAGGACAGGAACTAGGGCAGCCTCGGTGTTGGCCTTTAGGGAAGGAAACTCGAAGCTGAAAAGCTGTCAGGATTCTTGTGCCTTCTTATTTCTCCTCTCTGTGTTAGCTCCATTCTTAAGTTGTCTCCATCCTGAAAGCAGGATTCCCTCTGTGGCAGAGGGCATGGCAGTGTTAGCTCTCAGCTCACATGCTCATAGCTCATGGACCAGAGGGAAAAGATGCTGCCTTGCTAGCTCCAGTCCAGCAAGTCTTGAGGAGGAGCTCTGATGGATTTGTCTTGAGTTCGTGCCTAATCCCAGACTAATCCCCATGGCCAGGAGTATGCGACCTATCCATGGCCAGTTTTGGAGCAAGCCAAGTTCAGTTCTCAGCCAATTACTATGGCCGAGGATACTGAACCATGTGAAAAGAATGGCAGCTATGATTTGGGTCATGTGCCTAGAGCTAGATGGAAGGAGGAGTTCACCAAAGGAAGGGAGGAGAGAGGCAGCACAGACAGGGCCCCTGGGGCATCTTTGTGAACCCAGTCGTCACCCCAAATTGTGTTTTTCTATTTCAGTTTATGTTTTTCCATTTACTAAGCTGATAATGGAACAAAGCAATGTAAGAGAGCTCACTCAGAAGCAGAAGGTATTAAGGAAGTACTGTCTCTTTTTAGTATTGTCCTTTGCCTTCCCTTCCCATTGACAGTCCCACCCTACCAAGCCCATGCTATACTCCAGGTATACTGAAATTATTTCAATTCCTTAAAACCACTGTGCCCTTTCTGCCATTCTGTCAGCTTAATTTCATCTTTTGGGATTCATTTTGGGTGACCTTTTCTTTGGGAAAGCTTGACTATCTATGCATGCATGCTAAATTGCTTCAGTTGGGTCAGACTCTTTGTGACCCTGTGGACTGTAGCCTGCCGGGTTCCTCTGTCCATGGGATTCTTCAGGCAAGAATACTGGAGTGGGTTGTCATGCCCTACTTCAGGGGATCTTCCTGACCCAGGAACCAAACCTGTGTTTCCTATGTCTCCAGCATTGGCAGGCAGGTTCTTTACCACTAGCGCCACCTGACTATCTCTCCCCACCTTCAAGTCTGGGTTAGGTGCTCCTTGGATGTGACCCTGTTGCTCCCTGCACTGCTTTCTGTATTTTATCATTGCTCTCCCACTAGAATGGAAGCTCCACGTGGGTGAGGCATTGTCTTTCTCAATCACTACCTCTACTGCCTAGAGATGCTCATGAACATTTACTGAATAAAATAAGGAATGAATGACTCCAGTTTTCAGGCTCAAGTGGCAGGGCTGAGTACCCTGAAAAGATTCCAGAACAGTCCAGAAGCAACTAAGAAAGAGAATGGCCTTTCTGAAGATGCTTCTTCTGAAATAAAGAAGAGAAAAGAAGGAAAAAATAAAACCTTTAGGTAAATTAAGTTTATTATAGCATTTCAATAAAGGCAAAGGCATTTGCTTGGTGGGCTTCTCTGGTGGCTCAGTGGTAAAGAATCTGCCTGCAATGCAGGAGCTGGAGGTTTGATCCCTGGGTCAGGAAGATCCTCTGGAGAAGGGTACGACAACCTACTCCATATCCTTGCCTGGAGAATCCCATGAACAGAGGAGCCTGGTATGCTACATACAGTCCATGGAGTCGCAGAGTCTGAATGACTTAGCAGCTAAACAGTACTGTGTGCGACTCTGTGCAACCCACTGCACTGTTGCCCGCCTCTGTCCATGAAATTCTCCAGGCAAGAATCCTGGAGTAGGTAGCCATTCTCTCCTCCAGGGGAGCTTTACGACCCATGGATTGAACGCAGGCCTCCTGCATTGCAGGCAGATTGTTTACTGTCTGAGCCACCAGGGAAGCCCTTCTAATTCTTTTAGTTCTTGCTTTTGCTAAGTAATGATTTGCTTATAATTAAAAGTAAGGTTTAAACTAAATATTTTTATTTTCTTGCTAAATTAATGAGTTAATAATATATTTTCCCAATAGAACAATTGTATCTCTATTAGAAAGTGAACCTGCAGGTGAATTGTGTTACAAACCTTCTTTTAGCTTTCCACACCTGAAGAAAGCTTACATGTTGGGTGTAAGTTGGATAGGCACCGGTTTTTATTTGATGGTGGTTGACTGAGGTGTCCAAGACGGCAATATCTTGAGGTGGGGGGCCACAGACCATCTACATCGGAGTGGGAAGAAGCCAACTGCTGTGCTGATATGAATGCTGTGGGGACACTGACTTTGGAGATGGGGCCCAGAGATATGCATGCATCATGTCCTTCAGAGGAGTTTGAGGCAAGCTCAAATTTGAGCCACTGGACTAGGAGTGAGGGCAACCATTATGCCCTTTGACCAAATGAAGAGCAGAATGATCCGATAAGAGAACTCTGATTGTTGCAGTTTCCGTGGATCTGTTGGGATGATCAGCGCCTACTATGAATGTTGGTGGACTGACAAATCTTTGCTTGCAGGGTGCTGCCTGTGCCACTGTGCATGCAGGCTTGACTGTCTCAGTGGTCTCGGTCACCCCCTCATGGGGTTTGCTCAGGTCTATTGGGTTGGCCAAAAAGTACATTCAGGCTTTTCTGTAAGATGTTATAGAAAAACCTGAATGAGCTTTTTTGCCAGCCCAATACATGAGAAAGCCATGGCACTAGAGTGCTGGGTAGAAGTGAGATTACCTGTTCAAGTGTGCTTAGTCTCTCAGTCGTGTCTGACTCTTTGTAACCCCATAGACTGTAGCCCACCAGGCTCCTCTGTCCTTGCGGATTGTCCAGGCAAGAAAGAATACAGGAGTGAGTTGCCACGCCTTCCTCCAGGGAATCTTCCCAACCCAGGAATCAAGGGTAGTGTGTAAATGTGCAAAAGAGTTTGAAAAGAAAAGGTTAATTCTGCATCTTCTCTAAATGGCCAGGGGAACACCCTCCTCCTCTGATTATTTGGCTGCCATTAAGCAGACTGTAGAAAGTTACACAATGTGTATAGATTCATGGCTTGTTTCCAGAAAAGCTCCATGACTCGGCCCATTCCACGCTGAGGGGAAACATCAGGTCATTCATTCTAGAAGGTGCCTTATGCCAAGAAGCCTTTTAGTTCCTTCCTGATTCTTGAATTTCCATTTGTGTGTTAAATTTTTAACTGAAACATTTCAGCTTTAATGTCGAGTCTAGTACAGTTGTAGCTGGCATTTTAAATTGAGTTAGAGAAAGATCATGTAGCACTTTGTGAAGCTCTCTAATGAGGCATTCTGGGTATCTCCTACCATCTCTCAGGTTTAAGGACAAGCATTCGGTAGAAATGGTTGGACATTCTAATAAATAGTGATTTAAAAAGTAGCCTGGTACTGTGGATCTCTGTGAAGCACAGTTTCTCAAACAATGATATGTAAGCCAGCGGTCCACACCCTTTTTGGCACCAGGGACCAGTTTCATGGAAGACAGTTTTTCTCCAGACTAGGGCAGTGGTGGGGGGGTGCATGGGATGAGATGGACATGGTTTGGGGATGATTCATCTGCATTGCATTTACTGTGCACTTTATTTCTATTTTGTGGCAATCTCAGGATATTCTGCCTTGACTTTAGGGTTAGGGTTCTCATTGCTATGAGAATCTAATGCCTCTGCTGATCTGACAGGAGGTGGAGTTCAAGTGGTAATTCAGGTGATGGGGAGCGACTGTAAATACCCATGAAGCTTCGCTAACTTGCCTGCTGCTCACCTCCTGCTGTGTGGCCCGGTCCCTAAGCTGGGGACCCCTGATTTAAGGCTGGGGACCCCTGATGTAAGGTGTTCAACAAAATGGAAACAGAGGTTCTGCTACCAAGAAGTGTTAGAGAAGTTCCTGATGCTGCCTACTAGAAAGCCCGTTTAGAGATTCATGATTCATGTTAAGACTCTGATTAAGTCCTGCCATAAAGTCATCTGTTTAACTTTGTGTAATCTTTTTCCTGAAATTTATTCAGTCTGCTTCAGTTGACCAGTTCTTCGAATGGAAACAAAATGTGTCAGAGGATCAACCAACCCAGATAGGCTTACTGAGCTCAATGTTTCACACCAGCCATACAGATCAGGAGGTGGTGGCTGACCTGGGCAGCTCCCCCTTGTACAAGGTTTATAAGCCCAGACACTATAACTACAAAAGCTTCCTTAGCCACTGGGACCAGCTTGAATAATATCACATTACACTCAGCTACAGCCTTGATTGCCAAACAACCGTGTACTAAATAATACCTAACTTTGGTAGAACCTAAAAAAATCGTTATTACATATTATCCTATTATGTAATAATGGGACTCCCTGGTGGTCCATTGACTAAGACTCTGTGCTCCCAGCCTAGGTGGCCCAAGTTCGATCCCTGGTTGGGGAACTAGATCCTGCATGCCACAACTGGGAGTTCACATGCCACAACTAAAAATCCTGCATGCTGCAACTAAGACCTGGTGTAGCCAAATAAATAAATATTTTAAAACTGTTATCAACATTGATTTGAGGAAGATATTATCATTCCATTTTAGGGCCCTAAAGAGCTTAAGTATCTGCACAAGGGTGATAGCTATAAGGGATGATATTTCCCTCCATAATGTGGGTGAGCCTCAAACAACCAGTTGAAAGCTTTAACAGCAAAACCTGGGGTTTCTTAGAGAGGAGGAAATTCTGTCTTGAGACTATAAGATAGAAATACTGCCTGAGGTTTTTCACCCTATCAATTTTGGACTTTCCAGCCTCCACACATGAGCCAGTTCCTTAAAATAAATCTTTTAATATACATATATACATATATATGTATATAAATATATATCTCCTGTCAGTTCTGTTTCTTTGGAGAACCCTTATTGATACAGTATCTAAGTTTGAGCTGCTGTCATGAAGTCAGTTTGTATTAGCAGCTTTAAGTCTGAGGCCTGTAGGCTTTCACTACTTTAAGGAAGAGTCTGGTGATGAAAGTTTCCTTATGACATGAGTTTTGTTTGGAAAGGCCTACATTCCCCTTAAATGGGATTTTCCCAGGGATCCATACCAAAGAACACTTCACTTACACATTCTTATTTGGGAAAGAAAAAACAGTGGTTTATCAGATAGAGTTTACCGACCCCAAATCAGGAGACAATGTCCCAGAATTCCCAGAGGGTTATCTAATATTTCTGTGGAGACTGACAAGGCAACTTGCTTTACCTGCATTATATGTACACTGCTTTTTACTGTATTTCAAACTGCTTTCACAGACATTATCTTGAATCTTTGTCATAGGTGTGGCAGAGGCTGCTATTTGTATTCATATACCACTTTGCCCTTTCTTCCCTAATAAAGCCCCTCAATATTTTGTTGAGTCAGTTGCTACCCTGTTCAGTTCAGTTCAAGTGCTCAGTCATGTCCGACTCTTAGTGACCTCATGGACTGCAGCACACCAGGCTTCCCTATTCATCACCAACTCCTGGAATTTACTCAAACTCATATCCATAGAGTCAGTGATGCCATCCAAGCATCTCATCCTCTGTCGTCCACTTCTCCTCCTGCCTTCAATCTTTCCCGACATCTAGGTCTTTTCAAATGAGTCAGTTCTTTGCATAAGGTGGCCAAAGTACTGGAGTTTCAGCTTCAGCGTCAGTCCTTCCAATGAATATTCAGGACTGGTTTCCTTTAGGATGGACTGGTTGGATCTCCTTGCGTCCAAGGGACTCTGAAGAGTCTTCTCCAACACCAGAGTTCAAAAGCATCAATTCTTCAGTGCTCAGCTTTCTTTATAGTCCATCTATTACATACATACATGACTACTAGAAAAACCACAGCTTTGACTAGATGGACCTTTGTTGGCAGAATAATGTCTCTGCTTTTTAATATGCTGTCTAGGTTGGTCATAGCTTTTCTTCCAAGGAGCAAGGGTCTTTTAATTTCATGGCTGCAGTCACCATCTGCAGTGATTTTGGAGCCCCCCAAAATAAAGTGTCTCACTGATTCCATTGTTTCCCCATCTATTTGCCATGAAGTGATGGCACCAAATGCCATGATCTTAGTTTTCTGAATGTTGGCAGGGTGACAATATACAGCCTTGATGTACTCCTATCCCAATTTGGAACCAGTCTGGTGTTCCATGTCCAGTTAACTGTTGCTTCTTGACCTGCATACAGATTTCTCAGGAGGCAGGTTAGGTGGCCTGGTATTCCCATTTCTTTAAGAATTTTCCACAGTTTGTTGTGATCCACACAGTCAAAGGCTTTGGCATAGTCAATAAGGCAGGAGCAGATGTTTTTCTGGAACTCTCTTGCTTTTTCGATGATCCAGCAGATGTTGGCAATTTAATCTCTAAATCCTCTGCCTTTTCTAAAACCAGCTTGAACATCTGGAATTTAATGGTTCACGTACTGTTGAAGCCTGGCTTGGAGAATTTTGAGCATTACTTTGCTAGCGTGTGAGATGACTGCAATTGTGTGGTAGTTTGAGCATTCTTTGGCATTGCCTTTCTTTGGGATTGGAATGAAAACTGACCTTTTCCAGTCCTGTGGCCACTGCTGAGTTTTCCAAATTTGCTGGCATATTGAGTGTAGCACTTTCACAACATCATCTTTTAGGATTTTAAATAACTCAACTGGAATTCCATCACTTCCACTAGCTTTGTTCGTAGGAATGCTTCCTAAGGCCCACTTGACGTTGCATTCCAGGATGTCAGGTTCTAGGTGACTGATCACACCATCATGATTATCTGGGTCATGAAGATCTTTTTTGATTAGTTCTTATGTGTACTGTTGCTACCTCTTCTTTATATCTTCTGATTCTGTTAGGTCCATACCATTTCTGTCCTTTATTGTGCCCATCTTTGCATGAAAAGTTCCCTTGGTATCTCTAATTTTCTCGAAGAGATCTCTAGTCTTTCCCATTCTATTGTTTTCCTCTCTTTCTTTGTATTGATCACTGAAGAAGGCTTTCTTATCTCTCCTTGCTATTCTTTGGAACTCTGCATTGAAATGGATATATCTTTCCTTTTTGCCTTTGTTTTTCACTTCTCTTCTTTTCTCAGCTGTTTGTAAGGCCTCCTCAGACAACCATTTTACCTTTTTGCATTTATTTTTCTTGGGGATGGTCTTGATTCCTGCCTCCTGTACAATGTCACGAAACTCCGTTCATAGTTCTTCAGGCACTGTGTCTATCAGATCTAATCCCTTGAATCTATTTTTCACTTCCACTGTATAATCGTAAGAGATTTGATTTAGGTCATAACTGAATGGTCTAGTGCTTTTCCCCTGCTTTCTTCAATGTAAGTCTGAATTTGGCAACAAGGAGTCATGATCTGAGCCACAGTTAGCTCCTAGTCTTGGTTTTGCTGACTATATAGAGTTTCTCCATCTTTGGGGGCAAAGAATATAATCAGTCTGATTTGGGTATTGACCATCTGATGATGTCCATGTGTAGAGTCTTCTCTTGTGTTGTTGGAAGAAGGTGTTTGCTATGACCAGTGTGTTCTCTTGGAAAACTCTGTTAGACTTTGACCTGCTTTGTTTTGTACTCCAAGGCCAAATTTGCCTGTTACTCCAGGTGTTTCTTGACATCCTACTTTTGCATTCTAGTCCCCTATAATGAAAAGGACATCTTTTTCGGGTGTGAGTTCTAAAAGGTCTTGTCGGTTTTCATAGAACCGTTCAACTTCAGCTTCTTCAGCATTACTGGTCGGGGTATAGGCTTGGATTACTGTGATATTGAATGGTTTGCCTTGGAAATGAACAGAGATCATCATTCTGTTGCTTTTGAGATTGCATCCAAGTACTGCATTTAGGACTCTCTTTTTGACTAAGAGGATTACTCCATTTCTTCTAAGGGATGCTTGCCCACAGTAGTAGATGTAATGGTTATTTGAGTTAAATTCACCCATTCTAGTCCATTTTAGTTTGCTGAATTCTACAATGTCAATGTTCACTCTTGCCATCTCCTGTTTGACCACTTCCAATTTGCCTTGATTCATGGACCTAACATTCCAGGTTCCTATGCAATATTGCTCCTTAGAGCATTGGACTTTACTTCCACTACCAGTCACATCCACAACTGGGTGTTGTTTTTGCTTTGGTTCCATCTCTTCATTTTTTCTGGAGTTATTTCTCCACTGATCTCCAGTAGCATGTTGGGCACCTCCCGACCTGGGGAGTTCATCTTTGAGTGTCCTATCTTTTTGCCTTTTCATACTGTTTGTGGGGTTCTCAAGGCAGGAATACTGAAGTGGTTTGCTATTCCCTTCTCCAGTGGGCCATGTTTTGTCAGAACTCTCCACCATGACCCATCTGTCTTGGGTGGCCCTACACGGCATGGCTCATAGTTTCATTGAGGTAGACAAGCCTGTGGTCCATGTGATCAGATTGGTTAGTTTTCTGTGATTGTGGTTTTCAGTCTGTCTGCTCTCTGATGGAGAAGGATAAGAGGCTTATGGAAGCTTCCTGATGGGAGAGACCCACTGAGGGGGAAACTGGGTCTTGTTCTGATGGGTGGTGCCATGATCAGTAAATCTTTAATCCAATTTTTTGTTGATGGGCAAAGCTGTGTTCCCTCCCTGTTATTTGACCTGAGGCCAGACTATGGTGGAGGTAATGCAGATAATGGTGACCCCCTTCAAAAGGAGGCTACCGTGTTAAAAGACTAGTAGTCCTCCTCCAAGGTAGGTGAGGCCTAGCTTGTTTTAGAAGTGTATGGAGCACTGTGGTTAGGCACAGATTCTGGTATCAGGCTATGTAGGTTTTAGATCTCCACATCATCTCTTCAGCCAGTCAGTTCAGTCACTCAGTTGTGTCTGACTCTTTGTGACCCCAAGGACTGCAGCACACAAGGCTTCCCTGTCCATCACCAACTCCCGCAGCTTGCTCAAACTCATGTCCATCGAGTTGTTGATGCCGTCCAGTCATCTCATCCTCTGTCATCCCCTTCTCCTCCTGCCTTCAATCTTTCCCTGCATGAGGGTCTTTTCCAGTGAGTCAATTCTTCACTTCAGGTGGCCAAAGTATTGGAGTTTCAGCTTCAGCATCAGTCCTTCCAATGAATAGTCATGACTGATTTTCTTTAGGATTGACTGGTTGGATCTCCTTGCATTCCAAGGGACTCTCAAGAGTCTTCTCCAACACCACAGTTCAAAAGCATCAATTTTTCAGCGCTCAGCTTTCTTTATGGTCCAACTCTCATATCCATACATGACTACATGCTCATCTCTTACTAACTGCTAATTTACTCCTCTATGCTTCAGTTTCTGCATCTGTAAAATGATATGATCATAATACCTACTGTATTGGGTTTCTATGATGAATAAATGATTTTATATTTGTAAAGCCTTTAGAACAGTGCCTAGCACAATAGTAAACACTCTAGAAATGCTAGCTATTATTTATTTTGTTATTTTGGCCAACAAGATGTAAGTGGAAGTGTTGTGTGAGATATCCAGGCAGCAGTGCTCCTTCCTGCTTCCTTGGAACTGAACTGTGGTTGGAGCTTGAACAGCCATCATGGAACAGGGAGCATGAAGCTAAGGATCATGGACTAGCTAGATCAAGCCTGGGGCCCTGATGGCTGTGGAGGTACTGCAATAGTCCTGCGCTGTCTTGCTCCATACTTCTCTTCATGACAGCCAAGCTTCTGCTTGTTTAGGATAATGTTATTTTTATTTTTTGTTGTGAGCAGCAAAACTTAATACTAATTCTGTAAGTGTGACAGGAGGTCACACTTTTTACTGTTGAGAGATTATATCTCAGCTGTAACCCAGTAAAGTTCACCAGTAAGAGTCAGAATGTTGGACTGAGGGGAAAGCAGTGGTTAAATAACCCTTATATAGTCCAGCTTGTGACCTGGTTTGAGGGAAATTTGCTAGGCTTGTCTCTGGGGAGAGATATCCCTTTTTATCCCAGCCCTGTCCTCACCATTTCCCTCTGTCCCAAGCAGAGCTTCTGGGTCATTAGCTGCCTTTTCCTTCTGTGCGGAAGTCACAAGAAGACTGGAACCACACTGATAACTGTATTTAAGAGGTGGTTAGCACCCTTTATTTTAGTTATTTTCTAGATGTATCAAGGCATCATTTCTCTTTCCCTCTTTCTTCCTGGAATCTTTCTTTCTAATTTCCTACTACACAGTGACTCCAATTGACCCTGTCAGGTCCAACCCCCAAATCCGTGTCCTTCAGACAACCCCCTCTGATTATTCTAGCTGATTAAATAGCTTATTCTGTGGTTCTAGCAGGAAGACCCCCATTCTTGCTGCTCCCTGTTGGAAGGAAACATGAGTCTTCCATTACCTGGGAAGGTTTGGAAGCAATGTCCATGAAGCAATGAAGACAGAAGGGGATCTCTCAATGCAGTCAAATGAACTGAATGAAATATGCTGATAAGTGGAGCAATGTAGCACAGACCTCCTTCCATTTTACCTACCCCTTTTATCCCATTTTATTTGAATCCCTACACTTCATATGTATATTATCCAGATGTCAACTCTAGATTTGGGTTAATGAAGTATTCTATTGCCATGTTAACGGAGAACAATTTGGCTTTCGACATCTTACTGCCTAGAGTGTCCTTTCACAGATCCAAAATATCTTTTGTGTTTAGTAGTCCATCTTTCCTGGAGTCCCTTACTTTAGCAGCTCAGAAGAACTGGCAGAGGCTATGAAATGTATTTTTCTTCTTCGTTCCCACCAGTCTCTGTGAGTAGAAGGGAACATACTGTTACTAGTATGAAATATGCCTCCTCCTTTAGAATGCAGAAAGAGAAAGATTAATTTTGGATTTAAAAAGATAACTAAAATCAGTGTTATACTAAGAACACTTGCTATTCATTGGTTACTATGGAAAACAATGTGTGAAATCCTTTATGTATATTAATTAGTTTCATCATCTCAACACCATGGGTAAATATTATTAATGTACCTACTTTGCTGATGAGGAAAGAAGCTCAGGAAGGTTAAGTAGCTTATCCAGAGTCACACAGTTAGTATTTGAATTCAGGGTGGTCTGACTCCAAATTCCATGGTTTCAACCATATGCTGTACTGCTTCTCTTGTCAGTCAGCGTGTGTTTGTTCAGTGGCTCAGCTATGTCTGACTCTTTGTGACCCCATGGACTGTAGCCCAACAGCCTCCTCTGTCCATGGGATTCTCCAGACAAGAATACTGGAGTGGGTACCTATTTCCTTCTCCAGGGGATCTTCTTAGCCAGGGATTGAACCCCCATCTCCTGCAGTGGTAGGCAGATTCTTTACCACTGAGCCCCCTGGGAAGTACTCCTTTTGTCAGTACTCCTTACTTAATCTGTATGATTTAACATATTGTTTGGAAGTATGATATAATGGAAATAATGGCTCTGGTATCAGACCTGAGTTTGAATCTGAACTTGTTCTCCTGCTAGTGCTTTGACCTTGTGCATACCTGTATCATTTAAGTGAATGGGTGAATGAGTGAATGAATAAACCACATATCTTGCAGCAGTGTGGTGAGGATAAGATGTAAATATGCCCAGCACATAGCAGATACTAGATGAAACTTTTCTCCATCTGTTCTTTCCTCTTTCACATGGTTACCTTGTGTTTTGCCAATGATCCTATATATACCTTCATGACAGGGGCCATGTCTTTTGTGTCAGTTGAGTCACTCAGTTGTGTCTGACTCTTTGTGACCCCATGAATTGCAGCACACCAGGCCTCCCTGTCCATCACCAACTCCCGGATTCCACCCAAATCCATGTCCATCAAGTCGGTGATGGCATCCAACATCTCATCCTCTGTCATCCCCTTCTCCTCCTGCCCTCAATCTTTCCCAGCATCAGGGTCTTTTCAAATGAGTTAGCTCTTTGCATCAGGTGGCCAAGGTATTGGAGTTTCAGCTTCAACATCAGTCCCTCCAATGAACACCCAGGACTGATCTCCTTTAGGATGGACTGGTTGGACCTCCTTGTAGTCCAAGGGACTCTCAAGAGTCTTCTCCAACACTACAGTTCAAAAGCTTCAATTCTTCGGCGCTCAGCCTTCTTTATAGTCCAACTCTCACATTCATAAATGACCACTGGAAAAACCATAGCCTTGACTAGATGGAGCTTTGTTGGCAAAGTAATGTCTCTGCTTTTTAATATGCTGTCTAGGTTGGTCATAACTTTCCTTCCAAGGAGCAAGCGTCTTTTAATTTCCTGGCTGCAATCGCCATCTGCAGTGATTTTGGGGCCCAGAAAAATAAAGGCAGCCACTGTGTCCACTGTTTCCTCATCTATTTGCCATAAAGTGATGAGACTGGATGCCATGATCTTAGTTTTCTGAATGTTGAGCTTTAAGCCAACTTTTCCACTCTCCTCTTTCACTTTCATCAAGAGGCTTTTTAGTTCCTCTTCACTTTCTGCCATAAGGGTGGTGTCATCTGCATATCTGAGGTTATTGATATTTCTCCCAGCAATCTTGATTCCAGCTTGTGGTTCCTTCAGCCCAGTTTGTCTCATGATGTACTCTGCATATAAGTTCAATAAGCAGGGTGACAATATACACCGTTGACGTACTCCTTTTCCTATTTGGAACCAGTCTGTTGTTCCATGTCCATTTCTAACTGTTGCTTCCTGGCTTGCATACAGGTTTTCCAAGAGGCAGGTCAGGTGGTCTGGTATTCCCATCTCTTTTAGAATTTTCCACAGTTTATTGTGATCCACACAGTCAAAGGTTTGGCATAGTCAGGAAAGCAGAAATAGATGTTTTTCTGGAACTCTTTTGCTTTTTCGATGATCCAGTGGATGTTGGCAATTTGATCTCTGGTTCCTCTGCCTTTTCTAAAACCAGCTTGATCATCTGGAAGTTCACAATAGGAAGTCAATTAATACTTTTTGTATTACCACTTTTTATATTTTTATATTTATATACTACCTTTAAAATTGAGTTATAATTTACATACAATATTGTGTTAGTTTCATGTATACAACATAGTGATTCTCTATTTTTACATATTGTGAAATGATCACCACAATAAGACCAGTTACCATCTGTCAGTGTACAAAGCTGTTATAGTATTATTGACTACATTCCCTATGTGTACATTATATCCCTGTGACTTATTTATTTTATAGCTGGAAGTTTGCCCTCTTAATCCTCTTCACCTATTTTGTTCTCTCCTCCCCTCTGGCAAATACCAGTTTGTTCTCTATATTTGAGTCTGTTTCTATTTTGTTGTGTTCATTCATTTGTTTTGTTTTTTAGATTTTATATATAAATGAAATCACATAGTATTTGTTTTCCCTCTGTCTGACTTATTTCACTTCATATAATACCATTCAGGTCCATCCATATTACCACAAATGGCAAGATTTCATTTTTTTTCTTTTGTCTTTCTGATAGTTATTACTATATGGAAATGCAACCAATTTCTGTATATTAACCTTGTATCCTGCCACTTTACTGAATTCATTTATTAGTTCCAATTTTTAAGGTGGAGTTCTTTAGGGTTTTCTATATACTTTATCATGTCATCTGCAAATAGTGACATATTACTTCTTTGTTTCCAATTTGGATGCCTTATATTTGTTTTTCTTGACTAATTGCTGTGACTAGGACTTCTAATAATATATTGAATAAAGTTGGTGAGAGTGGGCATCCTTGTCTTATAATATGTTTTAAAAGGAAGTCTCTTGTATTAAAATTTGACACCTATAAAATATTTTAAGAGGTTTTTCTCCATTTTAGGAGCAAATAATTAACTGGAAATTGCTGTTTTGGTCTCCTTTGTAGTTTATGAAAATAGTATAAGCGTGTTTATAAATGCTTTAGCAATATTTTTTCTAACGTATAACATGGGAGATGAGTAATCATTGTCAAAAGCATCTCAGTTTAGCTTACAATTTTCATGTTCTCTCCCAAAATGAGAATTAGTTTTTTATTTGAGAATAACTTTGGAAATCCTTGGATGTCCATTTTCTTTATGGAGATCTTTAGGGCATTAAAAAATTAGTTCACTCAGATGATTCATCAACTTAAAAAATAATTAGCCAATCTATTTGAGTGAATTGTCTTTTTCACTTATTTGACAGTTTTTAATCAAAATTACTGAGGGGATATGTCTTTATTATTTTTTTTAAATTTAAATTTATTTATTTTAATTGGAGGCTAATTACTTTACAGTATTGTATTGGTTTTGCCATACATCAACATGAATCTGTCACGGGTGTACACGTGTTTCCCATCCTGAACCCCCCTCCCACCTCCCTCCCCGTACCATCCCTCTGGGTCATCCCAGTGCACCAGCCTCAAGCATCCTGTATCCTGCATTGAACCTGGATGGCGATTTGTTTCTTATATGATATTATACATGTTTCAATGCCATTCTTTATTTTTAAATATTCATTTTTATTCATTTATTTGGCTATACCAGGTCTTAGTTGTGGCATGTGGGATCTAGTTCCCTGACTAGGGATCAAATCTGGGCCCCCTGCATTAGGAGTGTGGAGTCTTAGCCACTGGGCCACCAGGAAAGTCCCTACATCTTGATATTTTAGCATCTTGTGTTTAAAACAGTAATATGAGACCTTTAAAGAGAGAATTAGAGACATGGAGGATAGATTTAAGGAAACCAGAAACAATATGAAGAGACAGTCTACAAAATGGGAGAAAACATTTGAAAATGATGTGACCAAGGGATTAATCACTAAAATATACAAATAGCTCATACAGCTCAAAGTAAAATAAATATATAAATAAATAAAATTTAAAAAAAATGAGCAGAAGACCTAAACAGACATTTCTCCAAAAAAGATATACAAATGGCTAAAAGGCACATAAAAAGATGCTCAACATTGCTAATTATTGTTCATTGTTGTACAGTTGCTTACTCATGTCTGACTCTTTGTGACCCCAGTGACCGTAACATGCCAGGCTTCCCTGTCCACCACCAACTCCTGGAGCTTGCTCAAACTCATGTCCATTGAGTCAGTGTTGCCATCCAACGATGTCATTCATTTCTCTTCCTGCCTTCAATCTTTCCCAGCACCAGGGCCTTTTCTAATGCGTCAGCTCTTTGTATCAGGTGGCCAAAGTACTGGAGCTTCAGCTTCAGCATCAGTTTTTCCAATGAATATTCAAGATTGATTTCCTTTAGGATTGACTGGTTTGATCTCCTTGCAGTCCAGAGGACTCTCAAGAGTCTTATCCCACACCACAGTTCAAGAGCACAGTTCAAAAGGCGCTCAGCCTTCTACATGGTCCAACTTTCACATCCATACATGACTACTGGAAAAACGATAGCTTTGACTATATGGACCTTTGTTAGAAAAGTAATGTC
This sequence comes from Capricornis sumatraensis, assembly GCF_032405125.1. Lineage (NCBI taxonomy): Eukaryota > Metazoa > Chordata > Mammalia > Artiodactyla > Bovidae > Capricornis > Capricornis sumatraensis. The sequence goes on along the minus strand of NC_091092.1, from coordinate 37,361,095 downwards.
TCTGCTTTTTAATATGCTGTCTAGATTGGTTATAGCTTTTCTTTCAAGGAGCAAGTGTCTTTTCGTTTTATGCCTGCAGTCACCATCTGCAGTGATTTGGAGCCCAGGAAAATAAAATCTATCACTGTTTCCCTTATTTCCCCATTTGTCATGAAGTGATGGGACTGGATGCCATGGTCTTAGTTTTTTGAATGTGAAGTTTTAAGACAGCTTTTTCACTCTTCTCTTTCATCTTCATTAAGAGGCTCTTTAGTTCCTCTTCACTTTCTGCCATAGGGTGATGTCATCTGCATATCTGAGGTTATTGGTATTTCTCATAGCAATCTTGATTCCAGCTTGTGCTTCATCCAGCCTGGCATTTCACATGATGTACTCTGCATAGACATTAAATAAGCAGGGTGACAATATATAGCCTTGACATACTCCTTTCCCAATTTTGAACCAGTCTGTTGTTCCATGTCTGGTTCTAATTGTTGCTTCTTGACCTGCATACAGGTTTCTCAGGAGGCAGGTAACATGGTCTGGTATTTGTTAGAGAAATGCAAATCAAAACCACACTGAGGTACCACCTCACACTGGTCAGAATGGCCATCATCAGAATGTCTACAAATAACCAATTCTGGAAAGGGTGTGGAGAAAAGGGAACCCTTCTATACTGATGGGAATGTAAATTCATACAGATACTATGGAGAATAGTATGGAGGTTCCTTAAAAAACTAAAAATAGAGCTCTCATATCATCCTGCAATCCCACTCCTGGCATATACTGGGATAAAAACTTAATTTGTAATGATACATGAACCCCAGTGTTCACTGCAATACTACTTATATTATCTAAGACATGGAAGCAACCTAAATGTCCACTGACAGATGAATGCACAAAGAAGATGTGTACATATATGCAATGGATTATTACTCAGCCATAATAAATGCAATAATGCCATTTGCAGCAACATGGATGGCCCTAGAGATGATCATACTAAATGAGTCAGAGAAAGATGAATATATGATATCATTAATATGTGAAATCTAAAAAAATGATACACATGAATATATTTACAAAACAGAAACAGACTCACAAACTTAGAGAACAAACTTAAGGTTACCAAAGGGGAAAGGGGAGTTCATTGTTCAGTTGCTAAGTTTTGTCTGACTCTTTGTGACTCCATGGACTGTAGCATGCCAGGCTCCCCTGTTCTCTCCTACCTTCTGGAGTTTGCTCAAACTCATTATCATTGATTCATTGATGCTATTTAAACATCTCATCCTCTGCTGCTCCCTTCTCCTTTTGCCTTCAATCTTTCCCAGCATCAGAGTCTTTTCCAATGAGTCCGTTCTTTGCATCAGATGGCCAAACTATTGGAGCTTCAGCTTCAGCACCAGTCCTTCCAATTCAGGGTTGATTACCTTTAGGAATGACTGGTTTGATCTCCTTGCTGACCAGGGGACTCTAAAGAGTCTTTTCTAGCACTGCAATTTGAAGCAGCAATTCTTTGGTGCTCAGCCTTCTTTATGGTCCAACTCTCACATCTGCACATGACTACTGGAAAAACCATAGCTTTGACTACCCAGACCTTTGTTGGCAAAGTGATATCTCTGATTTTTAATTTGCTGTCTAAGTTTGTCATAGCTTTCCTTCCACGAGCAAGAATCTTAAATTTCGTGGCTGCAGTCACAGTCCAAAGTGACTTTGGAGCCCAAGAAAATAAAATCTGTCACTGCTTCCACTTTTTCCTCTTTTATTTGCCATGAAGTGATGGGACCAAATGCCATGATCTTAGTTTTTGTAATGTTGAGTTCCAAGCCAGCCTTTTCACTCTCCTCTTTCACCTTCATCAAGAGGCCCTTTAGTTCCTCTCCATTTTCTGCCATTGAAGTGGTATCATCTGCATATCTGAGGCTGTTGATATTTCTTCCAACAGTCTTGATTCTAGCTTGTGATTCATCCAGCCCAGCATTTTGCATGATGTACTCTGCATAGATGTTAAATAAGCAGGGTGACAATATACAGCCTTGACATATTCCTTTCCCAATTTTGAACCAGTCTTTTGTTCCATGTTTGGTTCTAACTGTTGCTTCTTGACCCGTATGCAGGTTTCTCAAGAGACAGGTAAGGTGGCCTGGTATTCTCATCTTTTAGAATTTTCCAAAGTTTTTTGTGATCCACACAAAGGCTTTAGCATAGTCAATGGAGCAGGAGTAGATGTTTTTTCTGGAACTGCCTTGCTTTCTCCATGATCCAACAAATGTTGTCAATTTGATCTCTGGTTCCTCTGCCTCTTTGAAACCCAGCTTGTACATCTGGAAATTCTTGGTTCACATATTGCTGAAGCCTAGCTTGAATGGTTTTGAGCGTAACCTTGATAGCATGTGAAATGAGTGCAATTGTATGGTAGTGTGAACATTCTTTTGAATTGCCCTTCTTTGGGATTGGAATGAAAACTGAGATTTTCCAGTCCTGTGGCCACTGCTGAGTTTTTCAAAGTTGCTGATATATTGAGTGCAGCACTTTAACAGCATCATCTTTTAGGATTTTAGTAATGCTTTCTGGGCTTCCATGGTGGCTCAATGGCAAAGAATCTGCCTGCCAATGCAAGAGATGTGGGTTCAATCCCTGGGTTGGGAAGATCCCTTGGAGGAGGAAATGGTAATCCACTCCAGTATTCTTACTGGGAAAACCCCATGGACAGAGGAGCCTGGTGGGCTACAGTCCAGGGGAGTCACAGAGAGTTGGACACGACTAGGTGACTGAGCGCACATGCATGCAATGCTTCCCAAGGCTCACTTAACTTCACACTCTAAGATGTCTGGTTCTGGGTGAGTGACCACACCATCATGGTTATCCAGGTCATTAAGACCTTTCTTGTATAGTTCTTCTGTGTATTCTTGTCACCTCTTCTTAATCTCTTCTGCTTCAGTTAGGAAATGGGCAGGAGGGATAAATTAGGAGGGTGGGATTAACATATGTTGTGTGTTACTTGCTCAGTTGTGTCTGACTCTTTGTGATCCAACGGACTATAGCCCGCCAGGCTCCTCTGTCCATGGGATTTCCTAGGCAAGAATACTGAACTGGGTTGCCATTTCCTTCTCCAGTGGATTAACATTTACACACTGCTATATATAAAACAGATAACCTACAGGTACCTACTATATAGTATAGGAAACTATACTCAGTATTTTGTAATAACCTATAAGGGAGAAGAATCTGAATATATATATATATATATATATATATATATATATATATATATATATATATATATGTATGCTGAATTACTTTGCTGTACATCTGAAACTAACACAATATTGTAAATCAACTATACTTCAATAAATTTGTTAATTAACTAATTTAAATAAATAAAAATTAAAGGTCCAAATGATATCTAAAATCAATCCCCAAAGGAAAAACTAGAGAGAATGAAAGGAGAGGCAATTTTGAAAGAGAATGATTGAGAATTTTCCAGATTTGTTAAATGACATGAGTCTTTAGATTCAGGAGGCATGAATCTTAAGTAGAATGAACAAAAAATTATCTACTTTCTAGATATCTAGAATGTCTGACAGTTACATGGTGCTTATCATGTGACAGATGCTGTTTTAAGTTTTTACCATATATTAACCCTTATATTCGGAGAAGGCGATGGCACCCCACTCTAGTACTCTTGCCTGGAAAATCCCATGGACGGAGGAGCCTGGTGGGCTGCAGTCCATGGGGTCACGAAGAGTCAGACATGACTGAGCAACTTCCCTTTCACTTTTCACTTTCATGCATTGGAGAAGGAAATGGCAACCCACTCCAGTGTTCTTGCCTGGAGAATCCCAAGGATGGGGGAGCCTGGTGGAGTCTGACATGACTGAAGTGACTTAGCAGTAGCAGCAACCCTTAGATTTCTCATGCCAGCTCAATAAATCAGGAACTAATTTTATCACAGTTTTGGGGATGAAGAAACTTAAGACTCACAGGGGAAGTGATTTGCCAAGGTCACAAAACTAGTAAGTGGATGAGCCAGGACTTACACGCTATACTGTCTGGCTGCAGAGTCCTAAAGCTATACATAGTGTAGCTCAACAAAATAAACTAAATATAAGTCAGGAACTATCTTTCACTTGTTCACTGCTGAATCCCTAGCACCCAGTATAATGACTGGCACATAATATACACTCAATAAATATTCATTGCATTAATAAAGGAATAAATAAGTGAATAAACATTGATTTGCAGTGACTGTCCAGTGTGGCTGCATGGACCAAATTGTCCCATTACCAACTGGCTACCTAGTAATGGTGAAATTTGTTATACGTAGGGCCAGTTTGTTTGAAGTGATGCCAGGCATCTTGGCAATTAGAGTCATGCATTAATATCCTCGCCCACAATACTAGCTTTGCCCTGTGACTTTGGTGATCTGTTAAAATGGTTCTGAGTCCCAGCTCCAAATTGCAGCTGAACCCTAGATGCCACCTGCTAACCTTTGTGACTGTTTGGAGCCCAGAGTCGGCAGGAGCCTGGGTGGAGAGAATCCCAATTATGATTTTAAAAATCCGTGTGATTATCCATCCAGATATGGATCTGTAACACAAAGACATCAAGAAGCAGCTGGAAACTCTCCATAGCCTGCATGTTCTCTGGGGAACTGCCTGATCATGTGATCACAGAACATATGGATTCTTAGCAGAATGAAATAATCAACATGCTTATAACATAAAAGCGTCTGAGAAGCAGTAAGAAGCCATCTGTCTCTCAGTTATGAGACCAAACTCAGGGCTAGTATTAGGCCTCTTGTGCGTTACAGCTCCATTTTACTCTTAATTCCAAACAGATTTCTATTAAAACAGACTCCTAAAAAAGCCTAACAGCCTAAGTGGGTAATCACTCTCTGAAAAATGCAATCTCTCTGCCTTCACTCTGGGGCCCTTATGTGGCATTAAACAATTTTTACAGTTTTAAGAGAATGAGTTTTCACTTAAAAGATGGCAGAGACTGCCTTGCCTGTCTCATGCCTCAGAATACTGAGCCACATCTACAATCTAATCATTGGAATTCTTAGGCTGATAATGCAACTTGCTAGAACTGAAGTGCTAGTCAGTGTTTAATATGATGATACCTACTCAGGACCCCTGGTCTGAACACTTCACTTGAAGTGATAGGTCTCTTCAGTGAAGTAATTAGTAAAAGGCTAATTCAATAATGCAGTTGGCTTTGTTAATTTCTTCCTACACTGGACAAACCAGCTTTTTTTTTTCGAATTGTTTGCCTCAACCAGTTGTTTTAGCATTCTGTATTGAATAATCGCTGTAATAAAATCTGTCTACAAACCAGTGCAAACCAGTGCAAACTGCTGAATGACAACAGGCATGACCCTATGCAAACATTGACATTCTGTTGTTCTTTCTTGCTCAGAAATAGAAGGATTTGGCCATTCAATCATGATAAAAGATAATGAAAGTATAAATTGTTAACAGAAATGTTGTCAACACATACCATTTCCTGCACTGAAATGTAACTATTGGTCAAGGGTGTAGTTACCTAAGAAATCTGTGATGTGGGAGACAAATTGGTAATAATATACTCATCTTTTATCAAACAACAAGACTTCAGCTAGGTTTGGGCATGATTAGTAAATGCTCCTTTTGCTCTGAATAAACCTTCCAATTTGCACCCATCACCACATCATTTGTGTGTTTGAATCAAGGTCTTCTGCCTTCATTAGTGTCATTAATGCCTGTCAGCAAATGATAATTTGTGGGAGAATTTCACAAATTTATCTGCATTCCCAGAGTGGAGACCCAAACCCAGTCAGTATTCTTGCATGACAGCAGCTGTAACAAATGGCCATCCTTCCCAGGAGAAGTGTAAACAGGTCGCTAATTAATGCATTTACTGTTAGCCTCTGTTTAGTCTTCAGTCACAGCATATTCATTCATTATGTCGGGACACCAAGTACAATGTTGTTATGGAAATGAGGTATTTGTACAGTCTCCTTAGATTCACATGACAGATTGAGTTATCTACCTGTTTTTCTCTCGGCCCTTTCCCAGATATCAGAGAGTGTACAAATGACCTTGGAGAAGGTCCTACTTTATTACCAGCCTTCTCATGTAAATTGCATAATGGGTTGACAGTTTACTTAAATACATGCAATGAAAATCAGCTCTTGGTGTGTGTGTAGAGGTGGAGGATAAAGTTGGAGGGTATTAAAGAGGAAAAAGGAAAGTAAATTCTAACTTTTAGGAGATGTGATATGATGGCAGGGCGTTGAAATCAAAGTTAGAGGTGGAGTGGGACAATGAGAGGTTTGTTGCTGCTGAAAGACTGAAATACAGACTGATGGTCAGTCCCGTTCCCTCACAGCCACAAAATGATTGACAGTTCTGAAAGGAAGATATAGTTAGAACAAACTTCTCTTTCTTCCAGCTGGCAATTCTAAATTCCCTAAATCCTTAGATAAAAGCTTCAAATAAAGAGTAGGGGCATCAAGGAAGCCTAATTATGCCTCATTTATTGGCCATATAGGCTGCATGTTGACCATAAATAACAATTCTTATCATAAGTCAGGGCTTCCCTGGTGGCTTTGGTGGTAAAGAATCCATCTGCCAATTCAGGAGATGCGGGTTCAATCCCTGAGCTGGAGGGATCTGGAGGGATCCCCTCCCTGAAGAAGGAAATGGTAACCCACTCCAGTATTCTTGCCTGGGAAATCCCACGGACAGAGGAGCCTGGTGGGCTATAGTTCATAGGGTCACAAAAAGTCAGACACAACTGAAGCAACTGAGAACATATGCACGCATACATAAAGTAATCAGCAAGGACCTACTGTATAGCACAGGGAACTCTACCCAACACTCTAATAACCTATATGGGAAAAGAATCAGGAAAAGAATATGTGTGTGTATGTGTGTGTGTGTGTGTGTGTAACTGAACCACTTTGCTGTACACCTGAAACTAGCACAACAGTGTAAATCGTCTATACTGTAATATAAAATAAAAATTAAATAAAAAGTTAAAGAAGTAGATGAGGGCAAGACAAACTGGAGTCTTATTTGTCATACTAAGAGGTTTTGGACTTTTTCAGGAAATGGTTAATGGAAGCATGACATAGCCAGATTGGGTGTTTTAGACATGACCTTTGTGGCCATGTGGAGGATGGACTGGAGTAGGGAGAGACTGAGAGCAAAGAGAGTGGTCAGAAGCTTGACGGAGTAACCCGAGCAAGTGATAAGTAGGGCCTGAACTAAAACAGAAACATTAAAGATGGAAAAGTGGTTTGAATTTAAGGGATATTTGACATCAGTTAACAGAACTAGTGACTAAGTAAATGTGGGAGTGAGGGTAGTGGGAATTAAGAGTCAAGATGTCCTTATGGTGGTTCCCTTACTTTCAGAGATGCTTGAGAGCTATGGTACTATGGTATGTAGTTATGAATGTGCAAATGGAGAAACTGATGCATAGGGATTGCATAATTTGTCAAAGTCAAGTCAGGATTAATAACTGTCAGGATATTAGCTCCTTTAATAGGCCAACTTCTTTCCTTAAGCTGCCTTTCTAGGCTTATGAGGGAAACTTCTTTTTCTTAAGGTTATAGACCTAAATCTGAATTTACAGATTTGAAATGGGAAATGCTTCTGTTATTTGGTCTTTTCTGTTATTCTCTTCTTTCAGAATAAGGCCATTTTTTCACATTTTCTATTTTAGCCACATCTGCATGATGACCACACATAGAATTTGATCGAGATGGATTCAGCCAGTGAAGTGGAAAGTGCAGTGGTTGGGAGTCGGGGACTATACAGTCTAATCCTAGTTCTTTCACTAAGTAGGTGCTTCAGTTTAGGAGGTCAGTTAACCCATCTGGGCCTCAGTAGTCTCATCTCTAATGTAATAAGCAAGCCTTAATATTTGGTTTATTTTTGTCTCTATGATTCATTCTGTGATCTGTGTGATGTAATGCTAAATAACTTGCTAGAAAAATATTCACCCACCAAATCATCCATCCAAGAAAACAGCCCTGTTGTTTTACTGAAATGACCCAAACATCCAGTGATTTGGTTGATGGCAATTCAGAGTTGAAGTATTACATTACTGTGATATAGAAGCCCTTTCCCAGTTTTCAATTCTTTTTTTTTTTTTTATGGTAATCTATGTTTTATTTTCTTCAAGGTATATAAGCAAACCCAAAAGATTTTAAATCATCTTTCTTTATCACAAATATTTTGGGATCAATGTCTGGATTCTCCATTCTATTACATTAATAAGTTTGCCATCCCTATACACATTTCTTTTCTTTTTTTTTTTTCATTGACTTTTTTTTTTTAAATTTTACTTTACAATACTGTATTGGTTTTGCCATACATTGACATGAATCCACCACGGGTGTACACGCGTTCCCAAACTTGAACCCCCCTCCCACCTCCCTCCCCATAACATCTCTCTGGGTCATCACCGTGCACCAGCCCCAAGCATGCTGTATCCTGTGTCAGACATAGACTGGCGATTCGATTCTACATGATAGTATACCTGTTACAATGCCATTCTCCCAAATCATCCCACCCTCTCCCTCTCCCTCTGAGTCCAAAAGTCCGTTATACACATCTGTGTCTCCTTTGCTTTCCTGCATACAGGGTCGTCATTGCCATCTTTCTAAATTCCATATATATGTGTTAGTATACTGTATTGGTGTTTTTCTTTCTGGCTTACTTCACTCCGTATAATCAGCTCCAGTTTCATCCATCTCAACAGAACTGATTCAAATGAATTCTTTTTAACGGCTGAGTAATACTCCATTGTGTATATGTACCACCGCTTTCTTATCCATTCATCTGCTGATGGACATCTAGGTTGCTTCCGTGTCCTGGCTATTATAAACAGTGCTGCGATGAACATTGGGGTACACGTGTCTCTTTCAATTCTGGTTTCCTCTGTGTGTATGCCCAGCAGTGGGATTGCTGGGTCATAAGGTAGTTCTATTTGCAATTTTTTTTAAGTTTATTTTTTATTTATTTATTTTTTTTAATTTTAAAATCTTTAATTCTTACATGTGTTCCCAAACATGAACCCCCCTCCCACCTCCCTCCCCATAACATCTCTGTGGGTCATCCCCATGCACCAGCCCCAAGCATGCTGTATCCTGCGTCAGACATAGACTGGCGATTCAATTCTTACATGATAGTATACATGATAGAATGCCATTCTCCCAAATCATCCCACCCTCTCCCTCTCCCTCTGAGTCCAAAAGTCCATTATACGCCGCTGTGTCTTTTTTCCTGTCTTGCATACAGGGTCGTCATTGCCATCTTTTTAAATTCCATATATATGTGTTAGTATACTGTATTGGTGTTTTTCTTTCTGGCTTACTTCACTCTGTATAATCGGCTCCAGTTTCATCCATCTCAACAGAACTGATTCAAATGAATTCTTTTTAACGGCTGAGTAATACTCCATTGTGTATATGTACCACCGCTTTCTTATCCATTCATCTGCTGATGGACATCTAGGTTGTTTCCATGTCCTGGCTATTATAAACAGTGCTGCGATGAACATTGGGGTACACGTGTCTCTTTCAATTCTGGTTTCCTTGGTGTGTATGCCCCGCAGTGGGATTGCTGGGTCATAAGGTAGTTCTATTTCCAGTTTTTTAAGGAATCTCCACACTGTTCTCCATAGTGGCTGTACTAGTTTGCATTCCCACCAACAGTGTAGGAGGGTTCCCTTTTCTCCACACCCTCTCCAGCATTTATTGCTTGCAGATTTTTGGATCGCAGACATTCTGACTGGTGTGAAGTGGTACCTCATTGTGGTTTTGATTTGCATTTCTCTAATAATGAGCCAAAAGCTGGTTCTTTGAAAGGATAAATAAAATTGACAAACCATTAGCCAGACTCATCAAGAAGCAAAGAGAGAAAAATCAAATCAATAAAATTAGAAATGAAAATGGAGAGATCACAACAGACAACACAGAAATACAAAGGATCATAAGAGACTACTATCAGCAGTTATATGCCAATAAAATGGACAATGTGGAAGAAAATGGACAAATTCTTAGAAAAGTACAATTTTCCAAAACTGAACCAGGAATAAATAGAAAATCTTAACAGACCCATCAATTCTTTTTTAAAAATTATTTATTTATTTGGCTGCATCAGGTCTTGGTTTCAGCACTCTGGATCTTTCATTGTGGCATGCAGGCTTCTTTAGTTGAGGTGTGTGGGCTCAGTAGTTGTGGCACATGGTCTTAGTTGCCCTGTGGCATGTGAGATCTTAGTTCTCCATCAGGGATTGAACCCACATTCCCTACATTGGAAGGTGGATTCTTAAGTGGACCACCAGGGAAGTCCCCCAGTTTTCAATTTTTAATCCCAATTTCTATCTCCAGATTCAACCTGCTACCTTTTTGTTATTGACTAATGATTGAACACTGGAAGGTTATTAAGAAGAAATGTGTGGATTGGCCTAGATCCCTGTGCTCCCTCCAGTCAGCTGCTCCAGTCAGCAGAAGGGTAAAGAAAGCTAAAATAGTATGAGCTACCCACTGGCTACTTGTAGACAGAGACTTGGTGCCATTTCCCCAGTTTTAGACAACTTTCTTCCTGTTGTATCAGGGACAAAAATGGTGCCAAACCCTAATCACCCAGGTGCTTTTGAGATTGTTGCTTCCTTCTTTGGGTCTTGGTTTCTCTATCCATATAAGAAAGACAGTGATACGTCTGCTCTTTGTTACACTGACAAGGTTATGATGTTGAATGAGATCATATGAAGAAATGAGAGCTGAAAACAGAATGGTAAATGGATTTCAACCCTGTGTGCCCTGGTTGTCTGGGCTCAGCTGGAAAGAGTAATCGCAGAGGGGATAGGATGGGAAGTGACTGAGCACAGCTCTGGTGCCAGTAGTAGTGTAGGTAAGTTATTGGAAGTGAGCAAGCTTCAGGGGCTCTGGGAGCCCAAAGACAAAGGGTGCTTAGCCTGGTCCCCTTTATCCTCTCCCTCCTAAATTGCAGTTCAGTTCAATCACCACATAGCATTTTGCCCTCAGAGTTGGGCACTGTGTGAAGAAGCTAGTTTTAACTGCGTAGCTTCCTCTGGTCAATTGGGAAGACTCTCAACAGGGTTGTTAGAAAAAGGAACTATAGTTTTTTTGGGGAGTGTTGGGCAGTCTACAGGGAACTAGTCAGAGCACCTCTTCCCCTTTGGCTCAGAGTAAGGGCAGCAACGGTGTTAGGGATTTGCTGCCCCTATGGTCTCCCCTGGAGAAGGCAGTGGCACCCCACTCCAGTACTCTTGCCTGGGAAATCCCATGGATGGAGGAGCCTGGAAGGCTCTAGTCCATGAGGTCGCTGAGGGTCGGACATGACTGAGTGAGTTCACTTTCCTTTTTCACTTCCATGCATTGGAGAAGGAAATGGCAACCCACTCCAGTTCTTGCCTGGAGAATCCCAGGGACAGGGGAGCCTGGTGGGCTGCCATCTATGGGGTCGCACAGAGTTGGACGTGACTGAAGTGACTTTGCAGCAGCAGCAGCAGCAGCATGGTATCCCCATGAGAGAGAGAGACAAATTTAATGTGGTAGACGGTGGTTTAGGAAGGAGAACTCCAAAAGAGTTTGCAAGTGAAAAGCCATACCTGTTTGATCTAGGGCATAAAGGCTGAATGCATGAGGCCTATGAAGCCTGAGGACCAGTCTACACAGGAAAGCACACTTTCAGGACAGTAAGGAGAGAAGGGTGTTTTTTTTAAAGAAACTTTTAATGAAGTATAATATACATACAGAGGAGCAGAGGAGTGTACTTGTCATAGGTATACAGCCTGGTAAAATTTCATGAACTGAAAACAAGCAGTAAGAGTTACTGTTTTGTATTCATAGAATGCTCTTTGGGGGCCATACTGAGTCAAATGACTAAATTCATCCTAGTATTCCTCATTGTGGGGGGTTCCCAGGTGGTATGGTGGTAAAGAATCTGCCTGTAATATAGGAGGCATGGGTTCAATCCCTGGGTTGGGAAGATCCCCTCGAGAGCGACATGGCAGCCCACTCCAGTATTGTTGCCTGGAGAATCCCATGAACAGAGGAGCCTGGGGAGTTACAGTCCACAGAGTTGCAAAGAATTGGATAAGACTGAGCATGCGTGCGCGGGTGCGCGCGCGCGCGCACACACACACACACACACACACACACACACACACACTCCTCATTGTGGAGTGCTATGGCTGGCCTTTGAGTGTTGGGGTGTTATACAGTTGAAATTAAAGTGGAATTTGGTGCCTGAAAACCAGGGTGCAGATTCTGGATCCACTGCAGTGTTGCTTTGTGACCTTGGGCAAGTCTTTTCTCAGAGTCTTAATTTCCTTGTCTGTAAAATACTGTTAATGACAATCCATATGTTATTGAAGGGGTCAAATGTAGTTAAAGTTGTGAAAGCACCTTTGAAAAGTTGCAAGTGTCATTTTCCCAGTACCTAGCACAGTACCTGCCACCTTGTAGGTTTTTGAATGAGTAGCATATGATAAGTCTCAGAAAAGTTTGCCAACCTTATTAAAAGTAATTCAACTCAGTGTATACCTAAGGCTGTCATTAAGGCAATTTCTTCAAGAATATTAAGGTCAATTCAATCACTTTGGATCTTTCAGTTTTAGATTCCTCCTTGCTTAAAGGAAAGGAGATTTATTCAGTGGGAATAATAATAAAAACATAGTAAGACCAGATCGTAGAATCCCATGGTGCTATGGTGGGACTATAGTTTTAGAAGGCAGGACATGTTTTTCTTTTTGCTTTATAGTATTTCCCTGTGGCCCCTGATGCTTCTCTGTAATACTTTGCAGTATAATATTTAGGTAGTTGTTAGGTCCTTCTGTCTCCATTGAGACAAGGGTAGATTTGTGAGTGTGCTAGTTATTCCAAGTGGCTAACCACAGCAGAAAGTTTAGCCAACATTTTTTCTCTCTCTCTTTTTTGCAGTTAAGAAGTCTTGAAAAAGCCTGCTGTACTGCATGAATTGTATGGAATTCACTTTGTAAAATATCTTCCTTCCTGAATTTAGTTTATTTTGCCTTAGGGAGAGTGTGATTTGTTTATAGGAATTATTGCTTCTTGCCTGGAAATACTCTTTTGGTCAAATGAAGCTGTTTGCATATAGGAGTATTTCCAAGCCTCACTGCCCCTCCAAGCTCCTGCATGAAGATGTTCAGTAGAACAAAGGCAAATGAGAAATGTGCTTGACTAAGAACTGCCCCAGCATGCAAGCTACTGTTGAGCCTGGAAAACCTTTCCCTCATTAGAGTAAAGCAATGGACTGAAGCCACAGTCCCCCATTGGTTCTCCATCAAGCTGAGCTTATTCTGGCCACGAGAAAGTGGCCTACTTATGACGGTGCTTGGCACAAGCAAAGCAAGAGAGAGAATGTAGGACAATTTCTCTCTATGACAAATTCCTCTGAAAGTGGGAAGCTGACAGCAGGTGATGCCATCAAAACAGGCTTTGGCTTTCAAAGCCAGCGCTTCATCTCCTGGCCCAATACCTCTCTTTGCCTTCTCCTGAGCTTCCCTTGATATTTCCACTAGAAGCAGAACAAGTATGGCTCTGTCAGATCCCAATTGCCCTTCCCTTGAACTTGAATATAGGCTGGCTGAGTTTGGGAAAGTGAAGTTCAAGGCTCTGGGAGCTTTGATAAAAAATTTTTAAAGCAGAGTCAAATCTCTAATATTAATGCCAGTAATTTCAAATTTGTAATAACTCAGAGGGCTGGCCTGAAAGTTACCTTTGTTCAGCAATGTATTCAAAAAGAACTTTGTTACAGAAGCTGTTAAAGATGGGCAAAAATCGTGAGAATAGTATAATGAACCTCCATGTACCATCACCCAACTTCAACATTTATTACCATTTTCCCAGTATTAACGAAACAGTTCTTCATGCAGAGTTTCATCTTGATTTCATAGAGGACTGTTTAATGCTCTTACGACTTTAAACTGTCTTTGTGCTTGTGCTCAGTTGGTAAGTCGTGTCTGACTCTTTGCGACCCCACAGACTGTAGCCCACAAGGCTTCTCTGTCCATGGGGATTTTCCAGGCAAGAATATTGGAGTGAGTTGCCATTTCCTCCTCCACACTATCCTCCCCACCCAGGAATTGAACTCATATCTTCTGCACTGGCAGGCAGATTCTTTACCACTGAGCCACCTGGGAAGCCCTGAAACTATCTTAAGAAACAGTAAATACCTTAGTTCAGAAGGTCCTCCTTTACATAGCAGTAACTAATCTATCAATTACAAGTAATTCCTAATTGTTCTTCACATAGGTCTGTCAGAGTCATTCTGGTATGCTTCCTTAAAGCATTTTGAGCCCAGGTTGAGTTTTTTGTTTTTTTGAGAATAATAAAACTGTTTCTTTTTTTGCATTTGGATTTTGCCCTGGTTCACACTGACCTTATTCTTACCATCTTCCCTAGATAATAGCCATTACCAAAGAGGGCTGATTTAAGGAAGAAGGTATTTGCAGCCCTGAGTTTGTATAATAGCTGAGCTCTTCTTGTGGAGGCACAAAATCACTTAAGGCCAGCATTTCAGGCTGGATCACAGGAGGCCGTTGGCTTTTTTGTCCATGAATAAACAAAGAGGAGTGTGAATGGGGCCTAAATGAGATAGTGATTGTCCATTAGCCTCCAGGAAAGGACTGAGTCAGACTGTCCAAAGGGCATAAAATCAGTCTGGGTTGTTGGAGTGGATGATTCCCTTCCAAGCTGCATAGATTAACAACATTATTATTTCTCTGCCATCAACCAGGCTTATTATGCTTTGTGTGAAGCAAGGCTAATATGCTTGAAAGCACTTGAAAGTGCTTGAAGCTTGGCAAGCTGCTAAAAATGTATACACAACCTGATATAAGTGCTTGGTCTGTCTGAGGCCTATCTCTGGGTGCTTCAGAGCTATTAACTCTTTGCCTGCAGAAGAAAAAATGTCACCTCCCATCTTTTGCTTCATTAGCTGAGCAGCAGAAATAAACTAGGCAAACAAAGTATTTGATCAATTCATTTGATTAATCCAGAGCTCCTCTCTCCCTGACTAGCCCAGGCTGCTGTATCTCATGTGTAATAGTATCAGTTGCCTGCATAAAGGATGAGAGAACTGTGGTGTCCCTCCATCCTTCTGGAAGGAGGAACTTTGGGTTAATCACTTGACTGTGAAACCCATCTACAAATCTTGGGGGGAAAGTCTTCTTCCCACGGGCCCTGGCTATGATGGGATATATAATTGGTATCTCTGGGGTCTGAATTAGTGTGGCTGCAAATCAATTAAGCTCAACACTTTCAAAACCATTTTTTCTCATGCAGGTGAAAAAGAATCCTAGGTGTGATGTGAGTTTCAAGGAAAAAAAAAAGCATCTGTGCAAATTGCATCTTGGAGGGTCCTCTATGACCATTATTTTGTGGGGACAAATTATTCTCTCATTGCTCCCTACCCTCTCATCTTTTCCCTTGTTTTATACTGGCTGAATGTGGAAATAGGACAAGGGTATCAATAAGAGGCATATTATTCCTTTCTGTTTGAATGTGTAAGTCTTGAGATAAGAGCTACGCTCAACCGGAATGCTTGCAGGTTTCTTTCTTTTTTTGAACAAGTTTGACTAGTAAAGACTGTTGGACTCAAAGTAATGTTTTATAGCATCTCTCTGTTCGGATTTCTTTTTTGGTTGGTAAGAAGTAGATTTGCTTGGGCTTCCCTGGTGACTCAGACGGCAAAGAATCTGCCTGCAATGTGGGAGACCTGGGTTCGGTCTCTGGATCAAGAAGATTCCCTGGAGGAGACTCACTCCAGTATTCTTGCTTGGAGAATCCCATGGACAGAGGAGCCTGGCAGGCTACAGTCCATGGGGCTGCACAGAGTCAGACATGATTGAAGCAACTAAGCAGCAGCAGCAGATTTATTTAGAAAGAAACACATTCTACTGTTAGAGTGTGGGCCATCTCAGAAGGCAAGAGGCCCCGAAATGTGGCCTGGTTAGTTTTTATAGGTTGGGTAATTTCATAGGCTAATGAGTGGGAGGATTACTCCAATTATTTCAGGGAAGGGGTGGGGCTTTCTAGGGATTGGGCCACAGCCCACTCTTTGACCTTTTATGGTTGGCCTCAGACACTGGTAAGTATATCATTTAGCATGCTGATGTAGTACAATGAGTGTATAATGAGGCTCAAAGTCGACTGGAAGTTGAATCTTCTGCCATCCTTGGACCCAGTTGTTTCTAATCAGTCTCTGTCATGTCCTATGGCCATGTCATTCTTTAAAAGGTTGTACCCTGCCCCCTTCCCTCCTGTTTCATTCCGCCCTTAAATATTTTACTCCCATATTCTTATGGGAAACAGTGCCAGTGGTCTCTCTTCTGCAAAAGCTTTAAGGCTGAGTAGGGGCGTCAACCCTGCCTGTCAGTGAATAAGAATCTCTGGATGCCTGATCTGAGGACTTCAAGTGCAGGAAAGCTCCTTGTTTGAGTTGGTATGGACTGAAATCCTTGCATAGATATCATCTTGATGTGGAACTGCTGTACGTTCAGGTTTCTTAATGGGTTTTCTCATTTTAATGTGGCAATTGTTCCCCATCTTCAAAAGATATTTTTAGGTACCCAGGCCCAGTCACTTCTTATTTCAGGGGCTGAAAGGGAGAGGAAAAACATATTGGGAATGTGATGGTCCTGTGCTTTTATTTTTCAGGTCTGAAATTCTCTTCTAGTTCTTTCTCTCCATTTCTGACAATCTCCAAAGGGTGGCTGGGACCTACGAGAGGAAGATTGGGTCAAGCCTCATTCTTCTACTTCTTTGCCCAAGTCAAGTGCTGCCTGTAGACCACAAGGTGCCTTCTGCTCCTCCCCCAGTGCTGTACAGGATGAATCAGCATTTCCCCATCCATCCCACTGTGTGATACAGCCCCTCTGAAGTGAGAGAGACTTTTGGGAGTTGCACTTGTAAATTCATGTTCTAGAGGGGCCTCGATGCATCAGTGTACATTCAGTTCAGTTGTTCAGTCGTGTCTGACTCTTTGTGACCCCATGAATCATAGCATGCCAGACCTCCCTGTCCACCACCAACTCCCAGAGTTTATTCAAACTCACGTTCATCTAGACGATGATGCCATCCAGCCACTTCATCCTCTGTCATCCCCTTCTCCTCCTGCCCCCAATCCGTCCCAGCATCAGAGTCTTTTCCAATGAGTCAACTCTTCACATGAGGTGGCCAAAGTACTGGAGTTTCAGCTTCAGCATCAGTCCTTCCAATGAACACCCAGGACTGATCTCTTTTACGATGGACTGGTTGGACCTCCTTGCAGTTCAAGGGACTCACAAGAGTCTTCTCCAACACCAGAGTTCAAAAGCATCAATTTTTCAGCACTCAGCTTTCTTCACAGTCCAACTCTCACATCCATACATGTTCAGTTCAGTTCAGTCGCTCAGTCATGTCTGACTCTTTGCGACCCCATGAATCGCAGCACGCCAGGCCTCCCTGTCCATCACCATCTCCCAGAGTTCACTCAGACTCACGTCCATCGAGTCCGTGATGCCATCCAGCCATCTCATCCTGGGTCATCCCCTTCTCCTCCTGCCCCCAATCCCTCCCAGCATCAGAGTCTTTTCCAATGAGTCAACTCTTCGCATGAGGTGGCCAAAGTACTGGAGCTTCAGCTTCAGCATCATTCCTTCCAAAGAAATCCCAGGGCTGATCTCCTTCAGAATGGACTGGTTGGATCTCCTTGCAGTCCAAGGGACTCTCAAGAGTCTTCTCCAACACCACAGTTCAAAAGCATCAATTCTTCGGCGCTCAGCCTTCTTCACAGTCCAACTCTCACATCCATACATGATCACTGGAAAAACCATAGCCTTGACTAGACGGACCTTAGTCGGCAAAGTAATGTCTCTGCTTTTGAATATGCTATCTAGGTTGGTCATAACTTTTCTTCCGAGGAGTAAGCGTCTTTTAATTTCATGGCTGCAGTCACCATCTGCAGTGCTTTTGGAGCCCCCCAAAATAAAGTCTGACACTGTTTCCACTGTTTCCCCATCTATTTCCCATGAAGTGATGGGACCGGATGCCATGCTCTTCGTTTTCTGAATGTTGAGCTTTAAGCCAACTTTTTCGCTCTCCTCTTTCACTTTCTTTTTAGCTTTTTAGCTCCTCTTCACTTTCTGCCATAAGGGTGGTGTCATCTGCATATCTGAGGTTATTGATATTTCTCCCAGCAATCTTGATTCCAGCTTGTGTTTCTTCCAGTCCAGCGTTTCTCATGATGTACTCTGCATAGAAGTTAAATAAGCAGGGTGACAATATACAGCCTTGACGTACTCCTTTTCCTATTTGGAACCAGTCTGTTGTTCCATGTCCAGTTCTAACTGTTGCTTCCTGACCTGCATACAGATTTCTCAAGAGGCAAGTTAGGTGGTCTGGTATTCCCATCTCTTTCAGAATTTTCCACAGTTTATTGTGATCCACACAGTCAAAGGCTTTGGCATAGTCAGGAAAGCAGAAATAGATGTTTTTCTGGAACTCTCTTGCTTTTTCCATGATCCAGCGGATGTTGGCAATTTGATCTCTGGTTCCTCTGCCTTTTCTAAAATCAGCTTGAACATCTGGAACTTCACAGTTCACATATTGCTGAAGCCTGGCTTGGAGAATTTTGAGCATTACTTTACTAGCATGTGAGATGAGTGCGATTGTGCTGTAGTTTGAGCATTCTTTGGCATTGCCTTTCTTTGGGATTGGAATGAAAACTGACCTTTTTCAGTCCTGTGGCCACTGCTGAGTTTTCCAATTTTGCTGGCATATTGAGTGCAGCACTTTCACAGCATCATCTTTCAGGATTTGAAATAGCTCAACTGGAATTCCATCACCTCCACTAGCTTTGTTCGTAGTGAAGGCCCACTTGACTTCAGATTCCAGGATGTCTGGCTCTAGGTGAGTGATCACACCATTGTGATTATCTTGGTCATGAAGATCTTTTTCGTACAGGTCTTCTGTGTATTGTTGTCACCTCTTCTTAATATCTTCTGCTTCTGTTAGGTCCATACCATTTCTGTCCTTTATCGCGCCCATCTTTGCATGAAATGTTCCCTTGGTATCTCTAATTTTCTTGAAGAGATCTCTAGTCTTTCCCATTCTGTTGTTTTTCTCTGTTTCTTTGCATTGATTGCTGAGGAAGGCTTTCTTATCTCTCCTTGCTATTCTTTGGAACTCTGCATTCAGATGCTTATATCTTTCCTTTTTGCCTTTGCTTTTCGCCTCTCTTCTTTTCACAGCTATTTGTAAGTCCCCCTCAGACAGCCATTTTGCTGTTTTGCATTTCTTTTCCTTGGGGATGGTCTTGATCCCTGTCTCCTGTACAATGTCATGAACCTCCATCCATAGTTCATCAGGCACTCTGTCTATCAGATCTAGTCCCTTAAATCTATTTCTCACTTCCTCTGTATAATCATTATGTATTCGATTTAGGTCATACCTGAATGGTCTAGTGGCTTTCCCTACTTTCTTCAATTTAAGTCTAAATTTGGCAATAAGGAGTTCATGATCTGAGCCACAGTGAGCTCCTGATCTTGTTTTTGCTGACTGTATAGAGCTTCTCCATCTTTGGCTGCAAAGAATATAATCAATCTGATTTTGGTGTTGACCATCTGGTGATGTCCATGTGTAGAGTCTTCTCTTGTGTTGTTGGAAGAGGGTGTTTGCTATGACCAGTGTGTTCTCTTGGTAAAACAGAGGGCAGCAGCCGAGAAGAGCTACCCCAGGCCAGTGTACATTAGCTGATATATAAACTGTTGGTGGTGGTGGAGGAGTACCCATAAAGGAAGGGATGTTTATTTAACCATCAGGGCCTCTCTCATTGCTTACACAGATGCTTTTGTAAAAGTAAATAAGGTTGCTCCCAAAGAGAGCAATCCAATACAGTTGTCTTGTTTTTTTTTTTTTTTTTCCCCAGCTGGAGGTAAGTATTGATATTTGTTTGTGTTGGGGGGTGTGGGATGAGGGGAGAATGTAAGGAAATCTTGAAGTTCCTTTAATGAAATCTCATGGACTTATTTTCCAGGGTTAGTTTTGGAGGGAGGATTTACATGTGGGGTGGGCCAGCTGGATCTTAGTGTCCTCAATTTTCTTTCTCTTAGGAGTTTTCTTACTCTTAGGATCTCTCTTGCTCTTACATTGACCTGCATCTTGGGTTCTCAGAAGTGGTTGAGGAGCCTGGATTGTTTCAGCACTCTCATTAACTACCCATTAGGCTTTGGGTAGTCTCCTTTTCCTTAGATGAGCAATCTGTAAAATTAAGGGGTTGACATAGATTAAAGATTTCTAAGTTTCCTCCAAGCATTCTGGGTCTCTAACTTTCTGGTTCTAAATTCCTGAGTCTTCTGATTATGTCCCATGGAGGGCATCATTGAGTCCCCAGAGATCGGTCCAACAGGTATTCTATATCATTCACTCAAACAATAAGGCCTTTTGAACTTGTTTTCTCTGTTTGGGGGCTGTAAGAGATAATGTGCATGCGTGCTAAGTCACTTCGGTTGTGTCTGACTGTATGCGACCCTGTGGACCGTAGCCTGCCAGGCTCCTCTGACCATGGGATTTCTCCAGGCAAGAATACTAGGGTGGGTTGCCATGCCCTCCTCCAGGGGATCTTCCTGAACCAGGGATCGAACCCATGTTTCTTATGTCTCCTGCATTGGCAAGTGACTCCTTTACCACTAGTGCCACCTGGGAAGCCCTGTAAGATATAATTTGTTGTTGTTTAGTCACTTAATCGTGTCTGACTCTTTGCGACCCCATGGACTGCAGCACAACAGCCTTCTCTGTCTTTCACCATCTCCAGCATCCAGCATAAGATTAGGGTGCGTGTTCAGTGAGTCTCTTCTAAAACACCCTCTCTGATTTGGCAAGCTGGCATTCCACAGTACCCACAGCTCCCTGCCGTGTCTTGCAGCTGTGGAAGTACTGATCACACGGTATTCTAGGAGCCAACTGACTTGCATTGCTGCTTCACTGCCTTGAGGCTAGGACTGTGTATTCCTTTGCTCTAGCAGTGACTGGCACAGAGGGGCTACAAAATGAATGTTTACTTACTGTATCAAAGACTTTATTGTTACAAAGGCTCAAATGATATGTAGAGACTCCTCCCTTGGGCCTTCCCTGCCAGTCCAGAGGTTTAGGATTCGCACTTCCAATGCCAGGAGTGGAGGTTTTGATCCTTGGTCAGGGAACTAAGATCCCACATGCTGCATGGCTCAAATAAAGAAAGGAAGAAAGGAAGGAAGAAAAGAAAATGTATGTTCTATTGAGTTATTGCAGATAGAACATAGTCTTAAAAAAGAGAAACCCCTACCTTCTACCTTGTGGGGCTCCTAGAAAAGTACCTTTTTCAGAATTTTGTGTGATATTTTGTCCTTGTCATTCATTTAAGCCCCATTATTTGAAAGCCCATTCTGTCTATACAGCACTCAGAGCATCCCTATGCAGAGATGAATCAGACAGATCCTGCCTTGTCAAGAAAGCTTTTATAGGTAAGGAACCACCAAATTAAAACCATGTCACTAGAAACTGAGCAAAATCTTAATGCAAATATGGGAGTTTTAATCCTAAATCAGACAGTTGAGAACTGTACGCACAAGATTTTCCACGTCTTCATTCTTTCCTCCCTGCCTCCCATTCCTGGCTGTTTTTTTCTGCATCTGCCCATGTCCTGTGTGTTTTCAACCTTTGGACTGGAAGCTACAGTGTTGCAGCCTCTAGGTACTTTAGCAGCCTGCAGCCCTTCTGCTGAGAACTGCAGTGTCAGCGCTCTTTGAGCACTGTTCATTTCAGACATCATCAAACTAAATTCTTGCCTAACAGTTGTCATGGAAACTTACTAGTAATGTCTTCCTTTTTCATTTTATAACTTTATTAGGCACTAGAGCTGATTAGTAAGTTTTTTTTCTTACAACAACAATGTTTACTTCGGCCCTGGGATCTTTTGGGAAATTGCTTTCAATGGTCACTACATAGCATTTGCTTTGGTAGATATGTCATTTATGCTTTGCTGTTGTTTTTTCCATCTTGTGAGACTGTGAAGTGAAATGAAAATTGCTCAGTTGTGTCTGACTCTTTGTGACTCCATGAACTATACAGTCTATGAAATTCTCCAGGCCAGAATACTGGAGTGGGTAGCCTTTCCATTTTCCAGGGGATCTTCCCAACACAGGGATCAAATCCAGGTCTCCCACATTGCAGGTGGATTCTTTACCAGATGAGCCACAAGGGAAGCCTAAGGATACTGGAGCGGGTAGCCTATCCCTTCTTCATTAGATCTTCCCAACCCAGGAATCAAACCATGGTCTCCTGCCTTGTAGGTGGATTCTTTACCAGCTAGCTATCAGGGAAGACTAGCTGACAATTATCCTAACAGATAATATTGCCAGTTCTACTTCTTGTTCCAAAGAATTGAACTATCCCCACTTAGACATGGTAAATGCTGGATTACTGTTGTCTTTGAAAAGGTTTGCCAAATATTTTAGGTATAGTATTATATTGGTTGGAATGAATGTTAGCTGCTGTAACAGATAAACCCTGAAATCCCAGTGACTTAAAAACATAAATTTTCATTCTTACTCATCGTATCACTTTTCTGAGTAATGAATCCAGGGACCCAGATTCCTTTCATAAGATGAAACTGCCATCTTATGTAGCACTCCCAAGGGTACTCTGGGGCTTATCTTCATTCCAGAGAGCTGTAAAGAGAAAACAACATGGGGGACATGAGGTTTCTTATCCATGAGGTTTTTCATGGATAAGAGGTTTCTTAATGGGTCAGGAATGGATATATTATATATCACTTTGATTCACATTCCATTGGGCAGAAGTCAATCATAAGAATACAACTACCTATAGAAGATATGGGCTTCCTTTCTGGCTCAGCTGGTAAAGAATCGGCCTGTAATGAGGGAGACCTGGGTTTAATCCCTGGGTTGGGAAGATCAAAGGCTACCCACTCCAGAATTCTGGCTGGGAGAATTCCATGGGCTGTATAAGTCCTTATGGCAAACATAGTCTAGATGTATGCCCAGGAATAAAAGGAAATGTATTTTCATGAGCACGTAATATTTACAACACATACCTCCAGGGAGGCCACTGGAAAGCTAAACCATTCCTTCCATACCTGACTTCCTCACTGGTGGAACAGAGTCACTGAGGAGCAGATATGTTGTTTCTCACTTCTGTCATCTTCTGAGATGTGCCCTTAGCTCTCAGGTGGATGGAGCTAGACCCCAACCTGACTGATTATAAAAGAATATTGAACCAGAAGTCAAGAATCGTTCACCACGTGCCATCTTAGGGAATGATAAATCTCTAAAGGAAATTATGCCACCTCCAGTTTTCCCTTTACCTTTTCATCACTGGTTTGCCTAGAGGTGAGGAAACTGGGATCTCTCTCAGGTTCTTGCTGAAAGGAGTCACCTAGTTGTGTTCTGAAGTATTAGTAACCACAGCCAGGACCTATAAGTGACATTATCAGAAATATTTACCAAGCCATTAACATGTACCAAGGACTTGCCAGTAGCCAGGGATATAGAGATAAATAAGATGGTCAAAAACAGCAATGAGACATCCTTTTTCTTTGATAATATTGGCAAAATGTAAAAGGTTGACCCACAGCAAGTGTTGGTAAGGATGCAGGGAAGTGACAACTCTTGAACAGAACTTTTGGGCATAAACATTGGTACAGCTAAAAACTCCCACACCCTACAATCCAGCAGTTCTATTAGGTCTCTCTCTCTTTTTAGAATTTTTTTGTGTAGACTGTTTTTAAAGTCTTTATTGAATTTGTTACAGTGTTGTTTCTGGCTTTTTATTTATTTATTTATTAATTTTTTTGGCCATGAGTCACATGGGATCTTAGCTTCCAGGCCAGGAATCAAACCTGCACCCCCTGCATTGGAAGGCAAAGTCTTAACTACTAGACAACAGGGATATTCCTAGGTCTTTCTCTCTGTATTTTAAATGTTTATTCATTTTGGCTATGTTGGGTCTTACTTGTGGCTCACAGGATCTTTGTTGTGGCATTCATATGGGATCTACTCCCAGATGAGGGATCGAATCCAGGTCCCTTGCACTGGGAGCATGGAGGCTTACCCACTGGACCACCAAGGAAATCTCCTAGCTCTCTTTTTAAAGTAACAAACATACACACCAAGGGATATGTAATAAAGCATATTTGTTGTGACTTTTTCTACTAGTAAAATCTTGGAAACAATCTAAATATTCGTCAACAGGGGAATGGTTAAATAAAATGAGGTACACCTATATAGTAGGTTATTATACATAAATTAAAAGGAATTAACCAGATATATGCATCAACATGAATATATTTCAAAACCATTTTGGAATGAAAGAAGGAAATGATAGAATGATGCATACAGTCACATGACATTTGAAATATGATGTGTAAACCAATACTATGTATTTTATATGGATACAGATACATCTGTAAATATATAAAAAGATTGGGGGAATGCATATCAAACTCATGTTAATATTTGGTTACCTTTGGAAAGGCAGGGGGTGAACAGCAGTGGGAGTGGAGAGAACATTTGGCTTGACCCATAATATTTTTTTTCTGAAAAGTAGACTATGTTTTCATAAATTATTGTATTGGTAAAAATTTTCTTTGGGATTTTCTGTAACATGTTATGGAAAAACTTGAATGATCATTTTGGCCAACCCAATATTTTTAAAGGAAATAAACAGAAATATATTAGAAGCAAAAGAGCCCAAATGTCAATAATGGTTACTTGTGGATGTTATAAAAGATAGATGATCATTGTATTATTTTTTGTCCTTTTTTTGATGTTTTAAAATGATCACCAACAACTAGAGAAACAACCACAAAATTCCACTGTCCATCACTTCAAAGAAGTTGCTCTCCAGTGGGGAAGACAGACAGGTAAACAAACATATAAACAGGTAGAGTTCAGGGTACTAAGAGAACAGAGGAGAGACTCCTAACTGAGACCTAGGAGTTCAATAAAAGATTCCCCAAGAAGCCAATGGTTTAGGCCTTGAAGAATCAGTCATCAGCTTTCTAAGTCAAGGAGCTGTGTTCTGTGGCTTTCCAGGCCAAAGAAAGTGTATAAGCAATGGAATGGAGATACAAAGCAGCATAATGTATGCATGCATGCATGCCTGCTGAGTCGCTTCAGTCGTGTCCAGCTCTTTGCGACCCCATGGACTGTAGCCCAACAGGCTCCTCTGTCCATGGTATTCTTCAGGCAAGAATACTGGAATGGTTTGCTGTGCCTTCCTCCAGGGAATCTTCCCAACCCAAGGATCGAAACTGTGCCTCTTAAGTCTCCTGCATTGGCAGGTGGGTTCTTTACTACTAGTGCCACCTGGGAAGCCCGAATAGTGTATGAGGAACTCCAGTTGGTTTTGTTTGTCTTGAGTATACATTGTCAGGTGGGGCAGGGGGAATGGTTGGAGATGAGGAAATACAGAGACACAAGGATTGGAAGGGCTTCCATAACAAGCTTGGACTTTTTCTTATTATAATTACTAACATTTACTGAACAGTTTGCCATGTGCTAGGTATTGTGTGAAGCTTTGTACATATATACCTTTTAATTTCCTTCATAGCCTGTAAGAGGTAGGTACTCTTAGTACCTCTATTTTAGAGAAAGAAAACAGAGGCTTACTGAAAGGATCTGGTCTGGGCAGTGAAATACTTTTTTGATTGATTACTTGAGATCTAGTTGTGGGGTTGAGTTTGCAAAAAAGCTAGTGATTCCCAAATGTTGTTGAGCTTCAAAATGACCCCAGGGAGCTTAATAAAACAGAGGCTCCTGGGCTCCAACCTATAGAATCTGATTCTACAGATTGTCTGGGATTACACTTTGAACAATCCCCGCACTATTGCCTTTCTTCCTTGAGAATGTTGGACCATTCATGTCCATTTTAAGCATAGCCACCTGGGGCAAAGCTCTAGTCAGGTGGCTCTAACTGTTCAGCCCTTGGCACTTGGTGTTTGCTTAGTATAAACACTTCTGAGAGGTCAGCATGTAGTCACTAAGCTCAGCCAGACCATAAATAAGAGGGATAAATTGTAGCTAAGTCATCAATTTTGAATTTTATAAGCAAATATATCAGGAATACAAATGATTACTTGGAGACCAAGGGGATCTGTGGGCAAGAGATTTTACAAATGGAATGCAGAGGACACAGTCTAATATTACTATTCTTACAACACAAAAAGCAGACACTTGAGCACTACAGCCTTGATTCAGAGAGATCCCACATTCATATTACTGCCCTGGTATAAACTCTCCTCTTTACCCATTTCTATTCTCTGGGCATTAAGAGTTTCTTTTGGGTCTTCTGAGAGAGTGTTTATTTCTGTCTCCTCTGTGACCAGAACAATAGGTGAAGGCAGAGAATTCATATTCACAGCTCTCCATTTCCTTATCCCTTAGACTTAGATGGATGGTTAATGGAGCCTTTGGAAATTGGAAATTAAAATCCTGTTGAATCACAGCAGCCTGTGATTCTCATAATGTTCCTGTATCCTTCCCTCTTTATTTTGAAGTGATAGCAATTTGAGAAGTTGGTGGAGAATGGCCTGTTTTACAATAGTATCATTCAACCCCTTTGCCCTTTTAGGGTCACATTCAAGATTATGTTAATATAGTACAGTTTTGAGGAAAGGAAAAGGTTGGCTCAAATACTTTGATCTAGAATGTGGGTTAAGGGTAAAATATTGTGTGACACCCATGAGTTTTTTTTAATGTGTTCTTTCACTTTTGTCCCCAGCATTGAAAATTCTGACTAAACAGTGTTTTTTCCTCATGAGCCTTTTAATAGTTCTTTTGTCAAAATAATATCTTCCTCCTGCTACCAAGATTACACCGCTTCACACTTTCCAGTTTTTTTTTTGTAAGTTCTGTGTCCCTTTCAGACCAAAATGTGTTCATAAGCTCTGTTTGTATAGCATCCATATGACTTGAGGTAAAACATCCAACTTTATGTGTTTCTCTGTCTGTTTATCCTCTCCTTTAGAGTCAACTTCTTTACTTTCCTGGTTCTTTCTTTTAAAGATTTTCTTGGTTGTAGAAATATTAGTATGGGCATTAAAATGGAGTCATTATAAGCTTCTTGTTATAAAATAAATAAATCCTGGGCATGTTACATACAGCATGGTGACCAGAGTATTGTGTTCTGGAAATTGCTAAGAGAGTAGATATTAAGAGTCTTCATCACAGGAAAACAATTTTTTTGCAAATATGTATGGTGATGGATGATGTTAACTAAATTGAAGGTGGCCATCATTTTGCAGTGTGTAAAATATTAAATCATTATATTGTACACCTGAAACTAATATAATGATCTATGACAATTGCACCTTAATAAAAATTATGGGGTCGTGAAGCTGATAGAACCTAAAAGATATCCTCTGACACAGTCCCTACATTCAGGCAGGTAAACATTTAATCTGCTCAGTTCAGTTCAGTTCAGTTCAGTTCAGTTCAGTCGCTTAGTCATGTCCGACTCTTTGTGACCCCATGAATTGCAGCACGCCAGGCCTCCCTGTCCATCACCAACTCCCAGAGTTCACTCAGACTCACGTCCATCGAGTCCGTGATGCCATCCAGCCATCTCATCCTCGGTCGTCTCCTTCTCCTCCTGCCCCCAATCCTTCCCAGCATCAGAGTCTTTTCCAGTGAGTCAACTCTTCGCATGAGGTGGCCAAAGTACTGGAGTTTCAGCTTTAGCATCATTCCTTCCAAAGAAATCCCAGGGCTGATCTCCTTCAGAATGGACTGGTTTGATCTCCTTGCAGTCCAAGGGACTCTCAAGAGTCTTCTTCAACACCACAGTTCAAAAGCATCAATTCTTCGGCACTCAGCCTTCTTCACAGTCCCAACTCTCACATCCATACATGATCACTGGAAAAACCATAGCCTTGACTAGACGGACCTTAGTCGGCAAAGTAATGTCTCTGCTTTTGAATATGCTATCTAGGTTGGTCATAACTTTTCTTCCAAGGAGTAAGCGTCTTTTAATTTCATGGCTGCAGTCACCATCTGCAGTGCTTTTGGAGCCCCCCAAAATAAAGTCTGCCACTGTTTCCACTGTTTCCCCATGTATTTCCCATGAAGTGATGGGACCGGATGCCATGCTCTTCGTTTTCTGAATGTTGAGCTTTAAGCCAACTTTTTCACTCTCCTCTTTTACTTTCCTCAAGAGACTTTTTAGCTCCTCTTCACTTTCTGCCATAAGGGTGGTGTCATCTGCATATCTGAGGTTATTGATATTTCTCCTGGCAATCTTGATTCCAGCTTGTGTTTCTTCCAGCCCAGCGTTTCTCATGATGTACTCTGCATAGAAGTTAAACAAATAGGGTGACAATATACAGCCTTGATGTACTTCTTTTCCTATTTGGAACCAGTCCATTCCATGTCCATTTCTAACTGTTGCTTCCTGACCTGCATACAGATTTCTCAAGAGGCAGTTCAGGTGGTCTGGTATTCCCATCTCTTTCAGAATTTTCCACAGTTCATTGTGATCCACACAGTCAAAGGCTTTGGCATAGTCAGGAAAGCAGAAATAGATGTTTTTCTGGAACTCTCTTGCTTTTTCCATGATCTAGTGGATGTTGGCAATTTGATCTCTGGTTCCTCTGCCTTTTCAAAAACCAGTTTGAACATCAGGAAGTTCACAGTTCACGTATCGCTGAAGCCTGGCTTGGAGAATTTTGAGCATTACTTTACTAGCGTGTGAGATGAGTGCAATTAAGTAGTTATTTCATCTCTTCAAGACTGTTTTGATAGTTTAGACACATTCTGTCTCCACAGTCAAGATGTTCTCCCTCATGTCCAACCACAAATTTTCTTATAAAAAGAGGATTAAGAGGCCTTTGCTCTCATCCTCCTAGACAGTGATGTATGTGTGAGTCTTGTATGCCTTGACATTAAACGTTGAAATTGTTCTGAGCTTCCCATGCACTATGAGCTGTAGACACCTCAGCAATCTCTCAGGTTTCTATTCTTTTGGATCCTGACCTTCATCTTTTACTTCTATTTCCAGTCTTGTTCCTGGCCCTTGAACCCTGGAGGCATGTTTCAAATGTGCATGAATCCACATACCAAAGCCTAGGTGCACTTGTTACAGCTTCAGGTCTTGTGTAATAAGGATATGAAAATGAATAGCATTATCACAATATTTATTGAGCACTTATCATGGGCTTCCCTGGTGGCTCAGCTGGTAAAGCATCTGCCTGCGATATGGGAGACTTGGGTTTGATCCCTGGGATGGAAAGATCCCCTGGAGAAGGGAAAGGCTACCCACTCCAGTGTTCTGGCCTGGAGAATTGCACAGACTGTATAGTCCATGGAGTTGCAAAGAGTTGGACACGACTGAACGACTTTCACTTCACTATAATGTACTAGGCACTGTTCCAGGACCATTATGTTTATTTATTTACTTCTAATTTTTTTATTGAAATATAGTTGATGTACAATATTATATTAGTTTTCAGGTGTACAACATAGTGATTTGACATTTATATACATTATGAAGTGATCACCACAATAACTCTAGTAACCATCTGTCGCCATACAAAGTTATTGCAATAGTACTGTATTTCCTATGCTGTATGTTATATCCTTATAACTTAGTTATTTAATAACTGGAATTTTGTACCTCTTGATCCCCTGCATCCATTTCACTCAACATCCTCCTACCTCCTCCACTCTTGTGACTATCAGTTTACTCTCTGTATCTATGATACTGTTCTTGTTTTCTGTTTGTTGGGTTTTTTAGATTCCACATTTAAATGAAATCATTTGGCATTTGTATTTCTCTGTCAGGCTTATTTCTTTCTTTAAATCAATTAATTTATTTTAATTGGAGGCTAATTACTTTACAATATTGTGGTGGTTTTTGCCATACATTCACATGAATCAGCCATGGGTGTACATATGTTCCCCATCCTGACTCTCCCTACCATCTCCCTCCTCATCCCATCCCTCAGGGTCATCCCAGTGCACCAGCGCTGAGCACCCTGTCTCATGCATCGAATCTGGACTGGCAATCTATTTCACATATGATAATATACATGTTTCAATGCTATTCTCTCAAATCATCCCACACTCACCTTCTCCCACAGAGTTCAACAGTCTGTTCTTTACATCTGTGTCTCTTTTGCTGCCTTGCATATAGGGTCATCGTTACCATCTTTCTAAATTCTACATATATGTGTTAATATACTGTATTGGTATTTTTCTTTCTGACTTACTTTGCTGTGTATAATAGGCTTCAGTTTCATCCACCTCATTAGAACTGATTCAAATGTATTCTTTTTAATAGCTGAGTAATATTCCATTGTGTATATGTACCACAGCTTTCTTATCCATTCATCTGCCAGTGGACATCGAGGTTGCTTCCATGTCCTGGCTCTTGTAAACAGTGCTGTGATGAACATTGGGGTACACGTGTCTCTTTCAATTCTGGTTTCCTCAGTATGTATGCCCAGCAGTGGGATTGCTGGGTAATATGGCAGTTCTATTTCCAGTTTTTTAAGGAATCTCCACACTGCTTCATAGTGGCTGTTCAGTTCAGTTGCTCAGTCATGTCTGATACTTTGCGACCCCATGGACTGCAGCACACCAGGCCTCCCTGTCCATCACCAACTCCACAGTTTACTCAAACTCATGTCCACTGAGTCAGTGATGCCATCCAACCATCTCATCCTCCGTTGTCCCCTTCTCCTCCCACCTTCAATCTTTCCCAGCATCAGGGTCTTTTCAAATGAATCAGTTCTTCACAACAGGTGGCCAAAGTATTGGAATTTCAGCTTCAGCATCAGTCCTTCCAATGAATATTTAGGACTGATTTCCTTTAGGATGGACTGGTTGGATCTCATTGCAGTCCAAGGGACTCTCAAGAGTCTTCTCCAACACCACATTTCAATTGTATCAGTTCTTCATCACTCAGCTCTTTTTATAGTCCAACTCTCACATCTGCACATGACTACTGGAAAAACCATAGCCTTGACTAGATGGACCTTTGTTGGCAAAGTAATATCTATGGTTTTTAATATGCTGTCTAGGTTGGTCATAACTTTTCTTCTAAGGAGTAAGTGTCTTTTAATTTATAGTGGCTGTACTAGTTTGCATTCCCACCAACAGTATAAGAGGGTTTCTTTTTCTCTGCACCCTCTCTAGCATTTATTGTTTGTAGACTTTTTGATAGCAGCCATTCTGACTGGCGTGAGATGGTACCTCATTGTCATTTTGATTTGCATTTCTCTGGTAATGAGTGATGCTGAGCATCTTTTTTGTTAGCCATCTGTATGTCTTCTTTGGAGAAATGTCTGTTTAGTTCTTTGGCCCACTTTTTGATTGGGTCATTTATTTTTTTTTGGAATTGAGCTGCAGGAGCTACTTGTATAGTTTTGAGACTAATTCTTTGTCAGTTGCTTCATTTGCTATTATTTTCTCCCATTCTGAAGGCTGTCTTTTCACCTTGCTTATCGTTTCCTTCATTGTGCAAAAGCTTTAAAGTTTAATTAGGTCCCGTTTGTTTATTTTTGCTTTTATTTCCATTACTCTGGGAGATGGGTCATAGAGGATCCTGAAGTGATTTATGTCAGAGAGTGTTTCGGCTATGGTTTCCTCTAGGAGTTTTATAGTTTCTGGTCTTATGTTTAGATCTTTAATCCATTTTGAGTTTATTTTTGTGTATGGTGTTAGAAAGTGTTCTAGTTTCATTCTTTTACAAGTGGTTGACCAGTTTTCCCAGCACCACTTGTTAAAGAGATTGTCTTTTCTCCATTGTATATTCTTGCCTCCTTTGTCAAAGATAAGGTGTCCGTGGGTGCGTGGATTTATCTCTGGGCTTCCTATTTTGTTTCATTGATCTATATTTCTGTCTTTGTGGTGGAACCATACTCTCTTGATGACTGTAGCTTTGTAGTACAGTCTGAAGTCAGGTAGGTTGATTCCTTCAGTTCCATTCTTCTTTCTCAAGATTGCTTTGGCTATTCGGGGTTTTTTGCATTTCCATACAAATTGTGAAATTATTTGTTCTAGTTCTCTGAAGAATACCATTGATAGCTTGATAGGGATTGCATTGAATCTATAGATTACTTTGGATAGTATACTCATTTTCACTCTATTGATTCTTCTGATCCATGAATGTGGTATATTTCTCCATCTATTTGTGCCATCTTTGATTTCTTTCATTAGTGTTTTATAGCTTTCTATATATAGGTCTTTTGTTTCTTTAGGTAGATTTATTCCTAAGTGTTTTATTATTTTCTTTGCAATGGTGAATGGAATTGTTTCTTTAATTTATTTTCCTGTTTTCTCATTGTTGGTGTATAGGAATGCAAGGGATTTCTGTGTATTAATTTTATATCCTTCAACTCTACTATATTCATTGATTAGCTCTAGTAACTTTCTGGTGGAGTCTTTAGGGTTTTCTATGTAGAGGATCATGTCATCTGCAAACAGTGAAAGTTTTACTTCTTCTTTTCCAATTTGGATTCTTTTTATTTCTTTTTCTTCTCTAATTTCTGTGGCTAAAACTTCCAAAACTATGTTGAATAGTAGCGGTGAGAGTGGGCACCCTTGTCTTGTTCCTGACTTTAGGGGAAATGCTTTCAGTTTTTCACCATTGAGGATACTATTTGTTGTGAGTTTATCATATATGGCTTGTATTATGTTGAGGTATGTTCCTTCTATGCCTGCTTTCTGGAGGGTTTTTGATCATAAATTGATGTTAAATTTTTTCAAAGGCTTTCTCTGCATCTATTGAGATAATCATATGGCTTTTATCTTTCAATTTTTTAATGTGGCGTATCACATTGATTGATTTGTGAATATTGAAGAACCTTTGCATCCCTGGAATAAAGCCCTCTTGGTCATCATGTATGATCCTTTAAATATGCTGTTGGATTCTGTTTGCTAGAATTTTGTTAAGAATTTTTGCATCTATGTTCATCAGTGATATTGGCCTGTAGTTTTCTTTTTTTGTGGCATCTTTGTCAGGTTTTGGTATTAGGGTGATGGTGGCCTCATAGAATGAGTTTGAAAGTTTACCTTCCTCTGCAATTTTCTGGAAGAGTTTGAGTAGGATAGGTGTTAGCTCTTCTCTAAATTTTTGGTAGAATTCACCTGTGAATCCATCTGGTCCTGGGCTTTTGTTTGTTGGAAGATTTTTGATTACAGTTTCCATTTCTGTGCTTGTGATGGGTCTGTTTCTTCCTGGTTCAGTTTTGGAAGGTTATACTTTTCTAAGAATTTGTCCATTTCTTCCAAGTTGTCCATTTTATTGGCATATGGTTGCTGATAGTCATCTCTTATGATCCTTTGTATTCCTGTGTTATCTGTTGTGATTTCTCCATTTTCATTTCTAATTTTGTTGATTTGATTTTTCTTCCTTTTTTTCCTTGATGAATCTGGCTAATGGTTTATCTATTTTATTTATCTTCTAACCAGCTTTTAGTTTTGGTGATTTTTGCTCTAGTCTCCTTTGTTTCTTTTTCATTTATTTCTGCCCTAATTTTTTTTTTTAATTTTTAGGATTTTTATTTTTACTTTATTTTGCTTTACAATACTGTATTGGTTTTGCCATACATTGACATGAATCAGCCACGGGTGTACATAAGTTCCCAATTTTTAAGATTTCTTTCCTTCTACTAACCCTGGTATTCTTCATTTCTTCTTTTTCTAGTTGCTTTAAGTGTAAAGTTAGGTTATTTATTTGATTTTTCTCTTGTTTCTTGAGGTAAGCTTGTATTGCTATGAACTTTCTCCTTAGCACTAATCTCATAGGTTTGGGGTTGTTGTGTTTTTATTTTCATTTCTTTCTATGCATATTTTGATTTCGTTTTTTTAATTCTTCTCTGATTTGTTGGTTATTCAAAAGCATGTTGTTTAGCCTCCATATGTTTTTAATAATTTTTTTTCCTGTAGTTGACATCTAATCTTATTGCATTGTGATCAGAAAAGATGCCTGAAATGATTTCAATATTTTTGAATTTACCAAACCTAGATTTATTGCCAGGATGTGATCTATCCTGGAAAATGTCCCATGTGCACTTGAGAAAAAGGTGAAATTCATTGTTTTGGGGTGAAATGGCCTATAGATATCAATTAGGTCTAACTGGTACATTGTATCATTTAAAGTTTGTGTTTCCTTGTTAATTTTCTGTTTAGTTGATCTATCCATAGGTATGAGTGGGGTATTAAAGTCTCCCACTATTACTGTGTTACTGTTAATTTCGCCTTTCATACTTGTTAGCATTTGTCTTACATATTGCAGTGCTCCTATGTTGGGTGCATATATATTTATAATTGTTATATCTTCTTCTTAGATTGATCCTTTGATCATTATGTAGTGTCCTTCTTTGTCTCTTTTCATGGCCTTTATTTAAAAGTCTATTTTATCTGATATGAATATTGCTACTCCTGACTTCTTCTGGTCTTCATTTGCATGAAATATCTTTTTCCAGCCCTTCACCTTCAGTCAGTATGTGTCCCTTGGTTTGAAGTGGGTCTCTTGTAGACAGCATATAGAGGGGTCTTGTTTTTGTATCCATCAGCCAGTCCTTGTCTTTTGGTTGGGGCATTCAACCCATTTACATTTAAGGTAATGATTGACACCCCATTTACATTTAAGGTAATGATTGATAAGTATGATCCCATTGCCATTTACTTTGTTGTTTTGGGTTCGAGTTTATACATCTTTTCTCTGTTTCCTGTCTAGAGAAGATCCTTTAGCATTTGTTGGAGAGCTGGTTTGGTGGTGCTGAATTCTCTCAGCTTTTGCTTGTCTGTAAAGCTTTTGATTTCTCCTTCATATTTGAATGATATCCTTGCTGTGTATAGTAATCTGGGTTGTACATTTTTCTCTTTCATCACTTTAAGCATGTCCTACCATTCCTTCTGGCCTGAAGAGTTTCTATTGAAAGATCAGCTGTTATCCTTATGGGAATCCCTTTGTGTGTTATTTGTTGCTTTTCCCTTGCTGCTTTAAATATTTGCTCTTTGTGTTTGATCTTCGTTAATTTGATTAATATGTGTCTTGGGGTGTTTCACCTTGGGTTCATCCTGTTTGGGACTCTCTGGATTTCTTGGACTTGGGTGATTATTTCCTTCCCCATTTTAGGGAAGTTTTCAACTATTATCTCCTCAAGTGTTTTCTCATGGCCTTCTTTTTGTCTTTGTCTTCTGGGACTCCTATGATTTGAATGTTGGGATGTTTAACATTGTCTCAGAGGTCTCTGAAGTTGTCCTCATTTCTTTTAATTCTTTTTTCTTCTTTCCTCTCTGCTTCATTTATTTCCACCATTCTGTCTTCCACCTCACTTATCCTTGCTTCTGCTTCAGTTATTCTAATGTTGGTTCCCTCCAGAGTGCTTTTGTTCTCAGTTATTGCATTATTCATTATTGATTGACTCTTTTTTATTTCTTCTAGGTCCTTGTTAAACATTTCTTGCATCTTCTCAATCCTTGTCTCTAGTCTATTTATCTGAAACTCCATTTTGTTTCAAGATTTTGGATCGTTTTTTACTATCATTATTCTGAATTCTTTTTCAGGTAGACTGCTTATCTCCTCCTTTGTTTGATTTGGTGGGCATTTATCATCTTCCTTTACCTGCTGAATATTTCTCTGCCTTTTCATTTTGTTTACATTGCTGTTTTTGGGGTGTCCTTTCTGTATGCTGGAAGTTTGTGGTTCCTCTTTATTGTGGAGCTTGCTCCCTGTGGGTGGGGTTGGATGGGTGGCTTGACAAGGTTTCCTGGTTAGGGAAGCTTGTGTCTGTGTTCTGATGGGTGGAGCTGGTATCTCTTCTCTCTGGACTGCAATGAAGAGCCCAGTAGTGACTTTTGGGGTGTCTATGGGTTTGGCATGGGTTTGAATAGCCTGTATTTTAATGCTCAGGGCTGCATTCCTGTGCTCCTGGAGAATTAGCGTGGTATGTCTTGCTCTGGAACTTGTTGACTCTTGGGTGGAGCTTGGTTTCAGTGTAGGTTTGGAGGCTTTTGGATGAGCTCTTGTCTTAATGTTCCCTGGAATCAGGATTTCTCTGGTGTTCTCAAAGTTTGGATTTAAGCCTCCTCCCAGTGGCTTTAAGTGTTATTTTTTACAGTAGCTTCAAGACTTCTCCATCCATACAGCACAGATGATAAAACAACTAGGGTAATGGTGAAAAAATTCTCCACAGTGAGGGACACCCAGAGAAGTTCACAGAGTTACATGGAGAAGAGAAGAGGGAGGAGGGAGATAGAGGTGACCAGGAGAAGAGAGGGAATCAAAAAGGGAAAGAGCAGTCTAGCCAGCAATCAGTTCCTTAAGTGTTCTCCACAGCCCAGAACACCCAGAGAGATTCACAGAGTTAAGTAGAGAAGAGAAGGGGGAGGGAGGAGATAGAGGTGACCTGGGGAAGAAAAGGGAGTGTCGAAAGGGGAGAGAGCAATCAAGCCAGTAATCACACCCCTTAGTAAAAATGGATACTGAAGGCTAGATTCTTCAAGGTACAAAATTGATAACAAATACCAAAAAGCAAAGATTAAAAATCTGGAGTAGAGGTTAGACTCTCAAAAATACAATATTAAAAATACAAAACAAAATCAATCAGAAAAATTAAAAAAATACATATATGAATTTTGCTTTAAAAATAGGGTCTTTTTTTGCAAGGTAATAGTAGGTTATAAAAATGAACATTAAAAGAATAATAAAGAACTTAAGTAAAGTAATGCTCAAAATTCTCCAAGTCAGGCTTCAACAGTACATGAACTGTGAAATTCCAGATGCTCAAGCTGGATTTAGAAAAGGCAGAGGAACCAGAGATCAAATTGCCAACTTCTGTTGTATCATGGAAAAAGCAAGAGAGTTCCAGAAAAACATCTATTTCTGCTTTATTGACTATGCCAAAGCCTTTGACTGTGTGGATCACAACAAACTGGAAAATTCTGAAAGAAATGAAAATACCAGACTACCTGTCCTGCTCCTTGAGAAATCTGTATGCAGATCAGGAAGCAACAGTTAGAACTGGACATGGAACAACAGATTGGTTCCAAATTGGGAAAGGAGTATGTCAAGGCTGTACATTGTCACCCTGTGTATTTAACTTATATGCAGAGTACATCATTAAAAATACTGGGTGGATGAAGCACAAGCTGGGATCAAGATTGCTGGGAGGAATATCAATAACCTCAGATATGCAGATGACACCACCCTTATGGCAGAAAGGGAAGAAGAACTAAAGAGCCTTTTGATGAAATTGAAAGAGGAGAGTGAAAAGTTGGCTTAAAGCTCAACATACAGAAAACTAAGATCATGGCATCTGGTCCCATCACTTCATGGCAGATAGATAGAGAAACAGTGTCAGACTGTATTTTTTGGGGCTCCAAAATCACTGCAGATGGTGAGTGCAGCCATGAAATTAAAAGATGCTTGCTTCTTGGAAGAAAAGTTATGACAAACCTAGATAGCATATTAAAAAGCAGAGACATTACTTTGCTGACAAAGGTCTGTCTAGTCAAAGCTATAGTTTTTCCAGTAGTCATGTATGGATGTGAGAGTTGGACTATAAAGAAAGTTGAGTGCTGAAGAATTGATGCTTTTGAACTGTGGTGTTGGAGAAGACTCTTGAGAGTCCCTTGGACTGCAATGAGATCCAACCAGTCCATCCTAAAGGAGATCAGTCCTGAATATTCATTGGAAGGACTGATGCTGAAGCTGAAACTCCAATACTTTGGCCACCTGATATGAAGAACTGACTCATTTGAAAAGACCCTGATGCTGTGAAAGATTGAAGGTGGGAGAGAAAAGTATGACAGAGGATGAGATGGATGGCATCATTGTCTCAATGGACATGAGTTTGAGTAAACTATGGGAGTTGGTGATGGACAGAGAGGCCTGGTGTGCTGCAGTCCATGGGGTTACAAAGAGTCAGATATGACTGAGCGACTGAACTGAACTGAGAGAACTTAAAAGTTAAAAAAAATTGAAAAATTATAATAGTAAAAATGTAGTTAAGAATTTCTCTGGAGCTGTTGTGTGCAGTGTGGGGTCAGTTCAGTTTCAGCTAGCTCCTTGTTCCAACTTGTACTTCTTCTCAAGGTCTATAGGCCCCTTCCAATGCTTAGTCAAGTTTAACTACAGGGTTTTAATCTGTTGCCCCAGTCACGTCCAGAGCTGTTCCCTCTTCTTTGGTTTTTTTTTTTTTTTTTTTTGGCTTCCTCTGTTTGCAAGTCTCTTCATTGTCTAATTTCTGCCCTGACACAAGGGAGCAAAGGTGGTCATTTATTTAGATGCACTTGTTCAGTTGCATTGTGGGGAGGGAGAATCACTGCAAAGAAATATCAAATATCACTGGTGTGTGTGGGGAGTGCTCACAGGGTATGGACCACACTGGTTTTGCCCCAGCTCATGGCGGTGTGTGCTTTCTGGGTCTACAGTGCTCAGGCTCCAGGTTGCTCTGCAGGGGTACTGTCCAAAGTGGACCCTAAGTTTTGTGCACTTCCCAGGTCTAAAGCTGCTCAAGTTCAGGTTCTTGAGTACTTCACAAGTGCACAGACTTGGTTTGGCATGTGTTTTGTGCCCTTCTCAGGTCCAAGCAGCTCAGGTGATCACATGCTTGGCAAACGCACTGTCCCAGGTGGCCTGTGCGTCTTAATCACCTCCCTGGTCCTGGCCGCTTGGTTTCCCAGCTGTGCCACGAGAGTACCATCTCAGGTGTGCCGTGTGTCTCCTCTGGGGAGCTGATCTCAGGCTCTGACCCTCCTGGTGGATGTCAACCGTCCAGGATCCCAGGAAGACTTGGTTAGCAACTGGGAGCCTGCTCACAGTTTGGTGGAGGATGCCGGTCTCTGGGGCTGAGATTGCCCCTTGCCTGCCAGCTCTGGCTGTTGCCCACGTGCCTTTCTGCCTCTGGCAGGGTGAGGGGGAAGGGGCCTGTACATAGCTGGCTAGCTCTCCTTTGGTATTCGCTCAATCCTTTGTTCTGTGAGGGACCAGGTTGTGCATTAGGTTAGAGCCTTTAGCGGGAAAGTTCTCTCTTTTTTTCTCTCTCTCTGGCTATCCCACAATTTTGGTTGCTATCTCACACTAGCTCCCTCAGATTGTCCTCAGGGCATTCAGGCCCAATCCTTACCCTAAGCATGCAGCCCTGCCTCCCTGTCCAGCTCCCACTTGCTGGCGGCAGATGCAAGCATCTGGGCTACTTCTCTGCTGGGAGTTGCTGTTAGGCAGATATTCTGTGTTTTGTTTTGTTTTTTCCTTCTAATTATGTTGCCCTCTGAGATTCCAAAACTCCCCACAGAGCTGCTGGTGAGAGGGTTTCCTGTTGTTTGGAAACTTCTCCTCCTTCACAACTGCCTCCTCAGGATGGGTCTCTGTCCCTAACTCTTTTGTCTCTCTTTTGGTCATTTATATTTTGTCCTACCTCCTTTCAAAGAGAATGAGCTGCCTTTCTGGGTGCCTGGTGTCCTCCCTCAGCATTCAGAAGTTGTTTTGTGGAAGTTGTTCAGCATTCAAATGATCTTTTGATGAATTTGTGGGGGAGAAAGTGGTCTCCCTGTCCTATTCCTCTGCTACCTTGGGACCGCTGTCTGGCTTATTTCATTTGGCATAGTATTGTCTAGGTTCATCCATTTTGTTGCAAATGGCAAGATTTCATTCTTTTTTTGAAAAAATATTCATTTGGCTGCTACAAGTGTTAGTTGCAGCATGCCAGGTCTTTAGTTGCTGCACACGGGATCTTTAGTTGTAGCACGTGAACTCTTAGTTGCGGCATGTGGTATTTAGTTCCCTTACCAGGGATAGAATCTGGGCCCCCTGCATTGAGTGCAGGAGTCTCAGCCACTGGACCATCAGAGAAATTCCTTCATTCTTTTTAATGACTAATATTTCATTCTGTGTGTATATCCACACAACATACATACATACATGGGCTTCCCAGGTGGCTCAGTGGTAAAGAATATGCCTGCCAATGCAGGAAACACAGGAGTCCTGGATTGGATCCCTGGGTTGGGAAGATCCCCTAGAAGAGGAAATGGCAACCCACTCCAGTATTTTTGCCTAGAAAATTCCATGGATAGAGGACCTGGTGGGCTAGAGTCTGTGGAGTCACAGAGAATCAGACATGACTGAGCATGCACACACATGCATAAATACATGCCATATCTTTAAAATAATTTTTTATTTCATGTTTGTATGAGTCATAACAAACTGTAAAAAGCTCTTAAAGAGATGGGAATACTAGACCATCTTACCTGTCTCCTGAGAAAACTGTATGTGGGTCAAGAAGTGGTTCTAACAGTTACTTCTTAACCAACAACGGATGGGTTCAAGACTGAGAAAGGAGTACGACAGGGCTGTTTACTGTCATCCTGTTTGTTTAACTGAGCACATCATGAGAAAGGCCAGGCTGGATGAGTTACAAACTGGAATCAAGATAGGCAGGAGAAACTTCAAAAACCTCATATATGTGGATGATACCACTCTAATGGCAGAAAGTGAAGAGGAACTAAAGAGCCTCTTGATGAGGATGGATGAGGAGAGTGAAAGAGCTGGCTTAAAACTAAATATTAAAAAAACTAAGATCACGGCATCTGGGGCCATTACTTCATGGCAAATGGAAGGGGAAAAGGTGGAAGCAGTGACAGATTTCCTCTTCTTGGGCTCTAAAATCACTGTGGATGGTGACTGCAGCCATGAAATCAGAAGGTGATTGCTTCTTGGCAGGAAAGCGATGACAAACCTAGACAGTGTGTTGAAGAGCAGAGACATTACTCTGCTGACAAAGATCCATACAGTCAAGGCTATGGTCTTCCCAGTGGTCATGTATGATTATAATAGCTAGACTGTAAAGAAGGCAGAGCACCAAAGAATTGATGCCTTCAAACTGTGGTGCTGGAGAAGACTCCTGAGAGTCCCTTGGACAGCAAGGAGATCAAACCAGTCAATCTTAAGGGAAATCAATCCTGAATACTTGTTGGAAGGACTGATGCTGAAGCTGAAGGTCCAGTAGTTTGGTCATCTGATGCAAACAGCGAACTCATTGGAAAAGTCCCTGATGTTGGGAAAGATTGAGGGCAGAAGAACAGTGCATCAGGGATGAGATGGCTGGATGGCATCACCAATGTAATGGATGTGAACTTCGGCAAACTTCAAAAGAGTATGAGGGACAGGGAGGCCTGGCATGCTATAGTCCATGGGGTCACAAAGAGTCGAACACGACTGGGTAACTGAACAACAACAACATAGTTGATTAACAATGTTGTGTTAGTCATACCATATCTTCTTTACTCATTTATTAATGGACATGTAGATTGTTTCCATATCTTGACTATTGTAAATAATGCTGCAGTGAACATAGGGGTTGTATATGTTTTTTTTCAAATTAATTTTTCAAATTCTTTGGAGAAATACCCAGAAGTGGAATAGCTGAATCATGGTAGTTGTATTCTTGATTTTTTGAGGAATCTCCACATTGTTTTTTAATAGTGGCTGCACCAATTTACATTCCCACCAACAGTGCATGAGGGTTCCCTTTTCTCTACATCTTTGCCTACTCTTCTTGTTTCTTTTGGATGATAGACATTCTCACAGATGTGAGGTGATATCTTACTGTGGTTTTGATTTGCAGGTCTCTGATGATGAGTGATATTGAGCATATTTCCATGTGCCTGTTGGTCATCCATATGTATTCCATGGAAATATGTCTATTCAGATCCTCTGCTCATTTTTATATTGGATTGTTTGTTTTTTGTTATCGAGTTGTATGTGTTCTTTATGTATTTTGGCTATCAACCCCTTATCAGATATATAATTTGCAAATATATTCTCCATTCAGTAGGTTGCCTTTTCATTTTGTTAATGGTTTCCTTCACTGTGCAAAAGCTTTTTCATTTGATATAGTCCCATTTGTTTATTTTGCATTTGTAGCCCTTGTCTGAGGCGATCTCCCTCCAATTTTTCTTCTAGGAACTTTTGTGGTTTTGGGTCTTATATTTAAGCCTTTAATCCATTTTGAGTTTCCTTTTTTATATGGTATAAGAAAGTGATCCAGTTTTATCCTTTTGCACGTAGCTGACAGGACTTTTATGTTTGATCTTATTTACTCCTCACAACATTTTATGATATAGGTGCAGCTATTTTCCCATTTTATAGGAGAAGTGGAGACTTGGAATGGCTGAGGAACTTGCTCAATTTCACTGAGTCAGTAAAGGATAAAGCCGGAATTTGAACTCGGGTCTTCTGCTTGAGTCTGCTTTTAGTCGCTATGCTCCTCTGTCTCCCTAGAAAGCTTTGGATACAAGGTATAACTGTTTCATTCCAAAGGTAGAGACACACACACAGGAGACAGAATTTAACATAGCTTTCTATTTACCACCATGAGCCAAAGGTGACCTAGAAGGTTTCTATGAGGTTGGCATAAATTGTCAGATTTTCTTTTGGGGTCTCTTTGTAATCAATTTTCTTTGGACCTTGGTAACTAGGACTTTTGACTCAAAGTTACACAAAACTCTATGCAATTTGGAACCATATATAGGGCTTCCCTGGTGGCTCAGAGGTTAAAGCATCTGCCTGGAGTGAGGGAGACCGGAGTTCGATCCCTGGGTCGGGAAGATCCCCTGGAGAAGGCAATGGCACCCCACTCCAGTACTCTTGCCTGGAGAATCCCATGGATGGAGGAGCCTGGAAGGCTACAGTCCACGGGGTCGCAAAGAGTCGGACACAACGGAGCGACTTCACTTTCACTTTCATATGAAATAAGAGTACAACATTGCTTAGTTGTGGTAACATAGGTTATATAATATTCATACAAAGTGTTTCAGTTGTCTTCTAAAGGGATTTTTGAGGTGTGTCTGATAAGTTTTCACAGATATGGCTCCAATGACTTTACTTTTGTGTTAAGGAAGAGGTTCTCTCCTTGGTTACATTTTGTCCAGATTCTCAAATTTCCCTTCTCCTGACCCTATCTTAGTAGAGCCACTGCTTTGCAGTCTCTGCAAGACTCTGGAATCCATAAACTGAAAAGCACTTTGAGATCAACAGTCACAAAGATAAGGCATATGCTGGGCCATAAAAACACATCTTGGCAAATTAATTTAAATTACATGAAATATACTATCTGACTATAATGAAATTAAATGAGATCAATAACAGAAATATAGCAAGGAAATCTCCAATCATTCAGAAGTTAAGTAACATATTCCTAAATAACCTGTAAGTCAAAGCAGAAATATCATGGAAATTTTTTAAAATATAAATTTATTTATTTTAATTGGAGGCTAATTACTTTACAATATTGTATTGGTTTTGCCATACATCAACATGAATCTGCCACAGGTATACATGTGTTTCCCATCCTGAACCCCCCTCCTTCCTCCCTCCCCGTAGCATCCCTCTGGGTCGTCTCAGTGCACCAGCCCCAAGCATCCAGTATCATGCATCGAACCTGGACTGGCGATTCATTTCATACATGTTATTATACATGTTTCAATGCCATTCTCCTAAATCATCCCACCCTCTCCCTCTCCCTCAGAGTCCAAAAGTCCGTTCTATACATCTGTGTCTCTTTTGCTGTCTCGCATACAGGGTTATCATTACCATCTTTCTAAATTCCATATATATGCATTAGTATACTGTATTGGTGTTTTTCTTTCTGGCTTACTTCACTCTGTATAATAGGCTCCAGTTTCATCCACCTCATTAGAACTGATTCAAATGTATTCTTTTTAATGGCTGAGTAATACTCCATTGTGTATATGTACCACAGCTTTCTTATCCATTCATCTGCTGATGGACATCTAGGTTGCTTCCATGTCCTGGCTATTATAAACAGCGCTGCAGTGAACACTGGGGTACACGTGTCTCTTTCAGTTCTGGTTTCCTCGGTGTGTGTGCCCAGCAGTGGGATTGCTGGGTCATAAGGCACTTCTATTTCCAGTTTTTTAAGGAATCTCCACACTGTTCTCCATAGTGGCTGTACTAGTTTGCATTCCCACCAACAGTGTAAGAGGCTTCCCTTTTCTCCACACCCTCTCCAGCATTTATTGCTTGTAGACGTTTGGATCTCAGC
Source organism: Capricornis sumatraensis (assembly GCF_032405125.1). NCBI lineage: Eukaryota > Metazoa > Chordata > Mammalia > Artiodactyla > Bovidae > Capricornis > Capricornis sumatraensis. The sequence goes on along the minus strand of NC_091092.1, from coordinate 37,317,023 downwards.
CATTTTGACTGGCATGAAATGGTACCTCATTGCGGTCTTGATTTGCATTTCTCTGATAATGAGTGATGTTGAGCATCTTTTCATGTGTTTGTTAGCCATCTGTATGTCTTCTTTGGAGAAATGTCTATTTAGTTCTTTGGCCCATTTTTTGATTGGGTCATTTATTTTTCTGGAGTTGAGCTGCAGGAGTTGCTTGTATATTTTTGAGATTAGTTGTTTGTCATTTGCTTCATTTGCTATTATTTTCTCCCATTCTGAAGGCTGTCTTTTCACCTTGATTATTAGAAATTATTTTCAACTGAATGAAAATTAAAATACAACATATTAAATTTTATGGCATGCATCGAAGGCAATGCTTCAAAGGTAACTCAGCACTAAATGCTGAAAATAGAAAAATGAAAATAAATCAGTGATCTCAGCTTCTACCTTAAGAAACTAGAGAAAGAAGAGCAAATTAAACCCAAGGAAAGAATAGGGTGCAGAAACTGATAAAATTGAAAACAGAAAATCAGTAGAGAAAAATCAATGAAACCAAAAGCTGATTCTTTTAAGCATCATAAAATTGATTAACCTCTAGCATGACTGACAAAGAAAAGGAGAGAAGCACAAACGACTAACATTAGGAATGAAAGAGGGGGTTTGCTACAGACAATAAAAGGACAAAATGCTCAGTGGCAGAATCTGCCTGCCAGTTTAGGAGATGCAAGAGATGCGGGTTCGATCCCTGGGTTGGGAAGATCCCCTGGAGAAGGAAATGACAACCTGCTCCTGTACTCTTGCTTAGGAAATCCCATAGACAGAGGAGCCTGGGAGGCTACAGTCCATGGGGTCACAAAGAGCTGAACACAACTGAGCAACTGAGCATGAGCATGTATAACTCTAGGGCTTCCCCAGTGGCTCAGTGGTAAAGAATCTGCCTACAATGTGGGAGACAGAGGTTCAATCCCTGGGTCAGGAAGCTCCCTTGGAGGAGGGCATGACAACCCACTCCAGTATTCTTGTCTGGAGAATCCTCATTGATAGAGGAGCCTGGCAGGCTACAGTCCATGGGGTCTCAAAAAGTCAGACACGACTGAAGCAACTGAGCATGCATGAATAACACTATGTATGTCAATTCAACAATTTAGATGATATGGACCAATTCTTTAAAATCACAAATCACCAAATTCACTCAAGAAGAAACAGGTAACTTGAATAGACCTATAACTATTAAACAAATTGAATCTGTAATTAAAATAATTTTGAAAAAGAAAACTTAAGATTTGGATAGTTTCACTGGAGGATTCTACCAACCATTTAACAAATAAATGACACCAATCTTACACAATCTCCTCCAGAAAATAGACAAGGAAATATTTCTCAACACGTTTTATGAGGCCAGTATTATCCTGATATCTAAACTAGATATAGATGTTTTAAGAAAAGAAAACTAACTAGTATTCCCCATCAATATAGAGGTAAAAATCCTCAACAAAACATTAGCAGTTTGGATTTAGCAATATAAAAAGAATAATTGAGCATGACTAAGTGGAGTTATTCAAGAAATGCAAGACTGGTTCAATATTTTAAAACATGATTAATATAATCCACCATATCTCGAGAATCTACAGTATAAAGAAGAGAATCTATGTAAGCTAATCAATTGTTCCTTTAAAAAAATAATCCATCATCCATTATGATAAAAACTCTCACTGGCTTAGAAATGCAAGGACTTCCTCAAGTTGGTAACTTCATACTTAATGGTAAAGAATCAAATGCTTTCCTCATAAGACTGGGGACAAAGCATGGATTTCTCCTCTCATAACTCCTATTCATCACTATATGTACTGGAAGTTCTAGCCAGTACAGTAAGGAAAGAAAAAGATATAGAAGGCATTCAGATTAAAAAGGAGGGAATAAAATTTTCCCTATTTGCAAACATGATTTTCTATGTAGAAAAATCTTAACAAATTGACAACAAAGTTTCTTGACTAATAACAGAATTTAGCAAGGTCACACGATACAATGTTGATACACAAAAATCAATTGTATTTGTGTATGTCAGCATTGAATAATTAGAAACCAGAATTAAAAAAAAATACCATTTACAATAGGTCCAAAATGCAATAATTTTATATAAATCTAATAAAACATGTATAGGGTCTATATGCTATAATCTACAAACTGCTGATGAAAGAAATCAAAGAAAACCTAAATAAATGGAGAGATAAACCATTCTCCTGTATTGGAAGATTAAACATAGTTGTCAGTTCTACCCAAACCCAGCAGTATTTGTGTGTGTGTATATATATATGCACCAAATATACTGTGGAGGTTGAAGTGTTAGTCAGTCAGTCGTGTCTGAATCTTTGAGACCCCATGGACTGTAGCCCACCAGGCTCCTCAGTCCATGGAATTTCCCAGGCAAGAATACTGGAGTGGGTTGCCATTCCCTTCTCCAGGGGATCTTCCTGAGCCAGGGGTTGAACCCAAGTCTGTTGCATCCCAGGCAGATTCTTTACAGTTTGAGCCACCAGGGAACACACAAGCTGTTTCTAAAATTATATAGAAAACAAAGAAAACAGAATAGCCAAACAATTTTCGAAATAAAGAACAAAGTTGGGTAAATCACACTATTCAGTCTTAAGATTTAGTATGAACAGTTCTCAGCAGTTTGGTGTTGATGTACCTAAGCATAGATTTCTTTGGATTTGTCTTGTATATGACTTGTTGAGCTTCTTGAATATGTAGGTTTATTCCTTTGCTAAATTTTAGAAGTTTTCAGTCATTGTTTCTTTAGATGTATGTTCTGCACCACACTTTACTATTGAGTCCATCTAGTGAGTTTCAAGAGCTTTTTTACTTTTGTATTTTTCTGCTCTAAAATTTCTATTTTCTCTTTCCATTTCCTCCAAGATGCTCTATAATTCCATTCATTTCAAGATTTCTCATGCAAGTTGAGAATTTTCCTAATTCTTCACAGGCTAAGTACTTTTGAATTCTATCTTGCACACTTTGAGAGGGTATAGCTCAGTGGTAGAGCATTTGACTGCATACTTTGAACATTATGAGCCTCTCTATGTTGTTTAAATCCATGAAGAAATTGATGCTTTTGTTTTGGCAGGCAACCGGTTGGGTTTGGGCTGCAAGTTCTGACCAGATTTTTCTGGACTTTGCTTCAGTGTTACTTCTATTTTCAATGCCTTTGCAATGCTGTTTGTATCTATCCTGCCCAGTTGCCAGTATGGGCCTTGGACAGTGGTCTCTCTTGGAGTTCAGTTCTCAAAATCTTTGCACTTTTGGGTCAGATTGACATATGCACACCTTAGTAGTGCGCCCAGAAGTTTATAAACAACAAGTTTCCAGGGCCAGGTCATTCTGCCCAGCTCCTCTTCAGCCATATCTCCTGAACTTTCTGGTTCTTTGAGACTTCCCTTTTGGTCCTCTGGCCAGAAAATTGGCCTTCCTTATCTCATTCTGCTGTGTACTTTCACAACTGTGCTCACATCTGGGGCCAAGTGATGGAAGACAGGGAGAAACAAAAATGGAGTTTTCCCTACTCCAGTATTCTGGCCTGGAGAATTCCATGGACTGTATGTCTGTGGGGTCGCAAAGAGTCGGACACAACTGAGCAACTTTTACTTTCACTTTCCCCCACTCTCTGGGGATCACCGCTTCTCTGACCTTTGCTTTATGTTTAGCTGTTCTTGTGGCCCCACTGTTTCTGCCACTGATGCCTTCTTTAGGGAATTTCCTGGGGGGGCTTGGTCATGAGAGAATACAGAAGAGAGAAGGGGAGAGACAAAAGAAAACAGAAAACAATAGAAAAAGAGGATATCTTCCATTTTATTCAGGTGTGAGGAGACTTGTTTTCCATTCTTTGAACCCTAATTAGAAGGCTTCTCAGAGATCTCTCTGTCCTGACCTGGTGTTCAATTCTGGATTTTGGGTTTTAGGCCAGAGGGCACTAAAGGAAGAATGGGAAACTCAGCACTGGGTCAGTGGTACTTTTGATACTGGTCGTCTTTTCCAACTGCCTGCTACTTTTTACTTTTTCTCAAAATAGTTGTTCCATGCTTTCTGTTCAGGGCTGATAGCTTTATTTAGTGGAAAACGCAGGCTGGAGTGTGTGTACTTCATCGTACCCAGACCTAGAACCTGTTCACTGCCTTTGAGACTCTTAATAATCTGGTTTTCACATTCTTCGTGCTGTGCTAAGTTGCTTCAGTTGTGTTTGACTCTCTCCGACCTCATGGACTGTAGCCCACCAGGCTCCTCTGTCCATGGGATTCTCCAGACAAGAATACTGGAGTGGGTTGTCAGGCCCTCCTCCAGGGGATCTTCCCCACCCAGGGATTGAACCTTTGTCTCTTATGTCTCCTGCATTGGCAGGTGGGTTCTTTACCTCTAGCACTACCTGGGAAGTCCGACATTCTTTTCTGGTCTCCTGAAAGCTGATTTTGAAATGCTTCTACTCTTCTGGGTCACATGACCTGACTATTTTTGCTCAGGAAAGTGAGCTGAGAGCCTCTAGTTGGGATATTTGTTGAAAGCAGCTTTCTAAACCTGTTAGAATGAAAGGTTAGAATGAAATGAGGTTAGAATGAAAGGGATTCCATATTCTCTCCACAGAGTGTGTACTGGGTAGGAAAAGGAGCTGAGGTAAGAAAAATGGGAAAGTACATTTCCTCCTTACCTGTAAAATAGACATAATGAGATTCAGACATACCAGGCTTATAAATATGAATAGGGTCAATGTCCCTTCTCACCTACCTGAGAAATTCTACTTTGTAATTATCAACCTCCATTCCAGAAACACTGTCATTATTGGTTTTCCTACTCTTCTAGTCTGGGGAATACAGACAATGGAGTAGAAATAATGACTTCAAGGTTAATTAATTGTCTCTGACAAGGGGACCTGCCACCTTCCTCCCCTGGAGTCATCTCAGCAACCCCTGTGTGGGTCATGGCGTGGCAAAAGGCACTAGAAGCCCCCATGCTGAGATGAACTTCGTAGTTGATTTGAAAACTCGATATGGACACAAAAGGCCTGATGTCATCTTCATTTTCAGCCTGCCTGATGTTGCCTGCATATAGAGTTCTAGAGTCATTTGTCTAAGCTGAAGGGCTCCAAGGGATCTTCAGAGCCACAGATAACATAGATTGAGGTCCCATTCCTTTATTATACAAAAGGAAGAAGTGACTAGTTGAAGGTCAGATGAAAGGCAGTGGTGGCTCTGAGCGTGGAACAATTTCTCCTGACTTCCTGTCTGCCCTTTGCTCTTTCTGCTAGGCATGCATGCTAAGTCACTTCAGTTGTATCCGACTGTTTGCGACCCTATGGATTGTAGCCTGCCAGGCTCCTCTGTTCATGGGATTTTCCAGGCAAGAATACTGGAGTGGGTTGCCATGCCCTTCTCCAATGGATCTTCTGGACCCAGGGATTGAACCCTGCATCTCTTACATCTCCAGCACTGGCAGGTGGCTTCTTTACCACTACCGCCACCTGGCAGCTTTTTCTGCTACATTTTCTAAAGATGCTAAGGTGAAACCAAGTGCCATAAGAATGTGTGACTCCTGGGTGGTCAGTCAGTCACAGGAGCAGATAGTGGCCTGGGATGGTCAGATTAGCACACTTAGGACTTTGTGACACTAAGGGAAATCCCATCACTCTTCAGATGGAAAAGATGACAGAGGGTGTCAAGCTCTAATAATTCTCATGGTCCCTGGGTAAAACAGGAAATTTTTGTTCCTGTTTAAAGAGGAAATTGAAGCTTAGTTGTCTCAGTTGTATTGAGATCCAAGCCAGAGAATAAAATGCAAAGTTTGAGTTAAAACTTGACTCTAGTATTTCCTCATACATCTGTTTTTGATTCTTATGGTGAAGTCAGGTTTTATTAAAAGAACCCAATACCACAGCTGGTCATAACCAGGGAAAAAAGGTATTTTTATGGACCATTCTACTACAATTTGTTTCGTAGTCTGTTCAGTTGCTCAGTTGTGTCCGACTCTTTGCAACCCCACGGACTGCATCATGCCAGGCTTCCCTGTCCATCACCAACTCCCGGAGTTTACTCAAACTCATGTCCATCAGGTCAGTGATGGCATCAAACCACCGCATCCTCTGTCGTCCCCTTCTCCTGCCTTCAATCTTTCCCAGCATCAGGGTCTTTTCAAATGAGTCAGTTCTTCACATCAGGTGGCTAAAGTATCATAGCTTCAGCATCTGTCCTTCCAGTGAATATTCAGGACTGATTTCCTTTAGAATTAAATGGTTTAATCTTGCAGTCCAAGGGACTCTCAAGAGTCTTCAGCACCGCAGTTCAAAAGCATCAATCCATCGGTACTCAGTCTTCTTTGTAGTCCAACTCTCACATCCATATATGACTACTGGGAAAACCATAGCTTTGACTAGATGGACCTTTGTTGGCAAAGTAATGTCTCTGCTATTTAATATGCTGTCTAGGTTTGTCATAGCTTTTCTTCCAAGGAGCATGCCTCTTTTCATTTCATGGCTACACTTACCATCTACAGTGATTTTGGAGCCCAAGAAAATAAAGTCTGTCACTGTTTGCATTGTTTACCCATATATTTGCCATGAAGCAATGGGGCTGGATTCCATGATCTTAGTTTTTTGAATATTGAATTTTAAGCTAGCTTTTTCACGCTCCTCTTTCACTTTCATCAAGAGGCTCTTCAGTTCCTCTTTGTTTTCTGCCATAAGGGTGGTGTCATCTGCATATCTGAGGTTACTGATATTTCTCCCAGCAGTCTTGATTCCAGCTTGTGCTTCATCCAGCCCAGCATTTTCAATGATGTACTCTGCATACAAGTTAAATAAGCAGGGAGACAATATACAGCCTTGATGTACTCCTTTCCCAGTTTGGAAGCAGTCTGTTGTTCCACGTCTGGTTCTAGCTGTTGCTTCTTGACCTGTGTATAAATTACTGTGGAGGCAGGTCAGGTGATCTGGTATTCCCATCTCTTGAAGAATTTTCCACGATTTGTTGTGATCCACACAGTCAACAGCTTTGGCGTAGTCAATAAAGCAGAAGTATATGTTTTTCTGGAACTCTCTTGCTAAATCCAGCTTGAACAACTGGAAGTTCTCAGTTCATATACTGTTGAAGCCTGGCTTGGACAATTTTGACCATTACTTTGTTAGAGTGTGAGATGAGTGCAGTTGTGCAGTAATTTGAACATTCTTTGGCATTGCCTTTCTTTGGGATTTGAATGAAAACTGACCTTTTCCAGTCCTGTGGCCACTGCTGAGTTTTCCAAATTTGCTGGTATATTGAGTACAGCACTTTAAACAGCATCATCTTTTAGAACTTGAAATAACTCAACTGGAATTCCATCACCTCCACTAGCTTTGTTCATAGTGATGCTTCCTAAGGCTCTCTTGACTTCGAACTCCAGGATGTCTGGCTCTAGGTGAGTGATCACATCATTAAGATCTTCTTTGTGTAGTTCTTCTGTGTCTTCCTGCCACCTCTTCTTAACATCTTCTGCTTCTCTTAGGTTCATACCATTTCTGTCCTTTATTTTGCCCATCTTTGCATGAAATGTTCCCTTGGTATCTCTAATTTTCTTGAAGAGATCTCTAGTCTTTCTCATTCTATTGTTTTCCTCTATTTCTTTGCATTGATTGCTGAGGAAGGCTTTCTTCTCTCCTTGTTATTCTTTGGAACTCTGCATTCAAATGGGTATATCTTTCTTTTTTTCCTTTGCCTTTCTCTTCTCTTCTTTTCACAGATGCTTGTAAGGCCTCCTCAGACAACCATTTTGCCTTTTTGTGTTTCTTTTTTGAGGGGATAGTCTTGATTCCTGCCTCCTGTACAATGTCACGAACCTCTGAGGCATTCTGTCTATCAGATCTAATCCCTTGAATCTATTTGTCACTTCCACTGTATAGTCATAAGGGATTTAATTTAGGTCATACCTGAATGGTCTAATAGTTTTCCCTACTTTCTTCAATTTAAGCCTGAATTTTGCAATAGGGGTTCATGATCTGAGCCACAGTTAGCTACTGGTCTTCTTTTTGCTGACTGTATAGAGCTTTTCCATCTTTGGCTGCAAAGAATATAATCAGTCTGATTCTGGTATTGACCATCTGGTGATGTCCACGTGTAGAGTCTTCTCTTGTGTTGCTGGAAGAGGGTGTTTGCTATCACCAGTGTGTTCTCTTGAGAAAACTCTGTTAGTCTTTTCCCTGCTTCATTCTGTACTCCAAGGCCAAATCTACCTGTTACTCCAGGTACTTCTTGACTTCCTACTTTTGCATTCTAGTCCCCTATGATGAAAAGAACATTTTGGGGGGGGTGTGAGTTCTAGAAGGTACTGTAGGTCTTCATAGAACTGTTCAACTTCAGCTTCTTCAGCATTACTGGCTGGGGCATAGACTTGGATTACTGTGATATTGAATGGTTTGCCTTGGAAACAAACAGAGATCATTCCGTTGTTTTTGAGATTGCATCAAAGTACTGCATTTCGGACTCTTTTGTTGACTGTGGTGGTTACTGCATTTCTTCTAAGGGATTCTGATACATTAGTATCACCTTAATATACTGTATTCAGATATTCTTAGTTTTTACCTAATATCCTTTCTCCATTCCAGGATCCCATTCAGGATACCAATTATACTTAGTCACCATATCTCTTTAGGTTCTGTAGGGTTTGAGAGTTTCTCAGACTTACTGTTTTTTGATGGTGTTGTTGGGGAGGAAAAATAATTTTCCCTCTACCCTTCTAAGGTTCTTGGCTGAGACTTCCCCCCATGATAAAAGGCAGATTAACAGGAGAAAAACAAATTCAATAACATGTATTCCTCTTGTATGGTCTTCCCAGGTGGCTCAGTGGTAAAGAATCCACCTGCCAATGCAGGAGATGTAGATTCTTCCCCGGGTGAGGAAGATCCCCTGGAGGAGGGCATGACAACCCACTCCAGTATTCTTGCCTGGGAAATCTCATGGACAGAGGAGCCTGGTGGGCTACAGTCCATGGGATCGCAAAGAGCTGGACATGACTGAGTGACTAAACAACAGTTCCTCCTTTATACATGGGAGAAACCCAGGAAAACTGAGTAACTCCCTGAAATGGCCCAAACCACCACCTTAAATGCCTCCAGATAAAGACAAAAGATTTGGTGGGAAGAGGTTGACAAGGCTGGTTATGGGAGGTTTTCATGCAAAGCACATTAAGCAAGGGCATGGTTGTTATGCAGATTTAAGTCCCTAACTTCTGGAAAAACCCAAATGAACTTTTTGGCCAACTCAATAGTACGCTTGCTAGAAATTTGTTGAGAAGTAATGTACAAGAAGATTCTAGCATGTAACGTGGGAGTCATCCTTATCATTCTCCCCCCTTTGTCACCTGCTATATCTAATCAGTCATCGTCTTATCAATTTTACCCCTCCCCCAATATCTAAGAGCTTATTCATTCTCATTGCTTTCTCCATTACCATCCTAGTCCAAGCTCTATTCAACTGCCATTTGGAATACTATAATTGTTTCCTAACTAGACTTCTTACTTCTACTCTGGCCCCCTTTCAATGCATTCTTTTCATCGCAGTCACTAATTTATTCATTCATTTAATCAAAATATATTTATCAAGTACTCACTATGTGCTAGGCACCATTCTATGTGTTGGTAATATAGCAGTGAACAAAACAAAGCCCCTGAACTCATACAATTACATATTATTGGGAGAGGTGGGCAATAAGCAAATATTTAATAAAATGTTAGGTCATGATAATGCCATGAAGAAAAATTAAACAGATAAGGAAGTAGGGTCAGGGGTGTAATTTTAGATGGACTTGGCAGAGAAGACTTCTCCAAGTAGTTGGCATTGAAGCAGAGACCTGAACTGAGAGAGGGGGTGATCCATGCAAATGTCTGGGAAAAGAACATTCTAGGTAGAATTAACAGCAAGTTCAATGCCTTGTGGGTGGGAACAAGGTTGACATTTTCTAGGAATAGCAAGGAAGCCAGTGTGACTGGACTAGAGGTAATGAAGGGAGAGTAGGGGAAGAAGCCAGGAGCCAGAGCTCTGAATATCATGGTACAAGGACGGGTTTCTCAGTGTAATTGAAAGCTGTGTGTGTGTGTGTGTGTGTGTGTGTGTGTGTGTGTGTGTGTGCGCGTGCACGCACGTGCGCACACACTCACACTTGTGTGAGCACAGGTGCATGTGTGTGTGTTGCTGCTTCAGTCATGGCTGACTCTTTGCAACCCTATGGACTGTTGCCCAACAGGCTCCTCTGTCCATGAGATTCTCCAGGCAAGAATACTGGAGTGGGTTTCCATGCCCTCCTCCAGGGGATCTTCCTGACTCAGGGATCAAACCTGCATCTCTCATATCTAACTAGCATTGACAGTCAGGTTCTGTACCATTAGTGCCGCCTGGGAAGCAATTGAAAGCCTTGCTGCTGCTGCTAAGTCGCTTCAGTCATGTCCGAAGCAACCCCATAGATGGCAGTCCACTAGGCTCCCCCATCCCTGGGATTCTCCAGGCAAGAACACTGGAGTGGGTTGCCATTTCCTTCTCCAATGCATGAAAGTGAAAAGGGAAGTGAAGTCGCTCAGTCATGTCCGACTCTTTGCAACCCCATGGACTGCAGCCTACCAGGCTCCTCCGTCCATGGGATTTTCCAGGCAAGAGTACTGGAGTGGGGTGCCATTGCCTTCTCTGACTGAAAGCCTTAGGAAGATTTAAAACAGGAGTGACATGAGAGTGATTTTTTTTCATAATATTAATCATATGACATTCTCCTACTTTTAAAAGCTTGCAAAAGCTTCCCATGGATTTTGGGATAAAGATCAAATTATTTACTATAGATAATTAATTACCTACAAGGCCTGTATGTTTGTGCTCCATCTGAGTCTTCAGCCTCATACAGTATCATGTCTTCAAGTCTTTGTATTTATTAACCTTTATCTTGCCACAGGGCCTTTGAATATGCTATCTCCTATACCTGGAAGTACCCCCACCCTTTTTGTTTCATTAATGCCTATTCATCCCTTGGATCTCATTTTATTGTTCATTTTCACTGCCTGGGTAAACATTCTCCCATTATGGATGTTTATAGCACTATCTCCATCTCAGTCATAGCATTTGTCATAAGTGCAGTCCTGTATTTGTATAATTATTTGAATAACGTAATTTTCCCATGCAAAATTGGAAGCTTTGTCGCCATTATATCCTTGGCAGCCATAGTACTTGGTGTTTTCACAGAAAACACAAAATCAGCATTTATTGAATGAATGAATTAATGAATAAACTACATTTCCCTAAGGTCTAACTTATGTATCTTATATTGAGGTGGGTGTGGGGACTTGAAAGGAATCTTTTACCTACTATGTGTTTGAGATACCCAAGTAATGTGTCATATACCTTTTGTTCTGTACCTGATGTCCTCTATTGATTAATTAGATATAGCCATTCTCTCTAAGTACTGTAGTTTTCACAGATCTATCAGCTCACTGGATACCATTACTGCTCTGCTGGTATGGTAGTGTCAGCTTGTAGCAGGGCCCTGTTCCGTTAGGCTCTGTAGCCTCTTTTGTGCATTGATGGGCATAGTGGGTCTTGCTGCTGCTTTACTGAGTAGAGAAGTACCCTGTTGATGGATGCCATTGCTCTGATAGGTCCCCTTACATTACCAGAGGAGTTCCCTATGATAAAGTTAAGGATGTGTGTTTGTGGTGGGGGGATCTTTCTGTATTATGTTGTCCTCTGTAGAGGAACCCTAAAGAGTATTTCTGGGGCCACTGATGTTTCAGTTCAGTGATAACTCTTTCCTCTTCTTTAGGACATATGCACATGCATGGGGCTTCCCAGGTGACGCTAGTGGTAAAGAGCTCACCTGCCAATGCAGGAGACATAAGAGACCTGGGTTTGATCCCTGGGTTGGGAAGATCCCCTGGAGAAGGGAATGACAACCCACTCCAGTATTCTTGCCTGGAGAATCCCATGGACAGAGGAGCCTGGCAGGCTGCAGTCCATGGGGTCGCAAAGAGTCGGACCTGACTGAAGTGACTTCGTATAGCACACAAACACGTATATACTAGAGACCGAGGCTGTGCTGCTCTCAAACATTATGTGAGCTGTGGAATCAGACATACAGACTTGGCTTCCTCTCACAACTCCACACATTACTGGCTGGATGACCTTGTATGTTGTTAACTTTGAGCTTCAGTTGTTTCCTCATCCATGAAATGCTACAATAACTTCCTTGGAGGGTCCTTATAATAAATACATGCTTATAAAGCTTTTACTACTGGGTGTGATGTAATAAAGATAGCTAACCAATTTGTGCATTAGGAACTGTTCTGAGTGCTATATAAATATTACCTCATGTAAACATGCTCACAAACCATCCTGTGAAGGAAATACTATAATCTCTATTTTAGAAATGAAGAAAGGGAGGTACAGAGAGGTTAGGTAATTTGTCCAAGATCACACACCTGGAAGTAGCAGAGCTGAGAGGGAGGAGCTGGGATTTTAGAGCTAAGCTTTCCCTTCTTGATTCTAGAATTCTATACATTGAATTAGTACAGGGTCATTGTATTATATAATAGATATATTCATTCACCACCCCACTCCCCACAGCGGTCCTTCTCTGTATTGGGGCTAACACTAAAACCACCCCACTCCCCATAGCGGTCTTTCTCCAAACCAGTATTAGGGCTAACACTAATGAGGAGATAAAAGCATTAGTAACTGCCTGACTTTCTTTTATCTGAGAATAGTTGAATATTCCTGGCAGCCAAAGGCTCTGAGCAGAGTGGATCCTCAGGATTACTGGCTTAAAAGAGGGCTTCATTACAGCCCATGCTATCCCAGAGGTTTTCCTGATGTTTATATCCTTAAGGAGGAGCAGGGACACTGAAAAGTAAATTCAGGTTAGTCTTCCCAGGTTATGTGAGAATTATTGTGGCTTGCAGATGTCTGGTTTTGGACAGATAATGTGTTCTCAGGTGTATCTAGCATTTTGGGGTCTGTGTATGATATTATTGATATGGATAATAAAAATAAATGCTAAAGAATAAGGCTCATCATATTGCAAAGAATGAAAAAGAAGTTATCATCTTCTTTTGAAGTCCTTTGATGATCTGGTATTATTTAGTAAATTAATCTCCAAGAAAGGATTCCAAAGTATTAGAAAAGAGTGGATATTTCTTGAGATCATGGACTTTGTTCTTGAAAGGCATCTCTTCATTAGATTTAATTATGTTTAAAATTTATCTACCTATTTATTTATTTCTGCTGTGCTGGGTCTTCATCACTTCTCACAGGCTTCCTCTGGTTGCTGCCAGCGAGGGGTTACTCTTCATTGCAGTGTGTGGGCTTCTCATTGTGATGGCTTCTCTTGTTGCAGAGCATGGGCTCTAGGGCACATGGGTTCAGTAGTTGTGGCACATGGAGGGGCTTTGTTTCCCCACAGCATATGAGATCTTAGTTACCATGCCAGGGATTGAACCCGTGTTCCCTGCATTGGCAGGTGGATTCTTAACTACTGGACCACGAGGGAAGTCTCCTCATTAGAGCCTCAAATATTTAAGAAGAGATGAAAGTTGTAGAGAAGGAAAAGAAATGGCTCCAAATTTTTTTTAATAGGAGCTTGGGGAGCATGATTTGGTTTTAACTTGTTGTGACTGTGTTTGTAAGAAACACCCAATATCTTTAGGTTTGTTTAGGATGGCTGATGGAGATCGTGAGGAATGATAAAGCCATCAATTGTTACTACTATGGAGGTGAAGAGGAATTTATACTTTCTTCTGTTAAGGTGATTTTCAACAAAATCGTGAGGAAGATAAGGTTCTCAGCAAAATCTGCAATTGTAATTATGTAGCATCAGCTTTTTTTCCTTCTCCATTCATTGGTTTCCAACCCCGCTAAAGACTACTAATAAACAATCACTAATATTTGCATAGTTTTTAACTTCTGGAGATGCTGATTTGAATCACTTGTTACATCAACACACAATGGCTTGACCCAAAGAAAGAAATTGAATGCAATATCAGGATTCAATGAATAGAAATACTGATTGAGTTCAAAGAAATATTCTGTGAAACTCAGTCTCATCAGTCTCTGAAAACTTGAGTCTAATGTTTCAGATGCTCTAGAATGGCTAATTGCATTTCTGAACTATGTCTCTGAACAGCTGTATATTCTTAAACATTCACCAAAAATGAGGAATTCCTTTAGGGTAGCTTTTACTTCAGACTTTGTCACTTCCTGGAGCTGTTTCTTCTCCATTTCTTTGATAAGTGTTTCCTTAACATCTGTTTGCATTTGCACTTATTTTCTCTAAGCTCGTAAATTGTACTGATGATTTTGACTCTTTTATCAAATAGAGGTTGAATGAAGCATATTAAAAATATTATGAACTTCTCTATGAAAGTTAGCTTTTGTTTGGGCAATTGTAAACTTAAAGTTTTTGAGGGCCCTAGATAATTGCTGGGCTTCCCTGATGGTTCAGTAATAAAAAATTCTGCCTGCCAATGCAGGAGACTGGGGTTCTATCCCTGGGTCGGGAAGATCACCTGGAGAAGAACATGGCAATCTACTCCAGTGCTCTTGCCTACAGAATCCCATGGACAGAGGAGCCTGGCAGCTACAGTCCATAGTGTTGCAAAAGAGTTGGACACGACTTATCGACTAAACAACAACATGGATATAAATATGACAGTATGATGAGGCTTAAAATTCATTGGAAATTGAATCTCCTGCCATCTTGGACCTTGTTAGTTCTAATCAGTTTATATCATGTCCTCAGGCTATGCCAGGGCTTCCCAGGTGGCTCAGTGTTAAAGAATCCACCTGCCAATACAGGATGCTTTGTTTGATCCCTGGGTTGGGAAGATACCATGGAGAATACCAGTCCAGTATTCTTGCCTGGAGAATTCCATGGACAGAGGAGCCCAGTGGACTACAGTCCATTGGTCACAAAGAGTCAGACAAGACTGAGCTACAAAACAACAACAGATAACTGCTGGGCATTGTGGCTGTATTCTGGGTGGTCTATGGGTATTCTTTCACCACATCTTTCTTGGGAAACCTGAGGAATTTGCCTCCTCTCAACAGTCTTTTCTTCCTTCCTGTCCTCAACAGCATGGTGGCCCCCTCAATCGTGGCACATTCAAGTCTCCATGTCACAGCCTCTGTGACAGACACAGAGCCTCCTGGGCACAGCTTGAGGGGCTTTTCCTACCTCAGGGCCTTTATCTTCCTCCTGGTAAGCTGCAAGGCCAAGTTTTTCAAGAGTCCCCCATCACCCAGGAGGGTGTGGGTGGGGAAAGATGGTGGGCAGCCCAAGGCACCATAGTCTGTCTTTCTGGCCCCTTGAGGTGGGATCCCTCCTCTGACCTTCAAGAGCTGCCTCCCCCAAATCAAGGTAAATGTTTAAAGTCTTCAACCCTCCCTTGGACACGACTGCCATCTTCCTCTCCTCTCCTTCCATCCTTCACAGCACAGGCTCTGGTTGGGCCAGTAGAGCAGGTTTTATGTCACTTTCATCAAATATAAAACCTCCTCAATAGCTCTGGCTGGAAAGTGGGGGCAAAGGTGAGAGCAAACAGCGAAGGTGGCCTCAGTGGTGCTGCTGGGGCCAGGGGGCTTCTGGGGTGAGGGGGCTGTGGGGCCAGGGGGCTGCTGGGGTGAGGGGGCTGTGGGGCCACGGGGGTGTGGGGCCAGGGGGCTGCTGGGGTGAGGGGGCTGTGGGGCTGGGGGTTGCCAGGGAGGGTGCTGGGCTTTGGCCTAGGCGACAGCCACCCCTGCTGGGTGACCAGGATTAGGCAAGGATGGCGGAGGAGCAGAGCCCCTTCCCGGGATGGAAGGGCCTGTCAGGCTAGGAGATTCCCTCCGTGTCAGCTGGCCTTGAGCTGGCATTGAAATCTGACCAAGGTCAGGGCACGTCGAAGGGGAGCAGCCAGGCTCAGGGAAGGTTGGCCCCTGCTGGTCCCTCCAGCACCTTTCTTCAGCAGGTCCTAGGGGCCTGTAGTGATAGTGAAAGTTGCTCAGTCATGTCCAACTCTTTGCGACCCCATGGAGTATTGGAATTCTCCAGGCCAGAATACTGGAGTAGGTAGCCTTTCCCTTCTCTAGGGGATCTTCCCAACCCAGGGATCGAACTGTGGTCTCCTGCATTGCAAGTGGATTCTTTACCAACTGAGCTATGAGGGAAGCCCCTAGAGAATTTGCTGCAAAAAGATGATTGACAGGCCATCTTTTCCTTGTCCCTCCAGGGGCTCATCGGTCCTCTCTCTAAGCAGGAAGAAGGTCCTTAGAGAAGAAGGACCTAAGCAGGTCCTCTCTCTCTTCTCTCAGGAAGAAGGCCTGGTTTAGGAGTACCACCATGCCATATGCAAGTGAATCCAGACAGGTAGCTTTTAACATACAATAGGTGTAAGTTCTACCAAGGGGGGGAGGCATTTATTCCCACTATTACAAACTGCAATCAGACCTTTCCTTTGTATACCACTGTTTGGTCCTAGGTTAAGAACAGTGTGGTTTTGTGCCAAGTGGCCTGGAGGTCAATGCTCAGACATTCAGGAAAATGTCTAGAAGGGACCTTAGAAATCCTGGAATCCAGCGGTTTTCCAAACTTGGGTGCACAGAGGAAGCACCTAGAGGGCTTGTGGGACTACAGATTGCTGGGCCCCATCCCAGTGGTCAGGATTCTGGATCTGGGGAGACCCGAGAGTTCGCACTGCCAAGGACTTCTCCTGGAAGATCCATGCTGCTGGTCTGGGCACTGCACTTGGAGAACCACGGGTCCAATCCAACGTCTTCATTTCACAGATGGATCAGCTGAGGCAGAACCCCAGCTGGGTTCCAGAATTGGCGTTAACGCTTACCAGGTGTTATGACTTTGCAATCTCATTTAGCTGTTCTGGGCCTGCGTTTTCTCATCTACAAAATCAGGTAAGAACCTCGGTCACTCCTACCCCAGGTTCAGTTTGCAGGTGACTGCTATTGGGTAGTTACTCAGGCTTTAGTAACAGCCCTCTGGTTTGGTGTGGCGCTGTCACGTGGTTATCAGTCCATGATCTTACACAGCTTCCCTCTGGTTCCTGGGTCAGGTTTAAGCCCTGCCTTTCCCGTGTGGAGGACTGAGACACGAAGATGCTGTCAGGTTGAGGGTAGGACATAAAGCTTTGTTCTTTTTGTTGTGGTTTTCTCATTTTGCATTTGCCTCTTATGTTTGCTTACATTTCTGAGTATATTGGTTTTCTTTTTTCATGTAGAAAGTTTCCCAGTGTTTTCCTTTTCTGTTTCTTTCCTATTCTTTGAATTTAAAAATTATTTTACTATCTGATCATAAGGCTATTCAAAGATTTATTTTCTTATTTTCCTTGTGATTTTTAACTTGTATACCCTTATCCCTCTGGAGTTATTTTGACATGTGTTATAAAGTTTGGATCTTGGTTGACTTTCCTTTTTTGTAAATAGCTAAACTCTGGCATCATTTGTTGAGTAATCCCTTTCCTCTCTTTTGATGTCTGGCTGTGCATTCTTAGGAATGCACATACTCTAGGAATGTAGAATAGGTGCGAGTGAGATTTTTGTTCAAGCCCATTTTTTTTTCAGATGGGGAAGTTGAGGCCCAGAGCAGCTAACTGGTTTTCCTAAGGTCATATTAGTTAATGGAGAAGCTCTGACTTATTTTGTTTGTTTGTTTGTTTATTTTTGGCTGTGCTGAGTCTTCTTGCCGTGCTCACGCTTTCTCTAGTTGGGGTGAGCAGTGGCTTTTCTTGTTGCAGAGCATAGCCTCTGGAGTGCAGGTTCAGTAGTTGTTGCCCATGGGCTTCATTGCTCCTTGACATGTGAAATCTTTTTGGAGTAGGAATGGAACCCGTGGACCCTGCACTGGCAGGAGGATTCTTAACCACGGAGCCACCAGGAAAGTCCAGATCTCTGTGCCTTCTAATCTGAGTTTGAGATATATAGGTCTGCTTGTCTATCTAGCTCCAGGGACATTTGACAGGAGAAGGTTAACTGGCCATAAAGTCAATGAGCATGACCTAGAGTCTCTGAAAGGTAGAGACCAGCCTTCCTCAGCCATCCCAGAGAAACCAGTAAATATTTACTGCACATTTATGTTCAAACTCTGCTGGTGGTTCAGTGGTAAAGAATATGCCTGCAGTGCAGGAGATGCGGGAGATGTGTGGGAAAGTCAAGTTCAATTCCTGGGTTGGGAAAATCCCCTGGAAGTGAAAATGGCAACCCGCTCCAGCCTTCTTGCCTGGAGAATCCCATGGAAAGAGGGACCTGGTGGGCTACAGTCCATGAGGTCACAAAGAGTTGGACACGACTGGGCATGCATGCATTCAGTGACTTGTATGAGATATTGCTGGGGACAGAGAAGCAGGTGTCACTATCTCTGGTGACAAGGGCTCAAGTCTAGTTGGGAGAAAGATTGCCTGTGAAATATTTCCGTCTTTACACTCTTATGTATTGACTCACTCAACTCTGCAACAGAGTGTCAGGAAGTCCCACAGTGTGTGGACTTTTCTCAGGAAAGGTTTCACAGAGGAGAGAGGACTTGAACTCAAAAGATGGCAGTATCCCCTACCTGCATAGTGCAGTAAAGGCAACTATTGTCTCTTCAGGGCCTGTGTTAAAATTCACACAAGGCCTGAGAGCGTCCTAAGCTATAAGTAAAGACTGACCCAAGGAGTTGGGGAAGGAATGGCACATTGTCTCTGGCCAGAGGACAGACCTGAGTGATGTGATGGAGGTCCTTTGGTGAGGAAGGTTTCTAGTAGGAACCCCTCATTTCCTACCACATGCTATGACAGGGCTGTCTCTACTCTCTACTTTTCCTTAGCAGAAACAAATACTAGATAGAATTTTTTTTTAATACAAAAGTGCACTCCGTATTTCTTTACCTGCTTCATGTCATTGTTATTTTTTTTTTTTTTGCATTTAACCTAATTATAGTCTGAAGACCGAAAGTTTGGGATAAAGGTGATAAACAATTCATAACTGAAATACATATCAATGAGGTATAAATAGCAAAACTAAAAATATGGAAGAAGAAGAGAGGGAAGTGAAAATAAAATAAGCTCATGGATTATTACATAGGCATATGTGAGTCCAAGGATTTTTTTAATAGACTTTATTTTTTAGAGCAGTTTTAGATTCACATCGGAGTTAAGTAGAAGATACACAGATTTCTCATATACCGCCTGCTCCCACACATGCACAGCCTTCCCGACTATCAACATTCTACAATAGATGGTATATTTTTTACAATTAATTCACTGCAATGACAAGTCATTATCACTCAAAGTCCATAGTTTACATTAGCGTTTACTCTTGATGTACACGGTTTAGGTTTTGAGAAATATATAATGACATGTATCCACCATTACATTATCATATAGAGAAGTTTCACTGCTCCAAAATACCCTGTGCTCTGCATATACATCCATTTCTTCCCCCAACCCCTTCCAACCACTGATCTGTTTAGTCTCCATACTTTTGCCTTTTTAAGAATGCCATAGTTGGAATCCTACAATAAATAGTCTTTTGAAATTGACTTCTTTCACTCAGTAATATGACTTAAGGTTCTTGCATGTCTTTTCATGGCTTGATATGTCAGCTTCCCACTCCCTCTATCTTTATTGAGATATATTTGGTAGATAACATTGTGTAAATTTAAGGTGCACAGTGTGACGTTTTGATGGTCATATATATTGTAAAGTGATTACCATGTTAAAGTTAGTTAACACATTCATTACCTTACATAAGTTACCTTTTCTGTGTTGGTGGTGGTTGTGAGAATATTTAAGATCCACTCTTTTAACAACTTTGAAGGACACAACATAGTATTGTTAACTATAGTCACCATACTGACTATTAGATCCCCTGAACGTGTTCATCTTATAATTGGCAGTTTGTATCCTTTGAACAACATCTCCCTGTTTCCCCTCCCTGCAGCCCCTGGCAACCACCATTCTACTCTCTGTTTCTGTGAGTTTGGCTCTTTTTTAGATCCCACATATAAGTGAGATCATGCAGTATCTGTCTTTCTCTGTCTGACTTATTTCACTTAGCATAATGCCTTCATAGTTTATCCATGTTGTCATAACATTCAGGATTTCTTTTTTATGACTGAATAATGTTTCATTGTGTGTATATATGTATACATTTACACACACATTTTCTTTATCCATTCATGCACAGGCACTTTGATTGTTTCCATGTCTTGGCTATTGTGAATAATGTTGCAATGAACAAGGGGCTGCAGATATTTCTTTCAGGTAGTTATTTAATTTTCTTTGGCTATATATCCAGAAGTGGGATTTCTGGATCATATGGTAGTTTTATTTTTAATTTTTTGGAGGAAAACTTGTGCAGTTTTACATAGTGCCTGTACCAAGTTACATTCCCACCAACAGTGTACAAGGATTCTCTTTTCTTCAATATCCTTGCCAACACTTGTTTTGTCTTTTTGACAATAGTCATTTGAACAGTATTGTATGAGTTCCTATATTAACCGTTTATCAGATAGATGATTTGAAAATATTTTCTCCCACTCCATAGATTGCCTTTTCATTTTGTTGTTTCCTTGGCTGTGCATGAGCCTCTTAATTTGATGTAGTCTCACTTGTCTATTTTTGCATTCGCTGCCTGTACTTTTAGTGTCATACCCCAAAATTTTTTGCCAAAACCTAGGTCAAGGAGCTTGTCATAGGAAAGCTGTGTTTTCTTCCAGGAGTTTTATGGCTTCAGGACTTAAATTGAAGTCTTTAATCCATTTCACGTGAATTTTTGTGAGTGCTATAAGATGGGAGTCGAATTTTATTCTCATGTGGATAACTAGTTTTACCCAATACCATTTATTGACGAGTCTTCCCACTAAATATTCTTGGCTCCCTTGTGAAATATTAGTTGACCGATTATGCGTAGGCTTATTTCTGAGCTCTTGATTCTGTTCCATTGTTCCATGCTGTTTCAAATACTATACTTTGTAATATAGTTTGAGATCAGAAAGTGTGATCTCTCCAGCTTTGTTGTTCATTCTCAGGATTGTTTGGGTATTTGGAGTCTTTTGTGCTTCCCCACAAATTTTAGATTGCTTTTTCTATTCTGTGAAAAGATGTCATTGGAATTTTGATAGGAATTGCATTGAATGTGTAATTGGCTTTGGGTAGTATGGACGTTTTAACAATATTCTTTCTATACAGGAAATGGGGATATCTTTCCCTTTATGTCTTCTTCAATTTCAATGTATTATAGTTTTGGTGTATAGATCTTTTTACCTCCTTGGTTAAATGTATTTCTAAGTATTTTATTGTGTTTGATGTATTGTAATTGAGATTATTTTTGTTATTTCTTTTTCAGATACTTTGTCCTTAGTATATAGAAATGCAACTGATTTTTGTATGTTGATCATAGATCTTGCAAATTTACCAAATTCACTGATTAGTTCTAAAAATTTTTAATGTGGTCTTTAGGTTTTCTGTGTATAAGATCATGTCATCTGCAAACAGACAATTTAACTTCTTCCTTTCTGATTTTGATGTCTTTTATTTTTCTTGCCTACTTTCTCTGAGACTTGAGTACGATCCTGAATAGGAGTGGTGAAAGTAGGCACCCTTATCTTGTTTCTGTTCTTAGAGGAAAAGCTTTCAATTTTTCTCCATTGAGGATGATGTTAGCTGTGGGCTTATTGCAGGTGGCCTTTATTATGATGAAGTATGTGCCTTCCAACCTAATTTGCTGAGATTTTTTTTTTATCATGAAAGGATATTGAATTTTGTCAAATTCTTTTTTTTCCCATCTGTTGAGATGATCATATGGTTTTATCTTTCATTCTATTAATGTGACATTTACTGCTTTGTATATTTTGAACCTTCCTTGCATCCCAGGGGTAAATCCCTCTTGATTATGTGCTATGGAATTCAATTTGATAGTGTTTTGTTGAGAAATTTTGCATCTACCTGTATTAGGAATATTGGTTCATAATTTCTTATAATGTCATTATCTGGTTTTGGTATCAGAGTAATGCTGGTGTCAAAATAAGTTTGGGAGTGTTCCCACCTCTTTGAATTTTTGGTAATTGAGAAGGATTGGCATTAATTCTTTAAATGTATGGTAAAATTCACCAGGGAAGCCTTCTGGTCTTGGAATTTTATGTGTTGGGAGTTTTTTGATTACCAATTCAGTCTCCTTATTTGTTACTGTTCTGTTCAGATTTGCAATATCTTCATGATTCAGTCTTGGTAGGTTGTATGATTCCAGTAATTTATCCATTTCTTCTAGCTTATCCAGTTGTTGGTGTGTAAATGTTCATAGTTATCCCTTAAAATCCTTCATATTTGTGTGGTATCATTTATAATGATTCCTTTTCATTTATAATTTTGTATCTTCTCTTACTTTTTATGAATAGTTCTAACTATAAGTTTTCCAATTTTGATTATCTTTTCAAAAAACCAACTTTTAGTTTCATTGGTCTTTTTTCTGTTTTCATCTTCTCTATTTCATTTATTTGCAAATCTTTATTTCCATCTTTCTGTTAACTTTGGGCTTTTTATTTTTTTTCTAGTTCCCTGAGGTATAATATGTGGTTGTTTGAGATCTTTTTCTGAAATTAATGTAGGCACTTATTACTATAAACTTTCTTGTTAAAAATGCTTTTGCTGCATAAGTTATGATATGTTGTTTCTATTTTTATTTGTTTCAATACATTTTAATTTCCCTTTGATTTCTTTGACCCATTAGGTGTTCAGGAGTGCACTGTTTAGTTTCCATGTATTTGTGAATTTTCCAGTCTTCTTCCTGTTTTTGATTCCTGGTTTTATAACATTTCAATCCAAAAAGATACTTGATAAAATTTCAATTTTCTTAAATTTGATGAGACTTGTTTTGTCTATTTGGGATAACTATTACCATTAACAGTTGTTGTTTTAACTTGCCTAGGTCTTAACTGTCTACATATGGCTTTCACATCCTGTTCTGAATCCTCACCATTGCCTATGAGATTTCTGCTTTCAGGAAAGGGCTGTGATGCTGGATACATTGTTGCAGATTTACTTACAAAGCAGTTATCCTGGGACAATGTGCTTTAGAAGAGAGGATGCAAAAATGTTTTCTTGGAGTTATTAAGAGGTCATTTTCCCTGAAAAAGGAAAAAAAATGTGTCTCTAATGTAAAAGTCCCGATGATTTAGTCCAAAGATTGCAGACTATGTGCTTAGTTAAATGTCTCACTTTTTCATTGGTATGCCATGCTTTGTAAAGACTAGTTTCCCAATCAGTCCACTACCCCTTAAATCACCTTCCCTGTGTCCCTGGGGGACCCTAATGCCTGTGAATTGGGTAATAGTACACTTATTGTACTAATTATAAGTTATAGAACACTTATGTGGAACAGTCTTTACACATGCCCCATGTCAATATGTTCCAGGCCTGGCAACAGTAAGCACCTCCCTATGAGACAGAACATTTCTTGGGGATTATTGTACTCCTTTGGTTAGTCCATTAGTGTTTGGCATCTTGCCCCAGTTTCACTGTGACCATGTCTTTGATTGCCCAGAAATGTATCGCACATTCTACATATCCTCCTGTTGAAGCTCTTAAGATCTTGCTGAAATTCAAAATTCTACAGATGCCAAAAGCCATACTTCCAGTCAGGCAGACAACAAGCTTACCACAGTGAAGAAAGTCTGGGGCCATTGGAGAGCTGTCTTACCCCCTCACTCCAGCACTGAGGTGGAGAACTCCATGTAACCAAACTTGTAGTGCCTTCTACTCAGGAGCTTCTGCTTTAAAGGTTTTAGCCCAAAGCAAGGGTATATGCTTCCACCCCCATCCTGTGTCACAGTGGTAAAGACTCTGCCTGCCAGTGCAGGATTTGCAAGAGATGCAGTTTCAATTCCTGGGTCCAGAAGGTCCTTTGGAGAAGGAAATGGCAACCCACTCCAGTATTCTTGCCTGGGAACTCCCATGGACAGAGGAGGCTGGCGGGCTACAGCCCATGGGGTTGCAAAGAGTCTGACATGACTGAGCACACACACACACACACACTTTCCTGCCCCCATTCCTAGAGACACACATACCTCAAAAGGTCCTAGGCTGGACAGCCTCCACATCCCCAGTGAACCAGTCACCTTCAACCACAGAGAAGAGGGAAGTTCAAAATGCGGAGTGGAAAAGGAGAGGAGTCAGAATGAGAGGGATGGTTAGCTATGAGCGATGGGGACAAGTAGCCCAGAAAGTTTTGACTCCTTCCTTCCTATCTTGCCTCACAGTCTTTTGTAGCATTGCCTCCATTAAGAACTTCAGGCAAAGGAATAAAGATGTAGAATCATTTGCCATTAGAGTCAGTTGGTTAATAGGCTGGCTCTCCAAGGCACCAACCACCCTAGATTTTCACCTAGGTTCACTGGAAGTTGGTTAAAATTTCCTCTCTAAGTCCTTCCCCTTTATTTCCATCGCCCAAACACATCAAATACTGTGAGTTCCCTTTGGATTCCTGTGCAGTGCCTACCTCATTTTCTTGGGAAACCCAGAAGTGTCTTAGTATACCTTTCACTGTGTCTGCCTCTGATACTTTGGGGCTACTTTGCTTAAACAGAAATGCAGGACTAGACATAACTGTGCTTTTTCAGTTCTGAGTGTAATGGTTGAGGAAAACCAATGGGTCTTTGGTTTTCCTGATGATGGTATAATGTGATACTGAAAGGTTGTTGCTGAATGAAAAGACACCGGGATTCTTGGCCTCTGGAGGAGAAGAATTCAATCCAGGGCCAGAGACGAGGCTTGATCACTCAGAGCTTTTGTGTAATAAAGTTTTATTAACGTATAAAGGAGATAGAGAAAGCTTCTGACATAGGCATCAGAAGGAGGCAGAAAGAGTACCCCCCTGCTAGTCTTCAGCTGGATGTTATATAGTCACTAGCAGTCTGTTAATGAAAGAAAGGAATGTCTTAAAACTCAGAATGGCACCAGGCCCCCCATCCATAAGATGCATTTTGGGATAATCTTGGCACCAGATGATTCATCCCGGGCCATAAAATGATTGATTTGAATCTTGTAGAAGGGCAGATTACCATACAAATAATTTCATTTACATAGATTAGGGGAACAATATCTGAGTATAACATACTGGTTTGTCAAGTAGGTTCTGAGCTATTAGGCAGAACCAACTTGAAGACAGAGTCTGGGTTAAATGCATAGTACATTAACATAGTTTAAGACAAACATTTCCTTAAGAAAAATGCATTGGTTAACTCAAGGTTTGAGGACAGTTAACTTCAGGTGAAACCAGATGTCATTATGGCACCACAGTATTTTAAGAGAAACCTCCTTTTAAATTTGTATAGAAAAGGAAAAAAAAAATCACTAGTTTGTTTCCTCCTGCTGCTTAAGAGAGAGAAAAATGTCTGACACTTGCAGCCTATTTCCTCTGTTTGGAGACCCCTGGCCTTCCTGCCTGTTAATACCACACAATCACATGCTGGATTTTTGTACTTTCTCTATAAAACATCTGCATCTTTACCTTTTTGATAATGCTAGGTTCTTGATTAATTGGATTTTATTTCCTTTGTATTTTCTTCATGAAATTTCATTTAGGTGGATGCCCTTCACCCAGGTAATTCTGGTAGATTAGCTGTTACACCTTCTCTCTTCTCAGTGTGAACTTCTCGTAGGTCATTCTTATTCTGAGAACCCACCATTATTAATTTTTCCCACAGTTAACAACTCTGTTTTTAAACACAGGTTATTTTTTCATGCCCAGAGACACATTCTTCAAAGCATTCAGCTTCTTTGTAACTTCTTTGATCTTTGCATATGAAAACAAATACAACAGAACCTGTTCTGTAGTCTGTCATGGGGAGGGCAATCAAATAGGATATTGACAGTTCAGACCTGAAGGTTTTCAGAGAAATGAAATGTTCTTAAGAGGTTGTGAAGGGCGTAAAGGGCCTCCACTTAGGCGTGCCTGACCAAGCTGATGGCTTCCAGGTGGGTATTTGTATGAGGAAGAGGTGGTATTGAAGTTTTGTATATAAACACCTAGGAAGCAAAGAAAGTGACCAGTGGGAGGGTAGTACAGTAGAGGGGGCAAGGTGGTTCGTATTTCTACTCCAGTCTGGACTAGGGACTAGATCCAAGTACTATAGCAAGATGGGCTATTAGAATGAGGCATTTTCGGAATTACAGGCCAGTATCACTGATGAACATAGATGCAAAAATTCTCAACAAAATTCTACCAAACAGAATTCAATAACACATTAAAAAGTCATATACCATGATCAAGTTGAATTTATTCCAGCGATGCAAGAATTCTTCAATATATGCAAACCAATGTGATACACTATATTAACAAATTGAAAGATAAAAACCATATAATAGATGCAAAAAAAGCATTTGACAAAATTCAGCACCCGTTTGTGATTAAAACTCCAAAACAAGGGCATAGAAGGAAGCTACCTCAACATAGAAAAGTCCATATATGATAAGCCCACAGCAAACGTTCTCAATGGGGAAAAACTGAAAGCATTCCCTCTAAGATCAGGAACAAGACAAAGGTGCCCACTCTCACTACTATTATTCAACATAGTTTTGAAGTCCTAGTTATGCCAATCAGAGAAGAAAAAGAAATAAAAGGAATCCAGATGGGAAAAGAAGAAGTAAAGCCTCACTGACTGCAGATGACATGATACTATACATAGAGAACCCTAAAGATAGTATCAGAAAATTACTAGAGCTAACCAATGAATTTAGCAAAGTCACAGGATACAAAATCAATACACAGAAATCACTTACATTCCTATATACTAACAGTGAAAAATCAGAAAGAGAAAGGAATCAATCCAATTCACCATTGCAACAAAAACAATAAAATATCTAGGAATAAACCTACATAAGGAGACAAAAGAACTGTATGCAGAAAGTTATAAGACACTGATGAAAGAAATCAAAGATGACATGAACAGACGGAGAGATATTCCATGTTCTTGGGTTGGAAGAATCAATATTGTGAAAATGACTATGTTACCAAATACAATCTACAGATTCAATGCAATCCCTATGAAAATACCAATGGATTTTTTTCACAGAACTAGAATTTTTTCACAGTTCATGTGGAGACACAAAAGACCCCAAATAGCCAAAGTTGTCTTGAAAAAGGGGCATGGAGCTGGAGGAATCAGCCTTCCTGACTTCAGATTATACAACAAAGCTACAGTCATCAAAACAGTATGGTACTGGCACAAAAACATAGATATAGACAAATGGAACAAAATAGAGAGCACAGAAATAACCCATGTGCTTATGGGTACCTTATTTTTGACAAAGGAGGCAAGAATATACAATGGAGCAAAGATAGCCTCTTCAATAAGTGGTGCTGGGAAAACTGGATAGTTAGTGTAAAAGAATGAAATTAGAACACGTCCTAACACCATACACAAAGGTAAACTCAAAATGTATTAAAGACCTAAATGTAAGACCAGCAACTATAAAACTCTTAGAGGAAAACATAGGCAGAACACTTGATGACAGAAATCAAAGCAAGATCCTACAGTAATGGGAATAAAAACAAAGGTAAACAACTGGGACCTAATTAAAGTTAAAAGTTTTTGCACAGCAAAGGAAACTATAAACAATGTGAAAAGACAACCCTCAGAATGGGAGACAATAATAGCAAATGAAACAACTGAGAAAGGATTAATTTCCAAATATACAAACAGCTCATACAATTCAATACCAGAAAAACAAATAATCCAGTTAAAAAGTGGGAAAAAGACCTAAACAGGCATTTCTCCAAAGAAGACATATAGATGGCTAACAAACACATGAAAAGATGCTCAACATCACTCATTATTCAGCTCACTGACTCAGTCATGTTCGATTCCTTGTGACCCCGTGGACTGCAGCACGCCAGGCTTCCCTGTCCAGCACCAATTCCCAGAACTTGCTCAAACTCACGCTCATCAAGTTGGTGATGCCATCCAATCATCTAGTCCTCTGTTGTCCCCTTCTCCTCAGGGTCTTTTCTAAGGAGTCAGTTCTTTGCATCAGGTGGCCAAAATATTGGATCTTCAGCTTCAGCCTCAGCCCTTCCAATGAATATTCAGGACTTACTTCCTTTAAGATTGACTGGTTGGATCTCCTTTGCAGTCCAAGGGCTCTCAATGAAAGTTCTCCAACACCACAGTTCAAAAGCATCAATTCTTCAGCCCTCAGCTTCTTTATGGTCCAACTCTCACGTCCATACATGACTACTGGAAAAACCATAGCTTGGACTATAGGGACCTTTGTCAGCAAAGTAATGTCTCTGCGTTTTAATATGCTGTCTAGGTTTGTCATAGCTTTTCTTCCAAGGAGCGAGTGTCTTTTAATATCATGGCTGCAGTCACCATCTGCATTGATTTTGGAGCCCCCCAAAATAAAAAGTCTCTCACTGTTTCCATTATTTCCCTACCTGTTTGCCATGAAGTGATGGGGCTTGATGCCATGATCATAGTTTTTTCAATGTTAGAGTTTTTAGCCAGGTTTTTTACTCTCCTGTTTCATTTTCATCAAGAGGTTCTTTATTAGAGAAATGAAAATCAAAACTATAATGAGATCTTGCCTCACACCAGTCAGAATGCTCATCATTAAAAAGTCTACAAAGATTAAATGCTGGAGAGGGTGTGGAGAAAAGGGACCCCTCTTGCACTGTTGGTGGGAATGTAAATTGATACAGCCACTATGGAAGATGGTATGGAGATTCCTTAAAGAAACTAGCAATAAAACCACCATATGACCCAGCAATCCCACTCCTAGGCATATACCCTGAGGAAATAAAAATTGAAAAAGATGCATGTACCCCAGTGTTCATGGCAGTACTCTTTACAATAGCTAGAACATGGAAGCAACCTAGATGTCCATCAAAAGATGAATAAATAAAGAAGCTGTGGTACATATATATAATGGAATATTACTCAGCCATAAAAAGGAATGCATTTAAGTCAGTTCTAATGAGGTGGATGAACCTAGAGCCTATTATACAGAGTGTAGTAAGTCAGAAGGAGAAAGATAAATATTGTATACTAACACATATATATGGAATCTAGAAAGATGGTACCAGTGAATTTTATTTGCAGGGCAGCAATGGAGAGACAGACATAGAGAACAGACTTATGGAGATGGGAGGGTGGGAGGAGAGGGTGAGATGTATGGAGAGAGTAACATGGAAACTTAATTACCATATGTAAAATAGATAGCCAATGGCAATTTGCTATATATCTTGGGAAACTCAAACGGGGGGTCTGTATCAACCTAGAGGGGTGGGATGGGGAGGGAGATGGGAGGGAGGCTCAAGAGGGAGGGGACAAATGTATACCTATGGCTGGTTCATGTTGATGTCTGACAGAAAACAACAAAATTGTGTAAAGCAATTATACTTCAATTAAAAAATAAGTAACTTTTAAAAAACATTTTCAGAAGCATGAGGCCCACTATGCTCAGAAATAGGTATAACATGGAGTGATAAGGGAAAGTGGTGATAGAGCAGATATTTAATCTGGCCTGCCTGAAACATTTGTCCTATTTGCAAAGTTCAGAAAAAGAGTTCAGTTAGGGATCCACCTGTCTAAAAATATTTGAAATGTTCAAATCAAATGATAAACCATTAAATAAGTTGTATCTCCTTCCATGACAAGTGTACCTTCCTAATCACCTGAAAGGCCAGGATGGGATTTAGAATTCTCAGATTCCTCTAAGTTCTGCCCTGATAGTGTGGGAAGAGCTGCCCTCCTTCCCTTCCCCCACCCATGCCCTGGCTCCTAGGCCAGGCCGCATCCCCTTCTGGGCCTACAACTCCTCCTTGGGCCTGGGAGCACCCACCCCAGCAGTGAGTGCAGTAAGCCCTCCCCAGTTCAGTTCAGTTCAGTCGCTCAGTCGTGTCCGACTCTTTGCGACCCCATGAATGGCAGCACGCCAGGCCTTCCTGTCCATCACCAACTCCTGGAGTTCACTCAGACTCACATCCATCGAGTCAGTGATGCCATCCAGCCATCTCATCCTCTGTCGTCCCCTTCTCCTCCTGCCCCCAATCCCTCCCAGCATCAGAGTGTTTTCCAATGAGTCAACTCTTCGCATGAGGTGGCCAAAGTACTGGAGTTTCAGCTTTAGCATCAGTCCTTCCAAAGAAATCCCAGGGCTGATCTCCTTCAGAATGGATTGGTTGGATCTCCTTGCAGTCCAAGGGACTCTCAAGTCTTCTCCAACACCACAGTTCAAAAGCATCAATTCTTCGGCGCTCAGCCTTCTTGATGGTCCAACTCTCACATCCGTACATGACCGTAGGAAAACCATAGCCTTGACTAGACAGACCTTAGTCGGCAAAGTAATGTCTCTGCTTTTCAATATGCTATCTAGGTTGGTCATAACTTTTCTTCCAAGGAGTAAGCGTCTTTTAATTTCATGGCTTCAGTCACCATCTGCAGTGATTTTGGAGCCCCCCAAAAATAAAGTCTGCCACTGTTTCCACTGTTTCCCCATCTATTTCCCATGAAGTGATGGGACTGGATGCCATGCTCTTCGTTTTCTGAATGTTGAGCTTTAAGCCAACTTTTTCACTCTCTTTCATTTTCATCAAGAGGCTTTTTAGTTCCTCTTCACTTTCTGCCATAAGGGTGGTGTCATCTGCATATCTGAGGTTATTGATGTTTCTCCCGGCAATCTTGATTCCAGCTTGTGTTTCTTCCAGCCCAGCGTTTCTCATGATGTACTCTGCATAGAAGTTCAATAAGCAGGGTGACAATATACAGCCTTGACGTACTCCTTTTCCTATTTGGAACCAGTCTGTTGTTCCATGTCCAGTTCTAACTGTTGCTTCCTGACCTGCATACAGATTTCTCAAGAGGCAGGTCAGGTGGTCTGGTATTCCCATCTCTTTCAGAATTTTCCACAGTATAGTGTGATTCTCACAGTCACAGGCTTTGGCATAGTCAGGAAAGCAGCAATAGATGTTTTTCTGGAAGTCTCTTGCTTTTTCCATGATCCAGCAGATGTTGGCAATTTGATCTCTGGTTCCTCTGCCTTTTCTAAAACCAGCTTGAACATCAGGAAGTTGACAGTTCACGTATTGCTGAAGCCTGGCTTGGAGAATTTTGAGCATTACTTTCCTAGCATGTGAGATGAGTGCAATTGTGCGGTAGTTTGAGCATTCTTTGGCATTGCCTTTTAGACCAGGACAGTTCTATAAGGAGCACATGGGCCCTGGAAGCAGGCTAGGGACTGTTCAGGGCTGCCAGGTAACTGGAGCATGGGCTAGCAGGGACACACCCCTTGTTCCCATGGGCTGGGCTCCTGGCCCTGGCGGTAGGGTTGTGGCTGGAAGAAGACCAAAGTGGCCTTCTAAAGCATAGAGCTCAAGACAGAGATACCTCTTGCCTGGGCCTGGAAGCAATATTGTTTTAACAACTGCTGCTGCTAAGTCACTTCAGTTGTGTCCGACTCTGTGTGACCCCAGAGACGGCAGCCCACCAGGCTCCCCCATCCCTGGGATTCTCCAGGCAAGAACACTGGAGTGTGTTGCCATCCCCTTCTCCAATGCATGAAAGTGAAAAGTGAAAGTGAAGTCGCTCAGTCATGTCTGACTCTTAGCGACCCCATGGACTGCAGCCCACCAGGCTCCTCCATCCATGGGATTTTCCAGGCAAGAGTACTGGAGTGGGGTGCCATTGCCTTCAACAACTAGCACCACAGAAATACTAGAAATCAGAACCAGTTTGAAGATCCTCAAATTGTACTAGTTGACCTGCCCTTTCAGTTGAAATAATGGTGACAGGGAGTGCTTTGCCTTCTGTCTCACCATGTGGTTCTAGCCATAAGGAATAATATAACACATTTTAAAATGTCAACACTGGTGACCAAAAAAAACAAAATAGTTGTAGGGATCTTAAGTTTACTTCACTTTAATTGACATTAAATACCTACTAAGAGGAAAATTCATTGCCTAGGGCTTTGGGAAAGAAAGAGAAATAAAACCCTTAAAGGTCCCAGCCATTTAAAGGTTCAGTGCAGGGGTTGGTTTTGATGGAATAGGTGGATGTAGTGAGTGTATTTGCATGTGCACATAGTTAGAATATAAGACATACCACCACAGAACGACAGTAGGTTATCAGTTATTTACAAGAAGGTCAGGAGCCGAGCCCGTGGGAACAAAGTATGCTCCAGCTAGACCATGTTTCAGATGGTCTAGGAAGGTCTAGGAAGCCTTCAGTAAATGCAGAAATGAGCCTGTCTAGTCTCAACCCCCCAGGCCCTTCCCCTTCTCTGATCCTCCACTCTGGTCATCTACAACTTTATCTTTTTATTACCTTAAACAGAGGTCAGAGATTAAGTCCATTTTCTCCCTTTTCTCTTTTTATTTTTACTTATTATGACATACTTCAGATCTGCACAAAATTAAAAAGACTACTACTTTAAACACTATTTACCCACCACTCAGTTTAAGAAATGTAAATTAGGGATACAGTTGAAGCCCACTATGTATCCCTCCCCAATAGGATCGCTGTCCTTTTCTTTCCCCAAGAGGTAACCACCATCCTAAATGTGGTTTATCTTTCCACTGCATGCCTTTCTGTATGCTTGCGTATGCATACATCCTCACAAGCAACTCTGTATGTATCTACTATCCATTCCTGCTGAGTGAAGGTTCTCTTAGACTTCATATACCCGTATCATGTCTGTGACTTTCTGGAACCAGCTCTGTTCCTTGGATATTTTTCTGGTGCCATCCCCTATCCACAGCCTCTCTCTGTCTCAGCCCCTGTGAATCCTAATTTCCTCCCCAGTCCAGCCCCTACCGTCCTGTTCAATTTACCTCCAACAGCCCCAAGGCAGTGAACGAAGGCCGGTCCCACCATAGGTGGCTCTCAACCAGTGCTTCTCAAACCTTGGCTGCATCAGAATCCCCTGGAGGGCTTGTTAAAACACAGACTACTGGGCCCCACTCCCAGTTTCTGATTCACAGGTCTTGAGTGGAGCCTAAGAATTCGTGGGTAATGTTAATAATGCTATTTTAAGGACCAAACTTTGAGAACCAGTGCTCCAAATCAGTGTCTGGGCTCAGGCTCAGCAGCACCATCTGGCCTCCAGGCAAGCTGGGCCATCCATCAGGTTTCCTTCAAAAGCACCCAGCAGTTCTATGAAATACACATATAACACAAGTCATGTATAATTTTAAATGTTCTAGTAGCCACATTTAAAAAGTAAAACGAGGGCATCCCTGGTGGTCCAGTGGTTAAGAATCCACCTTGCAGTGTAGGGGACACAGGTTCAATCCCTGGTACAGGAAGATCCCCCATGCTGAGGGGCAGCTAAGCCCATGTGCTGCAACTCTGAAGCCCATTTGCCCTAGAGCTCATGCTCCACAAGAGAAGCCACCCGAATGAGAACCTGTGCACCATAACTAGAGAAAGCCCAGAAAGTGTAGCAATGAATAAATTTTTGAAAAAGAAAAGAAACTGGAGAAAATAATTTTAATACTATATTTAATACTAGATTATCATTTCAACATGTAATTAGTTATTAATGAGACTTAACATATTTTTTTTACATTTGTAGCACATTTCAACTCAGATTAGCCCCATTTTGAATGCTCAGCAGCCACACATGGCTAGTGACTAGTACAGTAAGCAAGTTCAGATCTAAAGCCTTGACCTCTATTTCTGTCTTTACAAAATTGTTTTAAATACAAATTTTATTTTGGGCTGCAATAAAAGACTTTAAAACAGGCTTATCAAATGGTGGAATGTGATGCCTTCCAATGATGTAAAACGGCTTCTCATTTTTAAAGAGATTTAAATCAGGATTATTTATATACCTAAATCTATCTACATTTCAGTTTACTACTTTAAAACTTAGTTTTAACTAGAACAAATGCTGTCAAATATATCTATAAAAGATAAAAGCCAATTAGATATTGGATTTCTTATTAGATGTTATTAGACAGTTGCTTTTTGGGTGATGGATTTTGGAATGAAATCAGTGTTAATAATATTCCCATGGGCTTCTGAAAAATCTAAAAATAGTGAACAATGGATCCTTTCTTCTTTCTCTGTCTTCTTTCTAGTCTTCCAAACTGCAGGAAGAAATGAGAGAAAATGAACAATTATTACAGCATCAGTCAGCACCAGAAACTTTCTAAATCTAAGCAAACAGTCAGCCTTATGTATATCTGCTGCATCTGAGGGTTATATCTCAACAAGAGAAGAAAAACACATTTTCCTCTTGTAACCTTTACCCTGGATACTGGGTGCATGTACAACTCGATGGCTTCAATCATGTGATCCTACCAACCTTGTCTCCCTCTTGCCCAACACCATAAATGCTTTTTTTCCCCTTCCTTTGAAAGGCTAGTCTGGGACTTAAATCACTCTTTCTACCTTAAAAGCCTGTGCTCACTCCACAGATGATACTCCCTTACCCTCCCAGACCCTCGGTTTCCGTATCTACCATATAGATACCATATATCTACCATAAAGAAAGAGGCTGTTGTTATGAAATACACCACTATGAAAATGAGGGGGAAAATGTTAATCATTAAAGACAAGATATATACCTTCACTACCAACTCAGTGATAAACAACAGTCATACTATGACTGTTTCTTTTGACTGTCACATAAAATACACACATCTACAACCAAACAAATGTTTAAGTATTAATCACTAAATGTGGTCCTACTTGAAAATCTGAACTTTTTGCTATTTGTAAGTAGTTACATTCTAAAAGGTGTCTTCTCTTAGTGCAGGAGACTGCACTTCTGTGGTCAAGAAATGAAGGCCAAAGTAGTGCACAGCCCAGTTGCTGCTGCTTTTAGTCACTGTTCTCTAAAGAAATACTGGTCTTAGGTACTGATACATTTATAACTTGTTGGTAGTCTTACAGATAGAGGACCAAAGACCTCATAAGAACAAATGAGAAGCCATGAAGTATATTTCACTTCATGCTCTTTATATTACTGGGTGCAGGAATGTTCTATAAACATTAGGTAAATTTGAGTTGTTGAACTAATTTTAAACAAACATTTGCTTAATTTACTCCGAGAATTAAAAAGCAAAAACAAAACTGGTAAATGCCTGGGAATAGCTGGGCTATTTTGAAAGCTATAGACAGATACCTGGACTTTCTGGGCCTGTCCTTTGCTGGGTCCAGATCCTTTTCTGGTTCTTCTTGTTTTTTGTTATACTTCTTTTCTTTCCCCTCACTTTTGGTGGCCTGCGCCTCTTCTTTGGAGTTCTCATCCTGGCATTCAGCTGTTTCTTTAGAGAAGAATAAAAGACTTTGGGATCAGACATTCACAGAAAAAAAAATCCCAACTCATAAAGGAATGGCAAGGTATCCAGTATTCTACCCTTAGGAGAAGCAGGAGGACAGAAGCAACTAAGAAAAGAGTAACTGGGGGCCTTCCTTCTGGTGGATACAACACTTCCATGGCCCTCACTTTGCTGCTGCTTGATCATTTTCACAATGAAATTATTTCTTTTCTAGTAAATCTGTCACCCTGTGTTACTGATTACTTCTGGTCAAGGATCAGAATCCTCTGGGTCTGATGGTCAGAACTTTCTCGCCAAAATATGTTTCACCTCAATAACAAATTCTGTGGGGAAGCTCATGAGTTCGTCAATCCCCTGAATATTTCAT
Source organism: Capricornis sumatraensis (assembly GCF_032405125.1). Lineage (NCBI taxonomy): Eukaryota > Metazoa > Chordata > Mammalia > Artiodactyla > Bovidae > Capricornis > Capricornis sumatraensis. Next base: position 37,281,386 of record NC_091092.1, on the reverse strand, counting down.
TTTGACCAAGTGCTCCTGTATGAGTTCATAATGTTTTGGGATCAACTTTCCAAGAATCTTGACATTTTTAAAAGCTATGAACCAAATATGAGGTATGCCATTTGCTTGTTCTCTCCCATGTCCTCTAAAGCTCCCTCTCGAACACCTGCCTCCACTGACCTTCACCTGTGGGCTCATAACTGGCACTGATCATCTCAGACCTCTTACCAGGGTTGGTAGAGGGCAGCTTATTTTCTCCCCAAACCAAATAAGTCGTTATGGAGTTGGGCTCCTACTGGGCCCCTCTGGCCTTCGATTCAAGGAGGCCGACTCCCAGCCTCCCCTCCTGAGGCACTCCACCCTCTGAGCCTGCCCCCTCTTCGGGATCCCCGGTCCCCAGACCCGGCCTGCAGCTGCCAGTGTCTCCGTCCCCCCCAACTCCCGCCCCCACCCCGCCCCTCGAATGCTCACTCTCAGGGGCGGCCGGCTCCTGTGCCATCTCCCACAAGCTGGACTCAGACTCCTCGGTGGCCGTCTCCCATAAAGAGGCCTCCTCGGCTTCCTCGGCCTCCTCGGCCTCCTCGGCCTCCTCGGCTCCCTCGGCCTCCTCGGCTCCCTCGGCCTCCTCGGCCTCCTCGGCCTCCTCGGCCTCCTCGGCCTCCTCGGCCCCCTCGGCCCCCTCGGCCTCCTCGGCCCCCTCGGCCTCCTCGGCTCCCTCGGCCTCCTGGGCTTCCTCCGCCTGCTCCACCTCCTGGGCCGGGGCTTCCTCTGCCTGCCCCTCCCCCGGTCCATCTGACAGCACCGGGACCCCGGAGAACTCGGCCAAGGTGGCTGAGCCGCGGTTGGACGAGCGCCGCCGGGTCTGGTGCCAGACCAGCACGTGGTCGTCATTTGGCGGCACTAGGACGTGGTTGTTGTGCAGATGGTTCAGCATCGAGTGCATCATATTCAGGAACGTTAAGCGGAAGCCGGTCATGGGGAAGTGGCGTGAATCCACCATGCGGTTCACGCCCTCCGCCTGCTCCTCCTCCTCCTCCTCAGCCGGCCCGATGTCCGACTCCTCCTCAGCATTCCCGCCCTCCAGGGCCGCCTCCCTCTGGTCTCCTGAGGCCCCCACGACTCCACCCGCCTCAGCCTCAGGCATGGAGTCGCCCCTGCGAGGCTCGGAGCTGCCGTCCACACCGTCGCGGGCTCCGGCCTGTGCCTCCGCCACACCTGCTAGGCCTTCCTGCCCGCCAGGGGCCAGATTTCCATCCCCCGTGGTGGCCATGGCAGTGGGCAGTTACCTCAGCCGGGCTGGTGACGATGGCAGTGGCGCAGGTGGTTGGCACCCGAAGTGGCTGCCCTGAGAGGAGGCTGAGGGCAGTGAGATGGAACGAGGCAGTCACTGAAGGGACCACAGAGGAGGCCCAACGATCGGGAGGGTAGGCGGCCAACGGCAGAAGCGTCCCACGGAAGCCGGGCCTCAGGCAGCGGAGCCAGGCAACGGTCGAGGGGCGGGGCCAGGCAACGGTCGAGGGGCGGGGCCAGGCAACGGTCGAGGGGCGGGGCCAGGCAACGGTCGAGGGGCGGGGCCAGAAGAGTTGACTGTGACGTGTGCCCCCTCGTCACGAGCTTTGGCCTCATTTGCTGACAAAGATTGACGTGCTCTGTGTCCAGTGAACGGCCAAGGCCCTTGGTCGTCAGATTGCTTACAATTGCCTACTTGTTCTTTGACGCCTTAGGGTTCTAACGTGTTGAGGTCTTCTAGGCTTGTGTCCTTTATGTAATTGTGCAGGAAATTACTTATGAAGGCATCCTGGGCCATATGAACTGTGAGAAATTTCCCACCTGGGAATTTCCACCTGGTAATGGCTCATGTGAATAGAGACAGGGTCATAAAAATGTTGTATATCTCAGATGTTAGCAGTACTAAAAAGCTCCCAAGAAGAGAAAGAGAATTTGGACAATTTAACTTAGTTAAAAATAGTTGGAAAAGAGTAGACAAATTGAAATGAATGCAGTAAGAACTGAATGTTGAAGAAGTGTTGAAGGAGTTAGGAGCTAGAAGGTATATAATGAACCCAGACAAATTCACTTAAAGCTTTGAAGACTGAATAAAAAGAGAGAGGTTTCTTGAAAATTATACAGAAATTAACTGCTTTTACAGTCATTCTGTAAAAAAAAAGTTTTGTAGCACTAAAAATATTTTTTGAAAAAGACAGCAAATTACATCTGGATGTTACATTTAGGAAAAATACTAATAAGTCTCATAATTGTAAAGAGGGATTTTTTTTCCTTTCATTAATCTAACCGAATTTCAGTGTTTTTATTTTTCCTCTGTCTCACCTCAGGAATGGAGAATGGTGTTGCTGTAAATCATTGGTTTAAATTTGGAAGGCAATGTTGATAATCTCTAATCCAAAATTCTCATTATAAAGACAGCAAAAAAGAGGCAGAATCCCAATCTGAGATCTGAGTTGGTTTAACATTTGCTGCCCTAAGTGATCTTGGAACAGTTACTTATCATTTCTAGGCCTCAGTTTTATCACGTGTATAGGTGGCATTCAATCAAAATATGAGTTAGGTAGATGGAACAAGATGGAATTATATTTAGGATACTGAGCATTTGTTGAAAATGTTTTTTTAGTTTGATTTTGCCTTCTAAGTTGGTTAATGTTTCTAAGTATGTAGTTTTTCTTTTTTATATTGTAAAATCTAATAATATTTTCTTTTTTCTTGGTTTTAACATCATAAATCTGTAAATCTTTTCTCATCCAGAAATGAATTTTATACTTTCTTTTTGGAGATCTTCTGAATGTTTACATTTAACTCCTTAATTTGGAATCAGTAATGACTCACAGTGTTAAGATTAAAATCTCAGTTGATGGACATCTAGGTTGCTTCCATGTCCTGGCTATTATAAACAGTGCTGCGATGAACATGTCCACGTGTCTCTTTCAAATCTGGTTTCCTCGGTGTGTATGCCCAGCAGTGGGATTGCTGGGTCATAAGGCAGTTCTATTTCCAGTTTTTTAAGGAATCTCCACACTGTTCTCCATAGTGGCTGTACTAGTTTGCATTCCTACCAACAGTGTAAGAGGGTTCCCTTTTCTCCACCGTCCATCAGCAGATGAATGGATAAGAAAGCTGTGGTACATATACACAATGGAGTATTACTCAGCCATTAAAAAGAATACATTTGAATCAGTGCTAATGAGGTGGATGAAACTGGAGCCGATTATACAGAGTGAAGTAAGCCGGAAAGAAAAACACCAATACAGCATACTAACGCATATATATGGAATTTCAGTTCAGTTCAGTCGCTCAGTCGTGTCCAACTCTTTGCGACCCCATGAATTGCAGCACGCCAGGCCTCCCTGTCCGTCACCAACTCCCGGAGTTCACTCAGACTCACGTCCATCGAGTCAGTGATGCCATCCAGCCATCTCATCCTCTGTCGTCCCCTTCTCCTCCTGCCCCCAATCCCTCCCAGCATCAGAGTTTTTTCGAATGAGTCAACTCTTCGCATGAGGTGGCCAAAGTACTGGAGTTTCAGCTTTAGCATCAGTCCTTCCAAAGAAATCCCAGGGCTGATCTCCTTCAGAATGCACTGGTTGGATCTCCTTGCAGTCCAAGGGACTCTCAAGAGTCTTCTCCAACACTACAGTTCCAAAGCATCAATTCTTCGGCGCTCAGTCTTCTTCACAGTCCAACTCTCACATCCATACGTGACCACTGGAAAAACCACAGCCTTGACTAGATGGACCTTAGTTGGGAAAGTAACGTCTCTGCTTTTCAATATGCTATCTAGGTTGGTCATAACTTTTCTTCCAAGGAGTAAGCGTCTTTTAATTTCATGGCTGCAGTCACCATCTGCAGTGATTTTGGAGCCCCCCAAAAATAAAGTCTGACACTGTTTCCACTGTTTCCCCATCTATTTCCCATGGAGTGATGGGACCAGATGCCATGATTTTTGTTTTCTGGATGTTGAGCTTTAAGCCAACTTTTTCACTCTCCTCTTTCACTTTCATCAAGAGGCTTTTTAGTTCCTCTTCACTTTCTGCCATAAGAGTGGTGTCATCTGCATATCTGAGGTTATTGATATTTCTCCCAGCAATCTTGATTCCAGCTTGTGTTTCTTCCAGTCCAGTGTTTCTCATGATGTATTCTGCATATAAGTTAAATAAGCAGCATGACAGTATATAGCCTTGACGTACTCCTTTTCCTATTTGGAACCAGTCTGTTGTTCCATGTCCAGTTCTAACTGTTGCTTCCTGACCTGCATACAGATTTCTCAAGAGGCAGGTCAGGTGGTCTGGTATTCCCATCTCTCTCAGAATTTTCCACAGTTTATTGTGATCCACACAGTCAAAGGCTTTGGCATAGAAAGATGGTAATGATAACCCTGTATGCGAGACAGCAAAAGAGACACAGATGTATAGGAACAGTCTTTTGGACTCTGTGGGAGAGGGTGAGGGTGGGATGATTTGGGAGAATGGCATTGAAACATGTATAATATCATATAAGAAACGAATTGCCAGTCTAGGTTCGATGCAGGATACAGGATGCTTGGGACTGGTGCACTGGGATGACCCAGAGGGATGGTACAGGGAGGGAGGAGGGAGGAGGGAGGGGGGTTCAGGATGAGGAACACATGTACACCAGTGATGGACTCATGTTGATGTATGGCAAAACCAATACAATATTGTAAAGTAATTAACCTCCAATTAAAATAAATAAATTTAAATAAAAAATAAAATCTCAGTTGATTTTTAAACAGCTCACTTATAATACCATTTGTTATGCATTAATTCCCCTCTGTAAGGATGTGTGGGCTTCTGAGGTGGTGCTAGTGGTAAAGAACCTGCCTGCCAATGCAGGAGATGTAAGAGACTCAGATTTGATCCCTGGGTTGGGAAGATTCCGTGGAGGAGGGCATGGCAATCCATTCCAGTATTCTTGCCTGGAGAATTCTATGGACAGAGGAACCTGGGGGGCTATAGTCCATAGGGTCACACAGAGTCAGATGCAACTGAAGCAACTTAGCTTGCACACACACAAGGATGTGTGGCCAAGTCCTCTTTAGCATTTTCTATAAAGACAGAAGAGATGCAAGAGAAACACACATTCTCTTAGAGTTTCAGGGCTGGAGAGGCCTTTAGATATGGAATCTAAGACCATTCTTTTTTAAATGGGGAAACCAAGGTTTAGAGCTGCTAACTGGCTTCCCCAAAGTCATGCCAGTTAGTAGAAGAGCCAGGACTAGGACCAATCTCATGATTTTTAATCTGGAATTGAAACATACCTCACATATCAGCTTTGGCCATCTTTTCTATTGGACTTGTCATAGAACAGTGTCATAGAACATCAACATCAGACATGGTCACTCTGAGACCATATTGAAAGGAGACAAGACAGGACCAAAAACAAGGTCATACATTACTAAACATCCCCCTCTCTTGGCTAAAATGAATGTCTACAACTTCTTTACCAATTACATCTTTATCCTGGTTCTAGTCTCCTCTCCCTACAGGTAGGATTTACTCAAATACCAATCAGAGAATTGCCTCAGCTACCCAAAGACATCTAATCTAGAGCAAACCTCTGTTACCTTGAAGGAAAAACTTCCCCAAATAACTCAATCAAACCCCAGCCTCTGTGAAAGTGAAATCTCTTAGTTGTGTCCAACTCTTTGAGACCCCATTGACTGTAGCCTACCAGGCTCCTCTGTCCATGGGATTTTCCAGGCAATAGTACTGGAGTGGATTGCCATTTCCTTCTCCAGGGGATATTCCCCACCCAGGGATCGAACCCGGGTCTCCCACATTGTAGGCAGACGCTTTACCATCTGAGCCAGAGGACCCCCAGGCTCTGTAACAGGTTCTTTCTGATACTTGTTAAGACATCACATGGTTCCCCCATGATGTGTGTTCTCCCTTACTGCAATGAATAGTAAACTGAACTCACTCAGCTGCAGGCATGTTTTTGTGATCTTTGGCTGGAGGACTCTGATGGTGTAAAACATTTCCATCTTTACACTGTAATGCATGAACTCAAACAAGTGAGTCAAAAGGCATTGAAAGTTTTTTGTCAGAAAAGGCTTCTCAGAGGAGGGAGGTGTTGGACCCAAAACACGGGCAACAGGCCCAAACTAAGGACAATAAAGACAGGATGTTGTCTCTATGTGGCCCTTGATAAAATGCGCTTGTAAACCCCAGTGGGTCCCTGGCTGTAAAAAAGCCTGTGGCCTTCTCTGGTGGCTCAGACGGTAAAGTATCTGTCTGCAGTGCGGGAGACCCGGGTTCGATCCCTGGGTTGGGAAGATCCGCTGGAGAAGGGAATGGCAACCCACTCCAGTACTCTTGCCTAGAAAATCCCATGGAAAGAGGAGCCTGGTAGGCTACAGCCCATGGGGTTGCAAAGAGTCGGACATGACTTCACTTTCACTTTAGGAATAGGAAGGTCCGTCTAGTCAAAGCTATGGTTTTCCATGTATAGATGTGAGAGTTGGACCATAAGGAAAGCTGAGCACCAAAGAATTGATGCTTTTGAACCTTGGTATTGGAGAAGACTCTGGAGAGTCCCTTGGACTGCAAGGAGATCAAACCAGTCAATCCTAAAGGAAATCAGTCCTGAATATTCATTGGAAGGACTGATGTTGAAGCTGAAACTCCAATACTTTGGCCACTTGATGTGAAGAACTGACTCATTTGAAAAGACCCTGATGCTGGGAAAGATTGAAGGCAGGAGGAGACGGGGACAACAGAGGATGAGATGGTTGGATGGCATCACCGACTCAATAGACACGAGTTTGAGTAAATTCCAGGAGTTGGTGATGGACAGGGAGGCCTGGTGTGCTGCAGTCCATGGGGTCGCAAAAAGTCAGACACAAGTGAAAGACTGAACTGAACTGAGGGGTAGGAAAGGAGGCAGATGTTTCTGGCCAGAGGGCAGACCTCGGTGATGTGATGAAGGTTCTGGGGTGAGGAAGGTGCTTAATTAGGGCACTCCCGTTTCCTATCCCATGCTGTGACAGGACTGCCTCCACTCTTCTTTAGCAGAGAAGCACATACTCCCAGGTAGACGGGTTTTTTTTTTCCCCCCCTCTATAGAAGTTGCGACCCCATGAACTGTAGCCCACCAGGCTCCTCTGTCTATGGGATTTTCGAGGAAAGGCTACTGGAGTGGGTTGCCATTCCCGTCTCCAGGGGATCTTCCTGACCCAGGGATCAAATCCAGGTCTCCTATTTTTTACCATCTGAGCCACCGGGGAAGTCGCCTCACCCATGAGACCAGCGTATTAATGCTTTCTTTATTTCCTCCCATCTCTGTACATTCTTTTTTCAGAACTTTTAATAAGACCATCACTACTCACTTTAGAGGAGCTAACATGTTACCAAACAAAGCAAACAAAACAAGATAAATCATACAAGTGTCTTTCCAGGTCATGAAAAACTAGTTTGTCCACCTGAAGCTATAGGACAAATACTCCAGACCGTAGTCATTTAAGCATTCACTGAGTACATGTAAGCACCTACTATATACCTGGAATTATGTTAGGACTTGGGGACTCAGGTGGTATCTAAGACCCATGGCTTGTTCTGGTTTATGATCTAAAGGGTTAGACAGACATTTGGGCAATGACGACTCACTCTGTCAAGTGCTATAACAAGGATGAGCACAAAGTGTTAAGGAAGCATGGGAGAGTGGATGATTAGCTATGGCCAGTAGATGAAGGGGGTGGGCTGGTGCCTGGGAAAGTGCTCAAGAGGGGGCATTTCAGGGGGTCCTGAAGCTAGGAGTTCAAGTGGCAGTAAAAAGGCAGGGGGCAAGGAGGTAACTATAGGTAAAGGAGGCAGCATGAACAGTGGCAGAGAGGTGTTGGTGTGTACCTAGCCAGGGAGTAAAATGGCAGGAGTGTAGAGCAGAGTGGCAGATGGGCCTTTAAAGTAGATAGGGCCATGAAAGCTCCAGTAAAGAGTTTGCCCTTTGCCCTGAAAAGGAGGTTGGCTTCCAAAGCAAGAAACCATTGAGATGATGGTAGAGTTAGCAGAAGAGTTTTGGTGCATTTAGGAATGAGTTCAGTCAAGAAAAGTTCTGCTAAGGCCCTCCAAGGTCTTTCTGGCAAGTTTTAGCATCCCACGCTTTTCTTCTTTATAAAAATAATACATATTCTTTGTACAACAGATTAATAAAACACATAAGAATAAAGAGGAAATCAAAAATTCACACATATCTTGCCCATACAAATGAACAAGATAATAATAGAAATATAAGCAAAAGACATGTGTAGATAAATCATAGATAAATGCAAATGGTTTTTAAACATATGGACAAATGGCTTTTGAACATATGGACATATGCTCAAACAATTCAAATTAAAATTATATTGAGGTAATGATAATCATTAGCATTTATTAAGTACTTATAGGTTGGGCACTATTTTAAACACATAGATTATTTTATTGACTCCTTGCAAACAACCTTATGATGTGAGTGCTGTTATTATCCATCTCTTGCAAATAAGGAAACCAAAACACAGAAATGTTTAGCAATATTCTCGAGGATACACAGCCAGTAAGGAACAGAGCCTGGATTAAGAAAATAAAAATCACCCTTAATGTAACTATCTAGAGATGATCACTTTGCTATTTAGTAAATAGTTCAGTTTCATTTTTCTGAGTTGTCAAGAAACTATGATTGTTAATTCTTCTCTTTGACTATAGAATCCCAGTCTCCAACCCTTAAATAATAGGAAGTTGGCTGTTGATTGCAAACAGATATTCTTGATCATATTAAGTTTTCTGTCCCTTTGTTGTTAAAAGCTGTGTGGCTTAGGGTAAACTTTCCTTATGGTCCTTAGTTTCATCTTAACAAAGAGAATAATTACCACCCCACAGGGTTTTTGTGAATATTTAACATGATAATATACAATGAGCATTAACAGAATTAAGGGTTATTAGTGAGGTTTGTCCGGGTCTCCTCTTCTTCTAAGCATGCCCGTTTTATTCAGAGGAAGCAGAATTTTAATTTGGTCCTCTTGTCCACCCTCAATCAGTAAATGCTTGCCTTCTGTACAGAAGAAATGCCCCTCCCCCACTTTTATGTTCTTAGTAATTTTCTTGGGAATCTTCCTCCCAAATTTTCCTATAGCTGCCTCTTCCTTGGAATTCAGGTTTGTTTGTTTTTTTAAAAAATTTTAAAATTTATTTATTTTAATTGGAGGCTAATTACTTTACAATATTGTATTGGTTTTGCCATACATCAACATGAATCCACCATGGGTGTGAAATTCAGGTTTTAGTCAAAGAACACTCACAGGGGATCATCGCTGACTACAACTTGTCACCCACTGCCACCCTCAAACGCTCTTATATTACCACCCTTTCTATTTCCTTCATAGCTTTGAACTTTTCCCATTTAATAAAATTTATCTTTGTTTTTATTACTCTTATCCTAACTCCCCAGCCTCCCTGACCACCACCAAGAGTTAAGTGCCACAAAAGCAGTGCTTATTGTCTGTTTTCTTCACTATGTCCCCCAAACACCTAGAATGATATCTGGAACAGAGTAAATACTCAGACATTTATTCATTTATTTTCAAGATTTATTTATTTATGCCTGCACTGGGTCTTCATTGCTGCATGGGTCTTTCTGTGGTTGCAGCAAGCAGGGTCTGCTCTCCAGTTGCAGGGTGCAGGCTTCTCACTGCGGTGGCTTCTCTTGTTGTGGAGCGTGGCTCTAGGCATGTGGGCTCAGTAGTGGCTCTTGGACGCTAGAACACAGGTTTCTTGGACCAGTAACTGAACCCACATCCCCCGCATTGGCAAGTGGATTCTTTACTCCTGAGCCACCAAGGAGGCCCCTTAAACATTTGTTAAATGACTATAAACAACTTGCATCCTCTATATTGGTTAATTGTACAAGTTACAAAGTCAAATGCTACTATGTGTAGGATCACATTTATGAATTTGGAGAGCCCCCAGTGGGTGAGATTAAAGTTGAGCCTTGAATGTCAGTAAAGTTTGGGTAATTTCTCTATATACCAGTACATCTCATATTGCCAGAGGGATGGTAAAAAATCTGTCTGCAGTGCCGGAGACCCAAGTTCAATCGCTGGCATGGGAAGATCCCCTGGAGGAGGAAATGGCAACCCACTCCAGTCTTATTGCCGGGAGAATCCCATGGACCGAGGAGCCTGGTGGGCTACAGTCTATGAGGTTGCAAAGAGTCAGACATGACTGAGAGACTAACACACACACATAAGTATCTTTAGATTGAGGGGGACAAGTTCATTGAAAGGAAAAAGTCTTTTAATTTGGTCATTAAAAGTATATATAAATGGCAGAGAATTGCATCAGTGTTAATGTTTGTTTGCTTTGTGGTTAGCTCATTCTAAATTTCAACTTTTGGAGGTCAGAGAGGTTACACATTGAACTGCTGTCTCTTTACATAATGTAAGTTAAAAATCGTCTAAAAGTTTCTTCCCCTACTTTGCCACAGGGTCTGAAATTACCTATCTTAGCGTCATTTCATAGGACCTTTCAGAGACAAGTACATTGTTTGTTAACATGGTATCACATCCTACCTGAAAATACTATTGCTTTTATATCATTAGCCAGGTACTACGTTAGGCAGGGTCTTGAGGAATTGGGACGGGAGTTTTGAGAGCAGATCAGCAGAGGAATGAAGAAAAGATTTGGGGGCATGGGGTGCTCCCAGGGAAAGGAGGCCTAGATGGGGAGTGACAGTGACCCTGATTCTAGGTGCTTGGGGATAATGGTGGAATTGAGATGTCTCTAGATGTACCTAGAAAAAAGAGGTAAAGGATCTAGGGATGTAAGTCTTGTCCCACTTTCATAGCTTTGCCTCAGGTCAACTTGTCTCTGGAGGTGTTTGGTACTTTAAGACAGACAGGTGAAGAAGATTCTTTGAGGTTCCATACAGTGAGGGTCTTGAGATGGGATGTAGGGAGGCTGCTTGTGAAGTATGCTATTATAGCATACCAAGAAGTCTGTTAATGCCATCCTGAATGGGTATCTAAGTAACCGTAACTATTTGTAGAACAAGGCTTTCCCCCCAAACTCCCTTTCTCTGATAAACTACCTTTCACCCACTTTCTTACCCCGATTCTAGAGATTAGGCCCACTTACTACTTAAAGTCACACATAAGACTATAGCAATATTAGTATGAGCACTAATGGAAACTTCCTTGGGGCTGAGGTAATCTCCTCTGAGTTTAAGAAATAAAAAAAATAGAAATGGAGTTGGAGGTCTGCACATCCTTTCCTCAAATAGTAACTGGTGTCATGAGTTTGGTGTTTCATTCCCATGTACTTTGCCTACATTTATGGGAAATGAAAGAGGTTGTTAAATACACACTTATATCCCAAAGTACATAGCATTTTTGGCATGTTTTAAAACTGTATATAAATGGCATCACCGTATCTATATTCTTCTGTCATTAGTTTTTGCTTTACACTTTTCTCTACTCCCTCCAGGAAATCATTATCCTCAGAGGGGTGTGTGACTCAAGCTCCAGGGAGTTCTAGTCTCCTCTCCAGATGAGCCCTTGCTGTCCTAGTCACTTTACCTGCAACACTTTTGAGCCAGTGAATTAAGGTTGGTCTTACCTTAGATGGAGGTGAGCCTCTTCCTCTGTTGTCTTAGCCAAAGTGCAGGGCTGTGCTCACCTGCACTGTGACCTCTTGACCGTTACGCTGGGAGCCGCACTTTGAAAACCACTACTCTAGAGCATGAGACAGAGGATGAGATGGTTGGATGGCATCACTGACTCGATGGACATAAGTTTGAGCAAGCTCCGGGAGTTGGTGATGGACAGGGAGGCCTGGCATGCTGCAGTTCATGGGGTTGCAAGAGTCAGACACGACTGAGCGACTGAACTGACTGACTGACTCTAGAGCAGGCATCCTCAACCTCCGGAATCTAGTGCCTCATGATCTGAGGTGGAGCTGATGTAATAATGATAGAAATAGAGTGCACAGTAAATGTAATGCTCTTGAATCATCCTGAAACCATCTCCCTCCTCCCTGGTCCGTGGAAAAATTGTCATCCTTGAAACTTATCCCTGGTGCCAAAAATGTGGGGGACCACAGCTCTAGAGCATCTTTTGCCCCTTGATATTTTAGCCTTCTTTCAACAAAATAATCTGACACAAGTTTACCAAAAGGTGAACAGGTAGCATTCCTAGAAGGTAGAGTGCTACAAAAACTGCTCTGCTGAGTATAAAATGAAGACAAGACTTTATTAACACCCCAGTGATGAATCACTTGTCTCTACATTTCTTTTAATTTAACCATCAATGCAAAGATTCTCAAATAAGCTGACAGTTATTGAAGGTGGCTTTACTGGAACCCTTAACCATGCACATGGTTAGGTTAAAAGTGCATTGTGTACTAGTGAGTACAAGAGACTACATTTCTACTGCACAATGGTGAAGGCACAAGTCAAGTAAGCTAATCTGAAAACTACTTCAATTGGTTTCTCAGGAAGGCTTTCTAAACCGCTCTTAGTTTCCATTAAGGATTCTGATATTTTGCAGCTGTAGGTGTATACCTATAACAAAAGTACTTCACGAGAACCAAACTATGGATGTTCAAGGATGCAGTAAATTATGTATTGGGTAGAAAAGTGGAGACCATTAAAATTCTAAGAAGAAACCACTGGTTTTAAAACCTTTTAAAAGCTGCTTATTTAGCTACCTAGAAACATTTTTTTTTTTAAAAAGAAGGTATAAGCAGTGCAGAGTATGTTTAAGCTATTCTCTAATGATATATAACGCCCTTGGCTCGCTGCAGCTTGCATTCAACAAAGTCGTGTTTATTTTAGGGTTCTTCTTCCACTTCTGATTAATCACTTTCTTCCTCTTGCTTTGCTTCTTCTCTCTTGATTCTTCGCCTGTGTCGTAGTCATCATTCTGTGTGTCTTGTCCTGTTGAGTATAATACTCATCTTGTACATTCAGGAAAGAAGAACTGCGATTGATCTTCAGCAATTTTACCTGTACCAACCCCACTTAGTATTCTAAATTTAGGAATTTCCAGAGTACAAAAGTAGCTGAAGTATGAGTCCTTGAAAGTTTTTTTGTACCCTATTCTAGAAGTTCCATTTCCTTTGCTATCCTGTTCCTTAATGCATTCTGAGTGACATTCTTCTTCCAATGCGGCCTATAACTTGTGGTCCGTGAGAAAAGAAGGATCAAAATCATCCAGGTGTGACTTTATTAGATATGTTTTAGTCAACACCTCATTTGAGAAATAGTCACTGGATTCAGAGAAATTCAACTGTGAAATTCGTTGGCTCTCCAGCATCTGAGAACTTCAGAATAAGTATTTCAGGTGCTCTAAAGTAGGCTCATCGACTTTCTGAATCATATTTCTGAGCAATTCTGCATTCTTCAAAACTTTCATGCCAAGATAAAGAATTCTTTCAGGGTGGCTTTTACCTTCAGACTTTTCCTCAAGTTTTCTTTTCAATTTCCTCAACAACTGCCTCCGCAATACCGGGTTTCCATTTATTTTCATCATCTGTAAGCTCATAAGATGATTTTATATCTCTTATCATACAGGTAGATAGAGGCACACTTTCTCTTCGTATCATGAATTACTTTATGATGTTTAGATTTTGTTTTTGCCTGTTCTAACTGGAATTTTCTGAGGGCATTAAATTGCTTAATGATATTAATCAAGTCCTGAAAACAGTTTACACATGCTACAAGTGAAGCACCACATCTTTCTTGGGAAACCTGAGGAATTTGCCTCCTCTCAACAGTCTTTTCTTCCTTCCTGTTCTCAACAGCATGGTGCCCCTCAATCGTGGCACATTCAAGTCTCCATGCCACAGCCTCTGTGACAGAAAACAGAGTCTCCTGGGCACAGCTTGAGGGTCTTTTGCTTTCCACCTCAGGGCCTTTATCTTCCTCTGGTGAACTACAAGGCCAAGTTGCCCAAATGTCCTCTATCATCTCATTAAGACAGGAGCCCAGGAGGGTGTGGGTGGGGAAAGATGGTGGGCAGCCCAAGGCATCGTAGTCTGTCTTTCTGGCCCCTTGAGGTGGGATCCCTCCTCTGACTTTCAAGAGCTGCCTCCCCCAAATCAAGCTAAATGTTTAAAGTCTTCAACCTTCCCTTGGACACGACTGCCATCTTCCTCTCCTCCCCTTCCATCTTTCACAGCACAGGCCACTAGAGCTGGTTTTATGTCACTTTCATCAAACATAAAACCTCCTCAATAGCTCTGGCTGGGAAGTGGGGGCAGAGGTGAGAGCAAACAGCGAAGGTGGCCTCAGTGGTGCTGCTGGGGCCAGGGGGCTTCTGGGGTGAGGGGGCTGTGCAGCCGGGGGTTGCCAGGGAGGGTGCTGGGCTTTGGCCTAGGCGACAACTGCCCTTGCTAGGTGACCAGGATTAGGCAAGGATGGCCGAGGAGCAGAGCCCCTTCCCGGGATGGAAAGTCTAGTGGCCTCAACACAGGGCAGGACCTCACTGTCAGGCTAGGAGAGTCCCTTCATGTCAGCTGGCCTTGAGCTGGTGTTGAAATCTGACCAATGTCAGGGTACGTCTAAGGGGAGCAGCCAGGCTCAGGGAAGGTTGGCTCCTGCTGTTCCCTCCAGCACGTTTCTCCAACTGGTCCTACGGGCCTCTAAGCCTAAGAGAATTTGCTGCAAAACGGTGATTGACAGGCCATCTCTTCCTTGCCCCTTCCCCTGCCCCCCCCCCCACTTGGCTTTTTTTGAAGAGGGGCTCATTGGTCCTCTGTCCAAGCAGACCCCAGGAAGAAGGCCTGGTTTAGGAGTACCACCATGCCATATGGAAGTGAATCCAGACAGGTAGCTTTTAACATACAGTAGGTGTAAGTTCCACCAAGGGGGAGGAGGGAGGGGCATTTATTCCCACTATTACAAACTGCAATCAGACTTTTCCTTTGTATACCACTGTTTGGTCCTAGGTTAAGAACAGTGTGGTTTTGTGCCAAGTGGCCTGGAGGTCAATGCTCAGACATTCAGGAAAATGTCTAGAAGGGACCTTAGAAATCCTGGAATCCAGCGGTTTTCCAAACTTGGGTGCACAGAGGAAGCACCTAGAGGGCTTGTGGGACTACAGATTGCTGGGCCCCATCCCAGTGGTCAGGATTCTGGATCTGGGGAGACCCGAGAGTTCGCACTGCCAAGGACTTCTCCTGGAAGATCCATGCTGCTGGTCTGGGCACTGCACTTGGAGAACCACGGGTCCAATCCAACGTCTTCATTTCACAGATGGATCAGCTGAGGCAGAACCCCAGCTGGGTTCCAGAATTGGCGTTAACGCTTACCAGGTGTTATGACTTTGCAATCTCATTTAGCTGTTCTGGGCCTGCGTTTTCTCATCTACAAAATCAGGTAAGAACCTCGGTCACTCCTACCCCAGGTTCAGTTTGCAGGTGACTGCTATTGGGTAGTTACTCAGGCTTTAGTAACAGCCCTCTGGTTTGGTGTGGCGCTGTCACGTGGTTATCAGTCCATGATCTTACACAGCTTCCCTCTGGTTCCTGGGTCAGGTTTAAGCCCTGCCTTTCCCGTGTGGAGGACTGAGACACGAAGATGCTGTCAGGTTGAGGGTAGGACATAAAGCTTTGTTCTTTTTGTTGTGGTTTTCTCATTTTGCATTTGCCTCTTATGTTTGCTTACATTTCTGAGTATATTGGTTTTCTTTTTTCATGTAGAAAGTTTCCCAGTGTTTTCCTTTTCTGTTTCTTTCATATTCTCTGAATTTAAAAATTCTTTACCATCTGATATGCTATTCAAAGCTATAAAACAACAAAGTCACTCAGTCGTGTCTGACTCTGCGACCCCATGGACTATAACCTACCAGGCTCCTGGTCCATGGGATTTTCCAGGCAAGAATACTGGAGCGGGTTGCCATTTCCTTCTCCAGATATTTCCTTCCTATTTTCCTGGTGGTTTTTACCATGTATACCCTTATCCCTCTGAAGTTATGAACTTTGGATTTTGGTAGGCTTTTTTCTTTCTTTTTTCCCAAACACCCAGTTCTGTTTGTTGAGTATTCCCTTTTCTCTCCCTGGTTGTTTTTCTGTGCAGTCTCTAACATTCCTGGTAATATAGAATAGGTGGCAGTGAGGTGTTGTTGTTGTTGGGTTTTTTTGGTCCAAGCCTTGTTTTTTTTAAATTTGGGGAAGCCGAGACCCAGAGCGGGTAACTGGCTTTCCACAGGTGGTGCTATTTAATTAGGAAGCCATGACTAAAAACAACATCCCTGACTTCTCTTGTGAATTTGAGATAGATCTGCTGCTTTTCTATACAACTTGATGGCTGGGGATTGACTGTCTCTTCATTTTTTGGTCCTGTGGGAATACAGCCTATATAGTTCAGTCTTCTAGTATTACAGAATGACCTGATTATTTAAATTATTTATTTATTTGGCTGTATCGGGTCTTAGTTGTTGTACATGGGATTTAGTTCCCTGACTAGGGATGGAACCCAGGCCCCCTGGGTTAGCAGCATGGAGTCTTAGCCACTGGAGCACTAGGGAAGTCCCCTAATGACCTTATTTTTAATGTGACATCTGAATTTTAAGTTTCTATTTCGGCCAAACACAGTATGCTTTCAGGCCACATGGAACCATTGGTGGTTAATTTTTGACCTTTTTTAAAAAAGTATTTTTAGTACTGGTATGTGATTTGTAGTTTGATTCCTTTTCCAGTTATCCCAAACAAGGATTATTTAGCTAATATCAGAAGAGAAGCATTTCCTCATTCCTTTCCTTTCTCTTTCTTCTCCAAACAATCTAGCAGAGCAGCTTGTGTTAGTGTTCCTGGAAGAGATCAGCTGAATTTGATTATCTGAATTAGTTTATCACATTCATATAATTTCTGATGTGTGTGTCTCTGTGACCTTAATCCCTCAGTCATGTCTGACTCTTTGTGATCTTCTCGATTGTAGCCCACCAGGCTCCTCTGTCCATGGGGTTTTCCAGAATACTGGAGTGGGTTGCCATTTCCTGCTCCAGGTGATCTTCCCGACACAGGGATCCAACACAGGTCTCTTCTGTCTCCTCTGTTGGAAGGTGGATTATTTACCACTGTGCCACATGGGAAGCCCACCATTTCTCATAGTTCCCTGATACTGACTTGAATTGTAGTCTAGGATTAGACCAATATATGGCAGGTTACTCTTCACTATAGTTCCTGTAGTGATGAAAATCCATGGCCCATAACTGACTTAGTGAGATAATGAAGATACAATTGTGCTGGATTTTTAAAGAAAACCAACAGTAATTGCCTACTAGTGCCTCTTCTGTTCATTCACCTTTTCCTTAACCCAGAGATAGCCCTGGCTGAGCTTTCAGTATCCATCCCATAGCAGTTTAACAAAAATCTTGAATCCTCTGACTTCCTGCCTGAATTTCCGTTAGCTAACAAACGTGCTATTAATATTTAGACAGTGGTTCATTGGTGTACTATTTAATTAGGAAATGCTTAATGGATGTTTGAGGGAGAACTAAGATTTTATAAGATGGAGAATAAAAACACCAAGCATTTAAGGGGTGGGATGGCTTTTTATACTGGAAGATGAAGGTTATTGTGAAAATGTTGTCCTTGGTTATGCCATTTGGCCTTTCATAAATGGTTCAGATGGTAAGGAATCCGCCTGTAATGCAGGAGACCTGAGTTCGATTCCTGGGTTGGGAAGATCCCCCAGAGGAGGGCATGGCAACCCACTCCTGTATTCTTGCCTGGAGAATCCCCATGAACAGAGGAGCCTAGCAGGCTACAGTCCATGAGGTTGCATAGAGTCAGATAGGACTGAGTGACAAAGTATAGCACAAATGGTACAGAATTTGGTGATGAGATGAATATGAAAACCTAATCTATTTCTCAACTCTCTTGCTTCATCCTTAGTTCGAGCTTTAAGGATCCCTCACCATGATTATTGCAATATTCTCATAACTAATCTCCCGGCTGCCAGCATTGCTATTAATATCTTTCAGTCTGTTTTCAATACAGCAGTCGAGAGTGATGCTGTTAATTCATAGATCACATCCAAACCCTTTTTGTAATACCTTCCATATCATGTTAAGTAAAACCCAAGTAATTCCAATAGCCATATAGAGCCCTCCATGATCTGGACCCTCATTACTTGTCATTATTCTGTTCCAGCTACACTGTCTGTGCCCACACAAACTAGGCATTTTCTTCCTCAGAACTTGGGATGCGTAACTTTTTGAGAGTTCTTTTCATTATACTTCATTGCTTGGTAGAACCTTAAGACTTTTGAGATAGAGAGTCTTTGGCTTACTGTAGCTCCAAAAGTGAGATCCCACTATTTAGAAAAGTGGTGGGGGGCTTCCCTGGCGGTTCAATGGTTAAGACTCCATGTTTCCAGTGCAGGGGGCTCGGGTTCAATCCCTGGTTGGGGAGCTAAGATCCCGTATGCCCTGCCATGTCCTCTCCCCCACCAAAAATTTTTTTTTCAAAAAAGGGGCAGTGTGAAATAATACGAAAAGTTCCCCAAATGTCCTACACTTAGGGTAGATTACTATCATTAATCAGTAGTCATCACAATCCATTCCTTTTGCAGAGTTAGTGCATAAAATTTACCTATAGTTTCACAAACTCTCTCCTTTTAAGATTGGTGCTGGGCGATATTACCTAGTAATAAAGACTGCTTAGCATTGAGCTCTGTAAGACCTGATTTTGCCTAAGTTGTGTCAAAATTTGCATTAGAGTTCAGAATTCTACAGTGTTTGAAGTTAATATAGATGTTGTTTAGGTCACATTATTTGATAAACATAAATATATCAACACATCTCTCTTTAATTCTGAAAGGGCATTAATTAAATCACTAACAATAATCTGGATAAACTAGGAAGAAATAAGGGTTAATTGCAAAATGGGATCTCATGGCTTCTTCAAAAGATCAAACTTGGTCCCATTGCTTATGTATTTTTTCTGCAAATGTGAACACCATATAATTTGTAAAAATAAGTTACATAGGGCTGGCAGTATTTGAAATGTAGATTTCTGGACTTTTACGAGCTTTGGCAAAATAATGAAGTAATATTGCCCTTAAAATTTTTTTAACCGGATCTTGCCTTTACCTATTCATCTTGAAAGACAGAGTGGTCTTTAGGGAAGAGAATGTAAATTGCTCAGGAGAAACCTGCAAAGCCAAGGGGTTTGGTCTACATAGTTAGAATGTGGATGAGTATCCTGTTGTTGTATACTGAAAGGTATTCTTTTTGGTGCCCTATACTGTTAGGCAAATTTTAGGCATGTGAGGAAAAGAGCAAAACAAATGTTGTCAGTGGGAGAGATAAAATTCTTGTTGCATTTTCTTTCCTTCCCTGGGGTGACCAGTAACCATCCAACAATTGTAGTTTCCTAAGAGCTTGGATGATCTAGAAAGATAAACATTGCCATAGGCTGCTTTTCTAAATCAGTTGTGGATAAAAATCAACCAAGGTACTTGTTAAAAATAGATTTCTAGTATCAGAATCGTTGGAGATAAATGCTGAGCATCTGTACTTTAACAAGTGGTACAGGTCATTTTGATGTATTGTTTGAGAACCATTGTTGAGAATTTAAGGTTATGATGTTTATAGTCAGGTGAACTTCAGTTCATATTCAAGTTTTGACATATACTAACTGTACTTACAATTCAATCTTCTTTCTGTTATCATACCCTTCCAGTCTCATACTATCTTGTGTGATAATCACCTCTCAATTACATATGCTTAGATGGGTGTCTAGTTTCTTCTTTCTCATGTATAGAACAGTCTTTTTATTAGACTAAGTTATAGCAAAGAAAAAAATTTCCATCAACTTAAATAAGTTCATTTTCATTAATGTGTCTAAAGTTGACTGGATCAGGACTGCCAGAGTAGCTTTTCTTCACACAGTCTTTCAAGGAATTAGATTTCTTCCATCATATTGCCCCACCATCTTCTAGGGTATAGTCCTTGTCTACATAGTTGAAGGTCGTTCACCTTCAAGATCATGTTCCTGATTTCAAGAAAGGGAAAGAAAGTGTATAGGCATATCTTGTTTTATTGTGCTTCACAGATACTGAATTTTTTACAAAAATTAAAAAAAATACAGTTAAAGTAGAATATTATGTTCGTTTTAGGTGTATTACATAGTGATTTGACATTTGTATACATTGTGAAATGATCACTGTAAGTCTAGTGATTATCTCTTTCCATACAAAGTTATTCCAGTATAATTTGTTGTGTTCCTTATTCTGTATATTACATCACTGTGGCTTATTTATTTCATAACTGGATGTTTGTACCTCTCAATCCCCTTCATCTGTTTTGCCTTGCAACCCCTCCTAACTGGCAACCATCTCTTTGTTCTCTATATCCATGAGTCTGTTTTTGTTTTTTTAGATTCAACATATATACATAGATCACATGCTATGTCTTTCTCTAACTTATTTCAGTTAGTGGAATATCCTTTAGATCTATTCTTATTGCAAATGGCAAGATTTCATTTTTTATGGCTGATTAAAATTCCATTGTGTGTGTGTGTGTGTATATGTGTGTGTGCTAAGTTGCTTCAGTCATGTCCTACTGTTTGCAACCCTATGGACTATAGCCTGCTGGGCTCCTCTCTCCATGGGATTCTCCAGGCATGAGTACTGGAGTGAATTGCTCCTCTCTCCATGGGATTCTCCAGGCATGAGTACTGGAGTGAGTTGTCATGCCCTCCTCCAGGGGATCTTCCTGACTCAGGGATTGAACCCATATCTCTTATGTCTCCTGTGTTGGCAGGCAGGTTCTTTACCACTAGCGCCACCTGGGAAGCCTATATATATATATATATATATATATATATATATATATATACACACACATACACACACACATCTTCTTTATCCATTCAACTATTGATGGACACTTAGGTCGCTTCATTATTTTAGCTATTGTAAATGACACTGCAATTGATATCTTTTCAAAATACTGTTTTTCTCATCTTTGGGTTAATACTCAGAAAAGAAATTGCTGGGTCATATGGCAGTTCTAGTTTTAATTCTTTGAGAAACTTTCATGCTGTTTACTGTAGTGAATGTACAAATATATGATCCCACCCACAGGATTCCCTTTTCTCCACATCCTCACCAACACTTATTACTTGCCATTTTTACAGTAGCCATTCTGACAGGTGTGAGATGATCTCATTTTAGTTTTGATTTGTATTTCCCTGATGGTTAGTTCATTTCCATAATGATTAGTTATGTTCAGTATCTTTTCACATGCCTGTTGGTCATCTGTATGTCATCCACGGAATAATGACTCTTCAGGTGTTCTGCCCATTTTTTAATTGGGTTGTTTTTGTTTGGTTGTATGAGTTCTTTTTATAGTTTAGACATTAATACTTTATCAGGAATATTGTTCACAAATTTTTCTACCATTCAGTAGACTGCCTTTTAATTTTGGTGATACTATCCTTTGTTGTGCAAAAGTTTATCAGTTTGATGTAGTTCCATTTGTTCATTTTGCTTTCATTTCCCTTGCCCAAGGAGACAGATCCTCCCAAATATCACTAAGACTAATGTCCAAGAGAGCACTTCCTACATTTTCTTCTAGGAGTTCTATGGTTTTGAGTCTTATTTAAGTCTTTAATCCATTTTGAGTTTATTTTTGTCTATATTCTGGGAAAGTAGTCCAGTTTGATTATTTTGCATGTAGCTATCCAGTTTTCCCAATATCATTTATTGAAGAGGCTGTATTTTCCCCATTAAATATCTTTTCCTTCTTTGTTATAGATTAATTAACCATATAAGTATAGGTTTATGTTTGGTGTTCTATTTTCTGCTGATCTGTATATCTTTTTTTTTTGTGCCAGTATCATATTGTTTTGATGACTATAGCTTTGTAGTATAGTTTGAAATCAGGAAGTATGATGCCTCCAGCTTTATTCTTCCTCAAGATTGCTTGGATTATTGGGAGTCTTTTGTGTTTCCATACAAGTTTTAGAGTTTTTTGTTGTAGTTCTATGAAAAATGCCTTTGGCGTTTTGTTGAGAATGCAGTAAACATGTAGATTGCTTTCAGTAGTATGGTCACATTAACAATATTAATTCTTCCAACCATGAGCACGGTGTATCTTTCCATTTGTTTATGTCATCTTCAGTTTCTTTTGTCAGTGGCTTATAGTTTTAGAGTATGAGTCTTTTACCTCTTTGGATCAGTTTGTTCCTAGATATTTTATGGGATGCAATTTTGTAAATAGGATTGCTAATTTCTCTATGTGATAGCTTGTCATTAGTGTATAGAAATGTGACAGATTTCTGTATATTTTGTATTCTGCAACTTTACTGAATTCATTTACACTAACAGATTTTTTTTTGGTAGTATCTTTAGGATTTTATTCCCTGATATTTCAGTTGGTAAAGAATCCGCCTGCAATACAGGAAACCTTGGTTTAATTTCTGGGTCAGGAAGATTTGTTGGAGAAGGGATAGGCTACCCACTCCAGTATTCTTGGGCTTCCCTGTGGCTCAGCTGGTAAAGAATCTGCCTGCAGCGCAGGAGACCTGGGTTCGATCCCTGGGTTGGAAGATCCCCTGGAGAAGGGAAAGGCTACCCACTCCAGTATTCTGGCCTGGAGAATTCCATGGACAGAATAGCCTGGCAGGTTATAGTCCATGGGGTTGCAAAGAATTGGACATACCTGAGCATGTGTCACTGTCACTCTTCCAAGGAGCAAGCATCTTTTAACTTAGTGGCTGCAGTCACCATCTACAGTGATTTTGAAGCCGAGGAAAATAAAATCTGCCACTGTTTCCACTTTCCCCCCTTCTATTTGCCATGAAGTGATGGGACTAGATGCCATGATCTTAGTTTTTTGAACGTTGAATTTTAAGCCAGCTTTTTCACTCTCCTCTTTTCACCTACATCAGGAGGCTGTTTAGTTTCTCCTTGCTTTCTGCCATTAGGGTGGTATCATCTGCATATCTGAGGCTGTTGATATTTCTCCTGGCAATCTTGATTCCAGGTTGTGCTTCATCCACCCTAGCATTTCACATGGTGTACTCTGCATATAAGTTAAATGCCAGTTGGTTGTTCCATATCTGGTTTTAACTGTTGCTTCTTGACCTGCATATAGGTTTTGCAGGAGGCAGGTAAGGTGTCTAGTATTCCCATCTCTTGAAGAATTTTCCACAGTTTGTTGTGATCCACACAGTCAAAGTCTTTATAGAAATCAATGAAGAAGTCGATATTTTTCTGGAATTCCCTTGTTTTCTCTGTGATCCAATGGATGTTGGTGATTTGATATCTGGTTTTAATACTATCTAAACAGATGGTGACTGCAGCCATGAAATTAAAAGACGCTTACTCCTTGGAAGGAAAGTTATGACCAACCTAGATAGCATATTCAAAAGCAGAGACATTACTTTGCCAACAAAGGTCCATCTAGTCAAGGCTATGGTTTTTCCAGTGGTCATGTATGGATGTGAAAGTTGGACTGTGAAAAAAGCTGAGTGCCGAAGTATTGATGCTTTTGAACTGTGGTGCTGGAGAAGACTCTTGAGAGTCCCTTGGACTGCAAGGAGATCCACCCAGTCCATCCTAAAGGAGACCAGTCCTGGGAGTTCTTTGGAAGGACTGATGCTAAAGCTGAAACTCCAGTACTTTGGCCACCTCATGCGAAGAGTTGACTCATTGGAAAAGACTCTGATGCTGGGAAGGATTGGGGGCAGGAGGAGAAGGGGACGACCCAGGATGAGATGGCTGGATGGCGTCACTGACTCGATGGACGTGAGTCTGAGTGAACTCCGGCAGTTGGTGATGGACAGGGAGGCCTGGCGTGCTGCGATTCATGGGGTCGAAAACAGTCAGACACGACTGAGTGACTGAACTGAACTGAAACAGCACTGCATGCTACAGAGAAATCCTTCATGAAAGGAAGAGTCAATCAATACAACAAACTTCATTGTTGTCTTATTTTAAGAAAATTTCATAGCCATCCCAACCTTCAGCAGCCAGCACCCTGATCAGTAGAACATCCAGCGAAAGGCTACCACTTACTGAAGGCTCAGATGATGGTTAGCATTTTTTAGTAATAGAGTATTTTAAAATTAATTTGTGTACTTAATATTGTTGGACACAATGCATCACAGTATAGTATGAACATAGCTTTCACATACTGTGGGAAACCGAAACAATTTGTGTGACGTGTTGCAATTTTCACCTCAGCAGTCTGGAACCGAATATGGAATATCTCAGAAGTATGCCTATTTCTATAAATACATTGTTGGTATTATTATTTTGAGCATACTGTTTTGTTAAGAGTAAGGAAGTCTTTATTTTGCCTTCACTTATTCCTTTTCTGATGCTCTTCCTTTCTTAATGTAGATCCAAGTTTTTGACCTCTATTATTTTCCATCTCTCTAAAGAACCTCTTTTAACATTTCTTCCAAGGCAAGTCTACTGGCAACAAATTCCCTCATTTTTTGTTCATATGAGAAAGTCTTTATTAAATGTTTTCTCCATTCTCTTCTTTTTCTGCATGTTTCTGAGGAGGAATACGATGTAAATCTTTCCCTTCCCCCTCTGTAGGTAATGTGTTTTTGCCTCTGGCTTCTTTCATGATCTTTTGTCTTAGGTGTATCATCTTCAAATTATAGAAAGTCTAGCTGCAGGATGTTTAATTTATCCTGCTTGATGATCCTTGGATTTCCTGGATCTGTGGTTTGGTGTCTGACATACATTTGGGGAGCTTCTTGGTCCTTATTGTTTCAAATATTTCTATTTTCTATCTTCTCATTTTAGTATTCCCATTATGGATATGTGATCATCTGTAATTGTCCCGCAGTCCTTTGGTTATTCTGGCTTTTTTATTAGTCTTTGTTCACTTTGCTTTTCAGTTTTTGAGGATTCTATTGAGCATTCTCTAGCTCAGATCTTTTCTTGCCTGTGTTCAGGCTTCTATGCCTATCAAGGCTTTCTTCATTTCTGTTAGTGTTTTTGATCTCTAGGATTTCCTTTTGGTTCTTAGGATTTCTATCTCTCTGCTTACATTGCCCATATGTTCTTGCTTCTGGTCTACTTTATTCACGAGAGCCCTTAGAGTGGTGTCTCTTCAAGTTATGTTTTCATCGTAATCATAGTTGTTTTAAATTCTCAGTCTGATAGTTCCAATATCCATGCCATATCTCTTCAAGTTATGATTTTGTGCCTTTTATTATGCATTGTAATTTCCCCATGATAACCAGACATGATATACCAGATAAAAAGAGGCCTTTGGTAATGTGGTGGTGAAATACTGGGGGAGAGGATGCATTTTATAATCCTATGACTAGGCCTCAGTCTTTCAGTGAGCCCATGACTCTGGACTATGAACCTCTCAGGGTTTCCCCTTCCACCCCTCTTAGGTGAGAGAAGATGACTAGAGTGGGCTGGAGTTGCATATCTTCCTTCTTTAGGTCAGTTAGGCTCCGATAATAGCCCAGCAAGTTAGACTCTTACTAGTTTCCCCAGAGAGCAGGTCTTTTCAATAACAGAGTTCTCTGGGTATTTCAGGATGGTTCCTTTTTCCCCACCCTCCCAGAAGCCTGAGTGGATTTCCCACTCGCCCACCCCGTATTTACTGTGGGAACCTGGTTGAGCTGCTGGAGATAAACCTTACAATATTGTGGGTCTTTTGGACCCACAGTATGACTGGGATCTTCTGGAATTTTTAACTCAATTTCCCATGCTGAGACTTCAGCAGTTCATCAGTTGTAGTTCAGGTTTTCCTACCCTGGCATTGGTTCTCACGGTGGTTTCTGCTCATGAGTCTCTGTTGTAGTAAGCCACAACTCCCTGTATTTGCCTGTATATTTTTCCAAACCTGGGGCATGGAGTTTTCCCTATGTCTTCCTGTCTCTCATGGGTCCAAGAAGAGATAGTATTCTTTTAGTCTGTTAAGTTTTTACTTGTTAGGAGAAAGTGGCAACTTCCATGCTCATTATGTGTGTAACTGAAAGTCTGAAATAGAATCTTTAGAAAGGTAATCAAGTAAAAATGGGACATTATTCCAATGTGTCTGTCCTTGTGTTGGCTTTCTGTGAAACAAGTTCATGAAATTTCAGTTGATTCCTTTGTATCTGTATCTCTATTGAAATTCTTCAGCTTTTCATGCTTGTCGTTTTCACTCTCTCCTTTCACATAATTGACTTAATATAATGAATCCATTAACATAATATAAAATACCTTCAGGACATCATGGTCTTCAAATTCTTCTAGCAGTGTGCTATTATTATCTTGTGCTTCAAGTAGTGGTTGGATTACCAGATGGTTTTTTTCTCAGTGTTTCAGTCATCTCTTGATGCCTGCACCAAAGGGGAGAGGGTGTCTCTCTCCATGCGCTTTCCTGTCTCACAGTGGTAAACTACTGTTGCTTATTACTTGTGCTCTACCAGTTGTGTTTAGGGGTAGTTCTCTGTTGTTCTGATCCAGTCTAGTCTTAAGCAGATCCTGTTAGTTTACCAGTTTACAACTTTTATAACAGCTTCAACTGAAATCTGCAAACTCAGGGGGAGAAAACTCTGTGTAAAATTCAAAGCGTTCTTTCCATCTCTATCCCAGAAACTCCATCTCGGTGTTCCTCACATTCACATTAGTTCTATTGGCTTCTCATACTCTCCATCTCATCGCAACAATAGTTAGTCATATCTTTTAGAGATACGTTCTTGAATCCAAGGAGGCTTCATGAAGATAGTTTTATTGAGCTGGGATCTGAAAGATGGCCAAGGTTTCCATAGGGAGAAATGGGTGGACAGCAAATTGCAGAAAGAGCAATCAGTTCAGTTCAATTGCTCAGTCATGTCCAACTCATTGTGACCCCATGAACTGCCACACACCAGGCTTCCCTGTCTATCACCAACTCTATCACATGCTCAAACTAATGTCCATCGAGTTGGTGATGTCATCCAACCATCTCATCCTCTGTTGTCCCCTTCTCCCCTGCCTTCAATCTTTCCCAGCATCAGGGTCTTTTCCAATGAGTCAGTTCTTTGCATCAGGTGGCCAAAGTATTTGAGTTTCAGCTTCAGCATCAGTCCTTCCAATGAATATTCAGGACTGATTTCCTTTAGAATTGACTGGTTTGATCACCTTGCAGTCCAAGGGACTCTCATGAGTCTTCTCAACACCACAGTTCAAAAGCATCAATTCTTCAGCACTCAACTTTCTTTATAGCCCAACTCTCACATCCATACATGACTACTGGAAAAACCATAGCTTTGACTAGATGGACCTTTGTCGGTAATGTCTCTGCTTTTTGATATGCTGTCTAGGTTGGTTGTAGGTTTTCTTCCAAGGAGCAAGCATCTTTTAATTTCATGGCTGCAGTCACCATGTGCTGTGATTTTGGAGCCCAAGAAGATAAAGTCTGTCACTGTTTCCATTGTTTCCCTATTTGCCATGAATTGATGGGACCGGATGCCATGATCTTCATTTTTTGAATGTTGAGTTTTAACCCAACTTTTTTACTCTCCTCTTTCACTTTCATCAAGAGGCTCTTTAGTTCTTCACTTTCTGCCATAAGGGTGGTGTCATCTGCATATCTGAGGTTATTGATATTTCTTCTGGCAATCTTGTTTCCAGCTTGTGCTTCATCCAGCCCAGCATTTCACATGATGTACTGTGCAAATAAGTTGAATAAGCACAGTGACAATATACAGCCTTGACATACTCCTTTCCCAATTTTGGACCAGTCTGTTATTCCCTGTTCAGTTATAACTGTTGCTTTTTGACCTGCATACAGATTTCTCAGGAAGTAGGTAAAGTGACCTGGTATTCCCATCTCTTGAAGAATTTCCCGCAGTTCTTTGTGATCCACACAGTCAAAAACTTTGGCGTAGTCAATAAAGCAGATGTTTTTCTGGGACTCATGCTTTTTCTATGATCCAGTGATGTTGGCAATTTGATCTCTGGTTCCTCTGCCTTTTCTTAATCCAGCTTAAATGTCTGGAAGTTCTTGGTGCACATACTGTTGAAACCTCGCTTGGAGAATTTTGAGCATTACTTTAGTAGCGTGTGAGATGAGTGCAGTTGTGTGGTAGTTTGAACATTCTTTGGCATTTCCTTTCCTAGGGATTGGAATGAAAACAACTGATCTTTTCCAGTCCTGTAGCCCCTGCTGAGTTTTCCAAATTTGTTGACATATTGAGTGCAGCACTTTCACAGCATCATCTTATCAGGATTTGAAATGGCTCAACTGGAATTCCATCACCTCCACTAGCTTTGTTCATAGTGATGCTTCCTAAGGCCTGCTTGACTTCACATTCCAGGATGTCTGGCTCTAGGTGAGTAATCACACCATCATGATTATCTGGGTTGTGAAGATCTTTTTTGTACAGTTCTTCTGTGTATTCTTGCCACCTTTAATATCTTCTGCTTCTGTTAGGTCCCTACCATTTCTGTCCTTTATTGAGCCCATCTTTGCATAAAATGTTCCCTTGGTATCTCTAATTTTCTTGAGATCTCTAGTCTTTCCCATTCTATTGTTTTCCTCTATTTCTTTGCATTGATCACTGAGGAAAGCTTTCTTATCTCTCCTTGCTATTCTTTGGAACTCTACATTCATATGGGTACATTTTCTCCTTTGCCTTTAGCTTTTCTACTTTTCTCAGCTATTTGTAAGTCCTCCTCAGACAACCATTCTGCCTTTTTGCATTTCTTTTTGCACTGAATGCCTTTTTTCATTGAAGTGGGTAAAGAGCCATAATCCAGAGCAAAAGTAGTCAACATTGGAAGAGGTATGGTGTGCCCCTCTAATGGTGTAGTCATGTTTTAGGGCTTCATCTAGATGCCCACAAAGTTCCCTGATGTTTGAATGGAACTATTCTGTGAGAATTGCAGCCATATTTGTATCACATGCTGGTGAAACAGACCATACTTGTTATCCAAGTGCAGTGTTTGAAGATATGAGCCTATCATATCATATACTTTCACATTTTCATCTGCTTGCTGTGGCCCAAAGGAATAACCCCATATTCCAGAGAGGAATAGTTCTAGGAACGATAATCATAAGAACATGAATTCAGATGCATAGATTGTGAAACACAAATCATTGTCCTGTCTTTACAGTGTAAAATACTGTACCCATTTTTATCTGAACTGGAAACCAAAACCCAGTAAGAATTCTGAGCATCAATTTGTATAGAGGGTAATCACTACAGTACCATATTGTGTGCCATTCTTTTCCATGCCACCTCCAGCCACCTGCCCATCTAGATCTGTTGGTAAGAACAGTCAAGGGAGAGGGGAATGAAAACTCTACTAAAGTGAAGAGAACAAAACTTCTGTTCATTTCTCCTTAGCTGCTCAAAAACAAGACAACTTCAGAAGATGCAAATAATTCAGTATCTAGGTTTCCTGGATTTATTTTGTTTATCCAAAGCAATTTATCCAGATAAACCTTCATTATACTACTATTGTAGTTGCTAATACCATCAGAAAAAGATACTGAATTTTAAGAAAATACTTGTTATTTAAAGCTTATGAGAAATAGGCTTGAGAAAATAAATTATGATATAAAAATACCTAGTTGTAACCCTAATCAAACTACTTCTTTATCATTATTACCATTTTTTATTTTTGTTTTGTTTTAATTAACAATATTATTCTGCTGTGCCAGGTCTTAGTTGAGGCAGGTGAGAGCTAGTTCCCTCATCAGGGATTGAACTCTGCCCCCTGCATTGGGAATGTGAAGTTTTAGCCACCGAACCATTAGGGATGCCCCACCATTTTTGTTTTATCACTTTTTTTGTTTGTTTTGTTTCATCACTTTTAAATTAGTTGGTAGGTGAAGAGAGTGTGTCACCATACCTCTGTGTAATGATATTGCTGGGAAGGTGTCATCTTGATTTAAACAGAGCCTCCTCACTGATGCTGAAATGGTGCTGTTATATGAGATTAGGGGGAATTCTGCAGCTTGTATATACTGAAGCACATTATACATTCATGTCCAGATCTAGGTTTGTTTCAAGGCTCTTTTGCTGCTCTCTCCTTGGCTCTGCCTACTAAATGGATGAGGGATTCAGTCTCCTGTTCTAGGGCTTATCCTAAGGGAAAGAGATGGCATGCTTTCATTTTTATATAAAAAGGCTGATTTCCTCTTACTCAAAGCCTCCGTTTTGTGTTCTAAAAGAAAAACCAAAGAAGGATACAGCTGATGAGGTTCATCCCTCCAGAGTATGGTAGAGGACCAATGATACACTGTGTGTGATTGCTTTTGTTGATATTTGGTGTGCTTATAAACAAACAATAACAAGCTTTCATTAGATTTTAACTTTGTAACAGTTGTAAGCACCGTTGTTGTTGTTGTTTAGTTGCTAAGTCATGTCAGACTCTGATCCCATGGTCTGTAGCCCACCAGACTCCTCTATCCATGGAATTCCTCTGGCAAGAATACTGGAGTGTGTGGCCTTTTCTTTCTCCAGGAGATCTTCTGACCCAGGGATTGAATCTGTGTCTCCTGCATGGCAGGTGGATTCTATATGACTGAGCCACCAGGGAAGCCTGTAAGCAGTTTATGTTTCATTTAATCTTTCCAATAGCCCTGTGAAGTAAGTGCTTTTATTTCCATTTTATAAAGATAGGAAACTGAGACTCAGAGTTGAAGTGATTCGCTCCAGGCACACAGTTAGTCAGGGTTGGAGCTGGAATTTTAGCACAAGCAGGCTGACTATAGATTCCATACTCTTAATTGAGGATTTGCAAGTTTTTCTGTAAAAGGTCAAATGGTAAATGTTTTAGATTTTGCAGGCCATATGATCTCTGTTCCAATTACTCAACAATGCTGTTGTAGTATAAAAGTAGCTGTAAACAATGTATAAATTAATGATATGACTGTCCTCCATTGGGTCTTCCCTGGTGGCTCAGAGGTTAAAGTGTCTGCCTGCAATGCAGGAGACCTGGGTTCAATCCCTGGGTCGGAAAGATCCCCTGAAGAAGGAAATGGCAACCCACTCCAGTATTCTTGCTTGGAGAGTCCCATGGACGGAGGAGCCTGGTGGGCTACAGTCCATGGGGTCACAAAGAGTTGGACACAACTGAGTGACTTCAATTTACTTTCACTTTCACTTTCTTTGTCCTCCAATAAAATTTATTTATAAAAACAGAGGCGGGCTCTTGTTTGTCGTATTGCTTGTTGAACTCTGCCCTTACCCACTGTGAAATACTGTCACATTGTTAAGGATTAACAATTCATGAGTAACCGACGTGTTTTCCTTGTTCTTTTGTGGGTGATATGGAATGCTCTTAGTCTTATAGAATAAAAAACCAAAAGGATGCTCAGTATTTGTATCCTTTCATTTATAAAAATATTTCCATATTTATATATACTTATACATCTATCTATATAAATGTATATCATAGATGTGGGATGCATGCAAGAGTTTGTGTGCTTATATGTGTGCATGTGTTTGGGATATATATATATATATACACACACATATCTATTTTCTATATGTGTTGAAGGACAGACATTAAAATGTTAATTGTGCTTAACTCTTGGATTGAATTGGGGAATGTTCTGAGTTTTCTTCTATAAAAGTGCTGACTTTTCCAATTTTTTCTATAATGCATATTTATTACTAACTAGAATCAGACCAAATTAAAATTACAAAGATACATTTATCAAGTTTTTTTTTTCCTGGGCAGGAGGCAGAGGAGAAAAGGAGAGAAGACACAGCACTGGGTAGAAGCTAGAGCCAGGAAAAACAGGCTGCTCAGGAACCTCCCAGGTTTAACAGATCTGACAGTATGAATTTTTTGATTTTGAGCTCTCTGTATATCCTTATTGTCTGATCTGTGAGAATGAATATTGGCCTTTTAAAATGGCTTTCTTTTTCTAGTTATCATGATATCAAGTTTTTTCAGCAGAGATGTTAGAAATTTTTTAACTTTCTGTTTCATATGTAACTCAAACAATAGACTCCTACACGGCTGGAGAGTTCCCGAGTGTCTGGCTCCTGTAGTGTGGGTGGCTTCTGCAGTGTGTGGGATCCAGCAGTTCGCAGCTGTTGAAAACTTACTCTGGTAACCCCCTCTTAGGTGGTTTTGTAGGGAAGTGTCTATGATGAGAGATACTTCCCATGAAACCACATTGAGTGAGTTTTTGAAAGTTCCAAAGAGTGGATTTCTAGTAAGTTTCACTGATGTGGCACCACAGCAACTTCTCTGCCATCTGTTTAGTCACGGATAGCTCCTCTCCATCCATGTCTGGATCTCAGACCTATAGGGGGTGGGTGGTGGCTCTGGAGATAAGGAGAAACTCCTGCTTGGGCATTCTATCTTACCCTTAGGGATGGCAATTGCTCTTTATATGCACTATTTCTGTCTTTAGAATTGTCTTCACTTCATCCTAACCAGTCCCTAGTTACTGCAGTCTTCTGTTGTAATGAATAATTCTTTGTGTTAAACTTCCTGTGTTAAAATTCTTATGTCATTTGTTTCTCCTGGGTGGAGCCAGGCTGATACACAGCATACTGAACATGGCTGCTTAGGATTTCTGAGGATCAGTAGACAGATTCTTTTTTTGTTGTTGTTGTTTGTTTGTTTTTTAAAAGGTTTTTTTTGATATGGACCATTTTTAAAGCTTTTATTGAATTTTTTTTATAATATTGCTTCTTTTATGCTTTGGTTTTCTGGCCCTGAGGCATGTGGGATCTTAGCTCCCTGACCAGGGATTGAACCCACAACCCCTCCATTGGAAGGTGAAGTCTTAACCACTGGACTGCCAGGGAATTCCCTGTTTTTGTTTTTTCTTTTCAGACAGATTATTTTAGGTAACCAAGAGGGAGCAAATTAATATGGGAACATGAACACTGACCTTTCTCACAGCTACAGAAGGGCTAAATCAGGAGTGGGCTTATAATCCAGAACCAAATGCAGTTGCTCTTATTTTCTGAGTTAGATGAAACTTCCCTCAGTCTTTTCTTGGTACTTTACATATTGCCTAACTGATACGGACTTTAGATCTGAAAGTTAGTTTCATGCATGTGATTAAATGCTTTTTTTCTGGAATGGGAATGTTATATAGTGGCAAATATAGGTTGGGGGCCAGGCAGATCTATTTGAGTCCTGGCTTTATCACTTAACTAGCTATGTGACCTTATGTAAATCAATTAGTCTTTATAAGTCAGTTCAGTTTCCCTCTTTGTTTGAAATAAGGACAGTGCTGCCTACCAAAAATGCTACTGAAGGATTAAGAACAATGAATATAAAAGCCATAATATAGCATTTCATACATGTGCTGTGCTCAGATGCTCAGTTGTATCAGTCTTTTTGTGATCTCGTGGACAGTAGCCCACCAGCCTCCTCTGTCCATGGGATTTTCCAGGCAAGAATACTGGAATGGTTACCATTTCTTTCTCCAGGGGATCTTCCCGACCCAGGGATGGAACCTGTGTCTCCTGCATTGGCAGGCAGGTTCTTTACTACTAGTGCCACCTGGGAAGCCCTGTCAAACATAGTAATTGCTAAGCAAATGGTAGGTAGCAATTGTTGTTGTTGTTCAGTGTGTACAGAAACCTACTCTTTAAGTAGATGCAGAGAAAATAAGGAAGAAGCTTCTCATCTGAAGGCTGGACCCACACATTTGTCAGGAGCAGATTGTAACATGACAGTGTGAATGATTCTTTCCCTTAGCTCCTTTCCTTCCAGGCAGACCCACATCTATAGCCTATAATTGGACAGTGAAGAGTCAGGATGGAGTCCCAGAACAGATGTTGGAAACAGCACTAGTCCTGTTAGGTTCTGACTGAGCTCGGTGTGTGAAAGAGGCTGGCAATCATTTATAGGGTGATAGTGATTGGGTAATGATCATATGATGCCAATAGTTATGACTCCTCTCTGCATGAGTAAGCTTGTTCCTGATTCAGACTCCCATGATTCCTTGGGAATACAGAGAGGGCTTTTTTGATATGCATACCAGGATGTGTGTATGTGTTGGGGTGGTGAGTTTCTTTTAGCTGGGCTCCTACTGTGATTGACTTTTCACAAATAAAATGTACATGTCACTTGGATGCCTGTTCATGTGTCTCTGAAACAAGACAGATTCCCATTCTTCTTGCCTGGGAACACGTCATGGCTGAGCTTCTGGTGTGTCATATCTGTCTATCTGTATGTATCTGTCTGCCTCTGTACTTGGCAGCAACATTCATCAGTGGAAGGAAGAACAGAAATGAAAGTAACTTCTGCAGTCACAACTCTGTAGATGACTAAGTGCATTATGCCTAGATTAGGCTGGTCTTCCATGGAGGTTGATTAGATGATGTTTTTTCATTAAGTTATTAAGAACTCCTATTAATGTTTATTGACTACTTCATTGGCGAAACATTCTGAAGCAAATGTAAACAAGTTATCTAATGTTGAACCTCAGAAGATTACTATGAAGTAGGTGATGTTACTTGTGTTTTGCTTTTCTTTTTTAAAAATGTTTTGTTTCCATCTTTATTCAGGAGCTTGAAAGGCTTCAAAACCTCTCCCTGAGAAAAAATTGCTTGCTTAAAAGGACCACTCTCTACAGAGATGTGGTTTTTATTACTAAATCAAGTAGGTTCTGCTATCTACTTTTATAGATGGGAGAACTGAGGCTCATGTCAGGTGATTTATCCAAGGTCACACAGCTAAAAGTGGCCTTCATTCACTGATGACTTTTTTGAACATCTTGAGCATCTTTTATGTATGTGATATTGTTCCAAGTGGTAGAGAGATAACTGCAAACAAAAGACAAATCTCTCTGTCCTCATGGAGCTTACATTTTGAATGGTAAAAGGTAAATACAGATTGGAATCTTACAGTTGACCCCTGAACAACACAGGCTTGTGTTGCATGGGTCCACTTATATGGGGACTTGTTTTCAATAAATATGTAGTACAGTACTACATGATCCATGGTTGGTTGGATCCATTGATGTGGAACCACAGATGTGGATATCCAGCTTTAAAGTTACATGTGAATTTTTGATCATGCAGAGGGTCAGTGCTCTAACTGCTATGTGGCAAGGTTCAGCTGTATAATAATAAGTGTTAAGGAGAAATATAAAAGCTGAAAAAGTGGTACAAGGAATATGTGTGTAAGATTGCAGTTTAGAGAAGATGGTCAGAAAAGATGTCATTGAGAAGGTGACATTTGAGTAGAGCTTTCCCTTGTGGCTCAGCTGGTAAAGAATCCGCCTGCAATGAGGGAGACCTGGGTTCGATCCCAGGGTTGGGAAGATCTCCTGGAGAAGGGAAAGGCTATCCATTCCAGTATTCTGGCCTGGAGAATTCCATGGACTGTATAGTCCATTAGGTTGCAAAGAGTTGGACACGACTGAGCCACTTTCACTTTCACTTTGGAGGACTGAGTGAGCCCTGAGAATATTTGTAGGGAAGAGCACTCTAGGCAAAGGGAACAGAAATCTCAAAGGCCTTGGTACAGGAATATTCTTGGCATGGTCAAGGAACAACAGGAAGGCCAACATATAATAACTGGAGCACAGTGAGCAGAACAGAGTAGGAGATAAGATCAGAGAGGTAACAGGGCTGTATAGGTCCTTCAGTTCGGTTCACTCAGTTGTGTCCAACTCTTTGTGGCCCCATGGACTGCAGTGCACCAGGCTTCCCTGTCCATCACCAACTCCTGGGGTTTGCTCAAACTCATGTCCATTGAATCGGTGATGCTATCCAACCCTCTCATTTCTGTCGTCCCCTTCTCCTCCTGCCTTCCATCTTTCCCAGCATCAGGGTCTTTTCCAATGAGTCATTTCTTCAAATCAGGTGGCCAAAGTACTAGAGTTTCAGCTTCAGCACCAGTCCTTTCTTAGAGCCATTGTAAATATTTCGCTTTTACTCTGAGACTGGAGAGTTTGGGTGGAAGAGTGGTATGTGAATGATAGGCTGATCCTGTTGAAACGAAAGCCATATCTGTTGCATTGAGAATAAATTGAGGAAAGGAGTTCTAGTAAGGAAAAATCACCAAGCGATTTGCCTAATCTCTGAGTTCAATAAACACTGAGTGTAGGACTGGATCCAGTGTTTTGTGGCATGTGAGGCTTTATACAACTTTGGGAGCCTTCTTTAAGTGAAGGAATTCAAAAATAGGTGTGAACATGAATCTTTTGAAGTAAAAAGGGAGAGGGACTGGGAAAGGGTCTGAGTAAATAAAGGGACTCTGAAGCATAAGCTTCATTAGCTTCTCTGCCTCTGAGTGAATTACTATGTACCAGACTCTATGCCAGGCCCTGGGAACAAAGGGATGGATAAATCAGTGGTTAGACTTAACAGCTGGACTGTTGTAAAGCCATCTGTCTGGCTTTCCTTATCTTCTTCTCCTTCAATCTATCAGCATATACCTAGAAGATTTATTTTCCTGAATCACTGCTCTATCATTATACACTTCTCCCTTGAAAAAAACCTTTAATTGGCTTTCCATTGAGGTTTTCTATTGCTCAAAGGACTTCTTACATTCTATCAGAATGAGTTTGGGGAAGTGGTGGGGTGGTACTTGTTGAAAATGCAGATTTCCTGGACCCAGCCCTAAACCTACTGAATGAGAGTTACTGAGGTTGGGGCTATAATTCATTTTAAACTGTCTTCCCCAGGTGATTCTGATGCAGTTGGCTACTTTAGTAGTTAATGGGCTAAGGCCAAAGCTCCTTAATATGGAATAGCATCCTTAATCTTGACCCAGCTGCATTCTTTCCTATTCTTCAACTTAGACCCCTCCACCATTCTAGCTATTGTCCCCCACATGTGCTTTACACATTCTTGACTCTGTAGAACCATTGGCCACTTTGTTCCCTCTGGCTGGAATGCCCTTCATCTCCCTGCTGCCTCTCCAAATCTTAGCCATTCCTTAAGCCCTGATTTAGATCTAGTCTTTCTTGGTGACCCACGAATCCCAACCTCCAAGTTCCCAGAGTACTCATCAGCAACCTTGTCATATTTATTGCATTGTTTTACTTCTCAGAGATGTGTTACCTCCACCAGACTATTAACTCCCTCCGGGTAGGGTCCATTCCTTTACCTTTTTGTATCTCCCAAGGGCATTACCCAGTACTGAGTAAGCAGAGAAACGAAAGAAGGAGGCAAGAGTGTTTATATTCAAAATGGACTATATTTTTTGCCTTTATACTCATTTAGTAGAGCATAACAAATTCCCAAACAACTACTTTTTGATGAACAACACAGATTTGGTTCATAAATATATGTTCCAAAAATACATTGAAGGTGAAAACGTCTTTGGCTCAGATTCTCTCATTACAGGAAGATATTGGATGATATACTACTGGATACTGGCTGCTGTTTTAGTAAATATTTCAGAAATCAATTTATTCAGTGCTGTTATTTTTATCTTTTCATCCAAGGTTGTATTTCATGTTTTACTGTTCATAAAGGAATTGATATGTATGCTGAAATAGTCTAGTTCTAGGCTATTTGGATGGATAAGGCAATGGGACCCCACTCCAGTACTCTTGCCTGGAAAATCCCATGGGCAGAGGAGCCTGGTAGGCTGCAGTCCATGGGGTCGCTAAGAGTCGGACAGGACTGAGCGACTTCACTTTTCACTTTCATGTATTGGAGAAGGAAATGGCAACCCACTCCAGTGTTCTTGCCTGGAGAATCCCAGGGATAGGGGAGCCTGGTGGGCTTCTGTCTATGGGGTCGCACAGAGTCGGACATTACTGAAGCGACTTAGCAGCGGCAGCAGCAGGCTATTTGGAAAAGAAACACCACCACCAAAGTATACCTAAAGTTTGCACTGGAGTCTGCCAAAGAAGAACATCACATTTATCAGTGTTTGGTGGCACTGGTGGTAAAGAACCTGCCTGTCAATGCAGGAGATGCAGGCTTGATCCCTGGGTTACAAAGATCCCCTGGAGGAGGACATGGCAACCCACTCCAGAATACCATGGACAGAGGAGCCTGGTGGGCTATGGTCACAAAAGAGTTGGACACGACTTAGTGACTAAACAAGTTTGTGTATAAGTAGGTTTGTGTGTAAGTATGTGTATAGGTTTTTGTGTGGACCAAAGTTTTCACTTCTCTAAGATAAGTGCTGAGGAACACGATAACGTAATTGCTTGGTGTTATGGTAAACATGTACTTAGGTTCCTCTCCCCCTAAAGAAACTGCCTACTGTTTTGAAGAGTAACTGTACCATTTTTACATTTCCAACAGCAAAAGATGAGAGACCAGTTTCAATTGATTCTTACCAGTATTTGGAACTATCATGAGTTTGAAGAGGGCACTGCTTGATTTTATTTATTTTCAAGGCTTTATTGAGGTAATTCACATAAAACTTATTGATTTAAAAGGTACAACTAAATGTTTTTAGTACACTCATAGGTGTGTAGTGATATTTCATTGTGGTCTTAATTTGCATTTCACTAATTGCTGTTGTTCGGTCACAAAGTTGTATCTGACCCTTGGTGACCCCATGGACTGCAGCACACCAGGCTTTCCTGTCCTTTAGTATCTCCCACAGTTTGCTCAAATCCATGTCATGGAGTCGGTGATGTGCTGAATATGTTTTCATGTGTTTATCCATATTATTCTCTTTGATGAAGTATCTTGTTGTTGTTTTTTTTTCCTTGTCAGTTTTGCTGGAGTTTAGTTGATCTTAAATAACCAGATTTGGTTCATTTGTTTTCTACATTTTTCTGTTTTCTTTATTTCCTTGACTTCACTCTTTCTCTCCTTCCCTCTGCTTGGTTTGGGTTTGTTTCTAGTTAGCACTTTGGGCCATTGATTTGAGGCTTTTTCTCTTTTCTAATACAGCAGTTCCTCCTTACCTGTAGTTTCACTTTCTGTACTTTCAGTTACACATGGTTGAACAAGGTTCAAAATGTTAAAAAACTCCAGAAATAATTCATAAGTTTTAAACTGGGAGCTGTTCTGAGTAGTGTGATGAAATCTCACACCTTTCCATCCACCTGAGAACTGAATCATCCCTCTGTCCAGCACATCTTAGTCACTTAGTCGGCATCTCAGTTATTGGGCTGACTGTCATGGTAGCACAGTATTTGTGTTCAAGTAACCCTTATTTTACTTAATAGTGGCCCCCAAAGTGCAAGAGTAGTGACTGTGGCAATTTGGATATACCAAAGAGAAGCTGTTAAGAGCTTTTTCTGAAAGGAATTCAAAAGAAAAATGAAAAGGTAAGAGTCTTTGACTTGATAAGAAAAGGAGATAGTCATGCTAAGGTTGCTGAGATCTATGGTAAGAAAGAATCTTCTGTTAAATTATAAAGAAAGAAAAATTTGTGCTGGTTTTGCTGGTTTGCAACTCAAACTGTAAAAGTTACGGCCACTGTGCATGATAGGTGCTTAAAAGGCTTTAAATCTATAAAATAAGACACTTTGAGAGAACGATCACATTCACATAACTTTTATTACAGTATATTATAATCCTATTTTAATCTTTTATTGTGCCTAATCTATAAATTAAATTTTACCATAGGTATGTCTGTATTGGGAAAAATATAGTCTTAATATATATAGGGTTTGGTCCTATTCATGGTTTCAGGTGTCCATTGAGAGTCTTGGAACACATCTGCTGCACATAAGGGGAGGCCACCATCGAAGCATTCAGTGCTTTAAATTTCCTCTCGGTACTTCTTTAGCTGTATCTCTCAAAGTTTGATCTGTTTATTTTAATTTTTATTCAATTCAATGTATTTTAATTCTTTTGAGACTTACTCTTTGAGTTAAGGATTACTTAGAAGTATATTGATTTGTTTCTAAGTGTTTGGAGATTTTTTTTTTTAAATTTATTTTAATTGGAGGCTAATTACAACATTGTGGTGGTTTTTGCCATATATTCACACGAATCGGCTGTGGGTGTACATGTGTCCCCCATCCTGAACCCCCCTCCCACCTTCCTCCCCATCCCATCCCTCAGGGTCATTCCAGTGCACCAGCCCTGAGCACCCTGTCTCACTCATTGAACCTGGACTGGCGATCTATTTCACATATGATAATATACATGTTTCAATGCTGTTCTCTCAAATCATCCCACCCTCGCTTTCTCCCACAGAGTCCCAAAAGCTGTTCTTTACATCTGTGTCTCTTTTGCTGTCTCGCATATAGGGTCATCGTTACCATCTTTCTAAATTCCATATATATGTGTTAATATACTGTATTGGTATTTTTCTTTCCTACTTTCTTTGCTCTGTATAATAGGCTCCAGTTTCATCCACCTCATTAGAACTGATTCAAATGCATTCTTTTTAATAGCTGAGTAATATTCCATCAGGTATATGTACCACAGCTTTCTTATCCATTTGTCTGCCAATGGACATCTAGGTTGCTTCCTGGGGATTTTCTTATTATCTTCCTATTACTGATTTCTCCTTTGCTGCCCAATCACCCTAGAATCATACTCTTTATGGTTTCAATTAAAAATTTTTTTGTTCACATTTGTTTTGACACAGGAAATGGTCTATATTGACATATGTTCTGTGTGCATGTGACAAGAATGTATATTCTACTGTTGACTAGTGTGTGCTTGCTAAGTCCCTTCAGTTGTGTCTGACTCTTTGTGACCCCATGGACTGTAGCCTGCCAGGCTCCTCTGTCCATAGGATTCTCCAGGCAAGAATACTAGAGTGGATTGTCATGCCCTCCTCAAGGGGATCTTCCCAACCCAAGGATTGAACCCACATCTCTTATTTCTCCTGCATTGGCAGGCGGGTTCTTTACCACTAGCACCACCTGGGAAGCCCACTGTTGACTAGAGTGTTCTACAAATGTCAGTTACACTGTTGGTTGATGGTACTGTTGGATTCTTCTATATTTCTGATTTTCTGTCTAGTATTTTCAGGTTTTGAGGCAGGTGTGTTGAAATATTCCATTATTAATATTTGTCTATTTCTCCTTTCATTTCTGACAGTATTTGCTTCAGATATTTTGCAGCTATGTTTGGGGCATAAACATTGGCCTTGCTTTATTCAACTTGGGGTTTGATGTTTTGCATTTTGTTATGTCCCCTCTATCTCTGATTAAGTAGGATGCTAGCTAGCTATGGGGTCTTTTTAGAAGATGCCTTTTATCAGACTGAGGAAGTTTCACTCTATTCCTATTTGAGTGTTTCTGATGAAAATATGGTGAAATTTGTCACTTTTTTTTCCTGCATCTATTGAGATGATCCTTAAAAAAAATTCTGTTCAATATAGTATAGACATTATTTTGAACTTAATATATCCTTGTATTCCTAGGATAAATACAAGCTAGTCATTGTGTATAATTCTTTCTATATGTTGATGGATTTGGTTTGCAAGTAGTTTTGTTGAGGGCTTTTGAGTCTATAGTCATGAAAGATGCTGGTCTGTAGTTTTTTTTTCCCCACATGATGGCATTATCTGATTTTTGGTATCAATATAATAACAGTCTCATAGAATGAGTGGGAGAATGTTCCCTCTTCTATTTTGGGGTTTTTCAAGAATTGGTATGAATTCTTCTTTAAGTTTATGATAGAGTTCATGTATAAAGTCACCTGGTCCTGGGTTTTTCTTTATTGGGAGGGATTTGATTACTGAGTCCATCTCTTGTTAAAAGTCTTCACATTTTCTATTTTTTTCTTGAGTCAGTTTTGGTCATTTGTGTTTCCTAAGAATATATCCATTACATCTGTTATCTAATTTATTGGCATGCATTGGTTCATACTATTCATAATCCTGTTTATTTTTGCCATATCACTGTCTTAGCTTGGGCTGCTATAACAAAGTACCTGGCTGGCTTATAAGCTGTGGACATTTATTTCTCAGAGTTCTGGAGGCTGGAGGCTGAGATCAGGGTAACAGCATGGTCAAGATCTGGCAAGGCCCTCTTCTGGGTTGTAGACTGACATCTTCTTGCTGCATCCTCACATAGCAGAAGGGGCCAAGGGAGCTCCCTTGGGTCACTTAGCCTATTCATGAGGGCTCTACACTTACGACATCATAATCTCCCAAAGGCCCTCCAACCAAATATCAACGCACTGAGGATCAGGTTTCAACAGATATCTGGGGCAGGGGACACAAACATTGAGTCTATAGCAGCTACATATTTTATTTCTGATTCTAGTAATGAGTCTTTTCATCTCACCCCACCTTTTTTAAAAAATTATTTATCTGTTTTATTGAAGAATAAACGCTTTACAGAATTTTGTCATTTTCTGTCAAATCTCAACATGAATCAGCCATAGTTAGTTCAGTCGCTCAGTCATGTCCGACTCTTTGCGACCCCATGAATCGCAGCACGCCAGGCCTCCCTGTCCATCACCATCTCCCGGAGTTCACTCAGACTCACATCCATCAAGTCGGTGATGCCATCCAGCCATCTCATCCTCTGTCGTCCCCTTCTCCTCCTGCCCCCAATCCCTCCCAGCATCAGAGTCTTTTCCAACGAGTCACCTCTTCGCATGAGGTGGCCAAAGTACTGGAGTTTCAGCTTCAGCATCATTCCTTCCAAAGAAATCCCAGGGTTGATCTTCAGAATGGACTGGTTGGATCTCCTTGCAGTCCAAGGGAGACTCAAGAGTCTTCTCCAACACTACAGTTCAAAAGCATCAATTCTTCGGCACTCAACCTTCTTCACAGTCCATTCCCTCCCTTTTGAACCTCTCTCCCTCCCCATCCCATCCCTCTAAGTTGATACAGAACCCCTGTTTGAATTTCCTGAGCCATACAGCAAATTCCTGTTGGCTATCTATTTTACATATGGTAATATAAGTTTCCATGTTACTCTTAACATACATCTCCTCCCCTCTCCCCATGTCCATAAGTCTATTCTCTAAGTCTGTTTCTCCATTGCTGCCCTGTAAGTAAATTCTTCAGTACCATTTTTCTAGATTCTGTATGTGCATTAGAATGCGATACTTATCTTTCTCTTTCTGACTCATTTCACTCTGTATGATAGATTCTAGGTTCATCCACCTCATCAGAACTGACTCACAGATGTTCCTTTTTATGGCTGAGTAATATTCCATTGTGTATATGTACCACAACTTCTTTATCCATTCATCTGTTGATGGACATCTAGGTTGCTTCCATGTTCTAGCTATTGTAAATAGTGCTGCACTGAACAATGGGATACATGTGTATTTTTCAATTCTGGCTTCCTGGGGGTATATGCCTAGGAGTGGGATTTCTGGGTCATATGGTGGTTTTATTTCTAATTTTTTAAGGAATCTCCATACCATCTTCCATAGTGGCTGTATCAATTTCCATTCCCACAAACAGCGCAAGAGCATTCCCTTTTCTCTACACCCTCTCCAGCATTTATTGTTTGTGGACTTTTTGATGATGGCCATTCTGACCGGTGTGAGGTGATATGTCATTGTAGTTTTGACTTGCATTTCTCTAATAATGAGCAATTTTGAGCATATTTTCATGTGTTTGTTAGACATCTGTATGTCTTTGGAGAAATGTCTGTTTAGGTCTTTTCCCCACTTTTTGATTGGGTTGTTTGTTTTTCTGGTATTGAGTTGTATGAGCTGCTTGTATATTTTGGAAATTAATCCTTTGTCAGTTGTTTTATTTGCTATTGTTTTCTCCCATTCTGAGGGTTGCCTTTTCACCTTATAGTTTCCTTTTCTGTGCAAAAGCTTTTAAGTTTAATCAGGTCCCACTTGTTTACCTTTGTCTGTCATCAAGTGTTCTGCCTATGTTTTCCTCTAAGAGTTTTAGTTTCTGGTCTTACATTTAGCTCTTTAATCCATTTTGAGTTTATCTTTTTGTATGGTGTTAGGACGTGTTCTAATTTCATTCTTTTACATGTAGCTGTCCAGTTTTCCCAGCACCCTTTATTGAAGAGGCTCTTTGCCCCGTTGTATATTCTTGCCTCATTTGTCAAAATTAATGTACCCATGGGTGCATGGGTTTATTTCTCGGCTTTCTATCTTGTTCCATTGGTCTATGTTTCTGTTTTTGTGCCAGTACCATACTGTCTTGATGACTCTAGCTTTGTAGTGTAATCTGAAGTCAGGAAGGTTGATTCCTCCAATTCCATTCTTCTTTCTCAAGACTGCTTTGGCTATTTGGGGTCTTTTGTGTTTCCATATGAATTGTGAAATTTTTTGTTGTAGTTCTGTGAAAAATGTCATTGGTAATTCTATAGGGATCACATTGAATCTGTAGATTGTGTTTGGTTCATTTTCACAATGTTAATTCTTCCTACCCAGGAACATTGAATATCTCTCCATTTTTTTAT
The DNA here is from genome assembly GCF_032405125.1 of Capricornis sumatraensis. Taxonomy (NCBI): domain Eukaryota; kingdom Metazoa; phylum Chordata; class Mammalia; order Artiodactyla; family Bovidae; genus Capricornis; species Capricornis sumatraensis. Next base: position 37,237,240 of record NC_091092.1, on the reverse strand, counting down.
GTTGTCTTTGATTTCTTTCATTAGTGTCTTATAATTTTCTGTGTACAGTTCTTTTGTCTGCTTAGGCAAGTTTATTCCTAGATATTTAATTCTTTTTGTTGCAGTGGTGAATGGGATTGATTCCTTAATTTCTCTCTGATTTTTTTTTATTGTTAGAATATAGAAATGCAAGTGATTTCTGTGTATTGATTTTGTATCCTGCAACTTTACTAAATTCTCTGATTAGCTCTAGTAATTTTCTGATACTATCTTTAGGGATTTTTATCTATAGTATCGTGTCACCTGCAAACAGTGAGAATTTACTTCTTTCCTGATCTGGATTTCTTTTATTTCTTTTTCTTCTCTGATTGCTGTAGCTAGGACTTCCAGAACTATGTTGAATAATAGTGGTGAAAGTGGACATCCTTGTCTTGTTCCTGATCTTAGGGGGAATGCTTTCAGTTTTTCACCACTGAGAATAGTGTTTGCTGTTCAGTTCAGTTCAGTCACTCAGTCATGTCTGACTCTTTGCGACCCCATGAATCGCAGCACGCCAGGCCTCCCTGTTCATCACCATCTCCCGGAGTTCACTCAGACTCATGTCCATCGAATCCGTGATGCCATCCAGCCATCTCATCCTCAGTTGTCCCCTTCTCCTCCTGCTCCCAATCCCTCCCAGCATCAGAGTCTTTTCCAGTGAGTCAAATCTTCTCATGAGGTGGTCAAAATATTGGAGTTTCAGCTTTAGCATCATTCCTTCCAAAGAAATCCCAGGGTTGATCTCCTTCAGAATGGACTGGTTGGATCTAAGGGACTCTCAAGAGTCTTCTCCAACACCACAGTTCAAAAGCATCAATTCTTCGGCACTCAGCCTTCTTCACAGTCCAACTCTCACATCCATACATGATCACTGGAAAAACCATAGCCTTGACTAGACGGACCTTAGTTGGCAAAGTAATGTCTCTGCTTTTGAATATGCTATCTAGGTTGGTCATAACTTTCCTTCCAAGGAGTAGGCATCTTTTAATTTCATGGCTGCAGTCACCATCTGCAGTGATTTTGGAGCCCCCAAAAATAAAGTCTGACACTGTTTCCACTGTTTCCCCATCTATTTCTCATGAAGTGATGGGACCAGATGCCATGATCTTCGTTTTCTGAATGTTGAGCTTTAGGCCAACTTTTTCACTCTCCTCTTTCACTTTCATCAAGAGGCTTTTTAGCTCCTCTTCACTTTCTTCCATAAGGATGGTGTCATCTGCATATCTGAGGTTATAGATATTTCTCCCAGCAATCTTGATTCCAGCTGGTGCTTCTTCCAGCCCAGCGTTTCTCAAGATGTACTCTGCATAGAAGTTAAATAAGCAGGGTGACAATATACAGCCTTGACGTACTCCTTTTCCTATTTGGAACCAGTTTGTTGTTCCATGTCCAGTTGCTGTAGGCTTATCATATATGGCCTTTATTCTGTTGAGGTAGGTTCCTTCTATGCCCATTTATTGAAGAGTTTTAATCATAAATGGCTGCTGAATTTTGTCAAAGGCTTTTTCTGCATCTATTGAGATTATCATATGGTTTTTATCTTTCAGTTTGTTAATATGGTGTATCACATTGATTTGTGTATATTGAAGAATCCTTGCATCCCTGGAATAAACCCAACTTCATCATGGTGTATGAATTTTTTGATGTGTTGCTGAATTCTGTCTGCTAAAACTTTATTGAGGATTTTTGCATCTATGTTCATCAGTGATATCTGCCTGTAGTTTTCTTTTTTGGTGTTGCCTTTGTCTGGTTTTGGTATCAAGGTGATGGTGGCCTCGTAGAATGAGTTTGGAAGCATTCCTACCTCTGCAATTTTTTGAAAGAGTTTTAGAAGGATAGGCATTTTCTCTTCTCTAAATGTCTGATAGAATTCTCCTGTGAAGCCATCTGGTCTTGGGCTTTTGTTTTTTGGAAGATTTTTGATCACAGCCTTAATTTCAGTGCTTATATTTGGGTTGTTCATAATTTCTGTTTCTTCCTAGTTCAGTTTTGGAGGATTGAACTTTTCTAAGAATCTGTCCATTTCTTCCAGATTATCCATTTTATTGGCATATGGTTGTTCATAATAGTCTCATAATCCTTGGTATTTCTTCATTACCTGTTGTAACCTCTCCTTTTTCATTTCTAATTTTGTTGATTTGATTCTTCTCTCCTTTCTTCGTGATGAATCAGGCTAAAGGTTTGTCCATTTATCTTCTCAAAGAACCAGCTTTTAGTTTTATTAATCTTTACTATTATTTCTTTCATTTCTTGTTAATTTATTTCTGCTTGGATCTTTATGATTTCTTTCCTTCTACTAATTTTGGGTTTTTTTGTTGTCCTTTTTCCAGTTGTTTTAGGTGTAAAGTTAGGTCGTCTATTCAATGTTTTTTTTTTTTTTTTATTTTTTAGGGTAGGATTGTATTGCTATAAACTTCCATCTTAGAACATCTTTGTTCTAAGAACATCTTAGAACGTCTTTGCTGCATCCCATAGGTTTTGAGTTGTCATGTTTTCATTGTCATTTGTTTCTAGAAATTCTTTGATTTCCCTTTTGATTTCTTCAGTAACCTGTTGGTTATTTAGAAATGTATTGTTTAATCTCCATGTGTTTGTTTCTTACAGTTATTTTCTTGTAATTGATATCTAGTCTCATAGCATCGCAGTCAGAGAAGATGCTTGATAAGATTTCAGTTTTCTTAAATTTACTGATGTTTGATTTGTGACCCAAGATATCTATCCTGGAGAATGGTCCATGTGTACTTGAGAAGAAGGTGTATTCTTCTGCATTTGGATGGAATGTCTGGAAGATATCAAGGAGATCCATTTCATCTAGTGTATCATTTAAGATGTGTTTCCTTATTTTCTGTTTTGATGATCTGTCCATTGGTATGAGTGGGATATTAAAGTCTCCTACTATTAATGTGTTACTGTCAATTTCTCCTCTTATGTCTGTTAGTGTTTGTCTTATGTATTGAGGTGCTCCTATGTTGGGTGCATAGATATTTACAATTGTTATGTCTTCCTCTTGGATTGATCCCTTGATCATTACGTAGTGTCCTTCCTTATGTCTTGTAATCTTATTTTAAGGTCTATTTTGTCTGATATGAAGATTGCTTCTCCAACTTTCTTTTGCTTCCCATTTGCATGGAGTATATTTTTCCATCCTCTCACTTTCAGTCTATATGTTTCTTTAGGTCTGAAGTCGGTTTCTTGTAGACTGCATATATATGGGTCTTGTTTTGTATCCATTCAACCAGTCTGTGTCTATTGGTTGGAGCATTTAATCTATTTACATTCAAAGTAATTATTGATATATATGTTCCTACTGCCATTTTCTAAATAGTTTGGGGTTGATTTGTAGATCTTTTTTCTTCTCTTTATTTCTTAACTATATAAGTCCCTTTAACATTTGTTGTAGAGCTGGTTTGGTGGTACTGAATTTTCTTAACTTTTGTTTGTCTGAAAAGCTTTTTGTTTTTCCATCATTTTTGAATGAGATCCTTGCCGAGTACAGTAATCTTGGTTGTAGATTTTTCCCTTTTGGTACTTTAAATATGTCCTGCCTTTCCCTTCTGGCCTGCAGAGTTTCTGCTGAAAGACCAGATGTTAAACATATGGGCTTTCCTTTGTATGTTATTTGTTGCTTTTTGCTTGCTGCTTTTAATATTCTTTCTTTGTGTTTAGTCTTTGTTAGTTTGATTAGTGTGTTTCTCTTTGGGTTTATCCTGTACAGGACTCTTTGTGCCTCTTGGACTTGATTGACTGTTTCCTTTTCCATGTTGGGGAAATTTTCAACTGTAATAATCTCTTCAAAAATTTTCTCATACCCTTTCTTTTTCTCTTCTTCTGGGATCCCTATAATTTGAATGTTGGTGCATTTGATATGGTCCCAGAGGTGTCTGAGACTATCCTCAGTTCCTTTCATTCTTTTTACTTTATTCTGCTCTTCAGAAGTTATTTCCACCATTTTATCTTCCAGCTCATTGATTCATTCTTCTGCTTCAGGTAATCTGCTATTGATTCCTTCTAGAGTATTTTTAAATTCAGTAGTTGTGTTGTTTGTCTCTGTATGTTCTTTATTTTTCCTAGGTGTTTGTTAATTGATTCTTGGATTTTCTCCATTTTATTTTCAAGATTTTTGATCATCTGTATTATCATTCTGAATTGCTTTTCAGGTAGTTGGCCTAGTTCCTCTTAATTTGTTTGGAGCTCTGTGTTTCTAATTTGTTCCTTCATTTCTGTAGTATTTCTCCACCTTTTCATTATGACTGTTTTTTAACTTATTGTGTTTGAGGTCTCCTTTTCTCAGGCTTCAAGGTTGAATTCTTTCTTCCTTTTGGTTCTGCTCTCCTAAGTTTGGTCCACTGGTTTGTGTAAGGTTTATGTAGGGTGAGATTTGTGTGGTGTTTTGTTTTTTGTTTGCTTTTCCTCTGATGGGCAAGGCTGAGTGAGGTGGTAATCCTGTCTGCTGATGATTGGATTTGTATTTTTGTTTTGTTTGTTGTTTAGATGCATAGGGTGCTACTGGTGCTTGGGTGATGCAGGGTCTTGAATTCAAGTGGTTTCTTTTGTGTGGGTTCTCACTATTTGATACTCCCCATGGGCTCAATAAAGGACAGAAATGGTATGAACCTAACAGAAGTAGAAGATATTAAAAGGAGGTGGCAAGAATACACAGAAGAACTGTACAAAAAAGAGCTTCACAACCCAGATAATCACGATGGTGTGATCACTCACCTAGAGCCAGATATCCTGGACTGTGAAGTCAAATGGGCCTTAGAAAGCATCACTACAAACAAAGCTAATGGAGGTGATGGAATTCCAGTTCAGCTAATTCAAATCCTGAAAGATGATGCTGTGAAAGTGCTGCACTCAATATGCCAGCAAATTTGGAAAACTCAGCAGTGGCCACAGGACTGGAAAAGGTCAGTTTCCATTCCAATCCCAAAGAAAGGCAATGCCAAAGAATGCTCAAAACCGCACAGTTGCATTCATCTCACACGCTAGTAAAGTAATGCTCAAAATTCTCCAAGCCAGGCTTCAATAATACGTGAACTGTGAACTTCCAGATGTTCAAGCTGGTTTTAGAAAAGGCAGAGGAACCAGAGATCAAATTGCCAACATCTGCTGGATCATGGAAAAAGCAAGAGCGTTCTAGAAAAACATCTATTTCTGCTTTATTGACTATGCCAAAGCCTTTGACTGTGTGGATCACAATAAACAGTGGAAAATTCTGAAAGAGATGGGAATACCAGACCAGCTGACCTGCCTCTTGAGAAATTTGTATGCAGATCAGGAAGCAACAGTTAGAACTGGACATGGAACAACAGACTGGTTCCAAATAGGAAAAGGAGTACGTCAAGGCTGTATATTGTCACCCTGCTTATTGAACTTCTATGCAGAGTACATCATGAGAAATGCTAATCTGGAAGAAGCAGAAGCTGAAATCAAGATTGCTGGGAGAAATATCAATAACCTCAGATATGCAGATGACACAACCTTTATGGCAGAATGTGAAGAGGAACTAAAAAACCTCTTGATGAAAGTGAAAGAGGAGAGTGAAAAAGTTGGCTTAAAGCTCAACATTCAGAAAATGAAGATCATGGCATCTGGTCCCATCATTTCATGGGAAATAGATGGGTAAACAGTGGAAACAGTGGCTGACTTTATTTTTCTGGGCTCCAAAATCACTGCAGATGGTGACTGCAGCCATGAAATTAAAAGACGCTTACTCCTTGGAAGGAAAGTTATGACCAACCTAGATAGCATATTCAAAAGCAGAGACATACTTTGACAACTAAGGTCTGTCTAGTCAAGGCTATGGTTTTTCCTGTGGTCATGTATAGATGTGAGAGTTGAACTGTGAAGAAAGCTGAGTGCCGAAGAATTGATGCTTTTGAACTGTGATGTTGGAGAAGACTCTTGAGAGTCCCTTGGACTGCAAGGAGATCCAACCAGTCCATCCTAAAGGAGACCAGTCCTGGGTGTTCATTGGAAAGACAGATGCCGAGTCTGAAACTCCAATATTTTGACCACCTCATGTGAAGAATTGACTCATTGGAAAAGACCCTGATGATGGGAGGGATTGGGCGCAGGAGGAGAAGGGGACGACCCAGGATGAGATGGCTGGATGGCATCACCGACTCAATGGATGTGAGTTTGAGTGAAGTCCGGGAGTTGGTGATGGACAGGGAGGCCTGTTGTGCTGCGATTCATGGTGTCGCGAAGAGTCGGACACGACTGAGCGACTGAACTGAACTGAGGGTTAGTTCTCTGGTAGTCTAGGGTCTTGGAGTCAGTGCTCCCACTCCAGAGGCTCAGAACTTGATCTCTGGTCAGGAATGAAGATTCCACAAGTGGTTTTTTATGGCATTAAGTGACATTAAAACAAATAGCCAAAAATGAGAAACCAAAGATGAACCCCAGACAAATGGCAGTTATAAAATCAGGGGAATAATAATTAAAATAATGGAATATACACATATACATATATACCCATATGCAAATTCAAAGCAGTCCAACAAAAAGTACAGTAGATTGACCCGGCAAACAAAGGAAATCAAAAATTATATTTACTAGTTAAGAACAAGATTAACTAAATCACAAACTGGTAAATAAAACTAAAGTAAGGTGCCAAGTGGGGAATAAAGCAGTGAAAACAAAACTAACAAATATGTTGAGAGGAAAGGAAAGGAAGGAAAGAAAGAATAGATATGCAAAGTTAAATAAAGGTAGTTAAAGAAGATTTATATACATTAAAGATTAATTGGAAGGGGAAAAGGACAGTAGGAAAAGCAAGCAAAGGAATAAATGTAGAAAAAATAATAGGTTTAAAAAATTAAAAGAAAGGAAAGGAGAACTCCAAAGAGCTGCTATAGCCCAATATAGAGGCAGAGGTCTATAACAACAATAAAAAATGAGGCTGAGAAAAAATAAGCTCAAAAGCTTAATTATATTTCATATTGCCAATAAAATTGACAACTACAATAGAGGCGGGGGTAAGGAATTGGAAAAAAAATCCAAAAGAATCTACAGAACAAGTCAAAACATAATAATATGTGTTTTTCTTGAGTGACTGCTGTCAGCATCCTTTCCCTCGCTGGGAGTCACAGTCCACCTCAGTTCCCTAGGATGCCCTTCAGCACTATGCTGATCTCTGAACCTGCTGTGGAGGCTGCTCAGATTCTAATCTGGTCCTACTCCTCAGCGTTCTTGCCTCCAGTGTCCACAGCTCTCAGAACTAGTGCGTTTTCTTTTGTGGGAGCTCTCAGTGTCCTTTTATATAGTCCATACACAGTCTGCCTTGTTGATTGTGTAGATTAAATCTGCAGCTTGTCCTGCTGGTGGGAAGGTTTTGGGTCTTCTTCCTGTGCCACACTGCCCCTGGGTTTCAACTGTGTTTTTATTTCCACCTCTGCATGTGGGTCGTCCACTGGGGTTTGCTCCTGAGGCTGCCCTGGAGGGCTTGGGTTTGCCCCTGTGAGCTGTGGAGGTGGTGCAGCTGCTTGGGTTGCAGGGGTTCTGGCAGCACCAGGTACTCAGGGAAGTTGGTGGCTAGGGCAGCAGGAAATATAGTGCTCTAGAAGGGTATGGCAACCATTATTGGCCAATATGCTGCAGTATTCTTGCCTGCAGCACCACCCCCCCCGCCCCAACCTGACAGAGAAGCCTGGCAGGCCACAGTCTATAGGGTCGCAAAGAGTTGGGCATGACTGAAGTAACCCTGCTTGCATAGATGCAAGACATTTTTTGCTTGTGGCAGCTCTGCCCCAGTGAGAGTTGAGCATGAAGGTGACGCAGCTGCTTGACTTGCAGGGACCCTGGCAGCACCGTGTGCAGGGACACGGGACTGCCTCCACCACAGGAGTTATGGCCCTATCAGAGACTTTTTTGAGCTTCTTGTAGCTGGCGATCAGAAGGCCTCTTTGGCTAGTCTTTCTCCATAGCTCTGCCCATTCAGGCACTTAGAGGGCTCCCTTGCCCCTGTGGTCCTTCTCTGTTATTTGGAACATCAGGCACATAGAGGGCACTGCCACCTCTGCCACGCGCCCCCCCCCCCCGCCCCAAGACTGGGGTCCTACTCTGTAGATCGGTGCATCAGGCTCTTAAGAGGGGCACCCTGGGTGGGGTCCTACTCTGTAGTTCAGTGCATCAGATGTTTGATGGGCCAGCCTCTCTATTGTTCAGCAGCTGATGCTGCCCATATGAAGAGAGAGAGTCTGTGGTGGTGGCTCTACGCTCTACATGTGACTCAGCAGTATTGCCTTTCTTCCATGGCTGCCTGGCTTTCCTCCACAGGCATTTCCCACTATAGTCTCCTCCCTCAAATCCCCTCAATTTGTCACTCTGCATTCAACAGCAGCCCTCACCCTGGGATTGCTCCACAATCCCTAAACTCCACCTCCCAGCCCCTGCACCTTTCAGGGGACCTGTGTCCCTGTCTGGGGTATGTATGGCTGCAGTAATGGCTGTCTGATTCTCAGTCCATTTAGGCTGCCACAGATCAGCTGTTTCACTCTCAGCCTTAAGTGTTTCTCCTCTGACTCAGACAACTGCCCCGATGTGGGGATCAGACCCTTGCTTCAGTTGCCCCACACGCTGAGGGCAGGTCCAGTCCTACTAAAACTCCTGTTTTTCCTCCTAGTTTCTTCCTCCTACCGAGTTTTGCGTGGGTCTATATATTCTTTTCCGCTGGCCAGGTACTCCTGTCTGCTCTCAGCTGGTGTTCAGCATCCACTTCTGTGTCTGAAGGTGTATTCCTGGTGTATCCACAGAGAGAGATGTACTCCACATCCACCTACTCCTCTGCCATCTTGTTATCTCCTTTTTTCCCCCTTTTGATCAGCCTGGCTAAATGTTTGTCAGTCATCTTTTTAGAGAAACTAATTCTTGGTTTCATTAATTTTCCCCTCTTTACCTGTCTTCTATTTTCTTTACTTTTGTTCTAAAGTTTTGTTTTTTTTTTTTGCCTCTGTTTTAGTGTGGTTTGCTCTTCTTTTTCCAGTGACTTAAGGTGGAAGGTTAGCCTCTCAGCACTGCTTTCACTGGATCTCATAAATTTTACATTCACCTCAAAATTCTCTTGTGATTTCTTATTTGATCCACTTGTTATTTAGGAATGTTTAATTTCACATATTTGTGAATATACCAAATTTCCTTCTGTTACTGATACGTGATTTTGTTCTCTTGTGGTAGAAAAATATACTTATATGGTTTCCATCCTTTTAAAGGTATTCAGACTTGCTTAATAGCTCACCATATGGTCTGTTATACAGAGTATTCTACGTGCACTGAGAAGAATGTATATATTATACTCTGCTGTTGTTGGGAGATGTGTTCTATATATGTCCTTTGCTACTGCTGCTGCTAAGTCACTTCAGTCATGTCCGACTCTGCGACCCCATAGATGGCAGGCCACCAGGCTCCCCCGTCCCTGGGATTCTCCAGGCAAGAACACTGGAGTGGGTTGCCATTTCCTTCTCTGATATATGTCCTTTAGACATAACTATTTTATGTGTTGTCCAATTCTGTCTCCTTGTTAATGTCTTTTTGTACTATCCATTATTAAATGTGGATTATTGATGTCTCCAAGTATTATTGTAGAATTGTGTATTTCTCCCTTATTTTCTGTCAGATTTTGTTTCACGAAATTTGGCCCTCTGTAATTAGGTACATGGCCTTCCCTGGTGGTCCCTGATGGCTCAGTGGTAAAGAATCTACCTGTAATGCAGGAGACTTGGATTTGATTCCTGGGTCAAGAAGATCCCCCTGGAGAAGGAAATGGCAACCCACTCCAATATTCTTGCCTGGAGAATCCCATGGATAGAGGAGCCTGGAGGGCTACAGTCCATGGGGTCGCAAAGAGTTGGAGTGACTAAACAAAAACAGCAACAGCAATTAGGTGCATATGTTTATAATTTTCATATATTCCTCATGAATATCTTTTATCATTATAAATCTTTACCTCTAAACCACTGTTTTAAAGTCTGTTTTGTCTGCTATTAGTATAGCCATTCTAGTTTTCTTACTGTTGCTCTTTGCGTATATTTTTCCATTCTTTTATTTTCAATCTATTTATATCTTTGAATGTTAAGTTGTGTCTCCTATAGATAGCATATACTTAGATCTTCTTGTTTCGATTATGTTATTGATATAATTTCCTTTATGTAAATTTTTATTTTTTGTGTTCTATATGTTCTGTGCTTTTTTGTAACTCTAGTCCCCATTTTGTTACTCTGTTCCTCATATTGCTGCTTTCTTTTGCATTAACTGGATATTCTCTAGTGTAAAATTTTCACTTCTTTAATAATTTTTTTATAGTTTCATGTTAGTTCCTTCAGTTTCTTTGTGGTTTCTTAGGCTTACTATATAAAATCTTAATTTATCAGAATCTGCTACAGATTTATATTAACTTAATTCCAGTGAGATATAGAAATGTTACTCCTGTGTAGTTCAGTCTTCTTTTTCCTCTTTTTGTGATTATTATTGCTATGCTTTTACATGTTAAAAACACAACACAGTGCTGTAATTAATACTTTATACAAGTTTAAATTTTTTAAAGTAACTATAGCAAGGGGAACCATATATATTTGTAGCTTTTCTTACATTAACCTGATTTCCATTTTGTAGTTTCTTCATTTATTCTTATTGATTCATGTTGACATTAAGAATAATTTCCTTAATCCAATACACCTTTGCTCCCCACCACCTCCCTTATGTTGTTATTGGAAGATATATTACATTTCTATATGTTACAGTTCCAGTAGTACAATGATATATTTTAAAACTGCCTTTTAAAATTGGTTAAGAGAAGAAAGGAAAGAAATATGTACTTATTCTGCCTTTTATAATAACATAATGTCTTTTACAAGTGCTTTTTCCTTTCTTTGTGAAATTGAAAATACTGTCTGGGGCCACTTGCTTCCAGCCTCGTATCTCTTGTATGGTGGGTCTACTAGTAACAGATTCTCAGATTGTGTTGATCAAAGAATACCTTTATTTCAGATAGCTTTGAGGGATATAACATTCTAGGCTGACAGTTTTTTTGGTGTTATCTTGAGCGCTTTGAATATGTTTTCCCCTTGCCTTCTGGCCTCTATTGTTTCTGATGACAAGTCAGCTATTAATCTTATTGGAGTTTCCTTATAAGAGACACTTTGTTTTTCTCTTGCTGTTTTCATGATTTTCTCTATGTGTTTTGGCTTTCAGCATTTTTACTATGATGTGGTTTTTTTTTTTTTTTTTTGTGGATCTGGTTGCTTTTATCATACTTGATATTCATTGTGCTTCTTGAATGTGTGTATTAGTTTTTTCATCAAATTTGAAAATATTCAGCCTTTATCTCTTTGAATTTTTTTTTTTCTGTCCCATTCTTTCTCGTTTCTCTTCTGGGACTTTTGTTGCTTGCAAGTTTGTGTACTTTATGGGGTCCCTTATTTCTCTGAAGCTCTTTTCATTTTCTTTTTTCACCCCCTTTATTTTTTGAATTGCAAATAACAATGGTCTCTATTCAAACTTAGGCTTCCCTGGTGGCTCAGACAGTAAAGAATCCTCCTGCAATGTGGGAGACCTGGGTTGGGAAGATCCTCTGGAGGAGGGCATGTTAACCCACTCCAGTATTCTTGCTTGGAGAATCCCTATGGACAGAGGAGCCTGGTGGGCTACAGTCCATGGGGTTGCAAAGAGTCAGACTAGACTGAATGACTAAGCACAGCACAGCACATATTCAAACTTAGTGATTCTTTTTACTGTCAGCTCAAGTCGACTATTGAGCCCATCTAGTAAAATTTTCCTTTTTAATTATCATGCTTTCAGCTTCATAACTTCATTATATTTTTTGTTATAGTTTCTATCTTATTTCCAGTCTGTATTTGAGACATTGTCATCACACCTTTGTTTATTTAAGCATGGCATCACTTAGTGCTTTGAGTATGTTTCTAGTAGGTATGTTGAAATCTTTGTCCATCGAATGTGACATTGGTTCACTCTCATAAGCAATTTCTCTTGCCTGCTTGTTTCTCCATACATGGGTCAGACTTTACTGTTTCTTCACCTGTCTTGTCTCATTCCCAAAGGGAAACAAATACATTTTAGGTAATATATTGTAGCAACTCTGATTACTGGACCACATTCCTCCCCACCCTTGAGGGTGGCAGCTTATTATATTTATTTGTAGTTTGTTTATTGCTAACGGGGTCATTTGAATGAAATATATTTCCTCCTCATAGTATGAAGTCTCTGATACTCCTTAAACGACAGCCTTTGGCACAGGTACAGTCACCCTGGCATAATAGTCGTTTTGGCAGTACTCTCTTTTCTCTAAAGGATAAATTACTCCACAGACTGATCCAGTTAAAATCTGATCCTTTGTTCAGATTAAAAAAAAAAAAAACTGTTTCCTACAGATTCATCTTTTCAGATATTTTCTCTTCTTTTCCTCCCTCCTTCCTTCCCTTCCTCCTTGTATGTAATTTTTTCCTCAGCTTTAGTGAGATATAATTGACATATAGTATAAATTTAAATTGCATAACATGATTTGATACACACACACACACATATAAAATGAAATGATTACCACAATAGGGCTACTTAACACTTCCATCATCTCACATAATTACCATTTTTTTTTGTGATAAGAACATTAACTCCCTTAGCAGTTTTCAAGTATAAAATACACTATTATTAACTATAGTCACCATGTTTCACATTAGATTTCCAGAACTTACTTATCTTAAAACTCTTAAGTTTGTACCCTTTGACCAATATCTCCCCATTTCCCCCATTATTAAAACCTGGCATGAACTATTCTACTCTCTGTTATATGGGGTTGGCCATTTTAGATTTCACATATAAGTGAGATCATATATCTGTCTTTTCACTCTCATTAATTAGCATAATGCCCTCGAGGTCCATTGATATTGTTGTAAATGGGAGGATTTCCTTCTTTCTCAATGCCAAATACTATTTCTTTGTGTATGTGTATAAAATATCATACCTTCTTATTCTATTCATTCATAGACATTTAGGTTATTTCCATATTTTCTTGTCATTCAGTCACTTGTTCATATCCAACTCTTTGCAACCCCATGGAATGCAGCACACCAGGCTTCCCTGTCCGTCACCATCTCCCAGAGCTAGCTCAAACTCATGTCCATGGAGTCAGTGATGCCATTCAACCATCTTGCCCTCTGTCATCCCCTTCTTCTGCCTTCAATCTTTCCCAGCATCAGGGTCTTTTCCAATGAGTCAGTTCTTCACATCAGGTGGCCAAAGTATTGGAGTTTCAGCTTCAGCATCAGTCCTTCCAATGAATATTCGGGACTGATTTCCTTTAGGATGGACTGATTGGATCTCCTTGTAGTCCAAGGGACTCTCAAGAGTTTTCTCCAACACCACAGTTCAAAAGCATCAGTTCTTCAGTACTCAGCCTTTGCTATGGTCCAGCTCTCACATCCATACATGACTACTGGAAACACCATAGCTTTGACTATTTGGATCTTTGTCAGCAAAGAAACATCTCTGCTTTTTAACATGCTATCTAGGTTTGTCATAGCTTTTCTGCCAAGGGGCAAGCATCTTTTAATTTCATGGCTGCAGTCATCATCTGCTGTGATTTTGGAGCCCACAAAAATGAAGTCTGTCATTATTTCCATTGTTTCTCCATTTGGCACGAAGTGATGGGACTGGTTGCCATGATCTTAGTTTTCTGAATGTTGAGTTTTAAGCCATCTTTTTCATTCTCCTGTTTCACCTTCATCAAGAGGCTCCATATCTTTGTTATTGTGAATAATGCTACAGTGAACATGGGAGTCCAGATATCTCTTTGAGATCCTGATTTCATTTCCTTTGAATATATACCCAGAAGTGAAATTGGTGGATTGTATGGTAGTTCTATTATTAATTTGTCTGAGGAACTTCCATACTGTTTCCTATAGTGGCTGCACCAGTTTCCATTCCCCCAACAGTGCACAGGGGTTCCCTTTTCCCCATATCCTCATCAACACTTGATATCTTTGGTGTTTTTGATGATAGCCAGTCTAACAGATGTGAGATAACATCACATTGTGGTTTTCATCTACATTTCCCTGATTAGTGATATTGAGCTTCTCTTTGTGTGCCTGCTGTCCATTTGTATGTCTTTTTTGGCCCAGCGTTTTTTTTTTTTAATTGTATTTAAAATTTTTTTTTGCGATGGAGTTGTGAGTTCCTTACACACTTTGGATATTAGCATGTTATGAGATGATTTGCAAATATTTTATCTCATTCTGTAGGTTGACCTTTCAATTTGTTGATAAAGTTTTTATTTTTGCAGTGCAGAAACTTTAGTTTGGTAAAATCCCACTTGATTTTTTTGCTTTTGTTGCCTGTGTTTTTGGTACCATATCTAAAAAACTGATTGTGAAGGCCCATTTGAAAGAGACTTATCTGTGTTTTCTTATAGGAGTGTTATGGTTTCAGATCTTACATTTAACTAATTAAATATATTTTGAATTAGTTTTTGAGTGGTATAAGACAGGGGTCTCTTTTCATTCTTCTGCATTTAGTGTGTTTCAAGTACCATTTATTGAAGAGACTGTCCTTTTCCCATTGTATATTCTTGGCTCTCTTGTCACATATTAGTTAATTATATATGCATATGTTTATTTCTCAGCTCTCAGGTCTGTTCCATTGGTCTGTGTGTCTAGTTTTTATGCCTGTACCATACTACCATACTATTTTGATTACTTTGTTGTTACTCAGTCACTTAGTTGTGTCTGACTCTTTGAGACCCCATGAACTACATTATATCAGGCTTCCCTGTCCTTCAGTATCTCCTGGAGTTTGCTCAAACTTATGATGCCATCCAACCATTCAACCACCTCATCCTCTGTCACTCCCTTTTCCTCCTGCCCTCAATCTTTCCCATCATCAGGATCTTTTCCAATGAGTTGGTTCTTTGCATCAGGTGACCAAAGTAATGGAGCTTTAGCATCAGTCCTTCCAATGAATATTCAGGGCTGATTTCCTTTAGGACTGACTTGTTTGATCTCCTTGCTTTGATTACCACAGCTTTGTAAAATAGTTTTAAATTGGGAAATGTGCCTCCAGCATTATTCTTCTTTCTCCAGATTACTTTGACTATTTGGGATCTTTTGTGGTTTCATACAAATTTTAGGATTGTTTGTTGTATTTTTGTGAAAAATAGCAGTGAAATTTGGAGATTGCATTGAATCTACAGATGGCTTTAGGTAGTATGTATATTCTAGCAGTATTCTGATTCATGAACATACCTTCCCACTTATTTTCATTTTCTTCAGTTTCTTAAATCAGTGTTTTATACTTCTTAGTGTACAGATCTTTCCCTTCCTTAGTTTGAATTTATCCCTCTGCACTTTACTGCTTTGACATTGTATGTGGGATTGTGTCTTTCCTTTCAGATAGTTCATTGTTAGCGTATAGAAACTCAAGAGGAAAGGGAGGGTCTGTTGCATTGACCCAAAATTTTACTCTTCTAATTATACTTTTTTCCTTCTTGATGTTCCAAAGTTTCTTTCATCATTTCCTTTCTGCCTCATGAATTTTCTTTAGCCATTGTTTTAGGGTAGGTCTGCTGATGGTAAATTCTCCTCATTTTCCTTAAAAATAGACTTGACTTCTCCTTTTTTATGAAGAATATTTTTACCAGATACAGAATTCTGCCAGTTAGGGATGGAAGTTCATGTTTTTCACTTGGCCGCCTTTAGTGTTCCATAGGGAGGGGTTTCTTGTTAATTCTGGGCAGGGATAGAATTTCAAGTCCCCATTAGGCTTCTGCTGATACCACCCATACTGGAAGGGGAAGGGATGCCTTGATACTGCACTTAACGTGGCCCCCATGGTCATCATGGTAGGGGGTCTCCTTACCACTGAGAAAAAGATGAAAGTCCTGGTTATCTACTCAGCCTTCTTTGTCACTATCCTGACAGAGGGGAAGAGGTGCCTAGTTACAGCTTTGTAAAGGTGGATGTCTAGGTTTCCTACTTGGCCTATGCTGTCATGGATTGAGGTAAGAGCACAATGTTTGCCCCATGGTGTTTAGCTAATGTAGCGTGATTATTGTCTAAAAGTATTCTGTCTTACTAGGCTGCCTTTATCCTGGTCCTTTGGCTAGAGAGAATAGGAGCTTTTTTTTTTTCTGTACATATTGATGTGTCCTGGTTACAGGCTTCTACTACACCCAATCCAGGGTATGTTAGGCAGAAAGAAAATCCAAAGAATTTAGCACCATGCCATTCCTTGAGTCCTAGAGTCCCTATGTTCTTTCTCCTCTCCACCTTCCAAAGTCAGCCTGTGTTTTTTATATATAATGTCCAGTGTACTTAGTGCATCTACTTCTCCATCTTATCACAGAACCAGAAGTCCAGGGAACAATTATATATAGACATTTTAGGTACTGGATACATTTTGATGCAGATATAGTGTTAGAACAATTATGATAAGCAATAATCTTTTTATTACTAGGAAATAAATACTCTTGTTACTAGATTAGAATCATTCCTGCCTCTTGCTTCATAACATCTCTGACCTCCTTGGAAGTGGGAACTCCTTTATCTCTCTAAAGGAAAGCAGAACTCCCTGAGATTAATGGGTTCTCTAATGCTAGTGGGAGATTGCTTAAGAGGCCTTGTGTTGAATTTCAACCTTTGGCTTCTCCTGAGGTGGTGCCCATTGATGGCTTATATGATTACCTCAGGAGAAAAGATAAAGCTTTTAACCAAGGTGGAAATAGAAACAGAAGTTGAAGTCTGTAGCATCTGAGTTATCCTTGCAGGAAATGAAGACAACTCAAGTACTTACTCTGAAGTGGTTATTAAAGTGGAAATGCATACTGTGATCAGCTTTGAGGTCAGTAATAGTACAACTATTTCAAGGCTACAAAAGCTACTGAAATAGTGTCTTAACTGCCAGACTTTATGACCAGAGCAAGGGTACGACCATAACCGAAGGGTAACTGGCTTGCTACTTTCCTGGAAATGCAATCACTATGTTATTGTTTATAGAATTTTCTCCTCATCTCTTTCAACTTGAAATGATGTTTTTTTTCACCAGCATCTTAACTCCTATTCTTGGGGACTGTCAGTTGCAAAGGGACCAAAAAGTAGGGGTTTGACTACCTAGTGTCTGCATGAAACCTGAGTGAACATTGACATATTAAGATATGGAATCCATATCCTCTTTAAATAATACTATTAAAGATCATGAAGAAAACTTTCAGGTTTAAATGGCATTGAATGAGGACAGTCAGGATGTTGGTTCAATAAACTTATTCAAAAATTATATGATTTTTGAGGTTGCATTCTCAATAGTTCTTCTCTAGATATTTTTTTTTTTTCCTATGAGCATTATGGCCTACCTGTTAATAGCTCTAACCTTGGAGTCAGACTACATGGCTTCAACTTCTGGCTTTTCTATTAAGTACTTGTTAGCTTTTGGCAAGTTATCTAACCTTCCAAAGTCTTGATTTCTTTAGTGGTAAAGTGAGCATTATGGTAGCACCTACCTCTTAGAGTTATTGTGAGATTTAGATGCAATAAAAATTACAAATGCATAAAAAACCCTGGCCCATAGTAAGCATTCAATACATGTTAGCTATGTGAATGGGTCCTAACTGCTGACAATATTTAATGGCTCTTGTTTTCTCCTTTTCTGACCTCTAAAGTGTAGAGTTGGATCATGTTTTAGCTTTTGGCCACTTCATAGTATTACCAGTACTTCAATTCAGTTTTGGGGTCTTTCTATTATATGAGATGCTGTGGAATTCTAAGACATTTGTCCAGAAAATCTGGCCACTAGATGATTATGGGTAACAATTTTTAGAGACCTAAATTGATGTTTAAAAAATCAGGCAAAGCAGCTTGATGAAGCTGTTGCTAAGTCATTTCAGTTGTGTCTGACTCTGTGCAACCCCACAGATGGCAGCCCACCAGTCTCCCCCATCCCTGGGATTCTCCAGGCAAGAACACTGGAGTGGATTGCCATTTCCATCTCCACTGTGTGAAAGTGAAGTTGCTCAGTCATGTCCGACTCTTAGCGACCACATGGACCTCAGCCTACCAGGCTCCTCCATCCATGGGATTTTCCAGGCAAGAGTACTAGAGATGTAGCTGTTACCCTTCTCATTTCAACGTGGTCTGGGTCTCCTGTGAGAATGCAAACTGTGAATACACCTATGTCTTGAAATGATGCGCCTATATGTAACATTTGGGCAGTACCTTAATCCCCCTTCAGAGAATGCTGATACATGTGTACAGTTATTAATAACATCTAGAATGACTTATTTATTATGATAAGTTTATGTCGAAATAAAGCATTAGTAGTTTGGTATTTTTGGCCTCCTTAAAGGGAATATGATATTTGGTTATCTAAAGAGTCATGCCAAAGGATACTATTTAGCTACAGCTAGGAAATAATCATTCTTCATCTTAAATTTTTAGAAAAATATATGTTTAAATGTTTGAAGAAAGATGGAACACATTAGAAATGAATATATTTTAGTTTGAAATATTAACTTGAAATGCAGTTATTTCTTGTGCCAAAATATCAGTCATTAGTTATGCAAACCTTAGATATTAAAGTGTTTTCTTTATTAATTCAGCAAAATTTGCCAATTGCCTGCTGTTTGTTAGGTACTTTGTTAGGCTCTGGCTATACAACTGTAAATAAGATGAATAAGGCATCTGAACTCATGGCACTTCAATTTAGTGTGGAGATGAAAGATAAAAAGGTAAACAGATAAGGAAGGTTAAATTCAGAATGAGGATTCTGAAATAAGAAGCATACTGTGATAAAGAAGTAGAGGAGACTATTAGTATGATTTGGGAAGGCCTCTATGAAGTAGAGACATTAAGCTGAGATTTGAGGATGAGCTGGTTATTTAAGGGCATCCTGGGTGGCCCAGTGGTAAAGAAAGGTTATTAAAGATGTGGGAAAAGAAATTCTAGGAATTGGAATACATGACAGGGGGAAACTTTGTATGTTATTGTGACTGAAAGATTAATAATTCTTGAGAGAAGAGGATACTGTTACATGTTAATTCTTCTTTGAATGTTTGGTAGAATTTACTAGTGTAGCCATCTGGTCCTGAACTTTCTTTGAGAGGTTTTGATTATTGGTTCATTCTTACTTCTTAAGGCCTATTAATATTTTCTATTTCATTTATTTTAGTAGCATGGTAATTTATTGGCATAAAATTGTTCCTAGTATTCATTTAGAATCCTTTTTGTTTCTATAAATTTTGGAACAATGTCACCTCTTATATTTTTAGTTTTCATTATTTGGATTTTTCTCTCCATTTTTCTTAATCTAGGTAAAGGTTTGTCAATTTTGTTGATCTTTTCAATAAATTAACTTTTGGTTTAAGTGATCCCTTTTTCTGTTTTGTATTGCATTGATCTGTGTTCTAACCTTTAGTATTCTTTTCTTTTGCTAGCAACGTAAGGTTATTTGTTTGAGATATATCTCCCGTTTTAATGCATGCATTTAGAGCTATTCATTTCCCTCTGAGCACTGCTTTTACTACCTCCTATAAGTTTTGATATGCTGTGTTTTCATTTTAATTTGTATCAAATATTTTCTGATTTTCCTGTGATTTTTTTTTCTTTGACCCATTGGTTTAGAGTGTGTTAATTTCCACATACTTGTGAATTTTCCAGTTTTCCTTCTGTTACTGATTTCTGAAATAATTCCACTGTGGTCAGAGAAAATACTTTGTATGACTACTACCTTTAAAATATTCTGAGACTTGTTTTGTAGCCTAACATATGGGCTGTCCTGAAGAATAATCCATGTGCAGTTGAGAAGGATGTATATTCTGCTGATATTGGATGGAGTGTTCTGCCTGTCTGTTAGGGGTATTTGGTTTATACTATTGTTCAAGTCCTCTATCTCCTTATTGATCTTCTGTCTAGATGTTCTATGCATTATTGAGAGTAGAGTATTGAAGTCTCCAACTATTATTGTAAAACTGTTTCTTCTGTCAATGATTTTTTCATATATTTTGGGGCTCTTTTGTTTGTGCATATGTCTATAATTGTTACATCTCCTTGATGAATTGACCTTTTTATCAATGTATGTCTTTTTTGTCTCTTGTAACAATTTTTGACTTAGTCTATTTGTTTGCTGTTAGTATAGCTACTCAAGCGTTAGTCACTCTGTAGCTATTCAAGCTCTCTTTTGTTTACTGTATCCATGGAATGTTTTTTCCCATCCTTTTACTTGCAACCTATTTGTGTCTTTGTATCTAAAGTGAGTCTATTGTAGACAACATATAGGTGAGTCATGTTTAAAATCCACTGTCTGTCTGTTAATAGGTGAGTTTAATGCATTTACACTTAAACTAATAATTGAGGGAAACTTTTGCCGTTTTGCTATTTTTCTATACTGCTTCTATTATTTTTGTTCCTTAATTACTTCAATACTGCCTTCTTCTGTATTTCTTTCCTATTGTACCATTTTGATTCCTTCTTCATTTCCTTTTTTTGTATGCATTTTAGGTATTTTATTAGTTATCCTGGGAATTGCAATTAAATAGGCAGTTGAGCATGCAGAGCTGGGAGAAGTCAAGACTGGAGAAATAAATTTGAGAATAATTGGTGTGTTGATGGTATTTAAAGCTGTAGGACTAGATGAGGTCTTTTAGGAAGAGAATATAGCTGGAGAAGAGCAGAAAAATACAGGAGCAATCCCATAGAACTTGAAAACCTCACTTGCTTATTGATGGAAAATTTTGTATCCTTTAAATCTTATGAGGTCTTCCCTGGTGGCTCAGTCAGTACAGAGTCTGCCTGCAATGTGGGAGACCCAGCTTCAGTCCCTGGGTTGGGAAGATCCCCTGGAGAAGGAAATGGCAACCCACTTCAGTATTCTTGCCTGGAGAATCCCATGGACAGAGGAGCCTGTTGGTTACAGTCCAGTTCACTTCAGTTCATTTCAGTTGCTTAGTCGTGTCTGACTCTTTGTGACCCCATGAATCGCAGCACGCCAGGCCTCCCTGTCCATCACCAACTCCTGGAGTTCACCCAAACTCACATGCATCGAGTCGGTGATGCCATCCAGCCATCTCATCCTCTGTCGGCCCCTTCTCCTCCTGCCCCTAATCGCTCCCAGCATTAGGGTCTTTGCCAATGAGTCAACTCTTCGCATCAGGTGGCCAAAGTATTGGAGTTTCAGACTCAGCATCAGTCCTTCCAATGAACACCCAAGACTGGTCTTCTTTAGGATGGATTGGTTAGACCTCCTTGCAGTCCAAGGGACTCTCGAGTCTTCTCCAACACCACAGTTCAAAAGCATCAGTTCTTCGGCGCTCAGCTCTCTTCACATTCCAACTCTCACATCCATACATGACCACTGGGAAAACCATAGCCTTGACTAGATGGACCTTTGTTGGCAAAGTAATATCTCTGCTTTTTAATATGCTATCTAGGTTTGTCATAACTTTCCTTCCAAGGAGTAAGCGTCTTTTAATTTCATGGCTGCAATCACCATCTGCAGTGATTTTGGAGCCCAGAAAAATAAAGTCAGCCACTGTTTCCACTGTTTCCCCATCTAATTCCCATGAAGTGATGGGACCAGATGCCATGATCTTCGTTTTCTGAATGTTGAGCTTTAAGCCAACTTTTTCACTCTTCTCTTTCACTTTCATCAGGAGGCTTTTTAGTTCCTCTTCACTTTCTGCCATAAGGGTGGTGTCATCTGCATGTCTGAGGTTATTGATATTTCTCCCAGCAATCTTGATTCCAGCTTGTGCTTCTTCCAGACCACCATTTCTCATTATGTACTCTGCATATAAGTTAAATAAGCAGGGTGACAATATACACCCTTGACGTACTCCTTTTCCTATTTGGAACCAGTCTGTTGTTCCATGTCCAGTTCTAACTGTTGCTTCCTGACCTGCATATAGGTTCTCAAGAGGTAGGTCAGGTGGTCTGGTATTCCCATTTCTCTCAGAATTTTCCACAGTTTATTGTGATCCACACAGTCAAAGACTTTGGCATAGTCAATAAAGCAGAAATAGATGTTTTTCTGGAACTCTCTTGCTTTTTTGATGATCCAGCAGATGTTGACAATTTGATCTCTGGTTCCTCTGCCTTTTCTAAAACCAGCTTGAACATCTGGAAGTTCATGGTTCACGTATTGCTGAAGCCTGGCTTGGAGAATTTTGAGCATTACTTTACTAGCGTGTGAAATGAGTGCAATTGTGCAGTAGTTTGAGCATTCTTTGGCATTGCCTTTCTTTGGGATTGGAGTGAAAACTGAGCTCTTCCAGTCCTGTGGCCACTGCTGAGTTTTCCAAATTTGCTGGCATATTGAGTGTAGTACTTTCACAGCATCATCTTTCAGGATTTGAAACAGCTCATCTGGAATTCTATTACCTTCACTAGCTTTGTTTGTAGTGATGCTTTCTAAGGCCCACTTGACTTCACATTCCAGGATGTCTGGCTCTACGTGAGTGATCACACCATTGTGATTATCTGGGTCATGAAGCTCTTTTTTGTACAGTTCTTCCATGTATTCTCTCCACCTCTTCTTAATATCTTCTGCTTCTGTTAGGTCCATACCATTTTTGTCCTTTATCAAGCCCATCTTTGCATGAAATGTTCCCTTGGTATCTCTAATTCTTTTAAAGAGATATCTAGTCTTTCCCATTCTAATGTTTTCCTCTATTTCTTTGCATTGATCACTGAAGGCTTTCTTATCTCTCCTTGCTATTCTTTGGAAATCTGATGCTTATATCTTTCCTTTTCTCCTTTGCTTTTCGGTTCTCCTCTTTTCACAGCTATTTGTAAGGCCTCCTGAGACAGCCATTTTGCTTTTTTTGCATTTCTTTTCCATGGGAATGGTCTTGATCCCTGTATCCTGTACAATGTCACGAACCTCCGTCCATCGTTCATCAGGTAGTCTGTCTATCAGGTCTAGATGGCTACAGTCCATGGGGTCACAAAGAGTCAGACATGACTGAGTGACTAGCACTTTCACTTTAAGTCTTACGAACAGGTGACATAACTATCACTTGGATGTCTTCATTGAATCTCATTGCTGAAGATACCAAGGTGAGAGATGCTAGCTGAGCATTAGAAAAGATGAGTCCCATTTTTTCAGTTCTAATATTGCCTTTCAATTTTTTCTTTTTCTTGCCTATTTCAATTCATTATTTATCAATTAATTTAAAAGCCATTTTTTTCTTCCCAGAGCTGCCATTGATCTCTTTAATTTTCTTTGTGGATATCATTCCTTTCTGGGGAAAGGAACAAATTCTGTGTTTGCATTTGATTCCTCAGATGAGGCTGATTGATGAGGAGGGACTTGTGCTAATGAGGTCAAGGGCATGCATATAAACCACATACATAGCATGTACAAGCCACATATGTCTTGTTCTTTGGCCACAAATTGCATTCCTGACTTGACCAGCATTCCCTTAAAAGCATATCTTTACTCTTAAGGGTTGAAGGAATAGAGATGATTGTTATGGAGGAGCAACTCTGCACACACATTTTGGTGGGGGAAAGCCAGAATTGTTACCTTTATATCTGAATGACACTGTTGTGACCCCAACATAGCTCTCTGTAGGAGGCAGATGGGTTATTAATGGCCATGCCTTGCCTACACTAAAAGTTTAAAAAATATGTAATAGTAGAGTTTAATTGAACAGTTTACCATTTGTCTCTTGTGTGATGTCTAATTTCTGTTATTTACTGTACACAGCCTGTTTCATCCTTGCCTCTCAGCTGCTTGTCAGCTGAAAAACAGATCTCTTGCTGTTTGACTCTTGGTATCTGAGAATCAGAGCACCAGCAAGTTGATATTCTGAAATACCCATTAGAAAAAGCAGACCCGGGAGGGTGGTGAGCAGTGCCTGATTGTGGAGGAGCAGAAGCATTTTTCCAGCATAACTGCAATATCACTTGAGCAATGTGGATAACATGACCCTTGAAATTTGGATGAGACCCTTTGAGAAAACTTTTGTTTTCTTGGACTATTCTTCCCACCCTGCCTTCCATTTTTGCCTGATTTACAGAAGCTAGAAGACATTTTTGCTAAACTATAAAATTGAATTCTTAATCTCCTCACCATGGCAACCCCATCATTGCTTAGACATATGCCGTATGTAGTCCTTTTGAGAACCCAAGTGTCTGTTAAAGGAGCCCACACAAGTCTTCTGTGGGGGTTTAACAGCCTTTTTAGAGAAGTTCTCATGTTGTTCTCAGGGTAAGGAGGGCTTAGGCTCCTATCTTACTAGAGACAGAGTGGTGCGTGATGATACTTATATCAGGACTTCTTAGCCTGGTCTGTAGGGAGTCTGTGAACCTCTATAAACTGTGAAATTTGATGTGCATGTATTTTTTTTCTCCAGAGGAAAGAGTGAAGATTTGTAGCATTCATCAGGTTTTCAGAAAATTGGAAAACCACCCATAAGGGTGGTTTTGAGAGCTGTTGAGAGCCCGTGCCTTAATTGCTAGATAAATCTGAAATTTGCTATACATAATTTTTAACCTTCATTAATATACTGTGAAAATAAGTGAGTCAAAATGGAATTTTTAAGGAAATGAGAGGAATCCTCAGTTTGCATTAAAACCTGCTTGCTACTCTGTTACACTGGTAACTGACAACCGCACCCCCAAATCAACCACATTAAATGGCATGTGGTGTCCCCTGGAAAAGGGTACTGCCGTGAGCAAAATGGTGGCTGGGGATACTCACTGCCATTGAGGGATTGGTGTGGCATTGACCCCAGACCAAATTATGAGGCACAGTGAAAAAATAAATGTTGCAGTGGTACTCTGATACATATTTTCATAACTTTTTTTTGCAACCATATTGTGCAGTAAATATTACCATCCTACATCTATGAATTCAGGACAGTGAAAGACTTGCTCAAGGCCTTAGAATCAGCAGAGTCAGAACTGTGATTTCTCTTACTTCTCTCATTGCCTGGGATCTTATGAGAGCCTAGAATTTGGAATAGGAGAGCATCACATGGAATGTTGAAGCTAGATTCTCATCTTTGAGCCTGAGAAGTAATTTACTTCCCACTCCTTTAGGAGAGGTGTGCTGTCTGTGCTCCACAATGATTCAGTGGCTCTAGCAAGTACAAGTCCCTATTGCTGGGGAGGCTACTGTTCTGTCCTCTTGATTCTGTTTGCATGTTCTCTAAATAACCCTGGCATTAGCCCACACTGAACCACCTCCTCAGGATTTTGAAGTGCTGTACAAACAGTTAAGAGACAGCATTGTCTAAAGCCATATGAAAGAACTAGAATTTGTCTGGTGAACACAAATTTTGCAATTATAACACCTTTTACTCCCACGGCAAGCAGAACTTTGTGAAGGAAGCAAGCAAGCATTCCATTTTCAGAATAGCGACATTCTTTAAAGGGGCAGAGCCAGCAGTATAGCGCTTGATTTCCTTCTCTTTGTATTTAACGCCATCAGAGAGGAAAAGCAGATTTCTAGATGCAATTCTTCAAAGCCCTTGAAAGGAGAATTTGTGTTCCAAAAAAAAAAAAAGAATTTCTGTTTCTTACTCAGTTACTCGAATGGACCATTGGGCTTCATTGACAAGCTAGTAAATTGAAATAGTGGACGACAGCATCCCATGACATCAGATCACCTGAGTGCTTAGATAAACTGCAGATTTCTGGACTCCACCTTATATGTACTGACTCAATCTCTTGTTGGGGGTAGGGGGAATGCAGCCCAGGAATATGCATTTTAGCCACCCCTACAGAGATTTTAATGCACACCAAAATATGAAAATCACTGCAGTGGAAGTATAAACTTCATGGTAATCCAAGTTAGAGTATTTTTGTTATAATGACATTAGGCTAAAGTGAATCCAGCAACTATAATGCAAGGACCTTGACAGAAAGCCAAGTTAAATGCAGTTTTCTCTAGTGAATTCACACATGAAAAAGAGGTGAAAAAAGAAAACCTGTGGATTCAGGAGTTAACTGCCTTTAAGAGCTTGAAGGGCTGGTAGCTTTATTCTGTAATACCACAGAGGTCAGAACTCGTGTCATGTCTTAAAACAAGATGGGCAGACTTGGAAAGACTGAGACCTGCAACGAGACTGGCATAACGGGACTGAGGCAGCATAGACTCAGCTGCAGGGTGTAGGCGGACACTCACAGTCCAATAGGCAGAACTGGATACCTCAAAATATGGGAAACATACGGAATATTGAGAGCCCAGGCCAGTAACTTATGGTGTGTGTGTGTGTGTGTGTGTGTCTGTCTTTGAGATGGGATGAGGTGTTGCAATGGGAAATGAAAGGTAAACAATATAACAGAGGCCCTCTTACCTGATCAGGATTAGAGTTAGCTAATAATTAAAAAAAACACACACACACCAGGAAATCTTTTTTTTTAAAATTATTGGAGTATAATTGCTTTACAATGTTGTTACTTTCTGCTGTACAATGAAGTGAATCATCTATATGTATACATATATCTGCTCCCTCTTGAACCTCCCTCCCACCCTACCATCCCACCCCTCTAGGTCATCACAGAGCACGGAGCTGAGCTCCGTGTGTTATACAGCAGATTCCCACCAGCTATGTATTTAACATGTCGTAGTATATATATGTCAATACTACTCTCCCAGTTCATCTCACCCTCCCCTTCCCCTGCTGTGACCACGTTTGTTCTCTGTCTGTGTCTCTATTCCTGCCCTGCAAATAGGTTCATCTGTACCATTTTTCTGGATTCAATATATATGCATTAATATATTTGTTTTTCTCTTTCTGATTTAACTTCACACTGTATGAGACTCTAGGTCCATCAAGGAATCTTAAAGATATATATTTAAATATTTCATTCTAACTTAAAATGTTATTTTTAAGAGCTTTACTATTATTCTCTATCAAATGACATATCCCCATATATCCTGGTATTAGCTACACTTCCTCTAGTTTTCTGTCTGAAGTTGGGAATCTTCAAATTGTCTTGATGGTCCTGAACTCCACAGCTGGAATTAATCTTTAGATGAAAAGGCCCCCCTCCCCCACCCCAGTCCAGAGCCGAACTTCTGTGGGGAGTTTAAGATGAAAATTCTAGCTATGGAAAGTGTTCTACCCTCGTTTTACTTCTTCCCCTTAGGGAGGAAACTAAATCAATGAAATCTAATTATGACTTCCTTTGCCATTTTTGGAATACAAAGGAGTAGATTTCTCCCTAATTTATCTATGGAGACACACACATAAAAGAGTAAGCAAACAAGTAAGCAAGTGAACAAGCAGTGTTTCCAAATTAAGGGGATGTAATCAGGATGCCACCAGATGTTACTCATTTTCTCTTAATGAAGATAAGCAACTTCAGGAACAGAGCTCAGTGACTACCTTCGTGAAAACAATAGTCCTAATTTATTAGTTTCCTCTGTTCTTGGGGAAAAGAGCATTTGGATTTTGCATCATAGGTAATTTTGAGCTCACGGCTGTCTGACTCCAGAATCATGAGTCTAGATTCAAGATCTAGCCTTGGAAGGAATTGAACAAGTGTGAATGGTGAGGGTAGACCCCTGGGCAGTAATTCAAGCCAGGTGTATTAGATGTCATCCCTTTCCTCCTCCTAATCATGTCTTGACCTTTCCATTTTGAGGTATTTCATCCAAGGAAAAATTAGAAATAGTGCCAGGAAGAAATTATTTTAAAATTTCATTAGAAAATTTTATCAAAGTGATATGTGCTCTTAGTTTAAAAGTTAAACTACTAGTACTGCAAGGCACATGTGTAAAAGCATTAGTCCCCTACCTGTCCTCATCACTCCTGAGTCCTATCCGCCAGGGTTATTTCTTCTGTTATTACCTTCATATTTTAAAATGCTCTGTTGTTTTTTCTTGATTTTTAACTTTAGCATTATCTATTTCATGCTATTTAATATGGAGATTTAGTTATCAAAATCTTTCTTCCCTCACACACACTTCTTTTCCTGTTGTCCCAATATAGAGATAAATCAGTATTATTTACAGCTATATATTGTGCACAGCCAGCTGAGCTACGTACTGTATTATTATTTTCTTTTTGCTATGATCTGAATGTTTGTATCTCCCTAAGATTCCTACCTATGTCGAAATCCTAACCCCCGAAGGTGATAGCAGGTACGGGTCTTTGGGCGATGATAACATGGTGAGGGTGGAGCCCTCAGTGGGATTAGTGAGATCCCATAGGGCTTATTAGCCCCTTCTGTCACAGGAGGATACAAGAAGAAATCTGCAGTGCAGAAGAGAACTCTCGCCTGACCATGCTGGCACTCTGATCTTGGACTTTAGTCTCTAGAACTGTGAGAAATAAATATCTGTGGTTTATAGGCTACCTGGTCAGTGGTATTTTGTTATATAGCCTGATTGGATCAAGCCACTTTGTTATAAATTCTGTTTTACTTTGGGATTAAAAATGTGTTCATATTTGGTGTAGTTTTCTATGGAAGTTTCATAATCCCTCCAGAGTTGTAAGCTTTTCTTGATACTGGAAGGCACAGGAATAAATTTGTTCTACTTTTTTTTTTTTCTTGGAGACATGCCTCCTGAAGTTCCCCATCATGTCATTTCAGTCGGGACTGGCTGCTCTTCAGTTCTGCTGTATAACTGTTACCCTGGAGCTGCCTTTCATCAACAGAAAACAAACAAACAGAAGATACAAAATACTCTTTCTCTTCTGTACTTCTCTAGCGGTTCTGTTTTTTGGATCTCCTGGTGCCATCTTTTCTTTGTTTACTCACTTCTTTCTGATGGAGCCCATCTTTTATTTTTTGAGACCTTACATGTCTCCAGTGTCTTTAGTCTGTCTTTGTATTTGGTTGATATAAAGTATGGCATTCAAGGTCCAAAAAATTTTCTCTCAGA
Source organism: Capricornis sumatraensis (assembly GCF_032405125.1). Lineage (NCBI taxonomy): Eukaryota > Metazoa > Chordata > Mammalia > Artiodactyla > Bovidae > Capricornis > Capricornis sumatraensis. The sequence goes on along the minus strand of NC_091092.1, from coordinate 37,208,389 downwards.
ATTTTGAAGGCATTCATCCTCTTACTTTCTAATGTTGCTGTTCAGAAACTTCATGTCATTCTCTTCTGTATTTCATTGTATGTTTCACATTCTTTCTCTCTGAAAGATTTTAAAATCTTCTCTCTCTTCTGGGTGTTCCAAAGTTTTGTGATGATGTGCTTTGTTGTGGGTTAATCATTGTGCTGGACCTTTTTCTTTGAAAACTTAAAGCATGAGTCTTAAATGTAGAAATTTTCTCTGATTATTTCTTTTAATTTTATAATCTTTTTTTCCTTCTCTGAAAGCAGTATTGAATGACCCGGGTTGATCCTATGTTTGTTTATTATTTCTTTTTTTTACTGTTTCTGTCCTTTTGTTCTGAAGTTTTAGGAAAAATTTTTGGATTTTTTTTCCAATCTGTAACTTATTTTTTATTATATCTCATATATAGATATGAGTGAATATATATAATTATATATATACATACAGATGTTTATTTGTATCTGTGTATATTCATTTCTAAGACATCTTCCTTCTTGTTTTTCCTTTTCTTACAGCACATTTTCCTTGTTTCATGGATTAAATATTGTAACTCTCCAAAGATATCATAGTTCTAAAAAAAGTTTTATTCCACTTTCTATATTATCTATTTCCTACCAAATTCTTTTGTTTGGTTCCTGTGTTTCATGTTAGAGGCTCTCCTCAAATACATAGTGGTTTGTGACATATTTAAGTGTGAGGCATTTCATTTGTGACCATGATGAAATAACTGATACAGACTTGCCCTCCTGCCAAAAAAACTAGAAAATTGTATAAAATATGCAACACAACTGTTTTTCAGACTTCAGACTAGAGCCAGTACAGGTCTATGATTTCTGAGGGAAGGGAAACAAGGTGAGCTCTGTGATCATATCTGCTTTCTGCCTAGAGGCACTTTTCAGACCTCAGAATAGGAAGAAAGTACCCAAGCAAAGAAATGGAAGTCTCACTGAATTGAGGAGCTAGAGACTATAGTTTGGGGAGTCTGAGGCAGCTGGAGTTTGTAGTGCAGAATATCTTGAAATTGACAATGTTTGGAGAATTTATACTTTCAGTTCAGTCACTCAGTCGTGTCCAACTCTTTGCGACCTCATGAATTGAAGCACGCCAGGCCTCCCTGTCCATCACCAACTCCCGGAGTTCACCCAAACTTATGTCCATCAAGTCGGTGATGCCACCCAGCCATCTCATCCTCTGTCGTCCCCTTCTCCTCCTGCCCCCAATCCCTCCCAGCATCAGGGTCTTTTCCAGTGAGTCAACTCTTCACACGAGGTGGCCAAAGTACCAGAGTTTCAGCTTTAGCATCAGTCCTTCCAAAGAACATCTAGGACTGATCTCCTTTAGATTGGACTGGAGGGATCTCCTTGCAGTCCAAGGGACTCAAGAGTCTTCTCCAACACCACAGTTCAAAAGCATCAATTCTTTGGTGCTCAGCTTTCTTCACAGTCCAACTTTCACATCCATGCATGACCACTGGAAAAAGCATAGCCTTGACTAGACGGACCTTTGTTGGCAAAATAATGTCTCTGCTTTTGAATATGCTATCTAGGATTTATACCTTGGCAGTCAGCAAATGCTACAAATCAGCATTTTTTGTTTGGTCGTTTGTACCCATGTTCCCAAAGTGCCTGTTGGTAAACATTTACCAGCATGTTGCTGGTAACGTCTTTGTCCTTAAGTATACTGTGACTTAGAGAAACAAGACAGAACAGAGTGTCCAGAAATAGACCTACACATATATGTTCATTCAATTTTTGATGAAATTTCCAAGGTAATTGACTGGAGAAAGATAGCCATTGAAGCAAATGGTATGAGAACAACTGTAAAAAATGAATGTTGGCCATTACCTCATATCAACGCAAAACCTACTTTAAATTACTTATAGAACTAAACATAAAAAAATATAACATTTCTAAAAGAATCATGGGAGGAAATCTGCAGCCTTGCACTAAAACATAAAAGAAAAAAAACCTTTCTGTTCTTCAAGAAGAAAATTGAAAGGCAAGTCATGAGCAGGGTGAAAATATTTGTAATACATGCCTCTGATAAAGGACTTTGATCCATAATATACAAAGGACTCTTATATCTCAAGACAAGCAATACAACATAAATGAGAAAAAAGATTTAAACAGACACTTCACAAAAGATATGAATAGTAAGTATATTAAAAGATGTTTAACATCATTAGTCAACAGAAAGATGCAAACAAAAAAAACTATGAGATACTACATACCACAGTGGCTAAAATTAAAAGTTTTGGGGCAAATGTGGAACCATTGGGACTAATATGTGTTGCTGGGGGTTGTGTAAAATGGCACAGCTATTTGGGATACTAGTTGGGCAGTTTTTTTTTAAAATAAAGGTCAATGTCAACTCTTAGTTTGCTATTTCAAATCCACTTGTTTATGATGAAAGTGAAGTTGTTTTAATTTACTTGTTTATGATAAACACAAAACAGTTGTTTTTAGAAGTAAAGTTGTTTTGATATAACAATGAAGTAAGTTGTCATCTGTTGTAATTGATAAGCGCTTGGTAGCCCAGCTGCTGAGGGGCCCTTCTAGGGGCTTATTGGTAAGAACAGGAGGAGAAGCAACTATGGCAAGAGATATTTAGACTGTAAATACTGAGAATTTGTGAGAAATATCTGAGTTTCAATCTGTGTGGAAGCTACCCTTTGCTAATAGCGCTTTGAAGACCTTGGGGCATTACCTAGGTAAAAGGCAATGCCTTTATTGGCAGTGGTCTGATCTGTAGCCACAGGAGTTCAGCATACCTATGGGCACAGGCACCACTGTTCCCTAGCAACATGCTCCAGCAACTAGGGTCTTTTATTTTTATGCTAGCAGCTGGAAGTCAGATCTTGGTTGGCAAAGCCTTCTCTCAGGAGAAACCAAAACTCTTAGAAAAGATACACCTTAACTAAATTGGACTTTATTCCTTTCATCTAACCTTGCCTGGTACAACAGTGTAATTAATCTATCATTTGTTTTGAGTATGTTATTTCTTTATTGGTTTATTCAGAGACATCCTATATTCTCTTGGCTAGTGAAATTATCATAATTCCCACAGTGAATCTGTGTTAAATTAATTGCTGGCAAAGACAAACTCAGCTTCTGAGCTTAATTTGCCCCCAAAACAAAACAGTCAAAATACTCTTATGATATAACCTAGCATTTTGGACTTCCAAAACAACCTAGCATTTAGAATGTACAAGAATGTACATACTTGTATATTCCAAATAAAATGAAACCTGTTTACAAAATGACTTACACATGAAATGTGTTCATAGCAGTTTTATTTATTTTAGTCTCAAACTATAAATCAACTAAAATATCAACATTTAAATGGGGAAAAAAGTGGTATATTAATACAATGGATTAATATAATTAACATATTAATACTAATGGGTAAAATTGAAATCTGATATATTCAACAACATGGATTTCAAGAAATTAACTAAATTGAACAAAAATCAGACAGAAAAATTCACATAATTGCATTTAGATGAGATACTGCAATATGCAAAACTTACCCACAGTAACAAAATAGATTGGTGGTTGTCTGAGGCTAGTGGTGGGGTGAGATTGACTGCAGAGGGACTGAAGGGACCTTTTTGTTGTATGGAAATGTTCTATCTCTTGATTGTGGTATATGCTAGGGTACATATTTGTCAAGACTCATAACTTTACATTTAAGTGGGTGCATATTTTACTGAGGGCTTTACTCCAGTGAACTCGACTTTTAAAAAAAAAAAAGCAAAACTGATTGGAAGTTATTTATGGATTACTGGGGTTTACCTTTTTGTGGGCCTCACTGTAGGGTGACCATTTGTTTTTGTTTTGTTTTTTTCCACTAGGAGACTGCCAAATGTTAGTAGGTCTTTTCAAAACAGTATAGCTTTTTATGAAAACATCTGTGTGTGTAGTCATGTATCATTGTTTTGTCAATTCTATTTTATAATGTAAGTTCAGGTGATTTACAATAGATTTGGAAGCTAAAATATTTGACTCTTAAGCATATAATTCAACTGATGGAAACTAAAAGTGTGAATGGATTCTATAGCACAGTCTATGTGCTATGAGCATTTAGCATTCTGAAGGCATCAGTGTGTTTTACAGAGGAGACTGAGCACTTCACTTAACCTTACCAATCAGTTAAGTAGAGTCTAGTTAAGAGAACAAATCGAGGCAACTATGGGGCAGACTGCAGCAGGTGAGTCCAGCTTGAGATCAGTGTTGTGAGGCTTTTGCCACCGGGCTGGAGAGCCAGGGAAGGACTTTTGTCCTGAGATAGGTGGCTGGTGATGGGAACTATAAACATAATATCCCCTGCCAAGCCAATAAAACCTCTCCACAAATGTAGAAATAATAAAACAGTAGAAGTATTGAATAAGCATTAAACCAAACTGTGATGCATATCACAGGCAACCCCCTAGAGAGACTGTAAAAACAAAAAAGAAATCTTACTCTTTTATAACCAAGCAGATACAATCCATTATATATATATGGAGCTAAATTGCCACAGATGTGAAAATAGGGCACCACCCTGTTTGTTTTTCAAAGACATGGTCCCTTGGCCCTCAATAATGACATTGCTGGGATATAAAATTGGTAAGAAACTTTACCATTAAAAAATACTTATATGTGTCTCATATGTACCCCAGTGTTCATCACAGCACTGTTTATAATAGCCAGGACATGGAAGCAACCTAGATGCCCATCAGCAGATGAATGGATAAGAAAGCTGTGGTACATATACACAATGGAGTATTACTCAGCCATTAAAAAGAATGCATTTGAATCTTTTCTAATGAGGTCGATGAAACTGGAGCTGATTATACAGAGTGAAGTAAGCCAGAAAGAAAAACACCAGTATAGTATACTAACACATATATATGGAATTTAGAAAGATGGTAACAATAACCCTGTATGAGAGATAGCAAAAGAGACACAGATGTATAGAACAGTCTTTTGGACTCTGTGGGAGAGGGAGAAGGTGGGAAGATGTGGGAGAATGGCATTGAAACATGTATAATATCATATATGAAACGAATCACCAGTCCAGGTTCGATGCAGGATACAGGATGCTTGAGGCTGGTGCACTGTGATGACCCAGAGGGATGGTACGGGGAGGGAGGTGGGAGGGGGGTTCAGGATGGGGAACACATGTACACCCGTGGCAGATTCATGTTGATGTATGGCAAAACCAATACAATATTGTTAAGGAATTAGCCTCCAATTAAAAGAAATAAATTTATATTAAAAAAATACTTATATGTGTCTCAAAGAGGCAGAGAGAACATTTATAATCTCAAGTTTTCTGAAGGAAATGATAAAAGGAAAGGGAGAGGGAAAGTTATTTCCTGTTTTGCACTAAGGGAAATTTAACATTTTTTAGATTCTAATTTATAATGTCCCCTTTCTGTTGCTATTTTCTAATAAAATTAAAATTTCTAATTATCTACAATGACATTTATCTTTAACTATAGTCTAAGTATACAACAGTCTAAGGCCACAGTGAAACACAGAACAAAGCATTTTATCAGAATTACAGTCAGATGGATTTTAAAATTAGTATAACATTTGTCTTGAGGAAAAATGAAGTATATCATATCATAATGGTGAATGGTAAAGAAGATTCTTGATTAACAATGTACAAAAATTCTCTTTTGTTATACATTACTTTTATAAGTTGTTATATCTTTGAGCTTTAAAATAACTACTTAAGTATTGCTTTGTAGTTTTTTTATAATATTCCATCCAATCTAAATCTGGAGTAGATTCACTGAATAACTCTGGAGCCTGATAATGTAAATTTTTAACTGAGTTTTTCTTTTTTTTAACTGAGTTTTTCTTAAGCCCCAATAAATTTCCCTTAACAGAAGTAACATTATAATTATAGAATAAACTAGACCTTTCTGTAATTATTCAATCTTCCCAAATACTTCTCCCAGATATCAAACACACATGGCCATTATCTAATATCAAAGTCCTACTATGAGACACACACTGAAGGGTATAGATTAAACTTTGTAGGGGAGAAGAAATAATTTTCTCTCTCCCCTTCTAGGTTCTTGGCTGAAACCCCCTTTTAATAAAGATTAGCAGAAAAACAAACAAATTTAATAACATATACTTCCCTGGAAGGGCTTCCCTGGTGGCTCAGTGGGTAAAGAGTCCTCCTGCAGTGTGAGAACCATGTTCGATCCCTGGCTTGGGAAGATCCCCTGGAGAAGGAAATGGCAACCCACTCCAGTATCCCTGCCTGGGAAATCCCATGGACAGAGGAGCCTGGTGGGCTGCAGTTCATGAGGTCCCAGAGTTGGACATGACGGAGCAACTTTTATTCACTATACCTCCCATATACATGGGAAAGACCCAGGAAAACTGAGTAACTCTCCAAAATGGCCCAAGCCTTCAACTTATATACCATTTCCAGCTAAGACAACTGAAGATATTGGAGGTGGGCTGGCGGTTATGGGAGGTGACTAGGGAACACACAGAAAACTAGGATATAGTTGTTATGCAGATTTGAGGTGCACCCTTAGGAATGAAGATTTCTCTTATAGATGTAAATATCTCTTATAAAAGGGTAACTTCCACTCTACTAATAGCTTTTCCTGTATCTGCTATTTCTTAAAAATAAGCAACTTAAGGTAATCCTTATGGCAGAGAGGCATTTTGGGGGGTGCCAAATTCTCCCCTTCAACTTCCAGTGTTCAAGGTACATGGCTCCAATAATTTATGTCTTGAGGGAAAACCCAACTTCTGGGCCAGTTTTTCACCTCTAACTCAGTAGTTACCCATGGATATTTAGCTATTACAAATAGTATCAGGTGAGCCAAAAAGTTTTAGGTTTTTCCATAATATCTTGCAAGAAAATCTGAAGAAACATTTTGGTCCACCCAATATAATAGGGATGTTTGTCTGCACTAGAACTGGAAAAACTTGTATCCCAAAGTGACTAACTGACATTATACCTGTCTTCTGTTGTCTCTATCCATAAATGCCAGCTTCCTATTATTAATCATATATACTAATCATTTCTATTACTAATATATACATATATAGTAATCATTTCTATTAGTAATCATATAATCATATATTACTAATCATATATACCACCCTTACAATTAGGCTAGTTAACAAAACATTATTTGTGTCAAATTTGGGGCTTGAGTATCTGGAGGCATATTAGTTATTTTCACCTTAATATTGTAAAAAGTTTATAATACAGTTCTATTTTTTTCTGCCAGTAATCAAATTGTTGGATTTATAAGCTCAGGCCCTGTCCATACTGGGAGTACAATTCAGAGCCGATGAGAAATGTGTGACTCTAGGAACCATTATGGGAGTACAGAGAATGGTGTAACAAATAACCTGTTTGCTTGCTAGTAAAATGTGATTCTAAGAGTAATGAAACAACAAATAATTCACTGTTATACTACTATTCCTTAATATTTTGAATAAGATAACAAGGCAGTCCAGTCTGAGAATAGTAATAAGTTCTTTCATACCTCCTTTCAGTTGAGTTCAGTACCAACTCCATTTATTCCAGAAAATTTAAGTTTCAAGTCATTTTTGCAAACCACAGTTGAGTCCTCTTGAAGAGCTGGCTTCATGTGGGAAGCATGAACCTATCTGGGTTTTCTTTCACTTTGGCCATCTGGGGATCAGTAGCACCTGAAGTGGCCCCTCTAGATGGTGACAATGCCTCTTTTCTCCAGAGCACTTTTATGGAAACTAAATTGTTCAGTTGAACAGGAGTGGCAGACTTCTTCCAGTAGGTCCCTCTAGAGTCTTCTGACTTTGTCTCAGGGTTTCTAGGGAAGATAAAAGCCATTTAAGGTATCAAACATGATAATGAGAGAATTCAGTTAAATCAAAGTGGAAGAAGTGATTTCAGACCCATATTCACAGACCTGCCAAATGTAAGTTCTAAGAGAGAACATTATTGCTTGCAAGAGCTGCTCTAACTTTTAAGAAAACTACTGGTAACTCTCTAGGCCATTTTACCCATAGATCACTGAATCTCAGCCAATGAGTTTGTTAGACTTTGAGTTTTTTATTCTACTTGGAATATGATAGCTTTTTGGAGTCTGCAAACATTTGCATAATTCCTCAACAACAATAGACATAAAATGATCTCTTCCATCTGACTGAATAAGCTCTGGGATCTCAACAGTGGGGATTATGTGCATGAAGAGGGACTTTACCCCAATGCCTGAGGATCTGTTTTTATTTTTTGTGCTCTTTATTTTTTATTTATTTTTTACTTTACAATACTGTATTAGTTTTGCCATACATTGACATGAATCCGCCACGGGTGTACATGAGTTCCCAATCCTGAACCCCCCTCCCACCAGCCTCCCCATATCATCTCTCTGGGTCATCCCAGTACACCAGCCTCAAGCATCCTGTATCCTGTATTGAACCTAGACTGGATGGTTTTGAAGAGGGAAAAGATATCATACATACACCACTAGACAAAATCTACCTTCCACAGGCCTCAATTCTATAAAATCTAAGTGCCACTGGGTTCCTGGTAAAGTTGGTCAGGGAAAACTTTCTGCACCTACATTGGGAGTGGTCTGTAAAGATTTCTGCTGGCAAATAACAAAACTCTTTAATATGTTTTGAATAATTTCATCTTTTTGATAGATGTATTAGTCTAGTGCCTTTAAAAACTCCCTTTCAGTTTGATTTTGTTGATAACATAATAAACTAATCAAGCAAATAAAAGCTGTGATATAGGAATCATTTTGTTAGTAATTCCTATAGTCCGGTTGAATTTCTTTTAGCCCCCTTTTCAATCCATTTGTTCATTTCCTTTTGTGAAGCTGGTTTTAGAAAATGGATAGAGGTTTCTAGTATTAGAAAGGGGGCTTCTATATTTGGAGTCTGTCATGTTTTAATAGTGGCTTCTGCAGCTCTTTCAGCATTATCATTGCCTTCACAAATTGCATCATTTTGCCCTGTATGACCTCTGCAATAGATTACCGATAATCTGAATAGGCAGTTGAAAAGCCTCTAACAAATCAGCTTTCAAATCTCCACGAGATGTTTCAGTTCTCATAGAAACCAAGACCCTCCAATTTTTCTAAATTTTCTCTGTTGCATGACAGACATCAAACACACATTTAGCAACAGCAGAACCAAGGATTTCAACTCTAATGATGGCTATTAACTTATCTGCTTGTGCTAACTTAATATCAGACACAAACTTCATGATAAGTCACCACAGCAAAGAAAGCCTTAAATTGGCCACTTTGGTCTCTGGTAAATGACCTGTAAGAAAACATGAGAGCTGCCCTCAAAATGATTATCAGATAAATCAGACTGGGGCCCAGTGTTTTCTTCTATTATCATTGTAGAATCATGATTATCTATTTGATTAGGATCTGGTAAAACAATAGCAGAAAAAAAATCAAAAAAGCACGAGAGTTCCAGAAAAACATCTCTTCTTGCTTTAATGACTATGCCAAAGCCTTTGACTGTGTGGATCACAATAAACTGGAAAATTCTGAAAGAGATGGGAATACCAGACCACCTGACCTGCCTCTTGAGAAACCTGTATGCAGGTCACGAAGCAACAGTTAGAACTGGACATGGAACAACAGACTGGTTCCAAATAGGAAAAGGCTGTACATTGTCACCCTGATTATTTAATTTGATCTCTGGTTCCTCTGCCTTTTCTAAAACCAGCTTGAACATCTGGAAGTTCACAGTTCACGTATTGCTGAAGCCTGGCTTGGAGAATTTTGAGCATTACTTTACTAGCATGTGAGATGAGTGCAACTGTGCAGCAGTTTGAGCATTCTTTGGCATTGCCTTTCTTTGGGATTGGAATGAAAACTAACCTTTTCCAGTCCTGTGGCCACTGCTGAGTTTTCCAGATTTGCTGGCATATTGAGTGCAGCACTTTCAGAGTATCATCTTCCAGGATTTGAAATAGCTGAACTGGAATTCCATCACTTCTACTAGCTTTGTTTGTAGTGATGCTTTCTAAGGCCCACTTGACTTCACATTCCAGGATGTGTGGCTCTAGGTGAGTGATCATACCATCGTGATTATCTTGGTCATGGGAAGATCTTTTTTGCACAGTTTTCTGTGTATTCTTGCCACCTCTTCTTAATATCTTCTGCTTCTGTTAGGTCCATACCATTTCTGTCCTTTATCGAGCCCATCTTTGCATGAAATGTTCCCTTGGCATCTCTAATTTTCTTGAAGAGATCTCTAGTCTTTCCCATTCTGTTGTTTTCCTCTATTTCTTTGCATTGATCTCTGAGGAAGGCTTTCTTATCTCTCCTTGCTATTCTTTGGAACTCTGCATTCAGGTGCTTATATCATTCCTTTTCTCCTTTGCTTTTCATTTCTCTTTTTTTCACAGCTATTTGTAAGGCCTCCCCAGGCAACAATTTTGCTTTTTTGCATTTCTTTTCCACGGGGATGGTCTTGATCTCTGTCTCCTGTACAATGTCACGAATCTAGGGGAACACAATTAACCACCCTAAAATGTGTCTCTTTGGCATGAGGATTAATGTAAGCTGATTATTTTTAAGGCCCCAGGGGCTATAAAAGAAACTTTGACCTTCCTTCAGACTGCCTAAAGGAATGTAGATAGTGAATTTGCTCTGGAGTAGTGTTATCACTATTGGAGAAGGCAATGGCACCCCACTCCAGTACTCTTGCCTGGAAACTCCCATGGACAGAGGAGCCTGGTAGGCTGCAGTCCATGAGGTCACTGAGAGTTGGACATGACTCAATGACTTCACTTTCACTTTTCACTTTCATGCATTGGAGAAGGAAATGGCAACCCACTCCAGTGTTCTTGCCTGGAGAATCCCAGGGATGGCAGAGCCTGGTGGGCTGCCGTCTATGGGGTTGCACAGAGGCAGACACGACTGAAGTGACTTAGCAGCAGCAGCAGTGGTATTAGTTTTCAGTCATATCTGACTCTTTGAAATCCCATGGACTGGAGCCCACCAGGCTCCTCTGAACATGGAATTCTCCAGGAAAGAATACTTGAGTGGGTTGCCATTTCCTTCTCCAGAGGATGTTCCCGGTCCAGGGATTGAACCTGGTTCTCCCACATTGCAGGCAGACTCTTTACTGACTGAGCCTGCAGGAAAGACCTAGGGGAAACTCTAGGCAGGGCCACAGAAACAATGGGACACAGAGTAGAAACTGATTTTCTTAGGGGAAACTCTAGGCGGGGCCTAAAAATCAGTTTCTACTCTGTGTCCCACTTTTTCTGTGTGGCTCAAGAGTATTTGTTTACAAAATATTTGCTTTTCCATCTCCATGTGACTTGCTTTCCTCCCCTTTGAAGTCTCAAACCAATACCCACAACATCCTCTTCTGTCTTTAGCTGAAGATGGCATTTAAGGTAATGGCTTTGACCATTTTGGCCAATTACTTAATTTTCCTGAGTCTCTCCCATGTATATATGGGTTTCTTAAACTTTTGTGTGATTTTTTTTCCCCCCTGTTAACATGTGCCATTTAATTCTTGGACCAATCAAAAAATCTAGAAGGGTAGAGAAAAATTTCTTCCTCTACAATAGACTGCAGAGACAAAAAAAATGAACTCTTACCCTTTTATATACTTGTTGACCCATTAACATGTATATATAAATGTTAACCCATTACACATATATCAGTTGTATCTATCAGAGGAAAAATAAAATTACTCATTCTCTTTCAAGCAAGGAGTTAAGTCTTAGAACTAAATCTCCACAGACAGGGAGAGAGGGTACCACTCTTGTTTATTTACTGTTCAAACAAATGGCTCCTTGCATGCTCAGTCACTTTAGTCATGTCCAATTCTTTTCAATCCTATGGACTGTAAGCTGCCAAGCTCCTCTGTCCATGGAATTCTCTCCAGGCAAGAATACTGGAGTGGGTTGCCATTCCCTTCTTCAGGGAATCTTCCTGATCCAGGGACTGAATCTGGGTCTCCGGAATTGCAGCCATATTCTTTGCCATCTGAGGTTCAGTTCAGTTGAGTCGCTCAGTCGTGGCCGACTCTTTGCAACCCCATGAATTGTAGGACGCCAGGCCTCCCTGTGCATCACCAACACCTGGAGTTCACTCAGACTCATGTCCATCGAGTCAGTGACGCCATCCAGCCATCTTATCCTCTGTCGTCCTCTCCTCCTGCTGCCCCCAATCCCTCCCAGCATCAGAGTCTTTTCCAATGAGTTGACTCTTCACATGAGTTGGCCAAAGTACTGGAGTTTCAGCTTTAGCATCATTCCTTCCAAAGAAATCCCAGGGCTGATCTCCTTCAGAATGGACTGGTGGGATCTCCTTGAAGTCCAAGGGACTCTCAAGAGTCTCCTCCAACACCACAGTTCAGAAGCATCAATTCTTCGGCACTCAGCTTTCTTCACAGTCCAACTCTGACATCCATACATGACCAATGGAAAAACCATAGCCTTGAGTACACAGACCTTTGTTGCCAAAGTAATGTCTCCGCTTTTGAATATAATAATTAGGTTGGTCATAACTTTCCTTCCAAGGAGTAAGTGTCTTTTAATTTCATGGCTGCAGTCACCATCTGCAGTGATTTTGGAGCCCCAAAAAATAAATTCTGACACTGTTTCCACTGTTTCCCCATCTATTTCCCATGAAGTGATGGGACCAGATGCCATGATCTTCATTTTCTGAATGTTGAGCTTTAAGCCAACTTTTTCACTCTCCTCTTTCACTTTCATCAAGAGGCTTTTTAGTTCCTCTTCACTTTCTGCCATAAGGGTGGTGTCATCTGCATATCTGAGGTTACTGATATTTCTTCCGGCAATCTTGATTCCAGCTTGTGTTTCTTCCAGCCCAGCATTTCTCATGATGTACTCTGCATATAAGTTAAATAAGCAGGGTGACAATATACACCCTTGACGTACTCCTTTTCCTATTTGGAACCAGTCTGTTGTTCCATGTCCAGTTCTAAGTGCTGCTTCCTGACCTGCATATAGGTTTCTCAAGAGGTAGGTCAGGTGGTCTGGTATTCCCATCTCTTTCAGAATTTTCCACTGTTTATTGTGATCCACACAGTCAAAGGCTTTGGCATAGTCAATAAAGCAGATAGATGTTTTTCTGGAATGCTCTTGCTTTTTCCATGATCCAGCGGATGTTGACAATTTGATCTCTGGTTTCTCTGCCTTTTCTAAAACCAGCTTGAACATCAGGAAGTTGACAGTTCACATATTGCTGAAGCCTGGCTTGGAGAATTTTGAGCATTATTTTACTAGCATGTGAGATGAGTGCAATTGTGAGGTAGTTTGAGCATTCTTTGTCATTGCCTTTCTTTGGGATTGGAATGAAAACTGACCTTTTCCAGTCCTGTGGCCATTGCTGAGTTTTCCATATCTGCTAGCATATTGAGAGCAGCTCTTTCACAGCATCATCTTTCACGATTTGAAATAGCTCAACTGGAATTCCATCACCTCCACTAGCTTTGTTTGTCGTGATGCTTTCTAAGGCCCACTTGACTTCACATTCCAGGATGTCTGGCTCTAGGTGAGTGTTTACACCATTGTGATTATCTTGGTCATGAAGACCTTTTTTGTACAGTTCTTCTGTGTATCCTTGAGGGAGCCCAAATATAGCTTTGGCTTTCCAATGAATGGAAGCTTAATCTAATCACCTTACAAACACCCATGGGTAATCTAAATAATCCCTGCCAGTGCTCAAGGGAAAGTAAACTTGCCCTAACCAATCTGCTTTTTTTGCCTAGGATAACATCCTTGTTCCTGTTTACTTCTGCCTATAAATGTTGCTCTTTTTATATAGCTCCTCAGATATCCTTTTTGTTCAGTTGAAGGCTGCATGATTTGAAATCATTTTTACTTAAACTCTAAAACTTTTAATATGCCTCAGTTCATCTTTTAACATAGGAAAGGAGCAGTGCCCCCATTAAAACTGGGACATAAGATCAGGGTTGGACATTTGAATCATAGGTGTCCTAGAAGAAGAAGACATAAAGAAAGGGCATGAGAAAATACTTGAGATAATAGTCGAAAACTTCCCCAAAGTGGGGAAGGAAATAGCCACCCAAGTCCAAGAACCCAGAGAGTCCCAAGCAGAATAAATGCTAGGCAAAACACCCCAAGATACATATTAATCAAACTAACGAAAGTTAAACACAAAGAGCTTATATTAAAAGCAGCAAGGGAAAACCAACAAATAACACACTAGGGAATCCCCAGAAAGATAACAGCTGATCTTTCAAAAGAAACTCTTCAGGCTAGAAGGGAATGGCAGGACATACTTAAAGTGATGAAAGAAAAACCTACAACCAATATTACTGTACCCAGCAAGTATCTCATTCAGATATGAAGGAAAAATAAAAAACTTTACAGACAAGCAAGAGCTGAGAGAATTCAGCACCACCAAATCAGCTCTTCAACAAATGCTAAAGGATCTTCTCTAGATAGGAAACACATAAAAGATTTATAAAAGCAAATCCAAAACAACAAAAATATATGGTAACAGGATCATACTTATCAATAATTACCTTAAATGTAAATGAGTTAAGTGCTCCAACCAAAAGACAAAGACTGGCCAAATGGATACAAAAACAAGACCCCTATATATGCTGTCTATAAGAGACCTACTTCAAACCTAGGGACACAGACAGACTGAAAGTGAAGGGCTGGAAAAGATACTTCATGCAAGTGGAGACCAAAAGAAAGCAGGAGTTGCAATACTCATATCAGATAAAATAGACTTTGAAATAAAGACCGTGACAAGAGACAAAGAAGGACACTACATAATGATCAAAGGATCAATCTAAGAAGATATAATAATTATAAATGCACCCAACATAGGGGCACCTCAATACGTAAGGCAAATGCTAATAAGTATGAAAAGGGAAATTAACAGTAATACAATAAGAGTGGGGGACTTCAATATGCCACTCACACCTATGGATAGGTCAACCAAACAAAATTAGCAAGGAGACACAAGCTTTAAATGATACAATGGACCAGTTAGACCTAATTGATATGTACAGGGCTGCTGCTGCTGCCGCCAAGTTGCTTCAGTCGTGTCCGACTCTGTGCGACCCCATAGACAGCAGCCCACCAGGCTCCACTGTCCCTGGGATTCTCCAGGCAAGAACACTGGAGTGGGTTGCCATTTCCTTCTCCAATGTAGGAAAGTGAAAAGTGAAAGTGAAGTGGCTCAGTCACGTCCAACTCTTGGCGACCCCACCGACTGCAGCCTACCAGGATCCTTCGTCCATGGGATTTTCCAGGCAAGAGTACTGGAGTGGGTTGCCATTGCATTCCACCCAAAAACAATGGATTTCACCTTTTTCTCAAGTGCACATGGAAGCTTCTCCAGGACAGATCACATCCTGGGTCATAAATCTAGCATTGGTAAATAAAAAAAAAAAACTGAAATAATTTCAATCTTTTCTGATCACAGTGCAGTAAGATTAGATGTCAACTACAGGAAAAAAACTATAAAAAACACAAACATATAGAAGCTAAACAACAAGCTTCTGAATAACCAACAGATCATGAAAGAAAGCAAAAAGAAAATCAAAATATGCATAGAAAGAAATGAAAATGAAAAGACAACCCCAAATCTATGGGATTCAGTAAAAGCAGTGCTAAGAGGGAGTTTCATAGCAATACAAGCCTATCTCAAGAAACAAAAATCAAATAAACAATTTAAACTTTATATCTAAAGCAAGTAGAAAGAAGAATGAAAGAACCCTAAAGTTAGTAGAAGCAAAGAAATCATAAAAATCAAAGCAGAAATAAAAAGAAATGAAGGAGACTATGGCAAAGATCAACAAAACTAAAAGCTGGTTCTTTGAGAAGATAAATAAAATAGACAAACTGTTAGCCAGAATCATCAAGAAAGGGAGAAGAATCAAATCAACAAAATTAGGAATGAAAATGGAGAAATCACAACAGAGAACACAAATACAAAAGATCATAAGAGATGACTATGAGCAATTATATGCCAATAAAATTGGACAACTTGGAAGAAATGGACAAATTTCTTAGGAAAGTATAACTTGCCAAAACTGAATCAGGAAGAAATCGAAAATCTTTACAGATCCATCACAGGTGTGGAAATTGAAACTGTAATAAAAAATCTTCCAACATACAAAAGCCCAGGACCAGATGGCTTCATGGGTGAATTCTACCAAAAAATTTAGAGAAGAGCTAACACCTATCCTACTCAAACTCTTCCAGAAAATTGCAGAGGAAGGTAAACTCCCAAACTCATTCCATGAGGCCACTATCACTCTAATACCAAAACCACACCAAGATGCCATCAAAAAAGCAAACTACAGGCGACTATCACTGATGAAGATAAATGCAAAAATCCTCAACAAAATTTTAGTGAATAGAATCTAACATATTACAAAAATCATACATCATGACCAAGTGGGCTTTATTCCAGGGATGCAAGGATTCTTCAATATTCACAAATCAATCAATGTGATACACCATATTAACAAATTGAAAGATAAAAAACATATGATTATCTCAATAGATGCAGAGAAAGCCTTTGACAAAATTCAACACCCATTTATGATAAGAACTCTCCAGAAAGCAGGCCTAGAAGCAACGTACCTCAACATGACAAAAGCAATATAAGACAAATCCACAGTGACCATTACCCTCAATGGCAAAAAATTAAAAGCGTTTCCTCTAAAATCAGGAACAAGACAAGGGTGCACACACTCACCACTACTATTTAACATAATTTTGGAGGTCCTAGCCACAGCAATCAGAGAAGAAAAAGAAAAGGAATCCAGTTTGGGAAAGAAGTAAAATTTTCACTGTTTGCAGATTCAATAATCCTCTACATAGAAAACCCTAAAGATACCACCAGAGAGCTACTAGACCTAATCAATGAATATAGTAACGTTGCAGGACATAAAATTAATACACAGAAATCCCTTGCATTCCTATACACAAACAGTGAAAAAACAAAGAAATTAAGGAAACAATCCCATTCATATTGAAACTAAAAGAATAAAACACTTAGGAATAAATTTACCAAAGAAACAAAAGACATATATATAGAAAAGTATAAAGCACTGATGAAAGAAATAAAAGATGACACAAATAGATGGAGAAATATACCATGTTTGTGGATTGGAAGAATCAGTATGGTGAAAATGAGTGTATTACCCAAACAATCTGTAGATTCAATGTAATGCCTATCAAACTACCAATGGTATTTTCACAGAACTAGAACAAATAACCTCACCATTTGTATGGAAATGCAAAAACCTCAAATAGCCAAAGCAATCTTGAGAAAAAAGAATGGAACTGGAGCAATCAACCTTCCTGACTTCAGACTATACTACAAAGCTATAGTCATCAAGACAGTGTGGTACTGGCACAAAAGAATATAGATCAACGGAACAAAATAGAAAGCCCAGAGATAAATCCATACACCTATGGACACCTTACTTTTGACAAAGGAGGCAAAAATATACAATGGAGAAAAGACAAACTCTTTAACAAGTGGTGCTGGGAAAATTGGCCAACCACCTATAAAAGAAGGAAACTAGAATACTTTCTAACACCATACACAAAAGTAAACTCAAAATGGATTAAAGATCTAAATGTTAAGACCAGAAACTATGAAACTCTTAAAGGCAAACATAGGCAGAACAATCTCTGACATAAATCACAGCAAGATTCTCTATAACCTACCTGCCAGAGTAATGGAAATAAAAGCAAAAATAAATGGGACCTAATTAAACTTAAAAGCTTTTGTACTATGAAGGAAACAATAATCAATGTGAAAAGGCAGACTTCAGAATGGGAGAAAATAGCAAATGAGACAGCTGACAAAGAATTAATTTCCAAAATATACAAGCAGCTCATGCAGCTCAATTCCAGAATAATGAACAACTCAATAAAAAAGGTGGGCCAAAGAAGAGACATTTCCCCAAAGAAGACATACAGATGGCTAATAAACACATGAATACATGAAAAGATGCTCAACGTCACTCACTATTCAGTTCAGTTCAGTCACTCAGTTGTGTCTGACTCTTTGCGACCCCATGAATCGCAGCATGCTGGGCCTCCCTGTCCATCACCAACTCCCGGAGTTCACTCAGACTGACGTCCATCGAGTCAGTGATGCCATCCAGCCATCTCATCCTCTGTCGTCCCCTTCTCCTCCTGCCCCCAATCCCTCCCAGCATCAGAGTCTTTTCCAATGAGTCAACTCTTCACATGAGTTGGCCAAAGTACTGGAGTTTCAGCTTTAGCATCATTCCTTCCAAAGAAATCCCAGGGCTGATCTCCTTCAGAATGGACTGGTTGGATCTCCTTGCAGTCCAAGGGACTCTCAAGAGTCTTCTCCGACACCACAGTTCAAAAGCATCAATTTTTTGGTGCTCAGCTTTCTTCCCAGTCCAACTCTCCCATCCATACATGACCACTGGAAAAACCATAGCCTTGACTAGATGGACCTTTGTTGGCAAAGTAATGTCTCTGCTCTTCAACATGCTATCTAGGTTGGTCATAGCTTTTCTTCCAAGGAGTAAGCGTCTTTTAATTTCATGGCTGTAGTCACCATCTGCAGTGATTTTGGAGCCCAAAAAAATAAAGTCTGACACTGTTTCCACTGTTTCCCCATCTATTTCCCATGAAGTGATGGGACCAGATGCCATGATCTTCATTTTCTGAATGTTGAGCTTTAAGCCAACTTTTTCACTCTTCTCTTTCACTTTCATCAAGAGGCTTTTTAGTTCCTCTTCACTTTCTGCCATAAGGGTGGTGTCATCTGCATATCTGAGGTTATTGATATTGCTCCCAGCAATCTTGATTCCAGCTTGTGCTTCTTCCAGACCACCGTTTCTCATGATGTACTCTACGTATAAGTTAAATAAGCAGGGTGACAATATACAGCCTTGACGTACTCCTTTTCCTACTTGGAACCAGTCTGTTGTTCCATGTCCAGTTCTAACTGTTGCTTCCTGACCAGCATACAAATTTCTCAAGAGGTAGGTCAGCTGGTCTGGTATTCCCATCTCTTTCAGAATTTTCCACAGTTTATGGTGATCCACACAGTCAATGCTTTGGCATAGTCAATAAGGCAGAAATAGATGTTTTTCTGGAACTCTCTTGCTTTTTCCATGATCCAGCGGATGTTGACAATTTGATCTCTGGTTCCTCTGCCTTTTCTAAAACCAGCTTGAACATCTGGAAGTTCACGGTTCACGTATTGCTGAAGCCTGGCTTGGAGAATTTTGAGCATTACTTTACTATCGTGTGAGATGAGTGTAATTGTGTGGTAGTTTGAGCATTCTTTGGCATTGCCTTTCTTTGGGATTGGAATGAAAACTGAGCTCTTCCAGTCCTGTGGCCACTGCTGAGTTTTCCAAATTTGCTGGCATATTGCAACAAAAACAAGACCAGGAGCTGACTGTGGCTCAGATCATGAACTCCTTAATGCCAAATTCAGACTTAAATTGAAGAAAGTAGGGAAAACCACTCAGGTATGACCTCAATCAAATCCCTTATGATAATACAGTGGAAGTGAGAAATAGATTTAAGGGCCTAGATCTGATAGATAGAGTTCCTGATGAACTATGGACTGAGGTTTGTGACACTGTATAGGAGACAGGGATCAAGACCATCCCCATGGAATAGAAATGCAAAAAAGCAAAATGGCTGTCTGGGGAGGCCTTACAAATAGCTGTGAAAAGAAGGGAAGCAAAAAGCAAAGGAGAAAAGGAAAGATATAAGCATCTGAATGTACAGTTCCAAAGAATAGCAAGGAGATAAGAAAGCCTTCCTCAGCAATCAATGCAAAGAAATAGAGGAAAACAACAGAATGGGAAAGACTAGAGATCTCTTCAAGAAAATTGGAGACACCAAGGGAACATTTCATGCAAAGATGGGCTCGATAAAGGACAGAAATGGTATACCTAGCAGAAGCAGAAGATATTAAGAAGAGGTGGCAAGAATACACAGAAGAACTGTACAGAAAAGATCTTCACGACCAAGATAATCACGATGGTGTGATCACTCACGTAGAGCCACACATCCTGGAATGTGAAGTCAAGTGGGCCTTAGAAAGCATCACTATGAACAAAGCTAGTGGAGGTGATGGAATTCCAGTTGAGCTATTTCAAATCCTGAAAGATGATGCTATGAAAATGATGCACTCACTATTAGAGAAATGCAAATCAAAACCACAACGAGGTATCATCTCACACCGTTCAGAATGGCTGCCATCAAAAAGTCTACAAACAATTGCTTGAGAGGGTGTGGAGAAAAGGAAACCCTCTTACACTGTTAGTGAGAATGCAAACTGGCATAGCCACTATGGGGAAACATTGTGGAGATTCCTTAAAAAACTGGAAATAGAACTGCCTTATGACCCAGCAATCCCACTTCTGGGTATACACACTGAGGAAACCAGAATTGAAACAGACACATGTACCCCAATGCTCATTTAGCACTTTTTGCAACAGTTAGGATATGGAAGCAATGTAGGTGTCCACTAGCAGTTGAATGGATAAGGAAGTTGTGGTACATATACACAATGGGATATTACTCAGCTATAAAATAGAACACATTTGAGTCAGTTCTAAAGAGGTGGATGAAACTGGAGCCTATTATACACAGTGAAGTAAGTCAAAAAGAAATAACAGTACAGTATATTAACACATATATATGGAATTTAGAAAGATGTAATGGTGATCCTATATGCAAGGCAGCAAAAGAGACAAAGATGTAAAGAACAGACTTTTAGACTATGTGGGAGAAGGCAGGAGTGGGATGATTTGAGAGAATGGCATTGAAACATGTATATTACCATATGTAAAATAGATAACCAGTGCAAGTTCAATGCATGAAGAAGGGCACTCACAGCTGGTGCTCTGGGACAGTCTGGAGGGATGGGGTGGGGAGGGAGGTTGGCAGGGAATGTTCAGGATGGGGGGACACATGCACCCATGGGTGATTCATGTCAGTGTATGGCAAAACCCACCACAATATTGTAAAGAAATTATACTCCAATTAACATAAATTAATAAAAAATAAAAGTCATTCATATCTTTAAAAAAAGATCAGGGTTGGAGTAGTAAGAGGGATTTCATGCTGGATTTGACAGATCTGGGCTAGAGCTGCTTAAATACTGCTGGTTTGTGTGATGTCAAGAATCTAGGGCAGGGCTCAGCCTGAAGATGGTTTGGGTCACAGAGCCTAAGTTACAGTAAAGAAAGAGCAATTTGGGCCTAGAAACAAGAATGGTTCAAGTTACAAGGAGACAGATTTATGTACAAAGGCCTTATTGTTTTTTTAATATATTTCAATTTATATTGAAATTTTTTCTTTTTACCCAAGTTAGTTAAGTCGCTAAGTTGTGTCCGATTCTTTCGACCCCATGGACTGTAGCCTGCCAGGTTCCTCTGTCCATGGGATTATCCAGGCAAGAATACTGGAGTGGGTTGCCATTTCCTTCTCCAGGTTAGGAAAATATATCACAAGAAAAAGTAAATATTGAATTTAACAAAAACAACACTTTTGAAAGAAAAACACAGCACCACCCCCTAGTGCCTCTGGAAATAATATTGTAAATGGTCATTTCTGTGTCAGTTTACCATACTACAGGAACAAAGTTGTTAAAGGATAGTTATTCTCAACTGAGCCACTTATCTGCACTATAGTAAAGTACTTAAAATCATTCCTAAGATCAAGCCTTAAAACCATTTCAAGTGGTTTTAAATGTTTTATAGCCATTTCTTTTTCTTTTTATAGCCACTTCTGTAAGAGGTGCTTTTCTTTCCCCAAATGTTCAAAGCTTAATTAGATGGTTGACAATACTTCCCCTCCACCATTGGATCTTCTGTTCAAAATAATATTAGTACTGGTAACATGGTTTATATCTTGTGTAATCTAGGAAATGTAGTCCAAGAAATGAGGTTTGTAAAAGGCAGACACTGTTTTCATGGTGGAAAGGGTACAGGGCACATACTATGACTTACTTCCCCTAGTAATATGAATGAAGTGCTCAGAGTTCCTTGATCTTCAGTAAACTGGGGTAAAGAGTAAGCATTATAATGGTGAGAAGGGTGTATACTTACAGGTGGATTACCCTGTTGAGTTGAGACAGGTCCTGGTGGAAGATTTTTCATACAAGGTGGCATCTGAGCAATAAGATGTCTATGCAGAAGGTGGTAGAATAGAAGTCACCGGCATATCTGAAACTTGCCTATGAATCAAGTGAAAAGTACCTGTGGCCTGGGAATGATGTGGCCTTAGATGACATACTGATGGCAGAGGAGGTAGTGTGGTATAGAATATCACTGTGATGGCACAGTGTGATGAGAGTTCAATACCACTGGTTGACTCTGTTGTTCAGGATGATGGTGAGCAGTTGCAGAGACAGGAGGTAGTGTTTCTCAGGTACCTGAATTTGTATCAATCTGAATAGGAACAGTTATTAAATCACTTTGTTTTCTTGTTGGGACAAAAAGACTTTTTGAGTCCGTTTCTTCACTCATGAAAGATGTAGAGATGAAGCCACGGACAATTAATTCTGCTGTAGGAGCATGAACATCTTGTGGCTGATTATGTGGCTTGGGCAACTCCTTTGCAAAGAAGGTGGTCGTATCATAAAGTATTGCTTTGGTATAATATCATTCATATGATGTTTATCTGGCAGCTTTTTAAGATAATCATAGATTTTAGTTGGTGGTGGGACAAAATGCTGAATGAACATTTTCAAGTTAAGTATGGGGAAGAGAGTTTCCAGCTCTCATGTGGCGGAAGTTGATATGAGCCTCTAAGTCTCTCTGAGACAAATAGGATCTCTTGCATCCTTGAACAGCGCTACACACAAAGAGAGAACCTTGACTATGCTTCTGAATTTGCTGCACAGAATTACCACAGGCTGGGCACATCATATCCCCTTCTTTTCCATGTAAAATAGCACAAGCGTAGCAAAAAGCATGCTTGCACGGAATCATCCGCCCGTAGATTCTAATCGGTAATTTGCATTTGTCACAGAAATGTATTATGGTTTCATCCTTTTTACCTAAAATATTCATTTTAAAGTCCCCAAAAGGATTTTCAACAGATTCTCGCTCATTTTGAAAAGCTTCGCCCCCAGTGGAATCATACTGGTTCTCATCGAAGGAAAGATAGCGTCCTTCTGCGTTCTTCATGACTTCGCTCACAAAGCACAAGAGGAGCAGAAGTCAACCTTATTGGCCCAGGGAGCGCATGCGCTGTACTTTCCTGAACGCAGGACTTAAAAGTACATCCAGGTCACCCTATTTTTGACCGTTTGTTACCTACTCCTGTTCCACTGAGGAAGTCAGGCAGAAGGAGAGAATGAATATTTGAAGTGTTTCAGTTCTGAGGTTGCTTAGGAGACCAACTCCAGTACTCTTGCCTGGAAACTACTATGGACGGAGGAGCCTAGTGGGCTGCAGTCCATGGCGTCGCGAAGAGTTTAGACATGACTGAGCGACTTGACTTTCACTTTTCATCTTCATGCATTGGAGAAGGAAATGGCAACCCACTCCAGTGTTCTTGCCTGGAGAATCCCAGGGAAGGGGGAGCCTGGTGGGCTGCTGTCTGTGGGGTCGCACAGAGTCGGACACGACTGACATGACTCAGCAGCAGCAGCAGGCTTCTCTTGTTATGCTTCGGGGGAGGGGTGTGGAGTGGTGCAGGGGAACCAGCCTTTAATTGGAAAAAGAGACTAATCTGGAATGGGGAAAAAGGAAAGCGTGCATGTATATGACGGCAGGCGCAAGCGCAGTGGTACCTGAAGGTAGACGCCTAGATGCTGTAGATTTAGCATCTCAAACTTTTCTGACAGTGTAACCCATGATGGGAGTGAAGGGTAAACTTACAACTGTGAGAGTAAGAGGGGCAGAGTTCTAAGTACTTTCGAAAGTAAGATATTTCTTTGAATAGTTGTACTTTAAAATTATAAGAATACTATATGAATATAGATTTCTTTTTAAGAATGTTTGTTTTAATAAAAATACTGCTTTTGATTACTTAATTAAGTCACTTGAATCTTTCCCTGCCCCTAAAGTCTTTGAGTAATAGTGAAGTCCCAAGAATTTGTTCCAGGAAATGTGCCAAGTCTTGTCACACACTGCTGAATCTCCCCACACTACTGGTACACTAGTTTGTGATGCACAATATAGAGTGGTTCCTTTACTGAATACAAGGTCATCCAGTAGGACTTGGAAATACTTTTTATACAGAATACTTTATAATGGTGTTTGTATATAAGAGCATTTATTTATACATGAAAGTTCAAAGTTAAAAGCGCTGATAAATTAGGGACGTGATTCGTAACATTATAAAATGCCTTCCCAATATGCCTCAATTTCTCATTTTGTTTCTTTAAATATTATATTCTATTGGTATATTTGTATGTTTAAAATCAGTAGTGATGACTACTCGAAGATGGATACGAAACATGTTAGAAATGATCATATTTGTTTGTGGAAAGATACAGCTGGTTATACGGAAATGTCATTTGTACCCTCCTTTTGGGAACCTAGTCTGCTGTAAAGTGAGGGTCACCCTTCTGTGAGAGCTTCATTTCATACTGTACAGAATAAGTGTTTTCATTCTTATTTACAAAACAACTTTGCAAAGGGAGTGATGAACTAACATGACCAAATATGCCAAATTGCTACCTAGGCTTTTGATTTCTTTGGCCTTCTGCCAAATAGCTAATATATAAGCAAATATATGTGTACAAGGGGACCTTGTGACTCAGTGCACACCCTTCTTTTTGCAAATTACCTGAAGCGGTTTTCAAACCTTTTTCTAAATTCAGAAGGCTGCAGCTGCTCTGAGTGAAGTCGGAGTTGGGGAGTCCCAAGTCTTTCCTCCTTAACACTCCTGCACCTGTGGCATCCTTTTGCCCTCTCCTGTAGTCATCTTTTAGGCAGTTCAATGAAGCACAGTTTGACTACCACTTCTCAAATACATATTTTCTCAACTGATGTATAAAATGTTTATAACCATGTCATATATCCAAGAGAATAATAGACGAGCACCATATATCTACCAGCTAGCTTAAGAAATAGAGCATTATCAGTGCACCTGAAAACTGCTGTACCCTCATGATAGGAAGGAACTGTACCAAATTGTGTGTTCACTGTCCTCTTGTTCTTTTCAGTTTTAAAAATCACGTACATATGTATGTGTGTGTATATATATATATTTATAAAAATATTGTTTATATTTGCATGTTTTTCACTTCATAGGGATTGAATAATACTGTGACTTTATTCCATTAACAGTATATTTCTGAGATACTTTTATGTCATTGCATGTATTGTATTCATTTTCAGTATTCCAGTGCATGCATATTTTATAATTTAAATTTTTCTTATTGATGAATAAGTGGTTTGTTCTCAGGTTTTGGCATTATAAATGCTGCTGTGAAACATTTTTCTTCTTTATTTACATTTATTTTTAATTAGAGGATAATTGCTTTGCAATATTGTGTTGGTTTCTGACGTATATCAACATGAGGCAGCCATAGGTATACCTATGTCTCCTTCCTCTTGAGTCTCCCTCCCTGAAACATTCTTGTAGATGTTTCTTATACATGTTCAGGAATTTTTCTAGGGTATGTGTATAGCAGAGGAAGTTACTTGATGATAGAGAATAAGCATATTCAGCTTTTCCAAAGAGTTCATATCAATGTATCAGCAGAGTGTAAAAGTTTTGTTACTCCTCATCTTCACCAACATTTATTAACAGACTTTTAATTTATTATAAATTTTGTTGTAAAATTCATATCATTATGTTTTTATTTTGTGTTTCTCTGCTTAAAATTGGTTTGCAGCTTTTCTTGTCCCCCTCCCTCCCCACAGCTAAAGACTTTTACTGGGAAAAGGAAGTTGACTAAAAAGTGGGCTCCAACATCCTCACTGCCTGACACAGCCAGAGCCTCCTCCACAAAGTCCAGGAAAGAAGGGACCACCCTCAGTAGGCTCAGATGTAGAGGTCAAATTCAGTCTGTTTGGATTTCTAGAACTGTTGACCAGGAAGATCCAGCTTCCAGCAATAAACCCCATCCTGAAGGTAGCCTTCATGAGGGGAACTGGGCTGCCTAGCCCCCTTGTTGCCCCCTTTGCCTTCCCCCCAAGTTCCCAGATACCTCAGTGCCCAGCCACTGTCTCTCTTGGCAGCATAAGCTCCAGAGTGCCCTCCAGGAGGGCGTGAGTGCTCACTGGAGTCTGGCCAAGCTGTCGTCACCCTCTGAGTCTGACAGACGCTGCTGATCAGATGGCTGCTCTCTGATTTTCACCCAATCAATGTTGTCCGGTCAACTGTCTCAGATCTGAGCATCCCAGTTCAGGAAATAGTTACCATCAGCCTCAAAGTGACCTTCCTCTATCTCCTCCTGCAGCTTGAAGAGTATGATCCGCACACCCCCATCACTGGAGAGTGTGGCTGCTTCCTGACCTCCCACATCCTCTGAGGCCAACACGTCATATTTGCTGGACCCTTCATCATCATTCTTCTCCTTCTCATCACTGTCCAAAGAGTGTTTGCCTTCGAAGCGGCTCCCAGGGCCTCCTACCCCAGCCACAGGGTCCACTAATTTTTTCTTTGGGACACTGATATCATCCTCATCTCTCACACCTTGGAAGGTAACTTTCCTCTTTGGCATGACTGGACAGAAGGACTGTCCCCAAACTAAGGATCTGGAAAAGGTGAGGGAAGAGAGAGAGAGAGGTTTTCTCTAGGGCTGCATCCAGGCCACCTACCCACCACCTGCTTTTTATGTTTTATAAGTGAAAGAAAGGGAAAATTGCTCAGTCATGTCTGACTGTTTGCAACTCCATGGACTGTACAGTCCATAGAATTCTCCAGGCCAAAATACTGGAGTGAATAGCCTTTCCCTTCTCCAGGAGATCTTCCCAACCCAGGGATCGAACCCAAGTCTCCTGTATTGCAGGCAGATTCTTTAGCTGCTGAGCCACAAGGGAAGCCCATGTATTATAGGCCACTTAGAATTCTTCTTTGGTCAAAAACCTGTTCATATCATTGGACCATTTTTCTATTGCACAATTTGTGTTTTCCCTTACAGGGATTGTTTATGTCTTTCTGATACTAATTCTTTGCCAGTTACATGACTTAATAATTTTGTCTCCTCTAAATTTATAAGTTGCCTTTTAATTACTTTGTGGTGTCTTGTGATACACAAGTTCTCAATTTCGATGCTTCAGACTTATCAGTTTTTTCTTTATGTTAGGCATGTTACTGATATATTTAGAATGTTTTCTCTAACCTGAGATCCTAAAAAATATTTTCCCTTAAAATTTTTTTTAAACTTTCACCTTTCAAATGAAGTCTTCTTTAATTGATCTGCAACTGATTTTGTATGGTGTGATGTAGGGATTCAATTTTATTTTTTCATCCATATAAATAGTTAGCCCAGAACCATTTATAAAATAGCCCATTATTTTCCTTCTGATCTTTAGTGGCTAACTCTGTCATATATCTGGTTTTCATATATGCAAAGTTTTATGTTCCTGGATTCTCCATTCCATTGGTCTATTTTCTTATCTCATCCTAATTACTGTCACTTTATAAGCTTTTAAGATTTTGGAGAGGGGAGCAAATCTCCTCAGCTTTTCAGGATCATTTTGTCTATTCTTGGCCATTTGCTCTGTGAAGATATTTTAGATTGGTTGGATATTGGAGAGAGGGATGAAGGAGTTATTAAGGAAAAGAAAGGGAGAGAAGGTTTACAAATAAGCATTTGCTCATGCTACAGTTATTCTAAAGTTATTCTACAAGTCAACTCTGCTTTTGAAGTCAGATATTTTCAAAGATCAGAAAATCTGCCTGCCTATATTTATTGGCACCACTGTAAATACTCTGAGATGCACAGGGATAATGTCGTTTTTATTTCTTCTAAGATTTATTTCTTTGGTATCTCACTGTTTCATGGGATGCATTGTGATAAACATGGCCTCTGCTGTCAGGCATACTTCTGTTTAAATTCCTGCTCTGCTCCTTACTACCTATGTGACCTTAGGAATAATACTTAATCATTCTGAGACTTACTGTCTTTTTGGTCTGTGAGTGGTGGTGGTAGAGATTATGATGATGATAATAATAAAATAACTATTATTAACTTACTATGTTAGTTTTATATTGTTGCTATAACAAATTACCAAAAACTTAGTGCCTCAAAACAACACAAATTTAATATCTTACGGTTTTGTAGGTCAGAAGTCTGACAAGGCTCTTCCTGGACTAAAGTTTTCCGAAGGATTCCTTTCTGGAAGCTTTGGGGGGATTCCATTTCCTGCTTACTCAGATTATTGGTAGAATTCAGCTCCTTTCAGTTCCTTGTTGGCTGTCAGCTGACAGACAATCCCAGCTTGTGGAGGTCACCTGCATTTCTTGGCTTGCAGCCTGCTTCCTGCATCTTCAGAGCCAACAGTGGTGGATGTGAGTCCTTACCTTTCGAATCTTTCTTGCCTCTTTTTCCATCACAGAGATACAAAAGAGGAGCACAGGAAAAAGACCATGTAATTATGGAGGCAGAGAGTGGAGTGATGCTGCCAAGAAAAGCCAAGAATTGCAGGCCACCACCAGACACTAGGAAGAGGAAAGGAAAGGTTCTTCCCTAGAGCTTTCAGAAAGAGTATGGTCCTGCTAACACCTTGATTTTGCACATCTAGCCTCTAGAACTGTGAGAGTATACATTTCTTTTGTTGTGAGCCACCTAGTTTGTGGAATTTTGTTATGGTGGCCCAGGAAACTAATATAACCACTTACCATGCTTTCTCAAATTTGTTTTTCTTTAAAGTAGCATATGAAAAATGCTCTTGTTAATTTCCAGTGTATAAGACACCTACATTCAAACATATGTCCTAAGGTACAGGCAGTACCCTAAGAAAGATTTGTTTGGCATAGCCCCTAATAGTAGAATGAAGATCAATGAGTTAAAGTTCTAAGGAAACTGATTTTTAGTTCAATATGTAAAATAGTTTTCTAACAATTAGAATAGTACATGGCCGTAAGAGCTACTCACATCGTCACACC
This sequence comes from Capricornis sumatraensis, assembly GCF_032405125.1. NCBI lineage: Eukaryota > Metazoa > Chordata > Mammalia > Artiodactyla > Bovidae > Capricornis > Capricornis sumatraensis. The sequence goes on along the minus strand of NC_091092.1, from coordinate 37,179,322 downwards.
CCAAACTTTTGGTTGAGGTCTTGGAACTAGTTTTTCACGAATGTTTTGGATAAAAAAATTAATTTTAAATGGAATTAGATGAGAATAGAAGGATTGGGAGTTTGAGATTAGCAGATGCAAACTATCACATAGGATGGAAAACAATAAGGTCTTACTGTATAGCACAGGGAACTATGTTCAATATCCTGTGATAAACTATATTGGAAGAAAATATAAAAAAGAATCTTTATGTATAACTGAGTCACTTTCCTATACAGCTGTACTTCCATAAAATTTTTAAAAATAAAGAGAATTAGGTATTCTCATGGTAAACAAATTTTTTTTCCATTTTAACATAAAAATCTGAACTATTGCTTGCTTACATAGATGTATATAAGAAAAATGCAGAATGCTCTTAAAATGCAGAATGCTCTTAACAACATTTTTTGTGTGTAGTACAAACAGTTGGTTGATCTGGAACAGAACTCAGTTAAGGCTATATCCTGATCAATTGGTAGAATTTTTTTTTAAAGCAGTAAGTCATCCCTTTATTGAGTGTTCCCTGTGTGGTAGAAGAGCTATAGATAATGTCATCACTGCTCTAGCTGATTTTATACTCTGGCTGAGTTGTGTAGTAGACATTTGCTGGGTGCCTTTACAGGATACATTCTTTTCCTAACAATACTCAAATTTTCCTTGTTATATCCACCCCTATCCTTCATAGACTATGTGTTTCAGGTTACCTAATCAGGGTGAGTTTTACTTCTCTTGTTTGGAATGCTGCTAAGATGTCTGTGTCCCTCTGGAGATTAATAAGAAATATATAGTCTTAATCATGGCTGGCAACTATATGATTGCCAAGAGAAGAACCAGTTTTTGGATAAAGCTGACACTGAGGATGTCAGAGCAGAAAGATGTAAGGAAATTGAGTCCTTGAAACATCATTGAAGTATTGGGTCAACCAATATCTGGATGATCCAATTAAGTGAGAAAATAAATCCAGTTTTTGTTTAAGCCAGTTTGCATTGGGTTTTCTGTTTATTCCAGCATAAAATCTCATCTAATATGTTCGTAAATCAATTGAAGAACAATAAATGACAATATATAAAATACATAGTCCAGTGCTAGATATACTAAACCACTAGCAGCATCAGCACCATTCCAGGGAACTTGATAGAAATGCAAATTTTCAGGCCTCAAACTTTCTGACTCAAACTCTGCAGGTGAGGCTCAGGAATCTTAGTTTTAACAAGCCCTACAGGGGATTCTGAGGTATGCTAGGGTTTGAAAACCACTACCCCAGAAGTTTGGGAAAGGAAGACTTCACGGAGAGGGTGAGACAGGCTAAATATAGCAGCAAGATAGACTTTAGAAAAGAAGACGTGTGAACCAAAATGAATAAAGGCACAGAGGTAGGAATGAACGTTATTTATTGAGCATTATCTGGCTAATTGTGACTTTAATAAAATAGTGAAGGGTTAAAATTGCCTGGGAAGTAGGGTAGTAGAGAGTTAGTGGCTGACAGTGTTTTTATTTTTTGTCCTGTTACTCTCATTTTATCTGAACTCATGAAAAATTCCTGAGCAATGAAATGTTGCTACTCTCCATTGCAGGCAATATATGTTGAGATCAATCTGACTGGACTATAGCCATAAAAATTAAGAGCATCATGTCACAACATGAGGATGGTCTAGTCCTACTTGTATTGGTGTCAGGTAGATAGAGGAGCCTCCTTCCTGTATTTCAAAATTTTGTTTGAAGGGAGTTACTTTTATCTTGTCAAAATCTGACACAAACAGGGTGACACCAGCAGTAAGAATTTAATCTGCCTTGGCTTTATGAGATTTTGGGTATAATTCTTTGTCTTCTTCCTCCTTCCTTGCCATGTATGGTGGGAGAAGTTTCCACCTTAAACACTGATGTCCTGTCCAAGGTTGTCCACCACCTGCCCATACTGCAGGCTCTGTTTGATAATGTGTGCTCGGATGGAACTGTTTACATTTCACCTTTTCCCTAAAGTACTGTGTGCCATGCATAATGACGCAGCCTGTGGAATTATGGAATGGCAGCTCATTTCAGCTCAGAGGGAGTGCTAGAAAATGAGAGAGAAGCATTTTATAGGCTGAAATGCTAACTGCTACAGTAAACCAAACTCTAGATCTTAAAGTCTAAGTCTTTCCCAGACTTGTCTAGACCTAAGTTTATGGTGGTAGTGGTGTGTGTGTGTGTAAGTGACGGGGGTGTTGAAGGAGGAGAAGGAAGGGTTTTAACCTAATGATGCAAACACTCTTCTTTATTGACAACTAGCTTGCTGCTGCTGCTGCTGCTGCTAAGTTGCTTCAGTCGTGTCCGACTCTGTGCGACCCCAGAGATGGCAGCCTACCAGGCTCTTCTGTCCCTGGGATTCTCCAGGCAAGAACACTGGAGTGGGTTGCCATTTCCTTCTCCAATGCATGAGCGTGAAAAGTCAAAGTGAAGTTGCTCAGTCATGTCTGGCTTCGTGATCCCATGTACTGCAGCCCACCGGCTCCTCCATCCATGGGATTTTCCAAGCAAGAACACTGGAGTGGGGTGCCATTGCCTTCTCTGAGCTTTCTGCTAAGGATTGCCAGAATAGTGAAGAAACATTTCTAAAGCAAAAGCACTGCTTAGTGTATTTAGGCATTGTTTAATTAGTCCTGCTAATGGGGCTTTATTTTAGAGAGGATTTAATGGTCTCGATATTGAGTGACCTTGGTATGGCAAAGACAGGTGTGTGTCCTGTTTATAAAATGCAAATAATGGAAGTGGCTTTGGAGTTGAGCCAAAAAACCATCAGCACCAAGCTAAGGTTACTTTACATCTGCTCACTTTGCAGGTCAGATTGAAGGATGCCTGAGACGAGCAATAAATCCTTCCCCTCTGCCACTATCGCAGGACAAGTCAGCCAGTCAATCACTTATTTTTTGTTCAGATAGACCGACTCATCGTTTCCCTTGCTTTGGGGGGTGGGGCGTCTAAAGTTTAATTTTTTTTCCTTTTCTAGGGGATAAGGGAGTGATTGTGGGAAGAAAATGGTCAAATTATGGGCCACTAGTGAATTGTAGGGCTAGATAAGTCATTTCGACCTCACACTTTGCTTGGAGAAGCACCTTGAAGCTATGCTATCTTGTTCCCTGGTGGGACAATTTCTGCAGGCAGAATGGTTTCCATGGGCACAAGCTGGCAGAGACTTGGATTTCCAATGTTTTTTATTTTTTTGAGAAGGTGGTGCTTTAATAGTCTTAACAAAAGACTGATAGTGTAATTGCTGCACACTATCCTAGAGTATCTTAACAGTTTTTGCTAGCTCTGGGCTGTGAGGCTATTTGGGGGATGAATATGTGCATGGCTTCCCTTCTGTATTTGGAAGGTCTCAAGCCCTGGTATGTTTCTAGTGGACCCTTTTAGAGGCTCCACTTCTGGGTTCATTTTCAATTATGAAACGTATCTCTGGCACTCAGTATGAGTTGTTTGAAGCTAAAGGAAGATATTTAGTTTGACATCCCCCACAGTGTCTGTTGTGAAATGTTAACATGAGATAAGGCCCTGCTGCAGTCAGCATACCCATGAGACAGTTGACAGGTATGTAGTAAATATCTACTAATGATTAGACCCTGGGGTCAAAGTGAAGATACAAAGATGTTAAATATCTAAATTATCTGCATACAATTGGTTTAGTGATTTTGTTATTATGTTTATTTTACAAAGTTTACCGTTTTTTTTGGTTGGTTTTCCTGTTGGTGAGTACAAATTACTCTTAGAATGCAGTTCTGCCTCTCTACTTTGTCAACAGTGTGCCTTTGGGTAAGTCTTGCCCTCTCAGTCTCAGTTAACTGTAAAAAGAGATAACCCTTGATCTTTATCAGACATAGAGTTATTGTAAGTGTAGTGAATAGTCCCAGTTGAAGTCTAAGCTGGTATTACTCTACTAATTGGGCATCTCTGGGCACATCTGGAAGGACTGTGAGGCACATTTGCCAAGAGTCAGTTCTTATAAAGGACTTCAGAGTCTCTTGGAAAAGAACTCCTAAGGAAAAAAAGCTTCAGTCACATGAACTTGCCACAGAACGTAGTGCTCAGAAGCCAGAAAAAGGGAAATAGCAGAGCCTCGATAATCAAGACTAACCAGAAAGATAGTTGGTACACTTTAGTCTAAGCAACAGGCCAGAACAACCTATATTGGAGTGTTAGGGAAATAAATGTAGGAGATGAAAATCACTTTGGGAGGGCTAAGCAAAGAGCTATGACAAGAAAGGAAATGACAGTCACTAGAGACTGGGTTCCACAGTCCTTCTAAGCATCAGGAGAGAGGTTGTCTCTAGTATCTGTTCCTGGACTATGGGGTTTACCCACTAGATGGAACAGTAGTTTTACATTTCCTCTTCAATATATAGATAGTAAATCAGAGATCTTGTTATAAATAAAATTTGACCAAACAAAACTGATCAGTTCAGTCGCTCAGTCGTGTCCGACTCTTTGCGACGCCATGAATTGAAGCATGCCAGTCCTCCCTGTCCATCACCAACTCCCGGAGTTCACCCAAACTCATGTCCATCGAGTTGGTGATGCCATCCAGCCATCTCCTCTGTCGTCCCCTTCTCCTCCTGCCCCCGATCCCTTCCAGCATCAGGGTCTTTTCCAGTGAGTCAACTCCTCGCATGAGGTGGCCAAAGTACTGGAGTTTCAGCTTTAGCATCATTCCTTCCAAAGAACTCCCAGGACTGATCTTCAGAATGGACTGGTGGGATCTCCTTGCAGTCCAAGGGACTCTCAAGAGTCTTCTCCAACATCACAGTTCAGAAGCATCAGTTCTTCGGCGCTCAGTCTTCTTCACAGTCCAACTCTCACATCCATACATGACCACTGGAAAAACCATAGCCTTGACTAGATGGACCTTTGTTGGCAAAGTAATATCTCTGCTTTTCAATATGTTATTTAGGTTGGTCATAACTTTCCTTCCAAGGAGTAAGCGTCTTTTAATTTCATGGCTGCAATCACCATCTGCAGTGATTTTGGAGGCCCAAAAAAAGTTTGACACTGTTTCCACTGTTTCCCCATCTATATCCCATGGAGTGATGGGACCAGATGCCATGATCCTCGTTTTCTGAATGTTGAGGTTTAAGCCAACTTTTTCACTCTCCTCTTTCACTTTCATCAAGAGACTTTTTAGTTCCTCTTCACTTTCTGCCATAAGGGTGATGTCATCTGCATATCTGAGGTTATTGATATTTCTCCTGGCAATCGTGATTCCAGCTTGTGCTTTTTCCAGACCACCGTTTCTCATGACGTACTCTGCATAGAAGTTAAATAAGCAGGGTGACAATATACACCCTTGACGTACTCCTTTTCCTATTTGGAACCAGTCTGTTGTTCCATGTCCAGTTCTAACTGTTGCTTCCTGACCTGCATATAGGTTCTCAAGAGGCAGGTCAGGTGGTCTGGTATTCCCATCTCTCTCAGAATTTTCCACAGTTTATTGTGGTCTACACAGTCAAAGGCTTTGGCATAGTCAATAAGGCAGAAATAGTTGTTTTTCTGGAACTCTCTTGCTTTTTCCATGATCCAGCAGATGTTGGCAATTTGATCTCTGGTTCCTCTGCCTTTTCTAAAACCATCTTGAACATCAGGAAGTTCATAGTTCACGTATTGCTGGAGCCTGGTTTGGAGAATTTTGAGCATTACTTTACTAGCATGTGAGATGAGTTCAATTGTGTGGTAGTTTGAGCATTCTTTGGCATTGCCTTTCTTTGGGATTGGAATGAAAACTGACCTTTACCAGTCCTGTGGCCACTGCTGAGTTTTCCAAATTTGCCGGCATATTGAGTGTAGTACTTTCACAGCATGATCTTTCAGGATTTGAAATAGCTCAACTGGAATTCCATCACCTCCACTAGCTTTGTTTGTAGTGATGCTTTCTAAGGCCCACTTGATTTCACGTTCCAGGATGTCTGGCTCTAGATGAGCAGTCACACCATCATGATTATCTTGGTTGTGAAGATCTTTTTTGTACAGTTCTTCTGTGTATTCTTGCCACCTCTTCTTAATGTCTCTGCTTCTGTTAGGTCCATACCATTTCTGTCCTTTATCGAGCCCATCTTTGCATGAAATGTTCCCTTGGTATCTCTAATTTTTTTAAAGAGATCTCTAGTCTTTCCCATTCTGTTGTTTTCCTCTATTTCTTTGCATTGATTGCTGAGGAAGGCTTTCTTCTCTTCTTGCTATTCTTTGGAGCTCTGCATTCAGATGCTTATATCTTTCCTTTTCTCCTTTGCTCTTCGCCTGTCTTCTTTTCACAGCTATTTGTAAGGCCTCCTCAGACAGCCATTTTGCTTTTTGCATTTCTTTTCCAAGGGGATGGTCTTGATCCCTGTATCCTGTACAGTGTCACGAACCTCATTCCATAGTTCATCAGGCACTCTGTCTATCAGATCTAGTCCCTTAGATCTATTTCTAACTTCCACCGTATAATCATAAGGAATTTGATTTAGGTCTTACCTGAATGGTCTAGTGGTTTTCCCTACTTTTTTCAATTTAAGTCTGAATTTGGCAATAAGGGGTTCATGATTGGAGCCACAGTCAACTCCCGATCTTGTTTTTACTGACTGTATAGAGCCTCTCCATCTTGTGTACAGTTTCCTAAGGAAAATGAGTCTGTTGGTTCACTCTTTTCCCAGAGGTAGTGTTCAGAGTACAGGGACTGTATGTGACTGGCCAATCAGGGCTCCACTAAATTCTGTGGATGAAAATGTGGTGGTGGTGGTGAGGTCTGGTGTTTTTACTTTAGCAGTGGGCCTGGGATGTTGAAATAATCAATTAGGGATCGTGAGTGCAGCATGGGCAGGAGCTCCTCTGTGGGAAAGAAGTTGGCTGTTGCTCTTAGGAGAGCTGGCTTCTGCTTCACAGAGTAGGATAAGGAGACAGGCAGGTAGGAGCCTGATCAGAGAGGAGCTTACAGGAAGATTGACCATGCATCCCAGTCTGCCCCAGATAAACCCAATATGTACCTGTAGTTATGGCATAATTATTAAGGGGATCCTCTTTTCATCCCTCAAATTCTCCTGTTTTAGATGGCAGATTATATGGCAGGGCGCTTGATGGAGGTTGATCTGTCCTTTTGAATTCCTATGCTGCTTTGCTGTCTGGCCCTTCAGTTGGCAATTACTTCACTTTGCCTGAGCCATCTGAAGTGCTCTTCTCCCTTTCTGTTAGGTTCCTCTTCTGTTTGCTTCCTTGTTACTCTTTCCATACATCTCACCCTCTCTTTCTTCCCATCTCCTGTCTGCTTCCTTATCTTCCTCTCTTTTCCCCATCCCAGGCTCTTGGGAAATTCTTTATGCTTGTGACTTTTATGACCATGGGGATTGTGTAGCCTGACCCTGGCTTTGTATCAGGCTGCAGTGGCCTTAATACTTGATTCATTTTTGTCCTTTTGCCATTTTTGAATTTGATGACCAAATGCACAAACAAGAATTGTCTCTTTGTTCTGTTTGAAGAGGTCAGCCTTGCACATCATTTGCATATCTTAAAAAAAGTATTTGTTTTATTTATTTTTTTAATTGGTGGAAAATTGCTTTACAATTTTGTGTTGGTTTCTGCATATGTACACCACGAATCAGTCCTAATTTATACATATATATACATATATATCCCTTCCCTTCCAAACCTCCCTTTTCTCCCCCCATCCCACCACTCTAGATCATCACAGAGAGCCAGGGTGGGCTCTTTGTGTTATTTAGCCACTTTTCACTAACTCTTTTATACATGACAGTGTCTATATGTCAATGCTGCTTTTTCAGTTCCTCCCACCATCACCTTCCCTCACCGTGTCCACAAGTCCATTCTCTACTAGGTTCATCAGTACTGTTTTCCAGGACTAGATTCCATATATATGCATTAATATATGATACTTATTTTTCCTTTGTGACTGACTTCACTCTGTAAAAGAGGCTCTAGGTTCATCCACCTCACTACAGCTGACTCAGATTTCTTCCTTTTTATGGCAGAGTAATATTCCATTGTATAAATGTACCACAACTTCTTTATCCATTCATCTATCTATGGACATATAGGTTGCTTTCATGTCCTGGATATTGTAAACAGTGCTGCAGTGAACATTGGGGTACATGTGTCTTTTAGAGTTGTGGTTTTCTTAGTGTATATACCCAGTAGTGGGATTGCTGGGACATATGGTAAATTTATCCCCAGTTTTTTAAGGAATCTTCATACTGTATCCCTTAATGGCTGCATCAGTTTATATTCTCACCAACAGTGCAGGAGGATTCCTTTTTCTCCACACCATTTCCAGCATTTATTGTTTGTAGATTTTTTCATGATGGCCATTCTGACTGGTGTGTGGTGATACTTCATTATAATTTTGATTTGCATTTCTTTAATAATGAGCAATGTTGAACATCTTTTCATGTATTTATTTGCCATCTGTATGTCAGAGCCAACCCTTTGTGAAATTTGGTACTGCCTACCTGTTACCATGGTCCTGGTCTGAGAGATGATTAACCTTCACTACAGCAAATACTGGTAGCAGTTTTCCCCAAAACAATATGTACCACTATCCTTAAAGGAATTATAAGAAAATAAAAGTTCCTTGGGGATCACCAGGAAAGCCTAGTCATCCTACCCGGACTTCTGCTAATAGAGTCCATTTACCTAATGTCAGGATTTGGTCTACTCACACTCTTCCAGCATAGGACAGTGAAACCAATAGTTGTATGAAATGTGTAGATTGTTTATTCATCTTCATATCATTCAGTTTTTATATTTCTAGGGAGTGAAGACAGTTAAACACAAGAGCAATTTTATAGGTTTATCAGGGCACTGATGTCATTTGGGGATAGCATACTTCACTTACAAATCATGTGTGAAAAACAGAATCAGACACAAATCACTGAGAAATGCAGTTAATGTTTTATGAGTTCATAAATCCAGAGCTATGACTAACACTGGGACCTCCAGTGGAAGCCTCCAGCCTTATAATTCAGCAGCTCCAAGGATTAATTTTATCACACAGAGTTTGGGCTGGAAGCTGAAGTACATCTGCATGCAAATTCAGACCATGGAAAATAGCTGAACACATTTCTGCATGGAGATTTGTGAATGTGCACTGGTGAAATAACCTCATAAGGGACCTTTGATTTGTCACTTGCTAGTTCCACATACAATGTGAAGTATCCAGGACAGTAAACCTTCTGTTCAAAGGAATCATCAGTGTTTAATAATAAGAAAGCTGGTCATATAAAATTCGTTATTGACAGTCATTGTCTCATATGATTATGTAGATTTGTACCCCAGTTTTACAGAGAGAAAATTGAGGTTAAGAAATGTTAAATACACTGCTCAAGATCACAAAGTTGTAGAATTGGGCTTTCTGATTCCATGGCTGATTCTCTTCCTATAATATCACACTGTCTCTAACAAGAATCCAGTGAAACCAGCCCATCTCTTTTGCACTTTCATAAATATTAGGCTTCATGGATGGTGACATATACATCCAGCAAAATACGGAAATGAGGATGCTTTTGGGAGGACATCCCTATGTAATACATGTTGTATTCACCAGGAAAGAATTTGATCGGAACTGGAGCTCCACTACACATCAGTGCTAAGGGGAAAAAGGCCCCTGTTTTCTATCTAATGATCTATTTTGTACAACCACAGTGGATTTCTGGCAGCCAAGGCTGACCTTACATGGAAGCAGAGTTAATAACTACCTCTATGGTATGAATTAAAGGGACTGGGGAGGCTACCTTCCCATCAACACTAGTAGAGATTTATTCTTTATTCATCTCTACTGAGAGATAAGTATAACTTTTTATTTTGAAATAATTAAAGACCATGGGAAGTTATAAAATAGTACAGAGAGTTTCTTGTACACTTTGCTTAGCTTCCTCTAATGTTAATCTTACATAAAAGTGTTGAATAATTTCAAAACCAAGAATCTGACATTGGTATAATACTGTTAACTAGACTACAAGACTGATTTCAGTTTCAGTTTCTTCATATACTTATTTACGTCTCTCTGTGTGTAGTGTGTGTGCAGTCAAAGTCGCTTCAGTCATATCCAACTCTGTGTGACCCTATGGACCATAGCCCGCCAGGCTTCTCTGTTCATAGGATTTTCCAGGCAAGAATACTGGAGTGGATTGCCAATCCCTTCTCCAGGGGATCTTCCCGACCCAGGGATCAAACCCAGTCTCATGTCTCCTGCATTGGCAGAAGGGTTCTTTACCACTAGCACCTATGTGTAGGGCTCTATATAATTTTATCTCTCTCTCTCTCTTTTTTTTTTTTTTAGTTTAAGGCTCTTGTCCTTATTGTAATTCAGTCTTATCCTTGGATAGAGGTAGTGTGTTATGACAGAAGGAATGTGGGCTTTGGAACCTAATAAGCTTTGGATTTCATGTCCTTGGGCCTCAGTTTTCTCCTCTGTGAAATGGGCATAATAGTTTCTAAATCACATGGCTTTTGTGAAGAAGAAATGGGATGATATATATAAAATGTCTGACCCAGCAAATGTTTCTCTCCCTCATGTCTCATTCCTTGAGTGAGGTAGCATTTGAAGCTGTTCTCAGTTCTTTGTACCCTTGATTCTTTCCTAATAAGAGCAAGTTTTAATGGGCAGAGATGAGAAATGGATTAAATCATTGTGAATAGTGGCATCAATGAAAGATTTCAATGATTTAATAATTTTGCCTGGCAGTAAGCCTCTTGGTGGTGGTCTGTAGGTTGTTCCTGTATAACATGAATGTTTATAATATTCTTACCCCTATACTTTTGCTTTTGTCATAAATTAATATTGAGTACAGATCATAGTCATCACTTCTTATCAGTGTTATCTAGAAATTTTACTTACCATTCTTATCACAAATTCAGAATCATGTGCTAAGGGGAAGTCTGAGGGTGCGACAGTGTGAAAGTCAAACATTTCTGGAGATTTGACTATTAAACAAATAGCCACTAGTAGATGTGAAGGCTAGCCTGAGTATATGATTAGGTTGTTTCTATTGCTTATTTACTGGGTAGAAGTGGTGACCACAGGATGGAACTGTCTCTATTACTGAGAAGATGATTTTTTCCCCAATATGATAGAAGAGATACTACTTATTTTTTTTTAAGTTAAGGTTTTGTTTCCTTTCATTTATGGGGAAAGAGTGGAAAAAGTGTCAGACTTTATTTTTCTGGGCTCCAAAATCACGGCAGATGGTGATTGCAGCCATGAGATTAAAAGACGCTTACTCCTTGGAAGGAAAGTTATGACCAACCTAGATAGCATATTCAAAAGCAGAGATATTACTTTGCCAACAAAGGTCCATCTAGTCAAGGCTATGGTTTTTCCAGTGGTCATGTATGGATGTGAGAGTTGGACTGTGAAGAAAGCTGAACACTGAAGAATTGATGCTTTTGAACTGTGGTGTTGGAGAAGACTCTTGAGAGTCCCTTGGACTGCAAGGAGATCCAACCAGTCCATCCTAAAGGAAATCAGTCCTGGTTGTTCATTGGAAGGACTAATGCTGAAGCTGAAACTCCATTACTTTGGCCACCTGATGTGAAGAGTTGACTCATTGGAAAAGACTCTGATGCTGGGAGGGATTGGGGGCAGGAGGAGAAGGGGACGACAGAGGATGAGATGGCTGGATGGCATCAGCGACTTGATGGACATGAGTTTGAGTCAACTCCGGGAGTTGGTGATGGACAGGGAGGCCTGGTGTGCTGTGATTCATAGGGTCGCAAAGAGTGGGACACGACTGAGTGACTGAACTGAACTGAAAAGTCAGATTTAGTAATCTTTTCCAAGAACTAGCATTTGATTTCGTGATTCTTTTCTATCAGTTTTTTTTTTTTGTTTTTATTGACTTTTGTGTAGTTTCATTATTCTGATTGCATTGGCTTTGATTTCTTTTTCTAGTCTTAAGATGAAATTGACACCATTGAATGAAGCCTTCTCTAATTATAGCTGTTAAATGCTATGTAAATTTCATCCTAAACACTACTTTAGCTGCATCCAGACAAGTTTTAGTACATGTGTTTTTATTGTTATTCAGTTCAGTTGGATTTCTCTGCAGTCCAAGGGACTCTCAAGAGTCTTCTCCAACACCAGAGTTCAAAAGCATCAATTCTTCGGCACTCAGCTTTCTTCACAGTCCAACTCTCACATCCATACATGACCACTGGAAAAACCATAGCCTTGACTAGACGGACCTTTGTTGGCAAAGTAATGTCTCGGCTTTTTAATATGCAACGGATTGCGCAGAAGCACACTGGGCGTGATGGACCACACAGAAGTGTGGCTGAGAGGAGCTACACACGCCCGAGGTCAGGGGCGGTGGCCGAAAGGAGCAACCCCACATCCAAGAAGTGGCTGCGTGGGTGCAGGAGAGCTGAGAGGAGCTACTCCATGTTCAAGGTCAGGAGAGGTGGCTGTGAGGGGATACCCCTCATCCAAGGTAAGGAGCAGCAGCTGCGCTTTGCTGGAGCAGCCATGAAGAGATACCCCACGTCCAAGGTAAGAGAAACCCAAGTAAGATGATAGGTGTTGCGAGAGGGCATCAGAGGGCAGACACACTGAAACCATAATCACAGAAAACTAGCCAATCTGATCACATGGACTACAGCCTGTCTAACTCAGTGAAACTAAGCCATGCCGTGTGGGGCCACCCAGGACAGGCGGGTCATGGTGGAGAGGTCTGACAGAATGTGGTCCATTGGAGAAGGGAATGGCAAACTACTTCAGTATTCTTGCCTTGAGAACCCCATGAACAGTATCAAAAGGCAAAATGATAGGATACTGAAAGAGGAACTCCCCAGGTTGGCAGGTGCCCAATATACTACTGGAGGTCTGTGGAGAAGTAACTCCAATACCCAGTTGTGGATGTGACTGGTGATAAAAGCAAGGTCCGATGCTGTAAAGAGCAATATTGCATAGGAAGTGGTCAAGCAGGAGATGGCAAGAGTGAACGTCGACATTCTAGGAATCAGCGAACTAAAATGGACTGGAATGGGTGAATTTAACTCAGATGACCATTATATCTACTACTGCAGGCAGGAATCCCTTAGAAGAAATGGACTAGCCATCATGGTCAACAAGAAAGTCCAAAATGCAGTACTTGCATGCAATCTAAAAAATGACAGAATGATCTCTGTTTGTTTTCAAGGCAAACCATTCAATATTGTTATTCAGGAGTTTGCTAATTTCCAAATATTTGGAAATTTTCCTGATTTTTTTGTTATTAGTTCTACTTCAGTACTTTTTCAGCCAGAAAATATACTCTAAATGAATTCAATTTTATTTTAAAAATTGAGGATTTTTTTTGATCCAGATATAGCCTATTTTGATGAATTTTCCACGTGCACTTTTGTATTTGAGTGGAGTGTTCTATAAATTTTAGTAAAATCAAGTTAGCTGCTAGTGTTGTTCAGGTTTTTTGTATATATTTAGCTATTATCTCGGAGAAGGCAATGGCAACCCACTCCAGTATTATTGCCTGGAGAATCCCAGGGACAGAGGAGGTGGGCTGCCGTCTATGGACTCACACAGAGTCAGACATGACTGAAGCGACTTAGTAGCAGCAGCGGAGATTATCTGTCTACTTGTTCAATGATTGAAAGGATTTTGAAATATTCAACTATAATTTTGGATTTGTCCAGTTCTCTTTGCAATTCTATCAGATAAGGGTTGCATTTATGGAAGGTTCTTTTTTTTTTTTTTTAATGTTTTCCTGCACCATCCTTGACTTTCAGGCTTACCCATGCACCTATACCTTGGAAGGGTATGTGGGTGTGGGTTTCCTCCCATGTTCTTGCCTCCCATGCCAACAGTAGACTGCTGTTGCTGGTTACTTAATGCTTGGTAGTGCCATGCTGACCCACTCCAGTGTTTTTGCCTGGAGAATCCCAGGGACAGGGGAGCCTGGTGGGCTGTTGTCTGTGGGGTCACACAGAGTCAGACATGACTGAAGTGACTTAGCAGCAGCAGTGTGGTACTGGGGCCAGAGGAGGTTTTGTGGTTTCATTTCTAGGCCTGTGTGTCTGGGTCTCATGGGTTGGAGCTTTCTCAGTTATTCTGCCCTTTCCAGCCAAACTCTGCCTTATATCATTGGAGCTTGGACAGGAGAGTTTCCTGCCATCCCCCAGTGGCAAGAGACTACTAATGGTTTTAGCATAGGCTTCAGAGCCCTGGACTATTTCCTGCTTCTCCCCCAGTGGTGGAATAGTTTTCTTTTACACTTCCCTCTGCCCTAGTTGATCTTCACCTGGGCCCTGGGAGGGACAGGGTTTGTTGCTCCTCTGCTAGTGGCTTAAAGACTCTTGATCTCTGGGGATAAGAGTCCAGGAGGAGTTTGCGCCTTGCCTGCAGTGGCAACCTCAGCAAGTCTATACCACTGAGAGGCTCTTTGCATTCTCCCTCCTGCACAGTCTTCCCAGGGAACACCTGACAGAAGTCTGTGCAGAGGAGTCTGTGAATAGGGGTAAATTCCCCTTGTGTCTGAGGCGCCCAAGAGTTCTATTAGCCAATTCTTGTTTTTTTAACAGTACATTGCAGTTTTAGCTCAGTTTTGGTACTGTGTCTCTTCCTCCTGTGCCCTGCCATCGGTAAGCCAGTGTTTGTGACCTCTCTCTGTCATGGGAGGTGCCTGTCTTTCCTTGGGTTTTAGATTAGTTCTTTTCCCTGTGATGTCAGTTCTCTGGTGGCAGCAGATAAAAGTCCGATTTTGTTGTTTATCTGGATTTTTCTTGTTAAGTTGATAATAATGCTCTTTCTGGCTTTCTGCATACAAGATGAAATGCATTTTTTTGAGCAGTTTTTTATTTATAAAAGTATTACATGAACAGGGTAAAAAATTCAATGGGTATATAAAATGTTAGGCAAAATTTCCCACAAGCCCTACTCACTAGAGGCAGCAAGTACTAAGAAACTTTCTGTTTTCAATTCTTCCATTTCCAGTGGCACCTGGGAACAAGGTCATTATGAGAACCCATCACCAATTTTTCAGGAATTTTACAAGTCCATTGGTGTCACATTGGTGCTTGCAGTTGGCAATAGTGGAAATATTAGGCCAAGGAAACCAGCAAAATCTATAAATTAGAACTCCCCTACAGGCAGCTAGCTGGAAACTTTGACCAATACACCACCAATTAAAACTCTAAGCACCAATAGCAAATGAAACAACTGACAAACAACTAATCTCAAAAATATACAAGCAACTTCTGCAACTCAATTCCAGAAAAATAAATGACCCAATCAAAAAATGGGCCAAAGAACTAAAGAGACATTTCTCCAAAGAAGACATATGGATGGCTAACAAACACATGAAAAGACGCTCAACATCACTCATTATTAGAGAAATGCAAATCAAAACCACAATGAGGTACCACTTCACACCAGTCAGAATGTCTGCGATCCAAAAATCTGCAAGCAATAAATGCTGGAGAGGGTGTGGAGAAAAGGGAACCCTCCTACACTGTTGGTGGGAATGCAAACTAGTACAGCCACTATGGAGAACAGTGTGGAGATTCCTTAAAAAATTGCAAATAGAAGTGCCTTATGACCCAGCAATCCCACTGCTGGGCATACACACCGAGGAAACCAGAATTGAAAGAGACACATGTACCCCAGTGTTCATCACAGCACTGTTTACAATGGCTAGGACATGGAAGCAGCGTAGATGTCCATCAGCAGACGAATGGATAAGAAAGCTTTGGTACATATACACAATGGAGTATTACTCAGCCGTTAAAAAGAATACATTTGAATCAGTTCTGATGAGATGGATGAAACTGGAGCCGATTATACAGAGTGAAGTAAGCCAGAAAGAAAAACACCAATACAGTATACCAACACATATATATGGAATTTAGAAAGATGGCAATGATGACCCTGTATGCAAGACAGCAAAAAAGACACAGATGTGCATAGTGGACTTTTGGACTCAGAGGGAGAGGGAGAGGGTGGGATGATTTGGGAGAATGGCATTGAAACATGTATACTATCATGTAAGAATCGAATCGTCAGTCTATGCCCGATGCAGGATACAGCATGCTTGGGGCTGGTGCACGGGGATGACCCAGAGAGATGTTATGGGGAGGGAGGTGGGAGGGGGGTTCATGTTTGGGAACGCATGTACACCCGTGGTGGATTCATGTCAATGTATGGCAAAACCAATACAGTATTGTAAAGTAAAATAAAGAAAAAAATAAAAATTAAAAAAAAAACTCTAAGCACCATACTTACAGCCCTGTTTCTTGATTTGTTTTCTTTAAATAGTAATTACGAACTCCCCACAATGAAATGTAAATTTAACACATCATCAAACACCCTTTCCTCCCATGTTTTTATTTTTAAATCTTGTATTCTTTGCCTTTATGATATTAAATAAAAACCAGATTCTCTCCTTTTCCATCTATTCATTACTCCTGGTCTTAGTCCCATAGTAGCTAGTTTAAGTCATTTCTTTTTTATGCTTTTTTGTTAATTACCATAATTCTAAACATGTTTGCATCCATCTTTTGATTTAATGTTAAACAATATATTGACTCTTTAGCTATGATGCACCCTTGTCTACTTCTATCTCCTCTATTTCCAAAGTTTTAATACCACTATTATTTTTACGTTGTTCAGAATTTTTAAATGTTACAATCTCTTATGTGCGTAACTATAAAATTTTCTGTTTATCTATGTTAATTCTAAAACCATGTTAAACTAATAAGACCACATTTATAATTACAGAATTATGGAAATATTATTCACTGTGGAATCACAGGGATTTTAGTCAAATAAAAGGAAATAAGTTGCTAAATCCTTGCCTCTAGCAGGAAAATTGGATGTTTCAGGTGTATCAGTTCAGTTCAGTTGCTCAGTCGTGTCCGACTCTTTGCAACCCCATGAATCGCAGCACGCCAGGCCTCCCTATCCATCACAAACTCCCGGAGTTCACTCAAACTCACGTCTATCGAGTCGGTGATGCCATCCAGCCATCTCATCCTCTGTCGTCCCCTTCTCCTCCTGCCCCCAATCCCTCCCAGCATCAGAGTCTTTTCCAATGAGTTAACTCTTCACATGAGTTGGCCAAAGTACTGGAGTTTCAGCTTTAGCATCATTCCTTCCAAAGAAATCCCAGGGCTTATCTCCTGTAGAATGGACTGGTTGGATCTCCTTGCAGTCCAAGGGACTCTCAAGAGTCTTCTCCAACACCAGAGTTCAAAAGCATCAATTCTTCGGCACTCAGCTTTCTTCACAGTCCAACTCTCCCATCCATACATGACCACTGGAAAAACCATAGCCTTGACTAGATAGACCTTTGTTGGCAAAGTAATATCTCTGCTTTTGAATATACTATCTAGGTTGGTCATAACTTTCCTTCCAAGGAGTAAGCATCTTTTAATTTCATGGCTGCAATCACCATCTGTAGTAATTTTGGAGCCCCAAAAAATAAAGTCTGACACTGTTTCCACTGTTTCCCCGTCTATTTTCCATGAAGTGATGGGACCAGATGCCATGATCTTCATTTTCTGAATGTTGAGCTTGAAGCCAACTTTTTCGCTCTTCTCTTTCACTTTCATCAAGAGGCTTTTTAGTTCCTCTTCACTTTCTGCCATAAGGGTGGTGTCATCTGCATATCTGAGGTTATTGATATTTCTCCCAGCAATCTTGATTCCAGCTTGTGCTTCTTCCAGCCCACCGTTTCTCATGAAGTACTCTGCATAGAAGTTAGATAAGCAAGGTGACAGTATACAGCCTTGACGTATTCCTTTTCCTATTTGGAACCAGTCTGTTGTTTCAGGTGTATTGTTTACTCTTAATGCTTTTTACATTTCTTGACTTCCTCTGGGTTATTCTCATCTGCCACTGTTCCTTGTATCCCATGGTTTTCTCCTCCTTGGGTTAGATTTTTATTTTATTGATTAATCATCAATTAACTTTTTAAATATATTATGAATGGATATTAAGCTTTGAGTCCTTGCATGTCCCCAAATTTTTGTTTTGTCTCATCCTTGATCAATACTTGGTAAGGTTTACAGTGCTAGACACAAGGGCATTTTCCTTTAAACTTTGGAGATTCACTTCTGTTGTTTTTTAGCATTTTGTGATGTTGACAGTCTTATGCTAGTCTGTTTATTTTTTGGGAGGGAGATTGTTTTCAGTGTTTTATTATGATATTTGATACATTTTAAGAATAAATATAACACATATATCTGGTGACTTTTGATAAAACAAACATCTATAATGCCACCACCCAGCTAGAACACTACCATATTCCTGCCATCTATCTGTATGTTCCATCCACTTTCCACCCTTATTTCACTCCAGTATGATTGTTTTGAATTTTGTGCTTACTGTTCTTGTTAGTAATGTCTATTGAATATGTATAAGTCCCTATACAATATATTACTAACTGTTTCTTATTTTTTTTTCTAGTTGTAGTTTGTTTTATTGTGGTAAAATATGCATAACATAAAATTAACTATTTTAATAATTTTCTGGTGTCCAATTCAGTGGCATTACGTCCAGTTATACTATTGTGCAGCCATCACTACTATCCATCTCCAGAGCTTTTTTTAAAAATCATTCTAAAACAAAGTCTTCTTTACCCATTGCATTCTACCCATTCCTGGTAACTTCTGTTCTACTTTCTGTCTCTATGGATTTTCCTATTCTAACTACCTAATGCATATGAAATCATTGAATATTTGTCCATTTGTGTCTGGCTTTTTTATGTAACTTACCATAATGTCTTTAGGGTTCATCTGTGTTGTGGCTTGTGTCAGAATTCATTCCCTTTCTATTGGTGAATAATATTTCAGTGTATATATATACTACCTTTCATTTATCCATTCATCTGTTGATGGGCACTTGGGTGATTTTCACCTTTTAGATATTGTGAATTCTGTTGCTGTGAACATAGATGTATATGGATTATCTCTTTGAGTTCTTGTTTTTAATTCTTTAGGGGGTATATATGAGAGCAGAATTGCTGGGTCACATGGTAATTATGTTGAAGCATTTGAGAAATTGCCAAACTGTTATCCACAGTGGCTACAATATTTTACTTTACCACCAGCAACATGCAACAACATACAACATGCAGCATTGTCCATATCCTTGTCAACAATTGGTATTTTCTCTTTTTTATTATGGCTATTCTACTTAGAATATAGTATCACATTGTAGTTTTTTTGATCAAAAGCTTTTTAAATGCAAATATTTCTTCTGTAGTTATGCATTTCTTTTCTAAAAATAGTTTTCAAAGAGTTTTTCTTTTTTTAATTTTATTTTTATTAAGGTATAGATTTTACAGTCTTGTGTTAGTTTCAGGTATACAGCAAAGTAGTTCAGTTATACACACACACACATATACTCTTTTGCAAATTATTCTCTTTTATATATTATTATAAAATATTGAGTATAGTTCTCTGTGCTATATAGTAGGTCCTTGTTGATTATCTGTTTTATATATAGTAGTGTGTATCCATCCCCCATTTCCCCTTTGGTAAACATAAGTTTATATTCTGTGTCTGTGGGTCTATTTGTGCTATATAAATTCATTTGCATCATTTTCTTTTTAGATTCCATGTATAAGTGATATATTTGTCTTTGGCTTACTTCACTTAATTTAATAATCTCTATAACATATCTTCTTTATCCATTCACCTGTTGATGGACATTTAGGTTGCTTACACATCCTGGCTATTGTAAATAGTGCTTCAATGAACACTGGGGTGCTGTATCTTGTTGAATTATGGGTTTTTTTGGATATATGCCCAGGAGTGGGATTTGCAGGATCATATGATAACTCTATTTTTAGTCTTTTAAGGATGTTCTGTTCTGTTCTCCATAGTAGCTGTACCAATTTACATTCCACCAACAGTGTAGGAGAATTTCCTTTTCTTCATACCCTCTCCAGCATTTATTGTTTGTATACATCTTGATGATGGCCATTCTGACATATAAGGTGATACTGTATTTACTGTAGTTTTGATTTGAATTTTCCTAATAATTAGCAGTGTTGAACACCTTTTTGTATGCTTTTTGGCCATCTGTGTGTCTTATTTTCTGTCCATTGCTTGAGGTTGTTTTTTTTTTTTTTCCTTGGTAGTGAACTGCATGAGCTATTTATATTTTGGAAATTAATCCCTTGCTCTTGGTATAGTTTGCAGATACTTTCTCCCATTCTGTGGGTCATCTTTTCATTTTATGATTTCCTTTGCTGTGCAAAAGCTCTTAAGTTTAATTAGGTCACATCAAAAATTTTTCTTTCATTACTCTAGGAGGTAGATACAAAAAATATTGCTGCCATTTGTGTCAAAGAGTGTTCTGCCTGTGTTTTCCTCTAAGAGTTTTATAGTTTCTGCTCTTACATTTATGTTGTTAATCCATTTTGAGTTTATTGTTGTGTATGGTGTTAGAGAACGTCCTAATTTCATTCTTTCACATGTAGCTGTCTGGTTTTCTCAGCACCACTTACTGAAGAGACTGTCTTTTCCTCATTTTTATTCTTGCCTTCTTTGTCATAGATTAATTGACCATAGGCACATGAATTTATTTCAGGGCTTTCAATCCTGTCCCATTGAGCTATATTTCTGCTTTTGGGTCAGTACCATACTGTTTTGATTATAACACTGTAGCTTTGTAATGTAGTCTGAAGTCAGGCAGCCTGATTCCCCCAGCTCTGTTTTTCTTTTTCAAGATTGCTTTGGCTCCTTGGGCTCTTTTGTGTTTCTATACAGATTTAAACATTTTTGTCTTAGTTTTGTGATAAATGCCATTGGTAATTAGATAGGGATTTCATTGCATATGTAGATTGCTTTGGGTAGTATAGAAACTTTGACAATATTGATTCTTCTAATCCCAGAACATGGTGTATCTTTCCATCTGTTTGTCTCATCTTCAATTTATTTCATCAGTGTGTTATAATTTTGGAATACAATTTTTTAAATCCTTAAGTATGTTTATTTCTAGATTTTTTTTCTTTTTGATGCAAAGGTAAATGGGATTCTTTCTTAATTTCTGTTCCTGATCTTTTGTTGTTAGTGTATAGAAATGCAAGATATTTCTGTGTATTAATTTTATATCCTGGAACTTTAACTGAATTCATTAATGAACTCTGGGCTCCCCTGGTGGCTCAGACAGTAAAGAATCTGCCTGCAATGTGGAAGGCCTGGGTTCAATCCCTGGGTCAGGATGATCCCCTAGAGAAGGAAATGGCTACGCACTCCAATATTCTTGCCTAGAGAATTCCATGGACTGAGGAGGCTGGCAGGCTAAGTCTGTGGGATTGTAAAGAGTTGGACACAACTGAGTGACTGGCACTTTTACTTAATGAACTCTAGTAGATTTCTGGTAGTGTTTTTAGGATTTTCTATGAATACTATTATGTCATCTGCAATTCCCTGCTGATTAGTGATGTGGATTATATGTTCATGTGCTTATTTGTTATTGATCATTTGTATTATCTCTGAGTAATGTCTATTGAAGTCCTTTGTACATTTTTGAATTGTCTGTTATTTTTTATAGTTCTTTGTTTTCTGGATATTAATCTCTTATCAGGTATAAGATCTATGCATATTTTCTCCTATCTTGATAGTATTTTTTGATATATAATGGCTCAGATGGTAAAGCGTCTGTCTACAATGTGGGAGACCTGGGTTCGAGCCCTGGGTTGGGAAGATCCCCTGGAGAAGGAAATGGCAGTCCACTCTAGGACTATTGCCTGGAAAATCCCATGGACGGAGGAGCCTGGTAGGCTACAGTCCATGGGGTTGCAAAGAGTCAGACACGACTGAGCGACTTCACTAAAGAATTTAAATTTTTATGAAATCTAACTTACCTGTTTTTTTTTATTTTATTTTGTTGACTGTCATGTCCTAGAAATCACTCCAAAATTCAATGCTCTGAAGATCTTCTCCTATCTTTTTTCATGGATTTTACTATTTTTGCTCTTAAATTTAGGTCTTTGTTTCACTTTGAGTTAATTTTTGTATATAGCGCAAGGTAAGGATCCAAATTGATACTTTTGCAAGTGGATATTTCGTTTCCCCAGCTTTATTTGTTGAATGACTCTTTTCCCCATCAAATGGTCTTGGTACCTTTGTTTAACAAATCAATTGATCATATATGTGGGGGCTTATTTCTAGGCTTTCTATTCTAGTCCATTTGTTTTTTCATTTGCCCTTAGGCCTGTACTGTATTGGTTTAATTACTATACCTTTGTGTAGTAAGTTTTGAAATCAGGAAGTGTAAGTCCTCCAATGTTTTATTCTTTTTCAAGATTGTTTTGTTTTCTCTGAGTCCCATGGAATTCCATAAATTTTAGGATAGCCTTTTTTGTTTCCATGAAAAGCATCATTAGGACATTCACAGAGATTGTATTGGATCTTCAGATCACTTCTGGATAGAATTGTCATTTTAACAATATTAAATAAATATGGGCAGTATCTTTTTTTTTTTACTTATGCCTTCTTTCATTTGTTTCAGCAGTGTTTTGTAGTTTTCATTATATAAATCTTTTACCTCTTTGGTTAAATTTATTTCCAAATATTTTATTCTTTTTGATGCTACTGTAAATGGAAATGTTTCCTTAATTTCTTTTTTTGGATATAGAAATATAACTAATTTTTTCATATTGACTGTGTATTCAGAAACTTTGAGTTTGTTAGCTGTAACTGTTTTCTGTGGAATATTTAGAGTTTTTGCACATATGATCATGTTGTCTGTGAACAGACATAATTTGACCTCTTCTTTCTAATTTGGATGCAGTTCATTTATCGTCCTTGCCTAATTGCTCTGTTTAGATTTCCAATAGTATATTGAGTAAAAGTGCAAAAATGGGCATACTTCTCTTGTTCCTGATCTTAGGGGATCCTGTCATTTTTTAAATGTGCCATGTTACATGCTGTTTTCTACAAATTCATTGTTTTGTTTGCAAATTTTCTAACAGTTTCATTCAAAGCTTCTAAGATACTTTCATTTGTGTATTTGTAGCAAACTCAATTTTCCTGATAAATTATATTTACAAGAATATTACATATCTGTTCTTTAACCACTAGACATTGTGGTTGTTTCCATTTTTCTGCTATTACAATGTTACCATGAAGATATTTCAGCTTATCTTTCTGTATGCCTCTGCAAAGTTTCTCTAGAGTATATACATAAGAGTAAAATTGTTAGGTCAAGGGTGAGCAAGTTTCCAATTTTAAAAGATAATACTAAATTGTTTTCTAAAGTGTGTCTTTAGGTTTACATTTCCATTGCAGTAAGTGAAAGTTCCTGTTCATCTGCATCATTGCCACCATGTGGAACTATCAGAGTTCTAAAGTTTTGCTTATTTTGAGGGTTTAAAATAGTATCTCATCATGATTTTAATTCACATTTCCCTGATTCCTAATGGAGTTAAGAATCGTTTCCTATGTTGATTCAAAATTTGTTTCCTTTTCTGTGAAATGCCTATCCGTGAGCTTTTGTATTTATTTGTAGGAGTGCTGTATTATTTCTTTATATAAGATGCACATACATTCTTCCATTGTCCCACTTTCCTTGTATCTCTTTTTTTATTTAAGTATAGTTGATTTCCAATGTTGTGTCAGTGTCTGGTGTATAGCACAGTGATTCAGATATATATACATATATATGTATGTGTTTGTATATACTTTTACATTATGGGTTTTTTTTTATAGCATCATTTGTGTAAGTACAGCAAGACCAGTCATGGACCATGTAGGCTTTTAAAAAATCTATTTTGCTGGAACTTTTCATAAGGGATCTCAGATTGGACTTTTAAAAGCCTCAAAGCTAGGAAGACAAAACAAAGAATTATCATCAGACTTGGCAGCAGTATGTATAGATTTGAGTTAATTCCTCTCTTCTCTAAGTCCCCCAGATATCTGGAGGTTCCTGCACTTGCCAGGAACTGACCCTTCTTATTCACCTAGTAAGGCTGCTGGGGACCCTGTTAGCAAGGTACCAGGCTACTTTTCCAAGGGGCTTTGTTGACTGTATAAAGTCAACCTTGGCTACTTAAAGCTGTCTCATCATATGTGAGTCTATGCACGCCTCTTTAAAATATGATATTCCACTCAAAGCCTTGGTGATTAATGTAGGCAGTGCTTCCAATTGTGTCCTGTTACAAGGAGAACAAATTGTTAGTGAACTTAGGCAAATAATTATATTGCCATGAAAATAAGAATACTCACTTAGAGTTCTGAGGGGGAATCAGGTAGGGAGAAATGTTTCATCTTTTTTCACAAAGATATATTTTACCAAATTGCTGTAGGTCAGAGAATTTGCGTGGTATGTCTTGCTCTGGAACTTATTGGCCCTTTGGTGGAGCTTGGTTTCAGTGTAGGTATGGAGGTGTTTGATGAGCTCCTGTTTTAATGTTCCCTGGAGTCAGGAGTTTTCTGGTGTTCTCAGGATTTGGACTTAAGCCTCCTGCTTCTGGTTTTCAGTCTTATTTTTACAGTAGCCTCAAGACTTCTCCATCTATACAGCACCATTGATAAAACATCTAGATTAAAGATGAAAAGTTTCTCCACAGTGAGGGACACCCAGAAAGGTTCACAGAGTTACATGGAGAAGAGAAGAGGGAGGAGGGAGATAGAGGTGACCAGGATGAGATGAGGTGGAATCAAAAGAGGAAGGAGCAAGCTAGCCAGTAATCACTTCCTTATGTGTGCTCCACAGTCTGAATCCCTCAGAAATGTTCACAGAGTTACATAGAGAAGAGAAGAAGGAGGAAGGAGACAGAGGTGGCCAGGAGGATAAAGGGGGGTGTCAAAAGGAGAGAGATCCAGCCAGTAATCAGTTCTTTAACTGTTCTCCACAGTCTGGAACATACAATGAGATTCACAGAGTTGGGTAGAGAAAAGAAGAGAAAGGGGAGGGAGGAGATAGAGGTGACTTGGTCCAGAAAAAGAAGAGTCCAAAGGGGGACAGAGCAGTAAAGCCAGTAATCTCACGCCAAGTAAAAATGAGTACTGAAGATTGGGTTCTTAAATGTACAACATTAATAACAAATACTAAAAAGCAAAGATTAAAAATCTAGAGGTTGGATTTTCAAAAATACAATATAAAAAAAACAAAGTCACAAAAATTATAAAATATATATGTATATATGAAGTTTGCTTTAAAAAAGAGGGTGTCTCTTTTTTGTTTTACAAAGTAATAGTAGATTATAAAAATGAAAATTAAAGGAGTAATAGAGGACTTAAAAATAAAAAAAAAATTAAAAAAATTAAAGAATGAGTAAAAATAGTAAAAATATATCTAGGACTTTCTCTGGTGGCGTTGTGGGCAGTGTGGCATCAGTTCATTTTCATATTGTTCCTTGATCCAGCTTATATTTCTCAAGATCTGTAGGCCCCTTCCAATATAGTCTGTACTAACTACAGGGTTTTAATCTGTTGCACCTGTCACTTCCAAGGCAGTTCCCTCTGTTTTAGCTTCTTCTGGTTGCTGGTATCTCCAGTGTCTAATTTCCACCCTGACACAAGGGTGAGGTGGTAGACACTTTTTTTAGGCTCACTTGTTCATTTGTGCTGTGGGGAGGGAGGGACACTGGAAACAAATAACACTGGCGTGTGCTCGCAGTGTCTCGGCCACACTGGGTTTGCCCCCGCTCACGGCGTGTGTGCTTTCCCTGTCAACACTGCTTAGGCTCTGGGTTGCTCTGCTGGGAACTGTCTGGGGCCAGCCCTGGGTTGTATGCACTTCTCAGGTTTGAGTTGCTCAGGTTCAGGTACTCAGGTAGTCCTCAGAGGTGCAGACTTGGTTGGGCCTGTGTTTTGTGCCCTTCCCAGGTCCAAGCAGCTCAGGTGACCAGGTGTTTGGCGAGTGCAGTCCATGCAACTTATCGCCTCCCCCGTCTCTGCTGCTCGGGTTTTCTGGGTGTACAACTGGCACACCTTCTCAGGCGGATGTTGACTGTCTGGAATCCCAAGAAGTCTTGGTTAGCAATGAAGCCTGCTTGCAGTTTGGTAGATAATGCCTCTCTGGGGCCACCCCTTCCGGCTCTGGCTGCCCTCGCCTAGCTCTGCTCACAAAGGTTCTGTGAGCGGGCCTGGCGGTGTCTTAGGTTAGGGCTTTTCGCGTGGTAGCTGTCCCACAGTCTGGTTTGCTATCACAAGTTAGTTCCCTCGGATTGCCCTCGGGGCATTCAGGCCCGGTCCTTACTCTAAGAATGCAGCCTGTGCCTCCCTGCCCAGCCCCCGCTTGTGGTGGGTGCAGGCGTCTGTGCTGCTTCTACGCTGGGGGAGTTACCGTTGGGCTCATAATCTGTGGGTTTTATTTATTTATTTTTCCTCCTGGTTATGTTGCCCTCTGTGGTTCCAAGGCACGCCACAGACTCAGCAGTGAGTGTTTCCTGGTGTTTGGAAACTTCTCTCTTTTTCAAAACTCCCTTCCCGGGACGGATGTCTGTCCCTACCTCTTTTGTCTTTTGTCTCTCTTTTAAATTTTTTCCTACCTCCTTTCAAAGACAATGGGCTGCTTTTCTGGGTGCCTGATGTCCTTTGCCAGCATTCAAATGTTGTTTTGTGGAATTCTCTTGGCGTTCAAATGTTCTTTTGATGAATTTGTGGGGAAGAAAGTGGTCTCCCCGTCCTATTCCTCCACCATCTTAGCTCTCATCTAACTCCATTTCTGAAATTTATTTCTTAGAATAGCATATCTTCTATATTTACACTCTTTCAACTTTTAGAAATTGGGGCTGTTAGAAGTCACAGAGGGTTCTAGCAGCTGTTATAAGATAAAGAAAAAGGATTATTGCCAGGCTTCTTAAATCTTAGTGTATTTGAGAAAATGTGCCAATATGTTACATATGCTTATTCATGTGTGTAAACCTTTGGCTATGGTGCTTTGTCACTATAAATATGTTTTGTGTTATCAGTTGGTCTGAGTGTTGGATTGCACATTTATTGATTCTTGATAACCTCAGCACCTTCCCCTCTTGTCCTACTAGTTCTCTTTGCTTCTTTTCTCCTACTCTTTACGTTCTACTCATTTCCTCTCTGCTCAAAGCAATGAAGTGGGGGAAATGGTCAGGGCTGTCAAGAAGTTTATTCTAATTCTTCTTCCAAAAGTAAGGAATCAGAGGCCTTTCATTCAAGTTTAGCCTCTGCCATTTAGTGCCTTTGTGATCATAGGCAGTTCATCTCTAGGCAGAATTTTCTTATCTGTGAAGGAGGGCAGGATAAGTCACTGTGAAATGTACCTTTCTGGCATAAACATGGTCTTAAACTGGTTATTTTGAACAAACAGCAGAGGTAGGAAAAGCTCTGAAAACTGAATAGAAGTTACCCTTTTATAAGGGAAATCTCCATTTGTAAGGTTGTAAGTCTCTTGAAACTCTTATCAGTAGAGAAGGCCAGGACTTAAGTCTGCATAACAACTATACCCTGGTTTCCTGTGCTTTGTTTGAGCCTCCTACAACTTCACTGGAATCCGCAGTTGTCTTTTACCTTTTAGATAGGTATGGTACAGAAAGTGGAGGCATGGGCTATTTTGGAGAGCTACTTAGTTTTCCTGGGTATCTCATATATATTAGTATATGGCAGGTATACATGTTATTAAATTTCTGTTTGTATTTCTCCTATTAATGTCTTTTATCACAGGGGGTTCCAGCCAAGACCCTAAAAGTGTAGCAGGAAAATGGTTTTTCCTCCCCTACACCTGATTTGTGTCCTGGAAGGCCAATCCTAATGGATTGTCTTAATGGGTGCTCTTTCCCTCTGCCTTTTGAGTTTACTCCAGGGGAGGTAACAACAGGCAGTTGGAGAGTAGGAGAAAAGAGATGGCTATTCCAGACTCCCTTCCTGATGTGGTTTGGATTTAACTTTGTTCCTCTACTGAATACCTCAGCTCCTCTCTGATAGGTCTCCCCTGAAGGTCTTTACAGGTTCTAGGTACTCCTTTCCTTTGTGCGTGTGTGTGCTCAGTTGTTCAGTCATGTCCGACTCTTTGCAACCCCATGGACTATAGCCTGCCAGGCTTCTCTCTCCATGGGATTCTCCAGGTAAAAATACTGGAGTGGGTAGGCATTCCCTTCTCAAGGGGATCTTCCCAACGCAGGGACTGAACCTGGGTCTCCTGCATTGTCAGGCATATTCTTTATCACTGTCCCACCTGGGAAGCCTTACTCCTTCCTGTACTGCCCTGTTTGATAAGGGTGATGGTAAAGGCTTCTTATCTCTGTTGCTACCCTGAAAACTTCACCTTCCCTTTTTGATTTCTCTTAATTTTTTTTTACAACATTTTAAATAGTCCCGTTATTAAATTGTCCTTTTGAGAGTGTGATCTTTTTCCTGAGGGGGCCCCTGATTAATTCAGTATGAAAAAAATGTACCTCATTATGGGAATGTTTGCATCTTTGGGAAATATTTCCTAGAAGAAGTTTGGGTAAGTTGTTTGCTCAGGCACATTTGTTATGTGAATAAGGCTATGACATTGGTATGTATCTGTTGACTCTTAAGTTTAACTCTGGGCTATTTTTGCTTTTCATTGTTTGTGGGCTCCTAAGAATGGTAAAGTCTGCTTGGGTACTATATATACTGAAGATTCACTACTGTAGGGCTTAGGGGAATTAGTGGCCAGCCAACTCAGTGGATTGCTCAGTTGGGGCTAAGGAAGCCAACACAGAAGTTTTATTTTCATGAGGGGACAGTTTGGTAACTTGTCTGCAAAAGCTTCAGGGGGTAATTGCAACCTTGGTCACAAATAATTATTTTTGAGGGTCAGTCAGGGAAAGATGGCTAGCTCCAATCAAGCTATAAACTACTTCAGTTTACTGACTTTGGGTCAGTTGTGACCCTTCTGTCTAGGAAGAGCAGTGACATTTTCTACAAAGTTGACAAAGGGGAAACTTAAATAATATACCAGACTCCTCCCGAGGTCTTCTGAAAGAATATTTATGTCCTCTTTTGGGAAGTGCAACTTATTTTTGCCTTTCCTTTCTGACTTGGCTGTTAGGGTATGCACTGCTATATTGAAAAACTCAGTAACAGTCATGATCTTGTCTTTCATTTTGGGTACAACTATAATTCCCTTTCTTATTAATGATATCTAGTGTCTTATCTTTATTGAACTATTTTGTGGATATTTATATTTTACTGACAGTACTTTAAATTCAGAAATAGGAAGTATAAGTACTTGGAGTGGGGGAGCTTTAATGAGATATCCCCAAGAATATGGGAAAATGAAAGGGATAAATTGCCCTCTGAATTCAACACATAGATCCAGGGTAGATCTGTACTGTCGTCTGAAAGAAGATGTCTAAGATGAGAATTATTGTTACATTGTAAAACATTGGTCTAAATAATGACCAAATCAATGAGAGGGTATGGTCAATTCAATAAGCATAGAAAAAGAAGACTCAAGAAGCCACCTGGTAGCTGTGTCCAGCCAAGCATGCTCAATGCAAGAGAGAGCCTGAGCCAGTTTGCTTCCAGCACTTTGACCCAATATGCTGGAGAATCCCAATGAGATGGGTACCTCAAGCTACCCTGATGATTTAAAGCATTTGATGTACTTTATTCTCTTTCTTACAATTTCTAGCTCATCAGATACCTGAGTATGATGTGGCTTTCCATGCACCATAGCTACAGGGAGAAAAATACATTATTCAAATAAACTATGAATAATCTGATGTCTATGTCAGTTAATTCTCAGTGTAAATTATAAAAAATTACCTTTTATTGTGATTTTGCTGTCCATGTGGTATGATACTAGGAGAGAATTCTCTCGTCATCCTGCCTGATTATTCCAGTCCATGCGAGAATTATGTTTTACTTTGTCAATAAATGAATTGGCATTTTGGTGTCTGTCTTAGTCTAGGGAGCATAATTAGTGTGCATGCATTGCTGAGAGGTGGATATGCTCTCAGTGAGCTGACAATATCTGACTTCAGATGTTGCAAGGCAGAGGGCCAGACTCAGGACTATGGTTAATTCACCAAGGTAATGAGCACCTTCCTATGGGACCTCTTAGGAGCCAGCCCGTAGGCATTGTTCCATAATGGCATGCTGCTGCTGCTGCTGCTGCTGCTAAGTCACTTCAGTCGTGTCTGACTCTGTGTGACCCCATAGACAGCAGCCCACCAGGCTCCTCTGTGTCTGGGATTCTCCAGGCAAGAATACTGGAGTGGGTTGCCATTTCCTTCTCCAATAATGGCATGCTATGTAGCTGAAAATGAGCATGCTTTTATTTTATAAAATGATAGGGCTTCTAACAGTCTCTTACTAAAGC
Organism: Capricornis sumatraensis; assembly: GCF_032405125.1. Lineage (NCBI taxonomy): Eukaryota > Metazoa > Chordata > Mammalia > Artiodactyla > Bovidae > Capricornis > Capricornis sumatraensis. The sequence continues at coordinate 37,149,078 of NC_091092.1, read as the reverse complement.
TTTGTCTGCCTAAGATATGTTTACACTTCATCACAAGCCTGTTGTAAAATGTGATCACATTAACTATTTTCCAATGGAGAAAGTTTCCATATTTTTTCACAAAATATTTGATCCACACAGAAGAATACATGTAACATATTTGAAAGTTAGTTATCATCATAATAAAACAAATGACTCTAAACTGCTACTTTGCCATAGAAAGAGTAAATTACAAATGCTGTTGAAATTCCTGTGTGTTCTTCCTTGATAACATATCACTGCTATGTCTGAAAGGTGACTACTGTCCTGAATTTAGTATTGCTTTAAATTTTTAGAGCTTTCCTGTGTATGTAGATATTCTTAAACAATTTATTTTTTGCTAAATTTTGAGTGTCATAAATATTGTTATGCTGTTCTATTTTTGAGACCTGATTTTTTTACTTTATATTCTAAGTTTATTCTATGTTGTTGTATGTATTTATTGTTTTTCATTTGCTAAGTCATGTCTGACTCCTTATGACCTCATGAACTGCAGCATGCCAGGCTTCCCTGTCATTCACTGTCTCCTGGAGTTTGCTTAGACTCAATGTCCAGTGAGTCAGTGATGCTATCTAACCATCTCATCCTCAGTTGCCCCCTTCTCCTCTTTCCCTCAACCTTTCTTAGCATCAAGGTCAGATACATCAGCATGTATCTATAGTTGATTCATTTTCACTGATGTATAATATTCCATCACATAACTATAACTATATCACAATTTGTCCATTGTGCCAATGAACATTTAAAATGTTGCTAAATTTGAGTCCTTTATATGAATAGTTAGAAGTGTGAGAAATTCTTGAGGATGAATACCTAGGAATAGACTGCTTGCTGTATCGTAGGATATGCATGTCTTCTACTTTTGCAGATAATGAAAAACTTTTTCTAATTCCAAGATCATTGAACATATTTGTATTTCAAGCAGTGTATGAGATTTTTTTTTAATGTATGAGAATTTTGATTGTACCAAGTTCTTGGCCAACACTTGGTTTTATAAAGCTTAGTTTTTCTTTAGTGAGTGTCTTGTATTAATTCTTTGTGATTTTAGTTTTCTTTGGTTACTAATGAATTTGGGCACTTTTTCATCTGTTTATTGGGCATTCAAGTTTCATCTTCTGTGATATGCTTGTTTGATATGCTGATATGTTTCTGCCCATTTTTGTATTGGATATTGTTTTAAAATTTATTTCTAGAAATTAATGTAATCTTGGTAATAAAACTTTGGTTATATGTGTTATAGACATCTTTCTCAACTTTTTCCAGGTTGTGGCCTGTTCTACTTTCTTCACAGTTGCTTTTGATCATCAGAATTTCTTGATTTAATGTGCTCATATTTATCAGTCTTTCTTTATGATTTAAGCTTCTTGAGTCTTGTTTAAGAAATCCTTCCCTGACACAATAACATTTAATGATCAAATGACCATCATTTACATTCCTGTTGGCCTGATATCTTGACCTTAGCATGCATTCTTCTCTCTACATATCTGGGAGTTCCTAAAAATATCCAGTAAATGTTTTAAAAAACCTGTCTGCCCTCTACCACATAACAACTGCCATGATATTTTCCTTGTGTTCCACCTTCCCCTCCAGCCGATAGCCTCTTCCCTTGAAACAGTTTAGTATTTCTCACTTAGCTTGTATTAGAGATACCCTTCAGGTGATGGTCAGCATCAGTACCTAAGGTGCCATCTTTCAGAGGTACCTCTTTTTGAGCTGTCAGAGGAATGCTGAACTATTTGTGAAAGTAGGGAGAATGTCTCTAGCTATATCTGGAAACTCTCTGCCCTAGGCAACCAAAGCTATATTGCTGCACATGAAGTCTCAATATCTCTTGAAACAAAAACTAAACAAAAAATAAAGTCCATGCTTATTTCTTTAGTCATGAGTAATGATTCAGGTATAATACTATTTCAGTTCATACATAGTCTAGCAACAGGTTGCATAAAGCTTCAAAAGTAGAGTCCTTGCTCAATCATGAACAACAGTTTATACTTGAAAACCAGAACACTTAATGTACATTCAGTTAATTTTCTTTTCACAGTCTTTATTCCATTATGAGATGAAGAAACGATCAGATCTGCATACTCTTCTTGGCATAGTTTTGTTCTCCCAATTTTCTGGTAGCAAATATTTGAACAAAAAGACATACTTTGAATTTTTATGAACAAAAGATAATTTTCAGAGATAATCCAATGTAAATTTATATTAAAATATTCTTAACTCCTCACAGTCCAGCTAAAGATATGCCCAATTTATTAAGCGGTAGAGTTGAAATTTGCATCTATAGTCTCTGCATGTACCTTAATAGTGACCACACAATTTCCCCAAAGAATAAAGTGAAGGCTGAACTACAGTCTTCATCTCTAGAGAGACAGAATTCTTGTAATCATTGAAGTGACCAAAACTTTAGTCCACATCTTTTATTCATTAAAGATTTTAAAAAAGATCATAAAGCCCAAGTTTCATGCCATATACTTCATTTCCATTATTAATAAGCACCATAAAGTATAAAAAAACCACCCCAGAGACAAAATTGATGGTGTGGAATGAGCAGTGTGGAATAGGAGATGATCTGAATTGGAATAGATGACCCCTAGCCATTTTGATTAAGTGTTTGTGGGAAATTAAAGATGGCTTCAAGTTCTTTGGCATTTCTCCTATCAAGTGTTGGTACATGTCTCCTCTATACTTGAATCTGGGCTGGCTAGTTCCTCTTCTTGCTAATGAAATATGGTGGAAGTGATGCTAAGTCAGTTCTGGGCCTCACCAATGAGAGTACTGGCAGCTTCCACCTTGATTTCCTGGAGCACTGAAATACCCTGTAAAAGGTCTCAATACCCTGCTGAGAGGTCATGCAGAGAAGCCTTGAGACTCCATAGAGAGAGAAAGATGTCCTGTTGAGATGAATCTTCAGCTGTCCTGGACAGGGCACCAAGAATATGAATGAAGCCACCAGTTGAATACCACTAAGTCATCCCAGTTGATGTCATGTGGAACAGAACCACCCAGTCAAGCTCTGCTGGAATTCATAACCTATAAAGTTATGAGATATAGCTAAATGTTTATTATTTTAAATCACGAAGTTTTGGGGATAGATTTTTACAAAGCAAAGGACATGGTTGATACCAGTTCCTTATTTAGAAAGAGCTAGGAACTGAAATCAGAATCATTTGTGTTCATTTTTTTATTTGTATTCTTTGTAGTTCAGTATATCTAGGCATGGGAGTTAAGTGTATATTGTTCTCATTATGGATTTGCAGTAGTCATTCTTAACACATTCTTTTGTTCATTTTCATAAACTTCTGAATTAATAACCCCTCTAGCCTTTGTTTAATATAATCTGAATAAAGCGGGTCTGTTTCAATATAATGTTATGTCCAAAAGAAAACACAAATCTACACCCTAAGGAAAACTTTGAAATTATTGTTTTTAGTAATGCTTTTTGAAGAGGTGCAAAAAAGGGACGAAAATTATAGCCCAAAGTCAAACCTGTTAGAATCCTCATTTCCTATCTCTCCTTTAGTAACTCACACTGTATGGCAGTTGCCCTCCATCTTTTCTCTACTCTCCCTGAAATTCCCCAAGATCTGACTGTGCTGGCTCTTCCATACCTTTTTCTCCTTATCTATGCCTTTCCAGATCTAGTTTTACCTCTAATGAGTGACTATCTACTCCTCAAATCAATAAATCTGTCCTTTGACTTCTCTAGTTTAATGTCAACACCAAATCAGAATTTCATGAGGTAAGCTGTTAAACGTTGTTTGCATCCTTTGAGGTGGGGGTGAGGTAGGATATGACTGTGAATACTCAAACATTTGTATTTTTTGTCATATAACATAAAAGAATTTCACTTAGGTAGATACCATGTATAATTTTTGTTTAGTGTTCATTGTGGTAAAGTATATATAACATAAAATTTACCAATGTGACTGATTTTAAGTTGTATAATTTGATAGTATTAGTTATATTCACAGTGTTGTACAACCATCACCACTGTCTGATTTCCAAAAATTTATATCACCCCAAAGAGAAACTTGAAACCCAATAACCAGTAATTTCTCATACTACCCTTTACCCAATCCTTGATAACCTCTAATCCACTTTTTGTTTCTGTAAATTTCCTATTTTGGTGTTTCATATAGGTGGACTGTTAAGAGTATTTGTCATTTTGTGTCTGACTCATTTCGCTTAGTGTCATGTTTTCAAGTTTCCACTATATTTTAGCCAGTATCAGAACTTTATTTCCTTTAATGACTGATTAAAATTTTATTTTATGTATATACAGTTGATTATTCATAGATTCTGCATTTGAGATTTCACCAACTCATTAAGATTTATTTGTAATCACTAAGTTAATAATACTGTCATTTTTGTAGTCATTTGCAGAGGAAGTTTTTTGCAGAGTGGCAAAAAATTTGAACCTCCTGATATACATGTTCTAAGTTAAGGTTGAATGAGGTGATGCTCTGCCTTCTTGTTTTAGCTTTCAAAAATAAGTGTCTTCTTTGAAGTCTAGTTAGTGCTAGGGTTTTAAGTTTTCCTTGTTTTGCTTTTTGGGGTGATTTTCTGCTTAAAATTGCCACTGAGTATACTGTTAAAATACTATCTAGAGTTTCTAAGCACAAGAAAGCTGTGATGTGCCTTTTGGAGAAAATATATGCATTAGATTAGCTTTGTTCTGGTATGAGTTATACTGCTGTTGGCTGTGAGTCCAGTGTTTATTATATGTATAACAGTATACATTAAATAAAAAACACACCTAAGACATGGTTATGTATTGATTGGATGATGAAAATATTGTGACCAGAGGCTTGTAGCAACCGAACCTGAGTTTCCTCTAGGAACAATGGTTCCAGATTTGCTAATTCAGTGTTTACAGCAATCATATAAATACAAAAACTAGATTTTACCACATTTTGCTTACCTATTCATCTTTTGATGGGCACATGTTTTTACCTTTTGACTATTGTGAATAATGATACTCTGCAACCTAGATGTCCATTAACAGATGAATGGATGAAGAAGCTGTGGTACATATATACAATGGAATATTACTCAGCCATAAAAAAGAATGCATTTAACTCAATTCTAATGAGGTGGATGAACTTAGAGCCGATTATACAGATTGAGGTAAGTCAGAAAGAGGAAAACAAATACTGTATACTAACACATATATATGGAATCTAGAAAGATGGTACTGATAATTATTTGCAGGGCAGCAATGGAGGCACTGACATAGAGAACTGACTTATGGAAATGAGGTGGGGGGAGGAAGGAGAGGGTGGGATGTGTGAAGAGAGTAACATGGAAACTTAAATTATCATATGCAAAATGGATAGCCAATGCGAATTTGCTGTATGACTCAGGGAACACAAACTGGGACTCTGTAATAACTGAGAGAGCTGGGATAGGGAGGAAGGTGGGAGGGAGGTTCAAAAGGGAGGGGACATGTGTATACTTACGGCCGATTTATGTTCATGTTCAGCAGAAACCAACACAATTCTGTAAAGTATCCTTCAACTAAAAAATAATTTAAAAAATACTGTTATGAATATTGGTGTACAGGTATCTGTTTGAATCTGTTCTTGCTACTTTTTGGTACATATTAGGTTAGTGCAAAAATAATTGCAACTTCAGACCATGAATTTTAAATCATTACAACTAGGCTCAAACACATAGTTTTTAGTCAAAATAGGAACCATTACAATCAACACATTTTTGCCAATGAGAAATGTTTGTTTATTCCTGTAGCATAAAAATCTGTGCTTTGGGGTTCAAAAAACTCTTGGAAAACATTTTTTTTTTTGCCTCCTGCTGGTTGTGGAGGTGTTTTCTCTGCAAAAAGTTGTCTAGATGCTTGAAGTGATCTAGAGGTTGATGAGAAGTCAGGTGAATATGGTGGATGAGGCAAAACTTTGTAGACCAATTTGTTCAACTGTTGAAGCATTGATTGTGCAATGTGTGGTTGAACATTGTCATGGAGAAGAATTGGGCCCTTTCTGTTGACCTATGCTGGCAGCAGGCATTGCAGTTTTCAGTGCATCTCATCAGTTTGCTGAGAATACTTCTCAGATGTAATGGTTTTGCCAGGATTCAGAAAGCTGTAGTAGATCAGATGGGCTGCAGACCACCAAACAGTGACCATGACCTTTTTTTTGGTGCAAGTTTGGCTTTGAGAAGTGCTTTGGAGCTTATTCTGGTTCAGCTGCTGAGCTGGTCGTTGTTCATTGTCATATAAAATCCATTTTTCATCACACATCACAATCCAATGGAGAAATGGTTCATTGTTTTTACAAAGAATAAAAGAAGATGACACTTTAAAATGATGATTTTTTTTTGATTTGCAGTCAGCTCATAGTTATTGACTATGCTAAAGACAGATCACCTTACCTGCCTCTTGAGAAACCTGTATGCAGGTCAAGAAGTAACAGTTAGAACCAGACATGGAACAACAGACTGGTTCAAAACTGGGAAAGGAGTATGTCAAGGCTGTATACTGCCATCCTGCTTATTTAACTTATATGCATAATACATCATGCAAAATGCTGGGCTGGATGAAGTTCAAGCTAGAATCAAGATTGCCAGGAGAAATATCAATAACCTCAGATATGCAGATGACACAACCCTAATGGCAGAAGGCAAAGAGGAAGGTAATGAGGACGGTGACAGAGGAGAGTAAAAAAGCTGGCTAAAAACTCATCTTTCAAAAAACAAAGATCATGGCATCCAGTCCCATCACTTCATGGCAAATAGATGGGGAAACAATGGAAACAGTGACAAACTTTATATTCTTGGGCTCTAAAATCACTGCAGATGGTGACTGCAGCCATGAAATTAAAAGATGCTTGCTCCTTGGAAGAAAAGCTAAGACAAACCTAGACAGTGTATTAAACAACAGAGATACCACTGCTGACAAAGGTCCATGTAGTCAAAGGTATGGTTTTTCCAGTAGTCCTGTACGGATGTGAGAGTTGGACTATAAAGAAGGCTGAGTGCTGAAGAATTGATGCTTTTGAATGATGCTGGAGAAGACTCTTGAGAGTCCCTTGGACTGCAAGGAGATCAAACCAGTCAATCCTGAAGGAAAATCAACCCTGAATATTCACTGGAGGGACTGATGCTGAAGCTCCAATACTTTGGTCACCTGATGCAAAGAGCTGACTCATTGGAAAAGCCTCTGATGCTGGAAAAGATTGAGGGCAGGAGGAGAAGTGGGTGACAGAGGATGAGATGGTTGGATGGCATCATCAGTTCAACAGACATGAGTTTGAGCAAACTGTGGGAGATGGTGAAGGACAGGGATGCCTGGTGTGCTGCAGTCCATGGGGTCACAAAGAGTTGGACATGACTGAGCAGACTGAACAAGAACAACATGAGGCTCCCACTTATGGATCTTTTTCACCTTTCCAATTTGCTTCACATGATGAGTGACCTTAGAAGTATTGATGTTAGTTCTTCGGCATCGTCTCGTGTAGTTCTAAGTGGATCAGCTTCGATGATCCTCTCAATAGGTTGTTGTCAACTTCCGATGGCTGGCCACTGTGCTCCTCATCTTCAAGACTCTTGTTTCCTTTGCAAAACTTCTTGAATCACCACTTCACTTTATGTTCGTTAGCAGTTCCTGGGCCAAATGTGTTGTTGCTGATGTGAGTTGTGTCCACTACTTTATGACCCATTTTGAACTCAAATTAAAAAATCACTCAAATTTGCTTTTTATTTAATGTCATTTCTGTAGTCTAAAATAAATACAAAATAAACAGCAAGTAATGTCATTAGCAAAAAGAAAAAGTAACTGAGAAATGCCTATTAAAATGATGTACAACATAACCACACTTATTTAAGAAAATATTCCAATATCAAAATCAAATTTCAACAATGCAAAACTGCAATAGCTTGCACAAACCTAATATCTATATAGGAGTGAAGTTGCTGGGTCATATGAAAATTCTATGTTTAACTTTTTGAGGAACTATTAAACTGTTTTCCACAGTGATTGTACAATTTTACATTCTTTTTTGGTGGGAGGAGGCCCACATAGTGTGCAGGATCTTAGTTTCCTGACCTGTGTTCTCTACATTGAAAGGAATGAGTCCTAGCCACTGGACTGCCAGGGAATTCCTCCCCAATTTTACATTCTCACCAGCAGTGTATGAGGGCTCCAATAGCTGATACATTCACCAACACTTATTTATTTTCTCTATTTAGAAAATTAGAACCATCTCAGTAAATGTGATCTCCAATTAGATGGTTTTATTTGCATTTCCGTAATGACTGATGGTACTAAGCATCTTTTCATATGCTTATTGTACATGTGTATATGTTCTTTGAAGAAATGTCTCCTAATGTTCTTTCCCCATTAAATTGTTTTTGTCTTATTGTTGTGTTTCAAGGGTTCTTCTTATATTCTGGGCATTAAACCCTTATCATCTATGATTTGCAAATATATTCTCCCAATCTGTGGATTTTTTTTTTATTCTCTTCATAGTATCCTTTGCACATGTTTTAATTTTAATTAAGTCTATTTTTTCTTTTGTTCCCTGTTCTTTTGGTGTCATATTTGAGAAACCACTTTAAAATCCAAGGTCATACAATCTTCCTTATGTCTTCTTCTAAGAGTTCTGTGGTTTTAGCTCTTAAATTTAGATCTTTGATTCATGTGTGTTAATTTTTGTATATGATACAAGGTAAAGGTCCAGCTGTATTCTTTTGCATGTGGTTATCTAGCTTTCCCAGTAATATTTGTTGAAAAGACTGTTCTTTCCTTATTACGTGGTCTCAGCATTCTTGTTGAAAATAAGTTGACCGTAGATGTGAGGATTTAGTTCAAAACTTTCAATTTCGTTGATCTGTATGTCTTTCCTTATGCTAGTACAACACTGTTTTGATTATTGTAGGTTTGTAGAAAGTTTTAAAATTGGGAAATGTGAATTCTCTGTATTCTTCTTTCTCAAGATTTTTTTTTTTTGGCTATTCTGGGTCGTTTGAAATTCCATATGAATTTTAGGGTGAGTTTTTCCATTTCTGTAGGAAAAAAAGTCATTGGTATGTTCATAGAGATTGCATTGAAATTGTGATCACTTTTAGGTAGAATTTTCACATTAATATTTATATAATCCATGAATGCAGGATACTTTCCATTGAAGGTAATGTCGTTAGCAATGTCTTATAGTGTTCTCTGTACAAGTGTTTTGCTTCCTTGGTTAAATTTATTTGTAAATATTTTATTCTTTTTGATGCATTGAGTTTATTAGCTTAACATTGGCATATTTAGGATTTTCTACACATAAGATCACATCATCTGCAAACAGATATTTTGACTTCTTCCCCTCCAATTTTGATGTCTATTGTTTCTCTTTATTTCCTAGTTGCTCTGGTTAGAGTAGAACTGGCAAAAGTGACCATCCTTGTCTTGTTCCTGATCTTAGTGGGAAAGCTTTTAGTCTTTCAGCATTAAGTATGATGTAAGCTGCGGGTTTTTCATTTATGACTTTTGTCATGTTTAGAAAGTTCTCTTCTCTTCCTGGTTTGCTGAGTATTCATATAATACAAAGGTATATGATTTCATCAAATTCTTCTTTGACATCAATTTTCCTGCCCTTAATTCTGTTAATGTGGTATATTGTATTGATTATTTTTGTGTGTGTGTTGAACCATTCTTATATTCCTAGGATAAATCACACCTGGTCATGGTGTATAATCCTTTTTATATGCTGCTGGATTCAGTTTACTATAGTTTATTGCGGATTCTGTGTCTATATTCATAAAAGACGCTGTTCTGTTGTTTTTTTGTATCGTCCTTGTCTGACTTCAATGTTAGATAAGTGTTGGCCTTGTTACTGAACCAGATTGATTTGATGCAGAGCAAGCAAATGCTGAAACACTGAGATTTGTTGCAGAGGAAAGGTTTATTCACAAGGAAACCAAATAATAATATGGGAGAAGAAATCTCAAATACCCAAGCCCCCAAGGCAAGGGGCTGTGGATATTTATGGGATGAAGCTGAAGCATGGGCGCATGAGAAGTGATTGAACATAAGTAAAAGGTGAGGTGATCATCATTCTGCATAGGCACAACAAGCACAGTTAAGCGGTAAGCTTCCTCTTGGGACAAAAATGGCAGTGTTAGCACATTCTGAGGGTGGGGATTTTAGCCCTCTGATGTCAAAGGTCACTGATCAGACACTTGTACATGTCTGGACGTACAAGCTGGACTGTCCATGGTCCCAAGCACTCTTAGCATGCTCAAGCTCTAACTGGACACAGCTGACTCCAAGATCCTGAAACACAACTTGGACAAACATCCTATTGTTTGGGGTATACGGCATTTGCAAGGAGGACATGCAAGGCTTTGTTAAAAAGAAAAAACAATCTTGGTCAGTGAAAGCAGGTTACAGTTCATTGTTTGCTAAGCAAGTTATGGTTTAATGGATCTAACTGATGACTTACCCTCAGTTTAAGCCTCATAGAATGAGTTAGGATGTGTTTCTACCATTTCAAATACTAAGAGGAGTTTGAGAAGGAGTGCTGTAATTTTAAATGTTTGTTAGAATTTACCAATGAATCCAATTTGTTCTGGGCTTTTCTTTTGGGGGAGATTTTTTATTTAGTTTTCTTAATTATAATAGGCATATTTAGATTTTCTGTTTATTCTTGTGTCGGTTTTGGTAGTTTGTGTGTCTCTGGAAATTTTCCCATTCATTTAGGTTATCAAATTGATTGATGTACAGTTGCTCATAATAATGTCTTATATTTTTTGTTTTAGTAAAGTTGGTAGAAATATCCCCAATTGTATTTGTGATTTTGGCTTAGCTTTTTAAAAAATTCTTGATAAGTTTATCTAAATGTTTTTTCCCCCAGAGAATCACATTTTGTTTTATTGATTCTGATTGTTTTTCTATTTTTGGTATCTTGTATCCCCGCTTTGCTGACTATATAGAGCTTCTCCATCTTTGGCTGCAAAGAATATAATCAATCTGATTTTGGTGTTTACCATCTTGTGATGTCTTGTGTTGTTGGAAGAGGGTGTTTGCTATGACCAGTGTGTTCTCTTGGCAAAGCTCTATTAGCCTTTGCCCTGCTTCATTCTGTACTCCGAGGCCAAATTTGTCTGTCACTCCAGGTGTTTCTTAACTTCTTACATTTGCATTCCAGTCCCCTATAATGAAAACGACATCTTTTTTGGGTGTTAGTTCTAAAAGGTCTCGTAGGTCTTCATAGAATTGTTCAACTTCAGTTTCTTCAGTGTTAATGGCTGGGGCATAGACTTGGATTACAGTGATATTGAATGGTTTGCTTGGAAATGAACAGAGATCATTCTGTCGTTTTTGAGAGTGCATCCAAGTACTGCATTTCAGAGTCTCTTGTTGACCATGATGGCTACTCCATTTCTTCTAAGGATTTCTGCCCACAGTAGTATATATAATGGTCATCTGAGTTAAATTCACCCATTCCAGTCCATTTTAGTTTGCTGATTCCTAGGATGTCAGTGTTCACTCTTGCCATCTCCTGTTTGACCACTTCCAATTTGCCTTGATTCATGGACCTGATATTCCAGGTTCCTATGCAATATTGCCCTTTACAGCATCAGACCTTGCTTCTATCACCAGTTACATCCACAACTGGGTATTGTTTTTGCTTTGGCTCCATCCCTTCATTCTTTCTGGAGTTATTTCTCCACTGATCTCCAGTAGCATATTGGGCACCTACTGACCTGGGGAGTTCCTCCTTCAGTATCCTATCATTTTGCCTTTTCATACTGTTCATGGGGTTCTCAAGGCAAGAATACTGAAGTGGTTTGCCATTCCCTTCTCCAGTGGATCACATTCTGTCAGACCTCTCCACCATGACCTGCCCGTCTTGGGTGGCCCCACAGGGCATGGCTTAGTTTCATTGATGATGGTATGATCACTCACCTAGAGCCAGACATCCTGGAATGTGAAGTCAAGTGGGCCTTAGAAAAAGTATCACTATGAACAAAGCTAGTGGAGGTGGTGGAATTCCAGTTGAGCTATTTCAAATCCTGAGAGATGATGCTGTGAAAGTGCTGCACTCAATATGCCAACAAATTTGGAAAACTCAGCAGTGGCCACAGGACTCAAAAAGGTCAGTTTTCATTCCAATTCCAGAGAAAGGCAATGCCAAAGAATGCTCAAACTACCGCACAATTGCACTCATCTCACATGCTAGTAAAGTGATGCTCAAAATTCTCCAAGCGAAGCTTCAGCAATACATGAACTGTGAACTTCCAGATGTTCAAGCTGGTTTTAGAAAAAGCAGAGGAAGCAGAGATCAAATTGCCAACATCTGCTGGATCGTGGAAAAAGCAAGAGAGTTCCAGAAAAACATCTATTTCTGCTTTCTTGACTATGCCAAAGCCTTTGACTGTGTGGATCACAATAAACTGTGGAAAATTCTGAAAGAGATGGGAATACCAGACCACCTGACCTGCCTCTTGAGAAATCTGTATGCAGGTCAGGAAGCAACAGTTAGAACTGGACATGGAATAACAGACTGGTTCCAAATAGGAAAAGGAGTACGTCAAGGCTGTATATTGTCACCCTGCTTATTTAACTTATATGCAGAGGACATCATGAGAAACGCTGGGCTGGAAGAAGCACAAGATGGAAACAAGATTGCTGGGAGAAATATCAATAACCTCAGATATGCAGATGACACCACCCTTATGGCAGAAAGTGAAGAGGAACTAAAAATCCTCTTGATGAAAGTGAAAGAGGAGAGTGAAAAAGTTGGCTTAAAGCTCAACATTCAGGAAACGAAGATCATGGCATCTGGTCCCATCACTTCATGAGAAATAGATGGGGAAACAGTGGAAAGAAACAGTGTCGGACTTTATTTTTGAGGGGCTCCAAAATCACTGCAGATGGTGATTGAAGCCATGAAATTAAAAGACACTTACTCCTTGGAAGAAAAGTTATGAACAACCTAGATAACACATTGAAAAGCAGAGACATTACTTTGGCAACAAAGGTCTGTCTAGTCAAGGCTATGTTTTTTTCCAGTGGTCATGTATGGATGTGAAAGTTGGACTGTGAAGAAAACTGAGCGCCAAAGAATTGATGCTTTTGAACTGTGGTGTTGGAGAAGACTCTTGAGAGTCCCTTGGACTGCCAGGAGATCCAACCAGTCCATTCTGAAGGAGATCAGCCCTGGGATTTCTTTGGAGGGAATGATGCTAAAGCTGAAACTCCAGTATTTTTGCTACCTCATATGAAGAGTTGACTCATTGGAAAAGACTCTGATGCTGGGAGGGACTGGGGGCAGGAGGAGAAGGGGACGACAGAGGATGAGATGGCTGGATGGCATCACCAACTCGATGGACGTGAGTCTGAGTGAACTCCAGGAGATGGTGATGGACAGGGAGGCCTGGCGTGCTGCGATTCATGGGTTCGCAAAGAGCTGGACTTGACTGAGTGACTGAACTTAACTGACTGATCTGTGGTTTAAATTTTATTATTATTTCCTTCCCAATACAGATTTTAAATTTAGTTTTCCATTCTTTTTATTGTTTCTGAAGGTATAACTTTAGATTATTGACTTGAGATCTTTACCCCTTTTTAAATATAGGCATTTGCAACTATAAATTTCCATCTTAGTATTACTTTTATTGCCATCCCATAAGTTTGGTTATGATGTATCTTTTTTCATTCCTCTTAAAATATTTCCTAATTTCACTTGTGACTGCTCATTTTGACCCATTGGTTAACAGTATATTATTTAATTATTTAATTTTTTAAAAAATTTGTTTTCCTTTTGTGGAGAACTACCTTCATTCTACTGTTATCAGAGAAGATATAGTTTATAATTTCAGTGTTTTAAAAATTATTGAAAATTGTTTTGCAGCCTAACATGTTGTCTGTACTGGAAAATATTCCATGTGCCATGTAAAGAATATGTATCTTGTCTTTGTATATGTCAGTTAGGTCTAGTGTATTATGTTCTCTAATCTCCCATATATTTTTTATTGCTCTTGTAATGATTTCATACATTGTTGAAAGCAGTATATTGAAGTCTGCAACTACTGTTGCTGTTGTTGTTTAGTTGCTAAGTCATGTCCAATTATTGGCAACCCCATGGACTGTAGCCCACCCGGCTCCTCTGTCCATGGAATTCTTCAGCCCATTTCCTTCTCCAGGGGATCTTCTAAACTCAGGGATCAAATCCATGACTCATGCATTGGCAGGTGGATTCTTTACCACTGAGTCACTTTGGAAGCCCCTGTATTCTTAGTGGACGTGTGTTTGCTCAGTAACTCAGATGTGTCTCTTTCTGATCCTATGGACTGTAGCCCTTGGGCTCCTCTGTCCATGGTTTCCCATGCAAGAATACTGGAGTGGGTGGCCATTTCCTTCTCTAGCGGATCTTGTCCCAGATCTTTTTTACCATTTAGCCACCAGAGAAGCCTGACTGCTGTTGTAGAACTGCCTATTTCTGCATTCCTTTCTGTCAGTGTTTGCTTCATATTTCTAGGGCTCTCTTCTTAGGTACAGATATGTTTATAATTGTTATATCTTCTGGATGGATAGGCCCTTTTTATTATTATGTATCCTTTTTTATTATAACATTTTTAACTTAAAAGTCTATTTTATCTGATATTAGTACAGAACTCCAGTTGCATTTGGTTAGTATTTGCTATCTTTTACCATCCCTTCCTTGTTAACTTATTTGTGTCTTTGGATCGAATGTGAGTGAGTCTTGTGTATACAGCATATAATTAGATCATGTTTTTATATCCATTTTGCCACTCTCTACTTTTAATTTAAGATAGTTTAATATATTTATTTTTAAAGTATTACTGATATCCAAGGACTTCTGCCATTTTGCTATTTATTTTCTAGCTTATGCATCAATTTTGTTCCTTTTTTACTTCATTATTGCTCTCTTTTGTGTTTAATTGATGTTTTTTTAATGTACCACTTATATTCCCTTATTTTCCTTTCTATGTAAAAGTTATCTTCTTGGTGTATATCCTTGGGATTTCAAAGAACATCTTAAATTTATAGCAATCTAGTTTGCTATAAATTAACATCAACTTAGCTTTTATAGTATACAAAATATGCTCTGATAAGCTCCATTCCTCTTCCTCTATGTCAGGTCACAAATTTCATCATTTTTTAGTCTTATGTTATTTCCAGTAAGCAAAGAGATTTCCCTACATACCTAAAAAAAGATATCCAATTCATGAAAATAACATTAATATAATACTGCCATTCAATTCATAGACTCTGTTCAAGTTTCATAGATTGCCCCAATAATGTCCACAGGGTCCAGTGCATAATCATGTGCTGCATTTAATGGTGATGGCCCATTAGTCTAGAGTAGCTCCTTAGTTTTTCATTGATTTTCATATTCTTGGTCCTTTTTTCACTCCAGTTTTATTGAGATATAATTAACACACAGCACTACATAAGATGTATAGCATAATGATTTAACTTACATATTAACACCTTATGAGGTGATTATCACAATAAGTTTAGTGAACATCCATCATCTCATGTAGCTGTACAACTAAAGAAATAGAAGAAAAGTTTTTCCTTGTAATGAGAACTCTTAGGATTTACTCTCTTAAATTTCACATATAA
This sequence comes from Capricornis sumatraensis, assembly GCF_032405125.1. Classification (NCBI taxonomy): domain Eukaryota; kingdom Metazoa; phylum Chordata; class Mammalia; order Artiodactyla; family Bovidae; genus Capricornis; species Capricornis sumatraensis. The sequence continues at coordinate 37,133,462 of NC_091092.1, read as the reverse complement.
CATAAAGCAGAGCTCATTACGTTTATCATGTTATACATTACATCCCTAATACTTATTTATAACTGGAACTTTGTACCTTTTGACTACCTTCATCCAGTTCCCCTCCTCCATACCCCACCTCTCATAACCACAAATCTGATTTATTTTTCTATGAATCTTTTTAAAAAATATAGTTTACCTTCGACACTGTTAGGTTCTGGTGTGCAACATAGTGATTCAGTATTTCTATACATTTCAAACTGATCATCATGGTAAATCTAGTTAACATGTGTCGCCATACAAAGATATTGCATATTTATTGACTATATTTCTCATACTGTACATTTCATACTCATGACTCATCTTTTTTGTAACCGAAAGTTTGTATCTCTTAATCTCCCACAACTATTTCTTTCCTCTTCCCATCTCCTCCCCTCTGGCAAACATCTGTTTGTTCTCTGTATCTTCAATTCTGTTTCTGCTTTATGTTTGTTTATTTGTTTTTAGATTCCACATATAAGTGAAATCATAATACTTGTCTTTCTGTGTCTGACTTATTTCACTTAGGATACTACTCTGTAGGTCCATCCGTGTTGTGTCAAATGGCAAGATATCATCATTTTTTATGACTGATACCCTATTATAGACATACACATGAACACACACACACACACACACACATCTTCTTTATTCATTTATTTATTGATAGGCACTTAGGTTACTTCCATATCTTGGCTATTATGCTGCAGTGAATATAGGGGTGTATATGTCTTTTCTAACTAGAGTTTTGTTTTCTTCAGGTAAATATAAAGGAGCAGAATTTCTGGGTCATATGGTAGTTCTCTTTTTAATTTTTTGAGGAACTTGATACTCTTCACCTTAGTGGCTGCATCAGTTTACATCCTCACCCACAGTTTCCCTTTTATTCCACACCCTTGCCAACTTGTTATTTGTTGTCTTTTTGATAAATGACATTTTGACAGGTATGAGTAAATATCTCATTTTGTTTTGGTTTGTATTTCCCTGATAATTAGTGATGTTCAGCATCTTTTCATGTTCCTGTTGGCTGTCTGTATGTTTTCTATGAAAAAATGTCTATTCAGGTCCTCCGCTTTTTAAAATTGGGTTGTTTTTCATGTTGAGTTGTATGAGTTCTTTGTATATATTTAATATTAATCCCTTATTAAATGTAATGTTTGCAAATATCTTCTCCCATTTAGTAAGCACCCTTTCTATTTTATTGATAATTTCCTTTGCTGTGCAAAGGCTTTTTAGTTTGATGTAGTCTAATTTGTTTATTTCTGCTCTTGCTTGTTTCGCCTGAGGAAACATGTTCAGAGAAGTATTGCTAAGATTGATGTCAAAGAGCATATTGCTTGTGTTTTCATCTAGAAGTTTATGGTTTCAGATTTTACATTTAAGTCTTTAATTCATTTTTACTTTATTTTTGTATGTGGCATGAGAAAGTAGTCCAGTTTCTTTTGCGAGTTGCTGCCCAGTTTTCCCAGAATCATTTATTGAAGACGGTTTTCCCCATTGTGTATTCATGTCTCCTTTGTTGGAGGTTAATTGACAACATACTTGTGTTGATTTCCAGGCTCTTTTAGTTCCATTGCTCTGTGTGTCTGTTTTGTGCTAGTCTCATTCTGTTTTGATTACTGTAACTTTGTGGTATAGTTTGAAATCAGGAAACGTGATAAATCTGGGTTTGTTCTCCTCTTTCAAGATTGTTTTGGCTATTAGGGTTCTCTAGGGTTTAACTCTTCAGTCTCTCTTGTGAATATTTCAATTCAACTATGGTACTTTTTAGCTTCAAAATTTGTTTTTTTTTATTTTAAAATTTCCTTTTCTTTATTGATGGCAAGAAACATTGTAAAATATTATATAAATAATAAATATTTATAAAAAATTATTTAAAAATAATAGATCTTTGATTATTCTATTTGGCAAGATATTATTTTCCTGAGTTTCTTTAGGTTTTTGTCCATTGCTTCCTTAAGCTCTTTCAGCATATTTAAGATAGTTCATGTAAAGTTTTCCTCTTGTAAGTACAATGTTTGGGCTTTCTTAATAATGGTTTCTTTTAATTTCTTTTTTCTCTTGTAAATGGGCCATATATTCTTATGTCTTTTTACATGCCTCATAATTTCCAGTTGAAAACTGGACATTTTGAACATTAAAAATGTGATAACACTGAACATCAGATTTCCCCCTTCCTCATGGGGTTTGTTTGTTTGTCATGGGTTGTAGTATTTTGTTTATTTAGTGACTTCTCTGGTGTATTTTGTAAAGATGGTGTATTTGTCATAAGTGGTCACTGAAGTCTGTTCCATTAGCTATTGATTGGACAGATAGCTCCTTAAACTCTTGGATCAAGAAAAACCTCTCTCAGTCTTTGTAGCTGGTCTTTCCATATGTGTTGAGTCTGGCTTCCTACACTCAGGCATTTTATAACTCTGCCTTTGTCCTCCCTTCCTTCTTGTGTAGAGCTTGAATGACAGCTAGAGGAGAGGGCTTAGGGATTGCTTAATTTTTTAAATCATGCTTCTCATATTGGGCATATGCATAGCCTTTTAAGTTTCCAGGAATATGTGGAAACTTTCATCCCCCAAAGCATCCTCCTTAGCCTTTCCTTTGGCTTTTCATTGTGTCTTTGGTTTACCTCAACTGATATCCATTGTTTCAGGTGGAAGATGCTAGTTCATTTGCCTTTAAAATGTTTTTGACAAATGCTCCCTTCTGTGCATTCATTCATATACCCCGAGAGAGTTTCAGTTTTGGCAAAATGAAGGCAATCTTTTTGTGTTAGTCCTTTGGGGAATTGCCATCCAGATCAAAGCCAACTGTCATAATTTTTGAGAACAAGGTCCAATCTGCTCTGTGTGATACCAGGAACCAATTCTGGGCATGTGAATTGGTGTTTCACGAACCCACACTAAACCTAAAAGGTGTGGATGCAGAAGGAATAAGCTAAAATGCCACAAAGCTCTGTTAACTGGGTTTTAGTCACCTTTTTTCTTATTAAAATATTTGCTTTGACTGTTGTGTGGAGTTCTGATAAATTTGATTCTGATAGTTTTCACAAGTTTTTTTTTTTTTTTCCTCTTTGGTGTTTTTGTGGAGGGATTGGCCCTAGGGATCCTTTACTCCATAATTTTCACTGATGCTATGCCCACTATGAGTTATTATAATCAATATCTTATTAATTAGAATGAGCAAAAATAGGTCACAAGCAGTCTCAGAGTGGCTGAATTCTCTCAGGACATGGACCACATTTCACAAAGCCACAGAGTAATAGTCAAGATATAGGAAGTATCAAAAATCAAGTCACCTAACTGCTAGTGGAAGTTTCTTTCCACCAGACCAAATTATCCTCATGGCTAGCTAAGAAGGTTCTCAGTACAGGTCAGTTTTGAAGAAGTCATCTGTATTTTAATTTCAGATAATTTTTAAGTAAATTTCTTTCATGATGGTTTAGTTTCCAGAGGGCTGTCCCTGAGTCGTCAAAAGTAATATGGTCACTTATCCTCATTCTAAAAACAAGTGTTACCAGGCTGTGAGGCCACCTTTCATACTTGTTGTGATCTCAGTCTGTTTGGTTTCATCTTAGTAAAATTTTCTTTACCTACCACCATTTCCTCTGACTAATGAGAATGCCCAGGCATTCTTTTTGGTCTTGAGCACTGTTTTCTGTCCTCTTCTGATGGGTTATTCCAACTAGAGTTCTCTCTTCTAGAATCTCTGTTGGCTCATTTTCTTTTTTGTTGGTAGAAATTGTATTTAGTTTAGTTCCCCTTAGCCCAAGTTATTATGTAGTGTACAGAATCAGTAGCCAGAGATAATCAATTAAAATGTTTTAAGTCTAGGACTTTTGACTTGTCTAAGGTCTGGGTAGAAAAGTGAATGGATAGCAGTGATTTTAGATATTAATATTTTACCATTGCCCTCATAAGTGTGCTCATAATTCTCATCCTATGTGTCCTGACTTTTGGTTCAGAAAAATTTGATACCTATAGATCACCTTGGTGAGTGAGTGATATGGGACTTTCTATGTCAGTTTCTTTTTCTCAGGAATCTTTGAGAGCTAATATTCAGTGTGCTTTTCCTTTTTGTTGATTTCTTTGATTTATTGGGAAATTTAGCTAAGAGCATTTGACTTTGCCTTGATGGAAAGAAGATAAATTATGTCTTGTGTATGTGTGTGTGAGAGAGATTTCATTTTCTTAGTGCCTTAAATGAGGAACAGATTTGAGTCTTTTTCTTGAAAAAAGAAAAGCCAAAAAAAAGAAGTGAAGGCGACTCAGGTAGCCATTAATAGGAACTTGGAGTATGTTTGAGTGTTGACATTCTGCTAATATTTTCCAGGAAGGCTGAGGAAAAACCTTACAGCAGAATGTTCTATTTTGTTGTTAATGTGTCTGGTGACACTTCTTTCTTGTAATTCATTTGAATGCCTTGTAACTCTGGATGGAGCTTCCTGGTCTTTTGTTACTCCTGCGATCTATGAAAGACAAATGGGTATCAGCAAGAGTGCTGTTTTCTGTGCTTTCAGAAAATAGGGCTGAAGAGTTTACAGAGTAGTCTTCCACACTGTAACACTTTGCCTGAGGCTAGTTTTGAGGCAAATTTAATAATTATATTAATAAAAATAATAGCTATTAGTTATCAAGACATATCAGATGACAATTACATTTTACACATTGTTTCTAAATATTGCAACATTGATATTTGCATCTCTACTTTGTATATGAGGAAACTGAGAAGTAGAGAGGGGAGATAACATGGTTCAAGGTACACAGCATATGGTTCAAGTCAAGCTCTCCCTGAATGCAAAGCATTCTCTCTCTTTCCACTGTGCCTCATGCTTTTCAAGCACTATTGTTTGCTATTGGTAATATGTTCCTTAGTTTCTAAGTCATATCCAACTCTTTTGCACCTCATGGACTGTAGCCTGCCAGGCTCCTCTGTCCAGGGGATTTCTCAGGTAAGAATAGTGCAGTGGGTTGCGATTTCCTCTTCTAGGGGGTCTTCCCAACCCAGGGATCAAATCTGCACCTCCTGCATTGGCAGTTGGATTTCTTACCAGTGGGCCACCTGGGAAGCCCATTGGTACTATATATGTGCTTTTTTTTCCTGGTCCTTGTCTTTAAGGAGCTACCATTTGCTCTATGAATATATGCTATATACCAGGCATTAACATTTTCTTGCAAAGTAAATATTAGTACCCTCATTCTTCAGGTGAGATGATTTTCCATTATACCATGCCACCTCTCCTTGCTTTTATTTGCCCGTGAACTAGGTATCTTTGAACCATGCTATGGCCCTTTTTGTTCTATACTTATTATCTTTCCAGGCCTATGTTCCAGGTGATTCCATCATCTTGTTCCTGTATGCTTGATGGGTGCTAATGATTTCCTATGTTGCCTTTCTGAATAGTTAGCATTCTCTTAGGGACCCACTGGAGAAGGCAATGGCAACCCACTCTGTACTCTTGCCTAGAAAATCCCATGGATGGAGGAGCCTGGTGGGCTGCAGTCCATGGGGTCGCTAGGAGTTGGACACGACTGAGCGACTTCACTTTCACTTTTCACTTTCATGCATTGGAGAAGGAAGTGGCAACCCACTCCAGTGTTCTTGCCTGTAGAATCCCAGGGACGGGGGAGCCTGGTGGGCTGTCATCTCTGGGGTCGCACAGAGTCGGACATGACTGAATCGACTTAGCAGCAGCAGCAGGGACCCACAGGCTTACTGCTTCTTATGAAGACAAAGTTACCCAAGCTTGGTGTTCCTCAGCTGTGATGGAAGTTCACGTTTACCTGGGCCTATATCAAATCACCTCCATGGGACTCATTGACAAGGGGAACTGTCTTAATCTGCTCAGCCTGCTGTATCTAAACGCTATAGACTGTGTGGCTTATACGACAGACATATATTTCCTCACAATTCTGGAATCTGAGAAGTCCAAGATCAAGGTACAGGCACGGTCAAATTCTGCTGAGAATCCTCTTCCTAACTGGCACACAGCTGCCTTTTCACTGTATCCTTGCATGGCAGAGGGAAGAAAATGAAGCCAGCATTCTAGTGTCTCTTCATTTAAGGACACTAATCCTGTTATCAGAGAAGGCAATGGCACCTCATTCCAGTACTCTTGCCTGGAAAATCCCATGGGCAGAGGAACCTGGTAGGCTGCAGTCCATGGGGTCGTGAAGAGTCGGACACGACTGACAGACTTCACTTTCACTTTTCACTTTTATGCATTGGAGAAGGAAATGGCAACCCACTCCAGTGTTCTTGCCTGGAGAATCCCAGGGATGGGGGAGCCTGGTGGGCTCCCGTCTATGGGGTTGCACAGAGTCGGACACGACTGAAGTAACTTAGCAGCAGCAATCCTATTATAGGGGCCTACCCTTATTACCTCATCTAAACCTAGTTACCTCCCAAAGGCTCCACCTTCTAATATTGTTGTATAGGAGGTTAGTGGTTCTGCATAGGAATTTTGTGAGGACATAAGCATTCAGTTATGGCTTAACAGAGAACCAACACAAATATGTCACATGATCATGCTACTTGCTGTGCTATGAGCAATAAGTACTCTATCTCTGACCCAAGAGTCTTTCATCTTCTTTCAGTATCCATGAAAAAGTATGTTTTATCTTTTTGGTTTATATAAGTAGGGGGAAACCTAGACTCTTTAGTTTTTGACAAGTACTCTACCCTAGGTTTTTCATTTTGGCTTATAGGAACAGGCTTTATCCTGAGCCCTGAGTGAGTGCCGGCTACTGCTCCCTGCAGTCCTTTCAGGTGGTTCTTTCCCCTCCCTTGGTTAGTTTCTTCACATGTATTGACTTCCAGGGTTCTGTCTGCTACTCCTTCCTCTCTGATTATCTGTGCTATGAACTCCTTGTTCTTCTTGTACTCACAGCTTCTTTCTCTCTAGCTCAGAAGACCCATAAAGACTTCTCCTCCATTCTCTCTCCCTGCACCCTGCATGTGTCCTGGAAACTCTTTTGGGGCAGCAAACTGGCACAATCATTTGTTTCAGGGATTACTATTGTTCATTGCTTGGTGTACTATATCTTGAAATCTCTCATTTATTATTGTCTCTGTTTTTTGGGTCGTTTCAAGTGAGAAGATAATCCAAGCCCTGTTACTCCACCTTGGCTGCAATTGGAAACTGAATCTTTGTCTTTTGAATGCGGCCTTGATATTTAAAAACAGCCCAAAGAGAGTGGTGAGTAACTTATCTGTAAGGTTGGCCATCAAACTCACTAACTCCTCACAACCCCCTTTTCAAAAAATATGTGGTACTAAAAGTAACCAACCTTTTTTCCTCCTATGGTTTTAACATTTCTGTGGTTTAGAATTATTTTTATGAAGAGGAATTTTCATGGATTTCCTCCACTCTTCCCTCTACTAATTTACTAGGCAATATAACCTATGGCTGAGTTGGCAACTGGACGGAGAAGGCAATGGCAACCCACTCCAGTACTCTTGCCGGGAAGGTCCCATGGATGGAAGAGCCTGGTAGGCTGCAGTCCACGGGATCGCTAGGAGTAGGACACGACTTCACTTTCACTTTTCACTTTCATGCATAGGAGAAGGAAATGGCAACCCACTCCAGTATTCTTGCCTGGAGAATCCCAGGGATGGGAGAGCTGGGTGGGCTGCTGTTTATGGGGTCGCACAAAGTCGGACATGACTGAAGCGACTTAGCAGCAGTAGCAGCAGCATAACCTATGGAAGGTTAAAAGTTCTGAGGAAGAAAATTAAGGTTATATTTTTAACCATCATCCACTCTTGCCCCACACTGCTGTTAATTTAGGAGACATATGATTTTTCCCTTTTTGGTGTATTATCTTCTCACTCTTGGTGCCGTGACTCAGGCTGAGGCTCTCATTTTCTGCATACCCCACTCCTAACTGTTCTTTCTTTTTTCTGTCCTTTACATTAGGGCCAGACTAACTTTCTGGGGGAAAAAGCCCCAAAATAGATCTGACTGTGTCATTTTACCTCTCAAGATGCTTCCCCCTTAAATACAGAATAATATCTGGTCTCCTTTTGTGTCTACAATCTCATCTCAGCTTGTGTTTCTCCATTCATTTTATATAACACAATTTCCACCATCCACAACATTGCAATCCACAAATGGCAGTACTGTCAGATGATCTTAAACTGAATGAGACAACTCTGCCTTTCTTTTACAGGTCCAGCTCTGTCCCATCTTACACACTTGCTTCTGCTAGCTGCTTTTTCAGGAATATTCCATTTTACCTGCCTTCAAAGACATTTTCAAATAATAAGTACTCCAGAAGGCCTCTCAAGAGGCCTCCAATTGGGATAAATTCCCTTGTCCCTTATTTTCCCATAGCCCATTGGTTTCACTTACGTTTTCTGGGGCTTCCCTGGTGGCTCAGACGGTAAAGTGTCTGCCTGCAATGAGGGAGACCCGGGTTCGATTCCTAGGTAGGGAAGATCCCCTGGAGAAGGAAATGGCAGTCCACTCCAGCACTCTTGCCCGGAAAATCCCATGGACAGAGGAGCCTGATAGGCTACAGTCCATAGGGTCGCAAAGAGTCAGACAGGACTGAGTGACTTCACTTTCACTTTTCAGTTTCACTTATCAGACTCTGCTTTGGTTTATTTGAGTAAATACCTCTCTCCTTCAGTGGACTGTCAGTCTGTGGAGTGGAGGTACTTACTGCCTTATTTTTCTTCACATTCATTGATAGCACCCATCTCAGGAGCTTTTTTTGGGGGGGAGTCCCCTCATTTAATAAATATTTTAAAAATTGACATATAGTTGATTTACACTGTTGTGTTAGTTTCAAGGAAAGCATGGTGATTCCGGTTTACATACCAACTCAGGTGATATGGTGGGGGCAGATGATTATGAGATGATGGTCTCCCTTAAATTTTATGGAATGAGTTTCCTATAGGAAGGGAGGTTTGGTTACAAGAAGAAAGGGGAAAGGAATATTATGCTGGGCAGATGATATTACAATCCACTACAGAAGTGGACTTTTGTAAAGTTAATCCTGTTGTGATGGTGCTCATGGCCCTGGTTGAAATATTCATAGAGTCACAATGCCCTAAGACAAAAGGATGATCTAGCCAAGGGTGAACACTCTTTGTAATGCTAGTCTTGCCTGAAATTGAGTTACAGATTCTTACATAAGCTAAAAAATAATTTCCCTTTCCAATGGACATGTCAGCTGAACCCAACTTTATGAATTGGCTAATTGCTTTCCCTACTGTGTATATTAACTGCTGAGCCCTTGGAAAGAATTGAATTCTTTTTGGTGAGAGACTGAAGAAAATCTTGATCCCCATGAGCCAGTCATCCAGTTGTTTAACATCAATTGAAGAGACATCCTTTTTTAGATTGTTGGTTTGAAGGTGATGGAGTATTGCTCTTGATACAGTGCTCGAGGTAGTAAAAATTGTAGAACTATTAGAATTCTAATATTGTCACAGATGGTACTATGTAAGAGTCCAGCTCAGGGCCCTTCTCTGAGACAGTGCAGTATATTCACAGATCAAGTCCTGGCCCTGAAAATCTGGTTGTCATTTGGGAAAAACACATTGAGAGTCAGCTTCCTCTGTAAATGGTTAACACTCTTCTTTCTCCATGGAATCACGTAATAGAAAAATAAATGCAGAGTAAATAGAATTTCATGCTTGTGCAAGTCACTGGCAAAATCATCTTTGGGTCATGCAGGCAGACATGTTATTTTCAGAGGAAAGTTTGGAAGGGAAACATTTTATTTCAGTCTTCCTTCTCTTAATTTACCCTCTTTCAAATACTAGTTTTAAAATGCTAATTCTTTCCAGAGAGATGTACTGAGAAGGGAATGGACTCTGCACCTGTCCTATTGCAGCATTATCAAATGAGTGATTTATTCATGCAGATTTTGAATACTAGAAAACTCCAAGAATACGTATATTAAAAACTATTATCTAAAGTACCTACTCACTATTTTTGTTGTGCAAATCATAAATAGAAGAGCAAAGTAGATAAAGTTTGCTGTGGCAGATAAATTACCTCAATCTGTTGGGTCTCTGTATTGTCTCTTTCTATCATAGACACACACACACATGTGCACACACACGTGCACACCACCCCCCTCCACCACTGTCCTACCTTATCACTTTTCCTGCTGTATTGTATTAGTTTTCCATTGCTGCTGTAACAAATTAGCACAGAGTTAGTGGCTCAGATAATAATATTACAATTCTGGAGATTGAAGTCCAGAAGTCCAAAATGGATCTCACTGGGCTAAAAACCAAGATGTCGGCAGGTCTGAATTCCTTGCTGGAGGCTCTCAGGCAGAATCTCTTTCCTTTCCTTTTCCAGCTTCTAGAGGCTACATTGCTTGACTTGTGGCTCCATCCTCCATCTTCAAACCAGCAATGACCAGTCAACTCTTTCTCATGGGGGATGGCTCTGACCTAGCCTTCTGTCTCCCTTTCCCAGTGTTAAGAATCCTTTAATTAGATTGGACCCATCTAGGTAATCGAGGATAATCTCTATTTTAAAGTCAGCTGATTATTAACATTAATTCCATCTTCAGCCTTAGTTCCCCTTTTCCATTATTGCCTAGCATGTTCTCAGATTCTGGGGATTGAGAAGTGGACATCTTTGCCAGGGTGAGGGGGTGTGTTGTTCTTCTACCACATATGTCAAGTGCTCCAGACTTAATTCTATTCATTGGGTGCCCAGAATCCTTCACACTCATGTAAGGCTATTGTTTCCAAAAGATCTTGGAGTATAATGGACAGATAGGAACACCAGAATAGGAGACAGAAGGCCAGGGTTAGAAAACAGCCTCTTCACTTATGAGCTATGTAACTTTGGGCAAATCACTTAACTTCCTGGAGCCTCCACTTCCTCATCCATGGCCTTTTCCTCCTTTCTTTATCAAAGTATACCTGTTCTGCATCCTTTTTAATAGGGCTCAATTGAGACCTCAAGATAATATGGAAAATACTAATTCAAGCTAAGGCATTAATAAGTGATAATGATTTCATGCATCACTACACCCTTCTAACTCCCATACCCTCTTGATTACTATTTATATTTTATCAGATGAATTCACCTGGAAGGAAGTCATTTTATTAAGTGTGCAACAAATGTGAATGGACTGGGCTGGTGTCTACCTTTTAAAGCTGGCTTTGTCCCTGAACATTTAAGGAGAAAGTATCTACTGGATGACCAGAGGGTATGGTTTACCCTGGATATTCCAGTTTATACCTTTTGCCTTGTTTTACTCTCGTGTCCTTATTTAGATGATAAATTATATGGTCACTGTATTTATTGGGTTGGCCAAAATTTTGTTTGGGTTTTTCTGTAACATCATCTGAAAAAACCCAAATGAACTTTTTAGTCAATACAATATTTGGCACTTGTAAAAGTATTGAGTGTATTTATAAAAGTCTCCTTTTACCTTACATTTTCATGAAGGCAGGAGCATTTTTATTTTGTAATTTCTCCTGTAAGTACCCTAGAATCTGTATACCATGGGTTCTGGGTAGCTGTTTCTAACTAACTATATTCTTTATTTTGCAATTAAGCCATCATTATTTCTCCACGTTTATAAACTATCTGTTATGAAGTGAGTTGATTGCCTCCCGCCCCATTCATATGTCAAAGTCCTAACCCTCAATTTGACTGTATTTGGAGAGAGGGCCTTTAAGGAGACAATTAACATTAAGTGAAGTCATGAGGATGTGGCTCTAATCCAATAGAAATTGTATTATTACATGAAGAGGGAGAGAGACAAGGGATGCCCACACACAGAGAAAAGGCCATGTTGAGGACACAAACGATGCCACCACACAAACAAGCCAAAGAAATAGGCGCCTCAGGAGAAATCAAATCTGCCAACATGTTCTGTTAGACTCCCCTCAGTCAGAACCGTGAGAAATGAATTTCTGCTGTTGAAGCTACATAGTCTGTGGTTATTTGTTATGTCAGCCCTGGCAGACTAATATACTTATAAGAAGCAGTTAGAGATATTGTTAAAAATGCAGTTTCCTGACTACTATCTCAGACTGAATCAGAATTTCTGTGGTGGGGGCTCAAGAAAGCTCAGGTGATTCTTGTACACACTAAATTTGAGAATTGCTGAAATATGGACCTCAGGGCACTAAAAAGGGGGAGGGGCTTTTTCATATATCTTTGTCATGTCAAGTTTTTGTTCTCTCTTCAGGGACTTTCTACCTAGGTGTTAGCAGAAAATAGAGGTTGACTATCTCAGTTATCTTTGGCATATCTGGAATTGTCAGTGAAAATTCCAGAAAGCCTGGAGGCTATGGGGACTATACATTCAAGATAAATCAAGGAAGAGAGGAATATGTTATTTTAGGGAGAAGGTATCAAGACTAATCTAGAATTAGTTCTTAAAAAAGGTCATTGAAGGTGGATTTGACATTTGGCCACTGCCCCACTTCTTCCTTCTCTGGGGCTAGTGCCTGATACTTGGAAATAATACTTTGCCCATTTCCTTAGGGGCACTTAAGAAACTTTGGCTTTCAGTTCTATGCCTTTTGACTACCTACCTCTAATATAGATGCACTTAGTCCTCAGAGCTTGAATCCCATCTCATTGGAAGCTAGATTAGGGACAGGACACCTAAGAGGCATGGATTCGATAAACATCCTATTCTATGATGCATGAGATGTTCATGCCTCAAAAGTTAGGTACAACCTCAGAGTCAGTCCTAGTTGTAATTAGCATGAATCCTTGCCGATTTCATGGACTATGGAAGTCCAAAACCTTTCCGTGCATCCCTAAAAATTCAAGTTTCCTCCAAATAATCCACATATGTAAAGTGTTACTAGTGTAGAATTTACTGAAATTTTATAGAGGCTATGGAGAATAATTTACATTACAACAATGCAAATGACTTTAACATGTACCGCAGACAGTATTAGCTACCACAATCCTGTGGAGTTTCACTATCTTGTTCTCTGAACCCAAGTCTCTTTCTAGCTGGCCAATTTCTTTCACGTTCTCTCATATTCTAAGATATCAACAAAATTCCTTCCCCATTCTATTCATAGAAACAACGTGCCCATCCTAAGACTTGGTGCCACCTACTTATCCAGGTTGTTTTTTTGGAGGGGGAAGAGGTTGGGGGAGTGGTGGGGAGGGTCACTTTCTATCTTTCTGCCTTAAACACCTACTAAGGCAGTCTTCTAATCCAAGACAGTGTGATTCTTGAGAGAAATTCTGGTGACCAACTTTGTCACCATCTCTTTTTGCAAAGATACAATTATTGCTGTTATTGCCATGAAGCAGATAAAGATATAACTAAATAAAAGAACACTATAATACATGGTCAACAGAAGAAAACTAAGTTTACTCAACTTGTCTTATATGTCCAGCACAAAGTAGGTGTTTTATATGTTTTCTTATGTGGTCCTCTTTGTAAACATGTAAGGTGGAGGATCATTATTCATCACATATTCTTAGAAAAAGAAGGATTGGAGAGGTCAAATAACTTCACCTAGTAAAAGGAAACTCCAGTATGTAAATTCATGTCTGAGTCTTAACAGTTTTATGTGCCCTTGGAAATGTCATGTTCCCTCTCTGCATTTCAGTTCCTTAGCTATAAATAAGAAGCTCAGATCAAATTGCTTCTAAAGGTTTTTGAAGCATAGACAAACATGTTCTGTGACCTATCCTTACTCCACTTGAAAAGTAAAACTTGAAGCTATAGTGTGCTTTGCTTAATTAAGATAGGACCTCATTAACATATAGATCTTGTTTTTCTTTTTTATTGTCCTGCCCCTGAAGCTGATAAGTTATGTGTATGTTATTTATTTGTATACTGGAGAGTGACTGGATTTTAGATACATGAGGTTCCAAACGTTTTAAAAGTAGGATTGATTTGCTTCAAATTCCATTTTCCAATTTTTAAAAATATTTTCAACTTTGTCCTGAAACAGAAAGGCTCGATGGTCCTTGCAGTGTTAATGAATTGTATGGCAACTTTGCCCTTGGTTGTGAGAAGCTGTATATGGGATGTTCAGACAGAAGCCTCCTATCCTGAGCCATAGCTATCAATTCCAAACTGTGAAGGCTGTTTCTCACACTGAGCATCATAAGTTGAAATGCTGCCATCTCTTCCAGTGTCTGTGTTGGTAGGGGAGGCAGGACCAAAGACAGAAGCACCCATTATCATGATAAATACACAAAGCAGGCTATACTACAACAGTGGCTGATATAGAGGAGATTGTATGGTTTTAGGAAGCCTGTATTAGTGGAAAAAATGTCACTGTATAAGATGCTATTGAATCGAAGTTAGTGGCTAGGTATTGGCTAAGTCATTATCCCCATGAAGAAGAGGAAGTAGGAGGGTGGCATATAGGATCCTATTTGAATTTGGTTGAAAATAGAGAAAACAAAGGAATTTCTCAGGAGAGATACTAGAGACTGTGCTTTTTGTATAAAAGTTGGTTACTTGGGTTATGCTGTCCCTGTCTGGCTAATCCTATTCTTCCAATAAATAGAAATAGTTATAATAGATACCACTTACATTTATAGTGCTTTGTATGCATTATTTCACCATCACAACAACTCTGGATAGATATTATTGTCCAGATTATACAGATGAGGAAGCTGAGGCTCAGTGAGGTTAAATGACTTTCCCAAGGTCATATAGCTACTGAGTGTCTGAACCAGAATATGAACTCAGGTACCTGTCTTCTCCTCCTTCCTTCTCTCTTCCCCATTACCTTCATTGTTTACACTTTCCTACCTCAGCCTGAATATCAAGTGATTACCTTGCAGAATAATTTGTGAAATAGTTTCCAAGAGAGTTAATATTGGTGGGCTAAATAAATAAATAATAGTAGACTGATTAACTGATCAAGCAATTACATATTCATCGAATGCTTACTGTACATTTGTCCTGGGGATACAGTGTTACAAAAACACCAGAATAACCCTTGCTCTCTTAAAACACAGAGTGTAATTGCTGGAGCTGTCCGCAATGATATCCAAGCTGTTTATAGCAATTTAAGTTTAAATTATTTAAAGTCAAAGAGTTAACTCAGTCTCTCAGTTACATTAACATTTCAAGGACTCAATAGCCACATGCTAATGACCACTGTATTGGGCAGCACAGATATGGAACATTTATTTCCATTCTCATTGGAAGTTCTATTGGACAACACTTAGATAATTAATATGGTGGCTCAGATGCTAAAGAATCTTCCTGCAATGTAGGAGAGCAGGGTTCGATCCCTGGGTCAGGAAGATCCCCTGGAGAAGGGAATGGCAACATACTCCAGTATTTTTGCCTGGAGAATTCCATGGACAGAGGAGCCTGGCAGTCTACTACAGTCCATGGGGTAGCAGAGTCAGACACGACTGAGTGACTATCACTTTTTTCACTTTAGATAATTAATAACAATTGGGTTGAGTGAGAAAGAAGAGTGACAGGGTGTTAAAGAATTCATATTTAGTGGGTTATCCAGTCTGGGAGGCTTTCCTGGGGAAAGTGACATTTGAGCTGAGCTTTCAGTCCAAAATAACTAAGCCAATATTGCCAAGTGAGGAAGCTTCTGCAGATACTCCCTGTGTGTGTGCTCAGTCATGTCTGGCTCTTTGTGACCCCATGGACTGTAGCCCACCGGGCTCCTATGTCCATGGGATTCTCCAGGCAAGAATAGTGGAGTGGGTTGCCATGCTCTCCTCCAGGGGACCTTCCCGACACAGGGATCGAACCTGTATCTCATTATGTCTCCTGCATTGCAGGCAGATTCTTTACTGCTGAGCCACCTAGGAAGCCCTAAATACTTCCTGCTATGAAGTAAATTAACTCTGAAAATGACAGCAGTGGATTTGATCAACTTGTCCAGGGTGTAAAGGCACCTACCTTCTCCCTTCAATGGACCCAAACTTAGCCAAACGAGAGAACAGAATAGAGGAAGTACAGAACTGTCTCACACCTGTGCTCATTCAGATCAGGATGGTAGTAGAGCCTGGGGCCAGGAATTATTGCAAGTCAGGTCCTGAATTCATTTTTGGTGTTTTTTTTTTTTTAACTCTGTAACTCTTTTTGAGATACTTGGAGATCCAAACCTGGCTGTCAGTATTAAGTTTGATATAATAATAATATGGTTCAGAGTATATCCTGAGCGGGGGAGAAGGTGTTTGTGCTTAAATACATCTGTGCTGTGTCGAGAGCTACATGTTTTATGAGCCTCTCTAGCTTGAACACCCACACATCTGCAGGCAGGAAGTTCAGTTCAGGTTCACAATCTAGCTAAGATGCAACTGTGGTGTTTGCTCTATCTTTAATTAGAATGGAATGCAATTGGGGTTTGTCTCCATCATCATCTATATCTCATCATTTAGGTCTGTCATCTATCTCTCTCACCTATCATTATGATCTGTTATATATCTATTCTCCAGAAGTCCTAGGCAGAATCCTCAATGCTATACAAATCCTAAATCCCTCCTTTTGGTGTATTCCACTCAGGCCCAGATTCTTTCTCTGACCAGGGCACCAAGGCTGCTCTCTCCAATGTCAACATCATGAACTAGGTATATTTTGTGTTTACTATGCAGAGACAGAAAACAGTCTCCAAAAGGTGAATTTGACTTGACCAGTAACATGATATCACCACAATTAGTTATGTCAATAAAAACCACCAATAAAGGGACTTCCTGGCTGGTCTAGTGGTTGAGATTCTGTGCTTCCACTGCAGGGGGCGCAGGTTCTATCCCTGGAGGGGAAACTAAGATCCTGTATGATGGCTGTGTGGCGCAGCCAAAAACAAAACAAAACAAAACAAACCAACCGCTAATAAAAGCTGTGTATTTGGTATCATAGAAATGGGCAAAAAATCAGGTTGATTCTATGAACTTCTCAACTCTCAGCCAAGCATATTAGTATCATGTGGGAGTCACAGTACCAAAAATTGGAATGGCTGGGTTCTCCAAAAGCTTCCCAGTTTTTGAAACAGAAACAGCTGTGTCAGCCTCTGTGCGTCTGCCTGCTGTTTGTCTCACTTCCATATTAAAGTGCTTTTTTTTAATCCATCCCATTGCTGCTATTTTTTTTTTTTTTGGAAGGGGTGCTGTTTCTGTAGATGATAGTCTCTTTAAATACTGCTTCTTCCTCTTTGATTTAGCTGCTTTCTTGCAGCTGTCCCTCAGGGATCTTGACACACTGGATATGGCTGGAATCCAGGTCCTGTCTCTCTCAGTTTTCGTTGCATGTTCTGAGCTTTGTCAGAGCCATTCTGTATCTGATTTATCTTCTGCCAGGATGGTGGCTCCATATTCAATCTGTTTGCCAAGTGCTTCTGAGGCAGCCTTTTCAAAGCAGATAATTTAATTTCTCCATTTTCAGGAAGCAAAGAACAAACCACCTTATTAACTGGAAATGTGCTTATTTGATGCTGTGTGGGGGCTGACATTATCCCCCTGAATCTTAGGAAGCTCATTGTGTTCCTGAAGTTTAATTCTCCTCCTTAAAAATCTCTGTGATTTTCCCACCCCCCACCCCCACACATATCCTCAGATGCAGACATACTTCCAACTTTTCCAATTCTGTCAGTTCTTTGAGAATCAGTGTAAGTCTTCTTCTCTCCTTGTATTCTTCCCCAGTAAGGGAACCTGTGTTGTTTTTTCTCATCTCCTTCAGTGACTGTTGTCTGCAACATACCATTTAGCATGTGCTTATTATATTGTCTTGTATTATCCACTGAACTTCAGGTTACATGCAGTGGTGGTGAACCATTGTAGAATTTTGTGTGAAATAGTTACATGATCTGATTATTGAGTTAAAAAGATGACTGATGGCATGGAGGCTGATTAGGACGTTGAGATATTGGAGGACTGAGGGAGTGAATACCATGGCAATAGAAATTGAGAGAAAGCACAGATTTTAGAGGTGTTTGGGAGCAAAATCGATAGGACTTACTGATTGATTGGATGAGAAGGGCCAGAGGCAGGGAGGAGAAGTCTAGAATTGACTCTCAGGTTTCTGGTTTGGACCACTGGGTGGGTGTTAGTGCCACTCACTGAGGCAAGGAACAGAAGTCAGCCCACTCCCTCATGGGTCTCCTCTCCTTCCTCCTGCAATCCCATATGGGTCCACAGTAAGTGCTCAGAAATGCATGATATTAATTTTATTCTGTTAAGAGATAAGAGAAAGTCTTGCCTTTTCTTTGTGTCCTGCCTTAGCTTATGTAAGATACTTCCTGCAGTGGAAGGATGTTAGTTTCATGGCCTCTTTGTTGTTGCTACTCTAGGAAACTTCTCTCTGCTGCTGTGATCTATTTTTGCATTTCTGTGGTCTATGATGCAAGTTCTGGACTCACTGCTTCTGGACTCACTGCGCTTACCAGTCCGGTAGTGCCACATACTTCTCCTTGTCCCCAAAATGATCTCATCACAGCAGTCACTTACATTTGAACAGTGATTTAGAATTTAGCAGGCATGTTCAGATGTGCTTTACTTCCTTTGCTCCCTATTACTGCATGTGAGGTAGGCAGTTAAGTAGGTTTAACTGTCCCTGTTTCATAGATAAAGGAGTTTAGGCCATTAGAGATGCAACCTGTGGCATAACTGGGACTCTGCCTCCACATCCATTGTATTTACTTTAATTAGTCAAGTCAATTCTTGCCTTGCTCTCTGGTACCCATGTGTTTCCAGACTTCTCATGACCGGTCCGACTTCTACCTTCGTCCACTGTGACCTCCTGCTTCTGGTTTACCTGCCTTGCTCATACCTATACTTTGCCCTGTATATATACATCTCTTGCTTTGGCTTTCCCATTCCAGGCACCTTCCCCTGTTCCTGTTATCCTTGTACTACAGTCTTGGCATTGATACAAGATTTGCAGATGAATTTGTGGCACTGGAACTTTTTCTTCCCAAGAACATAGAGGAACACCCACTTTCAGTCTGTTGGACCTGAGGAAATATTGGCCTTTGAACTCTGTTACTTTCAAAATGTTACATTTGTGGATATGAGCAGTGAAAGAAGGCATAATAAGCGAGGCAAGATTTCCAACCCACATCCTGCCTCCTCCAACACAGATCTCCTTTAAGGGTTTCAATGGGCTGCATTGCCTGAGCCTCTATCTCCCTGTGAGTACATGGACCTCCATACTTAAATGTTTGGTATTGAGCATTTGGGACAATTTTTCATTAATATGATAGCAACAAACAGCTTTCTGGATTGTATAGATTGTCGGTAGGTACCTTCTTCTCAACACTGAAATGGTTTCATGGGTGGCCCTCTGTTTGTGAGTCTCTGTGGACCCAGTGGGAGCCAGGGTTGCTTAAGCTTTCTTAGCACTTCAGTGTTTTATAGTTGAGCAGCAAGTATTTGAGAATCACCTACCGACAGGGATGTTATAAACCAACTCCTTGCTCTTGAGCCTACCATCTAATTGGGAAGGGAAACCTTACATTTTTTCCCACCATGACTGAGCAGCATACAACACAGTTATAAACTTATGCTAGGGAGGTTGGGACAGAAAATGAGATACGGGTCAGGCTGCTTAAAGAAGCTTCCTGAAAGGGAGGACCTTTGAACTGTTGCTGAGAGCACGGGTTAAGCTTTTGATTGCAGCGTGTGTTTGTGAATCAGTGTTAGTGCTACTATTTTGGGATAGTGGAATGGCATGATAGAAACCCCATATTTAATTCTTTTTCAAGGAATATTTCTTTTCATCTCAGATGCCAAGTTCAGGAGGGGGCCTGTCAAAGGAGGTTTTGTTTCCCCCCCAGCCCCCTTTTTTTTTGTTTATGCCAAATCTTACATTCTGTGTTCCACCATTCTATGGTTTGGTTCTTTTGCAATATGATTTTAGGATCTGGTGTGAACTTAGTCCAGGACATTCCTCTTCCAAATCAGTTTTCCACTTTAGGTGAAAACTGAGTTTGTACTTTTGAGATAATTGTTCTAAGACAGTGCTGCTAAAATACAGGCTAGAATAGAAAAGTTAACTTTGTAGCTCTGAGATGCAATTTTCTCTGTTCTTCCTTGGCAAAGATGATGCTGTGACTGGGGAGCCTTCTCAGAGTGACAGATCTGTGTGGGCTGAAGCCCCAGTTTGATCATGAGGGGGCGGGAGATGGAAATTTCTTTCTCTTCTTTATGATGGGTTCTGATGCTGGCAACTGTATGCTCTGGGAGCTACTGTTGGGGGCATGATGCATGCCTTGTTTCTCAGTGGAACATTGTGGAGCAAATAGCGTCTGAAACATATTTTTGCAAGTGAGGCAGAGTGCAGGATGATGATGAACAGAGGAAATAATAATTTGTTACATAGAACAGATTTGTTGGAGCTGTGGCCTGCACAAATGTTGCATCCAAAATTGCAAAGATTTTCCTAGATGATAGGGTGGACTGGGATAAATTCTATGTCTCAATTTGGGGGAGGGAATTGTTAAAGAAAAATGGGTGGAAATAGTTGGCCCTTGACCAACTGTGAAGTTGGAAAAATATGTCTAATATCCTACCTTTCTATTTATTTCATTGCTTCGCTCTTGTTATTCTCCACTGGTGAATCTAGAATCCCCCTCTGTTAAGGTTATAGTGAAACATCAGTGGTAACTTTCTAGAGAGGGGACTATATCTGGGATACAGGGGTGATGGCAAGACTGCCTGGTGTAAAAGACTCTATCTCCAGAAGAGGAGGCTTAGTGTAAGCATGATGCCCTGGGAATGGGGCAAATTCTTGTTCGTTATGGGCCATGGCTGGAAATTGATTGAAGGACTCAGTAGGAATTTGGGTCTCTCCTGGGGGTCCACCTGTGGTGAATAGACAACACATTGTGGAGGGATAGGAAAAAAATGAAGGTGCATAGTGAAAGTGATGGAGAAGGCAATGGCACCCCACTCCAGTACTCTTGCCTGGAAAATCCCATGGACGGGGGAGACTGGTAGGCTGCAGTCCATGGGGTCTCTAAGAGTCAGGTACGACTGAGCGACTTCACTTTTGCTTTTCACTTTCACGCATTGTAGAAGGAAATGGCAACCCACTCCAGTATTCTTGCCTGGAGAATTCCAGAGACAGAGGAGCCTAGTGGGCTGCCATCTATGGGGTCGCGCAGAGTCGGACATGACTGAAGTGACTGAGCATTGAAAGTGAAGTTGCTCAGTCGTGTCCGACTCTCTGTGACCCGTGGACTGTAGCCCACCAGGCTCCTCCGTCCATGGGATTCTCCAGGCAAGAATACTGGAGTGGGTTGCCATTTCCTTCTCCAGGGGATCTTCCCGACCCAGGGATGAAATCCAGGTCTCCCACATTGCAGGCAGATGCTTTAACCTCTGCACCATCAGGGAAGCTCTTAAATACAAGAATACAGTCTTTCAGAAAACCTCCTATAGAGACACAGAACTTCAGATCCAAGTACTAACATCAAAGATTTCAAGGGAGGAAAGGAAGCCAGGTTGAAAGAAGGAGGAGGAGGAGGTGGGAGAGGGGGGGCAAAAGGGGTGGCCTTACCGACGTCTCCTGACACCTACAGATGCCCAGGCGTTATGGGACTTTTCCCTGGGCCTCCAGAGAAGGGAGGACTGGAACTCGGCCCTACGAGAAATCAGACCAGACCAGAACCAGAATTTGAGTTCTCTGCCAAGAGGAGGTGATCAGTCTCCAATCCTCAGCTTAGGCTGCATATGTATTAATATGCATATATATGAAGGTGCATATATATTAATAAAAATATTCCCAAGGACTTGTTTAGAATGGATTCAAAAGGGAGAAATTATCTACAGGGTAAAACTAATAACATTTATTGAACTCTTGTCATATGGCAAGCATATTATATAAAATTTGTATCTAATTCTCATGATAAGCTTATGAGGTAGGCAGTTTTATTATTCACATTTTATATACAGATAAAATGAAGTCAAGTTGCCCAGGGTCAGAGAACTGAAAGTGACTGAACTAGGATTGATTGATGCATTGATTTTTTAAAATTAGGATAAAATGTATAACATAAAATTTATCATTTAACCTCCTTGAATCAGGATTAGTTTTTCATTCTATTTTAAAAGTTATCCCTCATGGCAGCGGTGGCAGTGGCTGGTTGGGTGCAGCGCTATAGCAACTGAGTTGCTGCTAGCCTGGTGGCCCAGCGTTGAGCTCCAGCCTGGCCTCTGCATGCCCCTGGGGCTCCAACCCCCTAATGTTGCCCCGGCACTGAGCCCGCCCTGGCCAGGATGATGGTGGAGTATTTTCTGGGCCAGAGCAGGCTCTGGAGTTCCTGGGACCAAGTGTTTGCTGCCTTCTGGCAGCTGTCCCAAATCCCTATAGCAAACATGTCTTGATGAAAGACATAGTGCACCGAGAGGTGACCTCTGACCAGAAGCTCCTGTCCAAGGACTTCTGACCAAGACGAACAGGATGCCCCGCTGGGCTGAGCGACTGTTTCCTGCCAGTGTTTCTTACTCAGTGTACATCCTGGAAGATTCTATTGTGGACCCACGAAACGAGACCATGGCCACCTTCACCTGAAACATCAACCACACCCAGCTGATGGTGGTGGAGGAATGATGTGTTTACTGTGTGAACTCTGATAACAGTGGCTGGACTGAAATCTGCCAGGAAACCTGGGTCTCCTCTAGCTTAGTTGGTGTCTCCAGAGATGTCCAGGAATTTGGTCTTGCACGGTTCAAAAGCAACATGACTATGACTGAAAGGTTTTGAAAACATCTTGGCCAAGCTGCAAGGTGAGGCCCCTCCCAAAACCCTTGTTGAAACAGCCAAGGAAACCAAGGAGAAGGCCAAGGAGATGTCAGTGGCAGCTATGGAGAAGGCCAAGGACCTTGCCAGCAGGGCAGCCACCAAGAAGCAGCAGGAGCAGTTTGTGTAGCCAGCCCAGGCCCTGAGGCAGCAGCCTAGCAGACTACCAGCTCCAGTCCTGTGCCCTCTCCTCCTGTACTTGATTATTAAAAGCCAGCTTCCAGTCTTGTCGACTGTCTGGGTGGTGGGCTGGGGGTAGGTGCCCTGTTTGGCATCTCCAGCACAGCCAGTCAGTTACCCATGTCTGAGCTGGGCCTCCTTACTCCTGGATCAGGTGGCTGAGGATAGAGGCCCAGTGACTTGCTCAGGGTGACTGCATCCAGGTGAAATGGTCATAAATGCTAGACTGTAAGCTCCATGAGGGCAGGGACTGTTGTTTTATCCTCTGATGTGTCCCAAGTATATGAAACAAAATCTTACGTGTAACAGGCACTCAATAAATACTTATTGAAATTAAAAATAAATTATACAGTGAAGTTGTCTTATTTGGTGTGCATAGAAGGCAATGGCACCCCACTCCAGTATTCTTGCCTGGAAAATCCCATGGACGGAGGAGCCTGGAAGGCTGCAGTCCATGGGGTCGCTGAGGGTCAGACACGACTGAACGACTTCACTTTCACTTTTCACTTTCATGCATTGGAGAAGGAAATGGCAACCCACTCCAGTGTTCTTGCCTGGAGAATCCCAGGGATGGGGGAGCCTGATAGGCTGCTGTCTATGGGGTCGCACTGAGTCAGACACGACTGAAGCGACTTAGCAGCAGCTGCAACGCACACATAGAATCACAAACTACTACCACAATGAAGATACAGAATAGTTCCCTCTCCCCTGAAAGCTCCCTTGTGCTGTTCCATTTGAGTTAAACCCTCTACTCACTTCTAACCTCTGTTTGCTGTGTAAACAACTGATCAGTTTTCTATCACTATAGTTCTTTTCCAGAATGTCATATTCATGGAATCATACACTTGTTGTTGTTCAGTCATCTCAGACCCTCTGTGACCCCACAGACTGCAGCACACCAGGCTTCCCCATCCTTTACTATCTCCTGGAGCTTGCTCAAACTCATGTCCATTGAGTCGGTGACGACATCCAACCATCTCATCCTCTGTCGTCCCCTTCTCCTCCCGCCTTCAATCTTTCCCAGCAACAGGGGCTTTTCTAATGATTGGGCTATTTGCATCAGTTGGCCAAAGTATTGGAGCTTCGGCATCAGCCCTTCCAGTGAATATTCAGGGTTGATTTCCTTTAGGATTGATTGGTTTGATTTCCTTGCTGTCCAAGGGATTCTCAAGAGTCTTCTCCAGAACCACAGTTCAAAACCATCAATTCTTTGGCATTCAGCCTTCTTTATGGTCCAACTCTCACATCCATACATGACCTTGGAAAAACCTATGGAAAAACCATAGCCTTGACTATTCAAACCTTTGTCAGCAAAGTAATGTCTCTGCTCCTTTATATGCTGTCTAGGTTTGTCATAGCTTTTCTTTCAAAGAGCAAGCATCTTTTAATTTCATTGTTGCAGTCACTATCTGCAGTAGTTTTGGAGCCCAAGAAAATAAAGTTTCTCACTGTTTCCATTATTTCCCCATGTATTTGCCATGAAGTGATGGGACCAGATGCCATAGTCTTAGTTTTCTGAATGTTGAGTTTTAAGCCAACTTTTTAATTCCCCTCTTTCACTTTCATCAAGAGGCTCTTTAGTCTTCTTTGCTTTCTGCCTTACAAGGGTGGTGTCATCTGCATATCTGAGGTTATTGATATTTCTCCCAGCAATCTTGATTCCAGCTTGTGCTTTATGCAGCCCAGCATTTGGCAAGATGTACTCTGCATAGAAATTAAATAGGCAGGGTGACAATATACATCCTTGATGTACTCCTTTCTCACTTTGGAACCAGTCTGTTTTTCCATGTATGGGTCTAACTGTTGCTTCTTGAACTGCATACAGGTCTCTCAGGAAGGGGGGTAAGGTGGTCTGGTATTCTCATCTCTTTAAGAATTTTCCACAGTTTGGAATATACATACAGTATGTAATCTTTTTAAGACTGGCTTCTTTCACTCAGCAGTTCTCTGGAGATTTATCCCTGTTGTGATATGTTCATTCCTTATTATTGCCAAGTAGTAGTCCATTATATGGATTTACCACAGTTTGTTTATCCATTGACTTGTTAATGGTCATTTGGATTGCTTCCAGTTTTGGGCAGTTATGAACAGAATCTCAAGAAATATTCTGTGGGGAATTTAGTGTGAATACCAATTTTCTTTAGAGTAAATACCCAGGGTGGGATTGCTGTATCATTATGATAAACTTTATGGTTAATTTTGTAACAAATGGCCAAATCATTTGCCAGTATATATGATCACCATGAGCAGTATATGAGAGTTGTAGTTTCTTGCATCCTCATCAACTCTTGGTATTGTTGCTTTTTTACTTAGGTGTTATAATAGGTATGTGGTGGTATCTTGTCATTGTTTCAATTTGCATTTCCCTAATGGCTAATGATATTTAACATCTGTCTATTTTTTTCCATTTGTATATGGTCAGGTTCTTTGTATGTTTTAAAATTGGATTATTTGTTCTCTTACTGTTGAGCTTTGAGAGTTCTTTGTACATTATGAACATGTCTTATTGGCTGTGTGATTTGCATACATCTTCATGTTTGTAGCTTTTCTTTTTCTTTTTTAAAAAATTAATTAATTTTAATTGGAGGCTAATTACTTTACAATATTATAGTGATTTTTGCCATACATTGACATGAATCAGCCATGTGTCCCGCATCCTGAACACCTCTCCCACCTCCCTCCCCCTCCCATTCCTCAGGGTCATCCCATTGCACCGGCCTTGAGTGCCCTGTCTCATGCCTCGAACCTGGACTGGCGATCTATTTTACGTATGGTAATATACATGTTTCAATGCTATTCTCTCAAATCATTCCACCCTTGCCTTCTCCAACAGAGTCCAAAAGTCTGTTCTTACATCTGTGTCTCTTTTGCTGTCTCACATATAGGGTCATTGTTACCCTCTTTCTAAATTCCATATATAAGTGTTAGTATACTGTGGTGGTGTTTTTCTTTCTGACTTACTTTACTCTGTATAATAGGCTACAGTTTCATCCACCTCATTAGAACTGATAATGCATTCTTTTTAATAGCTGAATCATATTCCGTTGTGTATATGTATCACAGCTTTCATATTCATTCATCTGCTGATGGACATCTATGCTGCTTCCATGTCCTAGCCATTGTAAACAGTGCTGTGATGAACATTGGGGTACACGTGTCTCTTTCAATTCAGGTTTCCTTGGTGTGTATGCCTGGAAGTGGGATTGCTGGGTCATATGGGGGTTCTATTTCCAGTTTTTAAGGAGTCTCCACACTATTCTCCATAGTGGCTGTACTAGTTTACATTCCCACCAACAGTGTAAGAGAGTTCCCTTTTCTCCACACCCTCTCCAGCATTTATTGCTTGTAGACTTTTGGATCGTAGCCATTCTGACTGGCGTGAGATGGTACCTCATTGTGGTTTTGATTTGCCTTTCTCTGATAATGAGTGATGTTGAGCATCTTTTCATGTGTTTGTTAGCCATCTGTATGTCTTCTGTGGAGAAACGTCTGTTTAGTTCTTTGGTCCATTTTTTGATTGGGTAGTTTATTTTTCTGGAATTGAGCTGCATGAGCCACTTGTATAATATTGAGATTAATTCTTTGTCCGTTGCTTTGTTTGCTATTATTTTCTCCCATTCTGAAAGCTGTCTTTTCACCTTGCTTATATTTTCCTTCATTGTGCAAAAGCTTTTAAGTTTAATTAGGTCCCATTTGTTTATTTTTGCTTTTATTTCCATTACTCTGGAGGGTGGTAAATATCATAAAGTCCATTTTGTCCTCTTTCTATTATAAATCATGCTTTTGGTATCATATCTAAGGATAATTTATAATAAAGCAGATATTGCTTATTAATAGTGTTCCTGAATTATGTATTTTAATAAGAACTTTATGGAAACATATTTTGCATATAATTAAACCTTTTAAAGTTTACAAATCAGTCATGATTTAAAAATAAATTTACCAAGTTCTGCAACAATTGCTATGAAAATTTTGGAACATTTTCATCACTCCAGGAGAATCTTTCATTCACATTTACTGTTAATCTCTGTTATTGCTAACTCTGCTCCAGAAAACCACTAGTCTACTAGTGGTTTTCTGACACAATTTTTTATTTTAAAAAATTTAAATTTAAAAATTGTGGTAAAAAATCATAACATAAAATTTATTATTTTGCCATTTCTGGTGGTGGTTTAGTTGGTAAGTTGTGTTTGACTCTTGCCACCCTATGGACTATAGTCTGCCAGGCTCCTCTGTCCATGAGAATACTGGAGTGAATTGCCATTTCTTTCTCCAAGGTATCTTCCTGACCCAGGGATCAAACCCTTGTCTCCTGCATTGGCAAGTGGATTCTTTGTCACTGAGCCACCATTGGGAAGCATTACCACTTCTAGTAGTGTTAAATATTTTTATATTGTGTATAACCAATCTCTAGAATGTTTTCATCTTGTAAATCTGAAATTCTATACCCAGTAAAGAACATTTCCCCATTTTTCTCTCCTCCAGCCCCTGCTAACCATCATTCTACTGTTTCCGTAAATTTGACTACTGCTTTGAGTTCAGTTGCTCAGTCATGTCCGACTCTTTGTGACCTCATGGACTGCAGCACGCCGGGCCTCCCTGTCCATCACCAACTCCTGGAGTTTACTCAAACTCATCTCCATTGAGTCACTGATGCCATCCATCTCATCCTCTGTCGTCCCCTTCTCCTCCCACCTTCCATCTTTCCCAGCATCAGGGGCTTTTCCAGTGAGTGAGTTCTTTGCATCGGGTGGCCAAAGTATTGGAGTTTCAACTTTAACATAAGTCTTTCCAATGAATATTCAGGACTGATTTCCTTTAGGCTGAACTGATTGGATCTCTTTGCAGTCCAAGAGGCTCTCAAGAGTCTTCTCCAACACTGCAGTTCAAAAACATCAATTCTTTGGCACTCAGCTTTCTTTATGGTCCAACTCTAACAGACATACATCACTACAGGAAAAACCATAGCTTTTGCTAGATGGGCCTTAATGTCTCTGCTTTTTAATGCTCTCTTTTTTTTCTGCTTTTGACTACTGTAGATATCTTATATAAGTGTAATTATATAGTATGTGTCTTTTTGTCTGACTTGTTTAGCATAATACCCTCAAAGTTCATCTGTATTGTAGCATATGCCAGACTTTTCTTCCTTTTTAAGGCTGAATAATATATGTGTATACCAAATTTGCTTATCCATTTTTCTGTTGATGGTCACTTTGGTTGCGTCACTCTTTGGGTACTGTGAATAATACTGTTAGGAACCTGGGTGTACAAATAGCTAATAAAGCACCATTTTGTTTTCTCAAAAAGAGTATTTTCTCCATTAAATAGCATTTTCACCTTTGCTAAAAATCAGTTTACTATATGTGTTTGGATCTAATTCTGGCCTGTCTGTTCTATTCCATTGATCTATTTGTTTTTCCTTTTGACAATCTTGATTACTACAATGTTACAGTACTTTTAAAATTTGGGTTGTGTGAGTCTTCCAACTTTGTTCTTTTTTCAAAATATTTTTTGCTCCTTTTTTCCCCCTTTCCAAATAAATTTTAGAATCAATTTGTCAATACCTACAAAATTTCTAAAGAGATTGCATAAATTTATTATGTAGAGGAGAGTTAACATCTAAATTGTATTGAGTCTTTGAATCTATGAGAGCACTATGTCTCTCCACTTATTTAGGTCTTTGTTGATTTTTCTTTCCATCAAATTTTGTCATTTTCAGCATAAATATCCTGTACATATTTTATTGGGTTTGTATTTAAAGTGTCTCATGTTCTGGAGGTGTTTTAATTGATGTTAATTTTTTGGGGGGGGGATTTCAGTTTCCAATTTTACATTGCTAATATATACAAATGTTGATTTTTGTGTATTGTCTTTTTATTTTACAATGTTAAACTTACAGATTAGTAGTAGGAAGTTTTTTTGTTTTTTTGTTTTTAGATTATTTGCCATTTTCTACTTAGGCAGCGTGTTAGCAAATAAGGATAATTTAATTTCTTCTTTTCTAATTGATATGCATTGTATTTATTTTCCTCATTGCACTAAGAATAGTGATACTAGAGGAAATGCATTTAGTCTCTCTCCATTAGGTACAATGTTAGCTATAGATTTTGTGGATGCCCTTTATCAAATTGAAGAAATTTCCTTCTGTTCCTAATTTGCTGAGTTTTTAAATCATGTATTAATATTGAATTTTGTCAACTGCTTTTTCTGTACCCATTGATATAATAATGTGATTTTTCATTTTTAAAAATCATTTAATATGTTGGATTGCATTGATTAATTTGAGAATATTGAACCAGAGTTGCATTCCTGGTATAAACCCCATTTGGTTATATGGTATTATTTTTAACTATTGCCTGATTCAATTTGCTAATACTTTGTGGATTTTTATACAAATCATGAGGTGCATTGGTCTGTAGTTTTACTTTCTTGTACTATTATCTGGTTTTGATGTCAGGTTAATGTTGTCTCATAAAATGAGTTGGGAAGCTTTACTTCCTCCTCTGTTTTCTGTAGAAAGGTTATGTAGATTGGCATTATTTCTTTAAATATTTGTTAGAATTTGCCAGTGAAATCTTCTAGGCCTAGAGAAACCATTTTTGGACAAGTTTTAAAACTATATAACCATTTTATTTAATTATATGACTGTTTAGATTTCTCTCTTCTTCTTGAGTGAGTTTTGACAGTTTGTGATTTTTGAGGAATTGGTTTATTTTATCCAAGATGACAAATTTAGGTACATAGATTTTTTTTTTGTAGTATAGCTTTGTTATACTCTCAATGTTTGTGAAAGTGTTAATTGGTCAGTTGTGTCTGAGTATTTGTGACCCCATGGACTGTAGCCCACCAGGCTCCTCCATGGAATTCTCCAGGCAAGAATACTGGAGTGGGTTGCCATTCCCTTCTCCAGAGGATCTTCCTGATCCAGGGATTGATCGCAGATCTCCTGCATTACAGGCAGATTCTTTACTGTCTGAGTCACCAGGGAAGCCCATTAATATTTGTGAGACCTATAGTATTAGGCCCTCTTTTACTTTTGATATGAGTATTTATGTTCTTTTTTTCTTTTTTACTGTTAGTCTTGCTGGAAATTTATCAGTTTTACTGATCTTTACAGTATCATCAAAAAACATGACCTAGGAATTAATCCAATGAAAGACAATCAAATATTCTAGAGAGAAACTGTAGATTTTGGAAAGGATATATATAGAGTAAGGCATAATATATTTATGGTTTTGAAGTCTCAGTTTTTTAAAGACAGGAATAGAAAGTGCCTTTCCTGGATAAAGAGTGGTCATTCTTTATTGTCTCTATCTAGGGTGTCCCTAATTTCAAAAGGAGCCCCCTCTACACCCTGGGGAGAGCTGCACTTTGATCCATTGCCTGGTCATCCTGGGATTATTTTTATGAGCTCTGAATTGTGTTGTCTCCAACCTGTGTCTCTGATTGTTAGCTACCTTTGGCTAGTCCTTTTGGACCTGTGTTTCTTAATTTATAAGAAAGCTGTACTCTCCAAATGTCAAAGTTATCTTCCAAGACAAAATGTCATAGAATCTTGGACTCTCTTTTAATGGAATCTAAGTCATAATGGAATCCAGCAAAGAAAGAATGCAGAACACTGAACCCAGAATTTCATCTGAATACTTTGCAGGAAAAGCTGCCCTGTCTCTTTCCTGCTCAACCTCCTCTTTATCATACTTCTCCCTCTGCCTTAGTTCAGCTTTTGGTTCCCTCCCTTCCTTCTGTTCTGCCTCTTGTCCCTATGACTTCCCTGTCTCTTCATCCTGTGCCTGACTTAGTCACCAGTTACTTAGACCTACCTGGTCCTATTCCTACCTCATACCCAGACCATCTCCCTCCTCTTACCAGGTTTTCCCCTTCCCAATTCCCTGCCTGCATCACCATTACCCAAGAGAAACATTAACTACTGGAAACCAGCAGTAATGTCCACAAATACTCTTAGCAACATTTAATATAGTAGTAATAAACTGGAGGTTACACAGATCCTCATCAACAGGAGAATGGGTAAATTGTGATATATTGACATGATGAAATATTATAAAGCTTTGAAAGTCAATGAACTACAGCATACAATAGCCTGGATAAATCTTAATAGCATAAGTTGGAGTAAAAGATCCAAGTTCCCAAAGGTACTCTATACAGTATCATTCCCCTTTGTATAGAGTACACATCCAAGCAAAATCAAATATCATATAGCTTGGGTGAATTACACACAAACACACACATACAAGAGCTAAAATTAAAGAAAAAACAAAACTTGGTAAACATAATCATAAAATTTAGGATGGTGGTTATCTCTGACGGTGAGATAGAAGAATGGGATGGGGAGGAACAGGTTAGTATAGGCTGTTGGCAATGTTCTAGTTCCTAAATTGGCTTAATGGGATCACCAGCTTATAATATTATTAAAATAATAAGTAAATAAAAGAGTACCATGTATGGACCAACCATGATAGTGTGTTATGATTGACGGCCTGCTTTTGTGCATCTGATATAATCCAAACAAATGAACCCCAAATTAGTGGGATCAAGCAATAAGTACATTTCTGTAGAATATTTCCACTAGGTTGTTGGCTGGTGAAAAAGAATGTAGAATTAACTATTCTCCACATATTTTACTTGAGCTTTGAAAAAACATCCATGGAAAGTACTAAAAAATAGTAACTACTAAAAAAAAAAAGAAGCTACTAAAAAGTGTAGTAACTACAGAGAAGTGAAGTTACAGTGTACACTGCTATCTGATTGGATAGTGGCTAAAATAGACATGATAACAGGTAGGCAATGTAAATGCTTTGAGAACCCTATAGGACCACCGTTTGTAAAGGAATGACTGGCGGTATAAATGGAATGGCGTATAAAGTACTTAAGTGCCCATAGCTACTCTGGCTCAGGGAAGGAGAAACTGTGCAATTCCAACTTATTCAGTATACATTTTAAAAATTCTCTTGTTTCTCTGAAAAGTCTTTTTCTGCTATGTAGGCAGGCACTAAAAAGTTAACCCAGATATTTCATTTGGGATGGAAACACAGATAGCTGAGTTCCAGCTTTTTGCCTGAGAATGTAACTTCAACATTTTTATGAAAGCTAAATGGTACAACCATATATTCATGGAGGATTGTTTGAGAGATACACAGTTCTTCAGGATCAGTTCTAGAATATCTGGAGATCCATCAGCATCAGCTGAGAATTTCGGAAAAAAATGGAGACTCTCAGGACACATTCCAGACCTACAAGTATCAGAATCTTGATTTTAACAGGAATTCCTGGGTGCTTTATATGCACATTAAAGTTCGAAAAGCAGTAGTTTAGAGCAGATAGCCTTATATGAAGCTCAACAGGTGCTGGTCTTCAGGAAGTCTGTTTACTCACTGAAATTTTATGCCAAATGTTGAGTTTCTCTGAATAAATATTTTTCTGGGCTTTGCTGTATGTTTTACTCCTGGATCAGGCCAGATCATTGGAAAGCTGTGCACTTAGTTCCCAAGCTTTGGCTAATTGTTTCACACAGCGTGCTTTAGTTTTCTCTCTCATTTATTTACATTGAAGACCACTGTGAAAAGCAGCTGTTGAAATTCATTGCATTTACTGCTGGATACTACTGAGAATATTATATACTACAGAAGTGTTTCCAAGGTCTGATTGCACAAAAGAATCATCTGAGGCATTTGTAAACTACTGATCTGAAGTACTGCCTGGGAATATGTATTGTTAACAGTTACTCATGGTGATTCAGATGTAACAAGTCCATGGAATAGTGGTTTGGGAAGATTTACTACACTATCTAGTGTCTCTTTATTAAAATATGCTGGGTTTTTTTTTCCCTGTCTTTAGTAGCCTTTATGTCTTCTGGGTAACTGATATGCAGTCGTCTTATGGATAATATGTTTATAACAACATGTATCCCTCATTAACTTATCAAATCCACATTTGTGCCCTACTTTTGACAATTATAAAAACTTCTGTCATACATTCTGGTGTTTGTAAAGGTTTTGTGTTACCATTGCCTTCATTTTACTTTGTTTCCGAGCTGAGCTGATATAATTGCTGTTAAAGATGAGAAATTTGATACTTTTGTTAATTTTGTTTTGTTAGTCTTTTGTGGGGGAAATTACATATTAAGCTGTTGGGAGTAGTAAAAGAAATCACAGATTTTTATTACTACTGTATGGGTTCCTGAGTGTTAGGAGTCCTCAGATACGAACCACTGCCTTAAAACAGATATTCTAAATTCAGGAGATATGCTATATTTTAAAATGAACAGTTGGGCTAGACATTAGGAGATTTCTATTTTAGGTATAATTGTTCCAGTAATGAATTCTATGACCTCATTCAAGACAAACATATTTTTTGTTGGCCGCTATTCTCTCATCTTCAAAATGGGCACAGCAAGTCCCTTTCACCTTATAGGATTAGATGATAATCACATGATGAACATCGACTGAGGACATATTTTGTGCTAGACACTTTTCATAGACATATATGTATTACTTCATTTAATTCTGGAAAGAACCCAGTGAGGTAAATATTGTTTTTGCCCAGTTTAAAAATGATGAAATTAAGCTAAGTGAGGTTCCATAATTTAAGATTATACATCTGAAGTGAAACTTGATTTTTTTGACTTCAGAGCCTAAATTTGTAATCAGTTAGTCTATATGATTTAGTATGATCGTATTGCAGGAGGAAACTCTGAATCTTATGGCTTAAAATCACAAAAGTTCTTTCCTTGTTTTTGCTACATAGTTTTGGTTGTATGTCATCATCATTGCAGGACCCAGGTTGACAGAATATCTGTCATCTCTAGGATTGTTGGTCATCTCAACAGAGGGAAAGAGTATATGATGCAATATGCACTGGCTCTTAAAGCATGCACCCAGAAGTGACACATACCATTTTCATTTGTGCATTGTTGACCAAAACTAGTTAGATGGCTGTGTGTGTAAGGAAAGCAACCTGGTTATGTGCTGGAAAGGTGGAAAAGAAGGGAAATATAAACATTCAGTGAGCAACAGTAATGCCACATTTTCCCAATGTATTTATTGATATAAAACTGTTAGTATTATGACTTTGAATACTGTTCTTACTTAAGAAGCAATGAGGTGGGTTCATGCTTACATTGTTTGAAACACACTCTTCAATAAGTCACAGTATAAAGCCTGCTTATATACTATAATTTAAAATAATAAGTGGGTGGTACTAAGATAGCAGAGGAATAGGATGGGGAGACCACTTTCTCCCCCACAAATTCATTGAAAGAACATTTGAATGCTGAGCAGATTCCACAAACAAACTTCTGTATGCTGGCAGAGGACATTGGGCACCCAGAAGGGCAGCCCATTGTCTTTGAAAGGAGATGGAGAAGTCTTGAGGCTACTGTAAGAATAAGACTGAAAACCAGAGGCAGGAGGCTTAATTCCAAATCCTGAGAGAACACCAGAGAACTCCTAACTCCAGGGAACATTAATCGATAGGAGCGCATCAAATGCCTCCATACCTACACCGAAACCAAGCACCACCCAAAGGTCAAAATGTTCCAGAGCAAGACATACCATGCAAATTAATTCTCCAGCAACACAGGAACATAGCTATGAGCTTCAATATACAGGCTGCCCAAAGTCACACCAAACTCATTGACATCTCAAAAACCATTACTGGACACTTCATTCTCTAGAGAGAAGAAATCCAGCTCCACCCACCAGAACACCGACACAAGCTTCCCTAACCAGGAAACCTTGACAAGCCACCCGTCCAACCCCACCCACAGCGAGGAACCTCCACAATAAAGAGGAACCACAAACTGCCAGAATACGGAAAGGCCACCCTAAACACAGCCATATAAACAAGATGAAAAGGCAGAGAAATACCCAGCAGGTAAAGGAACAGGATAAATGCCCACCAAACCAAACAAAAGAGGAAGAGGGAATCTACCTGAGAAAGAATTCCAAATAATGATAGTGAAAATGATCTAAAATCTTGAAAACAAAATGGAGTTACAGATAAATAGCCTGGAGACAAAGATCAAGAAGATGCAAGAAATGTTTAACAAGTACCTAGAAGAAATAAAAAAGAGTCAATATATAATGAATAATGCAATAAATGAGATAAAAAACACTCTGGAGGGAACCAACAGTAGAATAACAGGCAGAAGATAGGATTAGTGAGGTAGAAGATAGAATGGTAGAAATAAATGAAGCAGAGGAAAAAAGAAGAAAGAATTAAAAGAAATGAGGACAACCTCAGAGACCTCTGGGACAATGTTAAATGCCCCAACATTCGAATCATAGGAGTCCCAGAAGAAGAAGACAAAAAGAAAGACCATGAGAAAATACTTGAAGGGATAATAGTTGAAAACTTCCATAAAATGGGGAAGGAAATAATCAACCAAGTCCAAGAAACCTAGAGAGTCCCAAACGGGATAAACCCAAGGTGAAACCCAAGACACATACTAATCAAATTAACAAAGATGAAACACAAAGAGCAAATATTAAAAGCAGCAAGGGAAAGACAACAAATAACACACAAGGGAATTCCCATAAGGATAAGAGCTGATCTTTCAATAGAAACTCTTCAGGACAGAAGGGAATGGCAGGATATACTTAAAGTGATGAAAGAAAAAAAAAATCTACAGCCCAGATTACTGTACCCAGCAAGGATCTCATTCAAATATGAAGGAGAAATCAAAAGCTTTACAGACAAGCAAAAGCTGAGAGAATTCAGCACCACCAAACCAGCTCTCCAACAAATGATAAAAGATCTTCTCTAGACAGGAAACACAGAAAGGGTGTATAAACTCGAACCCAGAACAATAAAGTAAATGGCAATGGGATCATACTTATCAATAATTACCTTAAATGTAAATGGGTTGAATGCCCCAACCGAAAGACAAAGACTGGCTGAATGAATACAAAAACAAGACCCCTTTATATGTTGTCTACAAGAGACCCACCTCAAAACAAGGGACACATACAGACTGAAAGTGAAGGGCTGGAAAAAGATATTCCATGCACATAGAGACCAAAAGAAAGCAGGAGTAGCAATACTCATATCAGATAAAATAGACTTTAAAACAAAGGCTGTGAAAAGAGACAAAGAGGGACACTGCATAATGATCAAAGGATCAATCCAAGAAGAAGATATAACAATTATAGATATATATGCACCCGACATAGGAGCACTGCAATATGTAAGACAAATGCTATCAAGTATGAAAGGGGAAATTAACAATAACACAATAATAGCGGGAGACTTTAATACCCCACTCACACCTATGGATAGATCAACTAAACAGAGAATTAACAAGGAAACACAAACTTTAAATGGTACAGTAGACCAGTTAGACCTAATTAATACCTATAGGACATTTCACCCCAAAACAATGAATTTCACCTTTTTCTCAAGCACACACAGAACCTTCTCCAGGATAGATCACATCCTGGGCCATAAATCTAGCCTTGGTAAATTCAAAAAAATTGAAACCATTCCAAGCATCTTTTCTGACCACAATGCAGTAAGATTAGATCTCAATTACAGGAGAAAAACTATTAAAAATCCCAGCATATGGAGGCTGAACAGCATGCTGCTGAATAACCAACAAATCACAGAAGAAATCAAAAAAATCAAAATATGCATATAAATGAATGAAAATAAAAACACAACAACCCAAAACTTATGGGGGATTGTAAAGCAGTGTAAGGGGAAGGTTCATAGCAATACAGGCTTACCTCAAGAAACAAGAAAAAAGTCAAATAAATAACCTAACTCTACACCTAAAGCAACTAGAAACGGAGGAAATGAAGAACCCCAGGGTTAGTAGAAGGAAAGAAATCTTAGAAATTAGGGCAGAA
The DNA here is from genome assembly GCF_032405125.1 of Capricornis sumatraensis. Taxonomy (NCBI): domain Eukaryota; kingdom Metazoa; phylum Chordata; class Mammalia; order Artiodactyla; family Bovidae; genus Capricornis; species Capricornis sumatraensis. Next base: position 37,096,720 of record NC_091092.1, on the reverse strand, counting down.
ATCAATACAAAAGAAACAAAAGAGACCATAGCAAAAATCAACAAAGCCAAAAGCTGGTTCTTTGAAAGGATAAATAAAATTGACAAACCATTAGCCAGACTCATCAAGAAACAAAGGAAGAAAAATCATATCAACAAAATTAGAAATGAAAATGGAGAGATCACAACAGACAACACAGAAATACAAAGCATCATAAGAGACTACTATTAGCAATTATATGCCAATAAAATGGACAACTTGGAAGAAATGGACAAATTCATAGAAAAGTACAACTTTCCAAAACTGAACCAGGAAGAAATAGAAAATCTTAACAGACCCATCACAAGCACGGAAATTGAAACTGTAATCAGAAATCTTCCAGCAAACAAAAGCCCAGGTCCAGACGGCTTCACAGCTGAATTCTATGAAAAACTGAGAGAAGAGCTAACACCTATCCTACTCAAACTCTTCCAGAAAATTGCAGAGAAAGGTAAACCTCCAAACTCATTCTATGAGGCCACCATCACCCTAATCCCAAAACCTGACAAAGATGCCACAAAAAAAAAAAAAAAAAAAGAAAACTACAGGCCAATATCACTGATGAACATGGATGCAAAAATCCTTAACAAAATTCTAGCAAACAGAATCCAACAACATATTAAAAAGGTTATATATCATGACCAAGTGGGCTTTATCCCAGGGATGCAAGGATTCTTCAATATCAATCAAAGTAATACACTACATTAACAAATTGAAAAATAAAAGCCATATGATTATCTCAATAGATGCAGAGAAAGCCTTTGACAAAATTCAACATCCGTTTATGATAAAAAACAAAACAAAACCCCAGAAAGCAGTAATAGACAGAACATACCTCAACATAATAAAAGCTATATATGACAAACCTACAGCAAACATTATCCTCAATGGTGAAAAACTGAAAGCATTTCCCCTAAAGTCAGGAACAAGACAAGGGTGCCCACTCTCACCACTACTATTCAACATAGTTTTGGAAGTTTGGGCCACAGCATTCAGAGCAGAAAAAGAAATAAAATGAATCCAAATTGGAAAAGAAGAATTAAAACTCTCACTCTTTGCAGATGACATGATCCTCTACATAGAAAACCCTAAAGACTCCACCAGAAAATTACTAGAACTAACCAATGAATATAGTAAAGTTGCAGAATATAAAATCAACACACAGAAATCCCTTGCATTCCTATACACTAATAATGAGAAAATAGAAAGGGCAATAGAGGAAACAATTCCATTCACCATTGCAATGAAAAGAATAAAATACTTAGGAATATATCTACCTAAAGAAACAAAAGACCTATATATAGAAAACTATAAAACACTGGTGAAAGAAATTAAAGAGGACACTAATAGATGGAGAAATATACTGTGTTCATGGATCGGAAGAATCAATAGTGAAACTGAGTATACTACTCAAAGCAATCTATAGATTCAATGTAATCCCTATCAAACTGCCAATGGTATTTTTCACAGAGCTAGGATAAATAATTTCACAATTTGTATGGAAATACAAAAAACCTTGAATAGCCAAAGCAATCTTGAGAAAGAAGAATGGAACTGGAGGAATCAACCTGCTTGACTTCAGGCTCTACTACAAAGCCACAGTCATCAAGACAGTATGGTACTGGCACAAAGACAGAAATATAGATCAATGGAACAAAATAGAAAGCCCAGAGATAATTCCACGCACCTATGGACACCTTATCTTTGACAAAGGAGGCAAGAGTATACAATGGAGAAAAGACAATCTCTTTAACAAGTGGTGCTGGGAAAACTGGTCAGCCACTTGTAAAAGAATAAAACTAGAACACTTTCTAACACCATACACAAAAATAAACTCAAAATGGATTAAAGATCTAAACATAAGAACAGAAACTATAAAACTCCTAGAGAACATAGGCAAAACACTCTCAGACATAAATCACAGCAGGATCCTCTATGACCCACCTCCCAGAATACTGGAAATAAAAGGAAAAATAAATGGGACCTAATTAAAATTAAAAGCTTCTGCACAACAAAGGAAACTATAAGCAAGGTGAAAAGATAGCCTTCAGAATGGGAGAAAATAATAGCAAATGAAGCAACTGACAAAGAATTAATCTCAAAAATATACAAGCAACTCATGCAGCTCAGTTCCAGAAAAATAAACGACCCAAACAAAAAGTGGGCCAAAGAACTAAATAGACATTTCTCCAAAGAAGACATACAGATGGCTAACAAACACATGAAAAGGTGTTCCACATCACTCATTATCAGAGAAATGCAAATCAAGACCACAATGAGGTACCATTTCACGCCAGTCTGAATGGCTGAGATCCAAAAGTCTACAAGCAATAAATGCTGGAGAGGATGTGGAGAAAAGGGAACCCTCTTACACTGTTGGTGGGAATGCAAACTAATACAGCCACTATGGAATACAGTGTGGAGATTCCTTAAAAAACTGGAAATAGAACTGGCTTATGACTCAGCAATCCCACTGCTGGGCATATGCACCGAGGAAACCAGAATTCAACGAGACACGTGTACCCCAATGTTCATCACAGCACTGTTTATAATAGCCAGGACATGGAAGCAACCTAGAGGTCCATCAGCAGATGAATGGATAAGAAAGCCATGGTACATATACACAATGGAGTATTACTCGGCCATTAAAAAGAATGCATTTGAATGAATTCTAATGAAGTGGATGAAACTGGAGCCTATTATATAGAGTGAAGTAAGCCAGAAAGAAAAACACCAATATAGTATACTAATGCATATATATGGAATTTAGAAAGATGGTCATGATAACTCTGTATGCGAGACAGCAAAAGAAACACAGATGTATAAAGTCTTTTGGTCTCTGTGGGAGAGGGCGAGGGTGGGATGATTTGGGAGAACAGCATTGAAACAGGTATAATATCATATATGATACGAATAGCCAGTTCAGGTTTGAGGCGTGATACAGGATGCTCGGGGCTGGTGTGCTGGGATGACCCAGAGGGATGGTATCAGGAGGGAGGTGGGAGGGATGTTCAAGATGGGGAACAGGTATACACCTGTGGCGGATTCATGTCAATGTATGGCAAAACCGACACAGTATTGTAAAGTAATTAGCCTACAATTAAAATAAAAAAAAAAACAAAGAATAATAATTTTAAAAAGGGAAAAGAAGAAAAGAAAATAAATGAATAAGTTAGAATCTCAGCTGTTTAAGCTGGGGTTATTTTATGTAGCTTTCTTCTGACAGAATGGTATGGTCTTTAGCTTCCCAAAATATATTAGAAGAAAAAAATAACTATAGAAGGAATGAAAGCACAACAAATGGGTTATATATTAATTGAAATGCTTGCCATGAACATTTAAAGAGGTTTACTATGCATTTTGGGCCTGGCTAATTTGAGAGAAATTTGATGCATGTGATTGTCACAATGCCTAACATAACCATTTATCATTTTCAAAGTGCTCCTGCAAAATTAAATGAACTAATGCATATGAAAGAACTTTCTGTAAACTGCGGTTACTTTTGGCAAATGTAACATTATCAGATGATCTCACTTGATCCTTAAAATTACCTTGTGCTGTTTGTTATTGTTGTTTCCATTGTCTTTATTTATAGCTGAGGAAACTCAGAAGTATTTAACTAGTCTTCATGACTATATGGTTATAAATAGAGGGCTTGGGACTAGAACCCCTGTCTGTAACTCCTAGGTAGAGTGCTGCCTCTCCAGCCAAATTCTTGGATGTAACTTAAATGCAGCCTAGAGAAATTGAAAATGACCCATTTGAAAGAGGCAAAGATATTTCTCAATTTCCAAAGAGATGCCAACACATTCCAAAATGCATGCCAACATGTTGAGGGAACAGAATCCACTACATTTTGATAAGGAACTCCTGAAAGGGAGAATTATTCAAAGGCCTAACATTCATAGTGAGAAAATGGTCTTTCCAAGGGCCCAATTAGCTGCTTGGTGGCCTGAAGTATTTTTCAGAATGTCATAGCTCAAGGAAGCTCAGGAAATGTAGTTATGCCTGCCTTGAAGAATTGTGCAAAGTAGGTTAGCTGCATCGCTTCCATTTTTGTGAAAGAGAATGCTTTTCTAATTTTAGAATCTTTCAAGAGGTGGGTAGGCTTTTGTGTGAGGGGAAGCTTTTCTCAGTGCTCATTTCCAGAGGTGCCTGTGAAATCATTTTATATCCTGTTTGGAAAAGGAAGACAATGTGGTGGAAATGAAAAATGAGTTTGCGTAAAAAGTTATTTTCCCCAGAAGAGACGGCGGAAATAAGGCTCCACAGCCATACTTATTACTTTTCCCCCTAAGTTATAGAGATGTGTGTTATCAGTTCAATGCAGGTATTGGGCTTCTTTAACTGTAATGTGTCTCCTGATGTTAAACAGTAGCAACTGTTTATTTAGAAGATCATTCAAGAAAGGACAAAGGCTTTTTTTTAAGCTCTTAGAGAGTGTTAGGTTTTCCCCAGCTTCTTAATATCTCCACTGTAATTTATTTTATAAGTTCCAATTTTCAGATTGTTAAAATGTAGCTTATAAATGACTGTTTACTTCATAACTGACTATTCATCTGGTAAAACAGCAAATATTTAAAATGCAAAAATCCCCCCAAAAGAAAAGGATTTCCATCAAGGGCTGGGGGCTCTTCATGGGTTGGCAATTGTGTATAGCTTTAAGTAGCTGAGGTTGAATTAAGTCCCAAAAAGTCATTTTTCAAATTTTGTTTTAAACAAATAAATTACATGCATTGTTATTATTTTTTGGCCTTTCATTTTTTTCCTTTCAATTTTGAGATGTCATTAATATACAGCACTGTGTACGTTTAAGGTATACAGCATAATAGTTTGACTTATATAATAAAATGATTATCACAATATAGTGAACATCCATCATTTCAATATAGATACAAAGTTCAAGAAAAAAATTCTTCCTTGTGATGAGAACTCTTAGGATTTACTCTATTAACTTTCGTATATAACATACAGCAGTGTTAATTATATTTGTCATGTTGTACATTATATCCCTAGTACTTATTTACCTTATAACTGGAAGTTTGTACCTTTTGGCTACCTTCATTCCCCCTACCTCCCCAACCCCTAGTAACAATTTTCCATGTTTGTTTATTTTTGAAGTATAACACCTACAACATTGTTAGTTCCTGTTACACAACATATGATTTGATATTTCTATACATTTTAAAATGATCACCACTATAAGTCTAGTTACAATATGTCAGCATACAAAGATATTACATAGTTACAGTATTTCTCACACTATACATTTTATACCCATGACTCATTTATTTGTAATTGTAAATTTGTACCTCTTAATCTCCCTCACCTATTTTTTTCTTCCTGCCAGCTCACTGCTCTGGTAATCACTTGTTTGTTCTCTGTATCTATAACTCTGTTTCTATTTTGTTATATGTGTTAATTTGTTTTGTTTTGATTTTTTAGATTCCACCTAAATGTGAAATCATACAGTATTTGTCTTCCTCTGTCTAACTTATTTCACTTAGCATGATACCTGTTATATACCTCCACGTTGTTACAAATAACCAGATTTCATCCTTTAAAAAATATGGCTGTCACATTCCACTGTGTGTATATGTGTGTGTATGTGTGTGTACCATGTCTTTATCCACTCACATATTGATGGGCACTTAGGTTGCTTTCATATCTTGGCTCTTGGAAATAATGCTGCTGTGAACATAGGGGTGCATATATCTTTATTAATTAGTGTTTTCATTTTCTTTGGATAAATAACCAGAAGTGGAATCGCTGGATCATATAGTAGAGCTCTTTTTAATCTTTTGAGAACTCTCTATACTGCTTTCCATAGTGGCTGTGCCAATTTATATTCCCACCAGCCGTGCACTAGGATTCCCTTTTCTCCACATCCTTGTCAACATTTATTAGTTGTTGTCTTTTTTTTTTTTGGAAGATGACTAAGAGTTTTTTTTTTTTTTTAATTTTAAAATCTTTAATTCTTACATGAGTTCCCAAACATGAACCCCCCTCCCACCTCCCTCCCCATAACATCTCTGTGGGTCATCCCCATGCACCAGCCCCAAGCATGCTGTATCCTGCGTCAGACATAGACTGGCGATTCAATTCTTACATGATAGTATACATGATAGAATGCCATTCTCCCAAATCATCCCACCCTCTCCCTCTCCCTCTGAGTCCAAAAGTCTGTTATACACAGCTGTGTCTTTTTTCCTGTCTTGCATACAGGGTGTCTTTTTTCCTGTCTTGCATACAGGGTCGTCATTCGCAGCACTGTTTATAATAGCCAGGACATGGAAACAACCTAGATGTCCATCAGCAGATGAATGGATAAGAAAGCTGTGGTACATATACACAATGGAGTATTACTCAGCCGTTAAAAAGAAGTCATTTGAATCAGTTCTGATGAGATGGATGAAACTGGAGCCGATTATACAGAGTGAAGTAAGCCAGAAAGAAAAACATCAATACAGTATACTAACACATATATATGGAATTTAGAAAGATGGCAATGACGACCCTGTATGTAAGAGTTATTTTTATTAATTTTTGTTATTTAAACTTTCTATTTTGTATTGGTGTATAGTCAATTAACAATGTTGTGATAGTTTCAGGTGAACAGTGAAGGGACTCAGCCAGACAAATACATGTATGCATTCTCCCTCAAACCCCCCTCCCATCCAGGCTGTAACACTGAGCAGCGTTCCATGTGCTGTCTTTTTAATAGCCCATTCTGACAGGTGGTGAGGTCATTTCTCATTTTGGTTTTGATTTGCATTTCCCTGATGATTAGTGAAGTTGAGCATCTTTTCCTGTTCCTACTGGCCATCTGTAAGTCTCCTTTGGAAAAATATCTATTAAGATCTGCCCATTTTAAAATCATACATTTTTTTATGTTGAGTTGTATGAGTCCTTTAGTATTTTGGATATTAACCTCTTGTTGGATGTATCATTTGCAAATATCTTCTGTTAACTACATTGAGCAGAGGTGTATTAATATGTCTCTTGTTATCTGAACATTATTGACTGGAGGCATTTCGATATTCATTTTCAAAACAAATTGTCAGCCACAGGCATTAGTTTCTGCAAAAATCCCCCAGTCAATAATGTGTTTTCATTTTGCTGATAGTTTTCTTCTCTGTGTAAAACCTTTTAAGCTTGATGCAGTCTCATTTATTTGTGTTTTGTTTCCTTTGCCTGAGGAGACATGTTCAAAATTTTTACTAAGATTATTGTCAAAGAATATACTGTCTATGTTTTGTCTAAAAGCTTTATGGTGTCAGGTCTTATATTTAAGTCTTGAATCCATTTTTAACTTAATTTTTGTGAACAGTGTGAGAGAGTAGTCCAGTTTGATTATTTTGCATATGCCTGTCCCATTTTCCAAACACCATTTTTTGAAGAAGCTGTGTTTTCCCCATGTGTATTCTTGCTATCTTTGTCATAGATTAATACCTCCTATAAGTGTGGATTCATTTCTGGGCTCTGTTTCCTGTTCCATTGTTCTGTGTGTTTGTTTTTGTGTCAGTTTCAAACTGTTTTGATTACTATAGCTTTGTAATATAGCTTGGAATCAGGGAGCATGATAAGTCCAGTTTTGTTCTTTCTTAAGGTTGTTTGGCTATTCAGGGTATTTTGTGTTTCCATCCAAATTTCTATATTCTTTCTTCTAGTTCTGGGAAAAATGTCATGGGTATTTTGATAGGGCTTACATTCAATCTGTAGTTGCATAGGATAGTATGGTCATTTTAACAATATTAATTCTTCTGACCCAAGAACATGGTATATTTTTTCATTTTTGTCATCTTTAATTTCTTTTTTCATTGTTTTATAGTTTTCCTAGTACAAGTCTTTTATTTTCTTAGATTTACTCCCAGGTATTTTATTTTTTATGAGGTTTTAAATGGGGTTGTTTTGTTAATTTCACTTTCTTGTAGTTCCTTATTAGTGAATAGAAGCACAACATATTTCTGTATATTAATTTTGTATCCTGAAGTTGTATTGAATTCATTGACCATTTCTAGTACTTTTTGGGTCGGTCTTTGGGATTTTCTATGGATAGCATGTCATTGGCAAGCAGTGACAGTTTTATTTCCTTTCCACTTTTAATTCCTTTTATTTTTTCCCTGACTGCTGTGGCTAGGACTTCTAATACTTTGTAGAATTAAAGTGATGAGAGTGGGCAGATGTCCACAAGGATGTCTTGTTCCTTGTCTTAGAGGAAATGATTTTAGCGTTTCACTCTTAACTATGATTCTAGCTGTGTATTTATCACATATGGCCTTTATTATGTTCAGGTATGCTCCTTGCATACCCACTTTGTTAACAGTTTTGATATAAATGTGTATTGAATTTCTTCAATAGCTTTCTCTGCATCTATTGAGACGGTCATATGATTTTTTGAATTCAATTTGTTAATGTTGTGTATTACATTGATTGAATTGCGGATGTTGAGCCATTCTTGAGTCCCTGGGATAAATCTGACTTGATCATGGTGTATGACCTTTTTAGTGTATTCTTGAATTTGTTTTGCTAATATTTTGTTGAGAATTTTTGTATCTATGTTCATCAGTGATTACTGGCATGTAATTTTCTTTTTTTCATATCTTTGTCTGATTTTGATATTGAGGTGATGCTGGCCTCATAGAATGAGTTCAGAAGCATTCTTTCCTCTCCAGGTGTTTTGAATAGTTTGGAAAAGACTGGTGTTGGTTCTTCCCTAAATGTTTGGTAAAATTCACATGTTAAGCTGTCTGATTCTGGACTTGTGGCTGTGGGTATTTTTAAAAAATTAGTGATTCAGTTTCATTATTAGTAATTGGTTTGTTTGTATTTTCTATTTTTCTTGATTTGGTCTTGGGAGATTTTCATTTCTCAGAATTTTTCTGTTTCTGCTTGGTTGTCCATTTTTTGGCACATAATTTTTTGTAGTATTCTTCTTGTGAGTCTTTGTATTTCTGTGATGATGGTTGTAACTTCTACTTTTTCACTTTTGATATTATTGATTTGAGCTCTCTCATTTTTTTCCTTGATGAGTTTAGCTAAATGTTTGTCAACTGTGTTTTTCTTTTCAAAGAACCAGCTCTTAGTTTCATTGATCTTTTCTATTGTTGTTTTTTGCCTCATTTATTTCATTTATTTTTACTCTCATCTTTTTACAATCTTTGTTTTAAGTTCTGTATTGTCTGATATAAGCATTGCCACCCAGCTTTCTTTTTATTGCCATTTGTGTGGAATACCTTTTTCCATCCTCTTCCTTGCAGTTTGTGTGTGTCTTTAGATCTGCAGTGAGTGACTTATAAACAGACATAGATGGGTTTTGCTTTTGTGTCCATTCAATCATTTGGTCCACCTACTTTTAAAGTTGTTATTGATAGGTATTTACTTACTGCCATTTTAAAATCATTTTTGGGTTGTTTTATAGCTTGTTTTTGTTCCTTCTTTCTCTATTTTCCTTTGTGACTTAATGACTATCTTTAGTGTTATGTTTAGATTCCTTTCCCTTTTTTGTGTGTATCTGTTAAAGATTTTTCATTTGTTACCATGAGGTTTATATATAACAATCTTTATATATCTGTGTATCTGTCTATAGTTATCTTTTTATCTCTAAATATACATGATTATTTTAAGTTGTTTAAGTTGAAATGTATTTTATTTAACAACCATTCATTTTTACTTCTACCCAATTTAATGTTTTTGACGTATTTTACATCCTTTTCTATTGCATATCCCTTAAGCACTCATTAAGCATATATATATGACTTTGCTACTTTTGACTTTTAACCTTCTTATTGCTTTATAAATGGTTGATTTACTGTACTTACTGTATATTTGCCTTTACCACTGAGATTTTTCATTGTGTGATTTTCATATTTCTAGTTGTGGCCTTTTCTTTTCAACTTGGAGAAGTTCCTTTAACATTTCTTATAAAGCTGGTTTTATGATGTTGAACTCTTAACTTTGGCTTGTCTGTAAAACTTTTGATCTTTCCTTCCAAAATTAATGAAAGCCTTGCTGGGTAGAGTATTCTTGGTAGTAGACTTTTTTCTCCTTTATGACTTTAAATATATTGTGCTACTTCCTTCTGGCCTGCAGTTTTTGCTAAAGAGTGAACTGATAGCCTTATGGTAGTTCTCTTGTACAGAACTTGTTCTTTTTCCTTTGTTGCTTTTAATACTCTTTTTATCTTTCGTTTTTGCTGTATCATTACAGTTGGTGTTAGTGTGGTCCTCTTTGGATTGATCCTTTGTTTTTAGGATCTGGATGTCTGTTTAATTTCCCAGGTTAGGGAAGTTTTTCAGCTATTATGTCTTTAAATACATTCTCTGCTCCTTTCTCTCTTCTCCTCCAGAGACCCCTATAGTGTAAATGTTAATATGCTTTATGTTGTCTCAGAGGTCTCTTAAACTGTCCTCTTATTTTTCTTTTTTTCTAGTCAGTTTGAGTGATTGCCACTGCTCTGTCTTCCTGTTCACTGATCCATTCCTCTGTATCATCTAATCTAGTGTTGATTCTTTCTATGTATATTTTATTTCAGTTATTTTGTTCTCCATATCTGTTCTGCTTTTCTTTATATTTTCTAACTCTTTTAAAAACTTCTAACTTCTCACTCTGTCTATACATTCTCCCAAGTTCTTTCAACATCTTTATGATTATTACTTTATTTTTTTTTTATTTTGTGGTTAATAGCCCTTGATATTTATTTATTTTTTTATTTTTTAAATTTTATTTTTAGTTTATTTTACTTTACAATACTATCAGTTACATTGCTTATTTCCACTTAGTTGTTCTTCTGGCGTTTCGTTTTATTTCACTGTTTGGAACAAATTCCTCTGTTGTCTCATTTTGCCTACTTCTCTGTTTTTATTTCTATGTATTTGGTAGCTTCATTACGTTTCCCAATCTTGGGGAAGTGACATTTTGTAGGAAACGTCTTATGGGTCTCCGGTGAATACTCCCTTCTTGTCACTAGAGCCATATGCTCTTGGAATACCCTTTACATGGGCTGCATGGGTCTTTCTCTTATGGTGGGCTGACTACTGTTGGTGTACTGGTAAATTTGGTTGGATCCCAGTGTGGTTGGTTGCTAGGCTCTGCTTTGTGTGGAGGTTGCTGACCATTGGTGGGCCAGGTCAGGTCCTGGCATGGCTAGGGGAATCTCAGTCCTGGTGCTGGCCCACTGGTGGGCTGGACCATGAGACAGCTGGCTACAGAATCGTGGTTGGGTCCTAAGGCTACTGCTGGCTGGTGCAGAGCCGGATGCTAGGGTGGCTGACTGTGGGGCTAGGGGTCCTGGAACTAGTGTCAGCCTGCTGATAGGTGGGGCTTTGGTGTAGGGTGGGGGTACTGCAGCTGATTTTGGCATGCTAATGGGTGGGACTTGGCACCTAGGGCATCTTGGGTTGATGGTGGCCTGCTTGTTGGATCTTGACATGACTGGCTATGGGGTCATGGTGGTCCTGGAGCCAGTACCTGCCCACTAGTGGATGAATCTGGGTCCTGAGGCTAATGCCAGCCTACTAATGGGTGGAGCCCAGTCCTGGATCATCTTCTGCAGGTCCCTGGGAGACCTAAAGTTGGTGTCAGCCTACAGGTGGATGAGGCTGAAGCCCAGGGATTTCTATGGCAGCTAGCCTGCTGGTGGGTGGGACTGTGCCCCAGCTTCACTAGCTGCTTGGCCTGGGGTGTCCTAAGACTGATGCCAACTGGCTGGTGTGCAGGGCTGAGTCCCAGCACTGATAAGCTAGAGGGAACATTTCAAAATGGCCCTTGCCAGCACCAGTGTCCTTGTGGTAGGACAAGGTCCCAAAATCACTGATGCCAGTGTTTATGTCCCCAGGATGTATCCCAGTTGCCATTTGTCTCTATAGGAGGTCCTCAAAGAGCAGCATATGAGTCTGTTTTCCTTTCAAATTACTGCTTCTGCCATGGGTCCCAGAGCATGTGAGATATTTGTGTACACCCTTCAAAGGTGAAGTCTCTATTTACCAAAGCCCTCTGGCTCTTAGGAAAGTAAGCACCACTGGGCTTCAGAGCCTTCTGGGGGCTTGTCTTCATGGTGTAGGACCCCTGGGCTGGAGAGCCCAGAGTGGGGCTCAGGCCCCTCACTCTTTGGGTTGTAAGTTACAACCTATGGGTCACCTACTCAGGGGTATAGTTCATGAACATACCACATCTTTTCTCCTCCTCCCTGTCTTGGTGTAGTTCCTTCTTTGTATCTTTAGTTGTAGAATACACTTTCTACTCATCTTGTGGTCTTTCTCATCAACAGTTGCTTTGGATATTATTGTAGTTTTTGTGTGTATGTGGGAGAAGGTGTGCCTAAGGTCTTCTTGCTTAACCATCTTGGCCACCTCATTCTATCAGATTTTTACCATGTGGTGAAGTTTCTACCAGTATTAAAAACAAACAGCAGAATAACAAAACATCCTCTTTTGTATTAGTTTCCTAGGGTTGTGGTAACAGAGTACCATAAACTGGGTAGCTTAAAACAATAGAAATTTCTCTCAGAGTTCTGGAGCCTAGGAGTCCGAAATCTTAATCTCATCAGAGCCATCACCTGAGACTCTACAAAGAACCCTTCCTTGTGTCTTCTAATTTCTGATGGTGGCTATTGATCCTTGGTGTTCTTTGATTTGCAGCTGTATCACTGGATCTCTTTCTGTGTTTTCTTATGGCATTCTCCCCACCTGACTTTATCTTCACATGGTTTTTTATTCCTCTTTAAGGATATCTATTATTGAATTAAGGGCCTACCTCACTCCAGTATGACTTCATCTTAAATATAGTTGACACTTGAACAACATGGTTTTGAGGCATTGGGGTCCATTTATATATGATTTTTTTTTTTCAAAACTAAATACTACAGTACTACACAATCTGCAGTTGGTTGAATTCTTAGATGCGACACTGTGGATGCAGAGAAACCATGAATATGAAGGGCTGACTATAAGTGGTATATAGATCTTCAACTGCATGGAGGCTTGGTGCCGCTAATCTTTGTGCTGTTCAAGGTTCAAGTGTAATTACACCTGCATTGACTTGTTTCTAAATACGGTCACATTCTGAGGTGGTGGGGATTAGATTTATCTTTTGGGAGGACACAAGTCAGCCTGTAACACCTTCTAACAATTGCCCTGTATCATTCTCTATGTCTTATTTCTACACTTATTGAATGAATTATCCGCACTCACTGTCTGTACTTTTACTCCTCATTCCACTTAAATAAGTGCCTATTATCAACACTCCTCTAAAGCTACTTTTACTAGACTCCTTGTACAATTTTCAATAGAAACTTCTGTTTTTATCTTACTTGCCCTCCTAGAAACATTTGACATTGTCGGCCACTCCCTGCTTAAATCTCCGTTCCTGTGACTGAAATCTCTCCTTGCTTACTTCCCACTTCTAGAAACTCTTTCTTCTTGTAGCCTCTTCTATTCATCTCTGAAATGTAGATGTTTTCAGGATTTTCTTCCAGGCCCCCTTCTCACTCCACGTACTTTCTCAATCGTGGCCATCTTGATGGCTTAAGTTACAAAATACATGTGGATGATTTTGAAATCTCTAACTTCATCTCCCATCTCTTCCCTGAGGGTCATACCCATCTTAGGTGCCTCCCAAGAAGGTCAACTTTGATGTCTCATGGGCACTTCAAAGCTAAAATCATCTTTACACAATGCCTGATATCTCTTTATTTTTTATATTTTAAATATTTCAATCCAACTGATTTTATTTTGTTCATCTTTGTTGAAGTTGGAAATGTGTGTGAGCTCAGTTATATCTGACTCTTTGTGACTCCATGGACTGTAGCCTGCCAGGCTCCTCTGTCCATGGGATTTCCCAGGCCTGAAGACTGGAGTGGGTTGCCATTCCCTCCTCCAGGGAATCTTCCTGACCCAGGGATTGAACCCATGTCTCCTGTGTTGCCTGAATTGGCGGGTGGATTCTTTACCACTGTGCCAGCTGGGAAACCCCCAGCTGATTTTATTTTGATTTAAGGAATGGGTAGGGTTGCAGCTTTTCTGATATTTCAAATTGTTAACCAGCTGACATCAACTTATTTATTGAATAATGTCTCTTCTTCTCACCAACTTGAAATGCCACTTTGATCTCAAACTATTTCTGTATTTGGTTAGGTCTCTTTCTATTCTGTCTAGTCTTGTTCATTGATCTATATATCTCTTCCTTATTATCAACAATTTTAATTATTGAAGTCTTGTAACATATTTTAATAGACAATGACTGTGCTCATGAACATTTGACCTGTCTTCCCTTTAACTATTTATTCTTCCCTTTATTTTCATTGTCAGTAGAAACTTCTTACATGATGTTCATGAGTGCCATACAGTGCTTACTTTTTTCCTGCTTGCTGTGATTCTAAGACTTGGATGGACACTGAACTGTGAATTCTAATGGGAATCATGGGGGAAGAAAAGAATGGCTTCTACCAGAACCTTAGTTCTTTCAATCTAATCAATTAGAAACGCTCTGTGGCTGCTAGTCTGGATGGGATGGGAGTTTGCAATTATCATATTCTCAAACAGCAACAACAGCTCTGTAATCCACCAAGCTGCAGCCCCACCTCTCACCTTCAGAAATTTCTAAGAGCAGCAGAAACCCAATTTCATCCTTTGTTCCTACTGAGGAGAGTACAAAGACTACTGTAATATAAGCTGGAAGCCTTGGGAAACAGGTTGCCTATGTTGAGTGCTATCATGGGGTATTCCTTTTAAAATTTCCTCCATAATTTACGTGCATGGCTGATCATCTTTTGGGGTTTCTTGTATATTCTCTCTCTCTCTATCTTTTTTTAAAGAGGAATCAACTAAACTAAAAATAATTAAAACATTTTAATGTATATCTAGTATATAGCACTTTCATTTTTTTTTTCCTGCCACTAAAAAGCAAACTCTTTGGCCCCAGTCTTTGCACTCTCCAAGTCATTCTCTTCATTGCAGCCATTATGATTTGACTCACTTATCTCTATCTCCAGCCTTGGTTTTTGGGCTCAGCTACTGACATACCTAGGACTTCCCAGGTGGCTCTGTGGTAAAGAATCTGCCTGCAGTGCAAGAGATGCGGATTTGATCCCTGGGTCAAGAAGGTCCCCTGGAGGAGGAAATGGTTACCTGCTCCAGTATTCTTGCCTGGAGAATTCCATGGACAGAGGAGCATGGTAGGCTACAGTTCATGGGGTTGTAAAGAGTTGGACACAACTGAGCAACTTCACTTTCTATTGCTATTAGATTAAATATGAATTATCTCACCATAGCCCTCAAGCCCTGAGTAGTCTGCCTACCTCTATATAAGAAGGCTTTTTTCATTTTCCCCCATGTCCTGTCCACTGACAGTCATGGGTATTTTGCTTTCTAAATACATTCTGAATGTATCTATAGGTCTACATCTCTAGTATCATCCCTCTATTTCAAGTTACCATTTTTTCTTTAGTTCATGGTCATTTTTTAGGTGGCTAACTGCTTTTCCCGATTCCATTCTTCTCATATCAATCTATCTTCACACAACAGAGTGATCTGTTGATATTGATTAAATATCTATATGCTTCTATAACTGCTCTGCTTTTAATTCCACTTTTGTATACGGCATAGAAGGCTATCTTTTTAGTATAACATATAAAACACTCCATGATGTTACTTTATCCCTATAATTTTCAGCCCTGCCTCAATATTCATTCTCCTTGTACTATAGCTTAAATAATAATTATGATTATAATAACTATAATCATCTCAAATATTACTAGCTGTTACCAGTTATTAATATTAACCATCTTCATTTTACCAGCTCTGTAAAAATCTTTAAATCTCTAAACAATTTTTCTGTTTAGGTGTTAGAGAACCACTGATCTAGCTTCACTGTTAATTAGGATATTAGCTAATTGGTTTGAGATAAAAATCTTCTTTGTCATGTTATTATCCTTCTATATAAAGTTTACTAAAAGTGTTTATTAGTAATGCAACATAGAATTCAATAAATTACCTTTAACATACATTATGATCATTATATAGATAATTTTTCATTGCTCTGTTGATATAAGATATATTATGGTGATAGATTTCTAATATTAAAGGAATTTGAGGAATCCTACTGGGTATCATCATATACTATATTTGATTGATTAGTATTTTATCAAGCTTTTTAAGATCTATGTTTGTAACTAAAATGGATCAATATCTTTTGTATGTGTTTACATGTGTGCATGCATACATGTGCTGTCTTTATCAGCTTTGATATCAGAACTATGCTGTTCTCATAAAATGGTAAATTTATTTAATATTCTTTCATTGCTTATTTTATATCTGTCTCCCTCATTAGATTATAAGTTGCATAAAGGCAGGAATAATGACTAGGGATATTCTTGGTATAGAACATTATAGTCAATATATAGGTATTTGCTGAATGTTTGAATGAATTATCATGTTACAGATAGGAAGCTGGGACTAGCATGTTTAATCAACTTGTCCTGGGTCATACAGTTAGGAAATGGCAGAGCTGGTCCTAGGAATGTATAAATAGAACCTAATGGTCCAGTTTTGAGTAGAATTACAGTGTGCATGGGCATGGCTGGGAAATTTGACCTTGTGATTAGAATTTTTAAAATGGCAAAGCACGTTTCAAAGTAGTCCAGTAACTACCTTCTCTTGTCTTGGTTTAGACTTATGGGCACAATTCTCACTCTAGAGTCTATACAACATCTTTTTTATTATGCTACCTCTCAAACGCCTTAAAGTTCCTCACATATGCAGGGTTATTGCATAAATGTATTATCCAAGTGGACAATTCTGAGAATGAAAGGGACTGCCATTTATAACTATGCCTGGATAACAAGAGTAATTGGGAGTGTCTTGGGTACCAGGAGGTTTGGTCTTCCTCCCTGTACGTACATAATGTGTTGTTTCTCATATCCATACCTTTGCCCATGCTGTGCCCTCTGCCTGAAGTGCCATTTCTCTTCTTTGTCTAAGTGCACTATTACTAATCATTGAAATTCTTCCCGCTCTGGGAAGCCTTGTCAGACTCCTCCTTCCCCTGGACTTCAGTGTTTTATCCTTTTGTGTCTTCAGCACTTTGTGATTATTCCATTCCAAGATTCATCATACTTTCTTGTAACTATTTGTTCATTTTCCTGATAGACTGTGAGCTGCCTGAGGGCAGGGACCATATCTTTATTTTCCCTTGGTGCCTGGCAGTGCTCAGCACATTGTAAACACTCATTAATTATTTGTTGAATATGTGAATGTGTAACTAAGTGAATGAACAGCAAAATCAAATGATTCTCTCTTTACCAGAGAACTGCTATCTTTTGTGAAGGGAGTAGGGCAGGAAAATATGTTCATGGTTTTCGCTTGACATGCATGACTGAGATCTCTCCACAGTTAGTCCTTTAGGAAACATGAGGGCAGGAGCAGATGGCCTCACCATGCTATGAGGTTTGCGAAAAGAGGGCCTAAACAATACAGCTTTTACTAGTGTGCCACACGGCCTGGAATGCCGCCATCATAGACATCCCTTTGAGGTGAATGCTGTCTCCAGATGGCCACTCCTAAAAACTGGCACATGTTATCTGAGGGGAGTTGCCGTCTAAATGACACTATTTCTTCTACCCACTTAGATTTCTCTGGGAATCAGATATCATATGTGGAATGGGTGAATTTGGGTGGCACTTTGGGAGGTCCACTTTATGGAATTTTCCTTATCTGTTATTATTTTTACGTGTGATTGATGTCTGTCTCCCCGCCAGTACTGTAAGCTCTGTGAAGACAAAGATAAGGTGTCTTTGTAAACCAAAAGCACCCAGTGTAGTGCCTGACTTCTAGTAGGTGTTCAGTAATATTTACTAATGATTCTAGCTCATATACCACTTTGTGCATATTTATAGGCCTTGTATCATCTAATCTTGTTTATCTACATATTGTTAGACCTGACTTTTATGCAGCCTCTTTAGAACTATGGTACATTAAATTTGTGAGTTAAACTTGCCCATCCCAGCATCAAAACTCACTACTGCAGGATCTATGTCACCAACTGGAGCCTACTTTGTTTTGCATCCCCACACTTGGACCTGGTTGTGTGTGTGCACGCGTGCGTGTGTGTGTGTGCACATGTGTGTGTGCATGCCACGCCTTAGGTCCCCTGATTATTTAAGAAGCCATAGCCTTCCTGCTAACCCGTTCTGTTCTGAACTCAGATAGCCCTGACTGATTCTTGCCAGTTCCCCTCTCCACCTTCTTGGGACTGGGTCATGCTTCTTATATGCTCAGGATTCTGACTGTGGCTCTCAATCACGAGATTGCCTTATTATTACCAGTGTAGCGTATGAGCTTCTTACTGTCAGCCACCTTGTTTTGTTCATTGTTGTACTTCTGGTATACAGGATATTTCTGGGCACAAAGTAGGTTTTAAGTACATTCCCAATGAATGAATGAATGATGGAGCCCTTTCCAGAGAAGGCATACCTAATGTTGACAGGGAGATGGTCCTGGAGAGTAATAGTAATAACTACGATGGTTGCCATTTATTGTTTTGAGTATTCAGTGTCAGGCCTGGTCCTAAGCATGTTAAGACTGTTTTTTTTTTTTTTCTAACTGACATAATGTTATGATGCAGGTAGTATTACCTTCTTTTTACAGATTATGCAACTGAGGCTCAGAGAGGTTAGCAACATGACTGAGGTCATATAGTAAGTGGTGATAAATCCTTGTTAATTCCAGATTCCCCATCCTTTCCATTTCATCATAGGATGTGCTGCACAGGTAGCAGAGATTTGGCAATTTGGGGGGCACAGAAGGGTTAGGGAGGTGGTACAGGTATTAAAGACAGGCTCCATTGCTTGACATGTTTGCCAAGTACCAGATCTGTTGCCCTTTGAATCCAAAGTTGTACTGTAGCCAGAAGAGTCAGGCTGTCCATCCTTGAGAAGTCTGGGACTCAGTAGATGCTGAGAGCAGACAGGGCTCTGAAGGTGGGCAGCTATCAGTTGTCTGTGCTGGGAGGTGGCTCCCCATTGTTCACTACTGCTCTGTGCAGACTGCTTAGGGTGCTGGAGTTAGGGCTTACATAGGATTTGAAACTGAGGGAAATAGTTTCATGACTTTTGGCTTATCTGTTTGGTTCCCTAAGATAAAACCTCAGATTGATTCATATATGAAATTTGTTCTTCTCTCCTGCTCTCTCTCCCTCTCCTCCCCCTTTCCTCTCTCTCCCCTCCCTCTCTCTCCCTCAGCAGAAAATCTGTTGAAAACCTTTTGGGGTAACTTATTCTATTTGGCAGAATTTGAATGGAACATGAACCAAAATACAAAGGTAATTGTGTTAGACTGTTTTTTAAAAAAAATCCCTGAAACGCAAAAGAAATGCTGAGTTATGGGGAGATCATTCAAACACCTGTGTCAACTTTGGCTGATTTAGAGGTGGCAGACATCATGGGTTAGCTGGCAGTTTATAAACATTCTAGCCTCTTGCTTTTTACCCAGGATGCTAGGGGCTTCATCTGTCTGTAATTCATTTCAAGTGAGATTGAGCCAGCCTACTGTGACTGGAAATTGCAGGTTTAGAGTAGTGAGAAACCAAAGCCCTCTAGTCCAAGGAGAAGTACCTGGGGCAGTCAGTTCACTGACCAGGACTGGTAGTGGGCTTGTCATGTCTTGAATGTGTTTTCTAAAATCAGTGGGCATTTGCCTTTTTCAAGGTCACCAGGAAGGAAAACAGTTGAAAATACAGAGGGGTAGGCATGTGGTATTTCAAAGTTTGACTCCTTAACAGGGAAGTAGTTACTTGGTGACAAGTCACTATTGCTATTCTCCTTGTGCATCAAAAGATGCCTCATTACACCCAACATGTTCCTTGTGATCCAATCAGACTGGCCAGTTTATGCTCCACCTGCTCATTCTTGCTTTTGTGTCTTTGTTTATGTTGTACTCTTTGCCTGGATGACCTTTCCTATTCCTTTATAAGTAAGGCAAGTATTATTTTTCCTGCCTTACTTTTTCCTCTTTCATCTCCTTTTTCTTTTTCCTCCTACCTCTCCTTTTCCTCTGAATAACCACAAAATGCCAATGATAATGAAAAACAGGGCTTGCAATTAATGATTACTTAAAGAATTGCAACAAAATCCCTATACATGTTAAATGGAAGTTCCCTGAATGATCTCTCTTTTAAGAAAAAGTTTTCTTTTATAACCTCATGCAGCAAGAGTCAGAATAACAATCGTTGCAGATCCAAAATAACTCTCAGGTACTGCTTAAATGATTTCTAACCATTAAGAAGAAGGGATATTCCAGAAGAATGAGGAAGAATTAAATTTGTGTAATGGAGGGGAATATGCGAATAATGTCTAACTGGTATGCATAGGAACTTGTGACCACCCTATACAGGATACGTTAAACTGTGCTGTTTTCTTCATTATCTTGATTGATCCTCACAACCACCCAATGAGGAAAACCCTATTTTTATCTTCACTTTAAAACAGATGGGGTTATTGAGGCTCAGAAAGGTTAAAGTAACTTGCTCAAAGTAGCTAAGAACTTGTAGCTAAGTAAAGTAACTTGCTTAAGTAGCTAAGAAATAGTGGAGCTTGGATTTGAATTCATGTCAGTATTAGTCCAAAGACCACTTTTACATACTGTCCTGTAGCTCTATGTCATGAAATTCACCTTTAGAACTCTTGTTCAGTAAGTTGGCTAACATCTGTACTATATAAGTTCGGCCTGAACTGCTGAATCGAAAACTCAAATAAAATTTTGAACCTTGAACAACACAGGTTTGAACTGTGCAGATTCACTTATACACAGATGATTTTTCAATAAATATATACTACAGAAGTAGCACTACATGATCCATGGTTGGTTGAATCTATGGATGTGGAATTCCAAGATACAGGGGCTGACGGCAGTTACATGTGGATTTTCAACTGTGATAAGATCTGTATGCCTAACCCCTGCATTGCTCAAGGGTTGACTGTACACTCTCACAACTTATCCTTTAATTGTTTCATGTGAATAAGCTTGACTTTTACCTCTAGACTTAAGCTTTTTAAAAATATGCAGTGCCAAGCATACAATAGGTACATAAGACGTACAATTCAACTTGAAGAGAGAAGCTAAGCTGTGGTTCTAAAAGTAGAAGTTCCAGGAGGAAGGAGTTTTTGTTTATTTAAATCCAAAACAACTGGATAGAACCTAGAAACAATCCAAATAACTGTGTGTATTGGTTTGTCTGGGAAAAGTTGAAGTGAGGTGAGGGAACTAGATCTAGACAGTGCAAGGGTAATTGGTTGATTTTTCTCTTCATTGACCAGTTGCGGTTGTAGTGACAGGTCTCAAACACATAAAGCACATTGACTAGGTTGGCTGAATCATTCAGTTAATAACCAATCAGAGAGTAGATAAGACAATACCTAGATAATTCAAGTTGGCTTTATAGATGGGCCACATTCAACAAGTTGATCAATTCCTGAGAAGTAGATGTTGATGCAAACCCTCTCTTTTCTCTTTAACGTGAGTTATCGATTTAGATGTGCTTTATCTTCAGCTGGCACTGATGTATAAGATGTTACCTTTAAGTTTTCATCTTGCTCACTTCCCTGTAACTTCTTTAAGAAGGCTGAAAGGGGGAGGTTTACATATTTGCATTATGAAATCATTGACAAAATTTCTACCCATATTTTGCCTTAAGTATATTAGCTAGTATTGAATTTATAAAGTTCCCATTGTTATATGTGTATAAAATATTTATAAATATGTGAATGAAAGCTATAATTAATCTGTAAGCCCTAAATCTATCAAGTTCTGGTATTGAAAGGACCCTTTGGTGAAAGCTTTTTGAAGAGAAATTATCACCTGTTATTTACTGGCATTTGTCACTTGGAATTTTGGTCCGCTGAGTTCTCATAAAGTAGAGGTTGCCTCTGCCAGGTTTTCCCAGCCTCAGCACTATTAATTTTGGGGGCCAGGTAATCCTTTGTTGTAGGGGTCTGTTTTGTGCATTGTAAGATGTTTAGCATTTCCCTGGATTCTACCTCCTAGATGTCAATAGCATCTCCTCCCCTCTTTATTGATGACAACCAAAAATGTCCCAAGACTTTGCTAAATGTCCCCTGAGAGGCAAAAACTGTTCCAGGTTGAGAGCTACTGCACTATACAGATCTTGAGTATTAAAACTACTTACATATTAAAAGAATAATAACTATACCTTATATAACACTTGTTTGTGGCCAGAAATAAGTGTTAGGCACATATAACTCATGTAATCCTAACAATTCTGAAAGTAAGACTCTTTTTTTAAAAAACTATTTTATTTTAAAATGAATTTTATTTATTTTTGGCTATGCTGGGTGTTCACCGTTTTGCTCAGGCTTTCTCTTGTTGCCACAAGCGAGGGCTATTCTTCATGGTGGTGCCCAGGCTTCTCATTGACGTGGCTTCTCTTGTGGAGCACCAGCTCTAGGCATGCAGGCTTCTGTAGTTGCAGCATGAGGGCTCAGTAGTTGCGGCTCATGGGCTCTAGAATGCGGGCTTTAGTTGTGGCGCACAGGCTTTGTTGCTCCGAGGCATGTGGGATCTTCCTGGACCAAGGATCAAACCCATGTCCTCTGCCTTGGCAGGCAGATTCTTACCCACGGTGCCACCCAGGAAGTCCCTAAAGTAGGACTCTTATTATCTGATTTTAGATATAAGGAAAATGGAGGCACAGAGTGGTTAAGTAATTTGTTCAAGATAGTTGCTGTGCCAGGATTTGAATCCAGGCTGGCTGACATCAGAACTCATTGTCTGAAACACTATACTACAACCACAGTTATACTTGTACAATGGAATGGTGAGATAACAATTTTTAGTGGAGACCATATTTGCATTCTTTTCTAGGTATCCACATTGACCATCCAGAGGAATGTTGTGCATGGCCAGCAGGGGACCTGCCACTGTAGAGGACTTTGGATAAAGGCTAAAGTGTTATAGTTTAAGAATAAGCTGTTTTTAACTAATTTTTAAAAATATGAACATTTATCGGTATCTTCTTGGTCCCTAACTGCTTTTGATTTAATCAATGAATGCTGCTATTTCACAGACTGAATCTGGCATGTGTGGTCGGGAACCATCTTAATGCTGAATCTAGGGTTGAACACTGGTAGTGCATTCTAATTTCAGTAGTTTCAGAAAA
This sequence comes from Capricornis sumatraensis, assembly GCF_032405125.1. Classification (NCBI taxonomy): domain Eukaryota; kingdom Metazoa; phylum Chordata; class Mammalia; order Artiodactyla; family Bovidae; genus Capricornis; species Capricornis sumatraensis. The sequence goes on along the minus strand of NC_091092.1, from coordinate 37,073,536 downwards.
AAATAATATAAGTTTAGCTGAGTTTGGTAGGCTCATATTGCCTAGCTCATGATCCCCCAGTCTGAAGAGTGAGAGTAGTTCCAAAATGCTAGTGTATTCTTGGTGAACAGTATGCAAAAATTGCACATAAGAACCTTGTGTAGTTTGCAGACCAAGGAGAGACTGAAAATGTAAAACGAGGACTCTTTTCTTGGCTGAATAACAGGTGATATTGAAAGTCTATAATTTGATCTCTTGCTTTTGACATTGGGTCTGATTACTCTTTTACAAGTAGGGAGCATCAGACACTTGATCAGTCACAGCCTGCTGCTGCTGCTAAGTCACTTCAGTCATGTCTGACTCTGTGCGACCCCATAGATGGCAGCCAACCAGACTCCCCCGTCCCTGGGATTCTCCAGGCAAGAACACTGGAGTGGGTTGCCATTTCCTTCTCCAATGCATGAAAGTGAAAAGTGAAAGTGAAGTCGCTCAGTTGTGTCCAACTCTTGGTGACCCCATGGACTGCAGCCTACCAGGCTCCTCCATCCATGGGATTTTCCAGGCAAGAGTACTGGAGTGGGGTGCCATTACCTTCTCCGCAGTCACAGCCTAAAGATGTGCAAATGGCTGGAAAGCCTATATCAGGTAAGACAGTAGTATATTTTAATTCATTACATTTCTTCTTTCCTTCATTCATCATTGATTGAGTCATTATAGTATAGTTATAATATTGTAAAGTAATTAGCCTCCAATTAAAATAAATAAATTTAAATTAAAAAAATGCTGACTCTCATATCAAATTCTACCTCTGACACTTGTTAGTTGTATCATCCTGAGCAAATGACTTAATCTTTCAGAGTCTCAGTTTGCCATTTGTAAAATTGACATGTGAATAGTCTTTACTTCAACTTAATTGCTTTAAGGGTTAAATCAAATAATATATATAAATGTCAATATGTGTTAGGTATTCCTAGTATTGTGTACTTAGTATATGTCACTATATGTGTGAGGGGAGAGAAAACAAGGACATAAATAACTACAACACAAGCAAAAAAGTGATCTGTCATGAGAGGAGGCATGATAAAATGCTCTAGTAGTTGAAAAAAGCCTGGGAGTCCTTCTGGATGAAGAAACAAGGATCATAGAGGAAGTGACAGCTAAACTGAGCCTTGAAGGAAGAATAGAATCAAGGCACACAGTTGTGAGAACACTATTTCTAGAGTTAGCTATAAATACCTACTGGGACTGGACTGCAAATGATGACTCATCCTTTTCTTCTTCATCATCCTAGCAGTTTACAAAGAGGAAATCCACAATGGTAGCAAAATCCTGCCTACTGCTGTGCCTCGTCCTTTACTTTCCATGGAGAGCATAGTAAGGATTCTTATTTTCTGCTGCAGTAATAGAGGCACTAGGTTCAAGGTCATATAGTCACCCTTAAATTAGACGCAGGTTTGTGAACTCTGTAAGCAATCAAGCACCATGTACGTTTTTATTAGGCACTTAACCCAACATTATATAGTACTCAGAGATACAGAAGAATGCCCTTGAAGAAATTACTGTCACATGGGAAATATGACATAAATGTACTAAATAGTATTATAAAATAATGTAGAATTCAGTACTGAGCTGTGTGGTGTGGACTCTAATAGAAGGTCTGAAAATATGATCATTGGAACCAGGGGTAACTTTAGAAAGGAGGCTTCATAGAGGGATAAGAACTTGCATTTTAGATTGGGTCGGGAAAGGAGAGCTTTTGAGATGGGGAAATTTATTTAGCAGAGATGGTAATTCATGAATGAATGAATGAAGATAATGTCTTCTAATTCATGCCTTAAAATTTCAGTGATGTCTGTATCTCTTAAACAGAGTGATGTTTGCCAAGATGCGTTTGCATCTGCCCTGTCCTAAGGCCCTCCATTCCAGCTGAACTGTAAACCGTGCATATAATTGGGGTACTTTCTCAGTCTCCCGCTCTTGCTGATGCTTTGCACCATCCAGAACTATGCATGCCTGAGCTAAATGAATGTCATGTCATTGACAACAATAATTCTCCATTTCTAGACATTTTGAGAAAATGCATAATATTGAGTCATTTCAAAAAAGGGTCTTTCAAAGTCAGCACATTCTTTGACATTCCTCTCCCTTCTCCTTTGTCAGCATGTGAGTCTCACTGATTTCTTAGGAAGGTGCACTGGTTGTCATGGTAAAAACTACGCTAATTGGCTTCCTCTCGTTGATGTTCTGTCAAGCTCACTGCCTCACTGAGGCTCTGGAATAGACCACTTAACTTTTTTCTTCCCAGAGAACATATTCTCAGCAAGTCAGGCTACCTCAGCAGAAAATGGAAGGTATTTGAAATGTCCAAAACGTTATCCAAATATTTCACCCTTCGTGGGGCCAGACATGCACAGTTTCACTTTCACTAGGTATCTTCTTTCCACAGAGAGTGCTGATGGAAACTCAGCCAGAGATTTTTAACTCTGTTAAGTGGATTTGGGGAATTTGTAAAGAATGAAAGCGTGTGGGCAGACCGTTAATATGAGAATGGAGACCTGAGTCCATGATAAGTCTGGTCTGAAGCAAACTGTGAAGTAGTTCTCTCTTTTGTTGTTTTCTTGCCCTGTTTCCCCCACTACCAGAAGGACTGAAGGAAGGAAAAAGGAAGGCAGACAAGTCTAGGACCTCCTCCAAGAGGTGTGATGTCAACTGAGTAGGGCTCCTGACTTCCCTTCTCTTCTAGTTTTCAAATCCATGTGTTGCTAACTGTTGTGCCATTTTGCCAGGGCACTTTATTTGCTTGGGAACTTACAGGAAATCTAACTGTTGTTTTCATACCTCTGAATGACTTACCATACCACTTATATATCTTATCATTCAAAATTGCTCTTGATGACTATTGGGACAGACATTTTGGTGTTCTTCATATGATATCAGGTAAATAGGTATCATCATCTACATTGTGTTTTAGTTTTGTCTTAGGTTTTCTTGGGCAGTAGTGACTCTGAGAAATACTGAGTGTCCTGTGTAGCTCTGTGCTTGTTTGTGTGGCTAATTCTTCTTTCTTTGGAGTAGCACATGCCTAGGTGGCATGATGTCAGGGGTTCCTGTTCAGTTGCCAAGTCATCTCCGACTCTTTGTGACCCCACGAACTGCAACATGCAAGTCTTCCCTGTACTTCACTGTCTCCCAGAGTTTACTCAGATTCATTTCCATTGAGTCAGTGATGCTATCTAATCATTTTATCATCTGTCACCCTCTTCTCCTCCTGCCCTCAATCTTTCCCAGCATTAGGGTCTTTTCCAATGAGTTGGCTCTTTGCATCATCAGATGGCCACAGTATTAGAGCTTCAGCACCAGTCCTTCCAATGAATATTCAGGGTTGATTTCCTTGAAGATTGATTGATTTGATTTCCTTGTTGTCCAAGAGACTCTCAAGCGTCTTCTCCAGTACTACAGTTTGAAAGCATCCATTCTTCGGTGCTCAGCCTTCTTTATGGTCCAACTCTCACATCCATACATGACTACTGGAAAAACTATAGCTTTGACCATACAGACCTTTGTTGGTAAAGTGATATATCTGCTTTTAATATGCTGTCTAGGTTTGTCATAGCTTTCCGTCCAAGAAGCAAGTGTCTTTTAACTTCAGGGCTATAGTCATCATCCAAAGTGATTTTGGAGCCCAAGAAAATAAAATCTGTTTCCGCTTTCCCCCCTTTTATTTGTCATGAAGTGATGGGGCCAGATGCCATGATCTTAGTTTTTTGAATGTTGAGTTTTAAGCCAACTTTTTCAGTCTCCTCTTTCACCTTCATCAAGAGGCTCTTTAGTTTCTCTTTGCTTTCTGCCAATAGAATGCTATCATCTGCACATCTGAAGTTGTTGATATTTCTCCCAGCAATCTTGATTCCAGCTTGAGCTTCATCCAGCCTGGCATTTCACATAATGTGCCCTGTATATAATTTATGGAGAAGGCAATGGCACCCCACTCCAGTACTCTTGCCTGGAAAATCCCATGGAGGAGGAGCCTGGAAGGCTGCAGTCCATGGGGTCACTAAGAGTCGGACACAACTGAGCGACTTCACTTTCACTTTTCACTTTCATGCATTGGAGAAGGAAATGGCAACCCACTCCAGTGTTCTTTCCGGGAGAATCCCAGGGATGGGGAAGCCTGGTAGGCTGTCATCTGTGGGGTTGCACAGAGTCAGACACGACTGAAGCAGCAGCAGCAGCATATAAGTTAAATTAGCAGGGTGACAATATACAGTCTTGAAGTACTCCTTTCCCAATTTTGAACCAGTCCATTGTTCCATGTCTGGTTTTAACTGTTGCTTCTTGACCTGCATACAGGTTTCTTAGGAGGCAGGTAAGGTGGTCTAGTATTCCCATCTCTTTAAGAATATTCCACAATTTGTTGTGATCGACCCAGTCAAAAGCTTTGGAATAGTCAATTAAGCAGAAGTAGATTTCTTTTTTCAGGAATTCCCTTGCTTTTTCTATGATCCAACAGATGCTGGCAATTTGATCTCTAATTCCTCTGCCTTTTCCAAATCCAACTTGTACATCTGGAAGTTCTAGGTTCATATACTGCTGAAGCCTAGCTTGAAGGATTTTGAGAATAACCTTGCTAGCATGTGAAATGAGTGCAATTGTGCGGTAGTTTGAACATTCTTTGGCATTGCCCTTCTTTGGGATTATTATGAAAACTGACCTTGAGGACCCTCTTTCCTATATATGGACTTCCCAGGTGGGGCTAATAGTAAAGAATCCTCCTGCCAGTGCAAGAGATTCCAGTTTGATCCCTGGGTCAGGAAGATCTCCTGAAGGAGGAAATGGCACGCAACTCCAGTATTCTTGCCAGGAAAATTCTGTAGTCAGAGGAGTCTGGTGGGCTACAGTCCATGGGGCCACAAAGAGTCAGACAGTGCTAAGTGATTGAGCATGCACATTCTATATATATCTTTAAATCCACTTAAAATTTTTATTTATTTATTTTTGGCTATGCTGAGTCTTCGTTGCTATGAGGGGGCTTTCTGTAGTTATCGAGAACTGGGGCTGCTCTCCAATTGTAGTGCATGGGCTTCTCATTGTGGTGGCTTCTGTTGGGGAGCACGAGCTCTAGGCTGTGAGGCTCCAGTAGTTGCTGCATGTGGGCTCAGTAGTTGCAGTTCCTTGGCTCTAGAGCACAAGCTCAGTAGTTGTGGCTCTTGGGCTTAGTTGCTCTGTGGCATGTGGGGTCTTCCCAGACCAGGGATTGAACCCATGTCTCCTGCATTGCAAGGTGGGTTCTTAACCATTGGACCACCGGGGCTTTCCAGGTGGAGCTAGTGGTAAAGAACCCACCTGCCAATGTAGGAGACAAAAGAGACGCAGGTTCGATCCCTGGGTTGGGAAGATTCCCCTGGAGAAGGAAATGGCAACCCACTCCAGTATTCTTGCCTGGAGAATCCCATGGACAGGGAAGCCTGGCGGGCTGCAGTCTGAGGGGTTGCAAAGAGTCCAACGTGACAGAAGCGACTTAGCATACTGAGGGACCACCAGGAAAGCCCCTTTTAGCTGTCATTGAGCCTCTATACCTCAGTGTGAGTGGGTGTCAGAGTTTGGGGCACTGGCCACCCTGAGGGACAACATTGGGAAAAAGTGTCTGTTGGTTGGTTTGAGGCTAGGAAACAACTTGTCTTTTGAACAGTTTTGCATCAGGCTGATGGTGGGGATAATAAAGATAATTATCATCAACAGGATGCGGTGCCCAATTAAGTGCCTAATCGGGCATAATGCTGTACTTAGAGAACTTCACAGGCCTATTCATTTCTGCTGTGAGCCTAACACACTGTCTCAGAGACTGGGCTGTTGGATGAAGTGTTAAGTCAGCCAGGGCAAAATGTGTGGTCTGCATCACACAAAGTTAAAGAGCAGTTCATTTGGGGGAACTAGGGGTCAGTGAGATTAAAAAATATAAAGGGAAATGGAACATGAATATTGTCTGGGCATTATACCACCTCAGATATTTATGTTTGAGCTCTCTTTCCAGCTTTAGAAAGTAATGTTACAGATTCTTCAGTGAGAAAGTCCTTGCTGGCATTGGTAACATTGTTCAGAGTGATGGATCACTATTTACTTTTGGAAATGGGGATGGAGAAGGTGAAGGCTGGGTGGGCACTCACAGTAAATCATCCCCTGGAAGATGGTTTTGAGTGGCTTTATAGACTAAAAGAGTATAAATATATGCTAAGATTTATTGGGTTCTTACTAAGTTTCAAGTGCTGTATGAAGCACCCTACATTAATGCTAACAACTGCTATATAGATAAGGAAATGGAGGGATAGAGAGTATAAAGAAGTTGCCCAAAGTCACACAGCTATATTCCCTCCTCCCTTGCCATGCACTCATACTATACTAAATTTCTGTGATGTGTTTTTTTTCTTATCACTGGGCACCCTGTGCAGAAAGGGGATGCATTTAGTTGAAGGTTCCATTTAATTGGATTCTGGTTAATTGAGGCTTGGCTCTTTCATTGGAGATTGCACATGATTTAGCTCAGGCACAAATTAGCCCCTTGCTGTCCCCAAAATAACCAGATCTCGTGGTAGTTTATTGCTGGAGATTTAGGAAGCTAATATTTATGCAGCAAAGAAACTTGATCTATCAAAGCAGAATTAACCAAATTAACTAAAATGATTCAAAGGGCCAGGAGCTCTGTTAAATTCAAATTGTTCTTATAATCCCACTATTGTTAAATCCCTTCTTTCCTGATAACCCACCAGCCACCCAGCCTTGATGGCTTGTTTACACAGGGTTTCTTTATTTGAAAGAGAAAAATAGCTTTGCAGCTCATAGGGTGGAGGTGAAGCCTGCCTATGCTGTCTTTTTCCTACAGTTTACCCTTATGTGTTTCCATGGAAACAGAATTATTGCTTGAACTAAAAATTCTTAGATTTGTTTTCCTTTGCGTGTTGTTTGAAACTTGGGCTAACTTTATCAAAACTGAGAAGGAAATTTATGGCTTTCCATTCTATTGGCAGTTAGGGAAGCCTTTGTGCTCAGAGGAGAAAGAGGGCACTCAGGACTTTTTTGAGTCAGATTTGCATGAATTCTTGATACTGTTGAGGAGAGATATACATGGGTGTGTAAAACTCCTTCCAGTATTTTTTCCAACTTTGTCTTCCCAGTCAGCTCAACCATGTTGCTCCAGAGCACAGGATCATTCTGGAAGAAGAGTGGAGTGTAGTTCTAAAAGCTTGGGCTCTAAAGTCACGTTGGTTTGGGTTTGACTTCTGGCCATGCTACATGTCACCTTATTTAAGTTTGGGCAAGTAATTTAAACATGGCCATCCTCAAATCCTCATATGTAAAATGGGGGATAATACTGATATTAGCTTAAAAGGAATGATGTAAAAGAATAGTGCCTTAACCATAGTAGATAGTCAATCGTAAGTTTTAAAAAAGTTACTTGTACTCCCCCTGAAACCTCTCCTCTCTCTCCTAATTTGTCACGCCTTTGAAGGCTTTTTCTTAACCCCATCTCATATTGTCTGCTTTGATGTCATATGTGTTCAGTTGCTTTGGTCGTGTCTGACTCTGAGACCCCATGGACTGTAGCCGGCTAGGCTTCTCTGTCTGTAGAATTTTCCAGGCAAGACTGCTGGAGTGGGTTGCCATTTCCGCCTCCAGGGGATCTTCCCAATCCAGGGATTGAACCCTTGTCTCCTATGGCTCCTGCATTGGCAGGCCCGTCCTTTATCTCTAGCGTCACCTGGGAAGCCTCATGTGCTAAGTCACTTCAGTCATGACCAACTCTTTGTGACCCTATGAACTATAGCCTGCCAGGCTCCTCTGTCCATGGAATTCTCCAGGCATGAATACTGGAGTGGGTTGCCATGCCCTTCTCCAGGGGATCTTCCCAGCCCAGGGGTCAAACCTATGTCTCTTGTGTTTCTTGCATCTCCTGCATTAGCAGGTGGGTTGTTTACCACATAGCTTGATATTTTTGAATTGATTGGCAATGGAGTTGTAGTTCTTTTGTTCTATATGGGTGTTGTCTCTCAGATTACCTGCTGTGTGATCACTTGAGAGCTGAGCACCCAGAAAATGTTAGTAGTCAAGTAAGTAAAGACTGGGCTCTGGGCCTCACGATCATACCCAGAGAAGGTCTGGAGTTGACTTTTTGTCTCCATGGGAGTCCAGATAGCACTCTCTTTCCTAGCTTTAGCTGCCCCACTAAAACAATCTGGTAAGACATATCCAACATGCCCAATGGGATAGATTTCATCTGTGAAGACTGATGAAGATACAAGCGTGCTACCATATGACCTAAGACTTCTGTGCCTGGAAGGCCCCTCTGCCTGTGGCTCATTTTACTTGAAGGAAACACTGTATTCAGTTTGGTCAGCCTCAAGGACAGCTGCTGGGTACCTCTTATTATATGTGAACTAGCAATGCCTCCATCCACACCAAGCTGAGCTGAGATCAAGGTTAGCTTCACTTTAAGATTCTCCTATCAATCACCACAGGTCAGCAGTATCAGTCAAACTGAAGGTGTTAATCTTCAACCTGGGCTATTTTTCTCAGATATTTTGCAGTTAAAGATGGTATCTGAGGTGAAAAATCAATTATGGGAAAGTGCCCAAGTTAAGTGGCGAACTGCTTGCAGGCAGCCTGCTGGAACAGAGAGGAAAACAGTAAGGAATTATTCAGGAAAAATCAGATGTTTACCAGGGCTTTGCAAAATAGAGGGGGAAATGAAAAAAGGGCTTCTGTGATAAATTAACAAAGACAATGGATTTGTCTCTGTTTTAAATGCCTCTATTGCTCTAGTCAAATAACAGAATTATTTGAGCTCAGATTATTTTTGCCAGACTGACTATAGGAGACATCCAGGAGGGTCTGGAGGAGGTTTTCAGGGTAAGAGCCACACCCTAGTGAGTGGGTGATTGAGCTGTTCCCGCTGGAGCCCTCCCTGTTGCTATCACTGTGGAGAGCATTTAGGTACCAAGTTGGTTGAATATTTTCTGTGAAGACAAAGACCAAGCTTTGGCCAGTTCTCCCTCCAGTCTGAGAGCTACCTGCAGTGCCACCAGGAATCAAAGGGTAGCCTCAGGCACTGACTGGTGTGAAGATGGGGTAGAGGAGAAAGCCAAAGGGGACGGGATTCATCTTATTGAGCCAGCCTATTCATTGTGTTCTCTACCTCTAGTCCTGCCTCTCTTCAATCCATTCTCCACACATGTACAATTGGTTTTCCTAAACATAAATCTGATTGTCTCATTCCCCTGCTAAAAACCCTTCATTGTTTCCTATTAAGCTGAACATCAAGTCCACACTTCCTGACATGATGTGCAAGGCTCTTCACAATCTGTCTCCTGTTGTGATCCATCACCCCTCTTCCACCTTTCTGCCCTACATTTGATGCTTCCTATGACATTACTGTGAGGCTTCCCTGTAATGGGTGGCTCAGCTGGCAAAAAAAAAAAAAAAAATTGCCTGCAATGTGGGAGACCTGGGTTCGATCCCTGGGTTGGGAAGATCCCCTGGGGAAGGGAATGGCTACCCACTCCAGTATTCTGGCCTGGAGAATTCCATGGACTGTATAGTACAAGGGGTTGCAAAGAGTGACATTACTGTATAATATGGAGTGGCTTACAGATCTTTCTGCCTCAGCTTCGCTATTACACACTTTACAGACAAAAGGCTGTCTTCTGTTCTTGCCCATGACACCATTTCTACATTCTTTACTAGTTCCTGTTCCTACTTCAAGACACAGCTCAGATATCAGCTCCTCTAAGAGGCGTTCTCCAGCCCCTTCAGATGGGGCTGTATTTCTCCTTTGAGTTCCATGGCACCAGTGTATACCTCGAAGAAGGCAATGGCACCCCACTCCAGTGCTCTTGCCTGGAAAATCCCATGGATGGAGGAGCCTGGTGGGCTGCTGTCCATGGGGTCGCTAAGAGTCAGACACGACTGAGCGACTTCACTTTTCACTTTCTTCACTTTTCACTTTCATGCACTGGAGAAGGAAATGGCAACCCACTCCAGTGTTCTTGCCTGGAGAATCCCAGGGACGGGGGAGCCTGGTGGGCTGCCGTCTATGGGGTTGCACAGAGTCGGACACGACTGAAGTGACTTAGCAGTAGCAGCAGTGTATACCTCTGTCTCATTATGTACCCCATGAAATGGAAACTATTTACATCTCTCTCTTTCCCATTAGACTACAACCTTCTTAAAGATGGGCCTAAAGGCACTCAAAATATTTCAAAGGGTGGAGAGCAGTATAGAGAGGACCAAGGCAGTGATCCTAAGTGTCTATCAGAAGCTGCCATGGTTTGGACTTCCTTCCTGATCAGTATATTCTTGCTTTCTCACTGGCTTACAGATTTCTGAAAAGTTTCTATGCAATTATTCAAGATACTCCTAGCTTTAGGAAATGTTTGCATTTTAGATGGATATCCTTAATGCTTTACCTTTAGGAAACAGTGGAATTTTGTGTACTAAAGCAGGCTGATTAGAGACAGGTTTTCCTTGGCCCTCATACCACACGGTATAGGCAACTGTCCATTAAGCCTGTGTTTAGGGTTAGCCCTGAACCCTGTGCCCACTGATCAATTACCGTAGTGATGTGTTAACACTTGGTTAGTCTCCTTAAAATGGAGGCCTATGGATTCTGGGCCTCTAGCTGGAGTGCAAGCTCCTTGCAGAAAGGGACTGTCTGTCTCCAACTTGTCTGGAGTTTCCCAGAGGGCTGTAGAACATGTGAGAGGCTCTGACGGGATTCTGGCTAATCTTACTGATTTCTGTGGGCTGTCTCTTTTTTTTTTTTTTTGGATTATGTCTAAACCAGAGTGGAGGGCAGTGCTGTGATACAGTTCAATAAAGATTGAGTGTCCTATGCTTCAAATCCTGCAATGCTATCATCACTAAGTCTAAGGCTTAAATAAAAACTAATGCAAAAAGTAATGCTTAAAATTCTCCAAGCCAGGCTTCAGCAATACGTGAACTGCGAACTTCTAGATGTTCAAGCTGGTTTTAGAAAAGGTAGAGGAACCAGAGATCAAATGGCCAACATCTGCTCGATCATTGAAAAAGCAAGAGAGTTCCGGAAAAAACATCTATTTCTGCTTTATTGACTATGCCAAAGCCTTTGACTATGTGGATCACAATAAACTGTGGAAAATTCTGAAAAAGATGGGAATACCAGACCCACTGACCTGCCTCTTGAGAAACCTATATGCAGGTCAGGAAGCAACAGTTTGAACTGGACATAGAACAACAGACTGGTTCCAAATAGGAAAAGGAATATGTCAAGGCTGTATATTGTCACCCTGCTTATTTAACTTCTATGCAGAGTACATCATGAGAAACGGTGGTCTGGAAGAAGCACAAGCTGGAGTCAAGATTGCCAGGAGAAATATCAATAACCTCAGATATGCAGATGACACCACCCTTATGGCAGAAAGTGAAGAGGAACTAAAAAGCCTCTTGATGAAAATGAAAGAGGAGAGCAAAAAAGTTGGCTTAAAGCTCAACATTCAGAAAACGAAGATCATGGCATCTGGTCCCATCACTTCATGAGAAATAGATGGGGAAACAGTGGAAACAGTGTTAGACTTTATTTTATTTATTTATTTTTTTGCTCCAAAATCACTGCACATGGTGATTGCAGCCATGAAATTAAAAGACGCTTACTCCTTGGAAAGGAAGTTATGACCAACCTAGATAGCATATTCAAAAGCAGAGACATTACTTTGCCAACAAAGGTCCGTCTAGTCAAGGCTATGGTTTTTCCAGTGGTCATGTATGGATGTGAGAATTGGACTGTGAAGAAAGCTGAGCACCAAAGGGTTGATGATTTTGAACTGTGGTGTTAGAGAAGACTCTTGAGAGTCCCTCGGACTGCAAGGAGATCCAACCAGTCCATTCTAAAGGAGATAAGTCCCGTGTGTTCTTTGGAAGGAATGATGCTGAAGCTGAAACTCCAGTACTTTGGCCACCTCATGCGAAGAGTTGACTCATTGGAAAAGACTCTGATGCTGGGAGGGATTGGGGGCAGGAGGAGAAGGGGACGACAGAAGATGAGGTGGCTGGATGGCATCACCAATTTGATGGACACGAGTTTCAGTCAACTCTGGGAGTTGGTGACGGACAGGGAGGCCTGGGGTGCTGCAATTCATGGGGTCTCAAAGAGCCAGACACGACTGAGTAACTGAACTGAAGGAAAGTGAAGGATGGATGGATGGAAAACAGCGTGGACTTTCAAACTTGGCTGCTCTCGTCTCACTATCATATCTCAGAAATTTCAAATGATTCTTATCATTGAAAATTGAAAAAAAAAGAGAAGGAATCACATCTTATAGTATCTGTAGGAAAATGTACTTTAAGTAGCAAGATCCAGTCTGTCCATATTGGAGAGATGCCAGTTCTACTGATAGAAAAGAACTTCTTAGACCGTCTGTCAGTTATTATACAGTCTGTGTTTAACCCCTTCTGTACCAGCATGAAAACACTCATAAATCTTGTAAATAACTGCATTGGGAGCTGTGAGAGATGAGACATGGCACCTCAGGGGGTTTAAAATTTTAATAGAAGAGATAAAAGATATACATGATGATACACAAAGCAGGCTGAGTATACTAAGTGTTGTAAGGGAGCTACAAAATGTGGGGGAAGCACCAATGAGAGAGAAATTACTTTTTGTTGGGGACAGGGGATTCTCCATGGAGGCTTGTGAAGGCAAGGGGAGAGGGCACAATTTGTGGACATTTCGGTTAGAGGGACTAGCATGTTATATGCCAACAGAGGTGGAAAAGTCCAGGATAGGACTGTACAAGGGGAATAGTCTCATGTCATAGAAGTATGGAGTGTAGAAATAGTAGTAGACAAGGTTTTATAGGTGGGGATCAGATGAAGGGAAAGCATTTGTCTGTGGGATTAGAGGTGTTTTATTCTATAGAGTAGACAATGGGTTGTTGGTGGCAGGTTTTAGAGCAGTCAATACCTTGCTCAGAGCTGTACTTCAGGAGGGTTTTTGGGCAGCCTAGAAAGTGTGGGTTAAGTACTGAACTGTTTTCTCTAACCTTAGGGGCAATAGAAATGGCCTCGTAGCTTCTACTATTGAAGATGTGATGCATTGGGTTTTGGAGACTTAGAACTAGTATAGATTTTTCTTTTATTAGTTGCTATTTGATTGATGGCTCTGAGGTCACTGTTCAGGCCAAGGCAGCTCAGCTTGGATGGGAGAGTACATTTAATTTTTTCGGTTGGACTTTGAACCTATGTGAACTTTGTAGGTTTTGAGTTAAACTGGGTCCAGTTTTTCAATATTAATTTGGTGTTTGCTTTTTGAGTGCATGTGTATGTTTGTACTGTTTTGATGTTTATTCCTTCTGACAGTTGGGAATCACTTTTCCTGTATTCCATGGAATAAAGCAGTGGAGGTTGAGGGTGGTGGTGACGAAGGTCCGGGGTCAGATCTGAAATCTCTGTACATTTATTCTCCAAGTCCTTCCTGGCTGAGTTCTATCAGGAGGCTTATGGGATCCATTTTTTTGTTGGAGTAGCACCAGTGTTTCCTCAAAGCTTGGCTGTCTTTGACCACTTATAAAAAATTCAGCTGGGAGAGGAATCTGGTTAAAAATGCACATTTGGGGCCCTGGCCTCAATGGGCTGAATCAGAGACCAGCCTGTTTAACAAACTCCACAAATGCATGAACTCAGGTTCATGCTCAGGTGTGAGGACTACTCAAGTAGGGCTTCTCAGGTGGCTCAGTGGTAAAGAACCTGCCTGCCAGGGCAGGAGACATAAGAGAAGCAGGTTTGATCCCTGGGTCGGGAAGATCCCCTGGAGGAGGGCATGGCAACCCAATCCAGTATTCTTGCCTGGAGAATCCTCATGGACAGAGGAGCCTCATGGGCTACAGTCCATGGTGTTACAAAGAGTTGGACATGACTGATGTGACTTAGCATGCACACTTGCAAGTAGGAAAATATTATAAACCAAGAAATGGAGTTTTGAATGTAAAAGGCACAAAAAAGTCAATTCTAAGGTTATTAAAAGGTTTGAAAAATATAGAAAACTTGGCCTTTGGATTTTTTTTAAATTCATCAAGCTATGTGTTTTTGGCTCAAAGAAGAGAAACTTGTTATAGAAGGACCTTCCCATTTTGGAGTGGTCTTTCTTCTTCCTCCCTCCTGGTTCAGATCTGACCCATTACGTAAGGCTCATCTCCTCTAGTGTGTGTTCAGGACCACTCAAGACCATGAAGATTTTCCTGGTTTTCAGAGTTCCCTTCACTTCCTGGTTGCCCCTTTCATTTACTGCCCAGCCTTGGGATCTGTTGTGTGTTTTCAACTTGTCCATGAATTGCGATTTACTTGCTTCATACCTGTTGATGTTTTTGCGGTTCATCTCTAAATTGTGTCTGACATTTCTTTTTTCACTCTCCTATCTGGTAGCATCTGACACCATGTGTGCCACGCGGTAGGAGCACACTCAGTACTTGCAGAATGAATGGAAGGATTTCAGACAACATGATGGAGCTTTGCTTGAGAAACACAAATACCAAAGCTTCGTCAAGGGATAAAGGGGAGAATGAACCTAAAACACATGCTTATAGTCACCAAAATAGTCAAGTACTTAAAAATGAAGTGTGCAGAGTTCTGTGTCTTCCCAGTAGCTTTTAGAGAATTACAGTGAGCCAACATTTTTTATTTTCATTTATGAGAAACAAACCCATTTCCATAACTCAACTTCCATTTTCAACACTTTTTTTCAATTCCAAACTATGACTCAGGCTTGCTTTATTTCTGGCAGCATGTCATCTTTTAAACAGGGAGTGAAAAGAACTTGGAACAAGGACTTTCAAACTTCCCTAGTCTTTTGATAACAGTCCCTCTTAAGTGCTGAGGGATAGCTGTTTGTGTATTCACGGATTACATCTGCCATTATACTGGCCCTTGCCATGGGATACTTTTCTTTTTTTGTGGATTTGATAACTGACCCCATATAATTTCATTTGTCAGAATGTATCTTACCCATTTTCCCTTCCCCCTCATTCTTCCTTTGAAGCTATACCTTTCCTGATTTTAGAGTGTGGGGGACTACGAGTGGGTGGCAATTGATGCCTGCCTGGGCTTTTTAAGTATCAGCAGCATTATTTCTATATTTTTTGTTCTGCCACTGAAAATGCCTCGGCCCACACATAACTAGTTCTCATTCTCTTCCTGTTCCCCCCGCCCACAGCATCCTCATGCTCCTCCTGAAATGTCTATCCCCCTTCTCGGAGGCCACTTTCCTTCACAGTTCCAGAATGGTTTCATTCATCACTGTCACAGTCCCTGTCGATGGTAAACTCTTCCGTCTTATCTGCAGCCACCAGTAAATGAGTTTGCATTTAATATTGTAAAGAGCTTTCTTTGTTTCTGACATTTCTCCACCCACTGATACTTGCACTTATGTGGCTTGCTGTCACCTTTTTCTCTGCCAGTTGGTTGGCAGGAACCAATATTCCCCAGAAAAGGCAAGAGGATCATCCTGTTGCTCCGGAAATCTGTCTAATTTTCATCTGACTTTGATTACAAGTGCTCACTTTCTTCTTTGGATGAGAAACACAGATTTGGGAAGAGGAAAAACTTGACGAAGTTGCCAGAGGAAGCTGAAAGTTGCAAATGACTGGGTTGGACACTAGGAAATTTCCGATTTGAGTTCCTGCCATGGGCTGACTTAACTGTTGTGTGTGCATGCTCAGTTGTGTCTGACTCTTTGTGACCCCATGGACTGTAGCCTACCAGGCTCGTCTGTCCATGGGATTCTCCAGGCAAGAATACTGGAGAGGGTAGCCATTCCCTTCTCCAGGGGATCTTCCCGACCCAGGGATTGAACCTGGGTCTTCTGGATTACAGACAGATTCTTTACCACTTAACCACCTGGGAAGCCCCAGTTCTGTGTAAATTACTTTCTCTTTGTCCTTTCTGTGCTATAGGAATGATGTCAATTTTGGAACTGAGTTGAGGGGCAAAAGTTACAAATACCGTGTTTTGAAAATACAAAGAGCATTGACAAAAGTGATGTCACTTGCTGAAAGCCTGCTGTGTGCAAGAGTGCTGGGTAATATGCACACATGAGTTTTACTCCTCAAGACAACATTGAATAATGTTGGGGCTTCAAGATACTCAGTATCTGGCTCACAAGCACACATGTAAGGGATGGAAACAAGAATTTTAACATAGATCTGTCTGGCTCCAGAGTTCACAGTCTTATGATGACTTTGCTGTACAAGAATCAGGTGATACAGAGAATGATTGAGTGTTCTCAGTGATTTGTGTCTCCTCTTGCCTTGCATTCCTTTAGGACATTCACTGATATTGGGCTGATGTGTGTCTGGGAATGTCTAGGGTTTGATTTCAACTCAGCCATTTACTAGTTGTACAACTTTGGGCCAGTTATTTAACCTCTCTGTGACAGTTATCTGCATGTGTAAAACTGGGCTGATAAGGGATGTTAACAGCCCCTCTCCCATAAATTTGTTTTGAGGCTTGAAAAATTAACCTATAAAGTATTTTGACTTAACACATTGTTATTGTTGCTGCTGTTGTCATTAAGTTTTGTCTGACTAGTGATGCTATCCAACCATCTCATCCTCTGCTACCCCCTTCTCCTTTTGCCTTCGATCTTTCCCAGCATCAGGGTCTTTTCCAATGAGTCAACCCTTCGCATCAGGTAGACAAAGTATTGGAGCTTCAGCATCAGTGCTTCCAGTGAACATTCAGGGTTGATTTCCTCTCGAATTGAATGGTTTGATCTCCTTACAGTCCAAGGGACTCTCAAGAGTCTTCCCCAGCAGCACGTCAGTTCTCTGGTGCTGAGCCTCCTTTATGGTCCAACTCTCAGATTGTAAACCCTCAATGATAGTTAGCTATCTCCATTGTCAGCCATAGCATTATTTCATTGCAGTACTTTCTCTCCATATCTGCTCTGTTTGGCTGACTGACCATGATTCAAATATATTCTTCCTTTCCCACCTACTAAAAAACAAAACAAACTTATTCTGTGCTTTGTTTTCAGAGGGCTTTACTACATTCCAAGGTGACTGATAACTTCCAAGATAACTAATTCTGCAGTATTAGTAGTAGATAACTTAGACTTTCTGATGACTCTGTTCTTTAACTCCAAGAACTAAAATCATTTAGTGTGGACTTCAAGTTTTGATGCTATGAACCTGACTGGAATAAGGGGTGGAGTGGGTTGTGGTATAATTAGGACTATTTGTTGTTCAGTCCCTCAGTCATGTCCGACTCTTTGTGATCACATGGATTGCAGCACACCAGGCTCCCCTGTCCTTCACCATCTTTGAAGCTTACTCAAACTTGTGTCCATTGAGTCATTGATGCTATCCAACCATCTCATTCTCTGTCATCCCCTTCTTCTTCTACCTTTAATCTTTCCTAGCATCAGGGTCTTTTCCAATGAGTCAGCTCTCTCATAGCTTTGACTATGTGGATCTTTGTCAGTAAAGTGATATCTCTGCGGTTTAATATGCTGTCTAGGTTTGTCACAGCTTTTCTTCCAGGGAGCAAGCATCTTTTAATTTCATGGCTGCAGTCACCATCTGCAGTGATTTTCAAGCCCAAGAAAATAAAGTCTCTCACTGTTTCCATAGGGCTATAGCATGTTTTATTCAAAGTAAGCAGGGCCTCATATCTTTCTTTTCACTTTTATATCATTTTGCATTCCATTTAGCTTCCTGGTAAAATTTTCTTAGGATTACAATAGCAAACACTTACATAGTACCTGTTGTTGTTGTTTAGTTACTAAGTCATGTCCTACTCTTTTGCAACCCCATGAACTGTAGCCTGCCAGTTTCCTCTGTCCATGGTATTTTCAAGGCAAGAATACTGGAGCAGGTTGCCGTTTCCTTCTCTATGGGATCTTCCTGACCCAGGGATTGAACCTGCATCTCCTGTTTGGCAGGTGGATTCTTTAACAGTGAGCCACCTGAGAAGCCCACCAATGGAGTATTAGAAACACTAAATTAGAAGATGGATAAAAGACACTTTTGCCATACATTGTTCTCAACACTACATATTATTTAAAACTCAAAACAACCTCAGAAGTTGACATTACCCTCATTTTACAGAAGCTAAAAGCACAGACACATTAATGTAATTTTCTCAAGGCTAAATAGTATGTGGTAGAACTGGGGTTTGAGGCCAGGTTGTGCTTAACTACTACATTATATTTCCTCTATTTGACGAAAAGGTTGTCTTGGCTTTTAAAATAAGTTTGAAAACTAGCAGATGGTTCGTAATGGAAATTTAGGCCATTGATTTATGATGAGAAAGTTGGGTGATGTCAGAAAGCTACTCTGAGACTGTAGTTTTTATTGTTTTAACATTTCATTTATTCTTTCATAACCAATTCTGTAGTTCTCAAGCAGTGCTCTGCCACCAGGTAGTGAGAGAGAGTTACAAGTCAAATGATTCATAAGTCTTGAGGCAGAAATTAAAATGTCTACTTGTCTTTTTAAAGTTAAAGTACTTTAATATAAGTCTTAATATAATACTTATATTAATACAATATTAATTATTATCAATATAAAATTGATATTACTATAAGAACCTCTTATTAATATAAGAAACTATTTATATGATACTCTCACATAATAAGAGTTATATAAGAAACATTAATATGTGAGTTATATTAATATAAGAAACTCAATATAAAAGTTTATTGAATTAACACAAACTCTTAATATTACTATATGAAAGTTAATTAATATTAATATATTACTGTTAATTAATATTAATATAAGAAACTCTTAAATGACATGAACCTTAATTTTTTAAGAAGTCCTTATGTGAGGGTTGGACTATAAAGAAAGCTGAGCGCTGAAGAATTAATGCTTTGGAACTGTGGTGCTGGGGACGACTCTTGAGAGTCCCTTGGACTGCAAGGAGATCCAACCCGTCCATCCGGAAGGAGATCAGTCCTGAATATTCATTGGAAGGACTTAAGCTGAAGCTGAAACTCCAATACTTTGGCCACCTAATGCAAATAACTGACTCATCTGAGAAAACCCTGATGCTGGGAAAGATTGAAGGCAGGAGGAGAAGTGGACGACAGAGGACGAGATGGTTGGATGGCATCACTGACTCAAGGTACCTGACTTTGAGTAAGCTCTGGGAGTTGGTGATGGACAGGGAGGCCTGGCATACTGCAGTCCATGGGGTCACAAAGAGTCTGACATGACTGAGCGACAGAACTGAACTATGGAGTGTAATCAAAATATCTAACATATGATCTCTGCATACTATGTTATAACAAAAAGGTTGACAGAATAAAGGTTGTCTCACCTACAGAGAGAAGACTTATGGAGATAATTGTCTTCAAATATTTGATCATCAGATGAATATCAGGAGGAAGTGGGACTAGGTTGCTCTCTTTTGAACTAAAGGGCTGAGCTAGAACTAATATATAGGAGTTACAGGGAAAGCAGATTTTGGCTTATCATGAAAATCCTCCCTTATAAACATGTTTGCTCTTAATTAGTGAAGCTAATTTCCTTATGAGTGTTTTATAATGATAACGATATTCTTGGGAAAATCAGACTTTCTGAGAGAGAGTTATCTGGGAAACCTCCATAGTTAACTTTTCTTATTTATTATTAACTGTACTCCTTCAAGTCTTTAACATTTAGTTCTAGGAGAAAATTGTCCCTCTGTACACCCTTACACCATTTATTGAGTTATTTTTAATTCTTAGATCTGTCTTACTTTGAGCTTTAGCTCACTACTGAATAAAAACCTCTCTTCTGTGATTAGTGGCTAATGCTCTCCTTTCAGGTGGTCTCTCTTGTGTGTTCTACCCTTTGCCTTCTGTCTTACCCTGGAAAACCCAAGAGACTTAATCTTTAGACCTGTGAGAGCACTAAAACCCCACATCCCCCCCTCATACCAGGAGAAGGGAAAGCATCTATCTTACTCTCTTGGCTGGTTAACTGAGCTTTTGTTGTCCCAGTATTTTCCCTGAGCAACTATTCAAAATGGAGGGAGATAGGATTATAAAGTGAAAGATTGTAAAGGAACGGAAAATGGAACAGAATTTGAACTTTTAAGAATCACAGGGTGGACCTCAATGTGTGTAGCCCATAATCGCTTCTAGATATTTTCCTTTTTTGCTTCTTTCAGTTCAGTTTAGTCGCTCAGTCGTGTCCGACTCTTTGCGACCCCACGAATCACAGCACGCCAGGCCTCCCTGTCCATCACCAACTCCCAGAGTTCACTCAGACTCACATCCATCAAGTCAGTGATGCCATCCAGCCATCTCATCCTCTGTCGTCCCCTTCTCCTCCTGCCTCCAATCTCTCCCAGCATCAGAGTCTTTTCCAATGAGTCAACTCTTCTCATGAGGTAGCCAAAGTACTGGAGTTTCAGCTTTAGCATCATTCCTTCCAAAGAAATCCCAGGGCTGATCTTTAAAATGGACTGGCTGGATCTCCTGGTAGTCCAAGGGACTCTCAAGAGTCTTCTCCAACACCACTGTTAAAAAGCATCAATTCTTCGGTGCTAAGCTTTCTTCACAGTCCAACTCTCACATCCATACATGACCACAGGAAAAACCATAGCCTTGACTAGATGGACCTTAGTCGGCAAAGTAATGTCTCTGCTTTAGACTTGGGCAAAGTGTCTCATCACTATCTTGAAAAGCATAGCTTTGTTAAATGAAGAACTCTCTTTTTCTGGGAGGAAAGCAAACTTCAGTAAAAGCTCTTAAAATATGTTCTTCAAGATAATGCTGAGGGCGTCCCTGATGGGTACAGTGACTGAGAGTCCACCTGCCAGTGCCGGGAACGTGGGTTTGATCCCTGGTCTGGGAAGATTCCATGTGCTTGAACACCACAACTAGAGAGAGAGTGGCCCCTGCTTGCAGTAACTAAAGAAAAGCCCGCACACAGCAACAGAGATCCAGAAGAGCCAAAAGTAAATAAATAAACAAATAATGCTGAGACAGTTGAGGGTAGAGATGCTGTATCATCTGCTGTCTCTTCTGGGGTAGTATCAAAGATTCCCTCAACTTACCAGTTGTCAAATTTTAGCATCCCATGACAGATAAATGAATACTTTGATGAAATTCTTAGCAAGAGATGGTATCCTGTGTATCAAACTGGAAGCTACTGAGACTGTAAATAATTTAAGAAATCACCCTTAGAATTATACAGTAGTTTGTTGGTTGAGGCACCTTCAATGTATTGCAGATTCTGTTTTATATGAAGTCAAACCAGCTCCTCCCTCTGAACCCTCAGTTTTCTGTTAGATATTTTATTATTATCTAATATACATGGCTAAATATTATGTCCCTCCAGACTCACATTAGAAAGGAGGACTAGATGTATCATTATTTTTTTTTTAACTAACCACACTAATGAGTTGTGGATAATAAAGAGAAATGAATCTTTTAAAGTAAGCCCCATTTTACTGAGGGTTCACCCAAACTTTAAACCTTTAATTGGATCTGTTAAGCAACAGTCCATGTTTTTCTACTTGGAGTTCCCACCTTTTGTTTTCCTGCCTGCCATCTAGTCTGGGAGCTGAGGAAGCCAAGGGCAGATCAGGGAAGCAGCAGCCTGGACCCAGACTAATATCTGATTGGTCCAGCCTCTCCTGAATACATGAGAGATAACTGAAGAATTCACACAGAGTTGCTTTAAGGGGAGAAATGACTGTGCTCTTTTTTTTTTTTTTAATCACTGGTTGCAAAGTGGGGCTTGGAAAATAGGGGAGGTGGCGTTGTAATAGCTGCTGGGAGTGGTATTCCATTTTTTATGAGTCAGTTGAGAGAAGCCAGCTGCTTCTGAGCTACTTTACTCTTTCCTGCACCTGTGATAAGGAAACCTCTATTAACCCGAATGCTGGGGTGTGGGAAGGAGGAAAGCATGGAAGGTTCTGATTAGTGGGATTTTTTTCAGGATTACTTGTAAATTTGTTTCTTTTTTCCCTCTTTTTTTTTTTGAAGTTATTTCCAAAATGTTTGAATGACTACTATGGGTGATGTATCTTATCCTGATTATACAGATGAGGAATCTAGAATGAAGAGAAAAGAATCTGTACTTATGAGTTTAAGTACATTTTCTAAGGAGATACAGTAAGGAAATAGAACAACAGTGGTCTGAAACCAAAAGGTGTTGCTCATGCTGTTTTCTTTGCTTCTTGATGATCATATTAAGGCTTAGGGCTCCATTTTGGTGTCCGGAACAACTTGAGTGTTGAAGTTACTGTTCTCTATTTGACTGACTATCTTGCACATTCAAGTCATTGAATAGAGACTGTTCATAGAGGCTTCCTAAAAGGGAGATTGTTGTTTTTGGAGACATTATTGTATAATAGGAGCAGGATACACATGCACACTTTAGTGTTAAAGAAAATCATTGTGCTTTGTCAGTAGACAAGAGCAAATCCCCACACTTGTATGACAGTATTTCTCTCTAGGGTTGCAAAGTCTACTTTACAAAAGTTCAATGGCCACTTAAAGTTAAATAGCATTTCATGGATACTTTAAACAAAAATTAAAATGATTTCACTAAGAAGTCGAGGCCTGCTCTAGGAAACACCATGAGAATACTCAGAGACTTCCCAGTCCTAGAAAGTATATATATATATATTTGTACAATGTATGAAGTATCTGCATTCCAGATGCAGTGTGATCAATGCAGTAGAAATGTTCCCAAGAAGTTAACTAGTGAATATCAGTTTTTGTTCATTGAATTATTGTTAACTTGTGCTTATGAAGCTATTATAAAAATCCTGTGATTAATCCATTTTATAATAAAGCAAACAAACCCCCAACTGAGGTATTTTTATAAGTTTGAGTCTTGTCTCTTGAACAGCTTAAGGTGGAGCAGATGAACACATGCAAACTCTGGACAGTCCCTCAATGACTGCAGTGGGGTTTGAACTTTTATTTGAAACTGCACTCATAAATGCTAAGGGACATGTGGAGGAAAGAAGAGCAAGATTCCAGGAGAGGCTGTCTTGCCTCAGCAATGTGAACAGTATGGCTTGTATGTTTTCTTCTTAATAAGAAATGGCAAGTGTAGCAACTTTTGGTGTGCTGAATTTCTCAGAAATACTGTGGGGATTCTGATTGTAATTCAATTAGATCAGGCCAATGAAACATTTTGTGATTAAAAATATAGTACAGAGTACCTGAGTAGAGTATGTTGGGTGAAGGAGAGTGTTTAAGACCTGGTCTAAAGGGAAATTCCAAGGGGAATCGTTTAATGAAACTGTGGACAGTTGTCCCCTTCTTTGCTGGAGCCATATATTTTTGTGGCTACATTTGGTAATTGTGGGCCAAGTCTTTAACTGAGAACCTGTAAATTGTAGGAGAATTCAGGTTTTCATTTTGGTTCTCAAAACTGTATCAAATATGAACTCACTGATGGAATGGAAGATAACTAAGATTAAATGTATTGTACTTCACCTGTGTAATGAGAAAAATTGCATAGTTAATAAAGGAATTTTGGATGTATAACTATATAATGATACTTAACCCTTATAACTTTGAAGCATTTTGTAGATAATAATTTTCATAGCAGTATAGTGAATGAGGAAAGTATTATTTTAATTGATAGGAAGAACCAACTAAAATGTCACAAAGGGTATCTACATTTAGGTTTCAAAATTCTCTTTTGGGTACATCTGGTAAAGCGTTCAGTTCAGTTCAGTTGCTCAGTCGTGTCCGACTCTTTATGACCCTATGAATTGCAGCACGCCAGGCCTCCTTGTCCATCACCAACTCCTGGAGTTCACTCAAACTCATGTCCATCGAGTCGGTGATGCCATCCAGCCATGTTATCCTCTGTCGTCCCCTTCTCCTCCTGCCCCCAGTCCCTCCCAGCATCAGAGTCTTTTCCAATGAGTCAGCTGTTTGCATGAGGTGGCCAAAGTTCTGGAGTTTCAGCTTTAGCATCATTCCTTCCAAAGAAATCCCAGGGTTGATCTCCTTCAGAATGGACTGGTTGGATCTCCTTGCAGTCCAAGGGTTCTCAAGAGTCTTCGCCAACACCACGGTTCAAAAGCATCAACCCTTCGACACTCAGCTTTCTTCACAGTCCAACTCTCACATCTATATATGACCACAGGAAAAACCATAGCCTTGACTAGACAGACCTTTGTTGGCAAAGTAATGTCTCTGCTTTTGAATATGCTATCTAGGTTGGTCATAACTTTGTTTCCAAGGAGTGTCTTTTAATTTCATGGCTGCAGTCACCATCTGCAGTGATTTTGGAGCCCCTCAAAATAAAGGAGCGTCACTTAACATGTTTAGCAAAGAAATAGCAATCAGTAAATTCTTTTTAAAAAATAATTTATTTAATTGGAGGCTAATTACTTTACAATATTGTAGTGGTTTTTGCCATACATTGATATGAATCAGCCACGGGCACACATGTGTTCCCCATCCAGAACCTCCCTCCCACCTCCCTCCCCATCCCATCCCCCAGGGTCATCCCAGTGCACCAGCCCTGAGCACCCTGTCTCATGCATGGAACCTGGACCAGCGATCTGCTTCACATATGATATACACATTTCAACGCTACCCTCTCAGATCATTCCACCCTTGCCTTCTGCCACAGAGTCCAAAAGTCTGTTCTTTATATCTGTGTCTCTTTTGCTGTCTTGCATATAGGGTCATCATTACCACCTTTCTAAATTCCATATATATGCATTAGTATACTGTATTGGTGTTTTTCTTTCTGACTTACTTCACTCTGTAAAATAGGCTCCAGTTTCATCCACCTCATTAGAACTGATTCAAATGTATTCTTTTTAATGGCTGAGTAATATTTCATTGTGTATATGTACCACAGCTTTCTTATCCATTCGTCTGCTGATGGGCATCTAGGTTGCTTCCATGTCCTGGCTATTGTAAACAGAGCTGCGATGAACATTGGGGTACACATATCTTTGCGGTTCTGATTTCCTTGGTGTGTATGCCTAGCAGTGGGATTGCTCAGTTGTATGGCAGTTCTATTTCCAGTGTTTTAAGGAACTCCACACTGTTCTCCATAGTGGCTGTACTAGTTTGCATTCCCACCAACAGTGTAAGAGGGCTCCTTTTTCTCCGCACCCTCTCCAGCATTTATTGTTTGTAGACTTTTCAATAGCAGCCATTCTGACCGGCGTGAGATGGTACCTCACTGTGGTTTTGATTTGCATTTCTCTGATAATGAGTGATGTTGAGCATCTTTTCATGTGTTTGTTAGCCAGCTGTATGTCTTCTTTGGAGAAATATCTGTTTAGTTCTTTGGCCCATTTTTTGATTGGGTCGTTTATTTTTCTGGAATTGAGCTGCATGAGCTGCCTGTATATTTTTGAGATTAGTTGTTTTGTCAGTTGCTTCATTTGCTAGTATTTTCTCCCATTCTGAAGGCTGTCTTTTCACCTTGCTTATAGTTTCCTTTGTTGTGCAGAAGCTTTTAATTTTAATTAGGTCCCATTTGTTTATTTTTGCTTTTATTTCCAGTATTCTGGGAGGTGGGTCATAGAGGATCCTGCTGTGATTTATGTCGGAGAGTGTTTTGCCTATGTTCTCCTCTAGGAGTTGTATAGTTTCTGGTCTTACATTTAGATCTTTAATCCATTTTGAGTTTATTTTTGTGTATGGTGTTAGAAAGTGTTCTAGTTTCATTCTGTTACAAGTGGTTGACCAGTTTTCCCAGCACCACTTGTTAAAGAGATTGTCTTTTCTCCATTGTTTATTTTTGCCTCCTTTGTCAAAGATATGGTGTCCATGATATTTGACTTTTCTCTTGTTTCTTGAGGTAATGTTGTATTGCAATAAACCTTCCCCTTACCACTGCTTTTACTGAGTCCCATAGGTTTTGGGTTGTTGCATTTTCATTCATTTCTATGCATATTTTGATTTCTTTTTTGATTTTTTCTGTGATTTGCTGATTATTCAGAAGCGTATTGTTTAGCTGCCATATGTTTGTATTTTTAATAGTTTTTTCCTGTAGTTGACATTATCTTACCACGTTGTGATCAGAGAAGATGCTTGGAATGATTTCAGTTTTTTTGAATTTACCAAGGCTAGATTTATGGCCCAGGATCCTGGAGAAGATTTCGTGTGCACTTGAGAAAAAGGTGAAATTCATTGTTTTGGGGTGAAATGTCCTATAGATACCAATTAGGTCTAACTGGTCCATTTTATCATTTAAAGTTTGTGTTTCCTTGCTAATTTTCTGTTTAGTTGATCTGTCCATAGGTGTGAGTGGTATTAAAGTCTCCCACTATTATTGTGTCATTGTTAATTTCCCCTTTCATACTTGTTAGCATTTGCCTTACATATTGCGGTGCTCCTAATTGGGTGCATATACATTTATAATTGTTATATCTTCTTGCGTTGACCCTTTGATCATTATGTAGTGGCCTCCTTTGTCTCTTTTCACAGTGTTTGTTTTAAAGTCTATTTTATCTGATATGAGTATTGCTACTGCTTTCTTTTGGTCTCTATGTGCATGGAATATCTTTTTCCAGCCCTTCACTTTCAGTCTGTATGTGTCCCTTGTTTTGAGGTGGGTTTCTTGTAGACAGCATATATAGGGGTCTTGTTTTTGTATTCCAGTCTTTGTGTTTTGGTTGGGGCATTCAACCCATTTACATTTAAGGTAATTATTGATAAGTATGATCCCATTGCCATTTACTTTGTTGTTTTGGGTTCAGGTTTATATACCTTTTCTGTGTTTCCTGTCTAGAGAAGATCCTTTAGCATTTGTTGTAGAGCTGGTTTGGTGGTGCTGAATTGTCAGCTTTTGCTTGTCTCTAAAGCTTTTGATTTCTCCTTCATATCTGAATGAGATCCTTGCTGGTTATAGTAATCTGGGTTGTAGGTTTTTCTCTTTCATCCCTTTAAGTATGTCCTGCCATTCCCTTCTGGCCTGAAGAGTTTCTATTGAATGATTAGCTGTTCTCCTAATGGGGATCCCCCTGTGTATTATTTGTTGCTTTTCCTTTGCTGCTTTCAATATTTTCTCTTTGTGTTGGATTTTTGTTAATTTGATTAATATGTGTTTTGGGGAGTTTCATCTTGGATTTATCCTGTTTGGGACTCTCTGGGTTTTTTGGACTTGAGTAACTATTTCCTTCCCCATTTCAGGGAAGTTTTCAACTATTATCTCTTCAAGTATTTTTTCGTGGCATATCTTTTTGTTTTCTTCTTCTGGGACTCCTGTGATTCGAATGTTGGGGTGTTTGACATTTTCCCAGAGATCTCTGAGGTTGTCCTAACTTCTTTTAATTCTTTTTTTCCTCTCTTCTTCATTTATTTCCACCATTCTATCTTCCACCTCACTTATCCTCTCTTCTGCCTCAGTTATTCTACTTTTGGTTCCCTCCAGAGTAATTTTGATCTCAGTTATTGCCTTATTCATTATATATTGACTCTTTTTTATTTCTTCTAAGTCCTTGTTAAACATTTCTTGCATCTTCTCAATCCTTGTCTCCAGGCTGTTTATCTGTAACTCCATTTTGTTTTCAAGATTTGGTATCATTTTTACTATCAGTATTCTGAATTATTTTCAGGTAGACTCCCTATTTCCTCCTCTTTTGTTTGGTTTGGTGGGCATTTATCATGTTCCTTTTCTTGCTGAATATTTCTCTGCCTTTTCATCTTGTTTAGATTGCTGTGTTTGGGGTGGCCTTTCTGTGTTTTGGCAGTTTGTGGTTCCTCTTTATTGTGGAGGTTCCTCCCTGTGGGTGGGGTTGGACTAGTGACTTGTCAAGGTTTCCTGGTTAGGGAAGCTTGTGTCGGTGTTCTGGTGGGTGAAGCGGGATCTCTTCTCTCTGGAGTGCAATGACGTGTCCAGTAGTGAGTTTTGAGGTGTCTATGGGTTTGGTGTGACTTTGGGCAACCTGTATATTAATGCTCAGGGCTATGTTCCTGCATTGCTGGAGAATTAGCCTGGTATGTCTTGCTCTGGAACTTGTTGGCTCTCGGGTGGAGCTTGGTTTCAGTGTAGGTGTGGAGGCTTTTGGATGAATCTTTTTCAATTAATGTTCCCTGGAGTCAGGAGTTTTCTGGTATTCTCAAGTTTGGAATTAAGCCCCCTGCCTCTGGTTTTCAGTCTTATTCTTACAGTAGCCTCAAGACTTCTCCATCCATACTGCACTGATGATAAAACATCTCCTTTTGAAGACAATGGGCTGCCTTTCTGGGTGCCTGGTGTCCTCTGCCAGCGTTCAAAAGTTGTTTTGTGAAATTTTCTCAGTGTTCAAATGATCCTCCAATGAATTTGTGGGAAGAAAGTGGTCTCCCTGTCCTACTCCTCCACCATCTTAGGACCACCTGCAATCAGTAAATTCTGTAGTCAGAGTTAACTGTTTTAAGAGAAGCAGAGGTTCAGTGTTCTTCAAAACAGTCCATTCAGAAGGAAACAAGAGTATGCCTGAATTTATGCATATGTGCTAGTAGTTTATAGTTGATTCGAGCCAAGTGTCTAGCACTGACTGAGTCAGCAGACTACAGTCTGTAGGCCAAGTCTGGCCATCACCTGTTTTTTTGAATAAAGTTTTATTGTACACAGTCACACTCATTTGGTTAGGTGTTCTTTATGGCAATTTTTGTGCTTTAACAGCAGAGTCAAGTAGTTGAAACAGAGACTGTATGGCCTGCACAGCTTAGTATATTTGGTTACTCTATGGCTTTTTATAGGCAAACTTTTCTAACCCCTGCTGTATAGTATTTTGTAGAAGGATCTGTGCTTAGACAGCATTCATTTGCTGAACTTTGTAGTTAGGAATGCATTATTTCTTAGTGTAAGAAATTACTTTCCTTTACAGTAATAATATGTTTTGTTGTTCAGTCACTAAGTCATGTCCTACACTTTGTGACCACATAGACTACAGCATGCCAGGCTCCTCTGTCATCCACTATCTCCTGTACTTTGTTCAAATTCATGTCCATTTGGTTGGTGATGCTATCTAACCATCTCATCCTCTGCCTCCCCTATCTCCTTTTGCCTTCAATCTTTCTTGGCTTTTTCAAGCCAAGCTTGTTGTTATTGTTTAGTTGCTAAGTCATCTTTGAGTCTTTTGCGACCCCATGGACGGTAGCCCACCAGGCTCCTCTGTCTTTGGGATTTCCCATGAAAGAATACTGAAGTGGGTTGCCACATCCTCCTCCAGGGGATCTTACGACCCAGGAATTGAACCCATGTCTCTTATGTCTCCTGCATTCCAGGCAGATTGTTTACCACTGAGCCAGCAGAGAAGTGACGTGTGTGTTAGTCCCTCAGTTGTGTCCGACTTTTTGTGATCCCAAGGACTGTAGCCCACTGGGCTTCTCTGTCCATGGAATTCTTCAGGCAAGAATACTGCAGTGGGTAGCCATGCCCTTCTCCAGGGGATTTCCTGACCCAGGGATCAAGCCCAGGTGTCCCACATTACAGGCAGATTCTTTACCATCTGAGCCAACAGGAAGCCCCAATAATAATATTTAACTTTTATTGAGGACTTGCTCTGTTCCAGATATTTTGCAAAGTTCCTTACATGCACCACATGAAGTTTTGAGAACTTAACTACCTCAATACTTTTATAAGAGGTGCTAAAAGATCGAATGACTTGCTCAACTGCATACATTAAGTGGCAGAACCAGTATTTAAACCCAAACTTTTTTCTTGTGGTAAAATATTCTTGTTTTCTGAGAGTTTGTATCATGAAATGGTGCTGTATTCTGTCAGATGCCTTTTCTGCTTTAATTTAGATGATCTGTGGTTTTTTCCTCTTTATTCTATTAATGTGATGTATTACACTGGTTTTCTTTTGTTGAAACACTGTTGCATTTCTGGTATAAATTTCACTTGGTTATGGTGAATAATCCTTTTAATATGCTGTTTGGTTCAATCTACTAATCTTTTGTTGGGGAGTTTTGAATCTATATTTGGTATATGGGTCTGTGATTTTTTTTCCTGTGATGTTTTTATCTGTCTTTATATTGACTCAACGGACATGAGTTTGAGCAAGCTCTGGGAGTTGATGATGGACAGGGAAGCCTGGTGTGCTACAGTCTATGGAGTTTCAAAGAGTCAGACATGACTGAGTGACTGAACTGGCCTAATAGAATGTGTTATGAAGTATTCCTTTTTCTTGAGTTCATTTTTGAAAGTTTGAGAAACATTGGTGATAAGTCTTTTATAAATGTTGGATAGAATTCACCTATGAATCCATCAGGTCCAGGACTTTACTTCTACCTTATATTTCAAAAGTGATGTTCTAACTGTAGATAGGATGGACACTTTGTGGTCATTTGGAAAGACAAGGTGTTGAGAGAGCATTTTTATTCTCATCTTATGACAGAACTTTGTCATATGGCCATTCAAGGGATTTGGAAAATACAATCTTTCTTTGTGATGGCCATGTCTACAGCTAAAAACTAGAAGTTATATTTCTAAGCAGGAAGTAGGGAAAGGATATTGGGGAAGAGCTAGTCTTTGCTATGGTCCATAATAAACTGAACTAGTGCCTTCTTCTTTCTCTGAATAGATGCTCATTGGTTAATTGAGACAAAATAATTCATTTACCCCACTTCTGGACAGAACACAAATTTGGCACTGAGATTCTTAAACCATTTCATGGCAAATGTAATATAGTTATTTGCTTCAATTTTTTTTTAAAGAATAAGGCATTCATAAATATCCTGGAGAGAGTTGCTGGTTAATCCAGCAACTAATATGCGTCTTTTTGTGTGTGTGAGTCGCTCAGTTGTGTCTGACTCTTTGCGACCCCATAGATTGTCGCCTGTCAGGCTCCTCTGTCCATGGAATTCTGCAGGCAAGAATACTGGAGTGGGTTGCCATTCCCTTCTCCAGGGAATGTTCCCGACTCAGGGATCGAACCTTGGTCTCCTGCATTGCAGGCAGATTATTTACCATCTGAGCTAGCAGGGAAGCCATGTATCTCTTTAATACCAAAAATTTGCATAGCTTCATAGCAAGAACACATATGTGTCAGACTGAAAAACAAAGTTAATGTGCATGAAGCAAGTAGAGGACAATAAAAAATGTATATTTCTTTGGCATGCCCTACTTCCTAACTCACTTTACAGTCATATATATGTGTATATATATGTCTCTTTATGTGTACGTGTGTGTGTGTATATAATATCCTACATCCTGTCTCTCAGCTATTTGAATTTGGGGCCCTCACATGATTCATCAATTTGACCTCTTGAGAACTCAGCATAGTACTTGAATTGGGTGGGGGGAGCCCAATGAACTTAATTTGATGTTTCAATTCAAAATCAGAATTTTCTCTAAGGGCTCTCTCTTTTATCCTTTATATCCAATTCATCAGCAAGCTTGCATGCAGTAGTTCTAAAATATATCTACGATCTCCACACCTTTCTTCATATCCATTCTTGCTACCCAATTCAAGCCACCATTCTCTCTAACCCTGGACTTCTGCTGAAGCTTTCTAATTGATTTTCTCATTTTTATTTTCCTTTTAATTTTTTTTTCTTCACAATAGCTAGAGTCATATTATAAAAATATAAACCACATAATCTCACGTCTTGCTTTATATACTCTTATAACTTCCAAATATACATAGAATGAAACCCAGAATACTTACCATAATCTGACCCCTGGCTACCTCTTCACCTTCATCTCTTACTGCTTTTCCTCTATTCCAGTCACATGGACCTTCTTTCATTTTCAAGAACACGCCTAATTCCTTTGCACAGTAAGACCTTTGCATTTATGGTTCCAACTGCTTGGAATGCTCTTTATGTAATATGTTTATATGTTAGTCTGTCTTGTATGTCACTTTCTCATTGAGGACATTTGTGACCACACAGTTTATATTAACCATACCTTTAGTTTCTCACGTGCTCCTGTATCATTTTTTTCTCATAATATTGATCATTATTTGATATATTATTCATTTGCTAATTTGTCTATTGCTTGTTACCCCTCACTAAAATACAGGCTCCATGACAGCAGGAACTTGTTCAATGATCTATCCCTAATACCTAGAAAAAGTCCTCAATGAATATTGAATCAATGTTTAATGAACTAGAATATACTGAACATTTCTGACATGATTGCCTGTGTTTTCATTGGTTAGGTTCCCTAGGAAGCAACTCTGAGTTGGCATATGCTGCTGCTAAGTCGCTTCAGTCGTGTCCAACTCTGTGCGACCCCATGGACGGCAGCCCAAAAGGCTCCCCCGTCCCTGGGATTCTCCAGGAAAGAACACTGGAGTGGGTTGCCATTTCCTTCTCCAATGCATGAAAGTGAAAAGTGAAAGTGAATTCCCTCAGTCGTGTCCAACCCTCAGCAACCCCATGGACTGCAACCTATCAGGCTCCTCCGTCCATGGGATTTTCCAGGCGAGAGTACTGGAGTGGGGTGCCATTGCCTTCTCCAGGTTATAGGATATTTATTGAGGAGTTCCCTTGGGATCAGCATGTATGGAAGGGAAAGGAAAGAAGCAGGAATGGATAGCCAGAGAATCTGAGCTATAGGCTCAACAGCAGCCTTAGCTAATCTTTAGCTAGGGAAATCTGGAACTAAAAAATGTCCTTCAGCGTTTTCCTTACTTGGTTCAGAAAGGCCTGGCCATTATGGTGATTTAGTCACTGTGTCGTGTCCAACTCTTGCGACCCCATGGACTGTAGACTGCCAGCCTCCTTTGTTCATGGGATTCTTCAGGCAAGAGTATTGGAGTGGGTTGCCACTTCCTTCTCCAGGGGGTCTTCCCGACCCAGGAATCGAATCTGGGCCTCCTGCACTGCGGGCAGATTCTTTACCGACTGAGCTATGAGGGAAGCTCATCAATCAGTCATTGGATATGGCTGCCCCAAGAAGGATCATCATGACTTTGGGCAAGACGGTTTTCTCTGGTTGAGGTAATCTCTGAAAGGCCTAAAAGCTGAAGGATGTCTGCCAAGGTTGCTCCAGCTACTGAAACAATAGGTACTCCACGGGAGCAGTGTATTGTAGTGTTTGCCCCCTGTTGGCTTAGATTCAGTTCTTCTAATGTGTTTCAGGTACGGATTTCCCAGGATTCTATAGACCTCTCTTTCTGGAGAGAACTTAGAAAAGGAAGGCTAACGGAGAAAATTCCAGCTCCCCTAAAGGTGGATGATCTCAAGGCTGCAACTGATTCTCAAGGTCTACATCCTCCACTGTCAATTCTAGTTTCCCCTCAACCTCATTTCACACCCCTACTTGTCCTGGTTACTTACTTACTTGGTGATCAGACCCTCTCCCTTGAGAGGGGACTTTGGTGGTGTGTCTATGTCTTTTCCATTGTGTATTCTGCTCCTTTTAAAATTGTGTGGAAGGGTCTCAGGGGTTAGGTCAGACCATGCTTGCTCTTTAGCAGGCAGAGGAAAATCACCTCAACATGTTTTCTTCACAATACGGCAGCAGCTGCAGCCTTAGAATTGAAAAGCTAAATGTATCACTGAAACAAATTAATGGTTGATGAATTTTTTATAGAAATGTTTTCAGGTGCTGAAAGAAAACTGCCCATGGCCCCTTTCCCAGCATAATAAGGCAGTAAGAAAATATCCAAACTCTGAACTAGCACTGTCAAAATCTGCAAAGCTTAATTTAAGGCTGTATATAAACCCTGAACTTAAGGAAGGCAGAATGCCTCATAAAAGCTATCACTACATGTTTCTAAATTCTTAAAATTTTACTACTTCTGGCCTCTAATAACTTCTTCTTAGTTGAAATTTATGCTTCTTTTCCTTATAGGAATGTACTCCATTTCTATTTGGAAAATAAAATGTGACATTTCTTTGGCACCTTATAAAGAGCTAAAGAAAGCCCTTTGCCTATTTCCTGGGTGTTGGCTCAGTCATAGGAACAGCCAGGGTACTTAATCAACAACTTTTTGCTGCTACAACCTGAATGGAAAAGTGGGTCCATAGACAGGCTCATGGTCACCTTAAAGTGAAAGTGAAACTGAAGTCGCTCAGTCGTGTCCAACTCTTTGCAACCCCATGGACTGTAGCCCTCCAGGCTCCTCTGTCCATGGGATTATCCAGGCAAGAATACTGGAGTGGGTTGCCATTTCCTTCTCCAGGGGATCTTCCCAACCCAGGGATCGAACCCAGGTCTCTCGCGTTGCAGGCAGACGCTTTAACCTCTGAGCCACCAGGGAAGCCCTAAGGCAGTATCATATCATATATCACATATTATCACATGTACTTTCTTTTGTGCAAATCTCATACATTCCCTAAAGTCTCCAGTGAAGACTGAGGTTTTATGTCCTCCATGCTACCCCTCTTCCCCTTATTAGACATTAGGGCCTGGATTTCAAAGTTTCTGACCCATATTCTTTTCCCTTCCTTTCCTGTACATATTTGTATCCTCTTAGTGAATCATTTTAACAATGTGTATGTATACTCAGTCGCTAAATCATGTCCAACTCTTTGCGACCCCATGGACTGTAGCCCCCCCAGGCTTCTGTGTCCATGGGGTTTCCCAGGCAAGAATACTGAAGTGGTTTGAGTTCCTTCTCCTGGAGGATCTTCATGACCCAGAGATTAAACCCACGACTCCTGCATTTGCAGGCGTGTTCTTTACTACTGAGCCACCAGAGAAGCCCCATAGTAATAAATAGCTGCAAATATTGAATGCTTGTTGAGGTTGTTTGCCAAAGACCTTATATGTATTTATTCATTTAATCTTCAGTGCAACTTTATGAGATAGGTAGCAGTGGTCTTTGCACTTTGCAAATGAGTCAAATTTGACACCGACAGTTTAATTTAACTTACCTGAGATCATTTATTTGTTCATCACTTTTTAAATTCTAGGAATAATTCTCGGTGCTGGGGATATGACAGTGAACAAAGCAGATGGCAGTTCATGCTAATTTAGCTTATATTCTGGTGTGTATTTCTGGAGATAGACAATAAACATAAAAATCAAATTTATAATATGTTGGAGGAAGATAATTGAGGGAAGGTATATCACAGGCTAAGAGGGAGTGTGCAGTTACAGTATTAAATAGTGCTAGGCTAGGCCTCACTGATAATTAGATTTGTGCAAAACTTTGAAGGAGTGAGGGAGGGATCCATGTAGATACGTAGGGTCAGATTTTTCCCGGTAGAGTGAACATAAAGGACAAAACTGAGGTGGAGTCTTGCTTAGTTCATTCATGGAAGAGCAAGGAGGCCAGCATACTTAGGGTGGAGTGAGTTAGGTGCAGCATAGTAGGATATAAGGTCAGAAGGAAAACAGTGAGGGGAGAAAGGCTCTTGGTGGGCCTTGTAAAGATTTAGCTTTTACTCTTGAGTGAGAAAGTCATCTGAGGGTTTTGAGCTGAGGAGGCATATGATCTGACTTACATTTTAATAGGATCCCCAGATGCCATGTTCAAAACAAACTGTAGAAAACAGTGAGAATCAAACGCAGGAAGATGTTAGGAGGCTATTATAAATAATTCATGTAAGAGGATGGTGACTTAGACCACAGTGATGCGGTAGAGGACTTGAGAAGTGGTTGAATTTTGGAATCATGTTAAGTTAGGCCAGTGGGATTTGCTAACCAAATGGATTGGGCTGTGAGAAAAATAGGAATTAAAGATGACAACGGAGTTTTTGGCCTGAGTGATTGGAAGGGAGTTACCAACAACTCAGATGGAAGATATGGTGGGAGGAACAAGTTTAAGAGAGAAGAACTGGAGTTTGGTTTTGGATGTGTTAGGTTTTAGAGGCCTCTCAGGCAGCCAAGTGGCAGGTATTATGGAAATGGCTTCGTGTGTGTGTGTATGTGTGTATATATATGTGTATATATATATATGGAGTTCAGGGGAGGTGCTCTAGCTGAAATTACAAATTTGAGAGAGCTCAATGATTAGATGCAATGAGACTGAAGGAGATCAGTAAGAGTGAGTACAGAAGGAGAAAAGAAATTTCTAAGCTAAACCCTTGGACATTCAAGCATATAGAGATTGGGAAGAGAAAGAGAGCCAAAGTTGGAAACTAAGAAGGTAAGAGGAAGACCAGGAGAGTGTGCTGACTTGAAGTTCAGACAGAGACTACTTCAAGTTGGAGAGAGATAATGGTAATTACTAGTAAAATTCAAATAAGGTGAGGACTGACAATTTGCTATTGGATTTAGTAACATAGAGATCATACTTGACCTTAGCAAGAGCAGTTTTGTGAAGTAGTGATGGGGAAAAAAGCTTGCCTGCAGTGGATTTAAAGAAATCTTTACAGACAAGAAGTGATAAGAACTGGGGATGATTTGGGAGAATGGCATTCTATCATGTATACTATCATGTAAGAATTGAATCGTCAGTCTATGTCTGACGCAGGATACAGCATGCTTGGGGCTGGTGCATGGGGATCACCCACAGAGATGTTATGGGGAGGGAGGTGGGAGGGGGTTTCATGTTTGGGAACACATGTAAGAATTAAAGATTTTAAAATTTAATAAAAAAAAAAAAAGAAAAAAAAAAAAAGAACTCACTGGACTTGTCAACTCAGGCAGCCATATTCTAGAGCTCATGTTCTTAATCACTACCACATGAATTTTTTTCAATAGATTATATCATACCCTCTCCTTATACAGATTTAATTATGTCCCTTGACCTTAAATAAGAGGTGAATCATTGCCTTAAAGTTTTACTAACATCAGAAATTTCAGTCACTGTGGGAATGGTCCCAGGATTTCACAAACTATATCCTGTAGTCTCTTAGAAACACCATGGAAATGTTTAGAAAATGAGTATGGTATCAAAACATAATTTGTCAACGGGTTTCAGTCTTTGCTCTGTTGGATTGCATTCTCGTTGTGTGTGTGTGTGGTGTCTGTGTGTGTGTGTGTGTGTGTGTCCAGGGAGAGGAAGTGGGGGTGGAGTGGGGAGGGCAGGGGAGTAGGGGAAATTGGTGAGGGGAGAAGAGGAAGGAGAGAAGATGGGAAGGGGACAGAGAACAGAAGAGAGAATGACTCACTTGTCCATGCTCAGACAAGGCACATCATCTGGTAATCTTGTCACGGACAGTTGTTTATCGCCTGTAGGGCAGGCTATCTATTAGGCTGTTTGCTTTCTCTCCTGTAATTTCATTTTGTATATTATATCTTCTAAAGTATTTTATAAATATCTCTAGGATAAGGGCCCAGACTTTTTATTTCTTCATATAGTAAGCTCCCAATAAATGCCTCTTTGCTAGCTAGAGGACATTTCACCTTTGAACAGAGGTTTACTCTCCCTAAACACATTTGGGGTGTATATTCTGTCATAGTGAAAGACTTTTCCATGATGTGATACTCACAGTTTATTTTTGTTTCAAATTTCAATCATAACAAAATTTTCTAATGTTTATATAGTTATGGAGCACTTGGAGTACAATTTGATTCACAATTACATGACTGATTTGTTTAATGTTTTTAATCTTTCGGATGGTTACAAAATTGTGCCTTTCCCTAGGTTGTTGGAATGTTTCACTGCATTGTTCAGATATTGGGTAGGGGTGGAGTCATGTGCTTCTGAATCTTCTGATTCTTTGCTATGATCTCTGAACCAAATCCCAAGCCCTGCATGTTTTTAATGTATCCAAATGCCACAGCCAGTCCTTGATTCCTAGTTTATGTCAGTGCATGAAGGTTATTCAGATACATGTGCTCCAGCAGGTAATGGAATGTCAGTCTCAGCAGATGCCAATTAGAAAGTCTGGGCCAACAGGGCCCTAAGGCATCCAGTCTTGTATAACATAAAATTATAACCAGCTGGATGGATCAACTGAGTTCAAGAGCCATAAATCTAGATAGATATACCTTCTCAGTATCAGGTGGCCACTTCAGAAAAGGTAACGGAAAAGCTCCTTCTGAGTGACCAGTGAGCAATTCAGAGTACTTCTGGTGAAGATGTTAGATATTTTGACCCATAGAGTCCCCAGAAGATAATAACAAAAATATTGCTGTATTTAAAACTAGCTTTCTCTAAAATTGTTGCTATTCAGGACAGGCTTTATGCATAATAGGAATTGAGAGAAATGAAGAAATAACTTTATGCCCCTTGATGCCTGCATTTCTGTCATGTTTGAGTCATGACTTGGGTGGTTGGGGTATTGCGGCTTTGGGGAATTTAGTTGATTACCACTCGTTTCTGCCTCGTACAAAGGGCTTTTTTTTAGAGGGGTGGATACGGGTCATTGTTTCTGCTGTTGTTTTTAATCAGGTATGTGTTTTGTCAAAGTCTTATAGGATGTCTAAGGAAGTTTAATACCGGATAGAGACTTTTTCTGGACCAAGCAGAATGCGTCTTGGTGTTCATATGTTTTGGCACTGGCAGCGGTGGTAACACCTGTAGGGGATAGTAGAAGTAGCACTAGACTGTGAATTGGAAACCTAGGTTCAAGTCCCATCTCAGCAACTAATTAGATTTATGTGTATCTTAAGCACATCCCTTCTTTTCTCTGAGCCTTAGTGTCCTTTTTTCAAAAGGAGAGAATGTAGATTAGGAGTTCTCAAACTTTAAGGTGTAGAAGAATTATGCAAAGGAGTGTTTAACAATTCAGATTTGAGGTCATCGTCTAGTTTTTATCCTTTGAGTCAGTAAGTTTAGATTAGGGCCAGGAATCGTCAGGTTAAAAAATAACTCAAAAGGAATCTGTATGGTTTAAGGTCCACTCTTTGAGAAACCGGATTAGGTGATTTCTAAGGTCTTTTACAGCTCTAAAAGTTCTTTATTTCTGATGGCTTTCCTTGTGTTTTGGGATGGGAACGACTCATTTTTCTACCTTCATTTTCCTTTCTCTCTTGCTCTTTCTTTGGTCATATTCTTTCCTTCTCTTCCCACCTTTTCCCTTTGCCCTCTTGTCTCATCTCCAAGGTAACAAGTGCATTCAGTGGGGATGGGAATGATTCAGTGAACAGTAAATTGGAAAGTACAGGTAGGATCCCTGTCAGCACAGGTTGAGGGATAGGGACAGCTAAACAACACTCTTTGGCTTTGGGTGGAGAAATGCCGTGTTCACCTGCTAGTGATCCATGATGCATGGGATGCATGTTCTAATAAGAGAGGCATATGATGGGGTAGGGGCCATGTCACAGGGAGCTGAGAGAGGTCATGGGACTTTGGATGGGTAAATGTGAATGCCCTCTTTTTTTCTCTCCTTTCCCTTGTGGTCTATTGGTTACCACTAGCAAATGGAAGTGCTGAAAGAACATAAGTAGTGAGAGATGTTGTTCAAATCAAACTTTGAAGGGACCGTTCAAATCAGTTGCAGACACACTTCTTCCAACCTGGTTGTACATCAGAAGCCCCTGGGCAGCTGAAAAGATTAACAGTGCCTAGGTCATGCCATAGACTAATTAAATCCAAGCCTCTGAGAGCAGGTGCAGGTATTGGCTTCTTTTAAAGATTTAAAAGTCCAGCCACGGTGAAGAGCCACTGCTCTAGCAGGGTTACTTATAGATGTGAGAGAAGCAAGACTTAAATAACTTCTAGCATGTTGCTATGCTGCTGGCCAGCACTGTCTTAGTTGCGTAGGCCTGGAAGTTTGTTTTTTGGTGTTCTGTCTCTCTGTTTGGCACCTAGCATGCTTCAACTGTGGGTTAACAAAACATGTGCTTATGATGTGCCCCTCCATCTAGACACTCTAGTCTGTGCCTCCTCTTATCCAGGCTCAGTTCTCTGCCTCCAGCTGTGGTAGAAAACACTCAGTGCGAGTGTCTGCATGATAAGAATGTGCTTTAAAGAATCAAGAGTACTTTGGCCCTTATTGTAGTTGGAGGCTTTGAGGCCAATCACTGATAACTGGATCAATTTTCACTTTTGCATGCCCTATCAGTTCTGGCAATAAAACCCAAATATATGAAAGGAGAACTTTCTCTGATTTAGCTTGGGTCTCAATTCATTTTCTTCCAACTCTCAGTTCTATTTACCCACCTAGTCTATGTTGACTAGTCTTCTTTTTAAATTTATTTTTTAATTGAAGCATAATTGCTTTACAGAATTTTGTTATGTTCTGTCAAACATCAACATGAATCAGCCTTAGGTACTGGTCTTCTTTTATACCTTGTTAATGAACGTGCCCCTTTATACCTTCTCTTTAGAAACAACTGAATCTCTTGCTCACTCAGTTTCTTTGCTTGCTTTCAGGAGTAAAGTGGTCAGGATTTTTCTTCCTCTCTGGTAAAAGTTATGTAAACAAATTGCATTGTACAGTGAGCTCTCCAATCCCTACTTTTATTTAATCCTTACAGCAAGTCCCTGGAGTAGGCGAGGCATGAGTCATTAGCATTCTTTTAAAAATGAGATGGGGTGGAGGTGCAGAGAAGTCACTTGCCCCAGGTTTTTGAAGTCAGTCTCAAAATCCATTTTCTGCATAGCCCATATCATTTGCAGATGTCTTTCAGACTGTTAGCGCTCCTGGTGGCACAGAGGGCAAAGCGTCTGCCTGCAATGTGGGAGACTTCGGTTTGATCCCTGGCTTGGGAAGATCCCCTGGAGAAGGAAATGGCAACCCACTCCAGTACACTTGCCTGGAAATTCCCATGGACGGAGGAGCCTCCGTGGGGTCGCAAAGAGTCGGACACAACTGAGCGACTTCACTTCTTCTTCACTTCTTCAGATTGCTTGCTCGTTTGGTTATTGTCTGTCTTCTCTGCCATTAGAATGTACGTTTGATATGAACAGGGCTTTTGTCTGTCATGGTCTCCTCTGTATTCCCTAGAGATTAGATTAGTGCATGGCATATAGTGAATGTTTTTGTGAAGTGTTGAAAGGAACCTCAGTCTTCTTGTCCCAAATCCTGTGGTCTTTTAAATTCTTAATGGCTCCTCTTCTTTTGCCCGTGTTCAAAGAAATAGATAGGAAAATGCACAAATAGTCATGCAGCTAGTAATTAGTAGAACCTGGCACCAGAATCCAGGTTGTTTCATTCCCAGTAGAGTAGATCTGTGTTACTTTATTTTTGGATATTGGTGGATCTAACGATATGCTGTGTTTTTTGAAATACCCTTAAATGATGATGTGCATACTGTAATGCCATGGACAGAAACATGCTACCCAGTCACCTGCCCTTCTCTGTCAGCCAAAGCTTTGGTCTTCAGTGTTCTGAGGTTACTCAGTGTTACCAGGGGCCCCACCTTAGCCCGCCCCCTAGTGTTCATGGTCTTCCCAAATTCCTTCTCTCTGAAATTTTCATTGTCCTTTGACCCACTCTTATTTCAGGTGTCAGTTGCTAGCTGGATGGAGTCACCTTACCTCTTTAGGTCTCAATCTCCTTACCAAATAACAAAGATAGTAATAGATCCTTCCCACCGCCTTGTGTCATCTGAGTGTTATAAGCAAAGAAAGTTACAATGAGTAGTTTTTAAGGCCTTTTATAGATATGAGATATTACTAGGTTTTTCTAGGAAACTGCTTAATATGTCAAACAAATTAAGGGCCCTATGACTTACTTTATAATGGTTTGAGGTATCTTTTCTTGGTTTCTTTGTTCAATTTTAACAAAGACATTCAATACTTTCAACCTAACAGAGTAATTCCTATGATGGCAATTTTAAGATTCTGCAGAAATGTGAGGAGCAGATTTTTATTTGGTGGTGGGTGAAGAAGAGGGTTTTAGGGCTTCCCTGTTCATTCTCTTTGTTTATAATATTGCTCACATTAACTCTTTGTTCATCCTGTGTAGCTGCTGCCTAATTTTTACTGAGCCACAAATTAGTCAGGACTACCAGTGATTTGTGATTTGGTTTGAAATGGTTCAAATGGATCTCAGCTAGTTATAATCTATTTGGTTCACTTCCAGAAGGCTTCCCAGTATAGCTCTCTTGTGCTGGAGCCCAGTAGGCAGCAGGTCTCTGCTGCACAGGTGCAGTTGAATTGGGGCAGTGTTTAGTTGCTTGCTTGATGCTCTGTGATTGGGGGACCAATGCCAATGAGGCGAAAAGTGAAGGTTACATAGTATACAGAAGCTCTCAGCCCTCATTTGAAAAGGCATAGGCCAAACAGGAAGGTGTCTGATTCATTTGAAAACCTGCCTCAGTGTCTACTCATTGCAGACCTTTTGTTGAAGTCTGTCAACAAGTGTCCTTTGCAGAGTTGTGAGACCCAGAGGTTGGTGTCTTTCCAGGCATTTTCTTGTCAGAGCCACGATTCCAGAAAATTATAGCGTGTGGACTGAAACTAAGATTATAGGTTTAAACAGCCCTTGCCTCTCTCTAACTAGGGAGAGCCTAAGCAATGCCAGAAGCTAAATTTGGTCTTAGTCATTATGAAAATTGAAAGTAATGCTTTACAATTAAGAGTTTGAAAACAGCCTTTAATTTAGATTCCATAAAATATTGATGGGGTGGGAAGATGTAATGCTGAGGGCACAGGGGGCCTTAGCATTAGATGAGTAAAGGCTTTTAAAGCTTTGGTACTAGTTTAAATGTGGTCCAAGGGCCATGGCAGTCTCAAGGGGTTGAGATTGGTTGGTTTCCTCAGGCCCTGTGAAATGAAGTATTAAACTTCCTTGTAGCAAGAATCACTAGAATTACTGCCTAGAAAGGTAAAATGGAGGCTGAGATTCTAGAAGGTAAGGTGGACTTAAAATACATGAAGCTTAGAAATAAATAGGGAGTTTAAGAAATAGGGATATTCTGGAAGGACTGAGGAAATTTTAAAAGCACAGAAAACCTGTCTTATCCTGAAGTGTAAAAAAGGAGGGAATAGTCAAGACAGAGTGCAGATGTGGACCAAACTGGAAAACAACAAACAAAGAAAAACATTGGAAAATGTCCTCTACACTCAGCAGGAGAATCCCAGCTTCTCAATAAATTGAAAAATTCCTGGACCTCACAATCTCTCTGTAATTTGGAAGAGCCAGAACTATAAGGGAAGGTAGCAGGACTCTGATGTAGAGACTGTCGTATTGTGAAGGAGGCTGGTCTGAGTCTGGCCATGGGTGGAGAAAGAAAGTAGTGAAAAATGAAGTCCCTCAGTCGTGTCTGACTCTTTGCGAGCCCGTGGACTGTAGCCCACCAGGCTTTTCCATCCATAGGGTTCTCCAGGCAAGAATACTGGAGTGGGTTGCCATTTCCTTCTCCAGGGGAACTTCCCAAATCAGGAATCGAACCTACGTCTCCTGCATTGCAGGCAGGGAAAAGTTTCACTAAATAGAGGAAGTGGAGAAAAGGTTTCTTTGCCAGTATTGTTGGAAACTAGCTTATGCTGTGGGCATTTCGAAGTGTGAGTGTTATATTTATGTTTTCTAAATGGTGTGTGTGTGTGGGTGGGTGGGTGGGTGGGTGTTGGGATGGAGGAAAACAGAAGAAAGAATCTTACCTAAAATCTAAAATTCTTAGGTAAGAATCTTACCTAAAATCTTAGGGGGGTAGGATCTAAGATAAATGTCTTAGAATGATCATCCTTTTCTGTGACTTATTATGTATGTTACTTTTCGTAAATGGCATCATACTCTAATGCTTTCTTTGTTGTTTGAGGATGTCTTTTGAAGGGCT
Source organism: Capricornis sumatraensis (assembly GCF_032405125.1). Lineage (NCBI taxonomy): Eukaryota > Metazoa > Chordata > Mammalia > Artiodactyla > Bovidae > Capricornis > Capricornis sumatraensis. The sequence goes on along the minus strand of NC_091092.1, from coordinate 37,030,100 downwards.
TGTCCTTACCGCCTCTTCTTGTTATACTTGCCCAAGATGACTAAAGTTAACAGCCTGACTTATATCTTTCTGTACATTTCTCTAGATTAATTTCACATAAGTCAGACAAACACAGACACACACACAGAAGTTTGGTCATTATTTTATAATATTGATTAGTATGTTGTACACTTTCTGTATTATTTGTTTATTAATCAGTACTAATGGATTTGCTGAATTTTACCCAATTCTCTTAATGACAGTAGTTCATGATATGAATGTGTTGTACCACAGTCTGTTCGATCATTTCTATATTAATTCAATGTATTTTTAGTTGCCATACTGTTGGGACTGCAGTAACTGTTCTTGTATTAGTTTAAACCATATGAAATCGCTATTTTTGTGTACCCAAAATAGTCAACCATCAATAAAAAAAAACTAGAATGTAAAAAAATAAACCAGAAACAATAGGGATCAGGTTTGTAGATGTGGGAAATAAAAGCAGCAATTAATGCTGAGAACAAGAACAAGGGATAAAAATATGAATAATGGACTAGAAAATGGAGAAACAACATGTGGCTAATCTATATATCTGAAGATAAAGGATAAATGCAATAGAAACAACAACAGAAGAAAACATCTCTAAAATAAAGAAATGGCTGAATCTGCAGATCAAAAGGTATCACCAGGTACCAGTCAAACTAATAAGATGTGACTGACATCTAAATAATCCTGGTGAATTCCTGAATTTCAAGATGAAAGAAAAAAAAATCTATAGGAACCCACTCAAAAAAAAGAAAAAGAAATAACAACAACAACAAAAAAAAACGGCTCACCTCTAATTAAAAAAATGGGATAACTAGACTTTCACATAATATTAAATGTGATAAGACAATGGAGTGATACTTATATTTTTGATATAAAAATATTTTACCCAAGAAGTTCTTTACCCTAACATTGCAACATAAAGATACCTTCAGAAATGTAAGAGCTTGGAAAATACACCCTCTTCAGAATCTTTGGAAAAGGAAGTGGGCAACTCAAAATAGAATTCAAAGCAACTGAAAACTGAAAAATAAAGACTTTAAGAGTGTGGATTATGTTTATAAAAAGGTTGATGCATACAATGACTCCATTTAAACATAGAATTATTCTAAAAATCTTGTAGTAAGATTATAAAAAACAGAATGCACAAATCATTAATAATTTTTGAAAGGACAGATAACATTTTAAACATTGAAAATACAAAACTCAGTCTAAAATCTCACACTATGCCACTGTTACCTGGAAGAAATGGGCATGTGGTAGGAAAGCACAGAAGGAATTAGTAGATACTATTTCAAGGAGAATTATAGATTCAAATTATTTTAGTTTTAAGGGTAACCTCTTACAGAATTAAAAGCAGAAAGTATACTTTCAAATTGTTAAAGCAGAAAAAAAAAGAAAATCCATATAAAAAAAAGAGATAGGAAGAAAGCATAATTCAAATACAACAACAGAAGTAAAACCAAGTGATGCTATTAAATGTGAGTGAAACATTTCTATTATAGGACAAAGATTCTCAGATGGAGTTCAGAAACAGTGTTCAACTATAGTTTCTGTATTTTATAAAAGACACAATGTAGAAGAAATATCTATCTATATCTCAGCAAATCCAGATAGAAGACATATAATTAAGAAGGTGGGACCTAGAGCAACCATATTCATAAGATGAGGCTGGTAATTTATTATGAATTTAACATTTCTTTAGTAAGGTAGCTACAATGTGGCTGTGTGACTTTACATTTAATATAATTAAAATTAAATTTAAAAATTTCAGTTCCTCAAAAGTGCTAGTGAAAGTCGCTCAGTGTGTCCTACTCTATACAGTCCATGGAATTCTCCAGGCCAGAATACTGGAGTGGGTAACCTTTACCTTCACCAGGGGATCTTCCCAACCCAGGAATCGAACCCAGGTCTCCACATGGCAGGTAGATTCTTTACCAGCTGAGCCACAAGGGAAGCCCAAGAATACTGCAGTGGGTAGCCTAACCCTTCTCCAGGGGATCTTCTGGACCCGCGGACCGAACTGGGGTCTCCTGCATTGCAGGCGGATTCTTTACCAACTGAGCTACTAGGCACATTTCAAAAGCTCAGCAGCCACATGTGTCCAAGTGCTCAGTAGTCAGAACATTGGACAGCAGTGACACAAGATTTCATCATCTTGGTTCAGTTTGACAGTACTGGTAAGGACTGCAATGTATATATAGTAAGAGTGTAACATTGATGAACCCTAATGTACAAAATAAAATCCATTCAAATGTAATTATTTAATACTGCCAGATCCAAGGAAAAACTTACAGAATGCAAGTTGTAAAGGGGGACAGAATATGTATCTTTTTTTCTATGAAGGATAAAAAGGCAAAATATAAATAACAATATAGAGGGTCTGATTAGTTAATAAAGTTTAATCAATTTATGAAAAAATTCTTTACCCATGGAACATTAAAAATGTAATCACATACTAACGACAATGTAAACCCCAATTCCAAAAATCAAAGATAGTACAACAGTCAGTAATATTTGCAATTAATGATAGATGGACAAGTAGAAACCTTTTGCATACATAGACAATTCAGAACACTCTTTCAAAAGACTTCTTGGTTTGAGAAAGAAAACAGAAGCCACAGCATCAGAATATTTAGAGAAATCACAATAATAAGAATTATGTGTCCAAATCTAAGAGGTATTGACAAGCTTTAATTAGAAGGAAATTAATAATTCATAGTTCTACAAAATTTCTTTTATTAAGCATTCTACTTCCAAAGCTAGAACATCATAAGCATAAAGGAAAACCTGAAGAAGAACTTAATAGGAGTATAAGGAGATATTAATGAACTAGAAAAGAAAAATCCATTGAAACTACATGCAAATGCAAATACCTTTTCTTGAAAAAAAAATATGAGGGACAAAATCCTAGGCTAATAAATCTGAAAGGGGGGAATGCCATAAAATTAGAAATGAAAATGGGAATATAACTAAAAATGTGGAGGAGAGTTTCAGAATTATGTGAACGTCATGTACAACTCCATGCTTTGAATTTGAAGATCTCAATGACATACTTCTTTCAAAATATAGATTATTAAAATTATTCAATAAGTAGAAGGCCTCGTGGTTGGTTGTAAGCAAGAGGTACGACCTATGGGTATAACTTTCTCGATGAAGTGTGTTCCTAATTCTTAATTTAAACATTAATTTTTAAACACTACTTTTTATTTAGCTAAAAACCACAACATAAAATTTTGTAAACTAATCATTTATAAGTTTATATAGTTCAGTTCTGTTAACATTGTTGTGTCACCAATCTCTAGAACATTTTCATTTTGTAAAACTGCAACTTTATACCCATTAAACAATAATTACCCCTTGCCACTGCTCCCTTGTCCTAGCCCCTGGTAACCACCATTCTGCTTTCTATTTGTAAGTAGACTCCTTAAGATACCTCATATATGTAGAATCATACTGTATTTGTCTCTTTGTGACTGGTGTATTTCACTTAGAATGACATTTCAAAGTTCATGTTGTGACAGGATTTTCTTTAAGTTTGAATAATATTCCACTGAATATATGTACCACATTTAAAAAATCCATTTATCCATTGATGGATATCTGGGTTGCTTTATAAACTTTTACACATATTTCATTTACAAAAATAGTATTTTATAATGCATAATATATTGCATTTTGCTCTTTGATATACAATATATAGGAAAAGAACTTTTCTTCACCAGGACAGTGTATATATTATCGGTCACTAAAGACTTACAGAATGTATCAAATCTGTCAATTTAGACATTTGAAAACACTGGAGATGAAGAAGACCGTATTTCAACCAAGCAGAATAGACCTGAGGACCTGGTATTCTTGATATGGATTTGTTCAGATTGTGATGAGGGTGGAATTTGCATAGGTAAAAATTAGAATTATGATGGGAAATACTCTTTCTGTCCATTGGTTTGGTGGTGGTGTTCAGTTGCTCAGTCGTATCTGACTCTTTGTGACCCCATGAACTGCAGCACACCAGGCTTCCCTGTTCTTTACCATCTCCCAGAGCTTGTTCAAACTCACGTCCATTGCGTCAGTGATGCCATCCAACCATCTCATCCTCTGTCGTCCCCTTCTCCTGCTTTCAGTCTTTCCCAGCATCAGGGTCTTCTCTACTGAGTCTGCTCTTCGCATCAGGTGGTCAAAGCTTTGGAGCTTCAGTATCAGTCTTTCCAATGAATATTCAGGATTGATTTCCATAAAGGCCTATTTAAATTAGGGAACATTGTGAAGTGAATTCAAACCACATCTAAGCCCACTTACTTTGTGTACATTGAGATAACTTTCTTCCTCAAAGTTTAATTTCCTCACATTTAAAAAATGTTGGGGCAAAACCTACCCATTTTTTCAGCTTTGTGTGGGGGACTTTGTGATAATTTATTAGAAAATATATTAAATACATAGCAAATTTCTTTTACAATTCAAATTAGCCACTAGCTTTTATTTACTGAAAGAGGATTTTGTGTTTCTTTTTTCAAGAAAAAAGTTATTGAGCAGTAATTTACATAAAGTGAACTGTATTTATTTAAAGTGTACAATGTGATGAGTTTTGGCATATTTATATACCTATGAAATAAGGGCACTGAATGTTTCTATTACCTCAAAGAGTTCCTTTGTATGTCTTTACAATTCATCTTTCTCTTTACCCTTGCCCTCAGTATTGATCTCCTTTTTATCATTATAGATTAGTTTGCCTTTTTGAAGTTCTAAATTAATCTTATGATCTGTTCTTTTTTGGTCAGGCTCATTTTACTCAGTGTAATTAATGATCTTGAGGTTTATCACTGTTGGTATCGGTACTCATTCTGGTGTATTGCTGAGTAGTATTGCATTTTATTTATCCATTCACCCATTCATATACCTCTGGGATATTTCTAGTTTTTATGAATAATGAATAAAGCTACCATGATCATTTATGCACAAGTTTTGGACATAAGGTTTTTTGAGGGAGGGAGTATTTGGTGTTATCATGGTTTTAGTTTATATTTCCATAATGATTAATGAGGTTGAACATTCATTTGTGTTTATTGGGCATTTATATATCTTCTTATGAAGTATCTTTTCATATATACTGTTCATTTTTCTGTTGTTTGTCATTCTACTTATAAGAGTTCTTTATATATTCCAGATAAAAGTCATTTGGCTGATACATGAATTGCAAATATTTTCTATCAGTCTGTAGTTTGCTTTTTAAAATACTTTATTCATGAATTTTGATAATACGTATACTCAGTACAAGAAAACCCAAAGGACATGGTGTACATATAATACAAAATAAATTCTCCTCCTTCACCTGTCTCCTGGCTCCCAGATTGGTCTATATTTCCAGTGATGGTCAGAGCAAGCATTGCATGAGTGTTTCTGCAGATGGATGTGGGCCATTATGAGGGAGACTTGGGTCTTGTACAATGGAGCTGTGTAGAAAGATGGGGAAATCTAAGCAGAAATAAGCAGGAGACCTAGTGCCAGACGCCCAAAGGTTGAGGAAACGGTCTCAATTAGCAGTCTAAACTCCTGGTCCTAGACAGACCAGAGCTGCACCTGCTGGGTCATAGGAACAGCAGAAGAGATGGTGTGTTGAAGCAACCAGGAGATAGGGTCCACTTTAATTATCTGCCAGGTTCTAGGTCCAGACTCAGAAGAGTACTGTGTTAAGTCAAGGAAGAGCTATCCCTATCTGTTTGTTAACTGTCCCCACCTCTTTGACCTGGATGGAGCGTCTACAGTAAGGATGTAGGATAGAGCATGATTCAGGAGAAAACAGGCTAGCAGAAGGAGCTTCTACATTGCAACCTCACATCTTGAGGTTGGAAGATTTCATTTAGGTAAAGTTAGGATTTTTCTACTATTATTGAGCTGAAAAGTCTTAGGCCTATTGGAGATTTTCTCCATGAACAAGGAATGGTACTCTCATTCAATTAAATTTTATTGGGAAAACAGAACTGCCATATAATCCAGAAACTCACTTTTGGTGAAATACAAAACCTGAAGGAAAAGAAATCATTATCCTAAAGAGATATCTGCATAACTGTGTTCATTGAAGCATTATTTACAATAGCCAAGACACAAAAACAGTGTCCATCAATGGATAAAGACAATATGAGTAACACACTCCAACACACACAACTGTTATTCAGCCATAAGAAGGAAGGAAATACTGCCATTGGTGACAACCTGGATGGACCTTGAGGACATTGTGTATGTGTGCTAAGTCGCTTCAGTTGTGTGCGACTCTTTGCAACCCTATGGACTGTAGCCCACCAGGCTCCTCTGTCCGTGGGCTTCTCTAGGCACGAATACTGGAGTGGGTTGCCATGCCCTCCTCCAGGACATCTTCCTGACACAGGGATTGAACCCACGTCTCTTATGTCTCCTGCATTGGCAGGCAGGTTCTTTACCACTAGCTCCAGCTGGGAAGCCCTGAGGGCATTATGCTAAGTGAAATAAGTCTGACAAAGGCAATTACTCTATGATATCACTTAAAAAAATGTGGAATTAAAACCAAACTCATAGAAACAGAACATATTGGTAGTTGCCAATGTTGTAGTGGGTAGGAGAATTTGAGTGAAGATGGTAAAAAGTTATAAACTTCCAGCTGTAAGATTAATAAATTGTTATGATGTAGTGTGGAACATGATGATTATAGGTAACAATGCTATATTGTATATTTGAAAGCTGCTAAGGCAGTAAATCTTGAAAGTTCTCATCATAAGAAAGCAAATTTATAATGGTGTGAAGTTGTGAAGTGATAGGTGTTAACTTATTGTGGTAATCATTTTGTAATACACACATAAATCAGATTGTACATCTAAAACGTATGCAGTATTATATGTTATATCTCAATAAAACTGGAAAAAATAGAACTCATCTTTTTTTTTTTTTTAGTTATTTGTAAACTAGTTAACCATAATAGGATTGCAGAAGAGCCTCAGTGGTTAAGTGTACTTCTTTCAAGAGGAGGAAGAAGCAGTATAGCTAGATGTGATACTAGTGATGCTAATAGGAAAAATTGTAAGAGTTAACAGCTTGGGGTCTAGTTCTATTCTGGTTGTAACCAAAAACTGGTGAAAATTTGTCCTTTCTTTTAGAGATACAATTGACACGTGGCTAGCTGTAGTGTGGACCCTAAACCAGGTACACATTTTCTTCACACTTACTTTAAATATGCTGGAAGCCTGGTTCATCTTGACCCACTTGGGATTGTAGAATAACATGATAATATGTAACTGTGAACACTCCTATAGTTTAGTTCTCAGAGTTTGAGTCAGGGTCATCGTCATGGCTACAGACAACCTCTCAATCCTTTATTTTTTAAAACTAGTGTCTGTTGACTCTGCATGAGCAAAGAAGAAAATGAATCTACTTCATTTTACTCCTTTGTCCTTTTTCTCCCATTCTATTCTTCCTTCTCCCAATTATAGGTATATTGTTTTCTTGCTTGTTTAGCTTTATACTTTTAAATATGCCTATACATCTGAGTTATCAGCCTTATGATATCCTTTGGTTACCACTTTAGTCAAAGCTATGGTTTTTTCCAGTAGTCATGTATGGATGTGAGAGTTGGACTATAAAGAAAGCTGAGCTGATGCTTTTGAACTGTAGTGTAGTGTTGGAGAAGACTCTTAAGAATCCCTTGGACTGCAAGGAGATCCAACCAGTCCATCCTAAAGGAGATCAGTCCTGGGTGTTCACTGGAAGGACTGATGCTGAAGCTGAACCTCCAATACTTTGGCCACCTGATGCAAAGAACTGACTCATTTGAAAAGACCCTGATGCTGGGAAAGATTGAAGGTGAGAGGAGAAGAGGATGACAGAGGATGAGATAGTTGGATGGCATCACCGACTCAATGGACATGAGTTTGAGTAAACTCCGGGAGTTGGTGATGGACAGTGGGGCCTGGTGTGCTGCAGTCCATGGGGTCACAGAGTCAGACACAACTGAGTGACTGAACTGACTGACCCACTTTAAAATACGAAGACATTGATACACCTATATTAAGTCCTACCTTCTCTCTCCTATTTTTTAGTTGTGTAGTCTTTGTATTTTTATTTATAAGATTTCTGTTTTACTCTTCAACTGTAATTTCCAGGGTTATTTGAATCTTCGTCCTGTAGTTAAGTGGTTTCTGTCTTCAACGTTAATCCTCGTGCTAGAGTTTCCATCTATCTTTTGAGTAGGCTGACGTTTGTCCTCCAGCAGTTTTTTTTTTCAACGTGTGCCTACTGGAATATATTCTTTCTGTAAATTCTTGTATAATCCAAAACATTTGTTACTTTTGTTCATGAAAGACTATGTAGCAGGATATGGAGAAGGCAATGGCACCCCACTCCAGTACTCTTGCCTGGAAAATCCCATGGACAGAGGAGCCTGGTAGCCCGCAGTCCGTGGGGTCGCTCAGAGTCAGACTCAACTGAACGACTTCACTTTCACTTTTCACTTTCATGCATTGGAGAAGGAAATGGCAACCCACTCCTGTGTTCTTGCCTGGAGAATCTCAGGGATGGGGGAGCCTGGTGGGCTGCCGTCTATGGGATTGCACAGAGTCGAACACAACTGAAGCAACTTAGCAGCAGCAGCAGCAGCAGCACATAGCAACATATGGCTAACATTTATTTTTTCTGAAGATTTTGTGGACAGACATTGCTTCACTTTCTTTCTTCTGGTGCTGAATGTTTCCCTGGACACATCTGAGGCCAGCCTGATAAAATTCCTTATCAGTGTCCTCATTTTTTGTCTAGATATGCAAAGGATTCTTTGTTCTTGAAATCTCATTATTTTACTAAGATATATTTTAGCGCTGATTGTTCTGTATCAATTTTTTCTAGGATTGTGGTATGTTTTGTAAACCTATATATTTGAGTTTCTTGTTTCTGGGGAGATTTAAATATTTTCTAGTCCATTTTCTTAATGTTCCTCAGTTATTTTGTTTTAAATCTCCTTTGTCTTTCATTTTGAATCCTGTTAAACTCTGTTCATTTCCATTTTTAACCCTTTTTAATCCTGTATACCATAATTTCTTACCAGCTGTTCATCAGTATTTATTCCCTTTTGTGTTATTTACAGTGTGGTTTTATTTTATTCTTCATTGTATTTTCCTAGTTTATGAGTAGAAAGTTTTGTTTTTATACATGAATGATTATAAAATAATTTCTAGTTTATCAATTTTTATTGAATAACTATTTCTTTGTCACTTCTACTCATTTTTAAAGTTATAATTAGATATCATTTCTTCTGGGAAACTTTCTCTGACCCCCTCAATTTCAGCCCTCAGTGCTTTCCTGATTATAGCACATCACGCATTTTTGAAAATTTGTTATTTGGAAACTAGAGTCTAAGCTTTGGGAAGTCAGGGACCGTGTTTATTGTTCTTGTTCAGTGATGCATCCCCAGCATCTGGCCTGTAATAACCCTGCCATTTCTGCCCTGAATTGTCTGGAAAGGCTTCAAGATGAGGCTCATCACCAGAAAGCATGCAATCTTGTGAGTTGCTAATTATGAACATGCGTGGAATTTTTAGTGCGATGCGAAAAAGAATTCTGTGCTTCTTCCCATTGTTCAGTGTACAGTTCTGAGTTATATGAGCATTCTAGGTGTCCATTGTTTTCCTAACGACCTTCCAGCTTCTCTTTGCTATCTTTTGCCTTTCCCTAGCATTCTAGCTCTTTCTCTAGTAATCATAGCTATGGAGTTTCATTTGAAAATTTTTTCAGAGAATTAAAAAAAATTTTTAATTTATTTTAATTAGAGGCTAATTACTTTACAATATTGTAGTGGTTTTTGCCAAATATCAACATGAATCAGCCACAGACACACATGTGTTCCCTCTCCAGAACCCCCCTCCCCATCCCATCCCCCAGGGTCATCCCAGTGCACCAGCCCTGAACACCCTGTCTCATGCATGGAACGTGGACCAGCGATCTGCTTCACATATGATAATATACACATTTCAACACCACCCTCTCAAATCATCCCACCCTTGCCTTCTGCCACAGAGTCCAAAAGACTGTTCTTTATATCTGTGTCTCTTTTGCTGTCTCGCATATAGGATCATCATTAACTTCTTTCTAAATTCCATATATATGCGTTAGTATACTGTATTGGTGTTTTTCTTTCTGACTTATTTTAGCCATTAAAAAGAATGTATTTAAATCAGTTCTAATGATGTGGATGAAAGTGGAGCCTATTACACAGAGTGAAGCAAGTCAGAAAGAAAAACACCAATACAGTATACTAACGCATATATATGGAATTTTCAGAGAATATTGAGGGTGATTTTTGTAGAAGAGTTGACTAAAGTTTTAATCTTTTAGTTTCTTCTGAGCGGTACAACTATGTGACAAATATTTGTCTTACTAATACTGGTTTCAGTTTATTGGTTTATTACTAATATTTGGTTGCAATATGCTGCAGTCCATGGCAAAGAGACATGACTGAGCTACTGAATTGAACTGAATATTGGTTGCTTATTAAGTGAAGTCGCTCAGTTGGGTCCGACTCTTTGCGACCCTGTGGACTGTAGCCCACCAGGCTCCTCTGTCCATGAGATTTTCCAGGCAAGAATACTGGAGTGGGTTGCCATTATTTTGCTAAAATTGTCACTCGGGACTAAAGATGCTAATAAGAAAGAAGGTAGATAGGGTTGAGGGATGAGAAATCCTGCTCTGCTAATCTAGGAGGTGCTCAGTAAGCACTTCTTGAGTGAAAGAATGAGTAGTGTAACTAGACATGATGCCTGCAAGTTATACCTTGGCTTCACGTAGCAGCCCTTGCACATTTAAGTAAATAGTTTTAACATGTTAGGCTTCTTTTTCCTTTTTCATACCCTTCTTGTATCATCACCATTGGCCTCTTCCAGTTACACTGTTGCTTCCTTAGTCACTGCATTTTCAAGCTGTCCAGCAGGAAGCAGGGAAACAAACAACAGCAAAATGAAATGGACTGGGATGGAAAGACCTAACCTTTGGAGTGTCAGGCTGTGCTTACTAGCCCCAGATACACGTGAGGTGAAGCCAAACAAATAACAGTTCTTAGATTGACATTCAAATCCTATAAACCTAATCTGCAGCTCCCTAAATATTACCTTCGGTCTCTCCTATGTTTGTGCTTCTGTGAAATTTGGGCAGCTTGTTGAGAGCGGCTTTGTTGGGGGGACAGTGATGGAGAAGCATTCAGACTTCTTGATCCTCTCTAGGTGTCCTCTGCAGAGTCTGGTAGCTGCTGCTGCTGCTCGAGCATGCTGTTTCAGTGGAATGCCTTCCTCCTAGCTTCTCTAAATCCTACTATCATCTCCATGATGTCTTCTGTGATTTCCTCAGTGTTCTTTTGGTTTCTGAACCTGACTGTCTGGATTCACATCCAAGCTTTGTCATTATGAGAAGTGCGATCTTGGACAAGTTACTGAAGCTCTCTGTGCCTTGGTTTTCTCACCTATAAAGTGAGAATGATAATAATACTTACTTGAGCAAGTTGGCTGTTGTGAGGATTAAATGAGTTAATACAGGTAAAGCATTGTGAATACTACTGGGCAAAGAGAATAGCATCTGCTCAGCAATCAGTAGATATTATTGGTATTATTGTAATGTGGCTTATAACATACACTTAATTTTTTTGGTTATAATTTTATGGCTCCACTTGATCTACCTAAGTGATGTTGTTTAGTCACTTAGTCGTGTCTGACTCTTTGCGACCCCATGGACTGTGGCCCACCAGACTTCTCTGTCCATGGAAGTTTTTAGGCAAGATTACTGGAGTCGGTTGCCATTTCCTTCTCTGGTAAGTGATCTTGGGATAATGTAAGAGTGGGGAAAGGATGGAGTCTGCATCCAGACTGCCTGAGTTGGAGTCCTAGCCCTGCTGCTTACTCACTCTGTCTCTGATCTTGAACAAGTTGCTTAACCTTTGTGAATCTTGGTTTCCTCAGTGTATAATGAGGATAATTATACCAACCTACTGCAGATAATCTTTGTGGAGATTAAATGAGGTAATGCTTATAGTGTGCCAGATATAGTAGATGCCTCCTAAATGGAAATGCTATTTATAAATTTTAGTATCCATAGTGCCTAGGCCCAGATTAGGTACTCATTATATGTTTTCTAAATGGTCTAAGAGTGAAATATTCTGATTTTTCAGACATCTATCTTTTGTGTTATTTTGGGACAGAGTGAACAGAAAGAGATAACAGAGTATTTGAGCTCTTAAACTTAACTCCAAGTTCAGTATGTTTCCTGCCTATTAAGTGCTATCATTTTTTCTTGTGTTAGGTCTAATCATGATGACGATGAGGAGTAATAATAAGAGCAGCTACTGATCATTGATTTCTTACTATGTGCAGCATGTTTGCTAAGTGCTTTACATGAATTGTCTGTAGTCTCATTTCCCCCACATGCTGCATTTTCTTCCTAAGTATCTCATCCATTATCTTGTCTTCAAATACCATCTATACCACCTATGTGCTAACGACTCCCAAATTCCTCTTTCCTCCAGACCTCTTCTGAGTGCTAGACCTGTATATCTAACATGAAAGTTTGAAATGGGCATTTGGATATTCCAGAGGCAACTGAAACCAAAAGGATTCAAAACTGGATTGTGCCTCCTACAGATTCTGTCACCTCAGTCCCATTCTGCTTTTCCCTCAGTTTATCTTGTTACTACATGGCACCACCAACTATTCAAGTGCATCCTGCATTCAGAACCTCAGCAAATTCTGATACTTTTCTCCAAAATATATAATACATCTGTCTATTTCCTTTTTCAATATCACCATCATAGTAGAAGCTATTGTCATTTTCTCTGGAGATTATAATAGCTTTCTAACTGGTCTCATCTGTCACATACTTGTTCCCTTTTAATCTGTATCTATACCTTGGACAGATCTTTTTACTTTTACTTTTTTAAATGAGACATGACATACAACTAGTAATATGTACAAAGTGCATTAGTCTCAAGTGTATAACTCAATGAATTTTAAATATGTATATACTCTTGTAACTATTCCCTAGATCAAAATGTACACTGTTTCGCACCTCAGAAAGCTTCTTTGAGCTTCCTTTTGAGGTAACTGCTATTCTGCAGTCAGATTTCTAAAAGCAATCATTTGGGGCAAAGAAATAAATATTGAACTCCAATTAGTGATATGCATGGTGAAGTATTTAGGATGAAGTTTTCAAAGTATTGATGATTATAACTTTGTAATGCATGTGAAAATAAGGTATGCTGGATTCATTGAAGGACGACTAGGTGGATACACAGGTGATAAAGCAAGTCTAATAAATGTATTATAAACTCCTAGTGGGTAGTATGGGGGTGCTTACTGTAAAAGTTTTTGGATTTCTGGGGTCATTTTGAAATTTTTTATTATAAAATGCTGAAAAAGGAGGATCTTTTGCAAACATAAGAGTGTCTTGTTGTAGTACCTAAAACTCTTCAATGGTTTTCAGTTGTACTTGATACAAAATATATAATCCTTCATGTCTCCTAAAGGGTCCAACATTGCTCTTAACAGAGCTGTCCACTTTGTTCTCCCTCCACTCTAGCATCTCCCTCACTGTTCAAGACACAATTACCTCTTTCTGTTTCCACCAATGTATAGTGTTCAGTTCAGTTCAGTCACTCAGTCGTGTCCAACTCTTTGTGACCCCATGAACCGCAGCACGCCAGGTCTCCCTGTCCATCACCAACTCCCAAAGTCCACCAAAACCCATGTCCATTGAGTTGGTGATGCCATCCAATCATCTCATCCTCTGTCATTCCCTTCTCCTCCTGCCCTCAATCTTTCCCAGCATCAGGGTCTTTTCAAATGAGTCAACTCTTCACATCAGGTGGCCAAAGTTTCAGCTTCATCATCAGTCCTTCCAATGAATATTCAGGACTGATCTCCTTTAGGATGGACTGGTTGGATCTCCTTGCAGTCCAAGGGACCCTCAAGAGTCTTCTCAAACACCACAGTTCAAACTCATCAATTCTTCAGTGCTCAGCCTTCTTCACAGTCCAAATCTCATATCCATACATGACTACTGGAAAAACCATAGCCTTGACTAGATGGACCTTTGTTGCCAAAGTAATGTCTCTGCTTTTTAATATGATGTCTAGGTTGGTCATAACTTTCCTTCCAAGGAGTAAGCATCTTTTAATTTCATGGCTGCAATCACCATCTGCAGTGATTTTGGAGTCCAAAAAAATAAAGTCAGCCACTGTTTCCCCATCCATTTGCCATGAAGCGATGGGACTGGATGCCATGATCTTAGTTTTCTGAATGTTGAGCTTTAAGCCCGCTTTTTCCACTCTCCTCTTTCACTTTTGTCAAGAGGCTCTTTAGTTCTTCTTCACTTTCTGCCATAAGGGTGGTGTCATCTGCATACCTGAGTTTATTGATATTTCTCCTGGCAATCTTGATTCCAGCTTATGCTTCATCCAGCCCAGCATTTCTCATGATGTACTCTGCATATAAGTTAAATAAGAGGGTGACAGTATACAGCCTTGACGTACTCCTTTTCCTATTTGGAACCAGTCTGTTGTTCCATGTCCAGTTCTAAGTGTTGCTTCCTGGCTTGCATACAGGTTTCTCAAGAGGCAGGTCAGGTGGTCTGGTATTCCCATCTCTTTCAGTGAGTGAATAAAACCAGCAAATGTGTCCTAGTAGGCAGCACACAACAATGAAGCAGCCTGGAAAGAGGGCACATTTTCAGAAATACAGTCTCAGGCAGATAGTATTGTTTGGGTTAAAGGTGGGCGAAGAGGCCTAGTTTCTAGTTGTAAAACATATCCAACCATCAGCTTCTACTGCCTTGCGGTAAACAGGAAGTCCGGTGATAGCATAGAAGGGGCACTGTGGTCTCCCCTTTGTGATTGGAAGTTCCATGAGGCAGAAACCATGTCTAGTTTTTCCTCTGTGTGTCTGTAGCACCTAGCACAGTCTCAGCCAGGTGTAAAGTAGACATGCCCTAAACATTGGTTGAATGAAATAATCTCATCAAATCCTTATAGTCGACCTATGGGATAGTTACCAAGTTGACCCCTAGTTTAGGTGAGGACTCTGAAGCCCATCAATGTTGTGTACCCTGCTCAATCCTGCACAGCTAGTCAAAGAAGAGCTAGGATTCATGCCCAGTTTAGGGGACTCCAGAGTGCAGGCTCTTAGGTGCTCTCTTGCCTTCCCTAATGTAAATATTCTACTCTTTGTAGAAGTCACCCTGAGAGTGAAAAGGGCAGGGCTTGAGAGGGCATAGGAGAGCAAAGAGTGGCTACTTAGGCACCACTGGGGTGATTTCCCCTCCCCCATAAACTCTATTGGTGCTGGAAGGTGCAGTTTGGGGCCCATGCCTGAAGGTGAGCAGTGCCCTTGCTGAGCTGGCATTCCTTCCTAAACTGGTGATTCATTCTGGCTGATCACCTCAGTTATATTCGTTAGTTTCCTATTCATTAAGCCCAATGTAATAACTGCCATTTTAGCTGGTTTTGGGGTAAGGGTTGAATAAAGCACTGCAATGAAAAAATTGCTAGCATAAATGAAAAAGATCTTCCCTACCCAAACCAGCTTGAAACACTCTTACAGTGTGAGGAGATCCATAAGCAGTCTCTCTGGTCTGACTTTCCACTGGCCTCATGCCTATGTGGGGCAAGTAGCTGCCTTCCTGCTGTGAAGTGAGGGGAGCTAGAAGTCGTGGATTACCATCAAGTCTCCCCACCCCTTATATGTGCCCTGGTATTTCAAACCTTCATTGCTTCAGGTTAAGGGACCTTAAGCCTTATTAAACTTTAAATGTATCCTCTTGGGGCACTCAAGTCACTATTGGCTGTTAGCATCTCACTAGCAACTCTTGCTCTGTTTTCTTCATTGTCCCTCTTCCTCAGTTTTTCCCAGGTAAGCCCACATGTATCCAAAAGTACAGATTTGGTCATGCCTCCTGAGCCAGTTCTGAATGAAAAAAGAAGCAACAATCACAAATCACAGTTGCTAACAGTTACTGAGTACTTACTGTGTGCTGGGTACCATGTTAAGCACTTAACATGTATTATGTCAGTTTAATTTTTAGAATAACTCAATGAGATTTTTGTCATGCTTATTTTATGGAGAGCC
This sequence comes from Capricornis sumatraensis, assembly GCF_032405125.1. NCBI lineage: Eukaryota > Metazoa > Chordata > Mammalia > Artiodactyla > Bovidae > Capricornis > Capricornis sumatraensis. The sequence continues at coordinate 37,013,961 of NC_091092.1, read as the reverse complement.
AACTAGAGGCACAGTAAAGTAAGCAAATTGCCTGAGGCTACATAGTTTGGACAAGTTAGAATTTAAATCCAGATGGCTTGATCTCAGAGCTCATTATCTTAACTGTCATGCAATATGGCATTTGTCAGCCTCAGTCTGACCATTTGAAACTGTGTAATTCTTTATCTCCAGACATGGTAGACTTGTGAACTCTGAACTACATGATCTTTAAGTCACAGCAAGAAAGGGCTGAGGAAAATAAATGGCTTTCAGAATTGGCCTAGTGGAAGGCAAGGGTAACCCAGCAGTTCTGTCACAGTTTTTAAAGTAATTATTATAACTAGCACTTATTGTAGACTTACTCTGTGCCAAGCATTGTGCAATGTTCATTACTTGTATTAACTTCTCTGGAGGCAGTAATTTCAGAGGTCTAGCCTAGGTCTCCATCTTGTCATTATCATCCCCCAGGAGTATCTAGAATAGGATCCTATCAGTAACCCTGACTCAGTTAACTCAGTAACACTGTTACTCTAAAGCATCCTGTTGGTACCTTCTTGTGTGGTTAGAAACTGTGCTCTTTTGGTTAGCTGCTGGTTTGGGCACTTGTTCTATATGAATCAGTTAGAACCTGACTACTGACTAAGTGATTACTTCTTGGATTGTTTACTGACTCAGTCACGGACCTTATTGGTTAATAGACCAATACTGAATGTTTTCAGGTTTAAGACGGAAACCATCATACCTGTGGGAGACTGACTTGCTCTCTCCTAAACTGACCTTTGGGGCCAGTTTCCCAGTCGCTATACAGACTAGTCTTACCATCTTCCCAATTCACATAGATGCCTTCTTGGCAAGGCCCCAGCATGCCTTGGGCCTAAGCCTGCTTGAATTATGCCAGTGACCATTCAAACAGAAGACAGCTACTTAGACCTTTTTCTTGATGGGATTTATAATGTCTTGTATGCTCTTTGGTGGAAATCAGTGAAGAATTCAGAAGCCCAAAGGATCATGTGAAAAATATATTTCCCTTTAGACAATAAAACCAACTATTGCATTTTGTTTTTATTGAGGTATGATGGACAAATCAAACTGTTTATCCACTTCTTGCATTGTGAAGCTACCTTGATAGCATGCTCTCCTCCATTTTACATCCATCTACAAAGCACCACTAACTACATTTTTTTCTCCCTACTTGACTCTCAGTTAGAAGGATGCTTTAGCATACTTATCTAAATATATTACTACAAAAGGTGGCACGTAAAACCATGTTTGAATTCTCTAAGATAAAGGTCTGGTTCTACTTTATTTGAAAAAAAAGGAAGTAATCCTAACCCATTCTTTTTATTAAACATGTTCTCTGCATCTTTGTTATTTTCACATAGGTGGAATATCTTACACAGAGCTAGCCGTGGACTTATGCCTAGCCCAGTTATATTTGTTCATTGGTGACTTGGGGGAAAGGGTAGGGTCTGTTAAGTGATGGAGAACAGTTATCTGATTCATATGTAGATTAAACTTATAACCTTGGCCTCATGAACTTCATACCTTAACATAAAAAGTTAACCATCAGGCTTACACATTTGCTCATATATGCAAATTTCATTACCCTCACCTCATTACTCCATCTCTCGTGTACATGTGCATTTTGAGTATGTGCAGAAACTGCTTTTATGCAGGTGCCAAGAGCTCTGAGACCAAAAGCCATGAAGTGTCATCTTAAAATATGAGGTGTCATGAAATTTTGATACAACGGTGGTTAGGTATACAGAAGAAGCATCTTCTGTCTTGTGATTTGCAGGGCAAAAGTCAACAATGCTTATTTATACTTGAAAATTTTGGCTTTAATGAAGTTAGAAAGATATGTAAAGGAAGAACTAGCTCCCTCTTTGGCAAGATTTGTTCAGCGTGCCATTAGTCAGCAATACCAAGGGATCAGGGATGTATTAATATCTCAATGTGTACATGAGGCACTTTCTTCAGATGAGCCACAGCTATTACCCTTGACCCTCAGCAGAATTTCCCTGCACCGTTCTACAGATGAACAAATTATATTTGACTTACTAAGCCTGTTTCTAGGTCATTGTTTCTTAGAGTACAATGTGTAAACCACCACTATCAGAACTATATGGGGCATATGTTGAACATGTACCCTAGACTACCCACCCTAGACTTATGAGTCAGAATCTCTGGAGGCGGGGTCCAGAAATCTGCGTGTTTAACACATGCTTCATTTCGAACTACTGTTCAACACTGTCTATAGTTTTGCCTCATTTGAAATGCCTTTTCCCTTAACCTTGCCAGTGAAACTCCTGCTCATTTCTCAAGATGCAGTTCAAAGGGAGTCTCCTCAGTGAGGCCATATTGATACCCTTCCCTCATTTCCATCATATAGGTTAGCCATGGAGTAGGGGACATGGGACATCAGAACTGGGGTTCAAGGAAGAGTTGAGAGAACTGAAATGGGATAACTGAAGCAGAGCTGGAGGACGGACTCGGAATTTTACAGGGAGATTTTGCCCTAGGTTTCACATGTGAGAATAGTGTAAGGGAGAGAAACTGGATAAACCAACAGCCAAGTAACAACAGATCTGATTAGTCAGAGCATTGAATTCTGGTCACATAGCAACCATGTTTGAGGAGGAGGCTTGGTGGCCATATCAGGACAAGGAAGTAGGAGGAAAAAAGAGACAAAATGCCCACTTGACAACGGCTTCAAGAGTGGGGAGGGATAAATTTATTTTAACAACTTCAGAAAAATCTTGTGAAAAACTAGATAAATATATTACTTGCACATGTATGTAACATTTTGAATGTATGTATCCTGGGATTCAGTTACTATTGCCACTATGTTTTCTTGACCAGCAGTAGTGAAGTATAGCTGTTGTCATGTGGAGGTCTGAGAAAATGTCTGATGGTAAAGGGGGGTTCTCATATTTTCTGAAAACAACTGTAAACTATTAACCTAATGTCTGAGTCAGTTTGGGCTGCTATAAAATAATACCATGATATGGATGCTTAAAACAACAGAAATGTATTTCTCGTGGTTCTGGAAGCTGGAAGGCTGATATCAAGGGGTCAGCATAGTTGGGGGTCTTGGTGAGGGCCTGCTCCCTGGTTCTTCTTGCTGTGCCTTCACAGTGGTAGAGGGATGCTGAGAGCTCTGTGGGCCTTTTATAAGGGTACTAATCTTATTCATGAGAGCTCCATCCTCATGAACTAATCACTTCCCTAGAGCCCCATTTCCTAATACTATCACGGTGGGCGTTAGGATTTCAACCTAAAATTCTGACGGAACACAGATATTTAGTCCATAACAGCTAGTTATAAGATACCTCAGTGTACAAACAATTTGATAAAATCTGTTCAAAGGTAGAAGCCAGTCATTGCTGGTCGATTAGCTAAGGATATTTGTGACGGCATTTAGGGCCCTTTCATTGGAAAAGACTCTGATGCTGGGAGGGATTAGGGGCAGGAGGAGAAGGGGACGACAGAGGATGAGATGGCTGGATGGCATCACTGACTCGATGGACGTGAGTCTGAGTGAACTGCGGGAGTTGGTGATGGACAGGGAGGCCTGGCGTGCTGCGATTCATGGGGTTACAAAGAGTCGGACACGACTGAGCGACTGAACTGAACTGAACTGAACTTAGGGCCCTTCTCAAGGCCAGTCAGTCAGTTCAGTGACTCTCATGTCTGACTCTTTGCGACCCCATAAACTGTAGCATGCCAGGCTTCCCTGTCCATTACCAACTGCTGGAGCTTGCTCAAACTCATGTCCATGAGTCAGTGATGCCATCGAATCATGTCATCCTCTCTCGTCCCCTTCTCCTCCTGCCTTCAATTTTTCCCAGCATCAGGATCTTTTCCAATGAGTCAGTTCTTCATATCAGGTGGTCAAAGTATTGGAGTTTCAGCATCAGTCCTTCCAATAAATATTCAGGATCGATTTTCTTGAGGATTGACTGGTTTGATCTCCTTGCAATTCAAGGGACTCTCAAGAGTCTCCTCCAACACTACAGTTCAAAAGTATCGATTCTTCAGCTCTCAGCTTTCTTTATGGTCCAACTCTCTCATCCATATATGACCACCTGAAAAACCATAGCTTTGACTATATGGATGTTTGTCAGCAAAGTAATGTTTCTGCTTCTTAATATGCTGTCAAGGTTTTTCATAGCTTTTCTTCCAAGGAGCAAGCGTCTTTTAATTTTATGGCTGCAGTCACCATCTGCAGTGATTTTGGAGCCCAAGAAGATAAAAGTCTCTCACTGTTTCCATTGTTTCCCTTCTATTGGCCATGAAGTGATGGGGTGGGATGCTATGATCTTCGTTTTTTGAATGTTGAGTTTTAAGCCAGCTCTTTCACTTTAAAGAGGCTCTTTAGCTCCTCTTTGCTTTCTGCCATAAGGGTGTTATCATCTGCATACCTGAGGTTATTGATATTTTTCCTGGCAATCTTGATTCCAGCTTGTATTTATCCAGCCCAGCTTTTCACATGATGTACTCGGCATATAAATTGAATAAGCTGGGTGACAATATACAGCCTTGACATACTCCTTTCCCAATTTGGAACCAGTCTGTTCTTCCATGTCCAGTTCTAGCTGTTGCTTCTTGACCTGCATACAGGTTTCTCAGGAGGCAGGTAAGGTGATCTGGTATGCCCATCTGTTGAAGAATTTTTCACAGTTTGTTGTGATCCACACAGTCAAAGGCTCTAATGTATTCAAGGAAGCAAAAGTAGACATTTTTCTGGAATTCTTTTACTTTTTCTATGATCCAACGGGTGTCAGCAATTTGATCTCTAGTTCCTCTGCCTTTTCTAAATCCAGCTTGAACATCTGGAAGCTATCAGTTCAAGTACTGTTGAAGCCTGGCTTGGAGAATTTTGAGCGTTATTTTGCTAGCGTGGGAAGTGAGTGCATTTGCACATCTCACTTCATCTCAGGATAATCCAGAGTAACCTTATCACAAGACCCATAACTTAGTCATACCCACAAAGTCCCTTTTATCATATAAGGTAACATTAGCAGGTTCCGTGCGTGAGGACCTGGATATCTTTGGAAGACAATTATTCAGCCTACCAGATGCTTAGTGACCCTTACTATTAGCACTCAGGTCTTTTCAATACAGGGATGTTTCCTTTACATTCCGTTTTCTCAGATCAACTTCCCATTGGCACTGTCTGTAGAGGATTCAGAAACAATAATGAAACTAAAGCTGATCTGCATTTTATCACCATACAACAAAAATGCTAAACAACATCAGTGATAAGATATTCTTTCCAACTGGGCAGATCTCTCTTGCTGCATTCCCCACATTTGGTATACAGCTTGTTGGGACTAACTGTGAAGTCCTGGGATCCAGAGATACGGAGTGATTTGTGTACAGTACTGTCTCCTTTCCTCTGCACATATTCCACCATTTATTCTTGTCCCCAGTTCTCTTCTATATCTGAATAGTCGGTCATCTTCCACCTTATCCCAGGGTCCTGAGGGATCCTTTGAGGGTAACTGGCAGGTGATAACTGGATGGTGTCCTTCACAACACTGGCCAGCGATCACCACTCCCTGCCCATTCTCCTTAGAAAGAGCTTTACAAGAAAGGTGTGGGGATGGATTCAAAGCTTCCTGTAGCCCTTAGTGTAGAATAAAAGAGATTATTCTTTATTGCCAGGAAATGAGGCAGAGATTGCCTGGTGGGAGGGTACATACATTACTGTTATGACAAATGGAAAATGAAGATATAATTAGAAGATGAAGTAAAGATACAAGGAAAGCAAGACTTAGTCCCTCTGTGGTCTTTGCACCCATAGCTGAAATCTAGTGCTAGATTTTCAAAAGGAGTTAGAGAACCAAAGACTATGAGAGCTGCAAGAGACCTCACAGACCATTCACATTGAAGCCATCATTTTCCCTTTGAGTTAGATGAGGCCCCAAAGGAAGAAAAGACTTGTCCAAAGTTCCCCATCCTGGCAGGGCAGAAATATCTTTTCTTATGTTTCAAGAGGCAGATCACAATTTGCTCAACACCTCTGTCTTTCTCACATTCACTCACACTTGCACAGTCATACACGCTCATTTCCTTTCTCTTGTCTATTAACTGATTTTTAAAAAATCATTTCCCAAGGATGTAACAACCTACTTAACTTGTTTTCTTGGCTGTTTTTTTTTTTTTTTTGGCATTCTCTTTAGTGTGACTCAGGCTGCCATATGTAAGGAATTGCAGTCCTAGTCATAGAATAATCTGGAGCTAGTTACAGTTAATTGGAACGCACCTTTTTAAACTACATGTCGAAATCCTATGAGGGCCATAATTGCATTTTAACACTCGTCAGGGACCAGGTAGTTTGTCTGTTCCAGGATCTGACACCATATCCTGATCTTGGGCATCCTTTTGCAAAAAACTTTTTGTTGGACTCAATTAGAGTAAATACACAAACATACATACTGTCTGTCAGTTCAGTCGCTCTGTTGTGTCCAACTCTTTGTGACCCCATAGACCGTAGCATGCTAGGCTTCCCTGTCCATCATCAACTCCCAGAACTTGCTCAAACTCATGTCCATCAAGTCGGTGATGCCATCCAACCATCTCATCCTCTCTCGACCCCTTCTCCTCCTGATGTCAGTCTTTCCCAGCATCAGTCTCTTTTCCAGTGAGTCAGTCCTTTGCATCAGGTGGCCAAAGCCAAAGTATTGGAGCTTCAACTTCAACATCAGTCCTTTCAATGAATACTCAGGACTAATTTCCTTTAGGATGGACTGGTTGGATCTCCTTACCGTCCAAGGGACTCTCAAGAGTCTTCTCTAACACCACAATTCAAACGCATCAATTCTTCAGCACTCAGCTTTCATTATAGTCCAACTCTCACATTCATACATGACTACTGGAAAAACCATAACTTTGACTAGACAGACCTTTGTCAGCAAAGTAATGTCTTTGCTTTTTAATAAGCTGTCTAGGTTGGTCATAGCTTTTCTTCCAAGGAGCAAGCATCTTTTAATTTTATGGCTGCAGCCACCATGTGCAGTGATTTTGGAGCCCCCAAAATAAAGTCTGTCACTGTTCCCACTGTTTCCCCATCTATTTGCCATGAAGTGATGGAACTGGATGCCATGATCTTAGTTTTCTGAATGTTGAGTTTTAAGCCAGCTTTTTCAGTCTCCTCTTTCACTTTTATCTACAGGCTGTTCAGTTCCTCTTTGATTTCTGCCATAAGGGTGGTGTCATCTGCATATCTGAGGTTATTGATATTTCTCCTGGCAATCTTCATTCCAGCTTGTGCTTCATTCAGCCCAGCATTTCACATGATGTACCCTGGTGGCTCAGAGGTTAAAGCATCTGCCTGCAATGCGAGAGACCTGGGTTCGATCCCTGGGTCGGGAAGATCCCCTGGAGAAGGAAATGGCACCCCACTCCAGTATTCTTGCCTGGAGAATCCCATGGACAGAGGAGCTTGGTGGGCTACAGTCCATGGGGTCGCAAAGAGTTGGACACGACTGAGCGACTTCACTTTCACTTTCACTCTGCATATAAGTTAAATAAGCAGAGTGACAATATACAGCCTTGACGTACTCCTTTCCCAATTTGCAACTGTACCTCATTTTATTGTGCGTTGCAGATATTGCATTTTTTAACACATCGAAGATTTGCACCCACCCTGACTTAAGCAGGTCTATCGGCACCATTTTCCTGACAGCACTTGCTTCCTCTGTGTCTCTGTGTTACATGTTGGTAATTCTCAGAATATTTCAAACTTTTCTCTTATTATAATTGTTACAATGACCTTTCATCATCGATCTTTGATTTTGCTACCCCAAAATAATTATGACTCACTGAAGTCTCAGATGATGGTTGGAATTTTTTAGCAATAAAGTATTTTTTAATTCGGAGAAGGCAATGGCACCCCACTCCAGTACCCTTGCCTGGAAAATCCCATGGATGGGGGAGCCTGGTAGGCTGCAGTCCGTGGGGTCGCTAAGAGTTGGACACGAAGGCATGTACATTTTTTGTTTAGCCATAATGCTCTTGACCATTTAATAGGATAGCATAAACATAACTTTTGTATGCACTGGGAAGCCAAACAATTCATGGGACTCACTTTACTGATTGAGATAGTCCCTTCATTGCAGTGGGATAGAGCCCAGTCACAGTGTCCCCTCAGTCTGCCTGTATGGGAATCTATTCCTGCACCGGAAAGGACAGTGTGGTGCTCACACCAGCCTGCCTGTAGCCCTTTAGTGCCAGTTGTGGAGGTGAGGCTAGATTGCCCATCTCCTCGGGGAGCATGTTAACCTAAGCATCTGACACACTGCTGGGTATTTTTAACCCCACTCCTTATAGCTGATCCACATTCCTGAGTCGGTCACTACAGTTGGAGCAGAATAGTGAGCATTATGCTCAGCAAGCTCAGTCTGAACGTGCGGCCTTGGAGGTAGCAGTTATGGGAAGGCAGCCGGCAACTCGAGATTCACCATCTGGTTCTAGAGCTGTACCTTCTCTCTTGTTACTCATTCAACATCCCTCTGACTGGAACTAAGCCTTAGCCCTTATTTTACAACTAATTTAGGCCCTTTTAGCCGAAGTCTTAGCCCTTATTTCTCAGTCTCTTGCCTGATCTCTTGGCCTTTATTGCTTTGCTCTGCCTCTGGGCCAGGTTTCCTGCTGGTTGAGGCTTGACCTCACAGACTCTCAAGCTGGTGGTGTCCTGGTCTTCTGTGCTTGATTCAAGGAGAGCTGCTCGATATGTTTTCTGGACCAAATTGCCGTGTAAGATTTTTTTTTTTTTTTCCTGATTAGGGTGAGGGGAAAGTGTGTATTTCGCTGCTAATGAAAAAAGATGAGTTTGAATGTCACTGGCCTACTGGTTGTGTAAGGGAGCTTATGTGATTCTGTTTTGGGTGTGTAAACCACAACCACCACCATTGGCCCCTCAAACACTCTCAACATGTTTTATGTTTGATCTGCTCTTCTTGTCAAGACACTGAGGCAGAATGTGGATTTCCAGGCTCATTTGGGAATAATAAGGGTCTGGTTCTTTTGAGGGCTCACAGAGAAATGTTTTAAACATTTTCAGATTATTTTGTTGCAAGGCATGTGAAAAGTATTCTGATCTAGGGTGGGATGGAGGAGACAGATTAGGCAAAAACCAGTAGCAAGATCTGGTGCAACTGTGAAAGCCAAGCCATTCCACTTGCTGGCTGTTTATCTCTGCTTCTGCTGTATTACTTATAAGTCATAAAATGATATTAGTATAGACAAAGTTGGTAATAGTGGTGTCAGAAATGATCAAAGAATACAGTAAACAAATGCCAATAAGAACGCTGCAGTTTCTGAGCTGGTGGAGCTAGAACACATGCTTTCAACATTGAAGCCTCTTTCTGTTTGCAGACGAGATTAGGTATAATTGTTTTGTTCTTTAAAAACGATGCTCTTTAAGCACCAAGTTTCTTAGCCTGTTTGCTTGAGTGAAGTACATGGAAACTGAACACTAATTTTCAGAAATGCTTGGAGTAGGTTATAGGTGGTGTAGGAGGGAAGATGACAGAGGCGGGAAGAAGATGTTTAAGGCTGTATGACCAATTCAGTCTTAAAAAAAATTTGCACAAAATGTTTTCCTAATACATGGCATGCTGTGGTTTATCTACTTTATAGATCAGCTGTATATTATTTTGGTCAATGAGCTGATTGGAATAGCTGAAAACAGAGCAGTCAAACCAAGGAAATTAAATTCTTTATATGTCTCTGAATTTATATTGCAATTCTAAAAGTGATTCTACCCTTGAGGCTTTGTAGAAGACTGAAAATTTCTCTACTAATTTGTAGTGATGATTTCCAAAATGACAAAGCTTTGGAGTTAAAGTTAATAAGGGGCACTGATTGGAACACCAGGGGGACTCTTGCATTAGTTTACAATTTGAATTCAAATAGCAATATTTCAGTGTTTTAAAAATATTCTGTCACTTTCAAATACACTTAGTGATATCATCCATTCTTTTACTTATTTAGCAACTTGTTTATTAAACATCTCTGCATGCCAGGCACTGTTCTCAGTGCAGAGAACATAGCAGTGAACAAAATAGACAAAATCCTATTATCATCAAGCTTGATTTCTAGTAGCAGGAGAAAGACAAAAATAATGAAAACATAATAAGAATTAGAAATATTAAACAATTTAGCTTAATAGGATTCCTTACAGAAGCTTCCTTAGTGAGTAGTTAATTATCTATAATTTTCATATCTGTTATTTGCATATCTATTAATGGCAAACAATGCACTGCTTACAAAAATCCTTGAAATTGTTGCTTAAAAGTATAAATATGTTTCTTGAAATTTTGCTCATGTTATTATTTTGGATACCAAACTGTTTTTTCAAATGATAACAAATTTCACATTGTTGTGGTCTAAATTAATAAGGTTCTTTTACAAACCAACCTGTAAATTTATATTTGTCTTTTGTCTCATAGTATCTTGAGACATCTGAACTCTTGACCTTGGCATTAGATGAAATGTCAATAGCTTTAAAGCACATAAGGTAGTTTCTTCAATCTGCTAAACAAAAAAAAATAATAAAATAGAAGCAAATGTGGTTTAGACAATGCTTTGGAAGAGGCGTATTATGATTGTGATCTGGAGAGACAGAACTTGATTGCTTGTGGTGCCTTTTAATCATAGGCCAGAATAGAAAGACTTTCTCCATGTACAAATAAAGCTTTAAAATCTATCTTCTAACATTTATTATTCCAGGGAGTCCTGGCTTGCTGCGATTCATGGGGTCGCAAAGAGTCGGACACGACTGAGCGACTGAACTGACTGCACATACACTATTTGCAAATCACGGTGCAGTAGTAGTGAGAATGTGGTGTGTGTGTGTGTGCACATGCATGTGTGTGAAAAGTGGGAAAAGAAGAGAAGGAACAAGAGGGAATTGAGTCACTTTGCAGTATGGGAGATACATGTGCACAGGTAAATGGGATAAAAATATTAAAATGGTAAGGTCCCTATTAGAAAGTGTAAAAGAAAGTCCTATGTGAGTTCAAGGGAGAGAGTTGTCATTTCTACCTGATGACAACTGGAGAAAGTTCCATGCAGACGGATATGTGAATTTACTTATGTTTCCTTTGATGTTTTATTAAAATCAGACCAGAATCTTGTATATTATAATTTGATGGGCACCGAAATGTGCATCTTTACAAAAATGTATTCCTCCCTGCCCTTGCTGTAGGACCCCAAACTCCTATTGTTTGTTGATTCTTTGTAAGTTTATATTATAGCCCAATTGTGGTAAGATGGATGGAAGGACCCATTTGGCCTCCATTAATGCCTTAGAATTTGTTTCTGGAATAAACCAGAAAGAAAATTCCTGATGAAATAGGACACAGAATTGGAATGTTCTACTTCCCTTGTTGGCTCAGCAGTAAAGAATCTGCCTGCAATGCAGAAGACAGGGTTTGATCCCTGGGCTGGGCAGATTCCCTGGAAGAGGGCATGGCGACACACTCCAGTATTCTTGCCTGGAGAATCCCATGGACAGAGGAGCCTGGCAGACTATAGTCCATGGGGTCACAAAGGATCGAACATGACTGAGCAACTAAGCAACAACACTTGTCAGTGTGGTGAGAAGAAAAAAGGGGCCAGGAATAGTCTAGAATGGTAGTGTAGGAGAAGGGTCTTGGCCTGGGTAAGCAGATGGCTGCATGTATTTCCTGTGTACTTGGTTCTGAAACACAAAAGGCAAACTTACATGTTTGTGTGAATGCCTGATGGTCTCCCAGTGTTACCCATTTCAGTGGATGGCAACTTCACCCAGTCACTTGTACCCACAGGGAACCTAGTGGTAGTCATAACTGGAACCTGACATGCCCTTCTGTCTCTGTTGCTCTCCCCCGTTTGCCACAGAGAGGAAACACAGACTGGGAGCTTAGAGCATGGGTGAAAACAGCTGCGGTCTCTCTTTTACGATACTGTAATGGGCAGCTCAAAGTCAATCTTTCATGTGAGAAAATTCTAGAGTAAGGAAGTTTTTTTAATGAGGGTTGTCCTACCACTCCAAATTACTGCAGTAAACCTCACATACACTCAGGAGTTCCAGAAAACGTTTGATCCTGTGAAGGAGATTCAGGGTTTCTGAAGGATCATTTTCACTTCTCTCTCATAGGGAGTCAGAAATAACATAAAACAATTGAGAGTTCATAAACCTAATGCTTTTATTTCTTTATTTCTTACTCTAAGAGAGGAACTTTTTTTTGGCAAGTCTTGTTACTTGAGTGAAGTTATACTTTTGAAGGAAAAAAGAATGTTAGAGTATGTATGTACTAAATGATATCTGAATTAGTTTCTCACACCTAAGATAAGATTAGCTAATTTATCAAGTCAGTATAAAGCAGACAGCAATCTATTTAGCGTGATTGTAAGTATAGTGCTAAATAATAAGAGAATAGCTGATGAACCTTGCAATTCATACACATTGAATGTTAGAGAAAGTCATGATACCTATAGTGATATTTACTTGATTATAAAGGATAATAATTTTAAAGTGCAAGTGAGTTATCTGTTAGTGAAATTTTAAAAATATAAATGATTCATATTATATCTGGGATTTTTGAAGATTAGTTGGAGTTGCTCATTATACCCAAGTTCATAGAAATCTACATTGGGTAGTACTTAAGAGAACGACTTGTGGATGTTTTAAAATTAAAGTCCAGCCATTGGTTGAATGAATGAATGAATAAATAACCATAATATACTGCAGAATGAGTTTATAATAACAGTTATAACTTCAACATACTGCTTCTTGTGCCGGATACTATTCTAAATGCTTTTCATATTATTCCATTTAACTCTTAGAACATTCCTTAGACATAGGAATATGATTACCTTCATTTTGCAGGTAAGGAAACTGAGGAACATTAACAGTGCTAAATTTCACAGACTCTTTCTTCTTCCTACTTACACAAGACTACTAAGTCTTTGCCAAGGCTTTCTCCCCATCTTAGGGCTTTCCCAGTGGCTCAGCTGGTAAAGCGTCTGCCTGCCAATGCAGAAGATGCAGGTTTTATCCCTGGGTCAGAAAAGATCCCCTGGAGGAGGAAATGGCAACCCACTCCAATATTCTTGCCTGGGAAATCCCATGGACAGAGGAGCCTGGCGGGCTACAGAGCCCATGGGGTTGCAAAGGGTCAGACAGGACTGACCACACATACACACAAGCTCTTCCCATCTTGCTGTTCCTTGTCCTTTGCCTGTTATTTCTCAGCGTGTCCAGATAAACCCTGTGAACCCACACAGCTTGTGTGGTGTGCTTCTGCTGAGCACTTCTCCTTTGGGCTATGGTTTACCTGGCTAGTTTCCTACCGGCACCTGCTGTCGCTCTGTTAGCTGCTGTGGTGTCCTGTTTGTGTGGGGTGGTACTTGCCACTGTTCTTGTACTCTCCTAACCTATAGAGGCTGTGTCATTGCTCTATGACCCCCTCAGGGGGAGTTGCAGTCTCCTGCTGGGTGCTGCCATTCTTCCCTTGGGCGATATTGCTGCTCCTCTCAATGCACCCCCTCTGATAATCAGAAGCACTGATGGTGGAACAGATAAGCAGCTCTCTGTGACAGAGAGACTTCTCTCTCGTTTTATCCTGAGTGATTAGAGGAGTTCCAGAATAATCTGCTTCTTTCCCAAAGTATTAGAGCTTTTTGTTGAAACAGCATTTTGCAACATATACACACAGTATTTTCTCTTCTTAGAACTCAGATGTATCCATCTGGGTGGGCCAAGGACACAGTTGAGTGGTAAGTAATTTTCTAAATGTGGCATCACTTCTCCCTTCTGATCACTAAGACTTTGTTGCAAGGTCAAGTTTTCTGTCTTTTCCCATCTGTCTCTTTGTTCCTATAGGATGAATTTCCTTCCAGAAGCTTCTTTCTCTCCTAAGCCCAGCCTACTAGATTTGTTCAAGACTTCCTTAACCAGAGCAATGGCAGTAGTTTAAGCTCAAGTTTGGCTCACTTTGTCGGAGAAGAAGCCATTTGACTTGGTGGTACCCAGAGGACCCTCTTCAAGGTGTAGTCATCAACAGTGGTATGTTGTGGTGCTTGGGCTTAGTTGCTTCACGGCATGTAGGATTGTCCTGGACCAGGGATTGAAGCTGTGTCTCCTGCATTGGCTCTTTACCAATGAGCCACCAAGGAAGACCCGAACTGTATTTTTATTTTTTAATTGATTCTCTATTTATTTTTGGCCGTTCTGAGGCACGTGGGATCTTAGTTTCCCAATCAGGGATTGAACCTCTACCCCTAGCAATGGAAGCATGGAGTCTTAACTGCTGGACCACCAGAGAAGTCGAAACTGTTTACAAAAAGCATTTTTACATGTCAAGAATTTTTTTTAAAAAAGATTGTTTAATAAAAAGAATAGCCATCAGAACCCAAAGCCCCAACTACTACCCCCAACTACTACATGCCAGGGAGCAACTAAACCCATGCACCACAACTACTGAGCCTGTGCTCCAGAGGCTGCGAACTGCAATGAGAAAAGCCACCACAATGAGAAGCCTGCACACCGCAACTGGAGAGTAGACCCTGCTCACTGCAATAGAGAAAAGCCTGCACAGAAATGAAGAGCCAGCACAGCCAAAAATAAATTAAACTCTTTTTGGATTTATGCCATACATCATTATTATTTCCTTCATGAATTCTGTCAGCATCTTAGTACGAGAATGTGACCAAAAGAAATGGCTCTTTATCACAATTAAGCAGGTTTGCAAAGTCACACGTCCATCTGGATATATTTTCAAAATGCATGGCTACAAAGGAAATTCACTCTGTTGCTGAGATCAAAATCTTTTAGTTTCTAAGTGATTGAGTGTTAGTAATGATCAAATTTAAAGAGCATGAATTAGAGAATTTCTAGTGGTTTCACAGAGGTTCTTTCAGTAATGTTTCAAGCCTTAACATTTTTTCACGGGAAAGTTTGAGAGTTTAGGGTCAGATTTAGGTGATTTAGACTAATGCTCATGAATGGAGCCTCCAACAGTATTGCTAAACTGAAGATAATGTAATGAAATACAAGATTTTCCCATTGCAGCCCAGCCCATTTTCCAAAGTTTACACATGGGATAACTTTGGAAGAAGGAGAGTTTATCAGGTAATATGCAAATTACAAGTCAAATTCAAAGATTACTAATTTAAAGTATAGATATTTCCACAGTGAAAACATTGCAGCAGAAATGCTAAAATCATTTTTTTGTGTACAAGTGAAAATACATTTTGCTCTGATTTTATGAACAATTTTTCACTTTCTATGTGTTAGGCACTGTATTAGATGCTTATACTATCTTAATAAACTACTACTTTTAGATGTCTATGATCCTAAAAGCCACTTCCGTAAGTATTCCTTAGTTCAGTTCAGTCGCTCAGTTGTGTCTGACTCTTTTCGACCCCATGAACTGCAGCATGCCAGGCTTCCCTGTCGATCACCAACTCCTGGAGCTTGCTCAAACTCATGTCCATCCAGTTGGTGATGCCACAGTACTCATATACAGATTTTAATTATTTTTTATTGAAAGTAGCTCAATTACAAACTGTTTCTTAGAAAGATTAGAAAATATAATCGAGCAAAAACTTTCTAAAAATCACTAATAATTCTGTTATCCAGAAATAACCATCACATAGCTGGGTGAACGTCTTTTCAGGCCTGTTTCTATACATATACCTCATTTTACAGAGATGTTATTTCTAAAACAACCTACTCTCTTCCTAGCTTTCCTTTTTCTTAAGTGTAGCATGCTAATTATTATTTACTCTCATCACGATTATTCAAAGATAGGATTATAAGCAACAGTTGTTGTTCTCTTGTTTTCCTCTAAGATTGCTGTATGGAGTCTTCATTCTGGAGGTCTAGGAGAGACAACTGAGTGGTCGCTTTTAATCTAAAGAGAGCTTCAGGACTCAGTGAAATCAGTACCACAATAGAGCAAAGGTACACATGGTCAGGGATTGTTCTGAATCACCTATGGACTGTCACCTGCATAAATGGTCTTTACACTTCATGCTTGATAGGGTCTTTTGAGAGAAAGCTTCAGTTTCAAGGGTGAGTATAAGCATAGTTATTTGATGAGGTGATTTGAAAGAAATGTTGGCTAAAAGGGTACCTTTTGTTACTAGTATGGAATCTAGTTGATGGCTTATAGATTATGATTTGAAGAGTATTGGATAATACTGTGTAAATCATCATGTATAAATTCACCATTAGAGTTACTTCCTAGATATAGGGCATTCAAGGTCACTATGAAAGTGCAAATGTGTTTTCTTGGAAGGGGAAGTATCATAAACTACTATCATATAAAAACACCAGAGTTTGCAGGAGAAATGGAACTCAGCAAATTGCACAATGCCTGGCATATGGTAGTTGTCTGACTACTAAATGTGTTACTTGAATGGTGAATGAAAGGGTAGAAAGTTTTTGATAAAAGCTAGGTCAGAAACATCCCAGAAAGTAGGACAGAAGAACATTAAATACAAATAATGGTTCCTCTGCTGGTCTCAGTTTATGAAATATTCAGTGTTCACTACTTGTGGAATGGTCAACATCCTAAATAAAGTAGATGAGCAAAAATGTGTTTCGCTACTCTAAAAAGACATGCAGACAAGAGATTGAATTCCCTAATCCAATTTTAGGTGAATATTTTTCCTAGGACCAAACAAGACCTCAGTATCTTAAAGAGGAAGGATAGATACCCAGTTTTCTAGATTGAGCTGAAGTTGCCAGGTTTCAGCGAGGCAGTTCTCACCTAAAGGTATGAGACAATTGTTATTCAAATGGGCAAACAAACCTCTTTCATAGTTGACTTCATCGATGACTGGAGCTTCGGATCAACAGTTTGCTCATCTCCTTCCAGCAGGCTCTACTTATAGGAAAAGTGCTGTGCTGTCTGCTGTGCTTGGTCGCTCAGTCATGTCCAGCTCTTTGTGAACCCATGGGCTGTAGCCTGCCAGGCTCCTCTGTCCATGGGGATTCTCCAAGAATATGAGTGGGTTGCCATGCCCTCCTCCAGAGGATCTTCCCAACCCAGGGATCGAACCCAGGTCTCCCGCCTTGCAGGCAGATTCTTCACTGTCTGAACCACCAGGGAAGCCCAAGAGTACTGGACTGGGTAGCCTATCCCTTCTCTAGGGGATCTTTTTGACCCAGGCATTGAACTGGGGTCTTCTGCATTGCAGGTGGATTCTTTACCAGTTGAGCTAACAGGAGCAATAGAGTGTAAATGCTGAACTTGATAGTAAAATTATACTGCCTGGCTTAGGAGCCAGAATCTATGTATCCTATCTGATGAGCCTATTACCACCCAGAGACATATGGAAGACTACAGGATTATGAAAAGACAAGAAGTAAGTCGAGCAAAGTTTGGTAAGGAAGAAGGAAATTTAGGTGCCTATGATACCATCTTGGCTAGGCATCAGGAAAGCATTCTGTGTAGGACTCTGTCCGAATAGGAAAGATGTTAGGATAGCTTGAGGGGAAGGCAGTGGAAAGGCCTGAAAGGATAAGACTGCATCAGTGTCATTTTACGGTGGCTGGCAGAGTGTTCTCAGGCCCAAGGAGAGTTAGGAGTTTCCAGATATTACATGGTGTTTGCTCTTGCTTTCTCTTTTCACTCCTTGGATTTTATACTATCTTTTCTCTCTGTCTCTCCACGTTGGCTAGAACATTGTGTAATAGCTTTGGGCAATGAAAATAGGCTGTAAGTATTACAAAAAATGCCAGAAAGTCAAAATCAGTTCAGAATTTACCTCTCTGCTTTCAGATTTTCTTTGTACAAGTGGATATTTTAGTTATGAAAATTCAAATTATACTAAGGCTGTCAGGGAAAACCCAATAAAGGTAAACTAATATACTTTAATATATCCTCAAATTTCATGCTTGCATTTTTAATTTTAGAAACATACTTAAAATATGTGGCTCTTGTCTTTGGTGAGAGAGGAGTGGAAAAAAAAATCTTTGCATTCCAGGGAGCAGCCCAATTTTAATTAAAAATGCCAGGCTAATTTGTCTCCCTCCCAGAGGCACCGATATTTTGCCTTTGGGCTGTTGTGTAGACTTGTCTGCCATTTGTCTGAATATAAATAACTCTCATTTTCACACTTGTCTTTTCTTGCAGTTTGTCAAAATGGTTGCTTATAGCAGTAAATTAATTTCCTATCTAATGAACATCTATCTATCTACAGAGAGACAGACAGACAGACAGACAGTAGACATAGGCAGAGAGAGACAGCTCAAGGGTGTAAGAGCAAGCTAGCATACCACTTATCAACAAAAGACTATTTTATCAATTGTATGAGAACATAGTTGAATCAGGGGTCACCAAGACAATTCTCTGGTTGGATGATTTGCTGGAAGGACTCATAGAACTTAGAAAAGCTGTACTCAACATTATGGTTCATTATGGTGAGAGGATACAAATTAAAATCAGCAAAGGGAAGAGGCATCTAGGGCAGAGTCCAGGAGAAACTGGGCACAGGCATCCACTTGTCCTCTCCCAATGGAACTGGGCAGGTGACATTTAATTCTCCCACTAACAAAGTGTGATGGCACATGAAAATTGTTGCCAAACAATAAACTCATTAGCGCCTTGGTGACCAGGGTTTTATTAGGGGTCAGTCATAGGCATGGAGCTCCATGTGACTGATCTTAGCCATTCAGTCTCCAGCACAGCCTTCCCCCGCACCTTCCCCCTCTCCATGATCAAACTCCAGTGTGGCCCAGGGTCACAAAAGCAGTGTTCAGGTTCAGTCTGCTGTGGTCCAAGGCCCCAGGTATACAAAGACATTCTGATCAGGCAGCATATTCCAAGGGTATATAGGATATTTCCCTGTAGTCTGTTAAGGGTCAGTCCTGAAGACCTTTGGAATTTGCAGGAGAATTTGAATAAGCCAGGCCTGCAGAGTTAGCCCTTTACTGAACATGCAGGGTGCCAAATGCAGAGGTGTTTCACACAGTTCTGAATGCTGAATTACTTCTTTGGGAAAAGTGTGAAGGCAGCATGATTCCTTTGCCCTCGAAATGTTGAATGAAGTAGACAATGCTGCCTTCTGTCCAAGGGGCTTCTTTTGTAGTGTACATGTTCTAAGAGGCGATTAACTAGCATTGTGGAAGCCCATACCAGAGACTTGTGGAATAGTCAGTACAGTAGTCTTATGTGTGTTATGCTTGTTTCTAGAGCCCCCTTGTAACCTTTTAAAAATGTTTCCTGGAAGGGGAAATACCACTTGGTTAATTATTTTTGCCTCTGCATAATGTTCTTTATCCTTTTAGCAACATGTAATCTAGCAGAGGAGAAACCATGAGGGAATAGTGGATGGAAACATTTATTATTTGAAGAATAGGAGCGAAGATCTGGGCACAGAGTGCTCAAAATGGCATGCTTGTGACCATCCATGGGGATTCCTGAGAATCAAGGGAACATTCTAATGACAGGGTATCTGGGGGATTTTCAGTATGAATTCAATATGAGGGTATATTTCTCCAACTTCCCAAATTTTTTATGAAGGCAGGCCCTAGGGATATGATGTTTTTTTATGCTTTATGTTTATCTGTTGATCTCACTTGATTTCAAACATTTAGAAAAATATAATGGAAATATAGGGTAGACAAGTATCCATGGCTTATATCAACAGCCTCTTACCCATGGTAGCAAGATTACTTCTAGAGCCCACCTATAGGTATGAACAAGGATGAAAACAGTGGTAGGAGTTTAAAGGAAAGCCATGGCAGGTTGCTGACGGTGAGCTGGAGTACAGTGCAGCATACCTGATCTCATTCAGCATAGATACAGTTGAGTGAAAAGATCAGTGTACTTTGATATTATGAATGTATCATTTTAAATCTAGATAATTTGAGTTACCTAGAAAAAAACAAAATTGTTAATCATGTGATATTTTAAAACCAAATGGAGTCCTCTGTGATTTGGATCCTACACATATAATAAGGGTGCATTTGATATAATGTGCCCTATTATAATTGGGGGCATTTGGTAAAAAAAAAAAAAAAAAAAAGATCTGAATAAACTTGGGCCTCAAGCATTAAACATGATGCCTGAACATGTTTATTACACAGAAAACTTCATAAGGATAGTTTATCAAAACAATACTAAGAGCATTATGGAAGGGCCTTAACTGGTAGTTCAGTTTTATGTTGGTCTTTGTTCCTTATAGAATATGGAATTTCTTGTATTTCACATTCTGCCAAGTTGTTTGCATAAAAGGTTTTCCTGCATTTCTTGCTAATTAAGTTTTGAAAATGTTTTCAATTTTGTTAAAGAGGGATTGATTTGATATTTGTTTTGTTTTTCAAATGTATTTTACTGTTTAAGCAGTGCAATTTAAACATGGTATAATTTTTTCTAATTTTTTCCCATATTTCTTATTTTTCGACCCTTAATTTTTCCCTTCTTTCTCTCCTGTTGCTCTCATTTTTGCTCTCCTCTGCAACATTTTCTCTCTCCTATTCATCAATGCAGCTATCCCTTGAATATTTACTTAACACTCCCCTATTTACAAGTACAATACTGGTTATAAGGGACAAAGAGATGAGTAATCAGAGCTTTCTCTTAAGTATTCCACAGCCTCACTTATATTTCGTGTTGTCAGTCTTCCTCGTTTCAGCCATTCTTGTGGCTGTGAAGTATTAGCTCATTTTGGTTTTAATTTAAGCTTCTCTGATGGTTAATGGTGTTGAGTACCTTTTCATGTACTCATTGAACATTCATATACCTTATTTTATGAAGTGTCTACCTCTTCGGCTCATTTTTATTGGATTGTTGTCTCTATTATTGTAGTAATTCTAAGTTCTGAATACAAGTCCTTTTTTTTAGATATATATATTGAAAACATATCTCCTCATCAGTACCTTTTCTTATTACTCATTTAATGGTATATTTTGATAAAGAAGTTAATGAGGAAGAATTCAGTATTTCTTTTATGTTTAATATTTTTGTGTTATAAGAAAAATCTGCCTACCCAAATTGATAAAGTTTTTCATCTATGTTTATTTCTAGAATCTTTCCAGTATTAGCTTTCATGCTTGGCTCTATTATGTATAAACAGTTATTTTGTGTATGCTGTGATGTAGAGGTCAATATTTGTTTTCTTTCAATAGACTTTATATTTTTAGAGCAGTTTTTGATCGCAAAACGGAACAGAAACTACTCCCCTCATCACCACCTCTCCTGCTATCATAAATCCCCAATTTTGTGTGGTATGTGAGGTAGGTAGAAGTCAAGGTTATTCTGCCCCTACCCCCTTTTTAATAGATATTAGAGCAGCTTTAGATTTACAACGAAATTGAGTGTAATGTACCCTCTGCTGCCAACACATGCACTGCCTCCTCCACTATCCACATTCTATGCCAAAGTAATAAATTTGTTATAACCTATAACTTCATCACACCAAATCCATAGTTTACATTAGGGTTCCCTCTTGGTGTCATACGGTCTATGGGTTTTGACAGATTTATGACATATGTCCTCCATTGTAATATCATACAGAATAGTGTCATGCTAAAAAGCCAGCATGGGCTTCTCTGGTGGCTCAGAGAGTAAAGAATCTGCCTGCAATGTGGGAGACCTGGGTTCATTCTCTGGGTTGGGAAGATCCTCTGGAGGAGGGCTTGGCAACCCACTTCAGTATTCTAGCCTGGAGATTCCCCTTGGACAGAGGAGCTTGGTGGGATACAGTTCATGAGGTCACAAAGAGTCGGGCACGACTGAGCGACTAAACATAGCAAAAATCCTTTGTGCTCTGCCAGTTCATTTCTCCCTTCTCCCTAATGTCTGGCAACCACTGATCTTTTAAGTGTCTCTGTAGTTTTGCCTTTTCCAGAATGTCATATAGTTGGAATCATACTGGATGTAGCCTTTTCAGATTGACTTATTTCACTGAAATATGTATTTAAGTTTTCTCCATGTTGTTTGTTTTCTTTTTCTTGATTTATTTATTTTTGATTTCTCTGAGTCTTTGTTGCTGCACACAGGCCTTCTTTAGTTGCTGATTGGGAGCCACTCCTAGTTATGGCGTGCAGGCTTCTCCTATCTATGGCTTTTCTTACTGCAGAACACAGGCTCTAGCTATGCTAGGGTTGTTGAGTAGTTGTGACTTGCAGGCCCTAGAGCATGGGCTCAGTTGTTGTGGTGCATGTCTTTGTAATTATATTTTTAAACAGAGCAAGTCTTTAAATTAGGTAATGTAAGTCTTCTGACTTGGAAGCTGTAGCTCTATTTGGAGAAAATAGATATTTTGAAGTCTTGTAATCCATGAGCATGATAAATACCATACTCTTTTTATATATCCTTTAATTTCTTTTTTTTAATTTCTCTTATCAATATTTTATAGTTTTCAGTAGGTACTTTATACACATCTTTTGTTAAATTTGTTTTATAAAATTATTATTTTGACATTACTGTGAATAATAATGTAGAATTTATTTTCTAATATGCTTGTTCCTAGGGTAAAAAAATTGTTTATTGACTTTTAAAAAATTGTTTATTTTTGATTGTGCTGGGTCTTCTTTGCTGCACGTGGGCTTTCTGTAGTTGCAGTGAGCTGGGGCTATTCTTCATTCTGGTGCATCAACTAGTGGCTTCTCTTGCTGCAAAGTTCAGGCTCTGGAGCATGCAGATTTCAGTAGCTGTGGTACTCTGGCTTAATAGTTGTGATGCATGGGCTTAGTTGCCCTTCAGCATGTGGGATTTTCCTGGACCAGGGATTGCACCCATGTCATCTGCATTGGCAGGCAGATTTTTAACCACTCTACCATGAGGGAAGTCCTGCTTATTAACTTTTTAAGTTAATAATTTAAAATATTTCAGAGAGTTTTGTGGGTTCCTTAGAATTTTTTATGTATACAGTTATGTTATCAATGAAAAAGGTTGTATTACTTTTTCTTTCTAATAGTTACACCTGTATTACATTTTCCTGTCCATTTCACTCATTAGGACCTCTGTTCAGTCACTAAATCATGTCCAATTCTTTGCAACCCCATGGACTGCAGCACACAACAAGCTTTCCTGTTCTTCACTATCTCCCAGAGTTTGCTCAAATTCATGTCCATTGAGTCGATGATGCCATCCAACCATCTCATCCTCTGTCACCCCTTTCTCCTCCTGCCCTCAATCTTTCCCAACATCAGGGTCTTTTCCAATGAGTCAGCTCTTCACATCAGGTGGCCAAAGTATTGGAGCTTCAGCATTAGTCCTTCCAGTGAATATTCAGGGTTGATTTCCTTTTGGATGGACTGGTTGGATCTCCTTGCAGTCCAAGGGACTCTCAAGAGTCTTCTCTAACACCACAGTTCAAAAGCATTAATTCTTCAGTGCTCAGCCTTCTTAATGGTCCAACTCTCATATCCATACATGACTACTGGAAAAATCAAAGCTTTAACTATACAGACCTTTGTCAACATAGTGATAACTGAGCTTTTTAATATGCTGTCTAGGTTTGTCATAGCTTTTCTTCCAAGGAGCAAGCATCTTTTAATTTCATGGTTACAGTCACTGTCCACAGTGATTTTGGAGGCCAAGAAAGTAAAATCTGTTACTGTTTCCACTTTTTTTCTGCCTCATTTCACTAATTAGGACCTTTAGATCTGTATTGAAGTGTTGATAGTGAAATGGTTATCTGATTTTAAGTTAAGGGCCAAATAGTCACTATTTCACCATTACATATGATTTTTAAAAATTTTTTTGATTGAAGGATAATTGCTTTATAGAATTTTGTGGTTTTCTATCATATATCAACAAGAATCAGCCATAGGTACACCCATGTCCCCACCCTCCCGAACCTCCCTCCGATCTCCTTCCCCATCCTACCTTTCTAGATTGTCAGAGAACCCCTGTTTGCATTCCACGAGTCACACAGCAAATTCCCATTGGCTATCTATTTTACATATGGTATTGTAAATATCCATGTTACTCTCTCCATACATCTTACCTTCTCCCTCTCCACCCCTCGACTGTGTCCATAGGTCTGTTCTCTATGTCTTTTTCTCCATTGCTGCCCTGAAAATAAATTCATCAGTGCCATCTTTTTAGATTCCATATATATGTGTCAGTATGTGATTTTATATTTCTCTTTCTAACTTACTCACTCTGTATATAGGCTCTAGGTTCATCCACCTCATTAGAACTGACTCAAATGCATTCCTTTTTATGACTGAGTAGTATTCCATTGTATTTATGTAGCACAGTTTCTTTATCCTTTATCATATACATATGATTTTTAACTGTGTGTTTTTCTTTGTGGATGCCATTTATCAAATAAATTGTACTTCTGTTCCCAATTTACTAATAGTTTTTACCAAAAGGAGATGTTGGGTATTATCAAATACTTTCTCCACATCAACTAAATTGGTTGTTTGAGTTTTGGCCTTTATTCTGTTAATGTTTTAAATAACACTATAGAATTGTTAATGCAAGTTCCTGTGCCCAGAGAACAGTGAGGCTAAGTAAACTGGAAGGTTGGAGTTTGGAGCAGAGAAAAGTTTATTGCAGGGCCATGCCAGGAGACAAGGTGGCTGTTGCCTTAAATAGCCTTGAACTCCCTAAAGGGTTTTGGCAAAAGACTTTTAACAGCCAGGTTTGGGAGGGTGGGTCACAGGGTCCATGGTCAGCTCATACATAGTTCTCTGATTGGCTGATGGTGAGGGAACAAGGTGATGTCACAAGGGTTAACATTATCAGTCCTTAGGTTCCAGGAGGTCTGGGGTTATGTGCTCATGATCATCAAGTAGGTAACATTTTCCATTTGGTGTGGAGTTTTCATATCTGCAAAAAAAAAAAAAAAAGGAAAGTTGCATTAAATACTATCATCTAGGTACTTCAAAGAGGAGCTAAAGCAGAGGGCATAGGGGAAGAAAGCCTGTTCAGGGAAGACCATAGGATCCTGCTGGGTTAGAAAATAAATGTGTTTTTTTTTTTTTAAAAACCTTCTTGGAATAAACTCACTGTGGTCATTTTTATATAATATGGGATGCAGTTTGCAGTTTTCTGTTTAGGTTTTTGCACCTGTGAATGTTCTTTTTGCACCTGTGAAATGTTCTTTTTCATAATTTTTGGTCAGGTATTGGAGTTAAAATTATGCTGACTTCATTAAATAATTGAGAAGTGTTCCCTTTTTTAAAAAACTTAAAGTTTAAATTTGGTGATACATTATGTTCATGAATCCTTTAGTGTTCAATAAAATATGGAGAAGAGTATGGAGCTTCCTTAAAAATCTTGGAATAAAACTATCATATGACCCAGGAACCCCACTACTGGCCATATACCCTGAGGAAACCCGAATTGAAAAAGACACACGTACCCCAGTGTTCACTGCAGCCCTATTTACAATAGCTAGGACATGGAAGCAACCTAGATGTCCATTGGCAGATGAACGGATAAGGAAGTTGTGGTACATATACACAGTGGAATTATTACTCAGCTATAAAAAGGAGCACATCTGAGTCAGTGCTAATGAGGTGGATGAACCTGGAGCCTATTATACAGACTGAAGTAAGTCAGAACAAGAAAGACAAATACCATATATTTACACATATATATAGAATCTAGAAAGGTGGTACAGATGATCCTACGTGCAGGGCAGCAAAAGAGACACACGTAAAGAACAGACTTTTGTAATCAGTGGGAGAAGGAAAGGGTGGGATGATTTGAGAGAATAGCATTGAAACATATGCATTACCATGTGTAAAACAGATAACCAGTGCAAGTTTGATGTATGACACAGGGCACCCAAAGCTGGTGCTCTGTGACAACCTGGAGGGGTAGGGTGGGGAGGAAGATGGGAGGGGGGCTCAGGATGGAGGGGACACATGAATACCTGTGGCCAATTCATATTGATGTATGGCAAACCATCAAAATAGTGTAATTATCCTCTAATTAAAAAAAAATAAGAAAAGGCCTTTGAGCTTGGAATTTTCTTTGTGGGAAGTTAATTACAAATTTAAATCCTTTAATAGTTGTAACATTATTTAGATTTTTTTGGTGAGTTTTGGCAAGTTGTACTTTTTATGAATTTTGTCTGTTTCAACAAAATTTTTATTTTTCTTTGATTTTCATTGTTCATTTTGGCTTTCTGCTAACTTCTTGAGAGGAGCACCTAGTTAAGACATCCACAACCTTTTTTAAAAAGCTCCATTTTAGGCTTGTGAACCATGTAGTCATTGTCTCAATTACCTCTTCAGTTGTAGCACAAAAGCAGCCATAGGCAATACTTAAACAAATGGGTGTGGTTATATTTTCCTAAAGACTGCTTACAAAAGCAGATGACTGGCCTATGGGCCATAGTTAGCAAATTCTTATAACAGTGATTTTCAGCTTGCCTTCTTTTCTCAGTTATTCATTTAAGATTATAAAATTTCCTCTAAGCCTCAAGTCTTTATATATCATATTTTCTTGATTACTTAGTTCAAAATATTTTTTAAACTCCATTGTGATTTCTTTTTTGACCTATGGTTATTTTGAACTGTATTTCTTAGTTTCAAAACATATAGGGATTTTTAAAGTGATATTTTGTTATTCTATATTAATTCCACTGTGGGCAGAGAACATGCTCTGTGTAATTTAAAGCTTTATGGTCAATGTTAGTATAATTTTTTTTCGTATACTTGCAAAGGATTTTCTCTTCACTTTGGTGCACTGTTCTCTGTGTGTCAGTTATGTCT
This sequence comes from Capricornis sumatraensis, assembly GCF_032405125.1. Classification (NCBI taxonomy): domain Eukaryota; kingdom Metazoa; phylum Chordata; class Mammalia; order Artiodactyla; family Bovidae; genus Capricornis; species Capricornis sumatraensis. The sequence goes on along the minus strand of NC_091092.1, from coordinate 36,987,290 downwards.
AATTTGTTAATTATTTTATTCATAGCTTCTTCTGTCAGGTAATTGTGTTCAAATCTCCCTATGGTTGTGGATTTGTCTGTTTATATTTCCTTTTGTTTGTGTGTGTGTGGTTTCAGTTTTTTTCAAGTTTTATTGAGATATAACTGACATACAGCAGTGTGCAGGTATAGCTTATTTTACTGCACGTAGCTTTTTTGTGCTTTGCAGATGTACAAAATGAAGGTTTGTGGCAATCCTGTGATATTAGATGATGGCTTGCACTTTTTAACAATAAAGTATTTTAAGTATATACATTATTTTTTTAGCCAATGCTATGGCACACTTAATAGGCTACAATATAGTGTAAACATAACTTTTATATGCACTGGCAAACCAAAAAATTTGTGTGAGTTGCTTTATTGCAACATTTGCTTTATTACAGTAGTCTGGAAACAAACCTGAAATATCTCTGAGGTATGCCTGTGCAAGTTTAAGGTGTACAGCACAATGACTTCCTTACATATATTGTGAAATGATTACTGCAATAAGTTTAGTTAACAGCCATCCTATCTCAAATGATACAAAGAAAAAGGAAAAAGAAAACTATATTTTCCTTCTGATAATAGAACTCATAGGGTTTGTCCTCTTAACAACTGTCAAATATACCATACAACAGTGTTAACTATAGCCATCATGTTGCTCATTACATCCCTAGTGCTTACTGATCTTGTAACTAGAAGTTTGAACCTTTTTACCAGCTTATTTCCATGTTCAATCCTACATAATTTTTCCTTATATATTTCAAAGATGTATTCTTAGGTTCATATAAATTTAGAATTATTTTCTTAATGGATTGATCCCTTTATCATTAGAAAACATCCCACTCTGTCTCTAGTAATGCTTCTTGCCTTAACGTTTAGTTTGGCTATTAGTCTAGCTTCATCAGCTTTCTTCTGTTTGGAGTGTGCATGACATATCCTTCCTATCTTTATACTTGCAGTTTTCCGTACTCTTATGTTTAAGATGTATTTCTTATATGAAACATATGTATTTGTATTTAGTCCAACAGTTGTTTAATTGGAGTATCTTGTTCATTTACATGCACTATAATTAGTACCTATATTTGCATTTAAATCCATATTGCCAAATTCTTCATATGTTTTCCATTCATTCTAAGTTCATTTTGTCCTTTCTTATTTTGCCTTCTTTTGGATTAACTAGTTATCTTTTCCTCTTCTATTAGCATGGTAACTATATACTGTTTTATTATTATTTTAGTGGATACCCTAGATATTATAGCACACATTCCTGGCTTTTTTTAAGTTTCAAACACAGTGAAAAAACTGAAAATGTTAGTCGCTCAGTTACGTCCAGCTCTTTACAACCCCATAAACTATAGCCTGCCTCTGTCCATAGACTTCTCCAGGCAAGAATATTGGAGTGTGGGTAGCCATTCCCTTCTTCAGGGGATCTTCCCAACCCAGGTATCAAAACCAGGTCTCCTGAATTACGGGCAGATTCTTTACCATCTGAGCCACTAGGGAAGCCCAGCTAGTAACTCCATTTTAACCTTTTCTCAGATTATATGCTGTTCTAATTGTGTATCTTTCTATACTTTAAACCCCACAAGAGGAAGAATATTCTTCCTCCTGAAGAATACCCTTTTATGGTTTCTCTCAATTTGAATCTAGGTAGTGAAATTTTTATTTTTTTTTTTGTTTAATAGTTATTTTCCTTCAGCACTTTGATATTATCATTCAGTTTTTCCCCCCGCCTGGATTGTATTGTCTCTGTTGAGGTAAGCAGCAAGTTTAATTACTATATTGAACATAATCTATCTTTATTCTCTCTTTTCTTTTTATTTGTTTTAGATTTTTCTATTGAGATAAAATTCACTGTTTTATTTATTATACATAAAAATATTACAGAAAGAATTTGAGTCCTAGTATGACAGTGTCTTCCTAAATAAAGGCTCCTACCTTTTTTTTTAAACTGACAAATGGTTATGAGAACTCACAGTCCTGGATCATCTTAATGCAGTTTCAGTGACTAGTAGGCATAGTCTCTGAGTGAACTGGTCTTTTCCAGTCCATCCTATGCCTAGGACAGAAACTCCTGTGGTCCCAATCTAATGCATTTACCTTGCCTCCCCAGTAGACTCTGGATTTCATTTGTTCCCCTCTTATCTCATCAGATTTTCAAATTTATTGTTCGGTTTCTTTAGCTTAGTTAGTTTCTAAGCTGCCTATTCTAGAATGAAAGATCCAGATTACCTTTCTTGGTTTCCTTCTCCTTTCATATCTTTATAAGTTTTTGCCACCATTTTAGTTCTCCAGTGCCTTCCTAGAGACTTAAATTTTGTCATTTGTAAATAGGGTTTTTTTTTCCTTTCTTTTTCAGACAATAGACTTTAAAAAATATTTATGGCAGGTTTTCGGGTTGTTTTTTGGGGAAGTTGGTCTTTATTGCTTCTTATTAGCTAGTTCACTTTATACACAGTAGAAATCTGCTAGTTGGTTTTAAAATGTCCTTATTTGGCCAAATAAAATTTCTGCAATCTTCTATCAGATCCCCAGAGTCTTTTTGTGGAGATTTTGCTTGCCCATGAAATCTCTAGGTTTAGGGGCCACTGATTAAGGGGATACAAAAGAAATAAATGTTCCCAATCTTGTGATTAAGGAGCTTATAAAATCATAGTTACCATGGAAGAAGTAATTAGTGACTTATAGAATATTGTATTTATTACAAAGCTTTGATTGAAGAGCATGAGCTCCAATAGTAGTTCAGAATTCACATAGAAGATAGATCTAGAGCTAGGGTTTGAAGGATAGAGATTGCCATACGTGGCGGGAGGGTATTTTGGACATGGAACAACCTAAACTAAGGCTTAGTCACCATTGAACTGATTTAATTCATAGCATAATGACTGAATAGTTTATCCCTTAATCCTTCTTTCCCTTGGTATGTTGTTAATACTAATCAGACTCTGCTGAAAACTTGGGAATTCATTGGTGCACACTGTGATACATCTGTTAATTTGATTGCCTGTGATTGCTGCAGCAGACCCAGGAGTGCAGCAAACATGCAGGTAATTGTATAAACTCTGCATTGTTTCCGAGCTGGGTGTTTTACAATCAGCTCCACCCCAGGAGGATCTCAGCTAACCCAGCTGTTTTCTTCTAATGCTCAATTTAGGGACTCCCCTGTACTCGCTCCCCTGCCTTGGTACCTGAGTGAGACATTTGTGATTATAAGCCTAAAGCATAAAAGTAAAGATTAAGAACCACATTGCACCTCCCTGTTCAGGCTGCTGATCTCACCTGGCTGAAGTGACAGTGTTTTGGAGCTCAGTATTTTTTTCTGTGAATCTGCTGAAGATGCATGAAACATCTTATATAACTTGTGAGGGCACAGAACCTCTATTTTTTAGGTATTCAGTTGGTCTGAATCTCTGGCAGAGGTCAAGAGAGCTGACAAGGTAGTATTGTGAGCGTGACTTTAATTTCATAAACTCAGGTGCACAAGAAGTATTTTATATGTTTTTTCTAAATTAGGTTTCATCTACTCTGAGCCCCCAATTCATCAGGCTAGTTGGAGATTCAGTCTCAGTTATCATTGGTCCTTTATCTTATCCCTGTGCTGCCTCCATTGTTCAGTGCTCTTGGGAGTCTAGCACAGAGCGGAACATGCAGGGAGGGCTCTTTGATCTTTGGTTCATACCAATCACCACTGATGGACTCCTCATCCAAGCCTGCCCAGTCCCTTGAAGGGAATTTCTGCTTTGGCCTCCGTGGATTTTTGCCAACTCTTCGTGCCCCTGGGCCCATGATGTAGCCTCTTCAGACACCGCCACGTGTGTTCCTCCAAGATCCTGCCACCATTACAGGGAGCTCTCAGAGGAAGAGGATCCAAGCACAGTCTCCTCCATAGCCTTTTAGCATCTTTTCTTCTTTTCACAGAAGCAAAGATGAAAATAGAATGGCAAGTACTCTGAAGTTTCCTCCAAACTCTGCTGCTAGTAGAGATCTCTCTCTTTCACTGGGTGAAAGTGATTTGTGGGAATCTGGCAACTATGAGAAGCAAGGGGGCTTTAGAGTTGTCAGTTGATTACCTATTTGGCCTCAGGTCCTATGCAATGAATAACATCTAGTCTGTGTCCTCAGATTCTGTTCTAGAGGAGAACAAAGACTTAGGGGCAAAAGAGGCCCTTATTGCTGCCGACCTCAGCTTCTGAGGGGAGCATCCTAACTCTTAGCTCTCAAATTGCCTTTTTCAGTTTCACTGGTAATTATGAGTCAGTTTTCCTCTGGGGATGTTTGGTGTGTAACTATGGGAATGGATGAGCGTGCCTATTTTTGTAGTAGGTGTTCTTGGGCTGTGTGGTCTCAAAGGCCGGAACTGTGGGGCTCAGGCACTTTTCTGAGATCTGTGCCTTTACAAGACTTCCTGCTGCAGATAAGGACACTGACTTCTCTTATCTGCTTGTCCCTAGTTGCCTCTCTCTGGCAAGCTACTGACTTTACCTGCAGAGCTATATTGCTTTTATCCCTGAACTATATACTTCAGATACTCCAGATTAGTGCCAGGAGAGGAGAAAGGGTAACTGTTTCTGGGGAAAGGAATTGTGTAGGTGCTAGTTGCTTTAAAAAACTGGGGGCTAGAGTGGTATTTAGTCAAACATGGCTGCCACACAGCAATGAAAGAGACTTTTGGCATCATTTTCAAAGAGCTCTACACTGACATGCTTTGTACTCTGACAGTTATTCTAGGGAAATGTGTATAAAATGTTTCAGCCTTTAAAAAAAAATCCCTCACCTGTTTTAGCTGTATATCACATTTTTGGTGAAGCTTCTGGAATACTAATGATGTCAGGTTTTTGTTAATTCAGTGATGCTGTGTTGTAAACCGAAAAGTTTATGTTCTTGGCCCATACTGTTTTAATTTTCTAACCATCTGAGCAAACTGCACCTATTACTTGATAAGTATCTGAATGTTCTTCTTGTCAAGTATATGTTTCTCCTAAGAAACTTAGTCCTGGGGAGAGCCTTTTATGTGCAATTTTGACTTTGTATTTTGTAAGCCTCTATTAATGTTTTTTTCCATCTCCACAGAAGTAGGGCTCCTTTTCAGAGTTTTATCCTTTTTAACAAATGTGAGTAAACCTGGAACTTCTACAGAGAGCCCTTAAAATTGCCCTAATGACTTAGGGGTATCAAGATTACTGGCATTCTTTTTAATTTAGGCATAAGGGAATTAATTTTGAGGAAGAAGTATGTTAAACCACATTCTCCCAGCAGAAGTGAGGTTAGTTTTTTAAATATCTGTCTTCCTCTCACTTGAGATCTATCTATATGAGAGAAGGAAAGGCAGCAGGCAGAACTGGAGAGTATTCAATGTATAAAGTAGATCACCTGGTTCCTCTGATTATTTTTCTCCTGTCCCATCTGGATAGTCCCTCTCCTTAGCCTGTTTTTGGAGACCCCCACCTACTTTCTATACCCTGACAAAACTTGGTCTGAGGAAGGAATTGGAAACATATTCCCAGTAAAGTCTGAAAAACTTAATGGCTTAACATGTCACTACTCTATGACACTTGCAAAACTCAAAAGAAAACCTCTCATAGGAGATTTTCAGGCCTCAGTCCTTTAGTAGTACGTTTCTATACTCCACTTCCAGCCATCAAAATATCTGGTTAGGGTCGCCCTAGTGTTTTCTCGTATATCTGATTCTGACTCATAGTATCCATGCTGAGTGGCAGTTGAACTGTACCTGACCAAGTCTCTGATTTGATCTCTGACTCTATGTGTGTGTGTGTAGGGGGAAGGCAGGGGGTTGGTGGTGGGGAATGGAGATGTAAAGAGGAGGAGCAGTGCTAAGAAGGGAAGCAACTCTGCCATGCTTGTGCATCCTCTGTGGGTTGAATGGGGCTGTATTTCATGGAAAGATGGAAAACCAAGCATAATTCCTGGTTATTACTCTGGTGATTAACAAAGATAAAGGTGTGTCATTTAGAAAACATTTGGAGAGATGCCAGACTGGGATTGCATACATCATTCTAACTTAGCTTTTTCTTAACTGTATATTCTTGGATGAATTCTTTCCCCTCTCTAGGCTTGGATTCCTCAAATGTAAAATGAAACTCCTGCCTACCTGGTGTTCAAGGATACCATGAAGAACAAAGGAGGGAATAGATATAAAAGCCTTTCGCAAACCCCAAAGCTGTAAGTACAGTTTAAAGCTGAGATGTTTGTAAGTGAGGATAACAGTTTAATAATATTCAGCTGATTTCTTCAACCTCACCTTCTCCTTGCTTTTCCCTGCAGTTGCATTGCCTTTTGCTTCCTTGGTTGGTAAAGGCCACACCAATGTAAAACTGGTGGCATAGCCTGGTTAGCCAAAATAATTTAGTGCTCCTGGGAAGTCACAGAGGGCCCTGTGCTCAGAAGGGCCTTGTACTTGCCTTAATGGTCTGTTCTCTTCACCTTGAAATTCTTTAAAAAGGTGTCACACATTTTCATCTTGCACTTGTTCAGTGGCTCAGTCTTGTCTGACTCTTTGCAACCCATGGACTGCAGCACAACAGGCTTTCCTGTCCTTCATCATCTCCCAGAGTTTGCTCAAACTCATGTCCATTGAGTTGGTGATGCCATCTAACTATCTTTTCCTCTGTCACTCCCTTCTCCTCCTGCCCTCAATCGTTCCCAGCATCAAGGTCTTTTCCAAGGAGTCAGCTGTTCGCATCAGATGACCAAAATAGTAGAGCTTCAGCTTTAGTATCAGTCCTTCCGATGAATATTCAGGGTTGATTTCCTTTAGGATTGACTGGTTGGATCTCCTTGCAGTCCAAGGGACTCTCAAGTCTTCTCCAACATCACAGTTCAAAAGCATCGATTCTTTGGCACTCAGCCTTCTTTATGGTCTAACTCTCACATCTGTACGTGACTACTGGAAAAACCATAGCTTTGACTAGATGGCCTTTTGTTGGCAAAGTGCTATCTTTGCTTTTTAATACTCTGTCTAGGTTTGTCATAATTTTTCTCCCAAGGAGCAAGTGTCTTTTAATTTCATGGCTGCAGTCACTGTCCACAGTGATTTTGGAGCCCAAGAAAATAAAATCTGTCACTTGTTTCCACTTTTCCCCCACCTATTTACCATGAAGTGATGGGACCAGATGCCATGATCTTAGTTTTTTGAATGTTGAGTTTTAAGCCAGCGTTTTCACTCTTCTCTTTCACCTTCATCAAGAGACTCTTTAGTTCCTCTTTGCTTTCTGCCATAAGGGTGTTGTCATCTGCATATCTGAGGTTATTGATATTTCTCCTGACAACCTTAATTCCAGCTTGTGTTTCATCCAGCCAGGCATTTCACATGATGTACTCTGCATAAATTTAAATAAGCAGGGTGACAATATATAGCCTTGACATACTCCTTTCCCAATTTTGAACCAGTCCATTGTTCCATGTCTAGTTCTACCTGTTGCTTCTTGACCTGCATACAGGTTTCTCAGGAGGCAGGTAAGGTAGTCTGGTATTCCTATCTCCTAAATCATGTAGGTGATCCTGGCCCTGGGCTGCTCTCTATTCTTTTGTGGAGGTGGAACTAGAAAGAAGTTTCTTGTTGACTCCACTGGTAGGAGTATATGGAAGTCAGTTAGCTGAAATTCTGCTGGGAGATTTTCCCAGAGGGGGTTCAGTTACAAGAGTTAAGTAGTTCTCCAGATGAGCAGTGTGGGATGGTTAGCCTTGGCTAAGAACCAAATGTTAAGTCTGAGCCAAACATCTGGGTGTCCATTGTGCTAATGAGTGCCTTGGTGGAGCCTCATCAGCATCAAGGATCATTAGGTCCTCACCATGCTAATAGAAAACTTAGAATTCACCAGCTTCTGGCCTCAGCAGCAAATGCCAACAGATGAGCAGTGGCCAGGCAGACAAGGCACATTGCCACAAAGCCCTAAGGAATCAGAGTCGGAAGACAGTTACAGGAATCTGATACTGATTGTGAGCTTGCCTTCTGTTTCCTTCTGTTACAAGCTTATGTAACAGTGCAGTAGAACTTAATGAAGTGAATTTATAAATTGTCTGCCTTCTTCCCATCTCCCTCAGTGCCTGCTCAAATCTGCTTGGTGATTTGGTTCTTTCTTTGCCACTGGATGAAATCTTGGCAGGTCCTAAAGCTTCTGGATGATTACAAGTTCCCTGGTCCCATTTGCCCCAAAATTGTCTCTCTTCAATAATGAAAATGTCAAATCCTATGTAATGGTTAGTATTCTGAATTTCATTTGAAGTTAAAGCTTGTTCCTTCCCTGAGAATGGTTTGTTTCAGACTTAACTGTAGGATAAAAGGGGGCATACCTTCTTTTCTCCTTTTCATTGTGCATCTCCTTCCAGCCCTTCCCCACTGTGATAGCCACATTTTATGAACTATTTAGGTCACAGTGGGTAGAAGAGTAAGAAATAAGAAATAAAAGTCTTAACCTGAAAGGCCTTATTGTGGTTTGACTTTGATGCATCTGCTTGGCAGGTATTAAACCTTACTCTTGAGTTGTCTTTAGTTATTTGGTGATCTCTTACCTCCACATTCTTTAACAAAGTTAGTCTCTCTTCTGGATGGCTGTTAAAGAACAGTCTCCCACTTCTACCCACTCCTAATTTTGATGATATATCTCCAGTCTCTTTCTGCTGAGGTCCCATTGTTCTAGGGTTAAAGCAATTTTGAGATGGAGGATTGAAGAAAGCTCACTTCTGGTCTATGGTAGAATAAATAATGGTCTTTCAAAGATATCAATGTCTGAATCTCTGGAAATTGTGAATATGTTATCTCACATGATAGTAGGGACATTGTGGGTATGATTAAGGATTTTGAGATGAGATTATCCTGGATTATTTCTAGTAATGTTATAGTAAGTTCTGATATAATCACAAGGGTATTTATAAGAGGGAAGCAGATCAGAGGGGAGAGAAGGCAATGTAAGAGTGGAAGTAGAAATTTGAGTCCTGTGGCCACAAGCCAAGGGATGCCAGCAGTCTCTACAAGCGGAAAAGGATAAGGACTTGATCTTCCCTTGCAGCCCTCAGAAGGAACCAGTCCTTCTAACACCGGTAAGACTCATTTTGGTCTTGTAACCACCAGAACTGTAAGAAACTTGTGTTTTAGGGCTTCCCTAGTGGCTCAGCTGGTAAAGAATTTGGCTGCAATTGCAGGAGACCCCAGTTCGATTCCTGGGTTGGGAAAATCCACTGGAGAAAGGATAAGCTACCCACTCCAGTATTCTTGGGCTTCCCTGGTGGCTCAGCTGGTAAAGAATCCTCCTGCGTTTGATCTCTGGGTTGGAAAGATCCCCTGGAGAAGGGAACAGCTACCCACTCCAGTATTCTGGCCTGGAGAATTCCATGGACTGTATAGTCAATGGGGTCATAAAAAGTCGGACATGACTGAGTGACTTTCACTTGCACTTTGTGGTGTTTTAAGCCACTTACTTTGTGGTAATTTGTTATCGGAGCAAAAGGAAAAAATACATGGTGAAAAAGAGATACCACTGTGTCATTTATGTAGACAAATTCTGGGAGTGTAGACCACTGTCACTGTACTATCCTCTCTTTGCTCTCAGAACAGCTAGGCAGCCACAAACTCCTGCCCTTTAGATTTCCAAATAGACACAAGTATCCTGTGGCCCCTAAATGGCAGGGGACAAAAAATAAGCCATCTGAATGTTGCGGGCCTTCTCAGTTGAATTAAGGTAATGGGAAAACACCAACTTCCTTTTCCTTTGGGGAGAAGAAAGAATATTATTAAAATCAACAATTATTTCTTTTTTGTTTAAGTATAGTTGCTGTGCAATATTATATAAATTACAGGTGTATTATATAGTGATTCACTGACTCAACATACATGAGTTTGAGCAGGCTTTGGGAGTTGGTAATGGACAAGGAAGCCTGATGTGCTGCAGTCCATGGGGTCCCAAAGAGTCAGACACAACTGAGCAACTGAGCTGAACTGAAAGGTTATACTTCATTTATAGTTATTGTAAAATATTGACTATATTCTCCATGTTGTACAGTATATCCTTTTACTTTGTTTTATACAGAGCAGTTTGTACCTCTTAGTCTCCTATCCCTATATTGTCCCTCTCATCTATCCCCACTAGTAATCTCTAGTTCATTTTCTGTATCTGTGAGTCTGCTTCTTTTATTGTTATATTCACTAGTTTGTTGTATATTTTAGATTCTACATATAAATGATATCAGGCTTCCCAGGTATCACTAAGTGGTAAAGAACCAGCCTTCCAATGCAGGAGATGTAAGAGACACTGGTTCAATCCCTGGGTCAGGAAGATCCCCTGGAGACGGAAATGGCAGCCCACTTCACTATTCTTGCCTGGAGAATCCCATGGACAGAGGAGCCTAGTGGGCTACACTTCATGGGGATAACAGAGAGTCAGACACAACTGAAGTGTATTAGCACATGTGCACATATGCACACACACAGACACACACAACTGATGTCATACAGTATTTGTCTTTCTCTAACATTGTATGTCCAAGTCCATCCACATTGCTTCAAATGGGAAAATTTCATTTTTTTCTGTGGCTGAATAGTATTCCATTGTGTGTGTGTGCACACACACACACCACATCTTATTTATCCATTATTTATCCATTCATCTGTTGATGAGCATTTAGGTTGCTTCCATATCTTGGCTATTGTAAATAACGCTGCTACAAATATAGGGGTGCATGTATCATTTCAAATTCATGATTTTGTGGGGTTTTTTTTGGATATATATGCAGGAGTGAAATTCCTGGATCATATCTTAATTCCATTTTTAGGTTTTTTGAGAAAACTTCATACTATTCTCCACCCTGGCTGCACCTACTTACCTTCCTACCAACAGTGTTCAAGGGTTCTCTTTTTTTTTCACATCTCTGCCAACATTTGTTCTTTGTGATCTTTTCAATGATAGCTATTCTGGTAGGTGTGAGGTGATATCTCATTGTGGCTTTGATTTGCATTTCTCTGATAATTAGTGATGGTGAGCATATTTTCATGTATCTGTAGGCCACCTGTCTTTTGTCTTTGGGAAAATGTCTATATTCAGTTCTGCCCATTTTTTTAATCAATTTCTTTTTTGTTTTGAGTTGTATGAGCTTCAGCTACTTCTGAAAGGAGTTGTTTCCATTTTCCAATCCCTCCTCAATCTCAGCTCACTTCTGCCAGAGGTGGATATTGCACTAAGGGTCGTGAAACCTCCTTTAAGGGTTGTTGGACTTCACCTTCAAAATTCTTGCATTGGTGGTTCAAGAGCCTGACTTTGGAGTGGAAGTATAATTGTAATTTTTTTTTTTATTCTTAATCTTTTGAGGTGTCAGATTAAATAGATTGAAAGGGCCCCATTTTAATATCTTCTTATATTCATGAAAGCCCTTTCACAATGCTCAAGTGTCATCTTGGGGATGTGCTGGGAGATGGAAAGCACATTTTAGAAACTGAATTTATGTAGAGACTGTAACTTGAAGAGTTTAAATTATTAGATTAGGCTTAAAATGAACAAATTGAGCTAGAGAAACTTTTCTGTCTTTTGTCTTTTCTCAAGTGGGTGAGGGTTTATCAGATCAGTTATAGAATCAATGAATAGGCTACACTTTCTTTATGCGTCTGAGTGCTGCATGAGTGGATGTTTTTCCTGCTATGTGGTTTATTTTTGAGTACCTAATGATTGACAAAGTCAGCAATGCTTCTTCCATGTCAGGACTATCTTAGGGACTACCGTAGTGATTCCTACAGAAACTGATTACATAAATTGAATTAAAGGCTTTTGTTGATTCTTAAGCATAGACAACTTCCCAGATGTAGACAACTTCCCCACCTGACCTCTGGTGGAGGAAGGAAAACCCATCTATATGTCTTTCATATTTCTAGTTTAGAGATTGCTTTAATGGGATAAAACGTTTCACTTAGGATAGGTATAAGATGCAGAATAGATGTAAGAATAGATGTAAAAAGGAAAATTACAAGTTGCATCCCTGAATCTTAGCCCTGCTTGGTGGACTCTGGGTTCTAGTCTTCATACCCTGCTGTAAGGAGAGTTGTCTGTTAGTACATGCAATGCCTGATGACTGCATGTAATATCTCAAGGAGAAAAAAGTCATAGAAATAAACACCCAGAAACATCTGTTGGGTCTGAAAAAGCACAGTGCTAATTTACATCCAGAACCATCATCAACTGAGAAATGAATTAACAGGATGGCATGTTTAATGCATAGCATACAGCATCTTAGTTGCAAGAATCTCATCTTCAATCAGAATATAAAGTTGTCTATTACACCTATTGCTCAGATGGTTGGTATGCAAATAAAGCTTATGCTTAGATCACAAGTGATTTCAGGAAGCTAACAATATGATTTTAGCTCTATTAAGTGAGTGTGTTCATGTGTTTTATTAGAGGTACATGTGATAATCATCTGGAAAGCACGGAGCAGGGGTTAGGAAGTATAGGTTCTCATCCCACCTTTGTCGTGTGTTAGCTCTATTGATCTTAGACAATTCACAACTTATCTGGGTTTATTATTTTTCATCATTATATTGTAGGTACTGTTCCCTGCCTTGTCTGTTTCATAAGGTAGCTGTGAAGCTCAAATGAGGAGATACACATGAAAGAGCTTCACATAATATAAAGTGCTATACAGATGAAGATTATTATGTTAGCTTTAGAAGGACTCATGTATGCAGTGTCTTTATTGAATTCCCTTTCTCTCTCGCTTTCCCTCTAAGGAATTCCCATCACTGTCTCAAGAACAGTCTATTTTCAGTGGGCCATCTTGAGTGTGGTCTGCTATTTTAGTTTCTCAAGAAATTTCCCTTTGTATTTAATGAATTTCCATTACAGGGAAGGATGGCAAGAGTCTGTTCATGCCACCTGAAATTGCCTGAAAATTTATCTGTTAATTTTATTTATGTTAGAATTACTGTATTTGCTGGCATGTATTTCCCTTTTTGCATGTTCTTTTTCTCTGTTCATAGTTCCAGTGATTAAATACAAGATTGCTTTTCTCTGTATTATTTTGTTCTTGGTGGAATGTTAATTGCTAGCAGCAATTAGATTCTAAGCTTTGAAGAATGGGTCAGAGCAATTTAAGGGATATAAACTATGTTGATTATAGTAAACCAAGTTGTATTTGGATAGGATAGATTATGCTGCAGGAACAAAGAACCAATGATATCTCAGTGGCTTCAAACATAAAAGGTTACTTTCCTATCTGTTCGTGCTGTGCCTCCATCTCAGGTCTTTGGGGGCTGAACTCGGCTCTGCATTTCCATTGCTGTCACTCTGACTCAGGCTGATGGAGAAACAACCATAGGGAACATTGCTAGTATGTAGCAGAGGGGAAAAAGAGGCCTTTGAAGATTCTTCCAAGAAGAATTCTCTACTTCATAATCAGCATATATCACTTTCAGTAACAACCCATTGACCAGAGCTAGTCATGTAAGAACGACTGAAAAGCACATGGAGGCCAGGAAGTGCAATCCTACTACATGCCCCAAAGATGGAAAATCTAAACATTTTGACAAGTTTAACGAAAGTGCTCACCCTTTTTTGAGGCCTCTGATCTGCAAGAGAGGAGATTGGAATCATTTGTCAGTTTTGCTGTGGACAGTCTTTCTGGTATCTGAGTCGTTACTTTCCCTTTGAGATTTGATTTATAGAGTTAAATCCTCTGATAAAGTCAACACACACATTCTTTCTGAAGTCTTTCTCTGGTTTCAGTGATGCCGCTTGTTATTTTCATGGCAGGATTTGGTAATCCGTAGCCCTTCTATGTTTCTTCTTAGTGGTGTTAGTGAAAAATGTCATGTCTTAGTATTGGCAAGAAAACAGAAGGATTCTAGTTTGTTCATGTGACTCTTTTGTTAATATTTCAAGTTTCCTATCGTTCATTTGTATCGATCCATTCAGTCTACTGACAGCCTTGCCAAACACCTCCTGTATGCCAGGCTCTGTTATAGGTGCTGCAAATAAAAGGTAGAATTAAGCATGGTCTCTTTTCTAAGGAAATTTCTATTTTCTAATTCATGTCCCTCTTGATAAATGTAAAAGTGTCACACCATTAATATTTTAAATATCAAAATGGCATGACTAAAAACACATCTAAGAAATGACCATTTTATGATTTCTTTTTAAAAATTATCCACATAACTCTTTCCCCAAAAGATTGTATGTTGCATGGTGAGCTTCCTCATTGCTCCCTGTCTCTGTAGCACTCTTTCGTCTCTACCTCCACCCCGGGTTGAGAATCTGTAGTCTAATTGTATCAGTTGCACTGATATCCATCGTTAGAACGGGTATTGGGGACCTTTCAGGCCATGTGTATGAGCCCCCAGTGACCTTGCAGGATGAAAAGACTTTGGTGGTCAGATTCAGATGAGAAGAGAGTTTTAACTGAATTAAAACACACTACATTACGATTCTTGTTCCCGTTCTTTTTCTGTTTTTAGTTTCCTTTGTATCTCTTCACAGTACTGTGAACATAGTAGATGCTTCTTCTAAACTTGCTTGTTCTGTGGATAAAGGAATTGACCTACCCTAAAACTCTTGTTTGGAGGCTCAGGTATTGATAGGCAGGTAGCTGTAAAATGTATTAACTGCAGCAGAAGCAAAGTCTCAAATATTAAAGCCTTTCTAACCTTTCACAAGGGATTCTGAAAGACTATAATAGTCTGGATATAGAAAGAGACTTTGGGGAAAAGAAACTCCAGTTCATTAATTGGCTGATTTAGAGACAGAGACATATAATCTGGGACTGCAGAGCCTTCCACTGCTCCCTGGAAACAGCCAATCCCTGGCTATGTTGTAAGAACTTTGTATTGTTCTGATTTAGCCTTAATGCTCTAGGTCCTTGTTACCTGGCTTGAAAATTCCATCACTGATCTAATTTTGCAGGTAAAGACTAGGACATTGGCTCTTCAAGACCAGCATTAAAAATAAGAGAGATCTCCTGAGTGTGCATCCCTTACCATATTTTTGGGTTTTTGGAAGTCGTAATATGTGACAAGAAGGAACAGTGGGAATGAGGGCTTCGTGAGAATACCTAGGAAACTGTGTGTCACACTGACTCTGCTGATGCCTGTCACCAGTCTGGCCCTGGCTCCATCTTTTCCTTCATTCTGTTTTTGCCATCACCTTTCCTTGCTCCCAGACAACATGACTTTACCGCTAGTGCGGCTTCCTTCCAAACTGGAGCCTTGCTGGTTTGCCTAAGGAGTGGCCTTCCTCATTTACTTTACAGTTTCAATGATTTTTACCAAAAGATCGAAATCTATCATCAGCATTTCTTGTCTTCACCTCCGGATTTTACTTTGTATAATTGCCCAAGTGGATTCCAGGGGGTAATTGCCGTGGAACATTTAGTTTACTGCTTTTTAGAAGCTTCTTAATATCCATATTATTATTATTATTTTATTTGCAGCAAAGAAAGATTTTGTAAATCTGATGATTGACTCAGATAATCTCTTGTGTAAAGGGCAAAATAAATCACATACCAGGTTTCCTTAAAGAGACACCTTCCTGTCAGTCTGCTCTTTTCTGCTGTTCGTTTTCCTGCAAAGCAGTCCTTTTATGATTGCTCTGGGAAATTTCAGTGGGTTGTCTTTGGGAAATGCAAAAGGATAACAACCTAATATTCTTCTCAAAGGGTAATGCTTTCTTCGGGACAAGGCCACTTTTCTTTTGTACTGCAGATAGTCAGCCGCTCTGTGTGCTGTAGAATGAGACACATGTATAATTTAAAAACCATTTCCTGCATCTTAATATCAGACTTTACCAGGAAAGCAAAGTCCTGTTTCTCCCCTTTCTCCATCCCTGTGCCCTTCACAGTCAGTATTCCTTGAGGCTAAATGAACCCAGGGTGTTTATTTTTGTTCTTTTTCTCCTCTCTCAGTTCTCCTGGAGGATCAAGATTAAAAAGGACCATATTACTGTTCAATTTTTTGCAATGTATGTTTCCATTCCCGGAATGCAAGGCTCCTCTAGTTCCCCAATCATCTTTGGCATTTAAGCATTTCTAACTTTGCCTTGTGCATAAAATCATGAAACTCAGAAAGTATGTGGATCAAGGCCAGGCCCCTCTTCTGTTTATAAGGTTTTTCTTCCTAGTATATTTTCTAGCTCTTGGGGAGTTGCAGTCATAAAATGTTGTAAGATTCTAATTGGAATTACTAAAATGCCCAGGAAGATCCCTATGAGGTGAAGTTGAGAAGGGAAAACAAATTTGATACTGACCATACTGAGAGAGTTCTAGGAATATCAGCTTGGAGAGGCTTTTATAGACTCTGTGGTGATCAATATCCAGGACAAACCCCTTTAGCTAAATAGTCTTCATGGTAAAGATTAATAGTTTAAAGTATCAGAACTTGTTCCAGTTACTTTGTTACTTACTAACCATGGTTAAAAATCCCAGTTATGGTTTATATCCTCTGGGAAGCCTTCCTTGATCACTCTAGACCAAATAAACTTTTCTCTTTTCCGAACTCTTAGCAGTTATCTGACAATTACATATTACTATGCACATGAATTGTCTCAAATTGCTAATTTACTCTGATATTATGATTTAAATGTTTGTAAATACATGTGCTAATATATCTCTTACCCTCCTCCTTGAGGACAGACTTTGTATATTTTATTGTAGCTCCTAAAATACTTATTGTCATCCTTTGTAGAACCCCTGTAGATGCTTTTTGAATAAATGAATGTATTAAGTGAAAATTCAATTTTAAATTACCAGAGAACCATAAATTATTCCAGGCGGATAAGCATATCTTTTTTTTAAGACCCTTCCAGTCTTAGCTTGGGCATGCTCTTTTGTGATTAATTTGAATCCTTTTTCTTGCACTCTTGTGTAACTATTCTTAAAGAGAGGTCCTGCTTATTATCTCTCCTCACTTCTTACACACTTCCAATGCTTTCCTTATCTTATTCCATCATTATGGTTGTTCCTCCCGGCTCTGTCATTCATACTCTGTTCTCCTGATATATTCATCCTCTTGACAAATTTATTTATGCCTTGCTTCAACTATGATTTCCTTGTAGTTACTTCCCAGATCTACCTTTCCAGTCCTGTCCTGTGGACCTTAGTACAGTGTTGTCAAAATGGGTGGACTGTCACTTGGGCATATTTCAATTGCCTAAATATCATTTCCATATAAAATAGAAAAAATTTATATTTTTATATAAAATAGAAAAATATTTTATAAAAGAAATGTATTATCTTTTCTACCTAAAAACATCAATACTTTATAAAAGAAATGGATTATCTTTCTCCCACCCAGTCTCCCTACTCTTTCCAATTTCCTTCTCCATTCTGGCAGTTTGTGTCTTTTTCCATCATCCAAGGCTCCTAGGTCTTCGGATCTTCTTTCTCACACTATTCTGCTCCAGCCTTCATGTGCAGCCTAATCCCAAATCCTGTTGAATCTCCTCTTGAAATGTCTTTGAGAGTTAATCCCTCCTCTCTGTGGCCTCTCTCTAGGCCTAAACACAGATTAATTCTAGATTATTGCCACAGCCTCCTAATTACTTGCCCTAGTATTATTGGTAATAATGATAATAATGATTTATTAGTATAAATATCTACTATTTATTAGTTATCTAGTATATGCTAAAGGAGAAGGCAATGGCACCCCACTCCAGCACTTTTGCCTGGAAAATCCCATGGACGGAGGAGCCTGGTAGGCTGCAGTCCATGGGGTCGCTAAGAGTCGGGCACGACTGAGCGACTTCCCTTTTACTTCTCACTTTAATGCATTGGAGAAGGAAATGGCAACCCACTCCAGTGTTCTTGCCTGGAGAATCCCAGGGACAGAGGAGCCTAGTGGGCTGCCGTCTATGGGGTTGCACAGAGTCGGACACGACTGAAGTGACTTAGCAGTATATGCTAGGTATTGTAATAATGTACTTTGTGAAGATTCTCATATGAGTCTCACAGCAACCAGATGAAGTGTATATTACTATTCACATTTTAGAGATTAAAATATCTGTGGCTCAGAGGGCTTGCATAACTTATGTCTGGCCTCACAGGTAATGAGTTGAAAAAACACTAAGGTTTTAACTTTGAAGGCCATGCATCAGTAATACTCTAAATATCACTGCTGGACTATTGCACTCTTTTCACTCTGCCACTCATCTAGTCACAAATTCATGGAGATTCCCACTGTCTACAGTAAGAGTGAACTTTATCTGATTCTAAGGCCTTCTATGATCTTACACCACCATTTTCCTCCAATCTTATTTCTTTTGACTCTAAATATCTACCCACTGCTCCATCCAGGCTGACTTCATCCTTGTTTCCCAGTTTTTCCCCAGTGCTCACTTCTGCTTAATGGTTTCCTCTAGACCTGGGATACCCTTTCCTTACGTTTTCATATCCTGCCTCTACTTTAAGGTCCAGGTCATTCCATACTTCTCCATGAAGCCTTCTCAAAATAGCCCAACATACAAAGAGCTCTTGTTTCTTTTCTGAACTGTTCTGCCAATTATTGCATGTACCATAACACTTAGGACTCCATACTCAGTACTCTGTAGTATGAGATGATTCAAGGGAACATTTCAAGTTTAGTAAAATTTGCCTTTGATACTCTTTCTTTTCCTCTTACCTCCCACCATTCTCCTGCATCTAGTATCTCCATATTCTTCTCTGAAGGTCTAAGTCCTTACCCCTACCCAACTGCTGATATACTCTGCCCAGACTCCTTTTAGGTCTTCCCAGATAGAAGTAACTTGTCAGTCATTGACCTCCCATAATGTCTTTTATTCAAACTCAGCTAGACAGGTATAAGGAACCTATGTAAAAGTTTATGTGATTGTCTATCTTTCTGAAAGGGTTGCATTTGAGTTGTGATTGCTTGTGAAACCGTGTCTGCTTTGGTTGTTTGAGTTTCAGAAAGTTGAGAGTGTAGAGTATGACAGAGAGAAATAAAAGATCTCAGGGAATGGGGAGGGGAATATTTGGTGGCAGGTAAATATTCCTGGAATCCAGTAAAACATTGTACTAAAAGTGAAAGTCGCTCAGTCGTGTCCGACTCTTTGCCACCCCATGATACAGTCCATGGAAGTCTCCAGGCCAGAATACTGGAGTGGATAGCCTTTCCCTTCTCCAGGGGATCTTTCCAACCCAGGGAATTGAACCCGGGTCTCCCGCATTGTAGGTCACCTCCAATTCTGCCAGAGTATAAATTTGGATTTGGCTGCAGTGTCTTCAGGTTTTCCTCTACAGCAGTAGTTCCTGTCTGTGGTCTCCAGCTATGAGGTATAGAAGTGTGCTTACCAAAAACTATTCTGAAGTTTAAATAAACGATTTCTCAAAAATGCATACATATAATTTTTCAGAAGCATGTGCAGGCTTTATTTAAATATAAATGGATTTAAGAACACAATTCATAGCAGCTTTTGCTCATTATTAATTTTCATAATCAATGAACACTAAAAGGATAATTGATATCATGATCAGATCCACAAAATATTGTGATTTTTTTTCAAGGATCCTTTAAAAAAGATCTGTAGCTAGAGCTCAGTCAGAAACTCTTGGAGGGCAAAGACTATATTGTCTACTTTGTTTACATTTTCCAGAACATGCTACGATATACAACCAGGCTTTGAGTCTCTTGAATGAATCATAGAAGCTGGATGAGAAATTTCTATTTTTATGTCCTAGTCTCTTTGTTTGTCAAGTAAGTTTTTGTGGTTGTTCAGTCTTTAAGTCGTGTCCGACTCTTTGCAGCCCCATGAGCTGCAGTATGCCAGATTTCCCTGCCCTTTCCCTGTCTCCCTAAATTTGCATAAATTCATGTACATTGAGTTGATGATGCTATCTAACTATCTCACCCTGTGCTGCCCTCTTCTCTTTTTGCCTTCAATCTTTCCCAGCATCGAGGCCTTTAAGAGTTTTTGACTAGAGGATATCTGAGTTTCTCTCTAGCTGTAGCACATCCTACGCTGGTATATATTTGGATATAATCCAAATGCTTAACTGCTTCCTTAGGCTAGGGAAGGTTTGAGAGAAGCTGCCTCTTCCTAGTGTATGGTGCTTGATATATATTTTGACTTCATTTATCCATTACCCAAAGTGTTGATGAATCACAGGACATTGATTAAAGCTTTTAGAAATTTTCTGAGTTTTCACTACACAGCTCTAATGTTTGAGGGTGACCAGTTAAAGGTAAACCACAGGTTAATTTGCTGGCTGTTGGTGGCCTGTGAATTATCCTTCTCTGTGGAATAAAGTCTCAACCTCTCCTTAAGCACAGAGTCTCAAGAGTTCAAACTATTAACTATCTCTCTGATCATGGGAACAATTCAGTTAGAGGAGGAGTAGAAGAAAAGAGCTTCTCACAGGAGTGGTTCTATCTAGCCTAGCCATGGCAATATATCAAGTGGTAGCCCCTCTTGGACTAATTGTGGTATGGAAAATAACTTCTTGCTCATCTTGCATTAGGCAGCAGCTCTAACCAGGTAGTATCTTTCCTCTTCTTCCTTATTTTCTAATAGCTGGTTTCAATCCAGATTCTGTATCTCATTATCTATATAATCTTCGGCAAGTAGTTTTACTGTTTGCAATCTGTTTCCTCTTCCATAAAGCTAGTCTAGTATTGATGAAAGGATTAGACATAGTGGCATATTAAAATGCCTAGAGAAGTATCAGATATATAATATGCATTCAGTAGAAGGGTGTTGTCACTTCTTTTTTTCTCTCCTTTCCTTTTATATTCCCTTTGCCTCTTAAGTCTGTCTTAAGAAGAGAAACGACTTTTACCTACTTATAACAGACTTTATGCAGGTCAGGAAGCAACAGTTAGAACTATACATGGAACAACAGACTGGTTCCAAATTGGAAAAGGAGGCTGTATATTGTCACCCTGCTTATTTAACTTATATACAGAGTACATCATGAGAAATACTGGGCTGGATGAAGGACAAGCTGGAATCAAGATGGCCACGAGAAATATCAATAACCTCAGAGATGCAGATAACACCACCCTTATGGCAGAAACTGAAGAGGAACTAAAGAGCCTCATGATAAAAGTGAAAGAAGAGAGTGAAAAAGTTGGCTTAAAGCTGAACATTCAGAAAACTAAGATCATGGCATCTGGTCCCATCACTTCATGGGAAATAGATGGGGAAACAGTGGCTGACTTTATTTTTGGGGCTCCAAAATCACTGCAGATGGTGATTACAGCCATGAAATTAAGACACTTACTCCTTGGAAGGAAAGTTATGACCAACCTAGATAGCATATTAAAAACCAGAGAAATTACTTTGTCAGTAAATGTCTGTCTAGTCAAGGCTATAGTTTTTCCAGTGGTCTTATATGGGTATGAGAGTTGGATTATAAAGAAAGCTGAGCACCAAAGAATTGATGGTTTTGAACTGTGGTGCTGGAGAAGACTCTTGAGAGTCCCTTGGACTGCAAGGAGATCCATCCTGGGTGTTCATTGGAAAGACTGATGCTGAAGCTGAAACTCCAATACTTTGGTGACCTGATGCAAAGAGCTAACTCATTTGAAAAGACCCTGATGCTGGGAAAGATTGAAGGCAGGAGGAGAAGGGGACGACAGAGGATGAGATGGTTGGATGGTATCACCGACTCAACGGACGTGAGTTTGTGTAGGCTCTAGGAGTTGGTGATGGACAGGGAGGCCTGGCGTGCTGCAGTCCATGGGGTTGCAAAGAGTTGGACACGACTGAGTGACTGAACTGAACTGAACAGACTTACCTGGCAAGTGGCCCCATCAATCTTTCATCCTGGATATCTAGTTTCCCCCTGAACTCTTTCCCCCTGTAATTTAGGATTTCAGGTTTGAAACTAGGGCACTAACTGAATGCAGAGATGGCAAATAACAGTTTGGGAAGCAATTAATCCCAAGCTCATTGCTGCTTCTCAGTGGCCTCAGTCCAGGTGATCTGGGCTTGGAATTGGATTTCATGTGGGTTTTCGCCGCCAAGTTATTTCTGAATCTTCTAGATTTACAAATCATTTGGTACCCAGCTGTTATGCTGTGTGATTCATGGTTATGGGTGCCTTGTTTCAAGCACTTGTCAGCAGTTTCTTCCCTGTGGTTGCCTTGTGATTCAGTTGTTTTTGGTGTGGTATGCCTCTCTTCACATTCATGTGGACTCTGCCTCCCCCAACTTCTGTCATGGAACCAATGAGTCAGTGCCTGACGGTGCCAGCTTGCCAGTCAATTACTTTTAAGTTTCCTCTGGTGGGTAGGTGCCAGAGAAGATGCTGTTGGCTCATAGAGGGGGCTGCCTGTCATGTCGCCAAACTGCCCTGAGAAGGGGGAAACAAATGGCCACGTTTTCCAGAATGAATTTTCAGGAAGCATTCAGGATAGACACGGTCAAGGGAAAAGTCGCTCCTGTTCAGTAGGTGGCAGCGTGGTCTGGCTTGAAGAAGCACCACGGATGCTTGCATGCATTTGCACTGCTTTATCCTGATGCTTTTGACAGCTCGGCTTGAGATTTTATTCTGAGTATTTTAGTGCTTTTTGTCAAGTGCTCTTTGCTCAAAAAGAAAAGAAAAGAAAAAAAAAAAAACCCCTGCTGCTTTAGAAACTTCTCTTGGGAGTGGGCGGCATGTGTTTGTGGCAAGTACCGTGATCTGAAGCTTTCTGCAGCTCGGTGACTAATTGCTCTTAGTTGGACATCTAGCCTGGTAGGCTGAACTTGTGTTTCCCAGCTGTGGAGGTGGGAAGGTGGGAATTCTCTCCTCATGGACGCGAGGTTATTTCACTGACATTAGCAGTGGGGAGCAGTTCTACAGCCCCAAGGTCTGACTGGTTTCTCTGTTGGGGAGGGAGGTGCCTCAGACCCAGTGTGTCACCTCTCCATGAGCCCATTCAGCTTTTGGGGACTAGCACGCTTGGCACAGAGGAGTTGGGACTGCAGCAGCACGATGTCCTCTGTCAAGTTGAGCACTGGGACAAATCCTCTACTCTGTTTTTGTACCTTGCCTCCCACCGCAGAGCCCTTTCTCAGAATGCCTTGTTTCTCAACAAAAATAGAAATCTTTGAAAAGTTTTGCTTTTAACTGAGAAGCTGACTCTCCAGTATAAGGCCTGAGCAGGAAGAAGGAAATATGTCTAATTAGGCCACAGGCAGTGTCATCCTTGGGCAAGATTGGTGGCAATTTGGTTGGGACTGAAAAGCCCAAGCAAGGGCTTGGATTCGCTGGTCTCCCTGTTGCACAGTTGTAGACACTGTATCTTAAGGAAGCTGAGTTTCAGACCTTGGCGTCTCCGTTTAGAGGCCTCTGTTCCTTGTCTGCCATGCTGTAGCCCATGTGCGTGTAGATGTGTACACGAGAGCTCCAGGAAGCCAGGCTGGGATAGGAGATATTGAGCCTAGACCCCTTTTACCTCAGACAGGAATAGGAGAGTCTCAAAGAATATACAGTTGATTCCTGTTATTCATGGTCATAATGCTCTATAAAATTGCCACAAATGCTGAATTAGGTTAGGTTAGGTTCCTGTGAACTGATTTGTCAGTTGATCAATACATAACCTTGTTTTATGTGTGTTTCTGTTTAATGACACCTTATGTAATACATACTGTTGATTCATTAACATTGAACTCATAGCCAAGGGCACTACATATAACTCATGCCCGAATGAAGTGTATCTAACACACAAATTTTCTCCGTAAGTCTCATCACAGCCTCTTGCACTTAAACACCAGACAGCTCTACAGCACTGGCCTTGGGAGCCATTTTAAATAGTGAAATCACCAAGAAAAAATACAAAAATGTGTCTGTAAACAAACTGTGAAAAGGATACTTGTTTCCAGTATGAGAGCTCAAAAAAGAAAGGGAGAGTATTCCCTTGTTCTGTCTCAACTGGGAATGTGCACACTGGGAAAACGACAAATTTTCTCTACTCCGCACATGTGCATGCCTATGAGTTACTGTGAAAACACCAGAAGTATTGATCTAGGAGTCACAAATAAATTTTAAGGAGAGGCAATTTTGCAAATATGGAATTCATGAATATTGAGGATCAAATGTATCTGTCCAATGATAGGCCCACAGCATTTTCTGTGTTTTAACTGTTAGAATTCTTGTCCAATCCACATTTCTCCACTGTGGTAAACCAGGCTGATGTGAATGAGATGGTAGTCAATTAATAGATCATGAGGACTGGCTTCTAAGCAACTGACTAGAGTAAACAAACTGTCAAATAACATTGATTTGTTGATCTCTCATATGTATTGGTTAGCAATTCTATGGACTAGTTAGATAGGCTTAAAGATAGAGTTGGAATGGAAAAATTCAAATCACATTATGAAACTCAAGCAAACTACCATTTTACAGACACAGACACACACGCACTTGGGTTTCAGCATTTAAGGTCAAAGTTGTAATTTAAATTCAAAAGGTAAGGACAATGCCCTAAACCTGAATGATCAACCTGATGACCTCTAGTAAGCCAGCAATCCTTTCTGTTCTTCTACTCTTTGTCTGTACAAGGAAAACAAAAAAACACAAAACTGTCTTATCTGTTGATTATCAAGAAAAGAAGATAGTTCCTCTGGCAAGACATTTGGGACTTTTCAAGATAACCTCATTCTCCTGCTGGACTATATCAACCCTTAGAAAAATCTTTATTATTTTTTTTTCTTTCTTTTTTTTTTTAATTTTAAAATCTTTAATTCTTACATGTGTTCCCAAACATGAACCCCCCCCCCCCACCTCCCTCCCCATAACATCTCTGTGGGTCATCCCCATGCACCAGCCCCAAGCATGCTGTATCCTGCGTCAGATGTAGACTGGCGATTCAATTCTTACATGATAGTATACATGATAGAATGCCATTCTCCCAAATCATCCCACCCTCTCCCTCTCCCTCTGAGTCCAAAAGTCCGTTATACACAGCTGTGTCTTTTTTCCTGTCTTGAATTACTATCTGATACCTACAGCTTCTGACACTAGAGTCAAATAGATTGTTAGAATCATGTCTCTTCCACATGATTAGCCTTTATAAGCATATTAAGGTAGCGCTGAAGTCATTTATTCATCTTTTCCTCCATTAATTCATTTATTTATTCAGCAAATATTTATTGAAAGCCTAATATATTAATAGGTGTCATGGTAGAAATTGGGGATATATGGGTGATTAAAAGACATAGTTCCTGAATTCATGAATCTTATGGCCACCTAAGTTTTATTCTCTGACTAATACCTTTAGTTTCTGGAACTTTTCCACACATGGCCTGGTTCAGAGTCCCCTCCCAGCCTTGGTCATCTTCCTCTGGACATGTTATCAGTTTCTCTGTAGGAGTGTGGGTCTCAAATTAGGAGTGATCTGACAAATGATTGGCATATCTGGGTTAGAATAGCAACTCTATGTCTTACTGTGTTATATTCAGTAAGAACCCCCATTTCTTCTATAAAATGGGAAGAAGAATAATTGCTGAACTATTATGAGGATTAAACAAGGTAATAGACATAAAAACACTTAGCATAGTACCTAGCATGTAAGTGCCTAATAAAGCATAAAACACTATTTTATTCATATTTGTTAAATGCCAGCCTTAGCTGGCATTCACATGTTTGGCATGTATATTTCACTGTGAGTG
Organism: Capricornis sumatraensis; assembly: GCF_032405125.1. Classification (NCBI taxonomy): domain Eukaryota; kingdom Metazoa; phylum Chordata; class Mammalia; order Artiodactyla; family Bovidae; genus Capricornis; species Capricornis sumatraensis. The sequence goes on along the minus strand of NC_091092.1, from coordinate 36,961,693 downwards.
CCTCCTGAGGTTGCTATCACCCTAAATCCCTAAGTCATTTTCTGTCTTCCTGGGAAATTACTTCTGTCTTTAAGAGCTGTGCTCAGATGTCAATCCTCTATCAACCTTGTTGAGACACATTTTGACCAACTCTGTCTGTTTGACTGGCTTATGTGTCGTCTTCCTGAGAGATGGATGTAATTTCAGTGCCAGGATCCACGTCCTTGACTTGACTTTTCTTTATCTCTGGGTTTGCTATGAATATGGAAATGTGGCTTGTGGCTTCCCTCAGCGTTAGTCTTTTCTATAGAGATGGATAGATTATAAATATAACACTTTAAGAAACTGGGGAGAAATGTTGTCCATTCTATTTGTGCCTTGCTTTATTACATTTAGTCAGTGATGAATATGCCTTTACATGATGATTGTTGAACAAAATTAATCCCATTTCTTAACGTGATGCACTTAATGATGGCTTGGCTGCCTTTCCCTGCTCCATCATTTTGTTTTTGGACTTTACCTGGACTGCTATTTATGACTTTATTTCTTGGATGCCCACAAAAACACATGTATAATTTTTTCCCTCCCCTCACTATTCTCCAGATATCTTTGGCAATAATTCAGAGAGTAAGGGATCATGAGTGGGAATAGGGGTGAAGAGAGGATTTGAGCTGAAGATTACACAAATGAATATAACCCTATGGACAAGACTTTTTGTCAGGGTTTCTGAGCCAGACATAAATCCAGAGCAGAGGAACCAGGGAACTGGAGAGTTAGAAGCCATTTGCGGAAACTAGTGTGAGAGCAGTATAGAAGATGAAACAGTGGAGGTTAGAAAGGTGATCCAGAAAGAATGCTCATTTAATTACTTAGGGCCTGTCCAATCTTAGACCTGGGCAAAATGTGCTACTGTTCTGGGCTTCATGCTCTCAAAGGGATGTATTCTGGTCTTGCTTTTTTAATATTTATTTATTTTTTATTTATTTATTTGGCTGTGCCAGGCTTAGTTGTGGCACATGGAACCTTTTTTTTTTTTTTTTTAATTGAAGCATGTGAACTCTTAGTTGCAGTATGTGGGATCTAGTTTCCCGACCAGGGACCAGGATAGAACCCGGCCCCTTGCTTTGGGAATACAGAATCTTAGCTTGTGAACCACCAGGGAAGTCCCTCTGGGCCCGCCTTTGGCCACCCCTCCACACAGGGAGAGGACTTAGTGCTGCCAGCGTGTGCACCCTTAGGCCTAAAGGAAACTGTGTGGAAGGGAGTACAGTCTTAAGGGTTGCCAGATAAAACGTACGACACCCTATATTTCTATTTGCTGGACCTTGACAACCCTAATAGGGTAAGGCAATGGCAACCCACTCCAGTGTTCTTGCCTAGAGAATCCCAGGGACAGAGGAGCCTGGTGGGCTGCCGTCTATGGGGTCACACAGTGTCAGACACGACTGAAGTGACTTAGCAGAGGTAGGAGACAACCCTAATATAGTCAGAACTCAGATTTGGGGGGCTGGAACATCTACAGGCATGTGTACAAGGCCCTTTCCTCTGTAGAACGGAGCCTGGAGTGGGAAAAGAAGAGAGCAGGCCAGTGACCCTGGGGTCACCTCTCTCTACACTGGCATATTCCGGTGCAGAAATCGGAGAATGCAAACTTCTAACCTGACCTTCAAAGTTATGAATTATATTTTTCAAGGTAGGAGGAAAGAACATATTTTATTTTACTATTTTAAAATTCTGATTTGTATTTTTAAAACATGAAGACATCTGGTATATGGGCCTCCATTTGTGCTCTTGTCTCAGCCTCCATAAACACTGGTGGAGGGCCTTTAATAATGGCAACAGATTACCCAATCAAGTTTTGTGCCATATACTTCCGATCCAAAATGTTATTTAATCTTCATAGCAACTCTGAGTTTGGCACTGTAAGTATTCCCATTTAATGGATAAGGAGACTGAGGTTCAGCTAATTGAGACATACAGCTTACCCAAGTTCAGAAAAAGAGTGAACAACAGAACTGAGACTAGGCACAAACCTCAGTCTATCTGAATGCACATGTGAGCTTTGGATCTAGACTGTTTGAGTCAGAATCCTGCCTCTGCTACTTGCTAACACTTTCTTCTTGTGCAAATCATTCAGCTCTCAGTTTTAATGCCTTAGTTTCTTGAACAGCAAAATGTACGAAGATGGCTGGATGGCATCACAGACTTGATGGACGTGAGTCTGAGTGAACTCTGGGAGTTGGTGATGGACAGGGAGGCCTGGCGTGCTGCGATTCATGGGGTTGCAAAGAGTCGGACACGACTGAGCGACTGAACTGAACTGAACTGAATGTTGTAATAATAGGCCAGGGGTCACTGGGGTGGGGACTTATCTTTGAAAGCTGCCTACCAATAGTACATGGCATTATGCCAGCGTGTATGACGCTCCACAGGATAAACTTGATGCATCTTGTTGGAGAGGCGACTCTACTTATGTAGCAAATGCATCTTTGTGTCCAAATGCAGGCTCCTCTGTCCATGGGGATTCTCCCATGGAGAATACTGGGGTGGGTTGCTGTTCCCTTCTCCAGAGGATCTTCGTGATCCAGGGATTGAACCTGGGTCTCCTGCATTGCAGGCGGATTCTTTACCACTGAGCCACCAGGAAAGCCCAAGAATGTTAGAGTGAGTAGACTGTCCCTTCTCCAGGGGAATTTCCAGACCCAGGAATTGAACTGGGGTCCCCTGCATTGCAGGCATATTATTTACCAGCTCACCGTGTGACATCCACTCTCAAACATGATTTACAGAATTATTTAATCTTCACAGCAGCCCAGTGGGGGAGTACTATTATTATTGCTGTTTGACATATGTGGAAACTAAGGCACAGAGAGCTTAAGTAAGTGATTTGTGTCCAAGATCACACAGCTGGAACATAACAGAGCCACTGTAAATACATAGCCATTATGAAGTGTTAGTCACTCAGTTGTGTCTGACTCTTTGCAACCTCATGGACTATAGCCCGTCAGGTTCCTCTGTCTGTGGAATTTCCCAAGCAAGAATACTGGAGTGGGTTGCCATTCCCTTCTCCAGGGGATCTTCCTGACCCAGGAGTCGAACCCAGGTTTTCTGCATTGCAGGCAGATTCTTTACTGCCTGAGGCACCAGGGAAGCCCAACAAACCACTCTAATAAATGATGAATAATTTTTTAAAGATTTTTTTGATGTGAACCATTTTTTAAGTCTTTATTGAATTTGTTAAAATATTACTTCTCTTTTATTTTATATATTTATTTATTTTTGCCACTAGGCATGTAGGATCTTAGCTCCCTGACCAGGAATTGAACCCACACCCCCTGCGTTGAAAGGCAAAGTCTTAACAACTGGACTACCAGGGAAATCCCCACAGCCACTATTTAGATGTAGTGTATGACAGGGTAGTTTCAGAATCCACCCTTCTACCCACCTTGCATAGTGCTTCTTGTATGAGAGTCAAACCCAAGCCACTTGAATCAGAGTCTAAACCAACCACCATGCTACGCGCCCTCAGAATACTAGTATTACTGAGCTATCTTAACATGATGGACACAAAGAAGGCCTTCATTTTCATTATCTTATTTAATCTTTCTGATAGCCTTGCTATGCATGCATGTAAAGTCGCTTCAGTCGTGTCTGACTCTTTGCGACCCTGTGGACTGTAGCCCACCAGGCTCCTCTGTCCATGGGGTTCTCCAGGCAACAATACTGAAGTGTGTTGCTGTGTCCTCCTCTAGGGGATCTTCCTGACCCAGGGATTGAACCTGCATCTCTTACATTTCTTACATCTCCTGCACTGGCAGTCAGGTTCTTTACCACTAGCACCCCCTGGGAAGCCCCAGTCCTCCTATATTGGCACACAATTGAAGCAGATAGTAAAGCCTACCAACCATGTCTAGCAGGTTCCAAAGACCAGCTTACCTCTTACCCAAATAATCTGCCTCCAGAGATTGAATTACTGGCCTACCTCTCTACTAGTTAACTGTGAAACCTGAAGTAATTAACACAACACTTCATATATTTGAAAAGAGTTATTCTTTTTGAGCCCCCATTTTTCTCTCCAGGCTAGACATGTTCAGTGTTTTTAACTCTGCCTCTTAGGACTTGTCCTTAGACTCTTCTCAATCCTGGTTTCTCTTGCTAGTTTAACGTGTCTTGTTGGAGACGGATGTTATTTACATTTTAGACAAGAAAGTCCTATACACATGTAGGATTATCTTACACACTTGTAAGATTTTTTGCATCTCTGGTCCTACCCAGTGGATGTGAGTAGGTCTCCTGAATCATTGTGACAACCCAGATACTCCCAACACATTTCCATATGCCCACTGGGGGCACTGCTACCTCTGGATGAGAATAATCATAACCAAACACAGAATCTTATGAGGAAGAACCACTTTGTTTTTTGGATCAAGTGCCTAATGCAGCCTATTTATTGGTTTTGTAATGACTGATGTATCATTGTGCTCAGTTGTGTCTCTTTTGCAACCCTAGGGACTGCAGCCTGCCAGGCTCCTCTGTCCATGGAATTTTCCAGGCAAGAATACCTGAGTGGGTTGCCATGACTGATAGTACATTTCCTTGAACGCAGTTACGTTGAAAGTTTTAAGGAGCCATGGCACTCTGTTGACTCAAAAGAATTTGTTGTTAACAAAAGCTTCTAACACCTTTTCATGTGTCACTTCTCCCTGTCTGGTACCCATACATTTAATTTTGGGGACATGAATGTGATAGTTTATTCCTATTCTGTTTTGACTCCTTATGTTTTGGTTCTGTCAACCAGTGTATTTGCTCTTCTTTCAAGCCATTTGTCACTTGGAATTTTGACCAACTGGCTTTCTCTCTCTCCATTTAAGTTATTATCCTGTTGTATAGGATTAGGTGAAGGACAGGAGCCCTGTGTGTTACAGTAGACCTCTTCCCAGTTCAACATTGAGCTTCTAGGCGGTGTCAGTTACAGTTGCGCCTCACTGTATTGTAACCTAGACATTGTGCATGTCTTTATTTTGCCTGTATCATGGTATACAATTTCAAGGTATTATGAAATTCCTTTCTGAAAATGCCTTGAAATGATCACATATCACTCTGGCAACAGATTTCCTTTGATCTACCACTTCAAAGAACTTTGCTTATAACTATCATCTATAAGGGTCATTATTTTACAGACCGGTTCTATTAGCAATTAGAAATTACATGGAAATAAGAAATTTGATAGGTGATTTTGGGTTTAGTGATATTATTGGTTCTAAAATTCGTGAGTAGTATCAAGATGCCATGCCTGTGCTTGGAATCTGTCCTAATTTTGGACAGATTCTGTGCGTTTAGGGCAAGGGAGAAGGGTTGTAATTCCCCCCACCCCAAATTGCTCACTAAAACCAGATATCTTTTCAACAGAAAATGACAGCCTATCATTTGACAGTGAGAGAAGCCTTGAAATGTACCCACTGGTGGGAAAAGAGCGTGGTGTCCTGTCCTTTTATAATGGGCTACTGGAAGGGTATTAATGACATTGCAGCTTTAGGGGAGCAGAATTTGATGAAAGGAGGGGAGAGAGGATGAAGACACTGATTACCTGTTTAGGGACAGATTGATTTTATGAGGAAGGCATGCAGGAAAGAAAAACGAAGTACAGGAAGGAGAAACCATAGACCATTACTCTCTTTGGTCATCAGGCCGTGGATCACTTCTGTTCTCTTCTCAATGTCTACAGAGGCTGAAATTTGAAGCTGTTTTCTTCTGTGCCTTTTCCCTAGTTAGAAGTGTCTCTTATTACGATTCTGACCTGTAATCATCAAGGGGAGAGCAAGTGTTGAAGCCAGAGAGCTTCCAGAAAAGTCAGGGGACAGGCAGCAGGATGACCCTGAATACTTGGGCTGGGGAGTGGGAGCCCAAAATGGTGAGAGGGCTGCAGTCAGAGAAGCGGCGGGATTGATGAACACCCACATTTATTTAATTAGTAATTTCAGGCTTTTGCCCAGAGCATGGCTGTACATATGGCCAGAATCTGCACCCTCTCATCCCATTTGGACGCACATCTCAGCCTGGAAACCTCCCCGACCCTCCATCAGGTGCAGCTCTGCCACCAGTTTTTCTCTAGTTTGCATTTTTGCTCTTGCATGCTTCGGTACAATGCTTTATTGGTGATGTGGTTTTTGCATCCTTTTCTAAGACTGGACTTTGATGAATTTGGCTGTACTTCTTATGGTACATGCAGCATTAAATAATTTGCTTGTGTGTCTTTTTCCTTTTTTCCTTTCCCTTTGAAGTTTGAGAGTGAAGTTGGTCAGCTGGCTGAGTGGCAAAGAGGGTTCTTGTATTCTTCAGCAATGCTTGAGTGAATATGATTTGGCTCACATCTCCTCAACCCTCCTTTTCCTTGTTTCAGCCCTTGGCTTCCTCAGCTGCTCCGCCCACTAGAACTGAATTATGGATTCTAGCCAAAGGAGTGACAAATAAGCCTCAAAGAGGTGAAGTGAAATGAGAAGTGAGCCTGGTCGGGAACTCAGATCTCCTGACCACGGTCTATGGCTCTTACTGTGGCATCATGCTGCCTGGAACACTTGTGGGACTATCTTTCATGATGCCATGGTGGTATTCTATATCTTTTGCCTCATGGTGCTGCCACCCTTAGTATAAGTGGGCAACCAAGAGAGATGGCAGCAGAGATGATGGCAGCAGAGATGATGGCAAGGGGCATTTATTGATTGGATAGCCATATTTCCTGGACACTTACTTTTTTGTATGGGGCATGCTTACTGCAAAGAAAGTCAAGGATATGAGTTCTTTACCACTTGCTCCCACTTCTCTCTTAATCTGGCTTCATCATTACTGTTCATCTTATGCCCATACACAGCCTCAGGCTGCCTCTGGACTGACTAAGGTCCCCTGTTGCTGTTCTCTTACCCCAGCAGTACCTCAGGTTCCAGTCTTCCTCTTCTTTTTATTTCAAGGAAAATCCTACACAATAATCAAGTTATTCTAGTAAGTCCAGTGTCATTAGAGAGCTGTTAGGATCTCATGGGTCAATATGTTCATACTATGTGTTTTTATGATGGGCGACTGGAAGCGATAGCTTAACTGAAGGCATCGGAACCATTTGGAGTTTTTGATAACAATATGTGCATTACTAGGACCTAGCACAGATTTTCTAAATTAGAAACTTAGGGAGTTAGGACCTGAGTGTCTACATTTCGATAAAATTCTTAGGTGATTCTGAAATATACCAATAGTTGAGGATTACTGCTCTTTCTTATGCTTAGAATTAAAGCATTTGCTATAATATGTAAATATGCTGGGATGTGCATGCATGCTCAGTTGCTTGAGTAATGTCCGACTCTTTATGACCCCATGGACTGTAGCCTGCCAGGCTCCTCTGTCTATGGGGATTCTCCAGGCAAGAATAGTGGAGTGGGTTTCCATGCCCTCTTCCATGGGGCCTTCCCGACCCAGGGATCAAACCCATGTCTCCTGCATTAGGAGGTGGATTATTTACCATTGAGCCACCAGGGAAGCCTGGTAAGTAGCAATGGTCATTGTTGGGCTAGTTGATGATATCTTGCTTTAAAAATTATATTTCATTGGTCATTGTGGCTTCCCCACCCCCTCCCAAATACATACAATGGATCAGAATCTTTCTCTGAGCCTGGATTTGTCTTTACAAGGGTCTTGGGCTTCTTCTCTGTATGTTGAAGGTATATGCATAACCTCTGGGCTCTGTAATGATTTTTTTACTGGAAAAAATTCTAATTTCCATTTCTAGCTACACTGCATGATATATTTGATAAATACCTATTGAATGTACAACTGTGTGTACCACATGGCAGAAAGCACTCTATTTCACCAGAACAAGGGGACCTAGCTCATTCCTCCATGATTTAAAAGCAGTTATAACATGAATGAAAGAGGGAGGTTGGTAGGTAAAGGGAAGGCTTCAAAAGATGACTGTATTTATTTCCCATCCTATAGTCTTTTCCTCTGTGGAAGGATTCATGCTTCATGGGTGTCCTAGAAAGTGAGAAGGGGAAAAAAGAAGAAAATAAGAATAAATTATAAAACTATTTCACCCTTGGACTCCAATGTAATCTCTTCACAAGGCAGATGTTTTAAAACTCAGGTATCTGCATTCACTGAAGAGATACATGGTAAATAAACATATGACTCAAATGCCACCTTTCAGCCAGAGGTGCTGTTTCCTGCCTGTTCTCAGAATTGGTCCCATAACTTACCTATTGACTTACCATGTTCATGCAGTGGATAGAGTCTCTGATTGTACCGATGCCAGGCTTAGCTAAATAAGGTGTCTCTGCTCTTGATGTTTAAATGCAGAGCTACTCTGTGGCCACGTGGCTGCTTGTGAAGAGTGATTAGTGACACTGAAGTTACACACTTGGTCCATTCCACATCATTTGCAAGAAGGGGGGAGGGGCATGTTTTTTGACCTTCCACCCACATCTTGTCAAAATAAGATGACTGATTTTGAATTTGCAAGAAATATTCAAGTTCCATGTTGTTAGTAGGGCCTTCCAAACTATCTACTGGGGAGATTTATTTGGGTCTTAGATTCACTCGCACCACAGTGTTGATTTTGACCAAGGAGGCGAAACTGGTGGATAGAAGAAAGGAATGGTAATACATACTTACCAAAGCTCAGCTGGAGACACTGACCCATTTTCAAACAGATCTGTCCTTTAGCAAATTCACTAACTTATAGAAAATCTTCATTTAAGGCTTAAAAGTGTCACATTAAAAAAATGTATTCATTTAACTCATTGAGTTGAAAAAGCATAAGTTTTCAATTAAGTTAATTTCTACAAATATCTGAAAGCATTGTCTTTCATAACTTTATTGGTTTCTCAGTGGTAAATGGGGACAGGTCAGGTAAATGGATTTAAAGGTTTTTGCTCTCTCTTTTTTTTTAGAACCATGAGTCATGAAAGCCTGAGAAATAGAAAAGCATTGATCATGTTCAGATTTTCCTCTTACTACTGGCTATAAGTGAGGAGCCATGCCTGTCCTCTCTCTGTGGTGCAGAAGCAGCTCTTTCTCTGTTACAAGCACACAACCTCATTTGAGCTTTTGGGGAAGAGTAATTCTGTTTTTAAATGAGACTTTAATGAGGTGACAGATTATTTATGTAATTTTAGATTCATCACACTTCTACATGAAAGTGCCAACCATTTTCTTTACCAGCATCATTGTAGTGAACTCAATTCATTCACATCTAAGAAGGAGTGTGCTGCCCTGCTCTCACACATTCCTGCCCCCTTGGCTATGGCTGATATATATTTATTTTGAATAATTAATCTTTTAAAAAAATTGGAGGATAACTGCTTTACAATGTTGTATTGGTTTCTGCCATAAAACAACACAAATCAGTCATAATTATATATGTGTATATATATATACACACACACGTATATATATCTGCTCTCTCTTGAGCCTCCCTTTCCCCTCCCATCCCACCCCTCTATAGCTGATATTTAGATGGATATCAGATTCTCTAAGAGCTGTGGATTTGGGGCTACAAAGATGAGTCATTTAGGCTGTTAAGTCATGAACATGCACAAGTTGGTTAGCAGGGAAATAATAAGGCAGATATAGAGAAGTGGAGATAAGTGACCACTTGGCCTTGGTGGGGGAAGCACAGGGGGACAGAGCAGTTGCCCTTGACTGTCTAGTTCCTGTACGGTCCAGTACTTCTTCCAATAGGATTTTATGGGAATGTTCTGCATTCGCAAAATAAATCTCCTTTTCTAAAATAAATATACTTTCAGCATATCTCTGCTCCTTGTCACCTATTTGTTTAATCCATGAGAAGGAATATTTTGAACTTGGCACACAAAAGGTGATAGTGTGTTTCCAAAGACCCTTCATATCTATTACCTCCCTCATTTCCTCTAACAATCCCAGGTCAGAAAGAGTGGGAATGATAATTGCTTTGAAAGCTAAAGACACTGAGCCCTCAGGTGGAATGGGGCTTGTCTTAAGTCACACAACTATGTAGAGACAGAGCAAGGTCTAAAATCCATGTCTTCTGGTTCGCAGGCCTAGTACTCGCCAGTTGCTGGGCACCTGAGGATTGTTTCTAGGTTGACAGATATATCCAAAGGGGGAGTGGGTGATTCCAGTCAGAAACGTTGAAAAGGTAGCTGATCTTTTAATCGACATGATTAGTATTCTGAAGGAACCCAATGAAGAAAAGCCTCTGCAGTCTCCAGCGAATTTTCCTGTTTGAACCTTTTCACTTAACAAAAACCAGCATATGTCCCCCCTCGAGTGTCTTCAATCGAGTACAGATCGGCTCTTACCTTTGAGACTGCTACCCTACCTCACCTCTCTGCAGCTGATGCCAGTAGAGGTGCCAGTTATGTGGCTCTGTTTATTTCTGCCTCAACATTAAAAAATAAAATAAAATTGCCCCTGGGGAGAAACTTAGAATGCCAACTCAACTAGAAATAACTTTCCCAGGCAAATTAGGAACCTCTTGAAGATCATCATTTAGAACCAGAGTCCTGACAGGACCTAGCTTCTAATGGAATATTTTGAGTTGCAAATAGGTAATATATCCCTTTAACTGCTAAGCATTGCAGCCTCTTCAAGGAAGGCCTGATAAGGGACATATGTATACCTATGGCTGATTCATGTTGATGCTTAGCAGAAACCAATAAAATTCTGTAAAGCAATTATCCCTCAACTAAAAAATAAATTCTTTAAAAAAAAAAAAACCCGGAAGGTCTGATAGGGTCTGGTTTCAAAGTATTATATGTGTTTCAGTGGCACTGTTCTATTTTATTTTCCAAGTACTGGCTGATTTAATTTGTCTTTTGAAAAACAACTAATGAGATGTGTGTGTCAGGAGGTGTTGTGGGGGATGGTTTTCAGTGCTATTTTATGATACATTAATAGGTATTTAATAGACCAAAATATCTATCCTCTCTTAAGAGCATACGAGTTTGACTCAATATTGCACATGGTCTCTTAAGGTTTATGTTGCCCATTTAAATAAAAGAAAACTAATCCGAGTGTGGAACATAAGTTAATTCTGTGCCTTTTATTTATAAACAAAGTAGAATTGAAGAGGGATGCTAAGGAAAGAACCATCTTAGAAGCATGATCCAATGAGAAAATCTGGATTATAAAGCAGTGGTTGTCAAATAAGATGTTATTGTAGGCTCTGAAAAACCCTTGAGTAAGGAAGCCTGTTTTAACTTTTTTTAACCAGTGTTTAACCTTAGGGCATTTTTCTTCACATACCACCTATTAGGGTTAGACTGTGGCTTAGTCTAACTTCTCTCTCAGATAAGTTAGAAATAAGAGAGATAAGACTAGAAATATAGATTGGCAAAATATCATAGACGGTCCTGAATACTGTGCTAAGAAGATTCAGCTTCGTTGTATAAACAATGGGATAATTATTTAGCTTTTTATTTTCTTTAATAGCGTCCCCACTTGTCTCTGTGCTTTCATTTATACTCCTTTTCAGTGCATCCTGAATAGCACTGCTAGACTAATTTTCTTGAAACTCTTTCCATCATTTGTCTGTCCTACTTCAGAACCTAAACAGTGCTCTTTAGGACCTTACATTTTGGCTTCAAACAGATTTTTTTTGGATAAATTTCTTTTACTGCTCTCCACTGTTATCAATATATCCACCATTTTATCAAATACATGTGTACCTGCTAAGTCGCTCCAGTTGTGTCCGACTCTGTGCTGCCCTATGAACTGTATCCTCCCCGGCTCCTCTGTCCACGGGATTCTCCAGGCATGCATACTGGAGTGGGTTGCTATGCCCTCCTCCAGGGAATCTTCCCAATTCAGGGATAGAACCCAAGTCTCTTATGTCTCCTGCATTTTCAGGTGGATTCTTTACCACTAGTGCCACCTAGAAAGCTCAAATAGGTTCTATTCATTAAAAAAGAAAAAAAAATTCTTATCAAGTGGTTTTCACCTTGGTTGTATGTTAGTATGACCTAGGGAGCATCTAAAAATTCCTGCGCCCAGACCCCCACCCTGAGTGATTATATCAGAATCTCTAGTGGATGGGGCTTAGGCTTCAGTGATGCATAAAACTTCCCAGATAATTCTGATGTGCAGCCACATTTGAGATCAGTGCCTTGTAAGCTGGCATAAAGCTAAACCCATAATGTCAATATCTACTTACTTCAGAATTGTTGAAGTCACATTGGTTGTTGATATCACATTGATCAATTTCCATGGAGCTTACATTTATCAAGAGGAGACTCTAACTCTCCTCTGGAAATATCAAAGCTGTCAGTTTTGTGCTTGGAAAGAGGAAGTGCCTTTATTAATGAATATTCTCAGTTTTTGGAAACAAATCGTAAGTCCAACAGGATCTTCTAAGACCAAAGGACTACTGAAGTTTTTTCTGGTAAACTGATTGCAAATATCTTTGTCAGTCAATTTGATTGATTACAGCATACACACATTGAAGTACACTTCAAGCAGCCAGTTTGTCTGAAGCCTTGCTGTTAAATCTCTTCTAAAGTAAATTAAGATTTAACCTCCAGAGAATTCTGAACTGCTGTTTGAAGGCAACAAGTTCTATTAAATATATCATAATTGCTTAATATTGGCGAAATCAGGTGAACATTCAATCTTGGCATTTAATGATGATAACAGAGGTAATACGTTTAGAAAGATTGCCTTTTCCCATTTTCCCAGCTTGCCTTTTGGCAAAAAGGATGCTAGTGGAGCCATACAAGCACAGAGGCTGTTTAGGCATATCGTAGTGGGAGAATGTGGGGAGGAAGGGTTAAGCCCCAGGATGTGTGCAGGACTCCTTCAAGAGGGATGGCTAAGTTATGGTATTTGACAGTCCAGTTTTCCAGCTTTGTCCATACTGAGAGGAGGAAGAGCACCTATTCACTTTATAAGCAGTCAAAGAGGTTTCAAGTTAATTTGTTGTCGTTCAGTCACTAAGTTGTGTCTGACTCTTTGCGACCCCATGGACTGCAGCACACCAGGCTTCCCTGTCCTTCCCTGTCTCCTGGAGTTTGCTCAAACTCGTGTCCATTGAGTTAGTGATGCTATCCAACCATCTCATCCTCTGTTGCCCCCTTCTCCTGTCCTCAATCTTTACCATGACTAGTGGAAAAACCATAGTTTTGATGAAATGGACCTTTGTCAGCAAAGTGATGTCTCTGCTTTTTAATACACTGTCTAGGTTTGTCATAGCTTTCCTTCCAAGGAGCAAGTGTCTTTTAATTTCATGACTGCAGTCACTGTCTGCAGTGATTTTGGAGCCCAAGAAAAATTAGCTCTGTTACAGTTTCTACTTTCCCTCCATCTGTTTGCCATGAAGTAATGGGACCAGATGCCATGATCTTAGTTTTATGAATGTTGAGTTTTAAGTCAGCTTTTTCACTCTCCTTTTTCATGCTCATCAAGAGGCTCTTTAGTTCCTCTTTGCTTTCTGCCATAAGGGTGGTATTATCTGCATATCTGAGGTAGTTGATATTTGTCCCAGCAATCTTGATTCCAGCTTGCGATTCATCCAAGTTAATTGGTTCTGGATAAACTCTACATTTCTTCCCACGGGTGTCTTAATTCTGATCTTTCATGGGGCCCATTTTCCCTTGTTTCTTACCCTGGATAGTAATCCTCCTATCCATCAGATGGTCATACTGAAAGCTGTCAAACCTGAACATCATCTTGGCCATCTCTCTGTCCATCACTTTATGTTTCTGCCAATAAATCCATGATTTCTACAATTTTTATAAATCAGTGGTTCTCAAACTTTAATATGCACCAGAGTCACCTGGAGGTCTCCCCAAAGCACCGACTTCTGGACCCTGCTTCCAGAGTTCCTGATTCAGTAGGTCTGAGTTTGGGCCTGAGAATTTTAATTTTTGACCAGCTTCCAGGTGATACTGATCAGTAAAAGCCTCACTTTACTTTTAAGGAGACTCTCTGCTCTAGTGGAGAAGGCAATGGCACCCCACTCCAGTACTCTTGCCTGGAAAATCCCATGGATGGAGGAGCCTGGTAGGCTGCAGTCCATGGGGTTGCTAAGAGTCGGACATGACTTCACTTTCACTTTTCACTTTCATGCATTGGAGAAAGAAATGGCAACCCACTCCAGTGTTCTTTCCTGGAGAATCCCAGGGATGGGGGAGCCTGGTGGGCTGCCGTCTATGGGGTTGCACAGAGTCGGACACGACTGAAGCGACTTAGCAGCAGCAACTCTGCTCTAGTGTAGTGGCTGTTCTTAGCCTTAGCTTCACATTGGGATCACCTGGGAGGTTTTTAGTATATATTGATGCAAGTCCTATTCCCCAATGGTTCTGATTATTTGGTGTGGGAGGGGACCCAGGCATGGATGTGATTTTTAAAAGACCTCTAATGTGTAATCAGGGTTGATAATCATTGTAAATTTTTATATCTCAAATACCTTTTGATTTCTTTTTCCTTTTTTTATGGTTGAGTTGAGTTGAGCTGAAGTCGCTCAGTTGTGTCTGACTCTTTGCGACCCCATGGACTGTAGCCTACCAGGCTTCTCCATCCATGGGATTTTCCAGGCAAGAGTACTGGAGTGGGTTGCCCTTGCCTTCTCCAGGGGATCTTCCTGACCCAGGGATCGAACCTGGGTCTCCCACATTGGAGGCAGACGCTTTACCGTCTGAGCTACCTAATCACTTTAAAATGTTTTCTCATTGCCTGCAGAATATCAGCCATATTCCTTAGCATGGTGTATGAGGTCCTTTATGATTTCATTATATTCATTCATTCTTTAAAAACATATATTGATAATAATTATTGTACAGCAATGTGAATGTACTTATTGTCAGTTTCAACCTAAACATGGTTAAAATGATACATTTTGTGTTATGTATATTTTACCAGAATAATGAAAGTATTTATTGAGCACCTTCTAAGCATCAAACATCTCCCTGTTTTGAAATTTCTTGCTTTTTCCTGAACATACAAGGATTTTTCATATTTAATCCCAACTATTGAGTGTGTCCTTCTCTATCCTGACTGGCATTCTCCTCTTTGACATTAAAGATGTATTAAATCTCCCTTTCTACATTGAACCTTTTAAAATTGCTAGATGCAAAGGAATTTATCACATTAAGATTATAATTGAGTGTAGCTCTTTCTTCCTACTACACTCTTCTTAGAAAGGGGGCTGTTTCCTCTATCTTACTTACCTTTTTGTGTTTGTGTCTGATTCCCGCCTTGGGATGAGTTAGGCAGACCTGGCCAGGTGCTGGGGTTGGAATGTGAATTCCAGTGCTGAAGTAGGCACTACAAAGCAGTAGCTATCAGAGGAATGGGACGAACCAGAGCCCATAGGGGAAAGCTAGGGCTTGCTTAACAGTCAAGGCCAAGTCACAAGGAACAGGTAGCAATGAGTTCAGAGCTGGGTGAAGATGTGATCCAAAAATCTTTCTCCCACTGACCTGCCACCAACATCTGAAGTCCCTATTGCTAGAGATCTTTTGTTGTGCTTAAAGTATAGTGCCTCCTGAAAACCAACTCTCGGGAAAAATATCAATAACCACAGGTTATTGTATCACCTTGACCCTTCTTTGACACCTGAGCAGAAATGAATTTTCAGTTATCACCTTGGAAAGTGATGAATAGGAGCCTGAGTGATGTTTCGGAAGGAAAGGGAAGGGTGACTCTATAGCAGATCAGGGTAACTGGGGCAGCAGAAAAGCAGTGGACTCCTAGGACTGTTGCTGATAGAGGGAACAGAATTACACTTTGCTTTTGCCCAGATCCTGTTGAGAACTGAATCTGTATCCAAAGGGAATGTGATTCCCTCTCCAATCCCTGGAAATTTGACAGCTATGTGCATAGAATGTGGACGTTTTAAAGGAAATGAAGGCCAAAAAAAGTTGGAATATGAATATTTTCCCTCAACAGCAAAGACAGAAGAAAGATTGAGATGGATCCAGTGCT
The DNA here is from genome assembly GCF_032405125.1 of Capricornis sumatraensis. Taxonomy (NCBI): domain Eukaryota; kingdom Metazoa; phylum Chordata; class Mammalia; order Artiodactyla; family Bovidae; genus Capricornis; species Capricornis sumatraensis. The sequence continues at coordinate 36,945,772 of NC_091092.1, read as the reverse complement.
TTAATGTAAGTAGTGAGGTAAGGGAGGGACACTGCATACTTCCCGCAACCGCCACCCCTGCGCCACCGCCCCGCCAGCTAGCCCTTCTCCTGAGTATCCTGACAGCCTAATTCTTTGTTAGCTTGCTTGCTTGTACGTATATGCTCACTGCATTCTTCTTCCTGACTTCCTGCTTACTGTTGGTATCACTTTTAGTAGTTGCAGGTGCCTGTGGGAACAGGAGATGCTTCTGTGGCTTGCTGCAATTTTACATGTTCCCTTGACTCCTGCTACATGGCTCTTCTTAAGTTAGACTGTTCATGCTTGTGCTTAACGACTGCTCTCTGCTGTAAATGACGCAAGAAGTGAGTATGTATTGGAATCAAGTCTGTACTTGGAATGTACTCAGTTGCTATAGTTTGTGTTTGTGCATGGGTTGTGGGGAGAGAGGGGGTGGCTTGTGCAAGTGTTTCTTGGTACATTTAAATAATCACAGCCAAAGCTGTAAGTCCCACTTGGAATGGTCAGTAGGAAATTCAGGTGTGTGCCGAAACACTTTGAATAGTATACATCACTTAATACATTGAAAGGATGCTGACAAATACCTAAACACACTGGAGAGTCCCCCAAAGTTCCTCATTAGCAAGCAGGTTGAGGCTGCTGGGCCAAGTGCAGAGATAAAATAGCAAATTTATTATTACCTCTACCCACTAGAGGATGACACTGGCACAGTTAGTATAAGAGCAGTGGATCATCTAGGCATCCTTGATACCTGAGTTAGAGGTACATCATATGACAGATTACTTCTGCATCTCATTGAAACCAGTAGGAATACCGGTTGTCTCTCTCTGAGCGCAAGTACATGGGATATGGAGAACTGATAGCTTAGGAGTTAAACACTTCCCTGACTAAGCCACAGAATGGTTATTTCTCATCAGAATGCCGATTTTTGAAACCCAAGATTATTCCTTATGACACCTGAGTCTATATTGCCTTAAGTGTTCTTCATTTATTTCCAGGACATGTGGTTTATTGCTCTAACTAGATTATATGACTCAAAAACAAATCATTTTTTAAAATGAAATGAAACTTTCATTTACTGAGAAAAATTCTATGAGGTGATTAGACTCTTTCACATATATTATATCATTGACTTTTCAGAAATTCACATGAAATGGAACTTTTATTTTTATAGATGAAATGCTGAGAGCTTGGGTAAATCTGTACAAGGTCACAGTACCACTCAATGATGAGCTGGCATTCAGAGCCAGCCATTTTTATCACACGTCACTGCTTTTCTACTTTTGGTGCCCCTTAGTCCCTTTTATCTGGCTCTATGATTTCGCTAAATATTTGGAAGAATATGTTCATTCTCTCTGTCTCAGCTGATGGAGAAGTAACCCCGAGTATCTTTGTTAGTTACCAATGTAAGAAAGGATCACATTTCTTTAGTAGAAACAAGAGGAGCTTAAACCTCATTTGAGACTTTTCTGATGTAGAAGCTTGGAAATTGTCAGGATGTTTTCACTGTTCTGTAGTGTACACTTGAGGTTTTGGGGAAGCTTAGGATCTCTTACTTGGAGAAGGCAATGGCATCCCACTCCAGTACTCTTGCCTGGAAAATCCCATGGATGGAGGAGCGTGGTAGGCTGCAATCCATGGGGTTGTGAAGAGTCGGACACGACTTTTTTTCACTTTGTATTACAGGTTCAGAAAGTCGGACATGACTTTGACTTTTCACTTTCATGCATTGGAGAAGGAAATGGCAACCCACTCCAGTGTTCTTGCCTGGAGAATCCCAGGGACGGGGGAGCCTGGTGGGCTGCCGTCTATGGGGTCGTACAGAGTTGGACACAACTGAAGCGACTTAGCAGCAGCAGCAGCAGGATCTCTTACTTCGGATCTCTCACTTAAGATCTCTTACTTCATCTGTGAATTTCAAAATGTGCATTGAAAATGATATGATTATCAGGGGAACAGAGAGGTAGCTATTTCTCAATAGGCACTAAGCTGTCTTATCCATTTTTCACCAGTCACTCATTTTCTAAAAATGAATCTGCAATGATTTTTTTTTCACAAGATGGAATGGGAACTCATTTATGTTAACTTTTCAGCTATAAAATCCACTTTTAATCTTTCACTGGAGTACTAGTATCTCAGTCAGAAGAAAAAGATCTCATTAAAAACAAAAATGATATACAGTGTCTATTAATCAATTGGATGGAACTACTTTATGCCCTGAATGCAAAATGTTGAAATGTATCTCTTAAGGGTCAATATTGTTTCTAAGTAACTAAAGCTAAATCAATACCAGCTCCACACTTCACTTTGCTAACAGATCATTAGATTCTAGTGTTTCTGAACCTGTAACTACAAATACAGAGTGCCCAGAAATAGTTTTCAGATTCAATTTGTCCCCATTTATCTTTTTAGAGGTTGATTTATTTGTTTTTGTGTGTGTGTGTGTGTGTGTGTGTGTGTGTTTAGTGAAATCCTTTTATAATATTATTGTTGAGATAAAGTAAATTCTCTTAGAGCAACTGTATTAGACTTTATTGTGTAGGACCTTTAAGTCTCAAAGGGCTTCATTTGACGTATGTATGTCCAAAATCATGTAATAACAGAGTTCAGCTGTATTTTGTATTATGGATTTTTGCTTACTCATTTTCGTTTTAGTGCACACCGGACTTAGAGGGAATTAATGAGTTCTCTGTTAAATGTTTAAGGACAAAAGGGCAAATTGTAAGCCATAGCCTTATTGCATTTCAGGATTAAAGAAAACCCTAAAGGTATATGGTTCAACATCCTAGGTGAGGCTTCGATCAGTCCTCTGTACAGGTTCTCAGCAAACTAATTCACTTGAAAAAAAGTGAAAAGTGTTCGTCACTCAGTTGTATTCGACACTCTGTGACCCCATGGAATGTAGTCCGCCAGGCTTCTCTGTCCATGGGATTCTCCAGGCAAGAATAGAGGAGTGGGTTGCCATGCCCTCCTCCAGGAGATCTTCCTGACCCAGGGATTGAACCCAGGTCTCCTGCATTGCAGGCAGATTTTTTTTACCATATGAGCCACCAGGGAATCATAGGATGAATTAAATCAAGCATAAAATTTAGAGGGAAGGAGGTTGAACCATTCAGATCCCTGGCAGGTACCCTCTGAAGACAAATTTGAGAAGCATTTTATTAAGGGGTATTTACCAGAGGTATGGGGAGGGCTATAGCTACCAATGAGAAGAGAGGGAAGCACTCAGAGGCTAGCGATAATGTGGAACTCTGGGCGAGGAAAAAGAATCTTCTCTCTACCCTCTAGGTTCTTGGCTGAGAACCCACTATTAACAGGAGAAAAACATATACAAGTTTAATAACATGTATGCTTCCTGTATACATGGGAGAGACCCAGGAAAACTGAGTAATTCCTTGAAATGGCCCAGTCCAAGGCCCAAATTGCAACGTCTCCAGCTACATAAAAAGATGTTGGGGGCAGATACTGTTGAGAGAGGGGCAAACTGATTATGATAGGTTATCAGGACAAGCATAGTAAACAACATGTAATATGGTTGTTATGCATATTTAAGTGGTCAATCTCCACTGACAACATTTTCTAGAAATTCACTCTTCTTGGTAGAGAGAGGGATACACCTTACAAATGAAGATTTCTCTTAGAAATATAAATCTCTGTTACAAAAGGTAACTTCTGTGTTTTGAGAGCTTTCCCACTGTTTCTCAAAAATAGTCAGTCTGAAATAGTCCCTGTGCCAAGGAGGCAAATTTTGCAGTGGTATGTTCTGCTGCTGCTACTTAATTGCTTCAGTCATGTCCAACTCTGTGCAACCTCATGGACTGTAGCCTGCCAGGCTCCTCTGTCCATGGGATTCTCTAGGCAGGAGTACTAGAGTAGGTTGCCATGCCCTCCTCTGGGGGATCTTCCCAACCCAGGGATCAAACCCAGGTCTCCTGCATTGCAGGCAGATTCTTTACCATCTGAGCCACCAGGAAAGCCCAGTAAATGTTACATAAGTTACATAATTGAAGAGGGAAACCGTTGAGAAATTTGAGTGGATCTTGAAGCAGTTGAATCAAGTCCAACGGGTAAAAACTCTTAAGATGACAGATTTTCATTCAGTATAAAGATAACTTAATTCATAGACATAAAATAAATGAACTTATATGGTAGTGAGTTCCTTATCCTAGAGGTGGTTAAATGTAGATTAAATAGCAAATCATGTCATACAGAGAGACTCAAGCATAGATTGGGAGGTTGGATTAGAAGACCTTCAAAATCCATTCCTGACATACTGATGATTCTTCAGCAAAGTCACGTGCATTACAACTGAAAGTATAACCTTGTAAACCTCTGCCTTGATTGTATATAATAGATGTTGACTGAAAATAGACTGCCAGTTATTTCTCCAGCAAAAATGGGTTTGTTCAGGATTAGCAGAGAATAGCAATTCTGGGTTTGCAACCATGGCAAGCCACGTGCAAGTCCCCAGTAAAAATGGAGAAACCTCTTATAGAGGGGAAAAGGAAGTTGGGATGGCTATAATAATCAGAGTCCAAGACTTTTCATTGGCTGTGTTGCCAGTGTCAAGGAGGAAGAAAATTTTCTCTACTGTTCAAAGTTCTATCTTGTCTAAGAATTAAATTGATATGAAACATTTTTTTTTAATTTTTAAAATATTTTTTTGTTTTTTAAGGAGGAAAATTGCTTTAAATGTTGTATTGGGTTTTGCCATACCACATCACTAATCAGCCATAATTATACATATATCCCCTCTCTCTTGAGCCTCCCTCCCTTCCCCCCACCCCATCCCACCCCTTTAGGTCATCACAGAGCACATGGCTAGGCTCCCTGTGTTATTCAGCAACTTCTCACTGGCTATTCATTTTACAGATGATAGTGCATATATGTTGATGCTACTTTTCTCCATTCATCCTACTCTCTCCCTCCCCAACTGTGTCCACAAATCTGTTCTCTAGGTCTGTGTCTTCATGCTGCCCTGCAAATAGGTTCATCAGTGCCATTTTTCTAGACTCTGTGTATATGAGTTAATATACATTTGTTTTTCTCTTTCTGACTTACTTTACTCTGTATAGCAGGCTCTAGGTTCATCCACCTCACTAGAACTGACTCCAATTTGTTCTTTTTATGGCTGAATAATATGCCATTGTATGTATGCACCACGTCTTCTTTATCCATTCATCTGTTGATGGACATCTAGGTTGCTTCCGTGTCTTGGCTATTGTAAATAGTGCTGCAGTGAACATTGGTGTACATGTGACTTAAAAAAAATTTTTTTTTATTTTAATTTTTTAAAATATAAATTTATTTATTTTAATTGGAGGCTAATTACCACAATATTGTGTTGGTTTTGCCATACATCAACATGAATCGCCCACAGATGTACCCCATCCTGAACCTCCCTCCCAATTCCCTCCCCATACCATCCCTCTGGATCAAGGTATATGCCCAGTAGTGGGGTTGCTGGGTCATCCAGTAGATTATTCCTAGTGTTTTAAGGGACTTCCATACTGTTCTCCATAATGGATTTATCAGTTTACATTCCCACTAACAGTGCAAGAGAGTTTCCTTTTCTCCACATCATTTCCAGCATTTATTGTTAGTAGATTTTTTTAATGATGGCCATTCTGAGTGGTGTGAGTTGATACTTCATTGTAGTTTTGATTTGTATTTCTCTAATAATTAGTAATGTTGAGCATCTTTTTGAGTGTTTACTGGCCATCTGTATGTCGTCTTTGTAGAAATGTCTGTTTAGGTCTTTTGTCCATTTTTTTTGATTGAGCTGTTTTTCTGATATTGAGCTGTATGAGCAGCTTGTATATTTTGGAGATTAATCCTTTATCAGTTGTTTCATTTGCAATTATTTTCTCCAATTCTGAGGATTTTCTTTTAATCTTGTTTACTGGTTCCTTTGCTGTGCAAAAGCTTTTGTTTCATTAGGGCCCATTTATTTTTGTTTTTATTTCTATTACTCTAGGAGGTGGGTCAAAGAGGATCTTGCTGTCATTTATGTCAAACAGTATATTGTCTATGTTTTCCTATAAAGTGCTTTGTAGTTTCTGGCCTTATATTTAAGTCTTTAATTCATTCTGAGTTTTTTTTGAATACGGTATTAGGAAGTGTTCTGTTTCATTCTTTTGCGTGTAGCTGTCCAGTTTTCCCAGTACCACTTATTGAAGAGGCTGTATTTTCTCCATTGTATATTCTTGTTTCCTCTGTCAAAATAAGGTGCCCATAGGTGCACGGGTTTATGTCTGGATTTTCTATCTTGTTCCATGGGTCTATATTTCTATTTTTGTCTGAGTACCATACTGTCTTGCTGACTGTAGCATTGTAATACAGTCTGAAGTCAGGAGGGTTGATTCCTCCAGCTCCATTCTTCTTTCTCAAGACTGCTTTGGACATTCAGTGTCTTTTGTGTTTCCTTACAAAGTGTGAAATTTTTTCTTCTAGTGCTGTGAAAAATACCATCAGTAACTTGATAGGGATTGCATTGTATCTGTAGATTGCATTGGGTAGAATAGTCATTTTCATAATATTGATTTTTCCAATCCAAGAACATGGTATATCTCTCCATCTGTTTGTTTCATCTTTGATTCTTTTCATCAGTGTCTTATAGTTTTCTGCATACAGCTCTTTTGTCTCTTTAGATAGGTTTATTCCTAGTTATTTTATTCTTTTTGTTGCAGTGGTAAATGGAATTGTTTCTTTAATTTCTCTTACTGATTTTTCATTGTTAGTGTGTAGGAATGCAAGGGATTTCTGTGTATTAATTTTATATCCTGCAACTTTACTCTGTTCATTGATTAGTTCTAGTAACTTGGTACAAAAGAGTTTAACAGGAGAAAATCACACAAAAGTTTAACAACATGTACACTTACTTGGGAAAGATCCAGGAGAAATGAGAAACTCACAAAAATAACTGAAACTCTCACCTTAAATACTATCTTCAGCTAAAGACAAAAGAGGATGTTGGGAATTGTGGTTTGGGACTTCAAAGGGGAAGAAGGCAATTCACATGGAGATGGAAAAACAGATGTTTGGTAAATAAATGTTCATGGGCCACTTAGAGACAATGGAACATGGTGGATTCTGATCTCTAGGCCCTACCTAGAGTTCCCCCCAACAACACCTAGCCTGTGTTCTTTGCAGATAGCTCTAATGATAGTTTTATTCCAGGAGCAGATCCTGTCTAAATTCTTTATGCAGCTAAGTGGGAGGTGAAAAAGAAAGATTTCCTGAGTCTTCTGTTTTTCAAAAATAATCAGCCTAAATTCATTCCCATGCTGAAGAGAAGCATTTTGGGACAGCAAATTTTGCTCCCTATGTCAGGAAATAGGAGGAGGTCTTTGAAGGTGTCATAGGGCATGGGAACTCCCCATTCTGGTCTCCCAAGTCTATTTAATTAAGGCTTCTGTTTATCAATTTTTATATAGGCCACACATTGCCCAGATATCATTCTTGCTTGACCTTTTGTGCATGAAAAAACACATTCTTAAGGCTCTTTGTGATTATATCATTTCCCACCCTCCATCATCTTGCAACCATTTCTCCTTCCAATTCCATTTTCTTCACAGAAAATAAGTTCCTTAACTTGGGATAACTTGTTTTCTTTAATTAACAAGCATCTTTTGATGATTTGACTACCCTTTTGTTGCAAAGCTTTTATATAAACTGTCACCTCCTTGGAACAGCTCTCAGGGTTGCTTGAGATGCCACCTCTTGGGCTTAAGTCCTAAAAATTCCAACTTTAGGCTGTGACTGTTAAGTCAATGTTAGAATACTTTATCATATAATTATGATATCTCATATGCTGTTATTGTAAAACTAGTTCCTGAGATGCCTGGTTACCTTGTGAAGTGAAAGTTGCTCAGTCTTGTCCGACTCTTTGTGACACCATGGACTATACAGTCCATGGAATTCTCCAGGCAAGAATACTGGAGTGGGTAGCTGTTCCCTTCTCCAGGGGCTCTTCCCAACCCAGGAATTGAACCCGGGTCTCCCACATTGCAGGTGGATTCTTTACCAGCTGAGCCACCAGGGAAGCCCTTGTAGGTACCAGGTTACCTTATAGGCAACAGATTTTCACACTCTCTTTGAAAGGAGCTTGCAGTCTCCAGTTAATTCTGGAGGGTTTCTGCAGGTTTTGTAAAACTGCTGGGGAAAAGACAAAGAGGTAATTTCTCTTTCAATGAGAGCTGTCTTTCTTCAAGGCCATCCCCATCCCAAACCAAGTCATGGGGAACTGTATTTAGCAGAAAAGCAGTCCAAGCAGTTCCTCCAGCTGTTTGGAGGAAGCCTTTTCAAAGAAGGGATTCTTGCCTCTCAGCAGCCAGGCGTGAAGTTTATATTTGGATTTTCATGTGAATAAAACTTCAGACGTTAGAAGGGGCCAGCTGCAAAAGGCTTGGTTGCTCTTTGATCTGTGGAACAAGAGCCCAAAACAAAGAAAAATAAGAGAGAGTAATGCCACCTTCCCAGTCTTTGTCTATGTAATGAAAGGAGTTTTCAAACTGCCTTTAGCTGCAAATAATTTCAATTAGCATTTTAGAGGGGACTGAATGTAAATACCAATTCTGCTTAGGCTGGAGCCAGTTGATTAACCATTGTTTGAAGTGCTGAAAGCTTCTGGTTGGGAGAGGAGGAGAAGCAGGCACTCTTGTTTGGCATTCTGTTCTGGTTCCCACTGGAAGCTTTGAGTCTTATCCTCTCTCCTCTCTTATTCATCCACCCACCTCCAAATTCACATGGATTTTTTTTAATGATTGGCATCTGAAAGCTAGGATGACAAGGATAGATATAAGGGCAGGATTACAGATCCATCCTAGTTTGTCCATCCATTTTTAACACTGAAACTCCTGGGTATATCCTCAGTTCTGGGCTAACCAGAATGGACACTTTAACTGGAGCAATCAGAAAATATTATGCAGGAAACCATGGGTTAAGTCCCCTGTGGAAAACCTTGACAGGCAGGCTGATAGTGTCTCCATATGGATAGATCCCCTAGACTATTGTGAAAGTTCTTGAGACTCAATAAATAAGCTGAAATATACCAATTGGAGGAGAAATGGTATTAATAATGAGGAGAAAGAGTCACAGCTAGTATTTATTAAATGCTTTCTACATTCCAGTTTCCATGTTGTTATTTTATAGATACTACCTAATTCAGTCTGCTATTATACTCTTTTTATGGGTGAGAAAACTGAGGCTCAGTGATCCTGTTCCTTGCAAGGTCATGTGGAGCCAGGATTCAAATCCCTGTGTAACTCCAAGGTGTACACTCTTAACCACTGTATGATATTGTCTTTTTTAAAAGATTTTTACTTATGTATTTATTTTTTTATGGCTGTGCTGGATCTTTATTGCTTCACAAGGGCTTTCTCTAGTTGCAGTGAGCAGGGGCTACACTTTAGTTGCGGCGTGTGGGCTTCTCACTGGGATGGCCACTGCAGAGGCCTGTTGCAGAGCCCAGGCTCTAGGTGCATAGCCTGTAGTTGCAGTTCCTGGGCTCTAGCTGCTGCTGCTAAGTCGCTTCAGTCGTGTCCGACTTTGTGCGACCCCATAGATGGCAGCCCACCAGGCCCCGCCATCCCTGGGATTCTCCAGACAAGAACACTGGAGTGGGTTGCCATTTCCTTCCCCAATGCGTGAAAGTGAAATCGCTCAGTCATGTCCGACTCTTCGCAACCCCATGGACTGCAGCCTACCCGGCTCTTCTGTCCATGGGATTTTCCAGGCAAGAGTACTGGAGTGGGGTGCCATTGCCTTCTCCCCCAGGCTTTAGAGCACAGGCTCAATACTTGTGGTGCATGGGCTTAGGTGCTCCGTGGCTTGTGGGATCTACCTGGATCAGAGATTGACCTCTGTCTTCTGCACTGGTGGGCGGATTCTTCACCACTGAGCCACCAGGGAAGCCCAATATTGAGAACTTGCTATGTTCCAGGCGCTGCACTAGGCCTCTGGAATAGAGCAGTGAGCAAAGCACACATGATCCCTACACTCATGGAACTACAGTCCATGTTAGAATGACCCATATGGAACTAGATTCTTTGGTTTTGAAATCAATGCAGTTGCATGAATGCCAGAGAGAGAGGTATGCTGCTGTTTATTGATGTCACACCTAAGCAATTACAGAAAATGACTGGGCTAGCTATTGACTAGTCTTAGAAGGATGAGGCTCTTGTTTTAGGAAGCTAAATCATGCTGGAATGAGCAGCTGCTGATGAAACAGGAAAGTGCAGGTGATAGTTCTCTATCAGTTTCTTACTATATATCAAACAAAAGGAAATGATTGGACAGCATTTACTCATGGAGTTTCTTTGGAACCAAAAAATACCTATTAACATGGATCTCCTGCCAGTTTCAAGTTTTTTTTCCTGCTATCAGAAACTGTCAAAATTAGGATCTCATATTTAAAGCTGCTATTGTGGTTGTGACTCCTCATATCTGAACCTTAACAAAATTATGATATATGACACTTCAAGTGATCCTGATAATTGGTGTTGCCTATTAAGTTCTGCCATTACTCATTTCTGAGTCTATAGGATCAATATCAAAGTCAAAATATATCACCTCCTTTTAGGATCTGCTTTATCCCTACCTAGGTTAGGCATCAACCACTATGGTATCAAGACCAAATCCAGCCTGTTGCCTGTTTCTGTATAACCTGTGAGCTAAGAATAGTTTTTACATTTTTAAAATGGCTGAAAAACATGGAGTGAAGGATATTTTGTGGTGTGAAAATTATATAAAATTTCAATTTCAGCACCCATAAATAAATTCTTATTTGAACACAACCATTCACATTCCTTTATATATATGATCCGTGGCTGATTTCCCGCTACAGTGGCAGAGCTGAGTAGTTACTACAGAGTGTATGGCTCACAAAGCCTAAACATTTACTATTTGATATTTTATGAAAGAAGTATACTGACTCTTGGCCTAGATGAAAGGGGTGATCCTATTTATAGAACATGTACATTGGAAAGCTCATAATGTTGCCGATGAATTTAAGGTTTTTGCTTTCTCATGAAATAATTTGGAGATGAAGCAATAGTTAAGAAGTGGATTTATTTAGAGAGAAACATACTCCACAGTGTGTGGCCATCTCAGAAGCTAAGAGAGAACAACAGGGCTTCAAAATATGGTGTGGTTAGTTTTAATAGGCTGGTTAATTTCATAGGCTAGTGAATGGGAGGATTATTCCAATTATTTTGGAGAAGGGATGGGGATTCCCAGGAATTGGTCCACTGCCCACTTTTTGGTCTTTTATGATTGGTCTCAGAACTGTCTTTGTGATGACAGGTGTGTCATTTAGCTAATGTATTACAATGGGCATGTGATGAAACTGAAGGTCTGCTGGAAGTCACATCTTCCATCATCTTGGACCTAGTTGGTTCTAGCCAGTTTTTGTCGTATTTTATGGCCATATCATTCTTTTAAAAGTCGTGCCTGCCCTTTTCCATGCTGTTTCAGTAATTATGGGAAAAGTGAACCATCAGTGCTTTGTTTTGCAAGAAACAACAATAACAGCAAACATTAAGTTGATCCAGTAATTGCAAGTCATGTGGAATTTATAAAAGTTAAGAAAAAACCTTACATTATATGTCTAACCATAAGCTTCCTAGATATTTTTTAAAACTTCTGTCATGGCTCTTATCAATGCCATTGATCACTGATAACTAGACACTAAAAACATTTACCTTAAGATTCATATTTTAGCTGACATTTACCTACATAGTATGTATAATACGTATAGACAGTGTAAATATTATATATATCTCTGTTCATTTGAGTTTGCATTCTGGCTACATTTGACTGATGTTAACCCTGGAGAAGCCACTGAGTCAAAATTAAAAGTAAAGACATGATTTACTTTTTGTTAGGTATTTCTGAGTTTCTTAGTAATACTTCTGACTCAAAAATGGAACTCTACTTTTTCTTCCAAAGCAAAAAAGGGAAGATTTTCTCCCTTGCTCTCTTCTCCATGGCTTTTTTTCCCCCTGCAGCAGCACCATTACCTGCTATACAGAAATGATGCGCTCAAAATTATTCAGTTAAGATATCCCTGTCAGTGTTGGTTTAATAAATCAATGCTTGAAATTAAACAATTAATTTTTCAAAATATTAAACAGCAAAGGAGCACCAGAAGAAAGATGAGGGGAATAGAAAATTAGCACCTAAGAAATATTTACCCTTCACAATAGCCCTTGTATACAATTACAGATTAAGTTTCTACCATTTGTAATTGAATAATAAAGCAAAGGAAACAGGTTCCTGTATATCTTTTTCAGAGCTGGCTTGGATGCGGGGTGGGTGAGCAAATGAGCAGATATCTAGGGACTGAGTAGGCCAGGTCAGAGGCCACTGTAATGAAATATGGAGCAAACTCACATATTCTCATCATGCTGAGGAAGTTGATGGGGTTCAGGGCAGACAGCTCTAGGGTGTGCCATTTTGGCATGTGGATTATTGTGAGCTGAAAATAATCAAGGCCCAGATGACTCAAGAGGAGCTTTTTACTGACCTCTTAACTGTCTAAAAGAATTAAGACAGGGCACCTGGTCCAGGAAGAGAATTAACACAGAGATGACTACAAAGAGTAAAGGTGTGTGATAAGCTGCGGGGAGCTTAGCAGGACTTCTTTGTTCAAATTTACCTCTATGCCCCATTGCCTCTGTATGGCATGGAAAACATTGATTTAACCCAAGTTTGCTCTTCCCATCTTCCTGTGAATTATCTTTCTCACCCTTTGAAGTTCTAGACACCGATCCCCTTCTCCTTAGCTCAGGATGCGTATAAGCCTTAATTGCCTGATGATCTTTGAGCCTCTCCTGTCTATGAGAGACTCTTGGACGTATAAAGTTAAATTTGTTTTCCTTCTGTTAACCTGTCTTATGCAAATTTAATGATTAGGTTAGCTACAAGAACCTAGAAGGGTAGAAGAAAATTTTTCCTCGTCTACAAAACACAGGGATTGGGAGCATGGACTCTGGGATCAAATGGACTTGGCTTTGAAATCTAGTGTTGCCATTTACTGTCTGAAAGGTCTTAGGTTATTTAATCTTAATGAACTTTAATTTCCTCATTTGTAAAACTAAAACTACTTTTGGGGTTGTTGTGGGGATTGAATGAGATATATATAAATGTGCTTAACACAGGGCCTGGCAAAAGCACTCAATGTTGTTGTTCAGTTGTTCAGTTGTGTCCAACTATTTGCAACCCCATGAACTGCAGCATGCCAGACTTTGCTGTCCTTTGCTATCACCCAGAGTTTGCTCAAACACATGTCCATTGAGTTGATGATGCCATCCAACTATCATATCCTCTGTTATCTCCTTCTCCTCCTACCTTCAATCTTTCCCAGCATCAGGGTCTTTTCCAATGAGTCAGTTCTTCGCATCAGGTGGCCAAAGTATTGTAGTTTCAACTTTAACATCAGTTCTTCCAATGAATATTCAGGGTTGATTTCCTTTAGGATTGACTGGTTTGATCTCCTTGCTGTCCAAGGGACTCTCAAGAGTCTTCTCCAGCACCACAGTTCAAAAGTATCAATTCTTCTGTGCCCAGTGTTCTTTATGGTTCAACTCTTACATCCATACATGACTACTGGAAAAACCATACCTTTGACTATAGAGACCTTTGTTGGCAAAGTGATGTCTCTGCTTTTTAATATGCTGTCTAGGTTTGTCATAGCTTTTCTTCTGAGGAGTAACAATTTTAGTTTCATGGCTGTAGTCACCATCTGCAGTGATTTTGGAGACCTAGAAAATAAAATCTGTCACTGTTTCCATTTCCCCCCCCCTTATATTTGCCATGAAGTGATGGGACCAGATGCATGATCTTAGTTTTCTGAATGTTGAGCTTTAAGTCAACTTTTTCACTCTCCTCTTTCAACTTCATCAAGAGGCTCTTTAGTTCCTCTTCACTTTCTGCCATAAGGGTAGTGTCATCTGTATATCTGAGGTTATTGATATTTCTCCCAGCAATCTTGATTCCAACATGAGCTTCATCCAGCCCAGCATTTTGTATGACCTATTTTCTCTGCATATAGGTTAAATAAGCAGGGTGACAATCTACAGCCTTGACGTACTCCATTCCCAATTTGGAATCAATCTTTTGTTCTATGTCTGGTTCTAACTGTTGCTTCTTGACCTGCATACAGGTTTTGCAGGAGGCAGATAAAGTGTTCTGGTGTTCCCATCTCTTTAAGAATTTTCCACAGTTTGTTGTGATCCACACTGTCAAAGGCTTTAGTGCACTCAATGAAGCAGAAATAGATGTTTTTCTGGGACTTGCTTTTTCGATGATCCAACAGATGTTGGTAATTTGATCTCCGGTTCCTCTGCCTTTTCTAAATCCAGCTTGAACAATCTGGAAGTTCTTGGTTCACATACTATTGAAGTCTAGCTTGGATAATTTTGAGCATTACTTTGCTCACATTTGAAATTAGTGCAATTGTGTGGTAGTTTGAACATTCTTTGGCATTGTCCTTCTTTGGGACTGGAATGAAAACTGATCTTTACTAGTCCTGTGGCCCCTGAGTTTTCCAAATTTGCTGACATATTGAGTGCAACACTTTCACAGCCTCATCTTTTAGGATTTGAAACAGCTCAGCTGGAATTCCATCAGATCTACTATCTTTGCTTGTAGTGATGCTTCCTAAGGCCCATTTGACATCCCACTCCAGGATGTCTGGCTTTAGGTGAGTGATCACACCATCGTGGTTATCTGGGTCATTAAGATCTTTTTTGGATAGTTTTTTTTGTGTATTCTTGCAACCTCTTATTAATATCTTCTGCTTCTGTTAGATTGATCCATACCATTTCAGTCTTTTATTGTTCCCTTCTTTATATGAAATATTCTCTTGGTATCTCTAATTTTCTTGAAGAGATCTCTAGTCTTTCCCATTCCATTATTTTCCTCTATTTCTTTGCACTGAGCACTTAGGAAGGCTTTCTTATCTCTCCTTGCTACTCTTTGGAACTCTGCATTCAGATGGGTATATTTTTCCTTTTCTCTTTTGCCTTTTGCTTCTCTTCTTTATCAGCTATTTGTAAGGCCTCCTAAGACAACCATTTTGCCTTTTTGCATTTCTTTTTCTTCAGTGATGGTTTTGATCAGTGCCTCCTGTACAATGTTATGAACCTCTGCCATAGTTCTTCTGGGACTCTATCAGATCTAATCCCTTGAATCTATTTGTCACTTCCACTGTATAATCATAAGGGATTTGATTTAGGTCATACTCAATGTATATTTGTTATTTTTGTTGGTCATATGGATACTAAGTGAAATAGTACCAGAAATCATTGCAATAACTAGCCAGTATCTTGTTAAATGACAAATCTCTGCCTACCTATATAAAGGAAGGAGGTGAGAAGAATAATGAGTGGAAATTAGGTTAGCTGCTTTTTAGTTTGAAAAAATAATGTTTAATGTTTAATAAAATAACCCTAAGTATATAATGTCATTATCCCCATTTTAAATATGGGCAAACCAAGGATTCAAAAGATTTGGCTAACTTTTATAAGGTAACACAGCTAGCAATTATTAGTAAAAGTGGGATTTGAATTCAGGCTGATGGACTCCACAACCTCCATACTTAACCATGAAACTTCTTGGTTCTACAGTTAGTTAAATCTGTGACAAAGGGCATACAGGATATACATGTGGTTGTTCAGGTTATGCACTGCACAACTCAAGGGTGGTTGTACTTATATTGGTTACATGCAGTGATTAACCTGTACACTTCTGTGGGTGGCCTTAGCTATCTGCCTTTACTTGTCCCTAAAACATAAGGTTTGAACTAATTGTCACTGGGCCTCTTCTAGCTGAGAGTCTAGTATGAATGTGTGGATAATTTAAAAAATAATTTACAATAATTCGCTTTGGAGAGTTTTGTACATACATTTGAATTTGTTAATATCTGATGAAATGAATTCCTAGAATAAACCAGAGAAGCCCACAGCACTAGGAAGACCTGGAACTGGAGGATTAGGGGAGCTGCCTCGTTTTCCTATCAGGTTCTCCATTCTATGAAGAGCCAGTTCATATCGGCAGCTGGTGCAATGAGTGGCAGACACCAAATGTCCCTTTCTTAGATATCTGCAGGATTGAGATATGGGTAAGTGAATGAATTTGCAAGGCTTTCTTTGGGATGACGTGTACTGCATAAGGATTAAATGTAAAGAGCTTCATAGATTTGTAAGCAGATATTCAAATATATTAGGTGTTGTCTACAAAACCCGTTTTAATGAAGCAGTTAATTAAGTGAAACTTTTATGTGCTACCTGTCAGTAAGTTAAAAGCACAACTTGGTTGATAATAGTGTGGATCTATACATCCGTGTGTGTGTGCTAAGTTGCTTTACTCATGTCCAACTCTGTGCAACCCCATGAACTGTAGCCCACCAGGCTTCTCTGTCCATGGGATTCTCCAGGCAAGAATACTGGAGTGGGTTGCCATGCCCTCCTCCAGAGGATCTTCCCAACCCAGGGACAGAACATTAGCTTTAGGTATTGTGATATCACTATCACTATATTAGGACTCAGACTATCCCCTCTTTGATACTTTGCTTTCTTTCAGTTAAATGATGCTTTCTGTAAGCATGCTTAACTGAAAAATAGATTAGCATGTTCTACTCAATTGTATTCCACCCTTGAATAGAAATCTTTTTAAAACTTGCACATCACCATTAACGATACACAGTTAAATTTAAAAAGTATATAGCATTCTTGTTCTTTCCATCCTCCTACCTCCCCACCCCTTCCAGCAAGGCTTCTTTCTAACTTCTGAGAGTTACAATTTCTCCCTATCCCTAAGAAACTTTCATGGCTCTGGCCCCTCCCTAAGAGTCACAGCCTCTGTAGCCTGTCTTCCTATGTGAACAGTTAACTTCGCTCCCTTATGAGAAATATAACTAACTATCTGCTTACAACTAACCAAAGTCAGGAATTCCTTTGTCATTTCTAATGTTCCTCAAGCTTTAAGATGACTTCTTATTTCCTACTCCTGTCATACTGGTTTATTCATCATTCCTTCGCTCCATCCTTCACCTTCCTGCCTAAGAGCTCTTGCTTAGGCTGATTTCCTTTGCCTGAAATTTTTCTCCTCTACTCATTTCTTTCTGCCTGTCACCCTCTCCATTCAAAGCCCAATTCAAATTGCACTTCCTCTAATAAGTCTTTCCATCTTCTATACCCTACAGCAATTTGCTTATACTTTGATGATAACTACAGCGACTGCATTTGCTGAACTCTAAATCAGGACACATGCTTTGACAACGATAAGTATACTTATAGGAACAATGTGATAGATTATTTGAAATCAAGATGGTTCCAGACAATTCATAGTACATGTTTGCCTTAATTGTAGCATTCATTACAGTCTGCCTTGTGTTGGCGTTAATTATGTATTTGTTTGGATCCTTCCTGATGTTGTGAGCAAGAATTTTTGTCATATGCATCCTTGTATCACCCCACACCTGTCAGATTCCTTTGTCTTCTGTAGACAGTCTTTTTTTTTTTTTTAATGCAGTCATCAAGTACTTTTTAAGTTCATGTGATGTGGTGGGTACTGTGCTAGGTGCTGAGGATGAGATGAAGTATTTTTTTCCACCATGAAATAAACTACCATGAGATAAGTGCCATGTTAGGGTAGACCTGGAACACCCAGAGGTCCCCCTCATCCAGACTTGGAGAGTTAAGGAGGACTTGAAGGAAGAAGTTTATAAACATAGAACTAAAGGATAGGAAATATTTTGTCAGGGAATGGTATGGCTTGGGGCTCAGGGTAGGGAGAACAGTCTGTATAAAGGTCCAAAGGTGAGCAGAGAGAGCAGCTTGTTGCAGAAACTTCATTTTTTTTTTTTCTGTCCCATCTGGCCTGCGAAGCGGTGAGTGAGACAAGAGGCTAAAATGGGAGCGAGCCACTGGGCCAGGTGCTTGGGATATAGGCATGAATAAGACATGACCTCTGATCTCCCAGAATTTACATTAAAGAGAAGAGCTTCCTGGTACTGTAAGAACATGGGTTAAGGCACCTCACCCTCCCAAGGGCAGGGGAATTTTACCATAAGATGTGAGCTTTAAGTTGAAATTCAGATCACTAAGTGCTGAAGGAATTAAACTGCTAGCAGTTAGCTATTTTGCTTCTTCTGCTTTTCTGAATCTTAGCACAAGATGGAAACTGGCAGTGTCTCTTCTGTGCTTCCTTGCTGCTAACTCTCCACTCTACATCTATGCTGAAATAGACTGATTACATAAAACAGAATCCTTTTTCCCCTTCCAATCAGAAAGCAGTTTCTCAAGTCACTTTATGACTTGGCTTGAAGCTTCTTCTCTCTTTTCTGATCAATATTTTAACTGAGTCTTATGTAAAATGAAATTTGCATTTAGGTGTTCCCGTAGCAACCATCACACAAAATCAAATACATCTGCTTTCAGAATCAGTTCATCTTTTGAAAAACCTTGTAGTTACCCAATTTTCTGTTACGAGCAAAATTGCTTTCTAAATGGGCTAACAGCTCTTTTGAAACAAAGCATTTTAAGAACCATATTTAAATGGAATATATGAGGTTTTATAATAGAGATAAGCAGCTTTACCATTTATTTAATCAATCTGTCAGTCAAGCAATAAACATTGATTATTACCTATAGGTGCTGTGTATTCCAGAGGTGACAAAGATATGGTCCTTGCTGTCAAAAATCTTGTGAAAGGAAAGACACCTACAGTGATATCTATAATACAAGGTTTAAAGATAATGATGCTCATTAAATGTGGGAGCTGGCACATAGGAGTTTGTTTCCATCAGATCAGTTCAGTTCAGTCACTCAGTCATGTCCCGACTCTTTGCGACCCCATGAATCACAGCACACCAGGCCTCCCTGTCCATCACCAACTCCTGGAGTTCACTCAAACTCATGTCCAGAGTCAGTGATGTCATCCAGCCATCTCATCCTCTGTCGTCCCCTTCTCCTCCTGCCCCCAATCCCTCCCAGCATCAGAGTCTTTTCCAATGAGTCAACTCTTCGCATGAGGTGGCCAAAGTATTGGAGTTTCAGCCTCAGCATTAGTCCTTTGAGTGAACACTCAGGACTAGTTTCCTGTAGGATGGACTGGTTGGATCTCCTCGCAGTTCAGGGGACTCTCAAGAGTCTTCTCCAGCACCACAGTTCAAAAGCATCAATTCTTCGGCACTCAGCTTTCTTCACAGTCCAACTCTCACATCCATACATGACCACTGGAAAAACCATAGCCTTGACTATACAGACCTTTGTTGGTAAAGTAATATCTCTGCTTTTGAATATGCTATCTAGGTTGGTCATAACTTTCCTTCCAAGGAGTAAGTGTCTTTTAATTTCATGGCTGCAATCACCTTCTGCAGTGATTTTGGAGCCCCCCAAAATAGTCTGACACTGTTTCCACTGTTTCCCCATCTATTTCCCATGAAGTGATGGGACCAGATGCCATGATCTTCATTTTCTGAATGTTGAGCTTTAAGCCAACTTTTTCACTCTCCACTTTCACTTTCATCAAGAGGCTCTTTAGTTCCTCTTCACTTTCTGCCATAAGGGTGGTGTCATCTGCCTATCTGAGGTTATTGATATTTCTCCCGTCAATCTTGATTCCAGCTTGTGTTTCTTCCAGTCCAGCATTTCTCATGATGTCCTCTGCATATAAGTTAAATAAGCAGGGTGATAATATACAGCCTTGCTGTACTCCTTTTCCTATTTGGAACCAGTCTGTTGTTCCATGTCCAGTTCTAACTGTTGCTTCCTGACCTGCATACAGGTTTCTCAAGAGGCAGGTTAGGTGGTCTGGTATTCCCATCTCTTTCAGAATTTTCCACAGTTTATTGTGATCCACACAGTCAAAGGCTTTGGCATAGTCAATAAAGCAGAAATAGATGTTTTTCTGGAACTCTGTTGCTTTTTCGATGATCCAGTGGATGTTGGTAACTTGATCTCTGGTTCCTCTGCCTTTTCTAAAACCAACTTGAACATCAGGTAGTTCACGGTTCACATATTGCTGAAGCCTGGCTTGGAGAATTTTAAGCATTAGTTTACTAGCATGTGAGATGAGTGCAATTGTGCAGTAGTTTGAGCATTCTTTGGCATTACCTTTCTTTGGGATTGAAATGAAAACTGACCTTTTCCAGTCCGGTGGCCACTCTGAGTTTTCCAAATTGCTGGCATATTGAGTGCAGCACTTTCACAGCATCGTCTTTCAGGATTTGAAATAGCTCAACTGGAATTCCATCACCTCCACTAGCTTTGTTCATAGTGATGCTTCCTAAGGCCCACCTGACTTCACATTCCAGGATGTCTGGCTCTAGGTGAGTGATCACACCATCATGATTATCTGGGTCATGAAGATCTTTTTTGTACAGTTCTTCTGTGTATTCTGGCTACCTCTTCTTAATATCTTCTGCTTCTGTTAGGTCCATACTTTTTCTGTCCTTTATTGAGCCCATCTTTGCATGGAATATTCCCTTGGTATCTCTAATTTTCTTGAAGAGATCTCTAGTCTTTCCCATTCTGTTGCTTTTCTCTATATCTTTGCATTGATTGCTGAGAATGGCTTTTTTATCTCTCCTTGCTATTCTTTGGAACTCTGCATTCATATGCTTATATCTTTCCTTTTCTCCTTTGCTTTTCACTTCTCTTCTTTCCACAGCTATTTGTAAGGCCTCCCCAGACAGCCATTTTTCTTTTTTGCCTTTCTTTTCCATGGGGATGGTCTTGATCCCTGTATCCTGTACAATGTCATGAACCCCTATAGTTCATCAGGTACTCTGTTTCCATAGGATTTGTTAAAATGATCTTTAACTCATTTTGGGCTGAATTTGAGAGAGAGCATTTGTCAACTCCTGTAGCTCTAGTCCCAGAAGTAAATTCTAAAGATCTAAAAAGTCCTTGCCTCTGGGAGTTCTCACGTTGTCATAGGGATCTGAAGAAAAAATTTATCCTAGAGTGCCATGAGAAACTGTCAGAAACTGTGTGGTACCTTAAGTCAAAGTAAAATTTACAGAGGGAGTGCTGGACTCTACTTTTTCAGTAAACGTGATGTTCTTGCCAAGGAAGAACATGCAAGACTGAAAGGATGTCAGGTGTTCAAAGATTGCAATGCTTAAAATAACATTTAAAATAAACTGATAACCTGAGCTAGGCTAACCAGCAATTTTGACTTTCATTGTCCAACAGAGCCGAATTCTGATCAAGTTTATGAGACACTGAAGAGCCAATGAACATGGGTCCTAACAATGGTTTAAAACTCCATAATGTGGAATTCTGCACATGTCGCCCTTCATTCTTTCCCCTCCAGTATTTTATTGAGAAATAATTGATATACATCATCAGATAAGTTTAAAATGTATAGCATGATAGTTTGAAATATATATATATATAATATTGTGAATTGATTGCCACAGAGGCTCCGCTAACATCCATCTTCTCACTTAGATACAATAAAAACAAAAAAAAGGGGAAAATTCTCCTTCTGATGAGAACTTTCAGGGTTTACTCTCTTACCAACTTTCCTATATATCAATCAGCAGTGTTAGGCATAGTTATTCTCTTGTACAGCATTGTTCCATTTTGCTAACCCTCCTCCTCATGCTCACCCGCATTCCAAACCCTGCCCTCCAGATATGTGATCTTACTGGCATCATTTAGCTCTCTAGAAAATGTAGGAGAATCAAATTATTCTTCCTCCAACCTACTTGCTATCTGGAATGTTTCTTTAGTGAAGAGTAGTCTCTTAAGGTCCATTGGCTTTTCCCTCTATCTCTAGAAATGAAGGAAATGTGTTTTCTTAATCTTTTTATGCCATCATCATACAGCTTCTAAGGTTAAATTCAAATGGTTTGCTTGCATGTTTCTCTCTTCCGATGTAAGGATGGAAGAGATCACATTTGTGATATTCATTACTGTGTCTCCAAGGTTTAGCACAGTGCTTGATGCATAATAGATCCTCAGTATATGTATGATAAACTGTCTTTTGAACACATTTTGGAAAGCTTTGAGTTAGTGCTCATCCTAATGTGTTCAAGGTTTGGTCTCTGGGTAGACCAGTTTTTTTTATTTGTTTAATTCCATAGTCAGATTTATACTGCAAAGTCATCTTAACTGGTACTTTGTAAGCAGACACTATATCCTCTGTTCTGTACTAAGAATAAGTTAAAAGAACAAATAAAACTACGTAATGAGAACTGGCACTGTTCTCAGCAATTTATGCATATTAAGTTTATGTTTCACAACAATCTCTGTGAACTCGATATTATTATCTCCATTTTCCAGATGGAAATTGGGGCACAGTGAGGTTAAGTGACTTGTCCAAGGTCACACATCTAATAAGTAGAATAACTTGAAGTTTCGCCTAGGTATTTTAAGAACCTGCTCTCTTAGTCACTGTATAATGTTGCCCTGAGAGCTGAAGGATAAGATTGTTATGTACATATTGTAAAGTCTGTAACCATTAGAGAAAAAAATCTTCTCAAGAGCTGGAATAATCAGAAAAGTCTGCATGAGAGAGGTGCACATTGCAAGACATGGACATTTATTTTTATTTAACTCTAATTGGCCAAAATCAGTTTTGTCACAATCAAATTAATATAAAGATTTTGGATTGATGGTCAGCAAAAGCCAAAGCTATTGACACTGGATGGGTCATCTGAGGTCTCTTCCACTGGGTGAGTTATTTCAAATGGCCATTATATCCTTGGGATTGGCTTACTGGTAGTGGGTTACCTGGTTTGTTTGAATATCACAGGAATTAGAAATGCCTTGCTGTTGACAACTTAAAGACATGATTCATACTGATGGTGTGTTACCTCTTTTGTGAATATAATTATCTGTGTTCAGATTTTAGTCTCCAGAAATTTTGAAGCCATATGTCTTCAGAGTTATTTGCAATTTCTATAAGAATGTGACCATATTCAAAGCAACCTTTTCTGGTAAAATATTCAGAAAAATACTTTGAACTATAGCAAATATTTTGTAATTATCCTTTAAAGCTATAATGAAGCTCATGGATAATATAATCTTTATAAAGGAATGTGTATAAATTCATAAATGTACTATAAATGGTAAATAAGGAGAAATAATTTTAATAGAATATGTATTTGTATATGTATATGTTCAGGTACTACTATATAATAAACATTTTCCATCCACACATTGAACCACTATGAATATAGCTTCTATAAATGTAGGGTGTTATGCTGATGACTTAAATACAGTGATATTTGCTGCCTTTGGTCAAATAATTATCTTAAATGGTAAACAATTCTTGCTTAAGTTATGAACAGAACAAAGTACAATCTTCTTTTATATAAGTAGTTGCTTTCCTGGGAAATTCTGTGTATATTTAAACCATGCAAAAGCGTTTTATAAAAAAATAATTTGAGATATTGGTTCAGATAATAATAAACAGGATTTTCATCTGAATAAATATCTGATGGGACATTTAAAAGAGCGGGAGAAATATGGCCACATCAAGTCTTGGCTGTATGAGTGGGTTTAGCAAATTTAGCAACCCTAGCCTTCTCCTGGACTGTATTTCCTTCTATCCCAATAAAGTAGACTTTAAGACAAAAAGAATTATCAGAGTATAAACCAGATTATATGTAATAAGGTGTTTTAGCCACTCAGGAAGATGAAACAATTAAAAATTTTGTATGTACCTAAGAAGATAGCTTCTAGATATATTAAACAAGAATTGATCAAAATATAAGGGAAATTTGGTATATTCACAAAGAGATTTTACAAACCTCTCTTGGTAAATAATAGAAAATATCTTAATTCAGGGTGCTATAGCAAAATTTCATAAACTAGGTGACTTATAAAAAGCAATTTATTTCTTACACCTCTCAGGTCAGTTCAGTCGTTCAGCCATGTCCAACTCTTTGAATCACAGCACGCCAGGCCTCCCTGTCCATCACCAACTCCCGGAGTTCACTCAGACTCACGTCCATAGTCAGTGATGCCATCCAGCCATCTCATCCTCTGTCGTCTCCTTGTTGTCCTGCCCCCAATCCCTCCCAGTATCAGAGTCTTTTCCAATGAGTCAACTCTTCGCATGAGGTGGCCAAAGTACTGGAGTTTCAGCTTTAGCATCATTCCTTCCAAAGAAATCCCAGGGCTGATCCCCTTCAGAATGGACTGGTTGGATCTCCTTGCAGTCCAAGGGACTCTCAAGAGTCTTCTCCAACACCACAGTTCAAAAGCATCAATTCTTCGGTGCTCAGCTTTTTTCACAGTCCTATTCTCACATCCATACATGACTACTGGAAAAACCATAGCTTTGACTAGACGGACCTTAGTTGGCAAAGTAATGTCTCTGCTTTTGAATATGCTATCTAGGTTGGTCATAACTTTTCTTCTAAGGAGTAAGCATCTTTTAATTTCATGGCTGCAGTCACCATCTGCAGTGATTTTGGAGCCCCCCAAAATAAAGTCTGACACTGTTTCCACTGTTTTCACTGTTTTCCCATCCATTTGCCATGAAGTGATGGGACCAGATGCCATGATCTTCATTTTCTGAATGTTGAGCTTTAAGCCAACTTTTTCACTCTCCTCTTTCACTTTCATCAAGAGGCCCTAGGGTGGTGTCATCTGCATTACTGAGGTTATTGATATTTCTCCCAGCAATCTTGATTCTAGCTTGTGTTTCTTCCAGCCCAGCGTTTCTCATGATGTACTCTGCATATAAGTTAAATAAGCAGGGTGACAATATACAGCCTTGACGTACTCCTTTTCCTATTTGGAACCAGTCTGTTGTTCCATGTATAGTTCTAACTGTTGCTTCCTGACCTGCATACAGGTTTCTCAAGAGGCAGGTCAGCTGGTCTGGTATTCCCATCGCTTTCAGTATTTTCCAGAGTTTATTGTCATCTACACAGTCAAAGGCTTTGGCATAGTCAATAAAGCAGAAATAGATGTTTTTCTGGAACTCTGTTGCTTTTTTGATGATCCAGTGGATGTTGGCAATTTGATCTCTGGTTCCTCTGCCTTTTCTAAAACCAGCTTGAACATCAGGAAGTTCACGGTTCACATATTGCTGAAGCCTGGCTTGGAGAATTTTGAGTATTACTTTACTAGCATGTGAGATGAGTGCAATTGTGTGGTAGTTTGAGCATTTTGGCATTGCCTTTCTTTGGGATTGGAATGAAAACTGACCTTTTCCAGTCCTGTGAGCACTGCTGAATTTTCCAAATTTGCTGGCATATTGAGTGTAACACTCTCACAGCATCATCTTTCAGGATTTGAAATAGCTCCCCTGGAATCCCATCACCTCCGCTAGCTTTGTTCATAGTGATGCTTCCTAAGGCCCACCTGACTTCACATTCCAGGATGTCTGGCTCTAGGTGAGTGATCACACCATCATGATTATCTGGGTCATGAAGATCTTTTTTGTACAGTTCTTCTGTGTATTCTGGCTACCTCTTCTTAATATCTTCTGCTTCTGTTAGGTCCATACTGTTTCTGTCCTTTATTGAGCCCATCTTTGCATGAAATGTTCCCTTGGTATCTCTAATTTTCTTGAAGAGATCTCTTATCTTTCCCATTCTATTTTTTCCCTCTATTTCTTTACGTTGATCACTGAGGAAGGCTTTCTTATCTCTCCTTGCTAGTCTTTGCAACTCTGCATTCAAATGGCTATATCTTTCCTTTTCTCCTTTGCTTTCGGCTTCTCTTCTTTTCACAGCTATTTGTAAGGCCTCCTTAGACAGCCATTTTGCTTTTCTGCGTTTCTTTTCCATGGGGATGGTCTTGATCCCTGTCTCCTGTACAATATCATGAACCTCCATCCATATTTCATCAGGCACTCTGTCTATCAGATCTAGTCCCTTAAATCTATTTCTCACTGCCACTGTATAATCATAAGGGATTTGATTTAGGTCATCCCCAAATGGTCTAGTGGTTTTCTCTACTTCAATTTCAATCTGAATTTGGCAATAAGGAGTTCATGATCTGAGCCACAGTCAGCTCCCGGTCTTGTTTTTGCTGACTGTATAGAACTTCTCCATCTTTTGCTGCATCAATCTGATTTTGGTGTTGATCATCTGGTGATGTCCATGTATAGAGTCTTCTCTATACTTCTATATAATCAATAAGTTAAATAAAAATTATAATGGGCATTAGAAAATATTTTTAATTTAATGATAGAGTTTATATCAACACTATGGGTTATAGCTTTTATTAGAGGAATATTTGTATTCTTAAATATATTAGTAAGATGATAAGCTGAAAAGGAATCATATAAATATCCATTACATGAAGTTAGAAGAAAAGCAGCAAATTAAATTCAAGAAATATAGGTAAGGAATTTGGGGTTGACATGTACACACTACTAGATTTAAAATAGATAACCAACAACGACCTACTGTACAGGACATGCAAGTCTGCTCAATGTTCTGTAATAAATGGGAAGATAATTTGGAAAAGAATGGATACATGGAACTGAATTACTTTGCTATACACCTGAGAGTAACATTATTATTCTACTCTCCCCCAATATAAGATAAAAATTAAAAAAATAAAATTAATTATCTTCTGATAACCGGAAATATCTAGAAGCAAGAAAATAAAGACAAGAACAGATAGGAAATAGAAAACAAACCTACAGTAGAGAAATTCAACAGCATGAGAAGTTGGTTGTTTGAAAAGATTAATAAAATATATAAATTTCTAACAACATTTTCCAACAAAGATGAGAATATACAGTGTGAGGGATGAAAAGGGAGATATCCCAATAGATTTTTAAATATAAAAAAATGATATGACTAACTTTATGCTGATAAATATGAAAATGTAGATGGTATGGACAAACTCCTAGGAAAATATATCTTACTAAAACGGGCAGAAGAAATAGAAATTTATTAACAGTCTTAAATCTTTTGACATGGTTGTGTTGTTATGTACTTAATATTTTGTACTATGATTTTTTTTCACAGGTTTACGTATTATTTATCACAAATTCCTCTCATTTGTCACTTTTAATGCCTACAAAAGATCTCTTTGTTACCATTTCAGTAATAGATAACATTTGGACTCTACCTATTTTTATAAAAGTTGTACAGAGAACTGCCATGAGAATCATAGTACTAATCATGTTTTCCTTTTGGAAAAAATAAAACATGATTTATTTCCCAGGGGGTGTATTCCCTACAGTGGAATTGCTAGGAAAAAATATGAATGATTTCTTTATTCTTTTTGGATATAGCCTAATTACCATCCTGCAAAACTGAGTCAATTTACAGAGCCAACAGCAATGTATTAGCATACCCATTTCCCCAAATTCTTGCTTGCAATTGAGTCTATAAACTGTTATTGTTAATTTATTAGATAAGCAATGAACTTTTAACTTATATTCATTTAATTACTATCGAGCCTTTCTCTTTTTCCACATGATGATATCCTATTTCACTTCTTTTTATATAAACTGCCTGTTCAACTTTGTTAACTTATCAAGTAGAATCTGAGTATTAGCCTGATATATGTGCATTAATTTTTTATTCAAGTTGGATAGTGAGCCTTTATCAGTTACATTTTTCTCATGAATTTTTCCCATTATGATACTTTCTTTTGATACTCATTTTATTACATTTCATAGCTTAACAGCCTTTTTATTTTTAAGACATTTGAATACATTTGTCTTGTATGAGATGACATACTCTATTTCTTTAAAAGTCAGAAATATATCTCCCTTCCATAGCTGGAATAAAATGCCATTTCATAGCAAGCGATCTGATTCACTAACCCAGAGCTCTTTAAATCCTCATAGTTGGAACCACTTAACCTCTGCTTGTATACTAAACCTAGACTGGATCAGTTTTCTACTAACTTGATTTCTGCCTTATTCTTGTCATTGTCCATGTACCTTGCACAACAGTTCTAGGAAAGGGCCTCTGCTTTGATGATCTACATAGTATTCTCATTCTTAAAAGACTAGGACCTTGCTTTTTCCTCCCCTGTTCTTTCAGGAACCTGTGTTTTTTTCGAAATCCCAGACTAGCAACTGGGACTGCAGAACTTGCACCTCAACTCTGAACATCATCTCCATAGCCAAATAATACCCATCTCTATTGCTACTCATGGAGAAGGCAATGGCACCCCACTCCAGTACTCTTGCCTGGAAAATCCTATGGATGGAGGAGTCTGGTAGGCTGCAGTCCATGGGGTCGCTAAGAGTCGGACACGACTGAGTGACTTCACTTTCACCTTTCACTTTCATGCATAGGAGAAGGAAATGACAGCCCACTCCAGTGTTCTTGCCTGGAGAATCCCAGGGACGGGGGAGCTTGGTGGGCTGCCGTCTATGGGGTCGCACAGAGTCGGACACGACTGAAGCGACTCAGCAGCAGCATTGCTACTCACATTGTTGTGCTTTACCTGTCTGCCAGGTCATCAGCATCTGCCCCCTCTCCTGGCTTTCCCTAATGCTGACTGCTTACCTGGACTGCCATCTCTTGTTCTCCCGGCATTGGCCTGCCTGGCTGGACTTCTTCCCCATCACCTTTAGCTGAATCTGTCTTAGCCCATAGTTGTGAATATATTTTTATTTTCAGATACTAGCTTTGTTTGTCTAACTTCTCCTGACACTGAATTTCAATTCTTTAAACACACTTTTACCTTATAATTTAGCAAAATACTTTCTCATTAAAGCTTTGATTGTTATATGGCATTTGTTACAAATGTACAGTGTAAGGCATTGGTCCAGGTTATTTATTTATTTTTATTTATAACCATTTTTACCCTGGCAAAACATTTATAAAGGATTCTATTATCCATTTCTGTGTTACTTATATTTTTTACAGTAGCTTTAGTTATTATTATAATAATTTGAGTCTATTTCTAAGTGTTCTGTACCACTGATTAATCTCTCTTGTTAAAATATCACACAATTCTAAAAAATATTTTGTAGTATATATATGTGAGTTTGAGTACGCTTTTCTTGAATCTTTCTAACAATGAGATAGGTATATTTCTTCATTTATTTAAATCTTCCATTTTTCACTAAATAAGGTCTCAGTGTTCTTTGTGTCATAAACAATGCACAAGCATTAGTGTTTTTAATAGTTACTGAGGATGTAATCTCATTTCTTTTTTGAATTATTCATTGTATTTTCTGTATTATTAGTATATAGGGCTGCATTTAATTTATTTTTGTGGATTTACTTCACTCCACAATTCTGATAAACTCATTTTATTACCTCTGGTAATTTTTTGGTTGACTTCTTTGGATTTTCTGAGTATTCTATATTCAGGTCATAAGCAAAAAAATGATTTTTAGTATCTCCCTTTCCTAAATGTACTTTCAATTTCTTTTTTTTTTTCTCTCTAATAATCTTAGTCAATATTCCATTAAAAGAAAGTGGCAACCAGGAAAAAAAAAACATTTGTGGAGTTCTATTTTGCCTATTCTTGATTTTAAAAGAAGTAATTCCACTCATGCTGCTGCTGCTAAGTCGCTTCAGTCATGTCTTGACTCTGTGCGACCCCATAGTCGGCAGCCCACCAGGCTCCCCTGTCCCTGGGATTCTCCAGGCAAGAACACTGGAGTGGGTTGCCATTTCCTTCTCCAATGCATGAAAGTGAAAAGTGAAAGGGAAGTCACTCAGTCGTGTCGGCCTTAGCGACCCCATGCACTGCAGCCTACCAGGCTCCTCTGTCCATGGGATTTTCCAGGCAAGAGTACTGGAGTGGGTTGCCATTGAATTCCAGTCATACTTCTCTATTAAATATATTATTGGTTCTATTGTTTAAATGTGCCCTTTTCATGTCAGGAATGAAAATATTTAATTTTGTTAATCAAGAAAATATGTTGAATGTCACCAGTGTTTCTTGGCAGCTAATTGAAAAAATAATTTATTTTCCCATTAACAGGTTATTATTAGCCTGTATTCGTAGAATAAATGGTAATAGTTATAGACGGTGTGGGACAGGGAAGCCTGGCATGCTGCAGTTCATGGAGTCGTAAAGAGTCAGACATGACTTAGTGACTGCACAACAACAATAGTTGATACTTTAAAAAATTATATTCTAGTGTTCTATTTCTTAAGATTTTATTCAGATTATACACACATAAGTAGCTTGCATAATATATAATATATATGTGTATATACAAACATACATTATTTGATGAAAAGAAAGATCAGCCTAGAATTCCCTTATTTGCTATTTTTCTTCTCAATTTAGAATAAAACCATATTTGCCTTATGTAGTAACATGGGTAACATACCTTCTTTTTCTGTATTTAAAAATAGTTTGAAGCAAAAGAATGTGTAATCTTAAGACAGTTTAAAAGAAGTTCTCCTGAGTCTGTCAGTTCCAGTTGACTTAAGCATTTGTCTTAAAAATTACTTTTTTTATGTTTTGAAGCATATGCATTCTTTATTTCTTATAGTATTGATTTTTTAAATTTTTTAGTATAAATTTATTCTTTTTTATGATTACCAAATTTGACAGTACCCAAGAGGATTTATGTTTTCCTTGTATTCTGTTTAAAACATGTGCTTGAATATATTTTTTGAGCACTTACTGTGTGTCAAGCTCTCATTTAGTCACTAGGCATGAGGCAGTTAAAAAAATAGATACGTTTCTGTCCTCATTTATAGAGCTTAGACCTTGTCATGTGAGTAGAGTGTTCAGCTTTTGATTGCCTTATCAGGGAAGGCCTTTCTGAAGAGGTGATTTTTAAGCTGTGTCCGCCAAGGAAAGGGCTGGGGGAGGAGTATCCTAAGCAGGGTGAACAATAAGAGCAAAAACCTTGAGATGGGAGAGAGCCTTATATGCCTGCAGTTCACATTTTCCCCTTTTAACTTATTGATATAATCTTTTCTTTGCCAATTGTAGCGTTTTTCCCTTATAACCAATCATAGGCTTTATTTATTAACTGTGCCATTTTTTCTGTCTGTATTTTACTTCCGTTTCATCTTAGTGTTCTTGTTTCCCTTTTCTTTTTTCTTTTTGGCTTATAATACTTGTTTCTCTTTCTGTTTCTAAGAAATTGGATTTTTTTTTTTCTTTTACTGAACAACAGTAAGACTCCTGTATCCCACTGAACTTCCCTCCCTATTAGTATCAGTAGCTAGTATAGCCTGAACTTGGCTTGTGACCATCCTTTGGGAAGTGGAAAGGCATTATAGCATGCATTTTTACCCTAACCTTAGGGCTAGTTTAATTCAAATTGTACTGTGTAGTTTTTTCTTTGTAATGATTTCTTTGCTTAGTTTTTTTTTGGGAAGGAACTTCCATCATCACAATTTATTATGTTGTTATTTCAAATAATAGCACTTATTTTTACGATGATTACAAAATTTATTACCTTTTGCGTTAGATATCCTCTCCTTTTCTGAAGCAAGATAGAATGCAAAAACGTGAATAGTTTTTTATAAGTACTTTTAAGTGAAGGTTTTTTTTTTTAAAGTTAAAACTGAGGTATAATTTACATACAGTAGAATTCACCCTATTTAGCATATAGTTCTGTAAGTCTTGACAAATGCAAACCGACAAAATTAAGATATGAATCAGTTCCAGTGCCCTCCCCCCAATCGCTTTTCCAGTCCTACTGTTTTCCCTTTTCTAAAATGTCATATAAATGGAATCTTACAGCGTGTAGTCTTTTGTGATGGTTTCTTTCACTTGTTACAATGGATTTGACATTCATCCATGTAGTTACATATCTATGGTTAATTCCTTTTAATTGCTAAAGCTTTGATACTCAATTATACCATGTAATATACCACAATTTATTTGCACTAATTGACAGGACTTTTTTCCAGATTTTGTTGATTAAGAATAAATCCTGTATAAATACTCACATGCATGTTTTTCTGTGAGCATAAGTTTCATTTCTTGTAAACACCTAGGAGCATAATCACTGGCTTATATGGTAAATGTAGGTGTTTGTTTGTTTGTTTTTTTTTTTACCAGAAACTGCCAAACTCATTTGGAAAGTGGTTGAGCCATTTTACCTTCCCACCTGGGAAGAGATTTAGTTCATTATATATCTCTTTTTCAGGTGCTAGAAAGAAAGTGAAGTCGCTCAGTCCTGTCCGACTCTTTGCGACCCCATGGACTGTAGCCTACTAGGCTCCTCAATCCATGGGATTTTCCAGGCAAGAGTACTGGAGTGGGTTACCATACTCATGTTTTTATTGCTTTTGGCCAATGGTAGTTATAAGGTTTTCAAAGCAAAGAGAAGATATGGTGTGTAATGTTTAAAATTTGTTATAATTTTCACAGCAAAGATAAAAGCATGTCACAGGTGTATTTCATAAAATGTCAAATCCATTGACTGATTTTGTTTTAATTTTGCAATTTTCTTTTTGGCTTGTCTAGCTTCTAAAAAGTGATGAGGTCTAAGATAACTATTTTGAATGGAGTACTGTCTTAGCAAGTAATGTTATACTGAGAATGAATTAAAAATTGGATATTTAAGACTGGAATAGCATATTGAAAGCCTTTTTATTTTTATGTAACTTTACATTTATTTACTTAATGAACAAACATTTGTTGAGTATTATGTGCAAGTAACTGGGCTGTGTGTTGTGGATGGTACAAAGATGTATGAGAGTCCCTGCTACCAAACAAGCTCCCATGGGGTCACTTGCTCAGTCAGCTTTTCCATTTGATATATAAAGGGCTGTATTATGTATACAGTTGTTGCTGTCTTTGGAATGCAACAAAACTAGATTCAAAGATATTTCTAATAAGTGGGCTGATAAGGATTTCTTTACAATTTGCTATAGGATTAAACTTTAAATGCACTAATATATTTTAAATGGTGGTGGAATGACTGACTCATAGTAAGTGTTCCAAACTGATAGCTTTAAAAAATTATTTCTATGATATTTTCAATTTATAATCTAGTAGTCAAAATGTATACCATGTTGTAGCTTAATTGCCTTGTATAAGCATGATATAGTTCTTTTGTTGTGGAACACAATCTTCATCAAAGGTAATTGTTTGATGAAATAAGTTCTAGTCATTTTGCTATTGTTAGAGTATTCTTATTTTAGACGCCTGAAATATATACTAGTACAAGGAGCAAAACTCCAAAGACCACTTATTTCCTTAAAAAAAAAAAACAAGAGTTTATATAGTTGGTGCTTGGCAATTGAGAGACAGTTTCTAGCTAGCTCACTGATACAGAGACAGCTTACAAGGTTGCAAGTTTTAAAAATGGAAAAATACCTATTGAAACAGCTGAAGAACCAAAATGCAGAGCATCACAAGCAGAGAAGTGTGAACTCTCAAAATATGAATGTGTTGACCTTTTTTTTTGTTTGTTTTGGCTTTCAGTCCTGCAACCTATTAGAAGATGGAGGACTTTGGACATTTTGGTGAGTTGGGATGAACTTTCATTTCAAATCTCTTGGATCCA
Source organism: Capricornis sumatraensis (assembly GCF_032405125.1). NCBI lineage: Eukaryota > Metazoa > Chordata > Mammalia > Artiodactyla > Bovidae > Capricornis > Capricornis sumatraensis. The sequence goes on along the minus strand of NC_091092.1, from coordinate 36,912,382 downwards.
GTACCATTTTCCTATCTGTATATGGTTTTGTGCCTGAGTCCAGGGAAGAAGTCATTAACTTGGACAGATTTGTGGCCTGGTGTTGAGAAAATGTAGAGTTGTGGAGCCTTGGCCAAAAGAGATGCGCAGAGCCAAGTAGTTCGTAGCTGTGAACAAGAATTATTTCATGCCAGGGAGACTTCTTCAGCAGTTTGTCGTGTGTGTGTGTGTGTGTGTGTGTGTGTGTGTGTGTGTAGGTGTGTGTGTGTAGGTGTGTGTAGGTGTGTGTAGGTGCCTCTGCGTGCATGATCACATAATTGGTATTTTTCTGTACGAAGTGTCTTGCAACTTGTTTTTTCTTCACTCAGCAAAGTGTCTAGGAAGAGTTTGTTGGTGCATGTGTATCCAGCTCATTCATTTTACTAGCTTTGTATCATTCTATAATATGAATGCTCTATAGTCGACTTAGCTGTTTTCTTATTCCTGCAGTTTTAGGTTGTTTCCAAATTGTCACTAGTAGAAACAGGGCTGCAATCAACAATTTTGTATATGACTGTGTGTTCAAATGCAAGTATTTTCTGAAAGGGTAATGGAGCTGATTAAAGTTGTTTTATCTGTGGGCACAAGCAATATTAATAATTATCAAATTGCCCTCCAGAGTTCTTCATGGCATTTTCTTCACATCTTATGCAAATATTATTAACAAAGTCAGACTTTAAAAAGTTGAAGTGTAGTTGATTTACAATATTGTGCTCATTTCAGGTATACAGCATATTGGATCAGTATTTTTGCAGGTTATAATGCATGATGGGTTATTATAAGCTAATGGCTATAATTCCCTGTGCTATATAGTAAATTCTTGTTGCTTACCTTTTTTTCAATTTTTAAATTGGAGGATAATTGCTTTATAGTGTTGTGTTGGTTTCTGCCGTACAACAGCGCACATCAGTCATAATTATATATGTATCCCCTCCCTCTTGAGCCTCTCATCCCCCTTCTATCCCACCACCCCCTAGGTCATCACAGAGTGTCAGGCTTGGCTCCCTGTCGTATATATCAACTTCCAACTCACTGTTTTACATAAGGTAGTATATATATTTCAATGCTATTCTCACGATTCATCCCACCTTCTTCTTCCCCCACTGTGTCCACCAGTTCATCCTCTATGTCTGTCTATCTATTTTAGATATAGTAGTTTGTATCTGTTAATCCTGTACCTGTAATTTGGTTCTTCCCCCACCCTTGGTGGTTGTTCAGTTGCTCAGTCGTGTCTGACTCTATGTGAGCCCATGGACTGCAGCACGCCAGGCTTCCCTGTCCTTCACCATCTCCTAGAGTTTGCTCAAGCTCATGTCCATTGAGTCAGTGATGCCATCCAACCATCTCATCCCCCACCCTCTCTCCCTTGACAACCACAAAATTATTTTAAATGTTTCTGAGTCTGTTTTGCAAATACATTCATGTTTTATTCAGATTCCACATACAAGTGATATCATCTAGTATTTGTATTTCTCCAACTTACTTCCCTAAGCATAGGATTCTCTTGTTCCATCCATGTTGCTGGAAATGGCAGTATTTCATTTTTTATTGCTGAGTAATATTCCATCACACACACACACGTGTGTGTGTGATGTGTGTATATATATATATGTGGTGTGTATGTATATATATATATCACATGTGTGTGTATATATATATACATCTTCTTTATCCATTCCTCTGTTGATGGGCACTTGGGTTGCTTCCATGTCTTGGTTATTGTAAATAATGCTGCTATGAACATTGGGATGTGTGTCTCTTTTCAAATTACTGCTTTCTTTTTTTTCAGAGGTATATCCGGGAGTGAAATTACTAGATCATATAGTAGTTCTGTTTTTGTTTTTTTAACATCTCCATATTGTTTTTTACTGGAGAAGGCGATGGCACCCCACTCCAGTACTCTTGCCTGGAAAATCCCATGGATGGAGGAGCCTGGTAGGCTGCAGTCCATGGGGTCATGAAGAGTTGGACACGACTGAGTGACTTCCCTTTCACTTTTCACTTTCATGCATTGGAGAAGGCAATGGCAACCCACTCCAGTGTTCTTGCCCGAAGAATCCCAGGGACAGGGGAGCCTGGTGGGCTGCCGTCTATGGGGTCGCACGGAGTAGGACACAACTGAAGTGACTTAGCAGCAGCAGCATATTGATTTTTATAGTGGGTGAGCCAACTTACATTCCCACCAACCCTGTACAAGAGTTCCCTTTTCTCCACACACTCACCAACATTTATTATTTGTAGATTTTTTGATGACAGCCATTCTGATAGATGTGAGGTGAAAACTCACTGTGGTTTTGATTTACATTTTTCAGTTAGCAGTGTTGAGCATCTTTTCACGTGCCTGTTAGCCATCTATAAGTCTCCTTTGTTCCAAAGTCTATTGAGATCCTCTGTCCAATTTTTGATTGGGTTGTTTCTTGTTTTAATATTGAGTTGTGTGAGCTATTTGTATGCTTTGAATGTTAATCCCTTGTCAGCCACATCATTTGTGAATGTTTTCTCCCTTTCTATAGGTTGTCTTTTTGCTTTGTCAATGGCTTCTTTGCTTTGCAAAAGGTTTTAAGTTTATTAGGTCCCACTTGATTAACAAAATCAGACTTTAAATTTTTTGTAAATAATATGTGAAAATTAATAGCTTATATTTTTGACTTGCATTTCCTGAGAACTAATGGGTTAATTATTTCTTTGTGTGTTTATTGGCCATTTGTGTTTTTGTTTCTGTAAATTGCCTGTGCAAATCATTTGCCTTTTTAACCTACTGAGTTGTCATTTATTTTATGGATTTGTGGGAGTCTTTGATTATTCCTGATTGGTTAAATGCATTCCAAATATCTTCTCCCTGTCTGTTACTTGCTTTCAACTTTGGTTTAATAATTTTTTTGCATGCCATTTTTACATTTTAGTATAGTAAAATTTGTTATTTTCTTCTGTTACGAGTTTTGCATATGTGAATCATTTTAAAAGGAGATCTTAAACTTTTATCTCAAGCTCATAAAATATTTTCTTCTAGGATTAATAGAGTTTGCATTATTTATTTATTTTTAATGGTTTAATATATTTGAAATATGTATGTGTTTATATCCATGTAAATGCGACACGTGTCTGTCTGAGGCAAGTGAGGTTAATTTTTTTCTTAAGCGTTTGGTGTGATAGGTTCCAGAATACTTGAGATGTTCCTTCCCCCATCCCCCTTCCTCTTGTCCAGTGTCCTTCTCTCTCTTTATACCTGGTTCCTCCATCTTTATACTTGTGTTTGCCTTCTGGTTCATATACTACATACACCAGTTTTCAGTCACCATTTCTGTTTGGTCAGCTTATTCTAGGGGGTTCCACAGATGTAGAATAGTTTTTTCTCTCGAAGACCTAGAAAGATTAGAAAGTTATCCAAAGTCAGAACAAGCAGAAGGTCAAAGCTATGATGTCAGATCTATCTTAAGAAGACAGAAAATAGCATTTATTAGCCCTTAATACATGTAAGACAGTGTATAAGGTATTCGATCATAGTTGTAATACTCTCAGCATCTCTATAGAGTAGTTATTACCCCTACTTTTTACATGAGGAAACTGGGGCTCAAAGTGGTTGAGTAACTTGCTTAAGGTCACGTGAATAGTATATCAGTCAGAATTTTCCAGAGAAACAGAACCAGGAGGTGATATGGAGATATTTACTTATTTATTACCTGGAAAGGGAAGTGGCAACCCATTCCAGTGTTCTTGCCTGGAGAATCCCATGGACAGAAGAGCCTGGCAGGCTACATCCATGGTGTCCCAAAGAGTCAGACACAACTGAGTGACTAAACCACAACCACCCACTTATTTATTATTAAGGATTTGGCTTATGAGATTATGGGGGGAGGCCAGTCTAAAATTTGTAGTGCAGGTTGGCACGTCAGAAACCCAGGCAGGAGTTAATGTTTTAGGCTTGAGGCAGAATTTCTTCTTTTCTGTTAAGGCATTCAACAGACTTCGTTATCAATGATAATCTCCTTTACTTAAAGTCAACTGTATATATTAATAACATCTACAAAATACTTTCACAAATAACACCTAGATTAGCAGAATGGGTGAGCTCTATAGTCTAACCAGTTTGACACAAAATTCAGCATTACAAGTGGTTAAGTGAAAGAAATGGAATGTGACCCCTTTCATGATTGGCTATAAAAACCCTCATTTGTAGCACCAAGAGCCTGTCTTATTTTCCTGTATCAGAGTTTTTGCAATAAATATATAAATTTAATTAATTTTACTGGATGAATCAGTAAAATCAACTACCTAAATAACTGAATCTTTTTACTTTATGAACTCTAGTTTCTCTGGGACTCAGGGTTTTTGCTTTAGGCTCTGTGCTGTTGCAACTGCCTGCTTGTTTGGCCTAACGATTAATCAGATATCCAGAATCATGGGATTACTTTCCAGTGGCCTACCTATCCTTCTCATATCTGGTTTTGGACCTCCCCTTTCCTGCATGTCAAAAGCAGTATAACTGGTAGTGCTTCCTGGTTCAGGTGTCTGCTTTTTTTTCAGGGCCCTGAATTGTAGGCCCCAGGCTTTCTCAGAGTCTCCTCTGATAACGTCCCGAACTGAACCCTGGTTCATGACTTTAAGGGTTTCATGGTAGATATCAGTGATCATGGTCCAGGATTAGAATTAACAAGCAAGAGACTAGGCTGAATCTATACCAATCTCAGGGCTTTTCCTTGAATTTGGCTTGTTACTGCTGATGTTTTTATTTTATTTTTTAATATAAATTTATTTATTTTAATTGGAGGTTAATTACTTTAAAATATTGTATTTGTTTTGCCATATATCAACATGAATACGCCACAGGTATACACGTGTTCCCCATCCTGAACCCCCCTCCCTCCTCCCTCCCCGTACCATCCCTCTGGGTAGTCCCAGTGCACCAGCCCCAAGCATCCAGTATCATGCATTGAACCTGGACTGGCAATTCATTTCATATATGGTATTATACATGTTTCAATGCCATTCTCCCAAATCATCCAACCCTCACCCTCTCCCACAGAGTCCAAAAGACTGTTCTACACATCTGTGTCTCTTTTGCTGTCTCGCATACAGGGTTATCGTTACCATCTTTCTAAATTCCATATATATGTGTTAGTATACTGTATTGGTATTTTTCTTTCTGGCTTACTTCACTCTGTATAATTGGCTCCAGTTTCATCCACCACATTAGAACTGATTCAAATGTATTCTTTTTAATGGCTGAGTAATATTCCATTGTGTATATGTACCACTGCTTTCTTATTCATTCATCTGCTGATGGGCATCTAGGTTGCTTCCATGTCCTGACTATTATAAACAGTGCTGTGATGAACATTGGGGTACACGTGTCTCTTTCAATTCTGGTTTCCTCAGTGTGTATGCCCAGCATTGGGATTGCTGGGTCATAAGGCAGTTCTATTTCCAGTTTTTTAAGGAATCTCCACACTGTTCTCCATAATGGCTATACTAGTTTGCATTCTCACCAACAGTGTAAGACGGTTCCCTTTTCTCCACACCCTCTTCAGCATTTATTGCTTATAAACTTTTGGATCACAGCCATTCTGACTGGTGTGAAATGGTACCTCATTGTGGTTTTGATTTTGCATTTCTCTGATAATGAGTGATGTTGAACATCTTTTCACGTATTTGTTAGCCATCTGTATGTCTTCTTTGGAGAAATGTCTATTTAGCTCTTTGGCCCATTTTTTGATTGGGTTGTTTATTTTTCTGGACTTGAGCTGCAGGAGTTGCTTGTATATTTTTGAGATTAGTTGTTTGTCAGTTGCTTCATTTGCTATTATTTTCTCCCATTCAGAAGGCTGTCTTTTCACCTTGCTTATAGTTTCCTCTTATCTTGTGATAATAATCATTCTACTAAAATGTGAGCACAGTGGGGAAAAACAGTTTAATTGAAAGGACTGTTAGTTGGATTCCAATTAATTGATTTTATGGTATTTGTTTATGAGAATGTAACAGTTATCCTGGCACTATCTTATTTAATATCTGCTGAAAACATCATTGAGTAGTGAGTTAAAATAATTGACAAGGAAGTCCATTGCCAGTCATTAACTGTTATGAATTAGTGAGACTATAAACAAGCATGGGGGTAAATCAGAGTTCCTACTTACCCAAATAGAGTGTAATTTATTCCTAGGAGTAGCACTTTCTCTACAGTGTTCGGACATCAGAAAGTACCCTGTACCGAGCTGGAAGAAATCAATGCTTCCTTTAGCTCACTAGCTTGATTGTTTCTGGTGAAGTGACATGAGACCACTAGATTTGTAGATACTCATATTTAGCAATTGTAAAGAAATTTATTCTTAAAAAGGACACAGAAAAATAAATCCTTCACACAGGACCAGTTTGGAATCTTAAGTTGTTCCTAGCATTCTCATTATTGTTCTCCTAGATATGTTCCTGGAATAAGCGTGGCCCATAGGATCATTCCCTAGCTCTGAATTGTTCCAGCACTTATATTGCTTTGGAATATTCACAAGTTATAAGAACACGATGATAATTCATTAATTTCACAAGTATGCCGACTGTATGCCTTCATAGCGCCTCCTATGTACCATACACCATTCTAGACAATTGAGGATAAACCTATGTATGTCATCATAGAGTCCTTAATCCCTGCTCCAGCTAGCCTCACCCAAGATCAAACTTACCTTGGTCTTCTTAATAATGTACTTCAGCTTCAGTATCCCTGACGTGCTGTGTTCTGGATTTTTTTTCCCACTTGGTTCCTAAAAGGCCTGCCTGATTCTGAGGTTTAGTGGAGTCAGAGTGGATTCCAGACCTGACTCTGTCAGTTATCCTAAAGATTATACATTATTTCCTTTCATCTCCCTCCCTGCAGTTCACACAGTCAGATCATCTTAGAAGCCTATATGTAAGAGAGTGGAGGATGGTAAAAATTCTGGGTTCTGTGAGCAGTTAAGTCTTTGCTGTGTCACTTTACTGGGTGTATGACCTTGGGCAAGTGACTCTGAACATTAGTTTTCTCACCAGTAAAATGAGACTAACATCTGGGAGGAAATTAATAATATTACTTTGCAAGTAGGATGCCTAATGTATAGTGCTCCAGAAATGGTATATATTGTTATTAAATTATTGCATGGAGCCGAGAAAATAATTGAAGAAGGAAATGGCAACTCACTCCAGTCTTCTTGCCTGGAGAATTCCTTGGACAGAGGAGCCTGGCAGGCTACACTCCATGGAGTCACAAAGACTCGGACATGACTGAGTGACTATCATTCCCTCAGAAAATAATAATGATTTTAAGGCTTGATGTATTCCAACAGTGAAAGTGAAAGTGAAGCCGCTCTGTCGTGTCCAACTCTTTGCGACCCCGTGGACTGTGGCTCTTCAGGCTCCTCTGTCCATGGGATTCTCCAGGCAAGAATACTGGAGTGGGTTGCCATTTCCTTCGCCAGGGCATCTTCCTGACCCAGGGATCGAACCCAGGTATTTTGCATTGCAGGCAGACGCTTTAACCTCTGAGCCACCAGGGAAGCCCATAGTCCTGGGTACTAAACAGGCTAATCACTACAGTCAGCCTCTTTTCTGCTTCTTTCTCCTCCTTATCCCCAATTTCTAGATTTTCTAGGCCTTGTTGTTGCTGTTTAGTCACTCAGTTGTGTCCAATTCTTTTGTGATCCCATGGACTGTAACCCGCCAGGATTCTCTGTCCATGGGATTTCCCAGGCCAGAATGCTTGAGTGTGTTGTCATTCCCTTCTCCAGGAAATCTTCTTGACACAGGCATCAAACTCACTTCTCCTGTGTCTCTTGTGTTACAGGCAGATTCTGTACTACTGAGCCACCAGGCAAGCCCTTTTTCAGCATTGTATCTCTCTATTTTAGTGATGAGGTGTCCAGGCTTAGCTTTGGTTTCTTTATCCTGCTGTAGCCTATATTAATGCAAAATAGTGCAAGTGCTGAATTGTTTAAGTAAATTAAATAGCATCCCAACAGAAGTTTAGTGGCCTGGAACTCTGAAAATATGTGGTCCTTGCAAGATTTTAGTGAGATGCAGGAGAGGAAAGTGGGAACGAAGGTAGCTTGTCTGATTCAGGTGTTTTAGAGGCCTTTATGTAGTCCCTTTTATGCAGAGTACATCATGAGAAACACTGGGCTGGAATCAAGATTTCTGGGAGAAATATCAAAAGACCCTGATGCTGGAAAAGATTGAGGGCAGGAGGAGAAGGGGATGACAGAGGATGAGATGGTTGGATGTCATCACTGACTCAATGGGCATGAATTTGAGTAAACTCCGATAGTTGGTGATGGAAAGGGAAGCCTGGCAAACTGCAGTCCATGGGGTCACAAAGATTCAGACATGACTGAGCAACTGAACTGAACTGAGGTAGTCCCTGCTTTGGTAAAAAAAATTGAGTTTGCTCTGTTAGGCAATCCTAGCTGATCCCACATGTTTTACCATTGATGTTTTATAGTCATAAACATACCAGTCATGTTTTATAGTCATGGGGTAAAGGGAAAAGAGAACAATAAAAGACATTAAGAGGATTGAAATCTCGTTCTTTCTTAGCCTCTTGACTAGTTATATGATCTTAGGTTGGACATTGAGGAAGAATCAAGGAATATTGGGTTGAAGGAGAAGATTTAGTTTGGATATGATCATTGTCCTCCAACATTTAAATTCTACTAAGTGGCCTCAGGTATAAGAGCAAAGACCAATGGATAGAAGCTGTAGTAAATATAGATTTTAACTTGATATGAGAAGGAAGCATTAAAAAAAGGAAATAAGTATCTACCTTAATGAGCTTCCCGGAACTCGGATTTTTCCAGCACTTGGAGGGGATTCTAATGTCTGATGGAGAATTAGGTAACAGGATCCTTAAGGATCTTTTCTATCTTGAGATTACATTTTAAAATCACTTCTGTGGACCTTAGTTATTCCATTTAAAATGAAAAGCATGTGTTATATGATTGTGTGATTGCTTTCCACCTTTAACTATCTACAGTTTTTCTAATGAGCAACATGTGGAGGAAGTTCAAAGCAGATTTCTTTATTATGGCTATTACCTGCGGCTTGCTTTGCTGGGTGGTAAGACAAGCCAGCAGACAAATATGGTAGAAGAGGCGGTTACTCTCAGTGTGGCAGCTTCCTGTGTCTAACCAACCCTTTAGCACCTTAAGTCTAATAAAAATTATTTTTAGGTTATCTTTTTTTTCTGTGGTAATTCATGAATTTTGCCAATTATAGGGGAGAAGCTAGATATTTTATTTCTGGTATGGTGATTTGTCCCTATCAGCACAGTAAAGAAATTCAGAGCACTATATTATTTCAGTTTCCTGTATTTTCCCTTGGAGGAAATTATTATTAACCAGATCTGCTCATTTAACAAAGTATTTAGCTGTATGGGAATCTTATCAAAGGGGAGAATAAGCTGTGACATTCACAGTCCATAAGACTCGCATGTGAACAATGGCATACAGAAGGAAATGCTTCAGATAAAGAAAAGAAAGGAGAGTTTTCTGATAACTAGCACTGTTTCTGTTGTTCATCTTCAGGGACTGCATTATAGATGAAGGCAGGCTTCTTAATTTGAGGGGTCCAGGACAAAATTACAATATGAAGCCTCTTGTTCAAAATTCAAGAGCTAAGCACCATTAAAGAGCACTAAAATAGGAATTTCCCTGGTCGTCCAGTGTTTGAGCAGTTACCTTCCGTGGCAGGGGGAGGTAGGCGGTACAGGTTCAAACACTGGTTGGAAAGCTAAGATCCTGCATGCTTCTTGTCCAAAAAACAAAACTTAAAATAGAAGCAATTTTGTAACAAATCCAATAAAGGCTTTAAAAATGGTCCATATCAAAAAAAAATTTTAAGGAAAGAAAACACTAAAAAGAAAACACAGCACTTTTCCCTTTCATTCTTCCTTAATGTCTGTCTCTGTCCCCATCTTTATCTGTCTTTCATTATGGTATTTTTATTTATCTAAATATTATGTATATTATTGTATAAGTCATATTCAAGTAGTACTTCCAACTTCACAGAAGTTGCGGGGATAAGGTCGGCATTATGATTTGAAGATGGAACTAGTGGTTCAGAGAAAAGATGGCAGTGTGTTGTGGGCACGCTGTAGAAGATCAACCACACCTAACAGCTGCTGAGTATATACTCTTTCTGCCCACTCCACTGTAGCAGGGTAGGTATTGGCAGAAAAATGGAAGAGGGGGATAAGATAGTTCTGTTTACTCAGCAGTATTATGAGGGACATTAGAGAACATGGAGACATTCAACAACATTCAGCTCTTGATAGTTGGTACTTTCTTAGAATATTAATTTTTTTCTTAAATTCTATTGTACTTTCCAGAAGCACCTCTATTTCCTAGAATTTTTACTGCTAATTCTAAGTATTAGAATGATGGCCAAGGATGGTCAAACATGATGTGTGTAACAAGAACTAGGAAATTTCCACCTTAACTAAGTAATAGCACTCTTTACTTTTTAGATTGCTTTTTCTAGGTAATGTGCAGTAACAGTGCTACAGCTTGGCTTCCTTCTGCCACTGCAGATTTATCCAGGAGATAGATCAGTTAGCAGGGGAAAGCATAATTTATTATCTCACCTGCCATTTGATCTTTATGCAGCTCAAGAGAAGATTAGTCTTTTTCACAGACTAACTGTACAAAAAAGATCTTCACGACCCAGATAATCATGAAGGTGTGATCACTCACACTCACCTAGAGCTGGACGCTCTGGAATGTGAAGTCAGGTGGGCCTTAGAAAGCATCACTACGAACAAAGCTAGTGGAGGTGATGGAATTCCAGTTGAGCTATTTCAAATCTTGAAAGATGATGCCGTGAAAGTGCTGCCAGCAAATTTGGAAAACTCAGCAGTGGCCACAGGACTGGAAAACGTCAGTTTTCATTCCAATCCCAAAGAAAGGCAATGCCAAAGAATGCTCAAGCTACTGCACAATTGTGCTCATCTCACATGCTAGTAAAGTAATGCTTAAAATTCTCCAAGCCAGGCTTCAGCAATACGTGAATCGTGAACTTCCAGATGTTCAAGCTGGATTTAGAAGAGGCAGAGGAACCAGAGATCAAATTGCCAACATCCGCTGGATCATCATAAAAAAAAAAAAAAAAAACAAGAAGTTCCAGAAAAACATCTATTTCTGCTTTATTGACTATGCCAAAGCCTTTGACTGTGTGGATCACAATAAACTGTGGAAAATTCTGAGAGAGATGGGCATACCAGACCACCTGACCTGCCTCTTGAGAAACCTATGTGCAGGTCAGGAAGCAACAGTTAGAACTGGACATGGAACAACAGACTGGTTCCAAATAGGAACAGGAGTACATCAAGGCTGTATATTGTCACCCTGCTTATTTAACTTCTATGCAGAGTACATCATGAGAAACGCTGGGCTGGAAGAAGCAAAAGCTGGAATCAAGATTGCTGGGAGAAATATCAGTAACCTCAGATATGCAGATGACACCACCCTTATGGCAGAAAGTAAAGAAGAACTAAAAAGCCTTTTGATGAAAGTGAAAGAGGAGAGTGAAAAAGTTGACTTAAAGCTCAACATTCAGAAAACTAAGATCATGGCATCTGGTCCCATCACTTCATGACAAATAGATGGGGAAACAGTGTCAGACTTTATTTTTGGAGGCTCCAAAATCACTGCAGGTGGTGCCTGCAGCCATGATACTGAAAGACTCTTACTCCTTATAAGGAAAGTTATGACCAACATAGACATCATATTAAAAAGCAGAGACATTACTTTGCCAGCAAAGATCCATCTAGTCAAGGCTATGGTTTTTCCTGTGGTCATGTATGGATGTGAGAGTTGGACTGCAAAGAAAGTTGAGTGCCAAAGAATTGATGCTTTTGAACTGTGGTGTTGGAGTAGACTCTTGAGAGTCCCTTGGACTGCAAGGAGATCCAACCAGTCTTTCCTATAGTAGATTAGTCCTGGATGTTTATTGGAAGGACTGATGTTGAAGCTGAGACTCCAATACTTTGGCTAACTGATGTGAAGAGATGACTCATTTGAAAAGACCCTGATGCAGGGAAAGATTGAGGCCAGGAGGAGAAGGGGATGATGGAGGATGAGATGGTTGGGTGGCATCACCGACACAATGGACATGGGTTTGGGTGGACTCCAGGAGTTGGTGATGGACAGGGAGGCCTGGCATGCTGTGATTCATGGGGTTGCAAAGAGTCAGACACAACTGAACGACTGAACTGAACAGACTAACTGCACCATTCCCCTTGACTACATACTGCCTTTCTCCCTGTTTACCTAGTGAACCAACACTCAGGGTCATATCATGTGTCAAACTTTCCCTTACCCTTTCAGCAAAATAAATCACTCTCTCCTCTTTTATTTCTTAGTATTTTTAAAACCTAAATCTTTTATAGAATTCATCATGTTTTATTAGGTTTATTCAGTTCAGATCCCAGCCTTGAGTTGTGTTTACCAGAGCATTTAGTAGAGTTTGGCCCACCAGAGATCTATTTGTATGTAGGATTAATCTAGGGGAGAGCTTATTATAGAGGTGAAAAGAATAAAGTTAATAAAGTGAATTCCTCAACCCAAGGAACTGAAGGGGTGATTCTAGGGATAGTCTGTTGTTACTCAGACCTTCTTTATATTGCATGCCTGAAATATGTGTGACTGGCATTTTGAAGGGCTCTTTTCCTTTTTTTGGGGTAAACATATAAGCTACTGAGGGTTTAAAATATCAGCAGTATTGGTGGCAATAGTGCCTTTAATGTATCTTCAGCATGGGAAATAGGTGTTCGTGGTATAGACATTGGTGTCACACCCTTGGCACAGAGTTCAGTGCAACTGACTGTGGTAAGTTTGGTGGGCATCGATCATGTGACTACCTCTTTTGCCTTTGGAAGCAATCATGCATTGCTTTTGCTCTTTGAGGAGGACAGGAGAAAATAGTTAGATGCTGCATGGTGGTTGAGAAAACCAGATCTCAGAGTCATTTAAGATACCCACTAAGGTTCAGAACCCTTTGAGGGGAATTTTTAGGAAAGGGAAGATCAGTCTGGAAGTCTGCACAGTAGATGAGATAGAGTTAAAAAAAAATGGTAAAGGTGAGTTTTGGCTGACCCTACTCACCCTCATTCGAGTGGGAAATGGCAACCCACTTCAGTATTCTTGCCTGGAAAATTCCATGGACAGAGGAGCCTTTAGGGCTACAGTCTGTGGGGCTGTGAGGAGTTGGACACGACAGTGACTGAGTGACTGAGCATTTCCCCTCATTATATCTCCCTTACTAGGCTGGAAGTTGTTTATGATCCGGACCATGTGGATAGATTGTACTTTTTGCTCACAATGCTTCCTTTCATCTTTACCCTGGTTGTGGCTCACTGTGGGCATAATATCTTCCCAGGTGGTGCTAGTGGTAAAGAACCTGCCTGCTAATGCAGGAGACATAAGAGACACATTTGATCCCTGGGTCAAGAAGATCCTCTGGAGGAGGAAATGGCAACCCACTCCAGTATTCTTGCCTGGAGAATCCCATGGACAGAGAAGCCTGGTGAGCTACAGTCCATAGGGTCACACAGAGTCAGACATGACTGAAGTGACTTAGCATGGCATGGCATGTGGGCACAATATATATTCATTTCCTGTTGATTTGGGGCTTGGCCATATGATTTTGGCCAGTGCAATATGAGTGGATATAACAGTCTGTCAATTCTAGACCAAGGACTTAAAGAGGCTTCACATATTTCCAAACACCCCTCTTGAGCTTCTGACTTATGCCATGAGAAGAACCTGACTCAAGTATCTGTTCCTCCTACACCCTAGGTCCAGGGATGAAGACCAGAGCAGACCGGAACCTAACCTGACATCTAGAGTCCAGTCTAGCTTAGATGAGCCCAGCTGAGCCAGCCAAACCATAGCAATCCCATAGACCCATGAATGTGCAAAATAAACGTGATAGTCCACTGAAATTTTGAAATTATTTGCCATACAGCGTTACTGGATTGAGCTTCCCAGGTGGTGCTAAGATCCCCTGGAGGAGGAAATGGCAACCCACTCTAGTATTCTTGCCAGGATAATCCCATGGACAGAGGAGCCTGGTGGGCTACAGTCCATAGGGTGACAAGGAGCCAGACATGACTGAAGCGACTGAGCATGCAAGCACATGCATTGTTGCATCAGAAACCTTACTAATATGAGATCATATCTTAGAGTTTTTATATCCACAGCACCCAGATCATTGCCTAGCAAACAGTTGCTGGATGAGTGAGCGAAGAACTTGACATAGGTTGAACTGATTATATTGCCCACCTACCTCAACGGTATTTCAGTTGTTAGAGCAGGGTACTCGGGGGAGTCAAATTCAGCATTTATGGACTACATTTCTTCTCTTCAAAATCCAAGGAAGGTGTCTCAATAATACATAAGCCTTTCCATAGAGAGCGGTCTAGCCAGAGGGAAACAGAATGACTTAATACGCAGCCACAGTATAACCGGAAAAGCACCGCACATGTCTTGCTGCTGGTGGATCAGAAGGACTATATGTATGAAGCTTGCTGTGAGCTAAGTCGGTTATGTCCGACTCTTTGCGACCCCATGGACACAGCTCACCAGGCTCCTCTCTCCATGGAATTCTCCAGGCAAGAATACTGCAGTGGATTGCCATGCCCTCCTCCAGGGGCTCTTCCTGAGCAAGGGATGGAACCCGCATCCCTTACGTATCCTGCATTGCGGGCAGATTCGTTACCTCTAGTGCCACTTGGGAAGTCTCTATATATGAAGGTCAGCTCAGAATGAAGCAATTGTTGTTAGTTTATCCTTTTTAGTGTGTGGTTTTAATTAGATCTTAGGCACACCAAGGGTTTGGAGTTTGGATGCCTGAAGGGTTCTGAAGAAAATGGAATTGGTGTGGTTTGAAGTTAATAAGCAAAAACAGGTAGCAGAAGTGAGTGTTAATCGCTCAGTCGTGTCCGACTCTTTGCGATTCCATGGACTGTAGCCCGCCAGGCTCCTCTGTCCATGGGATTCTCCAGGCAAGAATACTGGAGTGGGCTGCCATTTCCTTCTCCAGGGGATCTTTCTAACCCAGGGATCAAACCTGTGTCTCTCATATCTCTTGCATTGCAGGTGGATTCTTCAGCACTGAGCCACCAGGGAAGCCCAAAAGTGAAAATGTTAGCAGAAATGAAGAGGTACTTTAAAAGGAGTGGAAACCTTGGCAAAAAAAATTGTCAGAATGGAGGGGAAGGAATTACACGTGAGAACATGGGATACTATAAGCAAGATGGTCTGGGGGTGGAAAAAGAGATGGGGTTTTTTGATAAGAGAGAGTGATACAGGCAAGCATATGGACTTGTTGCTGAGATAAAGGAAGTCCTAGATAAAGATGGAGGATCAAACTAGCATGGGTATCTTGGGTGAACTGTCAGTAAGTAATTTGGAGCATTTTTTGAGATTTTGTAACTTAAAGAACTATTTATTTTTAGGGGAAAATACTGCATATTCTGATTTTTTAAAATGGAGTGGTAGTCTTAGAAAACAACACTTAGAATCTGTTCTTCAATGCTGCTCCAATCCTAGCAGAAGTGTGGCTTTCCACAGTTTAAAGAGGATTTGGAACTCAGACAGATACTGATTTTCTCTGGGATAGAGATTGGATTTATCTCTGATTAGCCTTTTGATTACTTTAAAACTAGATACAACATTTTATTTTCCTTTTGTGTCTTTGAGACTAAGGAACAAGGAAAGAAAAATTATGCCCTGGGTAATAGAAGTGATTACTAATCAGATTGTTTGGTGGTTGGGAGTAGGAGGGGCTCAAAAACAGGTTCTTTCAAGACTTTTCCTTTTTGCTTACTGGGTTTGGAACATGGCTATTTTTGTATGAAAAATAACTTTATTGGACTTAGTGATCAGTCACAAAGTGCTTATTAATGAGATTTTGATTCTTTGACATTTCTAATCGATAATACTTGAAACATAAGAAAGGAAGGACTCAGATGTTAGTTTTCTGTGCTTAGTAATTTCTTGAAAAGATAATTAGTGATGCTTTGTTGTGAATACATTTGACCAATGGGATGATATCTTATGGCTCAGAGGTAAATACTTTTAAGTTGGCAGCTACAGTTTGAGTATCCTGGCACAATAAGTGTTCCAGAACTGTTTGAACATTGCTTAAGTGGTAGGCAAGTATCCAGGATTTTTTTTCCAGTCAATTCTGTTATTTCAATTTGAAAGAGACCTTGTGTGGCTTTGATGAACAATTTTATTGGTACTCTTATTTTATTTAACAACTTTGTACAGGTGCTACCAACCAGGGCTGGTTGATTTCTTTCATTTTCTTTCCTCCTTTCTCCCTTCCTTTTCTGTCTTCCTTTCTTTTTAATTCTGGAGGTCATGTATACATATATTTGAATCTTCAGTTTAGTTGTTCCCAAACTTCTTACCAGCTAGTCTTCTAAACCTTACCTCCTCCACTTGCCTTCTGATTATTTTAATCTCAATTTTGATCATAAAAAGAATGCATTTTTAAAGATAAGCCTGTGTTTTCTCAAGAGTAAACGTTCACATCTATCTTATGAAAGAGAATAAAGACATCAGATACAATTGTAGGTGTTTGCCATCTTTAAATAGACTCAACGTGTGAAAAGGCAGGTTTATAAAAATAATTAAGTATTTGCTGTGTAAAAAAAATGATCATTTTAGAAAATAGTTCATAGCAGCATTCACAGAGTCAAAGAATCATAAAATTTCAAGAACCTTAAAAGTTACTACTGAAGCTGAATCCTTTCTCTGTACTCTGACACCAGATTAAATCTAAGAGAGAGTTTTATTCCTTTGCTAGGCAAAGGAGGCCACAGAAGGCTAATGCCCTCAAAACTGTTATGTCCCAACTTTGAGAGGGTAGTGAGAAGTTTTATGATAGTGGTTCAAAGAGGGGATGCTCAAATCAGTGCTATTCTTCTGATTGGTTGGTGGTGAGATAAGTGGGAGTCAGCATCATCAACCTTTCTGTTCTAACCGGTCTGGAGTCTCTGTCCTTGTGGGCAGCACACAGTTAGCTTTTCCCACCTAGTGGGGGTTTTAGTATCTGGAAAAGCATTCTAAGATGTTGTTATATATATTCCTTGTTGGGGAGCTAAGACTCTGCCCTAAGGCTGCATTATGATTTCTGGACTGCTCCTCCCTTGTCTCCACATCTCCTATCTTCCCTAAACAGTACCTGTTTGAACCTGTCCCTTGGAACTCAGGCAAGGTCATGGAGGCTGGATGAAGCCTATTTCCTGTAATCAAGAAGTGGAGGACACAGAAAGGCAAAGGCTTTTGTGCCCAGGAGCCTGATAGAGCCCTGCTCAGTATCACTGCTATACAGCCAGTGAGTGAATTGTGTTACTAAATTCATGATAGGTGTTACTCTGCCTATCTTTGGATATCTTTGGTAACAGGGAACTCACTACCGTAAGGGGCAAGTTCCTCCCTTACTTTTTAAAGTAATACCATATTATTATTGTAAATGACCAGACCCATTCTTTATATCAGTCCTCTTACAAGTTTTACTTACTCCTTCTAGTTATAGTTATTGCTTTTGCTTAGCACTCATAATAAAAGGAGTTAGTTAGCTGAAGAACGTGTCATATTCAAAAATTTGAGAGTAAGACATTGGAATCTGGGGAAAATACATGATTTGCCTCGATGAAAGATTAATGAATTCTGGATTCCCAGATATTTCACTTTTTGTGATCTGAGTAACAAAATTCCATTTGCATTCAACTGTTGGGGAAACATATCTTGCAATGTAAAATATGACAGTGTATGACCGCAACCTAGACCATATGCATCTGAGGTCTGAGTGCAAAAACAAAAAGAAAGAAAAGAAAGAAAACCCAGAAACTTAGGATCTACCTTCACTTTCTCCAATATGTTTTCAAACTGTATTTGCAGTAATTGTTGCTTCAGCATAATTCTTTATATCTCTGTAGAGGAGTATTTTTATTCTTCTGTGAGAAGACATAGAGAGATGCCCACATATCTGGTAGCTTTTTGGGTACTATTGATTTGGCATATTGATGGTCCATTATCTGAGAGTAAAAAGGACATCATTCTTTACTCCTTGCCTACTCCTTGTACAAGAGCCCTGAGGCTCTTTGTTTTTTATTTTTAAATTTCAGGTGTATAGTTAGCTGAGTGTGTTCCCTCTGGCTTTTTTTTTAATATAAATTTATTTATTTTATTTTATTTATTTATTTTTTTAAATTTTTTAAAATTTATTTATTTTAATTGGAGGTTAATTACTTTACAATATTTGGAAAGATTTCCAAAGTGAATTGGAAAAAAAAAGGAATTCTAGCTAAGAGCATTGGACAAATGTCTCATGTTTGTCTGTGATGACATAAGCTTTGACTTTGAGTCGGTATCATTGTTAAAAGAGTAGTCACACTCACTCACTGCAGCTGGTTTTTGGTGTATAATTTAGTAATAATGATGCTAGCTTTGGGGGAAATATGAGTTTAGACCTGCTGTGATTTTTCATGTTTTGTGAGACAGCTGTACTTGAATTCTTCTTCATTATCCAGTGATTTCTTTATATTTCTATGACAGCCAAATGGTTAGCTTGTGTGTGTGTTCATTTTTGCATGCGAAAAGGACTCCGTGTAGCTTTATTAAACTCCTTTCAGGAACAAGTAATTTAACAATCAAATGGTAACATTGTATGCTTGTTTTAACTGGTAAAATTGTATGCTTGTTTTAACTGTTAGAAGTGTTTTTCTGTTTTACTGAATTTTTACTTTGACTGTCATCTGAATGAAATTTAAATGCTTCTTTATTCAGGTATGTATGTCCTTGAATGGACTTTCAGAGCAAATGTGCTCAGAATGTCAAGAAACGTAGGAAAATACAGTATAATGATAAAGAATTTTTAGCTGATCAGATTGATCTTTAGTCATAGCTGAAAATGTATTTTCTTTACTTCCTTCATGTGAGTGTATATGGGAGGCTGTATGTATTGTGGGAAATGCATTTTGCATTGGGGTGAGTAGTCCATAAAGATGAAGGTTCTTAGACCTTCAAAATGTCTTGTCTTTGCCTGTTTAACTGGCTTCTCTATGGTACTAGTTCTGCTGCTGCTGCTAGGCATGTTTTAAGAAGTGCCTCCTCAGACAGGAATAGAGTCAAAACTATCTCCTATGTCACAAAGCAAACCTTTGTTTAGGCTTGTCGCCCTATTAACTTGAACCTCAGTGTTCCAGAAGTTGTGTTATTTGCTTACATTTCCTAGGTTCAAACAGTGAGTATGTTTTTCTTTGAATTAAAGACCTTGAGGAAGTTCATTTAGTCTTTTTTTAATTATTATTATTATTTTTTCTTTTTTAATTTTTATTATTTTTTTAAATTTTTATTTTTACTTTATTTTACTTTACAATACTGTATTGGTTTTGCCATACATTGACATGAATCCACCACGGGTGTACATGCGTTCCCAAACATGAACCCCCCCTCCCACCTCCCTCCCCATAACATCTCTCTGGGTCATCCCCGTGCACCAGCCCCAAGCATGCTGTATCCTGCATTGGACATAGACTGGCAATTCGATTCTTACATGATAGTATACATGATAGAATGCCATTCTCCCAAATCATCCCACCCTCTCCCTCTCCCTCTGAGTCTAAAAGTCCACTATACACATCTGTGTCTTTTTTGCTGTCTTGCATACAGAGTCATCATTGCCATCTTTCTAAATTCCATATATATGTGTTAGTATACGGTATTGGTGTTTTTCTTTCTGGCTTACTTCACTCTGTATAATCGGCTCCATTTAGTCTTTACTTACCTATTTGGCTTCACAGGCCAACAGATCCAACTGCCAAGCTGTTGAGTCTAGCAGCTAGCTGGTAGAAATGCTGGGAATATGTGTTTTCTTCATATTTATGACAATTGGGAAATTATATATATTCATGTCCAAAATATATATGTGTACTGAAATAATAGTATTCCTTCTTTATATCCTTGGAAAACAGAACATTAACATCTATACCTTTTTGTTTTAGAGTTTAGCTAGAAGATTAGTGGAGGAGAGAAGGGAGAAGAGAGTCATTTTATGGAAATGTCCACTAGTACTTATAAATGTTAAGATTCTTAATAGTCTTTACTCTCTCATTAGAGAGTAAAATAGCTTCTCAGAGTATGAATCCTTTCAGCCTTTAATCTTTCAGCAATAGCTGCATTTAGATTCTGCTTCTGTGCTGCAAGCATTTAATTTTTGCAACAGTGTTTGTTCTTTTCCTATTCCACACATTATCTTTTTTTTTTTTTTTCAAGTCAAATTCCACCATTTGGCATGAATCATTTATCTTGGGATAAAGTCAATCTGCCTGCTGTAGGCCACTCTGTGGACTGCTCTTATTTCCCTCCTGGAGTGGCCTGGGCTTACTGAGACTGAGATTAGTCAGTCATAGAGATTACCTCAGAGCCTGTAGTTGATATCAGATATGGCAGGCAGTCATATGAGGAAGAGAATTAGCATATACCAATTCTTATACTTCCTCCATAAGCATCAACCCTTTGCAAACTCATTTCAGATTTTCCAGTCTTGATGTGATTAAATAGGCAGATAGCTTTGCAGCGTGTTCTTCTGGTGGAGGGAGGCTGAGTCATGGAAGTTTAAGAATAAAAATAGGGGGCACTAATATCTACAGAATTTTTATAGAATGTGTCTCCATGCTTGTCATCTTTTCTTCTCTCTGTTCCTTTTAAATCAAGAGCTTTTCTCTCTCTTGACTCTTCCCAGAAATGTTCATGCATTGAATAGGCAGATGGTGGGTTGAGCTTGGAGAGACCTAAAAGGGCACAGTCATGCCTAAGCATCTTTCTCTAGTACAGATGCCCGTTTGTACATTGGCATCCAGTAAACCTTTGCTGATTGCAGTCAGATCTTAATTCTTAGTGTGGTTCAATACTTTTTTTTTTCTTTTTTACAATTTTCTATTCTTGAGTTTTTATGTTGTTGGCCTCTCGGGCATGCATGTATGCTCAGATGTATCTGACTCTGCAACCCCATGGACTATAGCCCGCCAGGCTCCTCTGTCCATGGGATTCTCCAGGCAAGAATACTGGAGTGGGTTGCCATTTTCTCCTCCAGGGGATCGTCCCACCCTAGGGATTGAACCCATGTCTCCAGAATTGGCAGGCAGGTTCTTAACCACTGAACCACCAGGGAAGCCCAGATTTAAGGAAGGCTGCAGAAGCTGCAAGTCAACGAGGTTGACCTCTCATCTGATTGCAAAGTATTCATCTTCATTCTTTCTGCATATACTGATCAGTATGTAAAGGAGGAGGAGGTCACAGTATTCCCAGACCAAATAAAGCAAGTGGACTGAGTCATCTTGGTGATAGTAAACATAGAAATGGTAGACAGGATTTGAAGTGCAAAAAGATGGTCCGTGACTAATCCCGACACCTCTGGACCTTATACAAGGCTTTCCCAGAAGAAATTATGAAGGAAAGTGGAGTTCTGCATCCAAGGATTTCCTCCCCTTTGTGGCAACTCACTGCATTTTAACTTCACCTAGTCTGTTTGAGGGTCAGTCAACTTCAGAACTGTATTTATCTCTTCTTTCACTTATTCTTATATATATTTCTTTTTTCCATTTGGATTTTTGGACAAGTCAAAGAATTGAGGCAGAATAATCTAGAAAAGTTGACCAAAAATACCCAAAGTACCAAAACAATGCTCTCCTTTAAGTCCTGCCTACTCAAATGTTAGAAACAAACAAGATATCCTAAGATAGTTATATACTTAGGAAGTTTCCCAAATACCATCTTCTCTAAAGCCTCTTAATTTCCTGAGATTTCATCCTATAAGGTATTCCCTCTATAAATAATTTCAATCTCCATTGCTTTCTATGCCTTATCCTGTAACCATCCTTAAATAGCTTTGGTTAAAAATAAAATCTTCCCTTGGTGTAGTCTGTTTTCAGATAGACCATATTCTCTCTCTTTCAGTATAGCATATTGGTTACAAGCTCACATTTTGCAGCCAGATATCTTAGTTTGAATTTCAGCCATTCTAGTCACAAACTATGTGAACTTGGGCAACTTACTTTAGAAAATAACAGAAACCTCTCTGTGCCTCAGTTTCCTCATTTGTAAAGTGGGATAACTGTACCTAACTTATAGTGTTGTAAGGATTAAATGACTAAATATATATAAAGCACATGGAATAGTATATGGCTCTCATTAGTGCTATTTAAATGTTTATAATTCCTTTGGAGATAAGCTTTATTACTCTAATTTTTGTCTGTAGTACTTATCACTTTCCAACATATTATATGATGGATTGCTTTGACCTTTTCTCCCCTCCCCTTCTCTCTTCCTCCTGCTAAATTATAAGCTCTATGAGAACAGGAATTTTTTCTGTTCTCTTCATTGCTGTATATCCTCTGTGCTTAGCACATAGTAGGTATTCAATAAACATTTGCTGAATGAACTCATTGTAATCTGGCTTTCTTGCCTCCCAATCTATTGAAGTTGCTCTGGCAGAGGTTATTAGTAACTGCAAACCTGTGAATCACCTTTAACACATCCCCCTCTTGCTCACAGTATCTAATCAAAGAAGATGGCAGGTTAATTGTACTGCCAAGTATCTCTCAGATCCATCTTTGTCCTTCCAGAGCCACTGCTACTACCTTCTCTAGTCCCAGCCACCATCTGTTTCCAGAGTCTTGCAGTAGACCCGTAATTAATTTTCTTTTTTTCCAGTTTTGCTTCTTTTGATCCATTCTCTATATAGTAGCCAAGGAAGATTTCAAAAATGTAAAGCAAACAATACCATACTTTAACAACCCTTTGTTGTTGTTGTTTAATTGCTAAGTCATGTCCAATTCTTTGTGACCACTAGCTTCCTATTGTCCTGTAGAGTTAAATGCAAAATTATTCAATGATCTACATGAAACTGTGATAGCTGACCTTTTAGTTTCTTAAAAAGTTAAATAGTTACCATTTGACCCAATGGTTCTATTCCTCAGTATATATCAGATTGAAAACACTCAGACATAAACTTGTATGCAAATGTTCTAGCATTATTCATAATAGCTAAAAAGTAGAATCAGGCCAAATATCCATCAATTGATGAAAAGATAAACAAATGTTATATTATCCATATACAGGAATATTATTCCATTGTAAGCAGCGATGAAGTACTGATACATGCCACAACATGGATGTACCTTGAAAACCTTGTGCTAAGTGAAAGAAGCCAGAAACATATTGTATTATTCCATTTATATGAGATGTCCAGAATAGGAGAAAGTATAGAGATAGGAAGTAGATTTGTACTTGGTAGGGGTTGGGACTAGGGGAACATAAATGCTTATGGGTATTGAGCTGCTTTTGGGAGGTGCCAAATGACAAAAACAAAACAGTTTAGTAATGAGTTTAATGTCATATATTCAAGGGAAAACAATCTATGGATTGGGGGTATTGACTGGAAAAAATGCACAACCTGAAAGTTGAGAGTTAGGGTTTATTTGGCAAATGTTCTGAGGACTTCAAGTCAGGGACACCGAAGTCTCAGATCACTCTGAGGGACTACTCCAAAGAGGCAAGGGAGGGGGCAGAATATATAGGAGTTTTTGCAACAAAGACTGGGTAGTCGTAACATCGAAAGATTATTCTTAATTAAAGAAAACTAGGTATCTCAAGTTAACAATTTGAATGCTTTTATGCATGGGAAGTTGCAAAGTCTGGGCTACTTGAAATCATTTCTGTGATAGGCAGCTCAGCTGTGTGGGGCTAGTATCCACTGTGAGTCTCCTCTCAGTGCTTCATTGTCGGGGGTGGCTACAGCACTTGACTGCTAGGTGCTGGGCATCCTGTTTCATCCTGAGTTCCCTCAGGGCTCACTGTGGGGGAGGCTGTAATGTAATGTCTTGATGGTGGCAACATCCTTTGTTTACTGGTATGGCAGGCAATATTTTTCATTCGCAGAGGAGTACCTAACAAGTAGTGGAGCACTCTTCCCAAGGAATTTTGGGCAAGAGTGAATTTTATGGAAAGTTGAAAGAGGCAACATGAAAAAGGGCATGATTTGCCAGGAGGCTGGGGATTTCCTTATGAGACTAACTTGTCCTGTTTTCTAGGGTAAGCTTTAACTCACTAAAGCTGAGTGTTTGTTGTTGTTCAGTTGCTAGGCCGTGTCCAACTCTTTCCAACCCCATGGACTGCAGCATGCCAGGCTTCTCTGTCCTTCACTATCTCCTGGAGTTTGCTCAAACTCATGTCTATTGAGTTGATGATTCCATCCAACCATCTCATCCTTTGCCGCCCCCTTCTTTTGTCTTCAGTCTTTCCTGGAATGAGGGTCTTTTCCAATGAGTCACCTCTTTGCATCAGGTGGCCAAAGTATTAGAGCTTCAGCTTCAGCATCAGTCCTTCCAATGAATATTCAGGAATAATTTCCTTTCGGACTGACCGGTTTGATCTCTTTGCAGTCCAAGGGACTCTCAAGGGTGTTCTCCAGCACCACAGTTCGAAATCATCAATTCTTCGGCGCTCAGCTTTCTTTGTGGTTCAACTCTGAGTTGGAGTATTATAATTGGTGTATGTTAGATTTCCCTGACAAATATTTCCTATAAGTGTAGGCTTCAGTTCAGTTCAGTCGCTCAGTCGTGTCCGACTCTTTGCGACCCCATGAATCACAGCACACCAGGCCTCCCTGTCTATCACCAACTCCTGGAGTTCACTCAGACTCACATCCATCGAGTCAGTGATGCCATCCAGCCATCTCATCCTCTGTTGTCACCTTCTCCTCCTGCCCCCAATCCCTCCCAGCATCAACTTAGGTTCAAATTTGTGATATGAGCCAGGCCATTGACTGAGGCCTCCATTTTGTGGGTCTGAAACCACGCAACTCAAATTGAGACTTGAACCCACAGTCTTTTTATTGAAATCATACACCTGGTCTCAGGACTTAATAAAGTTTGGTTTCTTTGTCTCATCACAGGAGTTCAATGAAAGACAAATATGATGGGTAAGAAATGGTTTAGAGAGATACACATTCTATAGAGAGAATGCAGTCCCTCTTAAAAGGCAAGAATGGCCTTGACACTCTAGAGACAGAATAGGGTCCATATCAGAAGTTGAGAGACTCCAAATATGGGGTAGTTAGTTTTTATTGGCTGAGTAATTTCATAGGCTAATGAGTGAGAACAGTATTCCAACTGTTTTGGGGAAGGGACAGGGATTCCCAGGAATTGGTCTGCCCCTACTTTTTGGCCTTTTATGATTAGCCTCAGAACTGTCATGGCACCTGTATGTCACTTCACATGCTGATGTAATAAAATGAGCATAAAAAGGAGGCCTACTTAAGGTCCACTGGAATTAGATATTGTGCAATCTTGGATCTAGTTGGTTCTCACCAGTTTTTGTTATGTCCTATATGCATGTCATTCTTTTGAATGTTGTGCCCTGCCCCCTTCCCTCCTATTTCAGGTCCTGATATACGAATTAACATTTTTAGGGGTGATGAAAATGTTCTGATATTAGATAGTTTGCTGGTTTATAACTTTGTGAATATTTAAAAAACACAGTGAATGGTATACATTAAACTTTATAGTATTTTAATTATATCTCAATTTAAAAAGTTTTAGTCCTTGCCTACCCTCTAATCTCACCTCCTGACGCTTTCTCTCTCACTTGTTATACTCCAGCCACAATCGTCTTCTCTGTTTCCCAAACATGAAATGTTCTCTCTTATCTCAGGACGTTTCCATGTGGTAATCTGTGTTGTAAAACTCATTTCTCATCTTTCTTACATAACTCATTCTTATTAATTATTCAGGATAGAGGTGAAACTCTACTACTTTCCTTCTGGAAGCCATCCTTGATTCCCTTCATATTTTGCTTGTCCCATTTTTATACAATCTCCATAGCATCCTGTGTGCCTCCATTAAAAATACTTGATTATATCTGCCTTTCAGATTGGCTCCATAGACCATAAGCTCCATAATATAGATACCATAACTATCTTTGTTTATTCTCTTTCCTTCAACCTTTATTCGAAACTAAAGACCCATTCCACTTTGTTGATATTTTGGATCCTAGCTATTATCAGCTTGTATTATCTCCTTTAAGTCTCAGGAGGGCAGGGATCCTGTCTACTTCAGTTGACCATTATGTCATGGCAATCCAGCCACATAGTGGATACTCAATAAATGCTTGTTGAATAAATGGCTGTAATGGTTTCCCCTTTTAACCTCAGTTATCTGAGCAACAGCACACATGATTAAATGTGGGAAGTTTACGTGATTTTCTGGTTAAAACCGAATATTCTCAAATATGACCCTTTAGACATTCAGTCTTGAAACTTCTTTATAGTGTATCAATTTCTTGGCATTTCTAGTTTTCTTTTGGAGAGTGGGGGTAAATAAAAGCATCAATCACATTGCCCCGGGAGTACACATCAACTCATAACACATCCTTTTTTTGACATGTAAGCCTTCTCCCCCATCTTGTCCCCATGAGAATCAGTAATGAAGCATTTATGATTTTGTTGTTGTTGTTCAGTTGCTCAGTTGTGTCCAACTCTTTCTTACCTCATGGACTACAGCACACCCGGCATCCCTGTCCTTCACCATCTCCTGGAGCTTGCTCAGATTCATGCCCATTGACTCGGTGATGCCATCCAGCCATCTAGTCCTTTGTCAACTCTTTCTTCTCCTGCCTCAATCTTTCCCAGCATCAGGGTCTTTTCTAATGAGTTGGCTCTTCACATCAGGAGGCCAAAGTATTGGAGCTTCAGATTCAGCCCTTCCAATGAATATTCAGGAATGATTTCCTTTCGGATTGACTGGTTGCAGTCCAAGGGACTCTCAGGAGTCTTCTCCAACACCCAAATTCAAAAGCATCAATTCTTTGGTGCTTAGCCTTCTTTATGGTCCAAGTCTTACATCTGTGACTACTGGAAAAACCATAGCTTTGACTAGATGGACCTTTGTCAGCAGCATAATGTCTCTGCTTTTTAATATGCTGTCGAGGTTTGTCATAGCTTTTCTTCCAAGGAGCAAGCATCTTTTAATTTCATGGCTGCAGTCACCATCTGCAGTGATTTTAGAGCCCAAGAAAATAAAGTCTGTCACCATTTCATTGAAGAGATCTTTATAGTCTTTCCTATTCTATTGTTTTCCTCTCCTTTTTTGTTTTATTCACTTAGGAAGGCTTTCATATCTCTCCTTGCTATTCTATGGAACTGTGCATTCAGATGGGTGTATCTTTCCTTTTCTCCTTTGCCTTTCGCTTTTTGTCTTTTCTCAGCTCTTTGTAAGATCTCCTCAGACAACCACTTTGCCTTTTTGCATTTGTTTTTCTTGGGGATGGTTTTGATCACTGCCTCCTATACAATATTTCGATCCTCCCTCCATAGTTTTCCAGGCACTCTATCAGATCTAATCCCTTCAATCTATTTGTCACTTCCACTGCATGATCATAAATGATTTGATTTAGGTCATACCTGAATATCCCGGTGGTTTTCCCTACTTTCTTCAATTTGAGTCTGAATTTTGCCATAAGGAGTTCATTATCTGAGCCATAGTCAGATCCTAATCTTGTTTTTGCTGGCTGCACAGAGCTTCTCCATCTTTGGCTGCAAAGAATTTAATCAGTCTGATTTTGGTACTGACCATCTGGTGATGTCCATGTGTAGAGTCTTCTCTTGTGTTGTTGGAAGAGGGTGTTTGCTATGACCAGTGCATTCTCTTGGCAAAACTCTGTTAGCCTTTGCCCTGCTTCATTTTGTACTCCAAGGCCAAACTTGTCTGTCTGTCTCTTGACTTCCTACTTTTGCATTCTAGTCCCGTACGATGAAAAGGACATCTTTTCTGGGTGTTAGTTTTAGAAGATCTTGTAGGTCTTCATAGAACCATTGAACTTCAGCTTTTTCGGCATTGGTGGTTGGGGCTTAGACTTGGATTACTGTGCTATTGAATGGTTTGCCTTGGAAATGAACTGAGAGCATTCTGTCATTTTTGAGATTGCACCCACGTACTGCATTTTGGACTCTCTTGTTGACTATAAGGGTTACTCCATTTCTTTTAAGGGATTCTTGCCCACAGTAGTAGATATAATGGCCTTCTGAGTTAAATCGCCCAACCCGTCCATTTTAGTTCATTCATTCCTAAAATGTCAGTGTTTACTTTTGCCATCTCCTGTTTGACCACATTCAGTTTACCTTGATTCATGGACCTAATCTTCCAGGTTCCTAAGCAATATTATTCTTTACAGCATTGGACTTTACTTTCACCACAGACACATCCACAAAATGGGCATTGTTTCCACTTTGGCTCAGCCTCTTCATTTCTTCTGGAGCTATTTCTTTGTTTTTCTCCAGTAGCATATTGGGCACCTACTGACCGGGGTAATTCATCTTTCAGTGTCATATCTTTTTGCCTTTTCATAATTTTTTTAGAAAAGGCAGGAGATCTAGAGATAAAATTACCAACATCTGTTGGATCATAGAAAAAGCAAGAGAATTCCAGAAAAACATCTACTTCTGCTTCATTGACTACGCTAAAGCCTGTGACTGTGTGGATCACAGCAAACTGTGGAAAACTCTTCAAGAGATGGGAATACCAGACCACTTTACCTGCCTCCTGAGAAACCTGTATGCAGGTAAAGAATCAATAGTTAAAACTGGACATGGGATAATGGACTGGTTCAAAATTGGGGAGGGAGTACATCAAGTCTGTACATTGTCACTTTGCTTAGTCATCATATGAAATGTACTGGATGAAGCACAAGCTGGAATCAAGATTGCAGGGAGAATTATCAATAACCTCAGATATGCAGATGACACTACCCTTATTGTAGAAAGTGAAGAGGAACTAATGAGCCTGTTGATGAAACTGAAAGAGCAGAGTGAAAAAGCTGGCTTAAAACTCAGCATTCATAAAACTAAGATCATGGCATCCTGTCCTATTACTTCATGGCAAATAGATGAGGAAACAATGGAAACAATGAAAGATTTTACTTTCTTGGGCTCCAAAATCACTGCAAATGGTGACTACAGCCATAAAATTAAAAGATGCTTGTTTCTTGGAAGAAAAGCTATTAGAAATCAAGAAAATGCACTAAAAAGCAGAGACATTACTTTGACAACAAAGGTCTGTATAGTCAAAGTTTTGGTTTTACCAGTAGTTATATACGGATGTGAGATTTGGACCATAAAGAAGGCTGAGCACTGAAGAATTGATCCTTTTTACTGTGGTGTTGAAGAAGACTCTTGAGAGTCCTTGGACCACAAGGAGATCAAACCAGTCAGTCCTAAAGAAAATCAACCCTGAATATTCACTGAAAGGACAGATACTGAGGTTGAAGCTCCAGTACTTTGTTTAGTCATCTGATGTGATGCTCTGACTCATTAGAAAAGACCCTGATGCTGGGAAAGATTGAAGGTAGGAGGAGAAGGGGGCAACAGAGGACACGATGTTTGGATGGGATCACCGTCAATGGACATGAGTTTGAGCAAGCTCCAGGAGATGGTGAAGGACAGGGGAGCCTGGCATGCTGCAGTCCATGGGGTCGGAAAGAGTCAGACATGACTGAGTGACTGAAGAACAACAATTGTTCATGGGGTTCTCAAGTCAAGCATGCTCAAGTGGCTGGCCATTCCTTTCTCCAGTGGACCACATTTTGTCAGAACTCTCCACAGTGACCTGTTCATATTGTGTGGCCCTACACAGCATGGCTTATAGTTTCATTGAGTTAGACAAGGCTGTGATCCATGTGATCAGTTTGGCTAGTTTTCTGTGATTGTCTTTTTTTTTTTTTTTTCATTCTGTCTTCCCTCTGGTGGATGAGGATAAGAGGCATGTGGAAGCTTCCTGATGGAAGTGTAAAAGTGTAATTGTCATCCAGATACAAGCATTTAGTGTTATAACTCTCTTAAGTAAAAGGAATGTTTATGCTTTTTAGAAGGCATATATTAGAATCACCTTTCAAAATGTAGCTAGTATGTGAAACTTGAAGTAGGAGAACCAAAATGAAGTTGAAAAGAGAAGGTTGAGTGCTTCCGTGAGTTGCATAACAATAGTCTCCTTTCTTCCCTAGAGCTCAACATGAATGATTAAAAATCACCCCTCAGGGTCTTGGCTTGAATATCCTGCTTGTAACAGTAGGTTTGTGAGTACAAGAACAGCTGCCCATCTGCTAGGAAAATGAAAGGAAATAAATCAGACATCCATTTTATGCTGAAGATTCATGTTATCTGAGGTGGCTTTAAAAAATTTCTTTTTACCTTTGTTTAAACAAAATAGAAATCTTGTTTATTTCCTAGTCATAGGGGTGAAGAAAACCTTAGTTTCCTGAAATGAATCTACCTCAATGAGGACTTTAAATAATCAGTGACCTGGCTAATTTTTTTGAGGGGATTGTTTATTCTTTTCATTTTTGGCATACAAAAACTATACATAATTATACATACATGTTCATGACTATACATAATTAGTGTGTATGACTTGATGAATTTGGAGATAAGTCTACACTCATGAAACCATCACTGTAATCTATCCATGAGCCTCTCCATCACCTCCGAAAGTATCCTCTTGCCTTCTATTAATAAGTTTTTTTTTGTGATAAGAACACCTAAAATCTACCCTTTTAGCAAATTTTTCAGTATATAAGACAATGTTGTTAACTATAGTCAATATGTTGTATAGTAAGTCTCCAGGGTTTATCGTCTTGTATGACTGAGACTTACATCCTGGCTCAATTTAAAAATTACTGTTTTTCTTATTACATAAGTAATGCATGTACAGTTAAAGAGCTCAGACAAGCAGAAATAGGAAGAAAAATCACTGGAAGTTCATCAGAGAATATTAACATTTTGATATGTGTACATAGAGTGTGTATATGTGTAGCAACAAAATTGGATCAAACTGTGCATATCTTTATAACCTACTTTTTTCACTCAGTGTTACATCAAGAATATCTTTCCTTGGGTCATTCAGGTTTTTGGTTGGATGTTATAGAAAAACACAGATGAACCTTTTGGCCAACCTGATATATGTATACAATCTCATTTTAAATGGTTACATAGTATTAATTATATGTAATTTAAAGATTCTATTTTATGGGGCTTTTCAATTGCTTCCAGATTTCTAGCATTATTTAAAAATTTTGTTATGTACCTTTATACATATTTTTTAGGACAAACTACTCTATCAGTTAAGATAGGCTTGGTTATGTTGTAATAACAAACACTTGAAAATCTCTCTAGCTTAAAAGAACAATGGTTTATTTCTTGCTTAGATTACATCTACATTAAAGGTTAACAGGAGAGTTCTGATTTATTAAATAGAGACCCCAATTTACTGAGATTCCTTCATTTTCTGACACCCTCTCACCATGTGCTCTCATGAATACCTTGGTAGGGAATGAGAATATTGTAAATTGCTTACTGGCTCTTAAGTACTTTTGCATAGAAATGAAACAGAGGTGCTCATGGTTCAGTGGCCAGAACTAATCATGTGGAGACATTTAACCTCAAAGAGGTGGGGAAAGTTGGTGCTCCCATTTGCTTGAAAGTAGTGGAAAACCAAATATTGTCTCCCACAATAGCATTGCTGAATTAAATGCTGTGAAATGGCTAGTAGAATATGTACATTTAGTAAATGTTTGTGTTACTTATTTAAAAATTACTCTCCAGGAGGATTATAACATCTTATGTTCAAACTGTTAGTGATTAAGGAAACTTCCCTACATTTTCCCTCTTCTAATCTGTAACATAATTTTAAAATATTTTTTACAATTTCATGAGCAAAAGCAGCATATGTTTTAATTGATATTTCTCTTATTATTAAGAGGATGACCATTTTGATACAGTTATATAGCCTGGGTCATATTGATGGCTTTAAGGAAGGTTTTAAAAACATAACTTTGTGCATGATACAGGGATGCTGTTATATCTGAAGTGACTGCAGTTGTGGAATACATCTTAAAAGGTGTATTCCTATAGGTATTATGCTCTTTTGGCTGTATTTTCTTATCCTTCAAATTCAGGATACAATTGAGTTCATGAATACAATTAAATATGAGATGTTGATAGTTTTCTCAAAGACGGCATGGTAGCACATTTGAAAATAATGCCTACATGTTTAGTTAAGAAATAGGAGATTCTCACCTTATACCTAGATTTTAGGAATATATTCATTCTATAATTATTTTGCACAAGTCTCATCTCCCTTACCATATAGGCAGCATCTTATTGTTAAAGGCATTATCCTCTTTTGATTCCCCATGTGCCTAACAGAAGTGCTGGGTATATAAGTAGAATCTTGGTAAATATGTATTCAGTGAAATTAACTGAAAAGGAAAAGTAACTTATTTGCATATGTATTATTCATTCATCTTATGTCAAGCATTGGGGTTGGAAAGTGCTTCTTTGCAAAGAGAAATTATAAGTATTTTGTAATACTTTCAAAGGGAAGACCAAAGACAGTGTTTTGTTCCTCTTTGTGTATGTCGGTGAGGAGCCATGCTGAAAGGAATTCTCCAAACCAGGAGATGTGTAGACGTTTTTGCTTCACAAAGTGCTTTTATGAACTATGTCTGTTGGGACCATGGAGGTTAAAGGCCTTCCACTTATGATTTAGCATCTATTGAGATATTATGCTAAAATTCCCCTAGCCTTAGAGTCCGTCCTGAGGAGCCAGGGTGGACTGTACCACTCTGGCCTGATTTTAGCAGGGCTCAAGTTTAAAAGGGATTAAAAAGCATTCTTATGACCTGAGTTGTAAGTTATTGAGATTTCATGTTAACACATTGTTGAACTTTGACAGGTCAAAGTGTACCGAGATGGAGAGGATTTATTGTGAATTTCAATTTCTTTGCGGATGTGTTTGGTGCTTGACCAAAACTGCTGAGGACTGGAGGCTGAGCATAAAGAGAAGGGTTTAAGATTGTTCTCTTCTGAATTGGTGATCAGCATAAACCAGTTCTCAGCAAGGTTACTTGATACCAAACTGAATCAGTCAATTTAAATGAAGGAAGAAATAATCACTGTGTGTTTGTTAGTATGTGTTAATGGAAGCTATTTCATTTAGAAAAATTAGGAATTTTTAACATGGGGGGAAATATTGGAATAGACATTTCAAGTAAGAATTGGATGCTTCTGTCTCTGGGCTCTTTAATAAGAGAACAAATTTGGCTAAATATCCATCGGTCTGAAGACAGGATGCTGGACCAAATAACCTCTTGCTATTACTCCTGGCAGTAAGACCCCATATTCTAATTACAAGCTAATTTCAGCATTATTCTTATTTTGGCTTTTAATGCTTTCCAACTTGAAGAAGTTGAGCATACATCTTCAGGTGGACTAGTGAGTTACCCTTTGTCAATCAGTTAAGAACTATTTATTGGGTTTTACCAAACGGTACTGCTAGACATATTAATATATAAGAAATTGTTCTTGTCCTCAAGGACTGTGCAGTATATTTGAGCAGAGAGGCAAAAATCACACTGGAGACAGACCAACTCAATAAAATGTTGCACATTATTTCTCTACTTCAGTAGCAGTTTGTAGTAAACTTTTACCACTGTGAGTTAGAGTGAGTGAATTGTGGAGGAGGTAGACCTTGAGGAAGTCCCTGTGGATAAGCTGAGATCAGAGTAGAGGGGATCATAAGTAGGGGAACCAGGTATGATCAGAGGCACCAGAGAGCCATCCCTTCAAGTTTTCCTTTCTTTAAATGAACACTGTCCCATTTGTTTGTTCAATAGCAACTTTCCTTTCCTTGGTATCTTTATTCTCTTCTATTGAAGTAGTTTCTCCTACTAAATAGGAGAATCTATCATATCCTTATTAAAAAATAAGAATCTATCATATCCTTATTAAAAAATACAACAGGAATCTTTGCAAAATTACTAGCTACTTCTGAGGATTGCTTCCTGTTTATCTGAATCTCTTTTATATTAGTTGGATCATCTCAGTTCTCTTTTCTGTTTCTAGTCCCATAAATGATAGAATGTCAGGCTGATTATTTAGTACCTGAGATTCTTTAAATGCCTGTGTGTGAGTGTTCTTGGAAAACCATCTTTGCTTTGATGAACCTGTCAGATTTCTCATGTGACAGCATTCTTAGTTATTATTATTAGTAAGTAAGGGGACTTACTTAGAAGTTTGCTATTTTAGAAAGCTTTTCTTCATTCATGTACATATGTTATGCAACAGTGGCAGAACACATATAGCAGTTTGCCCAGATGACTAGCAATGAGGTTGATCCACAGGGCCGTTCTGGAGGAATGCTAGCAACTCATTGACAAGATTTATTTGTTCCATATTCAAAACCCTAAACCATGAGAGTGGTCTAACACCTGTCCATATGTCTGTCTCTCTCTTTCCATTCTTCTTCCATTTAAGCAGTAACATTTGAATCCTCTACTTCTGACACATCTCTTATACTTCATTTCTGTCTGCATAAATTCATTTGGTATGAAATTGAACACAAAACAGAACTTCTAAACAGATTTTTCTGTCATTATTCTTTGCGAGGAAGGATATTTTGGTGGAGTTTTCAAATGCAGCATGATTAAAAAACGTATATCAATACCTCATTATTTCCAAGAAAGCACTTCAATGGGAGGTGGCAGCAATTTCAAAATTAGTGGTACCTGAGGCGCTTGTGATGCTCATCAACACAAAGCCATGTCTCCTTGGGCTTGGTTTTGAAATAGTTTCTCAGGTCGCCACTGAGCTTTGTGTCTGGTTCTCTTTCAGAATCTGCCCTTCATGTCAGGGCAGCTGTTATATTGTTTTTGCTATATTATGGTTTTTGTGAAATCACACAATACTTCTCAGTGTGATAGTTTGATAAGTGAATTTCTTTATAAAGATGACCTCTTTGTCAAGTTTTGAAAGAAACTATTCT
The DNA here is from genome assembly GCF_032405125.1 of Capricornis sumatraensis. Lineage (NCBI taxonomy): Eukaryota > Metazoa > Chordata > Mammalia > Artiodactyla > Bovidae > Capricornis > Capricornis sumatraensis. The sequence goes on along the minus strand of NC_091092.1, from coordinate 36,877,467 downwards.
AAGATAACCAATAACCTAGAACATTTGCGTATCAAATAATAGAGTAATATAGTGGTAAGCTCCCAAAAGAATGATTTTGGTAGGGAAGATATGTACTTTGCATGTGTAAATGTGCAAGGTTTGGTGAAGAAATGTTTAAGCATTAAAGCTATCTCCAAGAAAGAGTGTGGACTAGGAGGGAATGGGAATTCCTGCAGTTAAAATTATCTCAGGTGTGCCAACATCTAGGTGTATGTTGGTCCCACCCAAAATGAGGCTTCAAGATGAGTTCCTTTGATAGCCAGGATTCCTCTGGACCACCTTCATTCAGTCTCATTTAGATTCTGTGTAGAGGGAGTGACATAATTCTTAACTTTAGTCCATACCAGATGAAAATTTCAGAAGACTTTGTAATCTGATACAATGTTTCAGATTCCTCATTATAAACCATTTTGGCATCCAGTACCTGATTGGGAAATTCTGTGCTCTTTTCTGTACCCCAGGCCTTTATTTCCTCATTAGATGGATTTTCTGAAGGAAAATTAGCTGTTTGAACTGGTAACAGAGGGAGGTAGTATCAAGTTCTTGATAAAAAATAAGTGAAAGCTATTATGGATAATGGTGTTCATAAATATATATGAACAATAAAATCAACTGATACAAAAATAAGACATCGTAAATTTTGCTAGAAGGTCCAGTCATTTAAATTAGTAAACAGGATCCTTTATGCATAAGAAAAGCAGACCATCATCAACATATTGTGATTTGTTCCATTGCTCAGTCATGCCCAACTCTTTACGACCCCGTGAACTGCAGCACACCTGGCTTCCCCATCCTTCATTATCTCCCAGAGTTTGCATAAACTCATGTCCATTGAGTCAGTGATGCCATCCAACCATCTCAGCCTCTGCTGCCTTCTTATCTTCCTGCCCTCAATCTTTGCCAGCATCAGGGTTTCAAGAATCCCATTGTGATTTGAGGGTTATTGATGACCTACCTCTCTAAAATCATCTCCTCTACTAACAGTAGTTCCCCAAATCCTCACAATGGCAATATTATATTTAGTCTGTAAATATAGTAGTTGGATGGAGCAAGGCATTCATTAATCAACAACATCCACTGTCATATTAGCAGGCAGTGTTCAAGCAAAGTTAATTATCATCAATCAGACAGTAGTTCCTACAGGAACTATGATCTAGGACAAGGATATCTGGGGATAAAAGAGAGTTATGGGGAATGACTTGTTGTCTCTAGGGTAGATAGGCTCTAGCGAACCACCTCTGTTGGGATGAGATGAGGGGTGAGAAGCAGTGTGCTCTGGGCTGTCAGGTCCAAAGATGCCAAAAGGGAAGGTTGCTGCTAAGTTGCTTCAGTCATGTCCGACTCTGTGTGACCCCATAGATAGTAGCCCACCAGGCTCCCCCATCCCTGGGATTCTCCAGGCAAGAACACTGGAGTGGGTTGCTATTTCCTTCCCCAATGCATGAAAGTGAAAAGTGAAAGTGAAGTCGCTCAGTTGTGTCCAACCCTCAACGACCCCATGGACTGCAGCCTTCCAGGTTCCTCCATCCATGGGATTTTCCAGGCAAGGGCACTGGAGTGGGGTACCATTGCCTTCTCCAGTAAGCAGTGTCAAATACTGACTTTCTGTCCTGTGCAGTACTTCCTTTATGCAGTTTCTGAGGAAATATGACAGTCCATACACATAATGAATTTTGCCAAAATGTTTGTAGATTTGGGAGTTAGCATTTAGTCCAAAGATTGTTACTAAAATGTAAACCACATATTAATATGTATTGACAATCTTTTGAAGGTATTTCCTTAGAATGGGAGAAATTTAGAACCATAGGGGCCCTTAGAGAGCATCTAGGACTCTGTGGTTTTCAAATTGTGTTCCCTGGAACCCTGTGGTTCTGAAAAATTGTCTTAGGACCACTGTAGGGGTAAAGAAAAAGAGTAACAGAGACAGCTTTAGATCCCCTGCCCATGGTACAGGTAGAACAGATAGACTTTAGTCTGTCTTCACTATTATGTCTTTGAATAAGCTATTATTTTTTCTTTTTTTATTGGAGGATAATTACTTTATTGTGTTGGCATCTGCCATATATCAGCATGAATTAGCCACAGGCATACCCATGTCCTAATAATAACATATGAATGTTACTATTTTTTATTCTACTGATTTTAAAAATGGTTTAAAAACCACAAATCTATTCGAATTCCTTTGTTTTACAGATGGGGAGTTTGAGTTAGAGACAAATGTTCCTACTTCAGAATCCTGCAGAAAGGCCAATGTAGCTTAAATTGGAATTTAGAAACATAGTTAACTTTTAAATATAGCACATGTTACAGATTAATATAAATGGGTGCTAATAAGCAGAATGAAGTAATGAAAATTTTAATTTCAGACTAACTCTGCATCAAGTAATAAACTCCCAGAAACAAAAGATCCTATTAACAGTCACAAATCACAGGACCCAGTTCAAAGCATATTGAAGGTATTCTAAATTTTTTGATTTTGGTTTATGAAAGCTACTGACTTTAGACTTGAATTGTTTTTTGTAAATGTCACCTTGAACATTTACATACGAAAGCATCATTTGCAAAGTTGTGCTTAGTTAAGATTTTTAATATCTGAATTACTAGAATTCGCCACAGTCATATTTTCACTGTGCCTCATGAATGCCAAACATATTGACAGCCCTTGATTTTTCTCATGGCTCTTCCCCTCTTAACTACTATTACCCTCCCCTTTGTTTCTCTGAATCTTAACTATTCTTCCAGATTCCACTGGTTTCATCTGGTCCAGAAGTCTTCTCTGACCACCTCAGCCCTTAGTAGTCTTGCTTCCATTCATCAAGTAAAGCAGTTCCTCTCTGGGCCTGTCATTTGAAACTTAGCATCTGCTGACTTGTCTTGGTCTTTGATTTGGTGTGTTTGTCCTAATCACCTCTCAGTGCCCCAGCGACATGATGTACTTCTTGAAGTAGGTGCCATCTTAAACTCTTTGACTGCATCTCTCTCAGAAGATACCTTGTTTATAGTACCTGATCAGTAAATATTTGTTGGTTGATTGTCAACATCACTTTATTTTTTATTTTTTAAAAGATTTTTTTGATGTGCACCATTTTGAAAGTCCTTACTGAATTTGTTACAATATTGCTTCTATGTTTTTGTTTTTTTTTGGATGTGAGTGAGGCCTCAAGGATCTTAGCGCCCTGACCAGGGAGCAAACCTGTACTCCCTGCATTGGAAGGCAAAGTCTTAACCACCAGACCACCAGGGAAGTCCCCATCTCTTACTTTAAACAGTCTTAGAGAACTCAATTTGGCTTTTCCAGTGGCTCAGCCAGTAAATAATCTGTCTGCAAAACAGGAGATGTGCATTCGATACCTGGGTTGGGAAAATCCCCTGGAGGAGGGCATGACAACTCACTCTAGTATTCTTGCTTGAAAAAAATCTATGAACAGAGGAGCCTGGTGGGCTACAGTCCAAAGGATTGCAAAGAGACACGACTGAACACACACGCATGTACACACAGAATTCAGTTAGGCATATTGTCTCCATAAAAATTGGCTAAGGAGTTATACATTCTCAGTTCTCAGAAGCCTTTTAAGCTATTTTTAAAAATTTTAAAATACACAATTTAGCAGACAGTAAGATTAAATAGGGAATTGTACAAAAACCAGAATTACTTTTCTATTTCTTAGATCATGTCCAACATGCCCTTTAGCTTATTGTGAATTCATAATGCTTTTTTTTAAGTAATAAAATAAGTGTTTTAATTAACTATAAGAAATAATGGCATCCTAAAGAAAGAAATTTCTAAAGTATATTTATGTCCATCTCTGGACATATTTTGAACCTAATTTGAACTGTAGATTATTGCAATAATCCAATAAAACCCTTTATCCTAGGTAGAAATATATATTCTTACCAAATTTTATCATAGGTAGAAATGTATGTTCTTACCAAAGTTTCATGTTAAGCCAATAGGAACAATTTCTTCTTTCCACTACAGTCCTGACCTTGGGGTAAATATTTGATCTTTCTGTCTGTTCAATGATGTGATTATGTTTATAGGATTTGTAACAGAGTTGGAAAATTATCAGAATTATCTAGTGTTTTCAAAGTGAAAATAAGTACCCTCATATCTAATGTGAACTAGCTTAAGAATTCAAAAAGGTAGCTTTGCATTCAAATGAGGTATAAAAGTGAAAGTGAAAATCGCTCAGTCATGTCCAACTCTTTGCAACCCCATGGACTATACAGTCCATGGAATTCTCCAGGCCAGAATACCGGAGTAGGTAGCCTTTCCCTTCTTCAGGGGATCTTCCCAACCCAGGTCTCCCACATTACAGGCAGATTCTTTACCAGCTGAACCACAAGAGAAGCCAAAAATGAGGTATATTGGGTGGTAAAAAAAGGATCATTCTTTTGTGCTTTTATAGGCAAAGTACTGGATAATGACTGGATTGCTTAAATTGGAAGTCCCAGTAGGGAAGCAGTTTTATATTTTTAATTGAGCAGCAGTTGTCTTTAACCTTTAGAATTTCAAAAATGTGTGTGACTTGTGATGATTATTAAATAATAGCTTGGAGTTCACTGGGTGCTTACAGGCTCAAAGTAAACTCAGTTCTCTGTTGGCATTTTGGGAGGGGTCAAGATGAGCTCTGTGTTTTTGGAGTCAGGCAGTCTCTTCATTGATCTACACTGGCTAAAATAGGAAAGGAACCCTCTATGCTTGAGGTAAGGCCACCCCTTTCTTGGCCCCTTGTTGGGTGGAGTCACTAGGGAGCCTAGATGCCTTCTGACTACTCAGAGTAAAACTGTTGCTCTGTGGAACTTGATACGTTTGTGAACAAGATTCAAGTGTGTACCCCTAAACCCTGGATATTTCTGGTAGGAAGCCTGTTTTTCCTTTATTTCCTCATATAAACTAACAGTTTACCACCACCAATACCAACCAGCCCCTCCCGAAGCCCCATCTGCATTGAGAACACTGGCACTGATCTAATTATCTTATCTCTTTTAATTATCACAAGATGACCAGGTGATCCTTTGTCTACCCAATTCTAATCTACATATTCTTTCACAAACCCCTTTTCTGAGCCTGTAGTCTGTGCCTCCCCAGCTGCCTTTCACTGAGCCCTCTGGAATTCATGGTTAGTCATCAGAAAATCTCCTATATCTTCAACTGATTTTCTGAAAGCTCTTTCCCTTTTTTGCTTGAATTGAAAGCTGGGTCTTTTCCTGATGATACAGCTTTTCCTGTAGTCCTTCTGTGTGATGGTTGGTTGCTTTCCAACATTATTCAGATAAGTAGGCTTGGAAATGGGATAGATGACATCCTGTTATCCCCATTGCTCTTTTCAGGCTTCTTGTTTTAACCAACTCAAAACTGCCCCGTGTGGATCTTATGTCATTAGACTTTATCTCCTTGATACTTTCATCGGTTAATCTATAGGTCACTTTCTCCCATTTCTTGAAGATTTTAGCTCCTGGCTCACTATCATTCCCTCCAATGCTACTACCATCTTATTTTCTGAAAGTTTTATGAGTAAAGATGATCTTTCTAATACCAGTGACTTTTAAGTCCTTCCTCTCCACTCCTATAAATAATATCTGTCCTCCATCCTACCTTTAGACATTCACTTCCATTGTCATGCTCCTTGCCTTGTCATTAATAATTGCTGCAGCCCATGAGTAATCCTAGTTTTAGGTATCCTATTTTGATGATTGCTTTCTTTCTTATATCTGGTGATCAAAACAATCACTGCCTTCCTGATACTTAAATTTTAGAGGAAAAGACATAAAATAAACAAATATGTAATATTGTAGATGGTGGTAAGTGGGTTATAGAGGAATAAAGCAGAGAAATGGAGTAGGGGGTGCCAGAGGATATGGTTTGCATTTTAAATAAAATGATTGGGTAAGCCTTTGCCAAGAAAATGGATTTGAGCAAAGTTTTGTAGCTACCTGGGGGGAGGAGTGTTCCAGGCAGAGGTAACCACATTCAGCAAGGAAACAGTGTGACTGGAATAGAATAAGCAAGAGAAAAAGCTTAGGTCTTGAAGTCAGAGAAGTTACAGGTAAACTGAATGAGTAGTGTTTTGTAGGCCCTTTTAAGGATTTTGATTCTTTGAATGAGATGAGGAGCTCTGGAGATGATTGAGCAAATTAGTGAACTGATCTGACTTGAATTTTCACAAGAGTATTCTGGCTGTTGTAATAAGGATAGGCTAAAAATTGGCAAAGACTGGAAGCAGCGAGACCTGTTAGGAAGCTATTACAATAATTCAGGTGAAAAATAATGGTGGCTTGCCTTCAGTCGGGCTTCTCAGGTGGTGCTAGTGGTGAAGAGCCCACCTGCCAATTCAGGAGTTACAGAAAATGTGGGTTCGATCCCTGGGCTGGGAAGATCCCCTGGAGAAGGAAATGGCAACCCACTCCAGTATTCTTGTCTGGAGAATTCCATGGACAGAGGAGCCTGGTGGGCTATTGTCCATAGAGTCGCAAAGAGTTGAACATGACTGAAGTGACTGAGCATACACATGAAATGAGACAAACATCTCATTTCCTAATATGGCATAAATCTTACTAAGAGGACCTTGCTAAACTGGGAGAAAAGAACCTGTAGAGAGGCAAAAGGGTGAGAAGATGTGCTCTAGTATGTCAGTTTACTCTCTCATGGGTCATTGTGGCAGGGATGCATGTATTTCCCATGGGTCAGTTGGTCACTGCAGAAGGTAGCTAGACCTGAGCTGTCTTGCTTATATACAATCTGAGAGGGCTACTCATTAACAGGGCTGTAGGTTACTCTTAAGCTTCCCAGGTGGCACATGGGTAGAGTCCACCTGCAAATTCAGGAGATGCAAGAAATGCGGGTTTGATTCCTGGATTGGGAAGATCCCCTGGGATAGGGAATGGCTACCCACTCCAGTATTCTTGACTGGAAAATCCCATGGACAGAGGAGCCAAGCAGGCTACATACAGTCCCTAGGGTCACAAGAGTCAGATACAACTGAATGTCTAAACTCACACAGGTTACACTACAGTGGGTGGGAATGATTCACATTAGGGAACTGTGCAGTAGTCTTCTGTACCATTTCCCCCAAATCTCATGCCTCACATTTGATGCCTGATAGAGAATCCATGGTCAGTAAGCATTAGCCAGAAAAATGGTGACAACTTGCAAAGTGGGGACTATAGTCATGGGCAGTTAATAAAAGACATTTGTATTTCCTCCAGTATTTGCCTTTGAGTATTCCAACACCAGAGAATTGAGGCATTGAATAGAGAGAGGGAGGAGGAATCCCAGAACCAGACTTTTAATTCCCTTACCCCATGATGCTGGAAAGGAAGGGGGAGTATAAGTGAACCCCATTCCTTATTCCCACTTCTCACTGTGAGTCCTGGGGCCATAAGCTGGCCAGACTCGGGGGGTAGAGGTTAGTGGCAGGGGTAAGGAAGGGATTAAATTAAATTGAATATGTATTAAAGTTTTAAACTGGATTGACATGTAATAGCTGAAAATGACTGAGTATTTTTGAAACATGCCCTGGAGGCAGTAAGGTACCAGAAAAGTTATTTCTATAGGGTTCAGGAAAGCAGTGATTGGAGAAAATTAGAATGACTCAGTTAAAAATGATTCATAAATCAATTACACACAGAGGATTTACTATATGTAGTTTACTTTATATGTTTTATCACATTTGATCTTCATGGGCAACCTAGTTTTCACACATATACATTCCAAAAAACCTAAAACATGCTCAGAGAATTTAATGATATGTCTGATCTTACAAGGGTAACAAGTGACAGAGCAGAGATTCAAACCCAGGTAGTATAAATTTAGAACCTAAGTTCTTAACAATCATACTCAATAAAGTAGTGGAAAGGGAATTAAGGGCTCCACTGCTGACAAACGATGTAATCCTGGTCTAGTCACTTATCTGTTTGTTCCTTAGTTTCTTTATCTTTCTTTATCTCTGTACATGTTGCAATAAAATGCGATGATAAATGGAATAGAATTTGCAAAGTAAGGCACTGTCATGTTATCATGTATGTATTTTTCAGTTCAGTTGCTCAGTCGTGTCTGACTCTTTGCGACCCCATGAATCGCAGCACACCAGGCCTCCCTGTCCATCACCATCTCCCGGAGTTCACTCAGACTCACGTCCATCCAGTCCGTGATGCCATCAAACCATCTCATCCTCTGTTGTCCCCTTCTCCTCCTGCCCTCAATCCCTCCCAGCATCAGGGTCTTTTCCAATGAGTCAACTCTTCCCATGAGGTGGCCAAAGTATTAGAGTTTCAGCCTCAGTATCAGTCCTTCCAATGAACACCCAGGATTGATCTCCCCTAGGATGGAATGGTTGGATCTGCTTGCAGTCCAGGGGACTCTCAAGAGTCTTCTCCAACACCACAGTTCAAAAGCATCAATTCTTCGGCACTCAGCTTTCTTCACTGTCCAACTCTCACATTCATACATGATCATTGCAAAAACCATAGCCTTGACTAGATGGACCTTTGTTGGCAAAGTAATATCTCTGCTTTTGAATATGCTATCTAGGTTGGTCATAACTTTCTTTCCATGGAGTAAGTGTCTTTTAATTTCATGGCTGCAGTCACCATCTGCAGTGATTTTGGAGCAAAAAAAAAAACAAAAAAAAGTCAGCCACTGTTTCCACTGTTTCCCCATCTATTTGCCATGAAGTGATGGGACCAAATGCCATGATCTTAGTTTTCTGAATGTTGAGCTTTAAGCCAACTTTTTCACTCTCCTCTTTCACTTTCATCAAGAGGCTCTTTAGTTCCTCTTCACTTTCTACCATAAAGGTGGTGTCATCTGCATATCTGAGGTTATTGATATTTCTCCCAGCAGTCTTGATACCAGCTTGTGCTTCTTCCAGCCCAGCATTTCTCATGACGTACTCTGCATAGAAGTTAAATGAGCAGGGTGACAATATACAGCCTTGACGTACTCCTTTTCCTATTTGGAACCAGTCTGTTGTTCCATGTCCAGTTATAACTTTTGCTTCCTCACCTGCATGCAGGTTTCTGAAGAGGCAGGTCAGGTGGTCTGGTATTCCCATCTCTTGAAGAATTTTCCACAGTTTTTTGTGATCCACACAGTCAAAGGCTTTGGCATAGTCAATAAAGCAGAAATAGATGTTTTTCTGGAACTCTCTTGCTTCTTCGATGATCCATTGGATGTTGGTAACTTGATCTCTGGTTCCTCTGCCTTTTCAAAACCAGCTTGAACATCTAGAAGTTCACAGTTCACGTATTGCTGAAGCCTGGCTTGGAGAATTTTGAGCATTACTTTACTAGCGTGTGAGATGAGTGCAATTGTGCAGTAGTTTGAGCATTCTTTGGCATTGCCTTTCTTTGGGATTGAAATGAAAACTGACCTTTTCCAGTCCCACGGCCACTGCTGAGTTTTCCAAATTTGCTGGCATATTGAGTGCAGCACTTTCACAGCATCATCTTTCAGGATTTGAAATAGCTCCACTGGAATTCCATCACCTCCACTAGCTTTGTTCGTAGTGATGCTTTCTAAGGCCCACCTGACTTCACATTCCAGGATGTCTGGCTCTAGGTGAGTGATCACACCATCGTGATTATCTGGGTTGTGAAGATCTTTTTTGTACAGTTCTTCTGTGTATTCTTGCCACCTCTTCTTAATACCTTCTGCTTCTGCTAGGTCCATATCATTTCTGTCCTTTATCGAGCCCATCTTTGCATGAAATATTCCCTTGGTATCTCTAATTTTCTTGAAGAGATCTCTAGTCTTTCCCATTCTGTTGTTTTCCTCTATTTCTTTGCATTGATCGCTGAGGAAGGCTTTCTTATCTCTCCTTGCTATTCTTTGGAACTCTGCATTCAAATGGGAATATCTTTCCTTTTCTCCTTTGCTTTTCACTTCTCTTCTTTTCACAGCTATTTGTAAGGCCTCCTCAGACAGTCATTTTGCTTTTTTGCATTTCTTTTCCATTGGGATGGTCTTGATCCCTGTACAATGTCATCAACCTCCAGCCATAGTTCATCAGGCATTATGTCTATCAGATCTAGTCCCTTAAATCTATTTCTCACTTCCAGTGTATAATTGTAAGGGATTTGATTTAGTTCATACCTGAATGATCTAGTGGTTTTCCCTACTTTCTTCAATTGAAGTCTGAATTTGGCAATAAGGAGTTCATGATCTAAGCCACAGTCAGCTCCCATTCTTGTTTATGCTGACTGTATAGAGCTTCTCCATCTTTGGCTGCAAAGAATATAATCAGTCTGATTTTGGTATTGACCATCTGGTGATGGCCATGTGTAAAGTCTTCTCTTGTGTTGTTGGAGGAGGGTGTTTGCTATGACCAGTGCATTCTCTTGGCAAAACTCTATTAGCCTTTGCCCTGCTTTATTCCATATTCCAAGGCCAAATTTGCCTGTTACTCCAGGTGTTTCTTGACTTCTTACTTTTGCATTCCAGTCCCCTATAATGAAAAGGACATCTTTTTTGGGTATTAGTTCTAAAAGATCTTATAGGTCTTCATAGAACCATTCAACTTCATCTTCTTCATTGTTATTGTTTGGGACATAGGCTTGCATTACCGTGATATTGAATGGTTTGCCTTAGAAATGAACAGAGATCATTCTGTCATTTTTGAGATTGCATCCAAGTACTGCCTTTTGGAGTCTTTTGTTGCCTATGATGGCTACTCCATTTCTTCTAAGAGATTCCTGCCCACAGTAGTAGATCATCTGAGTTGAATTCACCCATTCCAGTATTTTTAGTATTGTATAATAAGGCACAGAGGAAGAACAGGTATTTAAAGAAATGGAAAGGCTTTATAATATCCTTCTTAACTTTTTCTCAAGCCCCCCTCTCCCCCTACCCCAATCCTCACTCCCACTCTTGAAATCAGCCAAGAAATCTTCTTGACTTCCCTGGTGGCTCAGACAGTAAAGCGTCTGTCTATAATGTGGGAAACCTGGGTTCAATCCCTGGATTGGGAAGATCTCCTAGAGAAGAAAATGGCAACCCACTCCAGTATTCTTGCCTGGAAAATCTCATGGATAGAGGATACCTGGTAGGCTACAGTCCACGGGGTTGCAAAGGGTCAGAAATGACTGAGAGACTTCACTTTCACTTTTACTTTCCCTGTAGATTTAAGTCAGCCAATTGGAGATAGTAAATGACATGGGATGAGAGTGCTGGGATGCTTCATGAAGCTAACAACATTCCTCCTCCCTTTGAGATTTCCTCAAGAGTGGCTATCTTTGAGCTCTCAATTTTTAATAGGTCCCAAGCTTCTCATTCTCCTTGTATGCAGCTAATTGGGTCATAAGTTGTCCACACTTATTGTCAATTAGTGATCTGTTCACCCTCAGTACTGGGCCACTTGGCGTTTACAAGTTGATTGCATTAATTGAGCCAACTCATCAAGTAAGGATGAGGAAGAAAGATTTCCTGTATGTGTTTGCTTATTCTCTCTCATAGTTTTAGTCTGGTGAAATAATCTTCATTGTGCTTCAGGTCCTCTCAGTCAGCAGGCTGAAGTGGAATGCAGTCTCTCTGATAAAGGCAATCAGAAACTATAGTGGAGCTGTTGGAATTTCACCTAATTGAGCCAATTTTTCTTAGAGAATGCTTGGTTAGCTTTGCTTTGTTGCTCAGCCGGACACTGCAGCCCTCATTAGCACTAGTCATATTCCTTGTAAATGGGGGTCACTTGTCACCAGAGAGTATTGAATAAAAGAGTATGGCGATCTCTATGCAAATCCATCCTTCCATGTGAAATAACTGACAAGGCATGTTCTAGTATTGGTAGGGTAGGATGTCATTATTGTCTATACGAGAACAGAATATTCTGACAAAATGGTCTGTATGGGATGAACAATTCTTAATAAAGTTGAAATGAATTAACCACCACATTTATTTTATGTCATAGCCTTGTTTTCAGACTGATGTTCTCCCCCTTTTTTACTTCATTTTCTCCTTTAGTTTGATTTAAATTCTAATTATCCATAATGTCCATTATTTCTTCACAAAAGTACTTATCTTTGGTATAAATCCATGGTTTGCCTCGTTCTGGAATTCATGTACTAAATATAATCATTATTATTTTTTGCTTCGATTCTAGGAACATTTTCTTTTCTCCTGGATTATATTCTGTGAAATTCTCATTAGTATGTATCTGTTGATCACCAAACTTTCAGCTTCCTTTGTCTGAAAATTTATAATTTGCCTGAAGATCAATTTCTGGATACAGAACTCTAGGCTAACAGTTATTTGACCTCAGTGCTTTTAAGATATTATCGCATTATTTTCTAGTTATTACTATTATTCTTGTATAGTTCACTGTCCATTTACTTTTTAATTATTTTTGTGTGTGCATTCTGTCTTTTCCCCCTGGCAGCTTAATTATTTTCTTTGTCTGTGCTATTGTACAGTATCACTCTGATGAATTGTTAGATTTTATCTTACTTGAAATTTATTGTGGTTTCTGTATCTGAGGATTCATTTATATAACAGTTTTGAAATATTCACAGCTATTATCTCTTTGAATATTGCCTTTTCCTCATTCTTTTTTCTTTCTATAATATGGTAGATGTTTATAAGATGTCTCTATCTTCCTTGTTTCTTTTTAAAAAAATATATATTTATTTATTTGTCTGTACTGGGTCTTTCCCTGATAGCTCAGTTGGAAAAGAATCCACCTACAATGCAGGAGACCCTGGTTCAATTCCCGAGTCGGGAAGATCTGCTGGAGAAGGGATAGGCTACCTACTCCAGTATTCTTGGGCTTCCCTTGTGGTTCAGCTGGTGAAGATTCTGCCTGTAATGTGGGAGATCTGGGTTTGATCCCTGGGTTGGGAAGATCCCCTGGAGAAGGGATAGGCTACCCACTCCAGTATTCTGGCCTGGAGAATTCCATGGACTGTATAGTTCATGGGGTCACAAAGAGTCATACTTGACTGAGAAACTTTCACTTTCACTGGATCTTAGTTGTGACATGCAGGATCCCTAGCTGTAGCATGTAAACTCTTACTTGTGGCGTGTGGGATCTAGTTCCCTGACCAGGAATCAAACCAGGCCCCCTGCATTGAGAGCCTGGAGTCTCAGACACTAGATCACCAGGGAAGTCCTTTTCGCATGTATCTTAACCTTTCATATTACCCATCTTTTGTTTCTGCTATATGCTATTCTATGATTTCAGCTATTTTCTAGTTTACTGATTTTATCTTCAGCTATACCTGTTCTGTTTTTACACTGTTCAGTTCAGTCGCTCAGTCATGTCAGACTCTCTGTGACCCCGTGAACCACAGCACACCAGGCCTTCCTATCCATCACCAACTGCCGGGGTCTACCCAAAACTGTCCATTGAGTCAGTGATGCCATCCAACCATCTCATCCTCTGTTGTCCCCTTCTCCTCAGGCCCTCAATCTTTCCCAGCATCAGGGTCTTTTTCAATGACGGCTATTCACATCAGGTGGCTTAAGTATTGGAGTTTCAGCTTCAACATCAGTCCTTCCAATGAATACCCAGGACTGATCTCCTTTAGAATGGACTGGTTGGATCTCCTTGCAGTCCAAGGGACCCTCAAGAGTCTTCTCCAACACCACAGTTCAAAAGCATCAATTCTTTGGTGCTCAGCTTTCTTTATAGTCCAACTCTCACATCCATACATGACCACTGCAAAAACCATAGCCTTGACTAGCTGGACCTTTTTTAGCAAAGTAATGTCTCTGCTTTTGAATATGCTATCTAGGTTGGTCATAACTTTCTTTCCAAGGAGCAAGTGTCTTTTAATTTCATGGCTGCAATCACCATCTGCAGTGATTTTGGAGCCCCCAAAAATAAAGTCAGCGACTGTTTTCCCATCTGTCTGCCATGAGGTGATGGGACCAGATACCATGACCTTAGTTTTCTGAATGTTGAGCTTTAAGCCAACTTTTTCACTCTCCACTTTCACTTTCATCAAGAGGCTCTTTAGTTCTTCTTCACTTTCTACCATAAGGGTGGTGTCATCTGCATATCTGAGGTTATTGATATTTCTCCCAGAAATCTTGATTCCAGTCTGTGCTCCTTCCAGCTCAGTGTGTCTCATGATGTACTCAGCATATAAGTTAAATAAGCAGGGTGACAATATACAGCCTTGATGTACTCCTTTTCCTATTTGGAACCAGTCTGTTGTTCCATGTCCAGTTATAACTTTTGCTTCCTCACCTGCATACAGGTTTCTCAAGAGGCAGGTCAGGTGGTCTGGTATTCCCATCTCTTTCAGAATTTTCCACAGTTTGTTGTGATCCACACAATCAAAGGCTTTGGCATAGTCTATAAAGCAGAAATAGATGTTTTTCTGGAACTCTCTTGCTTTTTCCATGATCCAGCGGATATTGGCAATTTGATCTCTGGTTCCTCTGCCTTTTCTAAAACCAGCTTGAACATCTGGAAGTTCATAGTTCACGTATTGCTGAAGCCTGGCTTGGAGAATTTTGAGCATTAGTTTACTAGCGTGTGAGATGAGTGCAATTGTGCGGTAGTTTGAGCATTCTTTGGCATTGCCTTTCTTTGGGATTGGAATGAAAACTGACCTTTTCCAGTCCTATGGCCACTGCTGAGTTTTCCAAATTTGCTGGCATATTGAATGTAGCACTTTCACAGCATCATCTTTCAGGATTTCACCTCATCACCTCCACCAGCTTTTAGTGGAGCTAGTAGTTGATACACTGTTAGTTGATAATTACTTTTAAAATTTTAATGATATATTGTTTCTAGATTTTTTTTGTTTTTTTTTTCTGGTCATCAAAAAATCTCTTGTTCCTTACTGATACATTTGAGATTGTCTTAAATTTATTTTGTATTGTTTATCAAATAAGCACATTTCTGAAAATTTTTTGAGGATGATTTTGCAATGTTTGTGCATGTATGCATGTGTGTTTGTACTGCCTTTTGATTGTAGTTTCTTGTTTTCTTGTGTTTCTATAATTGTTAGTTGGGAGTCAATGTTAAATGGAAATGTATTTGGGAGAATTTCCTGACACCTGTGATTGAACTGCTTTTATCTGAAGAGGACTTTGATTAACTTTAATCAAATACTTGAGTTTTCTATTAACCCTGTAAAAGTTTTAAATAAACTTTCAAGTTTGGGTTTTTCATAGAAGAGATAGTAGAAATTCTGACTGCACTCGATTTAAGATCTTTGTTGTTAGATTCTCAGGGAAGATATGTTTGTTCCTCTGCCCTTCGTTAAGATTGAGAGTGGAAGGTATCCAGGTTGTCTGTTTCTGTGGGATGGGCTTTTCTCTAGTTTATCTTGTTTGCAGAGGAGGTAATCTTTTGCAGTTCTACTTTTGTTTGGGCTTCCCTGGTAGCTCAGCTGGTAAAGAGTCTGCCTGCAGGGTAGGAGACCCTGGTTCAATTCATGGGTCAGGAAGTTTCCCTGGAGAAGGGATAGGCTACCCACACCAGTATTCATGGGCTTCCCTGATGACTCAGATGTTAAAGAATCCATCTGCAATGCAGGAGACCTGGGTTTGATCTCTGAGTTGGGAAGATCCCCTGGAGGAGGGCATGGCAAACCACTCCAACATTCTTGTCTGGAGAATCCCCATGGTCTGTAGTCCATGGGGTCATGACAAGTCGGATATGACAGAGTGACTAAGAACAGCACAACTTTGTTCAGGAGTCCTAATCAGACTTCTGCCTTTGTGCATGCACATTGCCTTCTAAGTCCTTTGCCATGTGTAGCCATGAAAATTATAGCCATTAAAATAGGATCAACAGCGATCAGCATATGTCTTGACAGCATTGGGGACTTCAGCATTTTCTTATTTACCACTTTTGTAAGGACTGCGAAGATTGTTTTACTTTATTTTCAAATCATATATATATATATATATATATATATATATATAATGTATAATTTTACCAGAAATTTTAGTTGTTTAACAGCAAGAAGGCTTTTTAGGTTTCATGGTATTAATTTTATAAATGAACATGCAAGCCAATATTTTCAAATATACAAGTATATACTCTGTGAGGACTGAAAAATGAAACTAAATCTTCTTTCTATATGAAGTTTTCCAATTTAAGTGGGAAGGAATTAGAAATAGCAAATATTCATAAGTCATATGATAGAATACTGAGTTTGGCAGTAAATGCCAAGACGAAGTTCATTGTGAGTTGAAAAATAACTTCTTGGAAGAACTAGATTTTAGAGAATTTGGATAGGCAGAAAAGCAGGAGCTTCCATCTTATAAAAATATAAATAAAGATAAATGTGTCAAATATGCCATATGAGACACCAGGAAATAACATCTTAGTGTTTTACTCAGAGGCTAGAAAGAACATAGAGTTGTATTAATTTCTATTCACTTTGAGACAGCATAGTTAGAAGGATTCTATGTCATTATTATAGAAATGCATCATCTTTTTAAATATATAAAGTACCGTCAAGAAATTAGATTGTTTATCTGTATATAAAACAGAGTAATTACTTTGCCAACAAAGGTCCATCTAGTCAAGGCTATGGTTTTTCCAGTGGTCATGTATGGATGTGAGAGTTGGACAGTGAAGAAAGCTGAGTGCTGAAGAATTGATGCTTCTGAACTGTGGTGTTGGAGAAGACTCTTGAGAGTCCCTTGGACTGCAAGGAGATCCAACCAGTCCATCCTAAAGGAGACCAGTCCTGGGTGTTCTTTGGAGGGACTGATGCTGAAGCTGAAACTCCAGTACTTTGGCCACCTCATGCGAAGAGTTGACTCATTGAAAAAGACCCTGACACTGGGAGGGATTGGGGGCAGGAGGAGAAGGGGATGACAGAGGATGAGATGGCTGGATGGCATCACCGACTCGATGGACATGAGTTTGGGTAAACTCCGAGAGCTGGTGATGGACAGGGAGGCCTGGCATGTTGTGATTCATGGGGTCACAAAAAGTTGGACATGACTAAGCAACTGAACTGAACTGAACTGATGTGTTTATCTGATTAGATCTGGAGTCTTGAATAAAAAATAATTTTTAAAAATCCTTACTGTTTTATACAGTTGCGTCTATTAGTAGAGATAACTGGGTAAGCCAAATTGCTTACCTTTAATTAAAATCTCACCATAGATATTTTAAAAACCATCCAGATATTTTAAGAAAACTTCTCAATATATGTATACTTGAATTTCCCACAATGTCCAAGCTGACTGACTTTAAGGAAATCCAGTTAGCATTTATTTAGAAATATCATTTCAAAGTTAGTGGTTACAGTTAAGTATATTAGTTTTTAGAAAATACAGATATGCAAAAAGAGGAAATAATTCTGTCATGTAATTACATACATGTGATAATCAATGACAGCATTTTGGTTAATATCCTTCTAGTTCATTTTCAAAAATTTATATCATAACACTCATATTACATGTTTTTTATGTGACAGATTATTTCTAGTTTTGTACATGTATTTTACTCTTGCTCTGTTTTATCATCATTATTTATCATTAAGGTTTATAGTCTATATATAGTCAAATATTGCATCATTTCCATTATAGTGTATGATTTTTAGATCATGTTTAGAACTGTGTTAAATTAACATATGTGTAATAAAATCACATTACACAATTAAAATATTTAAAAGTTCAGTACAGTTGCTCAGTCATGTCCAAATCTTTGAGACCCCATGAAATGCAGCACGCCAGGCCTCCCTGTCCATCATCAACTCCCAGAGTCCACCCAAACCCATGTCCATCGAGTCGGTGATGCCATCCAGCCATCTCATCCTCTGTCGTCCCCTTCTCCTCCTGCCCCCAATCCCTCCCAGCGTCAGGGTCTTTTCCAATGAATCAACTCTTCGCATGAGGTGGCCAAAGTACTGGAGTTTCAGCTTCAGCATCAGTCCCTCCAATGAACACCCAGGACTGATCTCCTTTAGGATGGACTGGTTGGATCTCCTTGCAGTCCAAGGGACTCTCAAGAGTCTTCTCCAACACCACAGTTCAAAAGCATCAATTCTTTGGTGCTCAGCTTTCTTTATAGTCCAACTCTCACATCCATACATGACCACTGCAAAAACCATAGCCTTGACTAGATGGACCTTTGTTGGCAAAGTAATGTCTCTGCTTTTTAATATGATGTCTAGGTTGGTCATAACTTTCCTTACAAGGAGCAAGCGTCTTTTAATTTCATGGCTGCAGTCACCATCTGCAGTGATTTTGGAGCCCAGAAAAAGAAAGTCAGCCACTTGTTCTGCTGTTTCCCCATCTATCTGCCATGAAATGATGGGACCAGATGCCATGATCTTACTTTTCAAATGTTGAGCTTTAAGCCAACCTTTTCACTCTCCTCTTTCACTTTCATCAGGAAGCTTTTTAGTTCTTCTTTACTTTCTGCCATAAGGGTGGTGTCATCTGCATATCTGAGGTTATTGATATTTCTCCCAGCAATCTTGATTCCAGTTTGTGCTTCTTCCAGCCCAGCATTTCTCATGACGTACTCTGCATATAAGTTAAATAAGCAGGGTGACAATATACAGCCTTGACGTACTCCTTTTCCTATTTGGAACCAGTCTTTTGTTCCATGTCCAGTTCTAACTGTTGCTTCCTGACCTGCTTATAGGTTTCTGAAGAGGCAGGTCAGGTGGTCTGGTATTCCCATCTCTTTCAGAATTTTCCACAGTTTTTTGTGATCCACACAGTCAAAGGCTTTGGCATAGTCAATAGAGCAGAATTAAGATGTTTAATTTATTCTATACTTAATATATGGTGAATACTTTCCATTAAATTTAATATTTTTCACTAATATTTTTGTTGTTTATATAAAATAATTTTTGCACAGATGCACTGTAGTTTATACTTGTCTTTGGTTTCTGATTATTAAATCATTTTTGGTTTTTGACTTATGGAGAATATTCCAGGGAATTTCCATATAGCTTGACCTTTGAACATATCAAAATAATTTCCTTAGAATCTCTGTAAAATATGATTAATATATCAAAGAATATGCACTTAAGGTTTTTATAACTATTGCCAAATTACCTTTAGGAAATATTGTGCTGTTTATACACTCCCCACCAATGTCTAGGACTGCCCATTTTCTCATATATTCGAGAATACTGACAGGTTTAATAAGAAATACTTGAGTCATTTTAGATGTAAAAAATTGTAATTTATTCTTAAATTTGTCCTTCATATTTATTTCTAATGAGTTATTTTAAAAGCTTCATTGATATTTTGTGATTTTAAAACCTGTTTCATTCCTGGTGAAGAGAGTATTTTATTTTCTTTAGTCTTAAATTGGGATGCTAATAATCAGGGATTGCTTCCTCAGTGTCTCAGTGGTAAAGAATCCTCCTGTCAAGCAGGAAACACAGGTTCAAGCCCTGGGTTGGGAAGATCCTCTGGAGAAGGAAATGGTAACCCACTCTAGTATTCTTGCCTGGGAAATCCCATGGACAGAGCAGCCTGGTACACTACAATTCATGGGGTCGCAGAGTCAGACATGACTTAGCAGCTAAATAGCAACAACACAATAATTGTGAAGACTCAACGATTAGAATAAGCTATGTAGCTGAGTAATCTAAAAACTAATTTCCTAAATGTATGTATTTATTCAATACATATTTACTGAGTACTATTTGCTTGACACTTTTCTAGATATTTGGAAGACAAAATTTCTGCTTCCCCAAAATATAATTAAATAAGTAATATAAGATCTCTTAATGATTAGGACTAAGAAGAAAAAGAAAGCAAATTAGAAGATTAAAAAAAGATGAATACCATGGGTGTTTTATTTAGGATGGTCAAAGAAGATCCCTATCAGAAATTGACATCTGAGCATAGACAAGTAAATTTAGGAAAGAAGGCATGTGACTCTTTGGGGGAAGAGTATTCTAGGCAGAGAAAATAAGTGCAAAAGTCCACTCTATTTTTAATAATTATTATAGTCAGTTTAGTTATTCACAAAGGTATAACCCTTTTCCCTTTTGAAACCATCTCAATAGATTTTCTTCCTAGTCAGCTTAGTTTTGAAACTAACCATACCTGCATGATAATCTCAAGTTTAAGAAAATACATAGGAAAATAACTGTTTAAAATTGAATTTAGCATAATGGTGATAGTTTTACTGACTTAATTTTGAGTACCATGTAATTACCAGAAAATGGTTTCTGGAAAAGTGCTGAGTAATCAAGAGCAGCTTATGGCTATATAAACTTACAAGTGATGGCAATTATTTCTTTTAATGAAAACTGATAAATGGAGAATGTATAACAGGCTATAAAAAGAGGCTAATAAGAGCTGGGTACAATTATAATTTATTCTTCAGAATAATTTTGTATATAAGAAAATGGCTGACAGGTCGGCCATATGGCAGAGCAAGAACAGAAGCACATTGATTTCAGGGAAGATTTTATAGAAAATATCATCACTTGAATGAGTCAGAAAGTGTGCTATGGTGTTAAATTCACATTGGATGGCAGATGGAAGTGAGCTTCCCTATAAAGTGCAATCTTGGGTTTGAATTTCAGAGTGTTAACTGGCTGCCCTTTTTCCATATGATTCTGTTCATAAGGAGATCCATGCTCAATATTTGTACCAATCCATCATTCTGTAATTTTTGCCCTTATATTCTTACCTTGTTCCATTTTTCACCTATGTGGTTTTGAAATGTTTTAGCTTTCTGCACATTTTCTCTGCATTAAATATGAAAAATCCTTAAGGGATAGGAAAATACATACTCAGATCAACAACTATAGCACTGTTTTGTTAGGCCCACTAAAATATATGATGTAAAGCTGTTTCCTTAACTGGTAATACTCAAGCTAAATAGATGAAAGAATGAATAGTTTAAAGGAATTATAGATGAAGATACAATATTGAAAGTATATTTCTATAAACCTAACATAGAGCTTGACTAATATTGATGGGATAAAGCTGTTACCACTGACCCCCATCTCTTGAAATGTCATGATTTTCGTGCTTTGGGAAATGTCTTTTCAGTGCTCATCCTCTCAAAAGTACATAGTGAAGTTTCCAGATCATGTGATAATGTGATGGCATCATCATTCTGTAAGCTAATAGGAAATGTGCTTCTGTATTCAAGTATTGTATTGTTTGTAAAATTTGTTGTAATTTTAATACCGTAAGTATTGATAGATATAGGCCATGTAAGCAAAAGCTCTTTAGAGTCTTCAATAATTCTAAGAGTATAAGAGGCTTCTTAACTAGAACATTTGAGAACTGTTGACATATAAATTGTAATGTCTCTACTTGTCCATTCTCTTTCCCTGCCCTCCTTAGGCTCTACTTTCCAGTTTTGCCGAAATATTAGAAATTATCTAAGCTTATCTTAATTTGTATTAAGTTACCAGTTGCCTGTGTACATGACTTTTCTTCTGCTTAGAATGTCCTTCTTTCCCTTTACTTGCAGAACTTCTAAAGATTCTTAAACTTATAAAAATTATAGTGCAAGCTTTTGCTCTCCTATGAAGCTCTGTTAGAATTACCTTGATAGACATAGGTACACTATCCATTATGATAATATAGCACCATTTGCAATCGTCAATGATCGCATGTGTGATGCTTTGAAAATGATTTTTGATCAAAATGGCAGAATAGGAATTTTCTACTATTTTCCCCAAAGAACATCAATTTTGACAGTCACCTTATTCATGAGAGTGACTTTGTGGAAGTCTGAGACTTGAGGGGTGAAGTTGTAGCACACCACTGGAACAAAATCAATCTGAGATTGGACACATTGAAGAGGGTAAGAGGAACAATTTTTCTTTACCCACATCATCTCTTCCCAGAGGCAGCACAGCCCAGTGCCAAGAGAGACTTTCTTGATCCAAGAATTCTCCCATAGGGGAAAGTGAAAGCATATGAATGAGCATCCAGCTTGTCCAGCTGTGTAGGATGCTGCCAAAGAGACCTCCTTGTCTTTACCCTATCCAGATTAAAGTGTATGTGCTTCATGACTCAGGGATGGGGAGCAACTGGGAGAATAGCCAGAGATCTGGGAGGGCACCAACAGGATGTAGATCCACTAACCTCTTCATAGATTCCACCAGCCTGTCTATTTTCCACTGGGTACACCTGGCCTATGTATCTCCTCAACTAACCCATGAGCACCCCCAGGGCTTCATGTAACTTACCCACACATCTCCTTTGCCTTGTGGCTGGCTCCATGTGCGATTCCCTGAAAGTGGCAAGACTGAGCGTTTACAGATGGCTAGTAAATGCATCAGAAAGCTAGCACAACTATGTGGAATGGGAGAAAGTACAGAAACTTGAGCATCCAGCACTGTCCTAGGGAAAGCAAATAAGAAGCTGTCAGCTTCTGATCTGACTTTGCAGAATTGATAGAAGGCATATAATCTTTAGAATTCCTTCAAGAAGGAACAAGACATATGGAGCACAAATATCCATAGGAAAAGTCTGAGAAGGCCCCAGAATTCCTAACAGGGCTGACTTAAGGCACATTGTCAAACCTTTAAGTAGCCTAAGGAAAAAAAGAAGACTCAAATAGTCAGAAATGAAAATGGAAACATTACAACTGATGTCACAGAAATACAAAGAATCATAATAAACTACTATAAATAATTATATGCCAACAAATTGGATAACATAGAAGAGATGAATGCATTCCTAGAAATAGACAACCAGTTAAGACTGAATTATGAAGAAATAGAAAATCTGAGCAGACTAATAATGAATAAGGAGATAGAATCAGTAATCAAATAACACCCAACAAAGAAAAGCCCAAGACCACGTGGTTTCATTGGTGAATTTCAACAAACATTTAAAGAAGAATTAGCACCAAACCTCCTCACGTGCTTCCTAAAATATTGAAGAGGAGAGAATACTCTGGAACTCATTTTATAAGGCCTACATTACCCTGATCTAAAGCTAGCTAAGGATACTACATAAAAAGAAAACTACAAGCCAGTAATTTTGATGAATATAGATACAAAAAGTCTTACCAAATACTGTCAAGCTAAATTCAACAGCACATTGGAAGATAATACAACATAATCAAGTGGGATTTATCTCAGTGATACAAGGATGGTTTAATAGATGTAAATCAATAAACATCACAATAGGATGAAAACAAAAAATCATGTAGTCTTCTAAATAGATACAGAAAGAGCATTTGATAAATGCAACCTCCTTTCATGATAAAAAATGTTGGGGACTGGGTGTAGAAGTAATGTACATAGTAAAGTCCACATAAGACAAGCCAACAGCTAGCATCATGCTCAAATTTAAAAGATTGGAAGCTTTTCCTTTAATAACAGGAAGAAGACAAGGAAGCCCACTCTTGCCACTTCTATTCAACATAGTACTGGACGTCTTAGGTACAGTAATTAGGCAAGAGAAAAATGTAAAGCTTCCAAATCATAAGGGAAGAATCAAGTATTGCTGTTTGAAAATTATCTGTTTGCAGATGACATGAACTTGTGTATCAGTTCAGTTCAGTCGCCCAGTCATGTCTGACTCTTTGCAACCCCATGAGCTGCAGCACGTCAGGCCTCCCTGTCCATCACCAACTCCTGGAGTCCACCCAAACCCATGTCCATTGTGTCAGTGATGCCATCCAACCAACTCAGCCTCTGTCGTCCCCTTCTCCTCCTGCCCTCAGTCTTTCCCAGCATCAGGGACTTTTTTCAAATGAGTGAGCTCTCCACATCAGGGGGCCAAAGTATTGGAGTTTCAGCTTCAACATCTGTCCCTCCAATGAACACCCAGGACTGATCTCCTTTAGGATGGACTAGTTGGATCTCCTTGCAGTCCAAGGGACTCTCAAGAGTCTTCTCCAACACCACAGTTCAAAAGCATCAATTCTTCGACACTCAGCTTTCTTTATAGTCCAACTCTCATATCCATACATGACCACTGCAAAAACCGTAGCCTTGACTAGACAGACCTTTGTTGGCAAAGTAATGTCTCTGCTTTTTATTAATTAATTTTTTTTTTTTTACTGTATTTTACTTTACAATACTGTATTGGTTTTGCCATACATCAACATGAATCCACCATGGGTGTACACGTGTTCCCAATCCTGAACCCCCCTCCCACCTCCCTCCCCATACCATCTCTCTCGGTCATCCCAGTGCACCAGCCCCTAGTATCCTGTATCCTGCATCGAACCTAGACTGATGATTCATTTCTTATATGATATTATACATGTTTCAATGCCATTCTCCCAAATCATCCCATCCTCGCCCTCTCCCACAGAGTCCAAAAGACTGTTCTGTACATCTGTGTCTCTGTTGCTGTCTTGCATACAGGGTTATCATTACCTTCTTTCTAAATCCCATATATATATGCGTTAGTATACTGTATTGGTGTTTTTCTTTCTGGCTTACTTCACTCTGTATAATCGGCTCCAGTTTTATCCACCACATTAGAACTAGTTCAAATGTATTCTTTTTAATGGCTGAGTAATACTCCATTGTATATATGTACCACAGCTTTCTTATCCATTCATCTGTTGATGGACATCTAGGTTGCTTTCATGTCCTGGCTGCAATGAACATTGAGGTACACATATCTCTTTCAATTCTGGTTTCCTCGGTGTGTATGCCCAGCATTGGGATTGCTGGGTCATAAGGCAGTTCTATTTCCAGTTTTTTAAGGAATCGCCACACTGTTCTCCATAGTGGCTGTACTAGTTTGCATTCCCACCAACAGTGTAAGAGGGTTCTCTTTTCTCCACACCCACTCCAACATTTATTGCTTGTAGACTTTTGGATCACAGCCATTCTGACTGGTGTGAAATGGTACCTCATTGTGGTTTTGATTTGCATTTCTCTGATAATGAGTGATGTTGAGCATTTTTTCATGTGTTTGTTAGCCATCCATATGTCTTTTTTGGAGAAATGTCTGTTTAGTTCTTTGGCCCATTTTTTGATTGGGTCATTTATTTTTCTGGAGTTGAGCTGCAGGAGTTGCTTGTATATTTTTGGTATTAGTTGTTTGTCAGTTGTTTCATTTGCTATTATTTTCTCCCATTCAGAAAGCTGTCTATTCACCTTGATTATAGTTTCTTTTGTTGTACAGAAGCTTTTAATTTTAATTAGATCCCATTTGTTTATTTTTCCTTTTATTTCCAGTATTCTGGGAGGTGGGTCATAGAGGATCCTGCTGTGATTTATGCTGGAGAGTGTTTTGCCTATGTTCTCCTCTAGGAGTTTTATAGTTTCTGGTCTTACATTTAGATCTTTAATCCATTTTGAGTTTATTTTTGTGTATGGTGTTAGAAAGTGTTCTAGTTTCATTCTTTTACAAGTGGTTGACCAGTTTTCCCAGCACCACTTGTTAAAGAGATTGTCTTTAACCCATTGTATATTCTTGCCTCCTTTGTCAAAGGTAAGGTGTCCATAGGTGTGTGGATTTATCTCTGGGCTTTCTGTTTTGTTCTATTGATCTATATTTCTGCTTTTTAATATGCTGTCTAGGTTGGTCATAACTTTCCTTCCAAGGAGCAAGTGTCTTTTAATTTAATGGCTGCAATCACCATGTGCAGTGTTTTGGAGCCAAAAAAAAGTCAGCCACTATTTCCACTGTTTCCCCATCTATTTGCCATGAAGTGATGGGACCAGATGCCATGATCTTCGTTTTCTGAATGTTGAGCTTTAAGGCAACTTTTCACTCTCCTCTTTCACTTTCATCAAAAGACTCTTTAGTTCTTCTTCACTTTCTGCCACAAGAGTGGTGTCATCTGCATATCTGAGGTTATTGATATTTCTCCCAGAAAACTTGATTCCAGCTTGTGCTTCATCCAGCCCAGCGTTTCTCATGATGGACTCTGCATATAAGTTAAATAAGCAGGGTGACAATATACAGCCTTGATGTACTCCTTTTCCTATTTGGAACCAGTCTGTTGTTCCATGTCCATTTCTAACTGTTGCTTCCTGACCTGCATACAGGTTTCTCAAGAGGCAGGTCAGGTGGTCTAGTATTCCCATTTCTTGAAGAGTTTTCCAAAATTTATTGTGATCCACACAGTCAAAGGCTTTGCAATAGTCAATAAGGCAGAAGTAGATGTTTTTCTGGAACTCTCTTGCTTTTTCCATGAACCAGCGGATGTTGGTAATTTGATCTCTGGTTCCTCTGCCTTTTCTAAAACCAGCTTGAACATCTGGAAGTTCATGCTTCATAAACTGTTGAAGCCTGGCTTGGAGAATTTTGAGCAATACTTTACTAGCGTGTGAGATGAGTACAGTTGTGCGGTCGTTTCATCATTGTTTGGAATTGCCATTCTTTGGGATTGTAATTAAAACTGACCTTTTCGAGTCCTGTGGCCACTGCTGAGTTTTCCAAATTTGCTGCCATATTGAGTGTAGCACTTTCACAGCATCATCTTTCAGGATTTGAAACACCTCCACTGGAATTCCATCACCTCCACTAGCTTTGTTTGTAGTGATTCTTCCTAAGGCCCACCTGACTTCACATTCCAGGGTGTCCGGCTCTAGGTGAGTGCGAGTGATCACACCTTCATGATTATCTGGGTCATGAAGATCTTTTTTCACAGTTCTTCTGTGTATTCTTGCCACCTCTTCTTAATATCTTCTGCTTCTGTTAGGTCCATACCATTTCTGTCCTTTATTGTGCCCATCTTTGCATGATATGTTCCCTTGGTATCTCTAATTTTCTTTAAGAGATCTCTAGTCTTTCCCATTCTATTGTTTTCCTCTATTTCTTTGCATTGATTGCTGAGGAAGTCTTTTTTTTTTAATCTCTCCTTGCTATTCTTTGGAACTCTGCATTCAAATGGATATATCTTTCCTTTTCTCCTTTGCTTTTCGGTTCCCTTCTATTCACAGCTATTTGTAAGGCCTTCTCAGATAGCCATTTTGCTTTTTTGCATTTCTTTTCCATGATAGTCTTGACCCCTGTCTCCTGTACAATGTCACGAACCTCCATCCATAGTTCATTAGGCACTCTGAACTTGTGTATAGATAATCATAGAGACTCTATCAAAAATTATTATAATACATCAGTATAGTAAAGTTGCAAGACACACAATCAACAGACAAAAATCAATTATTTCTATACACTAATAAGTATCTGAAAAAGAAAACATTTCCATTTAGAATAGCATCAAAAACGATAAAATACTTGAGTGAATTTAATGAAAGTAGTTAAAGACCATACACTGAAACTCTAAAACATTGATGCAAATAATTGAAGAAGATACAAATAAATGGCAAGAAACCTGAGGTTATGGATCAGAAAAATTATTATTGTTAAAATATTTATACTACCCAAAGCCATCTATAGAGTCACTGCTGCTGCTGCGTCACTTCAGTCGTGTCTGACTCTGTGCGACCCCATAGACGGCAGCCCACCAGGCTCCTCCGTCCCTGGGACTCTCCAGGCAATAACACTGGAGTGGGTTGCCATTTCCTTCTCCAATGCATGAAAGTGAAAAGTGGAAGTGAGGTCGCTCTGTCGTGTCCGACTCGTTGCGACTCCATGGACTGTAGCCTACCAGGCTTTTCCGTCCATGGGATTTTCCAGGCAAGGGTACTGGAGTGGGATGCCATTGCCTTCTCTGATAGAGTCACTGCAATTCCTATCAGAATTCCAATAGCATTTTTCATAGGAATAGAAAACAATTCTAAAATTTTTGTGGAACCACAAAGGGCCTGGAATAGACAAAGCGATTCTGAGAAAGAATGACAAAGCTTGAGGCAGCATATGTCCTGATTTTCAAGTACATTGCAAAACTATTTAGATCAAAACAGCATGGGACTGGCATAAAGGGAGACCTGTAAGGGTGGCACTAGTGGTAAAAAAAAAAAAAAAAAAAAAAAAAACCCGCCTATGATGCAGGAGACACAGTGAGACATGGCTTTGATCCCTGGGTTGGGAAGATACCCTAGAGAAGAACCTGGCAAACCCACTTTACTATTCTTGCCTGGAGAATCACTTGGACAGAGGAGCCTGGTGGGCTATAGTTCATAGTATCCTAAAGAGTTGGACATGACTGAAGCAATTAGCATGCATGCATAAACCAATGGAGGAGCTTCCCAGGTGGTTCAAGGTGAAGAATTGGCCTGCCAATGCAGGAGATAAAAGAGATAGAGTTTTGATCCCTGGGACCAAGAAGATCCCTGGAGTAGTAAATAGCAACCCACTCTAGTATTATTGCCTGTAAAATTCTTTGGACAGAGATGCCTGGCTACAGTCTATGGGGTCACAAAGAGTCAGATATGACTTTGCACACATGCTTAGACCAATGGAACAGAACTGAGAGCCCTCGAAATAAACACATGTATATACAGTCAATTAATAATTGACAAAGAGCTTCCCTGGTGGCTCAATTGGTAAAGAATCTGCCTGCAAACAGGAGACTGTCTGCAAAGCAGGAGACCTTGGTTTGATCCCTGGGTCAAGAAGATCCCCTGGAGCAGGAAATGGTAACCCACTCCAGAATTGTTGCCTGGGAGATCCCATGGATAGAGGAGCCTGGCGGGCTATAGTCTTTGGGGTCGCAAGAGTCAGACACGACTTAGCAGCTAAACCACAACTAATAATTGACAAGCCAAAAATATTCAGTGGATAGACTCTCTTCATTTAATAGTTGTGAGAAAACTGGTACACTTATACAAGAATTAAATCCCTATCTCACACCACTCATAAAAGTAAACTCAAAATGGGCTTAAGTTAAGACCTAAAATCATTAAAATCCTAGAAAACATAGGGATAAAGCTTCTTAGCTTTGGTCTTGGCAGTGGTTTTTTAGATATTAAACCAAGAACATAATCTATGAAAGCAAAAATAAGTGGGACTAGATCATGCTCAAAAGGTTTGACAAGGCAAATAAATAACTGAGAAAATGAAAAGGCAACCTATGGAATAGGAGAAAATATTTGCAAACCATGTATCTAATAAGTGGTTATACAAAATATTTAAGGGACTTATATAATTCAAAAGCAAAATACCAAATAATCCTATTAAATAATGGGGAATGAAATTGAATAGATTTTTTTTTCCAAAGATGGTATACAAACTGTCATCAGGTATGTAAAATACTGGTCAGTATCAATGTGCTATACTTAGTCACTCAGTTGTATCTGACTCGTTGTGATGCTATGGACTGTAGCCCACCAGGCTTCTCTGTCCATGAGGATTCTCCAGGCAAGAAGCCTGGAGTGGGTTGCCATGCCCTTCTCCAGGGGATCTTCCCAACCCAGGAATCAAACCCAGGTCTCTCACATTGTGGGTGGATTCTTTACTATCTTAGCTATCAGGGAAGTCCAAGAATACTGGAGTGGGTAGTCTATCCCTCCTCCAGGGGATCTTCCCCACCCAGGAATTGAACCAGAGTCTCCTGCCTTGCAGGCAAATTCTTTACCAGTTGAGCGACCCAAGAAGCCTGGTCAACATCACTAATCATCAGCAAATTAAAGTCAAAGCCACCTCACACCTCTTAGAATGGCTATTAACAACGAGACCAGATGCAAAAATACTGATGTGGAGAAAATGGAATTCTAACAGTGTACTACTGGTAAAAAATATAAATTGGTAGAGCCACTATGGAAACAAACATGGAGAGCCCTAAAAAATTAAAAATAGAACTATCAAGCAATCTCAGAATCCTACTTTTTGAATACAGTTGCCTGTCTATGGTTCCACAGCCACAGGTGGAAAATATTAAAAAAAAAATTCAATATATTCTAGAAGGCCAAACTTGCATTTGCCATGTGCTGGCAACTGATTACATTACCTTTATATTGTATTTACAACTACTTACACAGCATTCATATTGTCTTAAGTATTATAAGTTATCTAGGGATGATTTAAAGTATATGAGCAGATGTGTGTAGGTTATGTGGAACTGCATCGTTTTATTTAAGAGATTTGAGCACTTCAGATTTTGGTATCCATAGGAGATCCTGGGATCAATACCCTGTGGATACCAAAGAAAAATTGTGTTCATCTGAAGAAGATGAAATTACTATTTTTAGGAGATTGCTGCACTCTTAGGTTCATTGTAACATTATTGTAGCAGGACATGGAAAAAACGTGTATCCATTGACAGAGGAATACATAAAGAAAACTTGGTATGCATGTGTGTCACACAGAGTGGAATATCATTCAGCCATGAAAGCAAGAAATCCTCCTATTTGCAACTACATGTATGGACCTTGAGGACATTATGCTAAAAAGGCCAAAGCTAAAGAAAGAGAGAGCAGAATGACATTCGCCACTGGGTCTAGGAGATGGGGAGATGTTGGTTAAAAGGTGCAAACTTCATTTATAACATGAATAACTTCTGGGGAGTCTAATGTATGGCATGGTGGTACTAGATTATAGTTAATAGTACTGTGTTATATACTTGAGAGTTACTCAGAGTAGATCTTAAACATTCTCACCACAGAAAAATGTAAATGGTAAGTGTATAAACTGATGGATGTATTAACTAACCTTATTGTGGTGACCATACACAATATTTATGTGTATTGCATCATCATGTTGCATACCTTATAATTACATAGCATTATTTTAACTTATGTTTCAATAAAGCTGGGATAAAAAGATGACTTTTGTGTGCATGTTGGTCTACTAAACAAATTTATTAAGAGTGTGAACTCTGATTTTAAGGCATGTTTTCTCAAGAAATAGACAGTAAACATTGTTTGAATTAATAATAATAAAATAATCATATATGATATTTATTAAGCACTTATATGCAAGTATTAGTCTATGACCTCTAATAGTATTGTTTTATTTAATCCTAGCCACAACTTTGTGGGATAAGTACCATTTTCAATTTAAATGATTTAAAAAATACCTGGCGTATGACAAGGTCCAATTACAGTTATCATAATTATCATAATCATTGCCAGACTCCATAAAGAAACTGAGATGCAGATTGGTTAACTAATTCCTCCAAAGTTAAAGTGGCAGAACTAGTTTGAATCCTAGAACTGTAGCTCCAGTACCCGGGCACTGGATTACTACTCTTATACTGCGGATCTACAAACATGTTAGTTAATAATAGCTATGGAAATTACCTCATGGTTTGACTGGTCCAAAATTAGCTAATTTATTTCTGGAGAAAGGGTCACAGCCTCTTTAACCAGAGAATGAAGAAAAAATTCTTTAAGATATGGCAAGAGTAGTTATGCACTATAGAGAAATAGCTTGACAGAACATTTACCAAAATATCAGTTGAAATCTAATTCTGTGGCCATTTTCAATAGAATCCAACAAAAGTTTTTAGATAGGAAATAGATAGCCAATCACTGGATTCTAGTAGACAGGGAAACATATATTGATAAGTTCTTTTCCCTACCTATTCCCATATAAGCATGGGCAGCAGCTGGCTCTTATGGTAGACTGGACTAATAATCAAGGAGAGAAAACAAACTGAATAGTGGGGAGACTGAGTTTGGATTAAGCACTTCTCTTTAGACATTGCTTGACTCTATGCTTGGAAATGAACTTCAGAGATGCCTTTATCCGTAGGATAGTCAAGTTATACCGTGCAGGAAAAGTATGTAAGTTATAACAGATGAAGAGGGGATCAACAATTGTATATTCTATATGTAGGTTTCAGTGGTTTTCAGATTCTGTTCTTCAGAGCTATAGAGGGTTCTGAAAACCCCTCTCAAAGGCTGTCAGAGTGCAGGAGGGGTGAGTAGGCAACAGTTCAGGCCACCTACTTCCATATTAACCAAATTATCTCCACTTTAACCCTCTTACATATTGGGCTTCTGCATGGCAATTCAGTTGACCAGAATATTTGTTGCTGAAGTTATTTTCAAAATCATTTACCTTCATTCATAAAATACTTTCACATAATTTCCAAGTAATTGTCTTAGCTATCCTGTTTCATAGTTGAGAAAGCAGAAGATGCAAGAAATGAGGTAATTTGCCTAGGATCACAAACTAGTAAATTGTGGAGCTGGGACTCAAATACATTGTTATTAATTCCACGTCTGATTCTCTTTCCATTTCACCAGTGATGGCTACTTGTGGGTCAGTATATATACATTTTTGACAATAAGTATTTTTTATAAGTTTATTGTTAGCAAAATTGTTATATATGTGTGTGTGTATAGTGTGATGATTTGATATCTGTATACATTTTGAAAGGATTCCCACCTTTCATAGTTAATTAACATGTTCTTTTTTGTGTGAGAATGGTGAAAGATATACCCTTAGTAAATTTCAGTTTATGATACAGTATTATCAACTGTAATTAACATGCTATACACTTGATTTCAAAAGTTATTCATCTTACAACTAAAAATTTATATCCTTTTACCATCCTGTCCACATTTCCCCTGCCTGTCAGCTCCTGACAACCACCATTCTCTCTGTTTCTGTGAGTTTAGTTGTTTTCTTTTTTTTGATTCTACATATCAGTTAAGTTCAGTTGCTCAGTCGTGTCTGACTCTTTACGACTCCATGAATCACAGCACGCCAGGCCTCCCTGTCCATCACCAACTCCCGGAGTTCACTCAGACTCAGGTCCATCGAGTCAGTGATGCCATCCAGCCATCTCATCCTCGGTCGTCCCCTTCTCCTCCTGCCCCCAATCCCTCCCAGCATCAGAGTCTTCCAATGAGTCAACTCTTCGCATGAGGTGGCCAAAGTACTGGAGTTTCAGCTTTAGCATCATTCCTTCCAAAGAAATCCCAGGGCTGATCTCCTTCAGAATGGACTGGTTTGGAATAATTTAGTATTTGTCTTTCTGTCTGGCTTATGTAAACCCTCCAGGTTTGTACAGGATTTCGCAAATGACAAGATTATTTTTAAAGGTGAGTAATATTCCATTGTGTTATATACAAAAAATACATGCTTTTATCCTTTCATCCATAGGTAAATAGTTTGTTTCCATATCTTGGTTATTGTGGATTTACTACAAAAAACATGGAGTTTCAGATATCGCTATGATCTAGTGGTTTCGTTTCCTTCAGATATATACTCATAGTGGGATTTCTGGATCATATGGTAGTTTAATTTAAAATTTCTTAAGGAACCTCCATAGAGGTTTTCATTGTGACTATACGGATTTACATGCCCACTAGCAGTGCACAATGTTCCCTTTTCTCCACATTCTCTCCAACACTTGTTATTTCTTGTCTTTTTGATAATAGGTATCTTTACAGATGTGAGGTGATATTTCATCTTTACAGATGTGAGGTGATATTTGGATTTTCATTTCCCTGGTGATTAGTGATGTTGAGCATCTTTTCATATACTTATTGACCATTTATATGTCATCCTTGGAGATATGTCTATTCAGATCATTTGCCCATTTTTTATTTGGGTAACTGGTTTTGTTAATGAGTTGTATGAGTTCCTAATATATTTTGGATATTAACACTTTATATATTTTGGATATTAACTCCTTAGCAGATATGTGGTTTGCAAATATCTTTTACATTCTGTAGGTTTCCTTTTTATTCTGTTGATGATTACCTTTAAGCAAAAGCTTTTTAGATTTGATAGAGTTCCACTTGTTTATTTTTTGTCTCTTTTGGTTTGCTTTTGATATCAAATATACAAAATCATTGCTAAGACAAGTGTCAAGGAACTTATCCCTTGTGTTTTCTTCTAGGAGCTTTATGGTTTCAGGTCTTACCTTCACATCTTCAATCATTTTGAGTTGATTTTGTGTATGGTATATGATACCAGTTTCATTCATTTGCAAGTGAATATCCATTTTCGCTAGTACTATTTATTGTAGAGACTATCCTATCCTGTATAGTTTTCGTGCCTTTGTTGAAAATTAATTGATCATATATGTATGGATTTATTTCTGGACTTTTTATTTCACTGCATTTATCTAAATATCTGGTTTCATGCTAGTGCCATTTGACCTAATAGTGGAACATGGATGTAAATGCTTAGGGAAAGAACATAAAGTGTGGTCTTGGCCCCAGAGTAGATTCTGTTGTCTCTTATCACCATATCTATTCACTTACCAGCATCTGTATTCATTTTCTTTGCCTTCCTGCTAGTTAGAATAGATGAATTCCCTGTGCTCCTAAGAAAACCAGTCTTTCCAATTTTGTGCTAGATCATAACCCTTTTCACCTTGTCAAGAACGTTATGTTAGCTGTTCTCCTACATGATCAATTTTTCTTTCTCTGTGGTTATTCCCTTTAGCATACCAATGTGCCCTTTCTCCCATCTTAAAAGAAACCAATCTCTTAAATCTAGTCCCTTATGTTCTACCACCTTCCTCCTGATTTTTCTGTTCTTCTTTGCTGTGAAAGTCCTCAAAGTTTAATACACTTTAATCTCTAAATCCTGTATTATGTTTGATTTTGATTGTTTCTCTCACCCAGAATGTCAGTTCTACATGGCATGATTTTTGTTTGTTTTGTTCCATGCTGTATTCCCAGCACCTAGAACAGTACCTGGAACACAGTAGGGACTCAATAAATACTAGATGAATAGTAGTTAATTTTCTTTGAAATGTATTAGTCAGCATCTGTGTAAATAAGTGTTGGTCCATATTGTATCCACTGATAACAATGTGTTGAGAGTAAACGGCATTAATATAGAGTTCATGTGGTAAGGTAGGACCTCCTAGAGGAGTTTACAAAAACCTGAGACTTCTGATTTTTTTCACATCTTGTTTGACTGGTGTTTTTCTATGATCTTTTTCTTCCAATTAGTGCTTCAGGTTCTCTGTATTTCTCTTGAGCATGGTTAATCCTGGAGACACAAGTTTTGGAGGTAGTTCTGTTTTGTGCCCCTGGCTGACAGAGCTGTGAACTCTAAATAGAACTGGAGAAAGTGAAGGTCTGCTTTTCATTCACTCATTTTCATCTTAGAGGCCTCTTAGCTCCTTTGTTAGTACCAGGGATAGGAAAGTGAAATCACAACTTCATTATATTTCTAATTTCTGTCTATGAATAACAAGGATATTAAAAGCTGTCTGATAAATAATAGGACATAAATTTGCCCAGGATTATTCTTGATGAAAGAACCTCCCATGCTAAAACGACTGTTCTAAAATAATATTCTTCCTCTTGATATAAAATGTAGGAGGATTTTTTTAAAATTTCTGTTTCTGGAGGGTCTCTGTGGTTCTGAGCCAAATGAAATTCTCAGCACTGTCAAAACGCCAAGGTTGGCCCTAAAAATATCACAGTCTTATGGGAATGCTTAGTCTCTTGGGTTGTGTGGGATAGCAGAGATTATTGAGTTTACCTCACAGGGGAATTTTAAAAGTAAAGTTAAGTTATATTGTTTGTTTTAATTCCTTAACATGTTATGGAAATGCAAATCAAGCAGGTCCAAAGTTTTAGCAGTAATTTACTCATGTCCATCCCATGTATAGGGTAATGGGAGTATTAGGGTGAGTAAACCTGACATCAGATACTCCTCCTTGTATGTGGGCAGGAAGGAGAACTACCTCCAGGTAGTTTTCCAGATAATGATGCACAATGCACTAGGATGAAGTTCCTATTGTGTTCTAAAGTTGCAAACATTGATCATCAAACCTAGTAGGATAGAGCTCTAGAAGGCTGAGACATGGACATTAGACCTGTAATTGCTATATTCCTGTATCAGAAAATAGGGCTATTACAGTTGTGTAATGACAGGAAATAGTAACACTAGATATATTGACATTTGGCCTTGGAGTACAAACAAAGCAGGCCTAAGGCTAACAGAGTTTTGCCAAGAGAACGGACTGGTCATAGCAACACAACACAAGAGAAGACTCTACACATGGACATCACCAGATGGTCAATACCAAAATCAGATTGATGATATTCTTTGCAGCCAGAGATGGAGAAGCTCTATACAGTCAGCAAAAACAAGACTGGGAGCAGACTGTGGCTGAAAACATGAACTCCTTATTGCCAAATTTAGATTGAAATTGAAGAAAGTAGGGAAAACCACTAGACCATTCAGGTATGACCTAAATCAAATCCCTAACGATTATACAGTGGAAGTGAGAAATAGATTCGAGGGATTGGATTTGATAGACAGAGTGCCTGAAGAACTGTGGAGGGAGATTTGTGACATTGAGCAGGAGGCAGTGATCAAGACCATCCCCAAGGAAGAGAAATATAAAAAAGCAAATTGTTTGTCTGAGGAGGCCTTACAAAAGCTGAGAAAAGAAAAGAAGCTTAAGGCAAGGAGAAAAGGAAAGATATACCCATTTGAATGCAGAGTTCCAAAGAATAGCAAGGAGAGATAAGAAAGCCTTCCTCAATCATCATTGCAAAGAAATAGAGGAAAACAGAATGGGAAAGACTAGAGATCTCTTCAAGAAAATTAGAGATACCAAGGGAACATTTCATGCAAAGATAGGCACAATAAAGGACAGAAATGGTATGGGCCTAACAGAAGCAGTAGATACTAAGAGGTGGCAAAAATACACAGCAGAATGATACAAAAAAGATCTTCATGACCCAGATAACCATGATGGTGTGATCACTCACCTAGAGGCAGACATCCTAAGTCGGCCTTAGGAAGGATCACTAGGAACAAAAGTAATGGAGGCGATGGAATTCCAGTTGGGCTATTTCAAATCCTGAAAGATAATGCTATGAAAGTGCTGCACTCAATATGCCAGCACATTTGGAAAACTTAGCAGTGGCCACATTACTGGAAAAGGTCAGTTTTCAATCCAATCCCAAAGAAAGTCAATGCCACAGAATGTTCAAACTACCACACAATTGCACTCATCTTACACGCTACCAAGGTAATGCTCAAAATTATTCAAGCTAGGCTTCAATAGTACGTGTACTGTGAACTTCCAGATTGTTCAAGCTGGATTTCGAAAAGGCAGAGGAACCAGAGACCAAATTGCCAACATCCATTGGATCATCAAAAAAGCAAGAGAGTTCCAGAAAAACATCTA
Source organism: Capricornis sumatraensis (assembly GCF_032405125.1). Lineage (NCBI taxonomy): Eukaryota > Metazoa > Chordata > Mammalia > Artiodactyla > Bovidae > Capricornis > Capricornis sumatraensis. The sequence goes on along the minus strand of NC_091092.1, from coordinate 36,840,652 downwards.
CTTCTGCTTTAATGACTATGCCAAAGCCTTTGACTGTGTGGATCACAACAAACTGTGGAAAATTCTTCAAGAGATGGGAATACCAGACCACCTTACTGCCTCCTGAGAAATCTGTATGCAGGTCAAGAAGCAGCAGTTAGAACTGGACATGGAACAACAGACTGGTTCCAAATAGGAAAAGGAGTACATCAAGGCTATATATTGTCACCCTGCTTATTTAACTTATATGCAGAGTATATCATGTGAAATGCCAGGGTGGATGAAGCACAAGCTGAAATCAAGATTGCTTGGAGAAGTATCAATAACCTCAGATATGCAGATGACACACACTTATGGCAGAAAGTGAAGAAGAACTAAAGAGCCTCTTGATGAAAGCAAAAGAGGAGAGTGAAAAAGTTGGCTTAAAACTCATCATTCAGAAAACTAAGATCATGGCATCTGGTCCCATCACTTCATGGCAAATAGATGGGGAGACAGTGGAAATAGTGTCCGACTTTATCTTTTTGGGCTCCAAAATCACTGCAGATGGTGACTGCAGCCATGAAATTAAAAGACGCTTACTCCTTGGAAGAAAAGCTATGATCAACCTTGACAGCATATTAAAAAGCAGAGACATTACTTTGCCAATAAATATCCGTCTAGTCAAAGATACGGTTTTTCCAGTGGTCATGTATGGATGTGAAAGTTGGACTATAAAGAAAGCTTAGCGCTGAAGAATTGATGCTTTTGAATTGTGGTGTTGGAGTAGACCCTTGAGAGTCCCTTGGGCTGTAAAGAGATCCAACCAGTCCATTCTAAAGGAAGTAATTCCTGAATATTCATTGGAAAGACTGATGCAGAAGCTGAATCTCCGATATATTGGCCACCTGTTGCAAAGAACTCACTCATTTGAAAGACCCTGATGCTGGGAATGATTGAAGGTGAAAGGAGAAGGGGATGACAGAGGATGAGATGATTGGATACCATTACTGACTCAATGGAAAAAAGTTTGAGTAGGTTCCAGGAGTTGGTGATGGACAGGGAAGTCTGGCATGCTGTAGTCCATGGGGTCACAAAGAATCAAACACGAATCAGTGAGTGAACTGAATGTTGACAGTTGGATTGTTGCTGTATTCCTGTTTATTGAGATACATAAATTGAAGATATACTTGCTTTGAAATCATAGCAGATTGCATTGCTTGCTATGCTAAGTAATCACCTCAGGAAATGCACAGTCTTTTTACTTGAATCAAAACACTTAACCTCCCTGGAAGCGATTGGCATAAAGCTTCTGCTGCTTTCCTTAGGAAGAATGTGATTTTATGTTTATTTCCCTATTTTAAGAACTGGAATCCAGTTTTTACTAACTGGCTCCATTCTGGGTACCACTTATTCTCTGAGTGTACCAAGATTATTTTACAAATAGAGCATTTCTAATCCTGATCAGGGCAATAGTGCAGGCATTGGGAAAAGTTCCTGTGTTGTCAGAATTTAGACTACTTGTGTGTGTGTGTGTGTGTGTGTGTTCATATGGGTAAGTTGATATTTATTTTGTGACTGTCAATAGTTGTGGTAAATTTCTCCTACTATGGTATTATCCAAGATCCCATGCTGTGTCATTTGGTACTTAGTACCCTGGAATTAGAGGTTCTATAAAATGTGGACAGCTTTTTCTTCCTCTGATAGACCATGAGAGTAAAATGTCATGAAATTAGACCCAGTGACAGGCGTGAAGGTTTCCTAAAACAATACAACAGAAAGGAAGCAGTGCTTACTATAATAGTTGATCACGTGCATGCATGCATTGTGCTCAGATGGGTCCAACTCTTTGCTACCCCATGGACTTCAGCCTGCCAGGTCCCTCTGTCCATGGAATTTTCCAGGCAGGAATACTGGAGTGCGTTGCTATTTCCTCCTCCAGGGGATCTTCCACCACCCAGGGTTCGGACCCATGTCTCCTGTGTCTTCTGCATTGGTAGGCAGATTTTTTTTTTTTACCACTGCGCCACCGAGCATTCAGTAAGTTCTCATTGAATAAATGAATGAAGTAATATGGTTAAATCCAACACTTACTGAATTCCTGGTAGTGCCTACTAATATATACTTGGTTCTTCATTTACCAGAAAAGAACTGCACATTGAGACTTTTTCCCTTTGATTGGGAAAGCAAACATATAATAAGGATTAAAAACAATTATAAAACAGAATAGTACAAATTTAGCCATCTGGCTAATTCAAGGCCTGTACATGTCAACCTGAATATTTGGGATCCTGCAGAGAATTCATCTACCTATCTATAGGATTTGGAAGCTTAGTAGCTGAATGTTTTGGCTTAAGATTTTTATAATATCATTTGCTGAATCTCTATTCTTAGATCTGACATAGGAAAATGGTATGGTGGTAGTCTTGGTTCTTGAAAGTGTTGCATAATTATTCTTCTCAATCCCAACACATTGATAGGTATTTAAGTATGTATATGCAGATATACCTATCAATGTGTTGGAATTGAGAAGAATAATTATGCATATATTGGACATTGTGCCCTAAAGACCTACATAAACAACTCTTCAATTGGCATTTTCCTCCTCTATTACCAGTGCTATATTTGAATGCACTGTTGTATGACTTTGTGCATAAGTGAGTTTAAAATACTTATAACCTGCCACATTTTATGTCTTGTTCCAAGCGAATGTTTTTAGTTGTACTTTATTGGCAATTCCAGTGGCTTGGAAATGGACTGATACATGTAGATCCTTATTAGTGGACATTTTGATTGTTTCCAAACCATCATTTTTCCCAAAATTTCTACAATGAGCATTTCTATGCATGCTCAGAAATAGTTTCTCTAGGGTATTTTCCTAGAGATGGAATAGCTGGGTCATCATATATACATGTCTTTAATTTTATTAGATATTGTTCTGTATATCTATCTGTCTATATATATCAATATCAGTTTACCTCTACCTGAGGTCTATAAGCATTTACCTTTCTCTCTATCAAATGCTTGTATTATCTTTTTGTATGTTATCAATATGAATTTTTGTTTGTCTTATTTAAGAAATTTTTATTTGCCATAATGTTACAATTATTCTGCTATAATTGTATTCATGATGTATGCTAGGGCTCAGGTTTTATATCTTTTATATGTGTTACCACTAGTCTTACTTTAATAAGTAGCTCATCGTTTTTCCACTGATTTGTGATACCTTCTTTATCATAAACCATATTTACATATGACTGGAGTCTACTATTCTCTTTTTTCAGTCCCATTAGTTCATTTGTCCTCCCGGGGTCAATGTCACATTGACTTATGAAGCATTATAATAAATCATGATGTATTACAATAGCTTTGTATTTACTTCTTCTTCTTCCTCAAAATTTTGTCTTAGCTATCTCTTACAAATTGTGAAGTCAGCTTCTCAAGTTCCAGAAGAAATTCTATTGATGATTTTACATTGAGATAGCATTAATTTTACAGATTAACTTGGAAAGGTGATATAACTTCATGGTGTTCAATATTCCCATCTATGATATAACTTTCAGTATATTAAGTATTCTAGAAACATATTTACTTTCCTCCCCAACATTTCAAGGAGTTTATAGCAGTTTAACTCCAATCAGCTCCTCACATTGTATGGGCTATGTGGTGCTTAGTTGCACAGTCGTGTCTGACTCTTTGTGGCCCCATGGACTGTAGCCCGACAGGCTCCTCTGTCCCTGGGATTCTCTGGACAAGAACACTGGAGTAGGTTGTGGTGCCCTCCTCCAGGGGATCTTCCCAGCCCAGATCTCCCACATTGCAGGCTGATTCTTTACTATCTGAGCCACCAGGGAAGCCCAGGAATACTGGAGTCTGTAGCGTATCCCTTCTCCATGGGATCTTCCCTACCCAGGAATCGAACCAGTGTCTCCTGCATTGTAGACGAATTCTTTACCAGCTGAGCTACTAGGGAAGCCCCTCACACTGCATATGTAATAGCTATTTGATATATTAATTTCACTTTCTTTTATTTTTATTTTTTGAATTTTATGTATAAATTTATTATTCAAGTCCCCTTGAGAACAAAGATTCAACAGATAATTTTTCTTTTCTAAGGAATATGTCTCTGGAAAGCAAGTTGGAATTGGTTAAGACTGTAAAGTAGTTAATAAAAAGGAGATTTTTTACATATAACTGATTCACTTTGCTGCACGATAGAAACTAACATTGTAAAGCAACTATATCCCAATAAAAATTAACAAAAAAAGGGCAGAATTTTGAAATTTTCCTTTAAGAGCACAATTACACTCAGAGGTTGATATCCCCTGTCCACACTAACTCATATCCAGGTCCTGGCCTTACCACCAATCCCCTCCTAGGTCTCTTGGAATTCCAAATAAAATACAACTTGCAATATTTCACATAATAAGTTTTATGATTACCCAGTTTTGAAAATTTTGGTGTCTGCATATGTGTATATCACTTTTTTGGTAGTGGAAACATCAATGGGGAAATTATTACCTGCAATTATTTTTAACCTTTACAGTAGCTTCACTAAATCATTTGATATCCAAATCAAATGGAAAAAAAAATCAATATAACAAAAATCCCTATATTTATTGAAGGTACTAAAGCCGTAAGCTTTTAGACATTAAAAGAGGTTATGCACTGGCCCCTGAAACAATTATATACTTGACATACATTCAGTCACAATCACTGTGGGAACCAGAAGAATTTATCATTTCAATAAGAACTCAGCGGGTTAAGACTAGTGTCAGAAAAGAGGCAGTACATCAGAATTGGACCATTAGGACTCAGTCTATAAAATGCCATCTATTCAGTTAATTGCAAAATATTATTTTAAGGCAGAGTGCTACTCAACCTTCCCTAGGTCCCTGGGATAATTGGTATAACTTCTATGTATACTCCATCCATGTGGACATGAAAAATTTGAATTTTTGCATGAAGTTACTTATTATATGGCATTATACCCTGATTTAAAAAAAATTATTAATTAGATAATAATTGCTTTACAATATTGTGTTAGTCTCTGCCATACATCAACATGAATCAGTCATAGGTATACATATGTCTCCTCCCATCTGAACCTCCTTCCCACCCAATCCTACCTCTCTAGGTTGTCATTGAGTACCAGGTTTGAGCTCCCTGTGTCATATAGCAAATTCCCACTGGCTTTCTATTTCACATACCCTGACATTTATTATTATTATTTTATTTTATTTTAATTTTAATTTTTACTTTATTTTACTTTACAATACTGTATTGGTTTTGCCATACATTGACATGAATCCACCATGGGTGTACATGAGTTCCCAAACATGAACCCCCCTCCCCCCTCCCACCCCATATCATCCCTCTGGATCATCCCAGTGCACCAGCCCCAAGCATCCTGTATCCTGCACCGAACATAGACTGGTGATTCATTTCTTACATGCTAGTATACATGTTTCAATGCCGTTCTCCCAAATCATCCCACCCTCTCCCTCTCCCTCAGAGTCCAAAAGTCCGCTCTACACATCTGTGTCTCTTTTGCTGTCTCGCATACAGGGCCATCATTACCATCTTTCTAAATTCCATATATATGTGTTAGTATACTGTATAGTTGATTCTTACTATGCATGTTGCTTGTAGCTAGTTTTATTTACATTTAATCTCATTTTTCATCTCTTTATTACTGTTTTTTGTATTTTAATCCTTCCCTTTGGGCCACATTTCCTTTCTTCCTGAATTGTGTTATTTAGTATTGTCCAGGGAGTGTCTATGGGTAACAAAATTAATATTTCCTTGTCTGTAAATACTTTCAATGTCTAGGTGTGTATTTTTTTTTAAAATTCTCTTTGTACCTTTCAATTTGATTTTGGAAAATTTACCACCAATATCTGTTCAAATATTGCCTGACAGTGTTTCTAATATTTGTTTCTATGATTCATATTCAGTTCAGTTGCTCATTGTGTCTGACTCTTCGTGACCCCATGGACTGCAGCACGCTAGGCCTTCCTGTCCATCACCCACTCCCGGAGTTTACTCAAACTCGTCCATCGAGTTAGTGATGCCATCCAACCATCTCATCCTCTGTCATCCCCTTCTCCTCCTGCCCCCAATCCCTCCCTGTCCTTTTCATCGCTCAAACTCTCTTTCAAAATTTCTATTTTTCCATTTCCGTGTGTTGTATTTTGGGTAATTTTTTCAGATCTAACTTTCATACTACAAATTTTTCTTCACCTAGGTCTTTCTCATTTGGTGTTTGACTTGCTCCTGGAGTTTTTAGGGCAACTTTTTTTGTTTATTTTTATGTGAAGAATTCTATTTGGTTGTTTTTTTAAATGAAAAGTTCTTTCGCTGATGTCCTATTGACTCCTTGTGGTTTTTATTCCCTCATTTATTTCTTCAATCATTTTAAATATATTTATTTTATGGTTTATCTCAGATTGCTCTGTTTCAAGTTATTAGAGGTACTAATCTTTCTGTGTGTTTTGACTGATGTACTTCTCCTAATAGATTGTTTCTTCATGTGGTTTTAATTCTTTTATTAGAAGCTTATCTTTAGTTTACTTGGAGGAGTAGGAGATGGGAACATTGAGTTTCCATGTGTCCCTGATTGTAGAAGTGTTATATCAAAAGTAATTTTATACATGCTTCTGTCCAGAGCCCAGGAGTTTCTCTTTTTTAAAAACTTCATCATGTTAATTTCATTCTTCAAGGATTCCCCTACTATGTGTGTATCTTAAATTCAGATCTGATACTTGCATGGCACATGTGTGGCAACTTTGATTTCTTATGAGAGACCTTTGCCCCACTCTGAACCATGGTTAATCAAAATTTGAATTTTCTCCCCATTGCTGATGGGTGGAGGCTTTCTAGTCCATCTTTGACTCAAAGGACATTGCTACATTGTTTCTGTCTTCATGGCCCTCAATAGGCGTTACAGCCCTAAAATCTAGGACCTATAGTCAACTAACACCCTGGGCTTCCTAAAGTTCTGCTCAAGGATTAATTGCTCTTGTTCTTTTGAAGTTGTACATACTTTTTTTTACAACTAGGATTTTTACTTTCTTTTTTCATACTTGAGCATTTAATTTTTTAAAACATTTATTTTACCCAATAGTTACATGTATTTTTAGCTGAGGTGGGGTGTCCATGTTCACTCAGTTTTCCATGTTACCATAACCATCTCATTGTACATTTATTTCACTGCACTTTGCGTGCTCATGGGCCAACACCACTGGGTAGGGTACTGATGTTGCTGTGTATGCATGGATGTGATCACGAACATGGGGTTTCTTTGTTGCAAATTTGCTTTATCTACTAGATTCTGTATCTCATTGCTTCTCATTCCATCTCTCACATGAGGTAATATACTTTACTGGATTTTTTTTTTTAACATTAGTATTGTTACTCTCTGTTTTTTTTTCTTTCTTTCTTTTTTTTTTGTGAGGGTTGGATAGGTATTATACATATGCACTTCTCTTCATGTATTTTTTTTCTCAGTCCTTTGATGTGTAACATGGGAAAGTATTCATATGTATGATTTCTAAAGCCTGTTAAACCTCTGAAATTTAGTACACTGTTGTGTGCAGTACGGTTCCCCTTTAAGAAAGAGCTAGATTTTAATTTTCATATGATTGAGGTTCATCTTGCCATTTGCTTATTCTGATCTTATTGGAATTGATGGAGTTGCAAATCAAGTTTCCTTTGAGAAATAGTAATGACCTCATTTAATTTAGATAGTTTTTTATGTTAATGTGCATTATTTATAAAGGATTCACTTTGAGGAATTCAATTTGCAGCATGAATAGTTCAATTTCCAGGTATAGTATGATTTGGGACACAGTGAAGCATTTGGATTACAAAATCCAACAAATATTTGTAAAAACATCTGGAGTCGCACCCCTCCAAAAAAATCCATTAAAATTTTGTCTGAAAATAGAAGGTAAAAATGGCATTTAAATATCTCAGAATTGAAAGTTGAAGTGATAGACAGATTTTGCATTTGTCTTATTGATTTTGGAGGTTTGTAGCTATCTTGGAAGATAAAAAGGTATCCAGAAATAACATATTTTCTGTAAAAGTACATTTAACTGTACCTTAATTTTATGATTTTTATTATGGTACTTGCTTATAAGTCATACATAAAACGGAATGCTATTAGCTGTAGGTTCTGTGCTTTGAATCATGCAGTGTGCTCTTCTTTGTTATTCTTTCTTTAGGCTTAGGATTGCATTTATGATTCCAGATGGCAGTTGTTATAAGAGGCAATTTGCCAAAAGTATACCAAATTAATATTCATTTAATGTGCACAAAAGTCAAAGGACTTCATTTTTTGCTTCCATTTAATATTGCCTTTTCAGATGCTCCCCATGCATACATTGTAGTCATTCATTTTTCCTGGCATGCACACTCTTCTGTCAGATTTTCCTCATTCAGACATCTCCTTACATGAGTTCCTGGCTTTTAGTGAAGTCTGGAAATGCATCAATCAGTGAAAATCACCAAATTGTTCCCTATGCACAAAAGCAAGTTGCCAGTTACAGTTACCTCGGTTGGGAACCTTAGAGGATTTAGGCTTTTTATGCAGCATTAAGGTTACTTGCCTGCACATAATATTGCAATTATTAAATCCTAGCAGTGCTACTTGGAATAAGAGACAAATGTATATGTCTTTGAGGAGCTCATGTTCCACATCCACAAGGCAAGTGTAATCCACACAACCTATTTATATAAAGATAATTTGGCACACTAGAGTTTGCTAATTATTAAGGCACTGACTAACTCAGTAGCATACTAAAAACAAAGGTCTGAAGCACACTCTTCTCTGGGTACCACAGCAAGGACAAAGGTTGAGAGGCTCATCTTGAAAGTATCACTGAGCATATCTGACCTTTTGGGTCCCTTGCCATGGAAGCCACTTTAACATTGTTCTCTAGTGTTGTTTCAACAAGGGTGACAATAACAAAAGAGTTCCCTGGGAGTGGGAATAGAATTGCAGGAAACCACGACATAAAAAATCAACTGCCCTTCTTTATTTTTATACAATGAAGCAGCTTAAAATGTCTCTGCTTACTAATAAAGCTGGAGTCCTCAGATATTTCTGATGAGATATGGTCTGAGTATTAGAAGTAATCTTCCATGTAGTGAATATGTTTTACTGTGGTAGGTATTTTCAGCAAGAGGTCCCATGAAATCCTCCAGCCCATGGGATAATTGACCTAGAGGCTTCAAGTTATCCCCACCCTCCATCTTTGTCCCTTAAACTGATTCTCTTTTGGTATCCATGTGCATCTCTTGCTTGTTTTTCTTATAAAGGCAGTCACTCAGTTGTGTACGACTCTTTGCAACCCAATGGACTGTAGCCTGCCAGGCTCCTCTGTCCATGGAATTCTCCAGGCAAGAATACTGAAGTGGGTTTGGTTGCCATTCCCTTCTCCAGGGGATCTTTCCAACCCAGGAATTGAACTCAGGTCTCTTGCATTACAGGCAGATTCTTTACCATTTGAGCTACCAGGGAAGCCCCTTATCAAGGAAGAGCACTGACAAAGTGATTTTCAAGCCTTCTTAAAAGCCAATCAGTTCAGCTCAGTCACTCAGTTGTGTTTGACTCTGCGATCCTATGGACTGCAGCATGTGAGGTCTCCCTGTCCATCACCAACTCCCGGAGCTTACTCAGACTTATGTCCATTGAGTCAGTCATGCCATCCAACCATCTCATCCTCTGTCATCCCCTTCTCCTCCCACCTTCAATCTTTCCCAGCATCAGGATCTTTTCAAATGAGTCAGTTCTTTGCATCAGGTGGCCAAAGTATTGGAGTTTCAGCTTATGCATCAGTCCTTCCAATAAATATTCAGGGTTGATTTCCTTTAGGATGAACTGGTTGGATCTCTTTGCTGTCCAAGGGACTCTCCTCTCAAGGGTCTTCTCCAACACCACAGTTCAAAAGCATCAATTCTTCAGCACTCAGGTTTCTTTATAGTCCAACTCTCACATCCATACATGACTACTGGAAAAACCGTAGCTTTGACTAGATGGACGTTAGTTGGCAAAATAATGTCTCTGCTTTTTAATATGCTGTCTAGGTTGGTCATAACTTTTCTTCCAAGGAGCAAACATCTTTTAATTTCATGACTGCAGTTACCATCTGCATTTTTTGCAGAACCCCCCAAAATAAACTCTGTCACTGTTTTCCCATCTATTTGCCATGAAGTGATTGGACCAGATGTCACGATATTAGTTTTCTGAATGTTGAATTTTAAGCTAGCTTTTTCACTCTCCTCTTTCACTTTCAGCAAGAGGCTCTTCAGCTCTTCTTTGCTTTACGCCATAAGGGAAGTGTCATCTGCGTTTCTGAAGTTATTGATATTCCTCCCAGTTATCTTGATTCCAGTTTGTGCTTTATCCAGTCCAGCATTTAAAAGCCTATATCTCATTATTAAGACAAAATCTTCACATTTTTTGAATAATACAATGATAAGGATTTATTCTCTGTCACAGCATACTCTCTGAATCTGTCAGGATATCAACAGTAAATAAATGGAATATTCATATTATAATAATTTGAGGTGGGTTTATTTGAAAAGGGGCTGTTTACAAATTGCCAACGTTCATTGGACCATCAAAAAAGCAAGAGAGTTCCAGAAAAACATCTACTTCTGCTTTATTGACTACACCAAAGCCTTTGACTGTGTGGATCACAACAAACTGTGGAAAATTCTTAAAGAGATGGGAATACCAGGCCATCTTACCTGCCTCCTAAGAAATCTGTATGCAGGTCAAGAAACAACAGTTAGAACCGGACATGGAACAACTGACTGGTTCCAGACTGGGAAAGGAGTACGTCAAGGCTGTATATTGTCACACTGCTTATTTAACTTCTATGCAGAGTATATCATGTGAAATGCCTGGCTTGATGAAGCACAAGCTGGAATCAAGATTGCCGGGAGAAATATCAATAACCTCAGATATGCAGATGACACAACCCTCATGCAGAAAGTGAAGAGGGACTGAAGAGCCTCTTGATGAAAGTGAAAGAGGAGAGTGAAAATACTGGCTTAAAACTCAACAAAGATCATGGCAACTGGTCCCATCACTTCATGGCAAATAGATAGGGAAACAATGGAAATAGTGAGAGACTTAATTTTTGAGGGCTCCAAAATCACTGCAGATGGTGATTGCAGCCATGAAATTAAAAGACGCTTACTCCTTGGAAGGAAAGCTGTGATCAACCTTGACAGTATATTAAAAAGCAGAGACATTATTTTGCTGACAAAGGCCCATCTAGTCAAGGCAATGGTTTTTCCAGTAGTCATGTATGGATGTGAGCATTAGACCATAAGGAAAACTGAGTGCAAAAGCATTGATGCTTTTGAACTGTGGTGTTGGAGAAGACTTTTGAGTGTCCCTTGGACTGCAAGGAGATCAAATCAGTCAATCCTAAAGGAAATCAGTCCTGAGTGTTCATTGGAAGGACTGATGCATAAGCTAAAACTCCAATATTTTGGCCACCTAATGTGATGAACTGACTCATTTGAAAATATCCTGATGCTGGGAAAACTTGAAGGCAGTAGGAGAAGGGGACAACAAAGGATGAGATGGTTAGATGACATCACTGACTCAATGGACATGAGTTTGAGCAAGCTCTGGGAGTTGGTTATGGACAGGGAAGTCTGGCATGTTGCAGTCCATGGGGTCGCAAAGAGCTGAACATGACTGAGCAACTAAACTGTTCACAAAGCTGTGGACAGGGTGTATGGAACCAGAAGAGATAGTGCCCAAACCAGGGAAAGTTGACATTGTCACCACCCCTAGTCCTGAGAGACAAGAGAGAGTGGTTACTGGAACCCAGATGGAGAGGGTTCATGAAAAATGGCTTTAAGGCCAGTGACTTTCTTTTGCGAGAGATGCAGCTATCCAGAGTAAAACCTCATAAGAAGAGAACCAAGGAAATGAGTATGCTGACATCACTCTCCTCTTTCCTGCTGGTCTTCTGCTGATACTTCCCATTGTCTGAACCTCACTGAAAGCCAGAGGGCAGGTGATTTCAGTGATCAGGCTCTGAGGCATGAAGCCAGATAATGAATACTAGAGTGAATCTGGGCCTGCAGTTTTGTTTATGTCTATGATGTAACAGACTCCTTCTTTAGATTATTTCATTTAATTTTTATAATAACTCCATAAGGGAATATTTTATTTGTCCCATTTTACTGATGAGAATTTGAAGCATAATGAGTCTAATTAATTTGACCTGGGTCACACAGATAATTAAACTCAAATTTGGCCTCATATATATGATACTATATTTCTTCTCTTTACAAAGCTCATTATTGTTAGCTTACAGTTATTGAGAGGTTATTGAGTCTAATTATCTTAAGAAGTAGCTACTACTATTATTTCCATTTGTCTGAGGCACAGAAGTTAAATAAATTACCAAGGTTATAGACCTAATAAGATATAATAGCTGCGTTTAGACCCAGTTGTTCAGTCATCCAGTCGTGTCCAACTCTTTGCAACCCCATGGACTGCAGCACACCAGGCTTTCCTGTCCTTCCACGTAGCATGTTCTGGAAGGGATTGTTCCCTGACCAGGGATGGAACCTGGTCCCCCTGCATTGGGAACACAGAGTCTTAGCCACCTGGGCTACCAGGGAAGTCCCTTTGACTCAGGAAGTCATGTTAAACAACTTTACTATGTGTTGACCTCTCATTTGTTTTCCAAAGTATATTATTATATTTGTTCATCCTTTCCTCCACATGACGAAATTCAGATGAGAATAGCTTATATGATCCTTTCCCTTCTAACTCAAGTCTTGTCCTAGGCTTTAAATGAAAAAAGTGTTTGTAAATACATTGCCCCACGTCTTCATACCTTTCCCAAAGAAGGAAGCAATTCTTTCCTTTACCTTGGTATTCATAGGCTTTTGTTCTTGTCTGCACCAGCATTTCATCTCTAGGAGTAGGGAACTGAATTTGTGTACTGCACAATTAGGACAGCAAAGTAGCCTTATACCTGAGCTGGTTGTGGAAAATATCTCACTTAAACATTTTAAAAATCTGATGCAAGATACAACTTTCTCTCTCTTTTTTTTTTTTTAATAGAAATAAACCCTAAGCCACCACCATCACCACAACAACAAAATATTGGAGAGTGAAAGTCACTCAGTTGTGTCCGACTCTTTGTGACCCCATGGACTATACAGTCCATGGAATTCTCCAGGCCAGAATACTGGCGTGGGTAGCCGTTTTCTTCTCCAGGGGATCTTCCCAACCCAGGGGTCAAACTCGGGTCTCCTGCATTGCAGGCATATTTCTTTACCAGCTGAGCCACCAGAGAAGCCCAAGAATGCTGGAGTTGGTGCCCTATCTCTTTTCTAGCAGATCTTCCCAACCCAGGAATTGAACTGGGATCTCCTGCATTGCAAGCAGATTCTTTACTAACTGAGGTACTAGGGAAGCCCCAAATATTGGAGAGGGAGCTTCTAAATCTGTTTTAATAGAATTAAGAATCTGAAATATTATTGTCAGAGTTCCCAGAGTAAATGAACATTTTAACAATTTTGATTATTTTAAATACCTGAATAACACATAGTAATTTTAGAAAATACAGATAAATGGCAAGAAGAATGTAAAAAGTGATCCATAATCTCACAATCTAGAGATTAATGCTGTTTAGATTTTGTAACATTTCTTGGGATACTATCTTTGTATATATGAACTTATTTTGATAGATGTTTAAAGTATATACTTATAAAATAATTGTTAAAATATACAAATTATTCATGCTCATTGGAAATAAATGTAAATAATGCAATTTAAAAAAAGAATCAAAATACAAATTAACACAGAACTAACCAAGATTAATGTTTTGGTGATTATCTTTCCAGATTATTTTTTATGCATATGCCTGTGCATATATACACCTGAGCACATTTTACAAAAGTAGCGTCATGCTGTATATGTTGTTTGTGGCCTGATTCATGAATACATACTGTTGTCCTATTTGGAGGTACTACCTTAATTTCTTTTAAAAATTTTTTCTTAAGAATTGAAGTATAGTTGATTACAGTATTGTGTTTCGGGTGTACATGAAAGTGGGGAAGACTCTTGAGAGTCCCTTGGCCTGCAAGGAGATCCAACCAGTCCATCCTAAAGGAGACCAATCCTGGGTGTTTTTTGGAAGGACTGATGCTGAGGCTGAAACTCCAGTACTTTGGCCACCTCATGCGAAGAGTTGACTCATTGGAAAAGACTCTGATGCTGGGAGGGATTGGGGGCAGGAGGAGAAGGGGACGACAGAGGATGAGATGGCTGGATGGCATCACCGACTCGATGGACATGAGTTTGAGTGAACTCCGGGAGTTGGTGATGGACAGGGAGGCCTGGCGTGCTGCGATTCATGGGGTCGCAAAGAGTCGGACATGACTGAGCGACTGAACTGAACTGAACTGATGTGTGTGTGTGTGTATGTGAGTGCATGTGTGTATATTTGAAGATATTGGATGCAGTTTCCTGTGCTATACAGTAAATCCTTGTTGTTCTTCATTGTTCAGTCACCCAGTCATTTCCAACTCTTTGGGTCCCCATGGACTATAGCATGCCAGGCTTCTCTGTCCCTCACCATCTCCCAAAATTTGCCCAAGTTCATGTCCATTGCATCAGTGATGCCATCCAGCCATCTCATCCTCTGATGCCTTCTTCTCCTTCTGACCTCAATACTTCCCAGCATAGGGGACTTTTCCAAGAGTCAGCTGTTCGCAGCAGGTGAGCAAAATACTGGGGTTTCAGCCTCAGTATCAGTCCTTCCAATGAATATTCAGAGTTGATTTCCCTTAAGATTAACTGGTTCAATCTCCTTGCTGTCCAAGGGACTCTCAGGAGTCTTCTGCAACACCATAGCTTTCAGGTATCAATTCTTCAAGAAGCACTCCACCTTCTTTATGTTTTAGCTCTCACAACTGTACATGACTGCTGGGAAGACCATAGCCTTGACTGTATGGACTTTTGTTGGCAAAGTAATGTCTCTGCTTTTCAACACACTGTCGAAGTTTGTCATAGCTTTCCTGCCGACAAGCAGACGTTTTCTGATTTCATGGCTGCACTCACCGTCCACAGTGATTTTAGAGCCCAAGAAGAGGAAATCTGTCACTACTTCCACCTTTTCCCCTTCTATTTGCCATGAAGTAATGGGGGTGAATGCCATGATCTTAGTTTTTTTAATATTTAGTTTTAAGCCAGCTCTTTCACTCTCCTTCACTCTCCTCAAAGGCTCTTTAGTTCCTCTTTGATTTCTGCCACTAGAGTGGTATCATCCACATATCTGAGGTTGTTGATGTTTCTCCCACCTATCTTGATTCCAGCTTGTAACTCATCCAACCCAGTATTTCTCATGGTGTGCTCAGCATATAGATTAAACAAACAGGGTGACAGCAGATAACCATGTCGTACTCCTATCTCAGTCTTGAACCAATCAGTTTTTCCAACAGGAGTCTTACTGTTGCTTCTTGATCCACATGCAGGTTTCTCAGGAGACAGGTAAGATGGTTTGGTTTTTCCCATCTCTTTGAGTGCTTTCCTCAGTGTATTATGATCCACAGAGTCAAAGGCTTTGGCATAGTCCATGAAACAGAGGTAGATGCTTTTTTTTGAGTTTCCTAGGTTTCTCTGTGATCCAGTGAAAGTTGGTAATTTGATCTCTGGTTCCTCTTTCTTTTCTAAATCCAGCTTGGACATCTGGAAGTTCTTGGTTCGCATAATGTTGAAGCCCAGCATGCAAGATTTTAAGCATGACCTTACTAGCATGTGAGATGAGTGCAACTGTCCGATGGTTAGAACATTCTTTGGTACTACGCTTCTTGGGAATTGGGATGAGGATTGACCTTTTTCCAGTCCTGTGGTCATTGCTCTGTCTTCCAGATTTGCTGACATAATGAACTCAACATCTTGATGGCATCATCCTTTTGGTTTTTGAATAGCTCCATTGGAATTCCATCACATCCACTAGCTTTACTGACAGCAGTGTTTCCTAAGGCTCACTTGACTCTCCCGAGTATCTGGCTCTGGGTGGCTGACCACACCATCATTATTATCTGGTTCATCTGGATTGCTTTTATACAGTTCTTCTGTGTATTCTTTCCAGGCCTTCTTGTCTCTTCAGAGTCTACTAGGTCTCTTCTATTTATGTCCTTTATTGTGCCCATCTTTGGACGAAATGTTCCTTGATATCTCCAGTTTTCTTGAAGAGCTCTCTAGTCTTTCCCCTTCTGTTGTTGTTTTTTTTTTTTTTTCTAGTTTTATACATTGTTCATTGAAGAAGGCCTTCTTGTCTCTCCAGGCTGTTCTTTGGAAATCTGTGTTTAGTTGGATATACCTTTCCCTTTCTCTCTTGCTTTTAATTTCTCTTCTTTCTTTAGCTATTTGTAAGGCCTCCTCAGACAACCACTTTGCTTTCTTGCTTTTCTTTTTATTTGGGATGGTTTTGTTCACTGGCTCCTGTACAGTATTATGGACCTCTGTCCATAGTTCTTCAGGCACACTGTTTACAAGTTCTAATCCCTTGAATCTGTTTGTTACCTCCACTGCATATTCATAGGGGATTTGATTTAAGTTGTACCTGGCTTGCCTAGTGGTTTTCCACTTTCATTAGCTTAGACCTAAATTTTGCTATGAGAAGCTGATGGTGTGCGCCATAGTCAGCTCCAAGTCTTGTTTTTGCTGACTGTATACTTATTGCTTATCTGTATTATGTATAGCAGTTTGCATCGGTTAATTTTATATTTCTATTTTATCCTTCCTATTCCTCATTTCCCCCTTGGTGGCCATAAGTTTGTCTATGTCTGTGACTCTATTTCTGTTTTTTAAATAGGTTCATTTGTAATATCATTTTCTTAAGATTCCACATATAAGCAATATTATATTTGTCTTCCTCTGTTTGACATACTACACTCAGTATGAAAATTTTGGGTCCATCCATGTCACTGCAAATAGCATTATTTCATTCTTTTTATGGCTGAGTAATATTCCATTGTATATATGTACCACACCTTGTTTATCCATTCATTTGTCAGTTGTTATTTAGGTTGCTTCCATTACCTGGCTATTGTAAATAGTACTGCAGTAAACATTAGGTACATGTATCTTTTTGAATTAGATTTTCTCTGGATATATGCCCAGTAGTGGGATTGCTGGATCATATGGTAGCTCTGTTTCTAGGTTTTTTGAGAAACCTCCATGTTTTCCATCATAGCTGTACCAATTTTCATTCCTACCAACAGTGTAAGAGGGTTCCCTTTTCTCCACATCCTCTCCAGCATTTATTGTTTGTAGATTTTTTGATGATTGCCTTTCTGACCATTGTGAGGTGATACCTAATTGTCGTATTGATTTGCATTTCTCTAATAATTAGTGATATTGAACATCTTTTCATGTTCCTGCTGACCATCTGTATTTCTTTGAAGAAATGTCTATTTAGGTCATCTGCCCATTTTTTGATTAGGTTGCTGATCATCTATTATAATACTGTGGTAAAATATGTATATGAATTTAATTTTTTCCTCTATAAAGTTCTTTTGAAGTTTTTGTACTGGAATGAGCTATCTTTACAAATTTTTAGAGCACATTTGATCAAAACAACTTAGGTATATCAATGTTTTGATGAATAATTAAAAGATAAAATGCTATTTGAAATGCATTTCTTAATGAAATGATAGCTGCTTTTCAATTAGCTTTTTTCAATTTGTAGATGAGTTTTATTATTTTTTTCTGTTTAAAAAATTTTTGAAGTATGTAAATATAGATGAATTTGTTCTCATACACAATTAGATGTGAATGGAAAGAATTTTGTTGCAGAAGTGTCTCTTAATCCTTTAAATTCCTTTTTAATTATATGTCAAAAATCACATACTAACTTATCATCAAAACTTATTTTTAATGATCCATCAGCTGACAGTTCAATTAGATTCTCCTTCAATTTTGTTAAAAACAAGGAATTACAAATTACCTAACTTGGGATATTACTCAGCCATTAGTCATGCATTTTATCATCTTCATTAACATAATTTCACCCTGTCCCTTTGTTTGGCACACCACAGCTTTTTCATCCTGTGGCAATATACTATGGTAAAATTAGTGATGACTGAGAGCTATCCTTTATTTTTTCTGAATGAGAGAAGGGTTTTGTAAGTGGGGAGCTGGAAAAAGAATATGCAGGTTGCAGGTGCCATCTCAGGCAGATAACTGTTTGCAAAGTATTCATATGGAAGTTGAAAGTCTGAAATTGATTATCTTAAAACTCTCCCTTTCCCCACAAACTCATAGGAAAGTTTTCCATGTACCTTGAGAGGTATATGTGCCATGTTTTATGATCTTTGATTTCAAATGTGATATACCATTGCTTCATCTCCATTAGTGTTTTTCCCGTCAATAAAATTGTAAAGTCCTTGATGGCATAGATTGCATGTTTATTTCTTCCCACCTGATATGATTCTGGGCATGCAATAGGAGCTCAATAAGTATTGTATTAATCTGAATATGTACTTAAGGCTATTCTTTCTATAAAATGAGAATTGAGCTAAAATATAAGCATAGTGAAAGAAAGTGGAGGCAAGTTCCAGGAGACAGCAGGTTTGCAGAATACAGGGACAACAAAAGAAGCAAATGAACAATAGAATGCAATCGACCAGAGACATTTTCTGGATCACAATCATGGTTAAACATCTCCTATTTTCACAGGAAAATCAATAGTAATTTTAGATCCTTTTTGTTTTTTTTCAGTGGTCTTGGTGATTTGAGCCAACTTTCTGCCTATCTGAATGCTACTCATGCTTCAGGAACCATTGCCTATTCCTTAAATCATTCCTGACTTCTGAGCTTTTTTTTCAATATCTCTGAACAGCTATTTATAACCTGTAGCATATAATTTCGAATTTACTTATGTATTATACTGTATTGTTTGAAGTTCTATCCTAACTTTGCCTGGTTTCCTTGATTAGTTTGAAGGCAGGGATTAAGTTTTATTTTGTGTGGTAAATACTTTGTAAATATTTGAAGTTTGAAAGTCTTCCTCAAGTGTACTATAGCATGACTTTGAATGTCAGAAACATTTGAGGCCCTTAGAAATACTGATCCTAATCTAAATAACTTGGTTGAGAATCAGATAAACACCTCCCCTCATTTTGTATTATCTGTAAGGTTTTTCATAAACTGTTCATTTTATTACCAATTTTATAGAGAATGTCCTATTCTTTACGATAAGAGGCATCAACAGTACCCTTGCTTACAGTCATTTAGCAGCTGTGTAATTACCAAACATAGGCCTAAGTGTGCTGCAGATTTTGGTCATTGTAGCTGAAGATCCATTAGTTTGTGGGTGCTATTAAGCTTTCAGTGTTTATTATAAAGACTTCTATTTTAATGTAAGATCTAATCACTTTGAAGCCATTTCCTGCCATTGTTTCCCCTAAATATGATCATTTCTATTTATTAGCAAGGGAACATTTCCCCACGTTGTGTCTTCTTCCTTGTATAATAACTGAGACATCCCATGGAGTTATAGCCAGACAGGGAGATGGGCAAACTTTGAAGTCATTAAGACTTTCTTGAAGTATGAGTTTCTGTATAAGCACTTTCTGATAACTATTTTCTCTTTTCCATTAGATCAGTGTTTTGCAATATATAGGTTTGAGTTTTAAAAGTTAATGAATTTTCTTTAACTTTTATGGTAACATTGAGGTTAATCAAAGATAAAACAAGCATAAAAGAAAGACAGTGGCTCTGACAGGAATGAGAGTAGGAATTGATTTACTTATGATCCTACTCTTGAAATTTATTGCTCTGGTTTGTAAACTTCCTGAGATAATGTGTCTCCCAAAGATGTAACATTGTCTGGTACAATACAGGCATTGGACAAATGTTTTTGAGTGACTGAATTAAAAGGACAATGAATGTAGATTGCTATAATACTTTCTATAACTTGATAATAGAACATATGCAGCTATTAATAATGATAATTTAGAGCTATGTTTGGAATGATAAAATGCTCCTGACAGATTATTGAGTGAACAAAGAAAATTAAAAATAAATCTTATCAGCGAGATTTTGTTTACATGTATCTATATACACATATTTATCTGTGGGTTTATAGGGGTCAAACTATCAGGCTACAGCTTTAGATGTGTTTAACTAGTTCTGTTCTCTTGTAACTAAATCAAAATACCAAAACTGAATTTGGGATATTATTAGCTGCCATTGTCATTTTGTGACTTGGAGAAATATTGCTCCTTGACTAATGAATAAACTTTCATATCCTGTGAAGAAAAGTATCCTTTGCAAAATTCCTGAGAATTTCTCAGTCATGTGTTCTCATGGTTACTCCTGCCATGATTTTCCTGCTTGCTCTGAATTTTGTCTTCCTCGTATGTCACCTGTGATTGATATTGGGCTCACTTAATGAACAGGAAGTCTTCTTTGTAGCAGTGCTAATAACTTAAATTTGCATATGAGTCCTCATGCCAGACAGCCAGTTGTATGTCTCACCTTGTACATTTTGTCCTCAGGCTCTGTCCTTCTATCTTCTTGACAACTCCCTCACTCTCTTCACATCCCCATGGTCCTCCATCTAAGAAAACTAACCCAGTTCCCTTTACCTTATTATGCAGAACAGTGTATAGTTTATTGATTAGTGGATATCTTTTTGAATTCCAAGATTCATTAATGTGCTCTGCTAAAAGGGACATTCACTAGGGATCTTATCTGCCTCAGAACTGGCAAGGCTTTGAAATTATTTTCCCTTACTGTTTTCCTCATCAATCTCCAAAAGTGGGGGAGTGTCACAAAACTTCAAAGATAGGAATTAGGCAGAAGTAGCTATATGAAGTTTCATTTAAAAGCACCATTTAAAAACAGTAAATACAGATGGCTAATTTCATTCATTTCTTGTAAATGGTTCTGACTTCCCTTCCCAGAGCAGGTTTAATTTTGTTTTCATGACACCTTGCTCTCACTCCCTTGTTTCACTTACAGTTACTATTGTTTTTATAATTAAAGCAAGGCCGCAAGTAAAAGGGTAAATAGGTGATGATATGTTCTCATCTGTCTAACCTTTCATTCTGAAAAATATGGCTTGAGTTTATTTCTTCTGTTTTAAGAATGCAGATACATTTTTAAATGAATTTGAATTATATAGAATGATATTGGTATGATAGGTTGTCATTTTCAAATGCTTTGGTAATCAAGGTTCTCATTTGTTTAAATAATGATCTACTATAAATGCAGATCATAGTTGCTTGCATGTTTTTTCTCTTCAGTGTTAATAAATTGATTCAAGCTCGAGGTAACACGCCCCATGCTGACTTAGCAATAGGAATCCTCCCCCTTCATGGACCATAGCCTTGTCATGGCAAAGGGGCTTGCATAACTCAATGAAGCTATGAGCCATGCCATTCAGGGCCACCCAAGATGGAAGGGTCATAGTGAAGAGTTCTGAGAAAACATGGTCCACTGGAGGAGGAAATGGAAACTCACTCCAGTATTCTTGCTTGGAGAACTCCATGAACAGTATGAAAAGGCAAAAAGATATGACACTGGAAGATGAGCCCCCTAGGTCAGAAGGCATCCAGTATGCTACTGGGGAAGAGTTAAGGGCAATTACTAATAGCTCCAGACAGAACGAAGTGGCTGGGCCAAAGCGGAATGATGCTCAGTTGTGGATGTGTCTGGTGGTGAAAATAAAGTCTAATGCTGTAAACAACAACATTGCATAGGAACCTGGAATGTTAGGTCCATGAATCAAGGATAAATTGGATTTAGTAGGGAAAAAAAAACACACACAGAAGAACCATCTGAGAAAGGTCTTAATGACTCAGATAACCACGATCGTGTGGTCACTCATCTAGAGCTGGATATCCTGAAGTGTGAAGTTAAGTGGGCCTTAGGACGCGTTACTACCAGTAAAGCTAGTAGAGGTGACGAAATATACAGCCTTGTCACACTCATTTCGCAATTTTGAACCAGTCCATTGTTCCATGTCTGGTTCTGTTACTTCTTGTCCTGCATACAGGTTTCTTGGGAGACAGGTAAGCTGGTCTCGCATTCCTATCACTTTAAGAATTTTCCACAGTTGTTGTGATACACATAGTCAAAGGCTTTAGCATACTCAGTGAAGCAGAAGTAGATGTTTTTCTGGAATTCTGAAGCTTTTTTCTATGATCAAATGGACATTGGCAATTTGATTTCTGGTTCCTCTGCCTTTTCTAAATCCAGCTTGAACATCTGGAAGTTCTCAGTATATGTATTGTTGAAACCTAGCTTGCAGTGCTTAAAAGGCTGAAAATAATGAAATAATGAGAGATCATATTTGATATATTCAGATGTTAACAAACTATATAATACCAACTTGAGAGTTTCCTATCCTAGTTGGCAGGCAACATTTCCTATTTTCTGATGGTGTGATTTTTTTTTTTTTTAATTAGTTCAGAGGCCGAAAAGCACAAGCCTCTGAAATCAGTAAGAAGCCTTTTAAAGATACATGCAACCTTCAGACTAATTGACAGTTAACTTCTAGTAGAACATGTGGCAACCTAACTGTAGACCGTTCCTTTAAAATTTAGAGCCTAATGACCTATAGATTACAATCAGGTTTTAGATCAATATCTAATTATTATTCAGAATGGTTCTGCTTTGTGGTCCATAGACTGTAGAGTGAGCATTTCCTGGGAACTTATTAGAAGAAATGCAGAATCTCAGACTCCAACCCAAACCTATTCAGTTAGCAGTCTGCACTTTAACAGCACCCCCAAGTGATTCATTTGCACATGCAGTTTGAAAAACACTAATATATTGCAATATTCTAGAATGAAGATGACTAAAATAACATAATGGAGAGATTAGGCCATGCAGATTAACTGCAGCTTTGACTATCATTGGCACTGATCATCTGTCTCTCAAAGGAGAAAAAAGAGCTAAAACTGAGATGTAAACTACAATATCATCCTCTACTATCACTTGTAATCAATGGTAGGATGCACCACCATTTCCTTAAGTAGGCCTATACTTGTGAAATATTAAAACCCCCATGGTAGAACTTCCCTAGTGGCCTCGTGGTTAAGACTCTGTGCTTCTACTGGGGGGTATAAGTTCGATCCCTGGTCAGGGAACTAAGATCTTGCATGCCATGTGATGTAGAAAAATAATTACAAAATTTAAAATTAGAAAATGAAAAGCAGACTACGCTGATAGTATTGATGAACCCATAAACTGATAAAATATGTTTGGCACATTACTCTCAAGTCAGAGCTTTCTACAGTTATTCTTAGTATATTGAGGGATTTGGGGGAGGAAGGAGAAACGCAGAGAGGGGAGGTCAAGACTAGACATGGAAATGGTAGGCAACCCCATCCTTGGAGGCTGAGTGAGTCTGGGGACCTAGTATTTCTGTTTCCTGGTTCAGAACATGCATAACAAGCTCTTCTAATCAAAGACTTATGGATTTACATCAAAGATTTACGTCATAGTTTCTTTCAGATTTGGGGGGTATCATTTCTTTTAGACCCTTTCAGCTAACAGAACAAAGAAATAAATGTATGTATACTCATGTGCCATCTATTTACTTGTTCAATTCAAGTATACATGTATAACGGTATCAGGATTGTTAACCTATACCCCTATGAGAAAGGACGCTATCAACTAGATTACAGTGCCTTTTTCTTTTGCTTTTAGTTTTGCAAATTCTGTTCATTTCCAGAGTTACTTAAGTCAGGGGATCTTAGTGAGGTGGTTTCATACATTTGTAATATAATTAGATTGCTTCGTCAAAATCTGTATTCCATTCTTGATGTCAACAAGTTTTTCTTTTAATATGCATACATTGATTCACTTTTGTTTTGTGATGTTCTATGGCTTTTGGCAAATATAGTATCATGCATTTACTATAACATCAGACCAGAATAGTTCACTGCCCTAAAACATCCTCTATGCCTGGAGAAGGAAATGGCAACCCACTCGAGTATTCTGGCCTGGGAAATCCCAGGGACAGAGGAGCCTGGTGGGCTACAGTCCATGGGGTCTCAAAGAGTCAGACATGACTTAGGGACTGGCCACAGTCATTTTTAGAAACAGGGTAGGCCGCACAAAACACATCAGTGGCTCCTAGTTTGTGGCCTCTGGTTTAATATCCTTCTTTCCAACTTGGCTGTCTACTCCACAGGAGCACATGCCCACAGGTCTGTTCTGCTCACCTAGTGTCTGGATTCAACAAATGGAAAAATAAAAATAGAACACGGACCCACCTTCCCTGTAGAGCATCAAGTTCAAAAAGAGTACACTGGAGTTGAGATGACATTCTATCACTCCCTACCTCTTTTTTGATTGCCCACTGGAAATGTCACCATTTCCCTTTAAGCCCTACTCCCAGTTGATTCCCACAAGCCTCCTTATCCTCTGTCCTGAAGTCATTACAATGGCCACATGGGTTCTGGCCATGGTGGGGCCCTCTGTGACATCACCAAGGGCCCAATCTGGACTGGTCCTCAGTCTCCAGATGCAAGGGCAGACCAGCACACCAGAAGCCATTTCTTCTCGGTTCACCATGTGTTTGCTGAAATGGTTCCTGTTCTTATCCATGGGTGTCTCTTGTTTCTATGCCTTAATGTTTTCTTCTCTGAGTGATAAAGCCAAAGAACTCTAGGGGAAGGTGCTTTGAGGAGGGCACTTTCTAATTCAGCAGAATCTACCAGAGCATGCCCAAGACTGGCTTGAGATCATGTTGCTCTGGCTTTTCTTCTTTGTTGTGATTGCATTCTGTCATTCCCCATCTCTCTTTTGATTGCCCACTGGAAATTTCATAATTTCCCTTTAAACTCTACTCCTGGTTGACTCTCTCAAAACTCCTTATCCTCTGCCCTGAAGTCATCACAATGGCCACATGGATTCTGGCCATGTCCTGTTTTCTTTGAGATTCAGTTTGTTTTCTTGAACAAATTTTCCTCAATTACTGCAGGTCTTTGTTCAATTTCCATAATTCTGAACAAGTTTACTCTGACAGTTTTTGCCAGGGTTATTTTTATTTTATTTAGGTGAAATTTTTTAGAGGCCCTGAGGCTTCCCTGGTGCCTCAGAGGGTAAAGCGTCTGCCTGCAATGCGGGAGACCTGAGTTTGATCCCTGGGTTGGGAAGATCCCCTGGAGAAGAAAATGGCACCCCACTCCAGTACTCTTGCCTGGAGAATCCCATGGACAGAGGAAGCCTGGTGGGCTACAGTCCACGGGGTCGCAAAGAGTCAGACATGACTGAGCAACTTCACTTCACTTCACTTTATTCTACTATTTCCACTGTCATGTGAAAATAATTATATATGTGTATACGTATATGTGTTAGTGTATGTGTGAATTAGAATATTTTCTTACTTTATCCCAATTGATCATTTTGTACATGCATTGGAATGTGGTCACTCTCCTTTCAGAATTACAGTTTGTCCACGAACAGCACAGGTTTGAACTACATGGTTTGTCTTATACATGGGTTTAAAAAAAAAACTACAGTACTACATGCTCCATGGGCTTCCCTGGTGGTTCAGAGGTTAAAGCGTCTGCCTGCAATGTGGGAGACCTGGGTTCGATCCCTGGGTCAGGAAGATTCCCTGGGGAAGGAAATGGAAACCCACTCCAGTATTCTTGCCTGGAGAATCCCATGGACAGAGGAGCCTGGTGGGCTACAGTCCATGGGGTCGCAAGGAGTCGGCAGACACGAATGAGCGACTTTATTTTCACATGCTCCATGGTTGATTGAATCAGCAGTTGTGAAACTGTGGATACAGAGGAACTGGACCATGTATATGGAGGGCTGACTATAAGTTACTTGCAGATTTTTGACTGTGTGGAGGTCAACCCCTGTGTTGTTCAAGGGTCAATTGTACTGTTATATTAATAAAAGGAGGAAACAAAATGGATAGATGGAATTTACAGCGAAGAAGCTCTTGTCCTGAAATTCAAAAATTAGAATTGCTTCAAAGGCAGGACAGGCTACTGTGTCAAGTGAGAAGCTTCCTAGATTATCTTTTAAGGATACCTCAGAGGATATCCTTCAAGGCCACTGATGCAGTTATAAAGCAAATGAATTATAAAATCTGTTTCAATTGTTTCTCCTTGGAATCTGTTTGTTATTTCAGTATATTTAATATACTGATCAAATTCCATTGATAAAACCATGCATTTTTGTGTTTGTGTAAGTATGCAAACAATATATTTTAGAAAAATTATAAGGTGAGTATATGCAGATATTTACACAGAAAGTCTGTCACATGCACATTTGAAGATTGAGACTAATACCAAAACATTGTAATAGAAATATGCTACTTGATGAGATAAAATAAACCTAGATTAAATGTCATTTTTTCCCTGCTTGTAACCTTTGTGTTAAGAATGAGCTATCAAGTATTTTAATGATCGACCTTTCCTCAGGGTTATATATTACCCTGTTAATTATTCTTAAAGATATAGAAATTGCTATAAAACATGTCCAATTCTGTGAACCCTCAATCATTCCAATAAAAATAGAAAATATCATAAAACTAAATGTGATGTTCTGACATTTTTAAAAATAAGAATATGAAATGTTATAATTTCATTTTCTTGGTAATTTAACCACTGCACTTCTGCTATGTTCTTTATGTTTCAGTTATGTTCCTCACGACTTCTTTGGTATTTATATACTTACTTTGGCCAATGTCTTCCTAGCACAGTTTTACTTGTACACTTATTTGTGTAGGATGGCTCCTAGATGGATTTGCCTGTGCCATTTAGAAGGCAGAATTCAATCACACTGTCAATACTAAAGCCAGCTTGTCAACCAGAAGCCAGTTGATGTTTTGCAATGGAAAAAGTAAAGAGCATTTGCTTCTGTGTCTATAAACTAATTACACTAAAGCCCCAAGTTGGTGCTTTCATGTACAAAGCTACTCTAGCTAAGTTCATATGTTACTCAAAGTATCCTGCACATTTAAAAAAAATTGGCATGGGGAAGATCCAGAGAGATGATATGGGGTGGGAGGTGGGAGGGGGGTTCAGGATTGGGAACTCATGTACACCCGTGGTGGATTCATGTCAATGTATGGCAAAACCAATACAGTATTGTAAAGCAAAATGAAGTAAAAATAAAAATTAAAAAAAAATTTTGGCTGCATCAGGTCTCAGTTGCAGCATGTGGGATCTTTAGTTGTGGCTTGTGGAATTTAGTTCCCTGACCAGGGATCAAATCCTGGACCTCTGCACTGGGGGCATGGCATCTTAAGTACTGGACCACCCTGCATTTTAATGTATCCATAAAACATAAATTTTTGTGAAATTCCACTTCAAGATACGACTTGAGTTGTTGTCTATCACAGAAATGAAAAAAAACTCCAAATGGTCATTACACTGAGGTGTGAAAGCATACGTTCAAGATGAGGATAATTTAGTCTGGGAAAATTTAGTCTGAGAAGAGAAAAAATTGATTTTGTAAAATCCTGGAGAAAGAGAATGTGACACTGCTTTTGTGGTGTGTGTTCAGTCACTCACTTGTGTCCAATTCTTTGCTACCCCATAAACTGATGCCTGTGAGGCTCCTCTGCCTGGATTCTCCAGGCAAGAATATTGGAGTGGGTTGCCATTTTTTTCTCCAGGGGATCTTCCTGACCCAGGGATCAAACCTAAATCTCCTGTATCTCCTGCATTGGCAGGCAGATTCTTTACCACAGAGCCACCTTTGAAACTGTGTATCCTTTTAAATATGTGAATATATTTTTCTCATAAAAATTAAAAACACAAAAAAGGAGAAAGGGAAAGTCCTGCTTCTCAAGTTTCCTCAGTTCCCTTCTCTTGCCCATAGGAATGTATCCCTCAAGTTATTTTCCATGATTTTTTGTATATGGTTATTTGCACGTACAGACACATACACTTAGTTTCTGTTCTGTGGCTTTATTTATCTGGTGATATCTCCATGTTATTAATAAGATCTGGTTTATTCTTTACAACTACTGCAGTGTATACACAATAATGCATTTATTTACATTTCTACTACTAGAGGCACATCTAGGTTTTAAAACTCACTACTATTAATAATTATGTATTGGACAGCTTGACTGTGTTCTCAGCTCTTTGATCCTATCTCATAAACTGTGCTTTTTAGAGACATCTTTAATCCATTGTCTTCTGTTATGATCTTTAATATATTTGGAGTTATTTTTTGCATCATGTTTTATGTTTTTTCTTTTATACATGAAATACATAGTTTATTTTATACACCAGTGTGGTGAGCACATTCTTTAGCTGAAATAATAGTGTCTGGATTCACTCATGCATCTTTGCCTTGCTTCTGTTCTTAGATGAAAGGTTTTTATTTTTTATTTTTACCATTAATTAGATGTTTGCGACCCCATGGACTGTAGCCTACCAGGCTTCTCCATCCATGGGATTTTCCAGGCAAGAATACTGGAGTGGGTTGCTATTTCCTTCTCCAGGGGATCTTCCTGACCCAGGAATCAAACCCAGGTTTCCTGCATTGCAGGCAGATGGTTTACCCTCTGAGCCACCAGGGAAGCCCAATTAGATGTTAGCAGTGGGTTTGTCATATATGGCCTTTATTTTATTGAGCTACATTCCTTCTATACATAGTTTGTTGAACATTTTGAAAGAGTTGAATATTTTCAGATGCCTTATCTGCATGTATTGGGATGATCATGTGATTTTCATCCTTCATTCTGTTAATGTGGTGTGTCATAGTTATTTACTTGCATATACTGAAGCATCCTTGAATTCCAGGGATAAATTCCACTTGGTCATGGCATCTGATCCTTTTGACATACTTTTGAATTTGGTTTGCTAGTATTTTGCTAAGGAATTTTTCATTTATATTCATAAGAAAGGTTGGCCTATAGTTTTTATGGGTTTTTTTTTTTTTGTTTTTCAGTGTCCTTATTTGACTTTGGTATTAATCTCATAAAATGAGTTTGGCATTGGTCCCTCCTTTTCAGTTTTTGGAAAAGTTTGAGGACAAGTGTTAATTCTTCAAATGCTTGCTAGAATTAACTGGTATAACCATCTGTTCTTAGAATTGTCTTTATTGGAATGTGTTTGATTATTGACTCATTTTCACTAGCCTTACATGTTATCAGTGTATTAAGATTTCCTACTTCTTGATTCAGGCACGGTATGTCCTATTTATAAGGAATTTTTCATTTGTTTCTAGATTATCCAATTTGTATGTAATTATTTATAGTAGTCTCTTATGATTATTATTTGTATGGAGTCAGTTGTCTTTTTCATTCTGATTTTGTTGAGTTTTTATTGTTATGTTTAGTCTAGTTAAAATTTTGTTACTTTCATTCAGTTCAGTTCAGTTCAGTCGCTGAGTCGTGTCCAACTCTTTGTGACCCCATGAATCACAGCATGCCAAGCCTCCCTGTCCATCACCAACTGCTGGAGTTCACTCAGATTCACGTTCATCGAGTCAGTGATGCCATCCAGCCATCTCATCCTCTGTCATCCCCTTCTTCTCCTGCCCCCAATCCCTCCCAGCATCAAAGTCTTTTCCAATGAGTCAACTCTTTGCATGAGGTGGCCAAAGTACTGGAGTTTCAGCTTTAGCATCATTCCTTCCAAAGAAATCCCAGGGTTGATCTTCAGAATGGACTGGTTGGATCTGCTTACAGTCCAAGGGACTCTCAAGAGTCTTCTCCAACACCACAGTTCAAAAGCATCAATTCTTCAGCGCTCAGCCTTCTTCACAGTCCAACTCTCACATCCATACATGACTACTGGAAAAACCATAGCCTTGACTAGACGGACCTTAGTCGGCAAAGTAATGTCTCTGCTTTTGAATATGCTATCTAGGTTGGTCATAACTTTTCTTCCAAGAAGTAAGCATCTTTTAATTTCATGGCTGCAGTCACCGTCTGCAGTGATTTTGGAGCCCCAAAAAATAAAGTCTGCCACTGTTTCCACAGTTTCTGAAAATCAGCTCTTGTTTTAGTAATATTTTCAATTGTTTTTCTGGTCTCTGTTTTGTTTATAGAGATTCTTTAATATTTATTATTTCTTTCTTTCTGCTAAATTTGGGGTTTTTTCTTTTATAATTTTTGAGTTTAAAGTTAGGTTTTGTTGCTTGAGATATTTCTTATTTTTTGTTTGTATTTACTGCTATAAAATTTCTTCTTAGTATTGCCTTTACTGTATCTCATAAGTTGTGGAAAGTTGTGTTTTCATTTTAATAAAGATGTTTTCTATTTTTTCTTTTGACTTCATCCTTGACCCATTGGTTGCTTAGGAGTGTGTTATTTAATTTCTACATATTTGACAATTTTTCTAAGAAAGGGCATTTTTTTAAAAAAGGCTATAACCCTTAGGTTATAATAAAGAATTATTACCATTATGCATATCTGTGTACCAAGTGACACAACCACCTTTACAAAATACAACTATAAGAGGTGAATGGATACATAGGTAGATATATAGTAAAAACTAGAAATTTAACCCAGTTAAGATGTAGGCAAGACATGACAAGTAGACTAGAAAACATGGGAGTAGAGGAGGGTAATGAAAGATCTAAGCAACATAAACAGTATGGTAGATCTTATGGGTATATATCAAACTTTACCCTGATAATGGCAAGAGTAGTTTCTTCTCCAGAGCACATGGAAGATTTAGAAGTATTTCTCAGTATTATCTTATAATGTGAATATCAGTAAGTCTCATAAAGTAAAATTATTAAGAGAACACTTTCTGAACACAATACAGTAAGTTAATTAATAAAATAAATAGATAATTCCATGGTGAATGAAGAACGAATTAACTCTTAAGCAACTAATTTGATAGAAGAAACACCAATCAAAATTCTGAAATTTCTAAAAATTAACAACATTTAAAATATTCCATAATAAAACTGATGGGGCATATTTGCACAACTGATCAGAAGAATTTTCATGGTCTTTAAGACCTTAACAATAAAGATGAAAAAAATGAAAATAAATGAATTAAAATCAAAAGTCTGGAATGGGAAAGATGCTCAGTCATTTCTGGAATGGATAGCCTTTCTCTTCTCCAGGAGATCTTCCCAACCCAGGAATCTAACCAAGGTCTCCTGCATTGTGGGCAGAATCTTTACCAACTGAGCTATGAGGGAAGCCCAAAGTTTGGAAATAAAACAACAAATAAACCGCAATAAAGTATGAGTAATGGAGTAATACCAAAAATATCAGAAATAAATAATGAAGAGAAAAACAATAGATTCAAATAGTAAAATCTTGCTTTTAAAATATAATAATCAATATAGACAAATTACTAAGTACCTAATCCAAGAAAAAATGTGGGGTTGAGAGGGAAATCGCAAATGTGGGAAAAGGATATGGGGGAAGGAAGCACTGAAATAAATACTGTAAAGAAGTCACAACAGACTACTTTGCAGACTTCTATGTAATAAATTTGGAAATTTAGATAAGCTGGATACTATTCCTAGATAAACTGAATTTAACAAATTGATCCTTTTAGAGAGAAAATTGATAGATCAAGTAGGAAAAATTGTATGGTAATTTTCACGGTTGCTCTAAATCTCATTAAAATACAGCCATGCTTGGTTGTAACACATTATCTTTGGGGGTTATTTCTTGATTTTCTTTGCTTTGAGCAAGTTAAGGACTTTTGTCTCCATGTAATTTTCTTTTCTTATATATAATGCTGGGTTTAGAATCAAGGTTTTGCTTGTCTCATACAGTGAATTAGGAAGTAACAGATTTTCTAATCTGTGGAATATTTTTTTGGGTAAGATTTTCATTTTTTTCTCTCACGTATATTTAGAGGAATTTCCTTGTTGGAACACTGTGTCTTGAAGTGTTTTTTCCTGAAAGGCTTTAACATACAGATTATTCCTCAAAAGTAAGGTTGTTTTAAAATTTAAAATAATGGAGAGGCGATCCTAAGATGGTGGAGAAATAGGACGGGGAGACCACTTTCTCCCCCACAAATTCATCAAAAAATCATTTGAATGCTGATCAACTTCTACAAGACAACTTCTGAACACTAGCAGAGGACACCAGGCACCCAGAAAGGCAGCCCATTCTCTTTGAAAGGAGGTAGGGCAAAATATAAAAGACAAAAAGAGAGACATAGTGTTAGAGATGGAGACTCGTCCTCCTAAAGGAGGGAACTGTGAAGGAGGAGAAGTTTCCATATCCCTGGTGGCTCAGAGGTTAAAGCGTCTGCCTCCAATGCAGGAAACCCAGGTTTGATCCCTGGATTGGGAAGATCCCCTGGAGAAGGAAATGGCAACCCACTGTAGTACTCTTGCCTGGAGAATCCCATGGACAGAGGAGCTTGGTAGGCTACAGTCTATGGGGTCACAAAGAGTCGGACACGACTGAGTGACTTCACTTTCACTTTCAAGAACTCTCTCACAGGTGAGTCTATGGGGGAGTTTTGGAACCTCAGAGGGCAACATAACTGGGAGGAAAAAAACAAAACAAAACAAAACCATAGAATACACGCCTAACCACAACTGCCCATGGAGAAGTAGCCCAGATGCTTGTGTCCCCCACCAGAGAGCAGGGGCTTGGCAGAGAGGTGTGGGCTGCATCATCGGTGCTTAGGGTAAGAACTTGGGGGCATTCAGGCCCAGTTTTGTATTTTTAATATTGGGTTTTTGAGAGTCTAATCTCTACTCTAGATTTTTAATCTTTGCTTTTTGGTATTTGTTATCAATTTTGTACATTTAAGAATCTAGTCTTCAGTATCCATTTTCACTAAGGGGTGTGATTACTGGCTTGATTCCCCTTTCCCCTGTTGATACTCCCTTTTCTTCCCCAGGTCACCTCTATCTCTCACTCTCCCTTCTCTTCTCTACTTAACTCTGTGAATCTCTCTGGGTGTTCCAGGCTGTGGAGAACACTTAGGGAATTTATTACTGGCTAGATTGCTCTTTCCCCTTTTGACTCCCCCTTTTCTCCTTCTGGTCACTGCTATCTTCCTCCTCACTCTTCTCTTCTCTGTGTAACTCTGTAAATCTCTCTGGGTGTCCCTTGTTGTAGAGAAAATTTTCACCATTAATCTAGATGTTTTATCATCTGTGCTGTAAGGATGGAGAAGTCTTGAGGCTACTGTAAGAGAAGGACTGAAAGCCAGAGGCAGGAGGCTTAACTCCAAAACTTGAGAACATCAGAGAATGCCTGATTCAAGGGAACATCAGTAGACAAGAGCTCACCCAAAAGACTCCATACCTACACTGAAACCAAGCCCCCCTCAAGAGCCAATAAGTTCCAGTGGAAGACATACCACACTAATTCTCCAGCAAAGCAGGAACACAGTCCTGAGCACTAAAAAACAGACTTCCCAAAGCCATGCCAAACCCATAGACACCCCAAAATGCACTACTGGACAAATCATTGCACTCCAGAGAGAAGAGATCCAGCTCCACCCACCAGAACACAGACACAAGTTCCCCCAACCAGGAAACCTTGACAAACCACTAGTCTAACCCCACTCACAGGGAGCAGGCTCCACAATAAAGAAGAACCATGAACTTCCACCCTATAGAAAGGGCACTCCAAACACAGCAATCAAAACAAAATGAAAAGGCAGAGAATATTCAGCAGGTAAAGGAACATGATAAATAGCCACCAAACCAAATAAAATAGGAGGAGATAGGGAGTCTACCTGAAAAATAATTCAAGATAATGATAGTAAAAATGAACCAAAATCTTGAAAACAAAATGCAGTTACAGATAAATAGATTAGAGATAAGTATTGAGAAGATGCAAGAAATGTTTAACAAGGACCTAGAAGAAATAGTCAATCAGTAATGAATAATGCAATAATAACAGTAGAATAACTGAAGCAGCAGATAAGATAAAGTGAGGTGGAAAACAGAATGGTGGAAATAGATGAAGCAGAGAGGAAAAAAGAAAAAAATAATAATAAAGAAAGAACAACCTCAGAGACCACTGGAACATGTTAAACACACCAACATTTGAATCATAGGTGTCCCAGAATAAGAAGACAAAAAGAAAGGGGATGATAAAATACTTGAGGAGATAACAGTTGAAAATTTCCCTAAAATGGGGAAGGAAATAGCCACCCAAGTCCAAGAAACCCAGAGAGTCCCAAACAGGATAAACCCAAGGTGAAACACCCAAAGACACATATTAATCAAATAAATGAAGATCAAAAACAAAGAGCAAATATTAAAAGCAGCAAAGGAAAAGCAATAAATAATACACAGGGGGATCCCCATTAGGATAACAGCTAATCTTTCAATAGAAACTCTTCAGGCCAGAAGGGAATGACAGGACATACATAAAGTGATGAAAGAGAAAAACCTACAACCCAGATTACTGTACCCAGCAAGGATCTCATTCAGATATGAAGGAGAAATCAAAAGTTTTACAGACAAGCAAAAGCTGACAGAATTCAGCACCACCAAACCAGCTCTCCAACAAATGCTAAAGGATCGTCTCTAGATAGGAAACACAGAAAAGATTTTTAAAATCGAACAAATAACAATAAGTAAATGGTAACTGGATCATACTCATCAATAATTATTTTAAATGTAAATGGGTTGAATGGCCCAACCGAAAGACAAAGACTGGCTGAATGGATACAAAAACAAGACTCCTATATATGCTGTCAACAAGAGACCCGCCTTAAACCTAGGGACACATACAGACTGAAAGTGACAGGCTGGAAAAAGATATTTCAAGCAAATGGAGAACAAAAGAAAGCAGGAGTAGCAGTACACATATCAGATAAAATAGACTTTGAAATAAAGACTGTGAAAAGAGACAAAGAAGGACACTACATAATGATCAAAGGATCAATCCAAGAAGAAGATATAAAAATTATAAATATATGTTCACCCCACATAGGAGCACTTCAATACATAAGGCAAATGCTAATAAGTATGAAAGGCAAAATCAACAGTAACACAGTAATAGTGGGAGATTTTAATACTCCACTCACAGCTATGGATAGATCAACCAAACTGAAAGTTAGCAAGGAAACACAACGTTTAAATTATACACTGGATCAGTTAGACCTAATTGATATCTATAGGACATTTCACCCCAAAACAATGAATTTCAACTTTTTCTCAAGTGCACACGGAACCTTCTCTAGGATATATCACATCCTGGGCCATAAATCTAGCCTTGGTAAGTTAAAAAAAACTGAAATCACTTCAAGCATCTTTTCTGATCACACTGTGGTAAGATTAGATGTCAACTACAAGGAAAAAGCTATTAAAATACAAACATATGGAGGTTAAACAACACACTTCTGGACAACCAACAAATCACAGAAGAAATTGAAAAGGAAATCAAAATATGCATGGAAATAAATGACAATGAAAACACTACAACCCAAAACGTATGGGATTCAGTAAAAGCAGTGCTAAGAGGAAGGTTCATAGCAATACTGCTTATCTCAAGAAACAAGAGAAAAATCAAATAAATAACCTAACTTTACACCTAAAGCAACTAGAAAATGAAGAATTGAAGAACCCCAAAGTTAGTAGAAGGAAAGAAATCATAAAAATCAGAATAGAAATAAATGATAAAGAAACAAAGAGCTATAGCAAGAATCACAAAACTAAGTTTGTTCTTTGAGAAAATAAATAGACAAACCATTAGCCAGACTCATCAAGAAAAAAAGGGAGAAGAATCAAATCACCAAATTAGAAATGAAAATGGAGAATTCAAACAGACAACACAGAAATACAAAGGATCATAAGAGACTACTATCAGCAACTATATGCCAATAAAATGGAAACTTGGAAGAAATGGAGGAATTCTTAGAAAAGTGTAACCTTCCAAAAATGAGCTAGGAAGAGATAGAAAATCTAAACAGAACCATCTCAAGCATAAAAATAGAAACTGTAATCAAATATTTTCCAACAATCAAAAGCCCAGGTCCAGATGGCCACACAGGTGAATTCTACCAAAAATTTAGAGAAGAGCTAACACCAATCCTACTCAAACTCTTCCAGAAAATTGCAGAGGAAGGTAAACTCCCAAACTCATTCTTTGAGGCCACCATCCCCCTAAAACCAAAACCGGACAGAGATGCCACAAAAAAGCAAACTTCAGGCCAATATCATTGATGAACATAAATGCAAAAATCCTCAACAAAGTTCTTGCAAACAGAATCCAACAACATATTAAAAAGATCATACATCATGACCAAGTGGGCTTTATCCCAGCGATGCAAGAATTCTTCAGTATTTGCAAATCAGTAAATGTAATACACCACATTAACAAACTAAAAGTAAAAATTATATGATTATCTCAATAGATAAGGGAAAGCCTTACACAAAATTCAATACCCATTTGTGATCAAAACTCTCCAGAAAGCAGGCATAGAAAGACCATACCTCAACATAATAAAAGCCATATATGATAAACCCACAGCAAACATTATCCTCAATGGCGAAAAGTGAGAGCATTTCCCCTAAAGTTAGGACCAAGACAAGGGTGCCCACTCTCACACTACTATTCAACATAGTTTTGGAAGTTTTAGCCACAGCAATCAGAGAAGAAAAACGAATAAAAGGAATCCATATTGGAAAAAAAGTAAAACTCTCACTGTTTACAGATGACATGATCATCTACATAGAAAACCCTAAAGACTCCACCAGAAAATTACTAGAGCTAATCAATGAATATAGTAAAGTTGCAGCATTATAAAATTAATACACAGAAATCCCTTGCATTCCTATACACTAACAATGAGAAGACAGAAATTAAGGAAACAATTCCATTCACCATTACAACAAAAGAATAAAATACTTAAGAATAAATCTACCTAAATAAACAAAAGACCTATATATAGAAAACTATAAAATACTGATGAAAGAAATCAAAGGTGACACAAATAGATGGAGAAACACACCATGTTCATGGATCAGAAGAATCAATGTAGTGAAAATGAATATACTACCCAAAGCAATCTATAGATTCAATGCAATCCCTGTCAAGCTACCAATGGTATTTTTCACAGAACTAGAACAAATAATTTCACAGTTTGTATGGAAACACAGAATATACACACACACACAAAATACCTTGACTAGCCAAAGGAATCTTGAGAAAGAAGGGACCTGGAAGAATCAACCTGCCTGACATCAGACTATACTGTAAAGCTAGTCCTCAAGACTGTATGTACTGGCACAAAACAGAAATATAGATCAATGGAACAAAATAAAAAGCTCAGAGATAAATCCATGCACCTATGGACACCTTATCTTTGACAAAGGCAAAATATACAATGGAAAAAAGACAATCTCTTTAACAAGTGGTGCTGGGAAAACTGGTCAGCCACCTGTAAAAGAATGAAACTAGAACACTTTCTTACACCATACACAAAAGTGAACTCAAACTGGATTAAAGATCTAAATGTAAGACCAGAAACTGTAAAACTCCTAGAGGAAAACATGGGCAGAACACACTCTGACATAAATCACAGGAAGATCCTCTATGACATACCTCCCAGAGTAATGGACATAAAACCAAAAATAAACAAATGGGAGCTAATTAAACTTAAAAGCTTTTGCACAATGAAAGAAGCTATAAGCAAGGTGAAAAGACAGCCTTCAGAATGGGAGAAAATAATAGCAAAAAACGCAACTGACAAAGAATTAATCTTAAAAATATACAAGCAGCTCCTGCAGCTCAATTCCAGAAAAATAAATGACCCAATCAAAAAATGGGCCAAAGAACTAAACAGATATTTCTCCAAAGGAGACATACAGATGGCTGACAAACACATAAAATGATGCTCGTCATCACTCATTATCGGAGAAATGCAAATCAAAACTACAGTGAGGTACCATCTCATGCCAGTCAGAATAGCTGCTATCAAAATGTCTAAACAATACATCCTGGAGAGGTTGTGGAGAAAAGGGAACCCTCTTACACTGCTGGTGGGAAGGCAAACTAGTACAGTCACTATAGAGAACAGTGTGGAGATTCCATAAAAAACTGTAACTAGAACTGCCATATGCCCAAGCTATCCCACTGCAGGGCGTACACACTGAGGAAACCAGAACTGAAAGAGACACATGTACCCCAATATTCATCGTAGCACTGTTTATAATAGCCAGGACATGGAAGCAACCTAGATGTCCATCAGCAGAGGAATGGATTAGAAAGCATAGGTGTATATAGATATACACAATGGAATGTTCAGTTGAGTTCAGTTGCTCAGTCGTTTCTGACTCTTTGTGACCCAATGAATCACAACACACCAGGCCTCCCTCTCCATCACCAACTGCCAGAGTCTACCCAAACCCATGTCCATTGAGTCAGTAATGCCATCCAAACATCTCATCCTCTGTCGTCCCCTTCTCCTCCTGCCCTCAATCTTTCCCAGCATCAGGGTCTTTTCCAATGAGTCAGCTTTTTGCGTCAGGTGGCCAAAGTATTGGAGTTTCAGCTTCAGCATCAGTCCTTCCAATGAACACCCAGGACTGATCTCCTTTAGAATGGACTGGTTGGATCTCCTTGCAGTCCAAGGGACTCTCAAGAGTCTTCTCCAACACCACAGTTCAAAAGCATCAATTCTTCGACGCTCAGCTTTCTTTACAGTCCATCTCTTACATCCATACATGACTACTGGAAAAACCATAGCCTTGATTAGACAGACCTTTGTTGGCAAAGTAATGTCTCTGCTTTTCAATATGCTATCTAGGTTGGTCATAACTCTCCTTCCATGGAGTAAGCGTCTTTTAATTTCATGGCTGCAGTCACCATCTGCAGTGATTTTGGAGCCCAGAAAAATAAAGTCTGACACTGTTTCCACTGTTTCCCCATCTATTTCCCATAAAGTGATGGGACTAGATGTCATGATCTTAGTTTTCTGAATGTTGAGCTTTAAGCCAACTTTTTCCACTCTCCTCTTTCACTCTCATCAAGAGGTTTTTTAGTTCCTCTTCACTTTCTGCCATAAGGGTGGCGTCATCTGCATATCTAAGGTTATTGATGTTTCTCCCGGCAATCTTGATTCCAGCTTGTGCTTCTTCCAGCCCAGCGTTTCTCATGATGTACTCTGCATATATGTTTAATAAGCAAGGTGAATTACTCAGCTATTAAAAAAACACATTTGAGTTAGTTGTAATGAGATGGATGAAACTGGAGCCTATGATACAGAGTGAAGTAACTCAGAAAGAAAAACGCCAATACAGTATATTAACACATATATACGAAATCTAGAATGATGGTAATGACACCCTATATGCAAGACAGCAAAAGAGACACAGATATAAAAGACCGACTTTTGGACTCTGTGGGAGAAGGCGAGGGTGGGATAATTTGAGAGAATAGCTTTGAAACATCTATATTACCATATGTGAAATAGATGACCGGTCAAAATTCAATGTAGCAAACAGGGCACTCAAAGTCAGTGCACTGGGACAACCCAGAGAAATGGGATGGAGAAGGAGGTGGGAGGTGTGTTTGGGATGGAGGGATACATATACACCTGTGGCTGATTCATGTCAATGTTTAGGCAAAAATTACCACAATATTTTAAAGTAGTTAGCCTCCAACTGAAATAAATTGATTAACTAAAAAATTTAAAATGTAATTTATTACATTAGATAAAGGAAGAAAAAACATATGACCAATAGATATGCAACTTATTCTACAAAATTCAGCAGTCATCAGGATGAACTTCAGGAATCAGTTAATAGTTTGTAGAACTCCTTCACCCCATACCACGATTCACAGTGGTATAGAAACAGACACATACACAGACAACAAAACACCCCCCCACACACACACCCTCCATTTCCCATCTGTAATTATTAGCAGTTTAGCTCATGACAGTTACTGTGTTTACAGTAAGTATCCTAGTGAATGAATCTTACCAATAAGTTTTATATGTTTATTTTCTCACTACTGTTTCTTCTACCTCTTGATAGTTTGTCTTTTGCCCTAGTATACTCAAAAAATTATTATAGCAAGTATGTGTCAATATTACACTTTGATAGCTTCATGTCCCTAACGTTATTTTTTTTTTTACACAGAAAATTTCATTTTGAAAACCATGTTACCCTTACATCAGGCACTTTAGAGTGAGACTTTCTCCTTTTGACATAAACTATTTCGTAAATTATCTGAAGTCTGTAGGTCTTAAATGTAAAATAAGTGGATGCAATATTATTAAAATTCAGCCATTTTGGTATAACTGCAAAGGTGATTAGTGAAATATAAGAATGTGATTGGTTTTTATTAGAACATATTTTAATATCTTTTCTAGTGAATCAGCCTCAGTTGCCAATAGCTAGGACCACACTTGGAAATGCTCTAAAAAGCAATTCATACTTCTGCTTTCAATCATCTCAGGAACTAATCCTACGAATAGAGGAGCCTGGCGAGATACAGTCCATGGGGCTGTTAAGTGTCGGATATGACTTCAGAACTTAACCACCACCACCATGACCACATTCAGCAACCCCCTAAAAAGCAATTCATACTTCTGCTCTTTTTTCAGTCTCAGAAACTACTATTATGCTGTTCCTCCTTTGATCAGAAAACATATTACTCAGTTTCGACACACCCTCTTCACCTAAACATCTATAAGAATTATCAATGGCCCTTTCCACCACTGGCTTTTTCTTCATAGTCTGCCTGGAGAGATAAGTGAAGCTGTGGCCATATTTTTTTTTTTTTCCTTTTGAGTCCAGGTCCTTATCCTATCATCTGAATTAAATGTAAGATGGTCAATTAGGAGTCACTCTTACAGTTTGCTTCTGTTTTGTCCTCTTCCACAGTAGGTCTGTTTGTGTTGCATTTAAAGGCCAACTCAGAGTTATGAATAATGTTCTTCATCAGATCTTTGAAAGGGGAGTTATCATTTAATGAGGCTAATGGAGGAGTAAGATAAAAAGCCAGAGGCAGAATTTAAGGACATAATAGCCTAGTTTTCCAAAACTAATTAAAGATACTAATAAAAAAATAAGACTTAAGAAACCTTAGAAATCCAAAGAAAGAGAAAAATTAAACACTCAGTATAGCATAATGAAAGTATAGATCACAAAAGATAAAAAAGTATAGGAAACCTTTAAAGGCAAAATATATTCACGAAAAAAGGCAATGTTTGAATTAACAGTTGACTTCTCAATAGCAGCAATGGAAGCCAAAAGCCAGTAGAGTGATATTTTCAATGTGGCAAAATAAATTAATACACAGCCTAGAAGAATATGCTCAATGAATGTATTTTTCACAACTGAAGGAGAAATGCAAACTGAGTGGATGACAAAGTAATTAATGTGTTCTGCATCTTTCATATCATCTAGAAGAAGGGAAGATATATTGATCCCCTTTAGAACTGAATAAGTTAAATATGCACACAATAATTTCTAGAGAAGCCACTAGAAGAATGGAAATGGAGTATGTATTATTTAAACTAATGGAAAGAATAATGTAGCAACAAGTAAAAAAAAGTTTTCAAAGAAAATAAAAAAGGAAAAAAGAAAATAAGCTGAAGCCGTATAAAATAAATGTTATATATGAGTCCAATATGTGCTAAAATGTAAATTAAATATATATTAAATGTAAATAGGCTAAGCATCCCTGTTAAAAGACTAAATTTCTTAGAATGGATTAAAAAGTTCAACTATATTTAGTTTATGCCAGGAATAGTTTTAAACATAAGTATATAAAAAGGTTAAATTAAAAGGGTGAAATAGGTTATATTACTGAATACTAATCAAAAGAGTAAATATGTTATACTGCTATCAAAAGTAATCTATAAAGGGACAGAAAGAATTACTATAATGAAAGTTTTGCTTTCACTAGGAAACCAACACTATGGTATTATGTAACACTTGATTATATAGCCTCAAAATATATAATGCACAAATTTACAGAACAACAGTATGCAGATGAAATCCACAGTCATGATAGGATATTACAGCATATTTCTCTAAATTGATAGGTCAAAAAGTTAAACAAGTCATAAAGAATATAGAAAAAGTTTTGTATAGCACAAGTAATAACCTTGATCTAGTAGACATCTGTGTAACACTATGTCCAACTAATAAATAGTACAACCTTTTAAATCATAAAATATTAAAAATTGACCGTATAATGAGCTATATTGCAAGTTTCAATTTAAAAAAAGCGTGTTCTCTGACCTCAGTGAAATTGAACTAAAAATAAATAGCATAAAGATAGCTAGAAAAACCTCATATGTATGGAAATTAAAAAAAAAATCTAAATCCACATTTAAAAGAAGAACTCACAGTGGATACCAGAGAGTAGTCTGCACAGAATGAAAACAAGCTATATTAAAGATTATGACAATCAGTTCAATTGGAATTTAAAAGCAAAATTTTCACCTTAAGTGTATATATTACAGAAGCAATTTCATTGCAAAATTATAATATATGGATTTATGCTTAAAACTAGATAAATACCATTAGAATTATACCAAATAAAGTAGAAAGCAAATAATAAAATTAAGAGAAGTATCAGTTGTGACCGACTCTTTGAGACCCCATGTACTGTAGCCCTCCAGGCTCCTTTGTCCATGGAATTCTCAAGGCAAGAATACTAGAGTGGATTGCCATTCTCTTCTCCAGGAGATCTTCCCAACCCAGGGGTCCAACCGAGGTCTCCTGCATTTCAGGCAGATTCTTTACTGTCTGAGACACCAAGGAAGCCATTTAATGAAACAGAAAATAACCATTCAATGGAGAAGATCAGCAAGGTCAGAATTTGGTCTTCAAAATGACAAAATTGACAAAATGTTTTTTATTGAGGAAAAAATAGTTAAAGGAAAATACCCATTATCTGGAACAAAACCTGAGACACAATCAAAGATGCTGCATTTACAACCTTATATATTTGGAATCAATATAAGATCACAAGGCCTACAATGTAATGCAGCACATTAGCAGAATAAAAGACAAAACCAACATGAATGTCTCAACTGATGCAGAAAAACATTATACAAATTTAAGACCTTTTCATTATTCAGTCTCAATGAACTAGGAGTACAAGGCCAAACTACCTCAACATAATAATTTTCATATATAAGAAGCCTATGGCTAACATCATAATCAGTGCTTAAAAATTGAAAGCTTTTTTCTTTCAGTAAGGCAAGAACTCTTGCCCTCACCACTTCTATTTAACACAGTATTGGAAGTCCTAGCCAGTTTTTAGGCAAGAAAAACAAAAATAGCATCCACATTGGGAATGAAGAAGTACACTCATCTTTGTTTGCAGGTGGCATGGCTTTATATGTAGAAAAACCTGAAGATTTCATAAATACCCCTGTTAGTACTAATAAACAGTAATTAAACTGCAGAATATGTAAACTCAAAAATTGTGTTTCTATATTCTAATAATTAACCATGTAAGAGATAAATTAAGAAAATGATCATATTCCCAATAGAATAAAAAAGAATAAAACATCTGGGAATAAACTTAACCAAGAAAGTGAAACACTTGTATAACTAAAAATGATAAAACATAGCTTAAATAAATTAAAGAAGATAGAAACAAATGGTGAGTTTTCCTGTGTTCATAGACTGGAGGACCTGATATTCTTAAAATGTTTGTACTACCCAATGCAATCTCTGAATTAAATGTGACCCCTATCAAAATCCCACTAGTATTTTTTTTTTTTTGCATAAGTAGAGAATCCCATCCTAAAATTCATATGGCATCTCAAGGGACCTGGAATAGTCTGAAAAATCTTGAAAAAAGAACAAGGTTGGAGACTTCACAATTCCTGGTTTCAAACCATGCTACAAAGCTATAGTAATCAAATCAGTGTGGTACTTGCATAAAGACAGAATTATAGACCAATGGGAGAGAACAGAGAGACCAGAATAAACCTTCCTGTATGTGGTCAAATGGTCTTGTACAAGGGTGCCAAAATCACACAATGAAGACAATGTCCTTTGCCCAAAAATTTGTATTAGGGAAACTGGATATGCATATGGAAAAAAAAATGAAATTGGGTTCTTTTCTTCATGTATTGAAAAATGCATTAAAGACATAAATAAGACTTATAGAATGTATAAAATAAACATTAGGTGGAAAACCGACTCTTTGTGGCCCTGTGGACTATAGTGCATCAGGTTTCTCTGTCCATGGGATTCTCCAGGCAAGAATACTGGAGTGGGTTGCCATGCCCTCCTCATAATACTCTATAGGAAAAAAATGGATAACTACTCTTACCTACAGCAATAAGAATATATTTCCCTGGTAATATATTGGGCAAGCAAGTCATTGAAAATGTATACAGTATTATCCCATTTATATAAATTTGGGAAACTAAAAACACTAAACTGTAGTTTTTAGGAATGAATGGATATATGGTAAATTATACAGAAAGTAAAGCATAATAATCATATGAATGAAGATATTAGTTGCCTCTCCAAGGAGGGACAGGAAGAGGATATTGGGAGGGAGCTTTCTAGTGTACCAGCAATACTTGATTACTTGATTCAAAACACTAGCATTTGCTTATTAATGACTTTTAAGCTGTACATATTTTTTCTCTTTTGTATAAATTATATTAATTTATATCTTGTAATAGGAAAAAACCTCTTTTTCTGAACTGCCTATTTCCTTCTGAGTTATTCTTTTTGTTTATTTTTGTCCTCTTTTATGGTGTTG
The DNA here is from genome assembly GCF_032405125.1 of Capricornis sumatraensis. Lineage (NCBI taxonomy): Eukaryota > Metazoa > Chordata > Mammalia > Artiodactyla > Bovidae > Capricornis > Capricornis sumatraensis. Next base: position 36,796,052 of record NC_091092.1, on the reverse strand, counting down.
CTTAGGAAAAGTTATGACCAACCTAGACAGCATATTAAAAAGCAGAGACATTACTTTGTCCACAAAAGCCCATCTAGTCAAGGCTATGGTTTCTCCAGTAGTCATATATGGATGTGAGAGTTGGACTATAAAGAAAGTTGAGTGCCAAAGAACTGATGCTTTTGAACTGTGGTGCTGGCAAAGACTTTTGAGAGTCCCTTGGACTGCAAGCAGATCCAACCAGTCCATCCTAAAGCAGGTCAGTCCTGGGTGTTCATTGGAAGGACTGATGTTGAAGCTGAAACTCCAATACTTTGGCCACCTGAGGCGAAAAACTGACTCATTGGAAAAGACCCTGATGCTGGGAAAGATTGAGGGCAGGAGGAGAAGGGCACAACAAAGGATGAGATGGTTGGATGGCATCATTGACTCAATGGACATGGGTGTGGGTGGACTCCAGGAGTTCGTGATGGACAGGGAGGCCTGGCGTGCTGTGGTTCATGGAGTCTCAAAGAGTTGGACACGACTGAGCAACTGAATTAAACTGAACTGATGGTGTTGGTTTTTGTCATGTTCTAATGAATGTGTTTGATCATTCATGTTTATACATATCTAGATTCAGTTGTTTCAGAAAAGGCAATGGCAACCCACTCCAGTACTCTTGTCTGGAAAATCCCATGGTCAGAGGAGCCTGGTAGGCTGCAGTCCATGGGGTCGCGAAGAGTTGGACATGACTGAGCGACTTCACTTTCACTTTTCACTTTCATGCACTGGAGAAGGAAATGGCAACCCACTCCAGTGTTCTTGCCTGGAGAACCCCAGGAATGGCGGAGCCTGATGGGCTGCCATCTATGGGTTCGCACAGAGTCGGACACGACTGAAGCGACTTAGCAGCAGCAGCAGCAGATTCAGTTGTTTAAGTAACCACTATTAAGTTTCCTCTACAGTTTGGTTTCCTCAAAAGGCTTGCTTTTTGACTGGAATGGCCGACCACAAGTTTTATATAAGGGTATACTCTATTTAGTATCTCATGTTACTAACCTCTTCCTTTTCCTCTGTCTTCCCCTTTTTCCCCATATACATCCTCTTCCTCTCCCTGACCTCTTCCTTCTCTTTCTTCCTCTTCTGCTCCTCTGATGTCTGGCTTCCATAACAGTACACTCTCCTGCTTTTCTTTCTTCTCCTCTCTCCATTCTTTTCTTTCCTTTTTCTTTCTTGTCTTACTGTCATGGGAGTATAGATATTTCCGAATTTTTAATCTTGACTCTTTGTTCTTTATTCAGTCTTCAAAAATTTAGTTAAGACTTAAAAACAGTTGGACTCCAATACCTTTATCTCTACCAATTTCAGTCTGAATTCTGGGGAACCAGAGGACTAATACCCTGACACTATTTGTGGACCATTTATATAAACATTTACTGAGCATAGATTAGGTTCTGGGTACTGTGTAAGCACTATTTGGGAAGAGAAAGATTTAAGCCAGTAAATATTGTCAAGTGCTGTAGGTTCTCAGTTACTGCTTTGTGTTGAAATGTAGACTACAAAGGAGGTAGGGGTTCCTCCTGGGCGGGTGAGAAATCAGGAAGACTTATAAAGTTATGCATGATCTGAGTGTTGAAAGTTGAGTGTTATTATGAAAAAAAGAAAACAGTGGAGAAGTGAAGAAAGAAAATGGGGAAAACATCATTGAGCAACTTATGAATGCCTATAAAAATGCCCTGAATGCCCATAAAAAATGTGAAAATCTTTTGTATGAGTTACTGAGCAAGATTGTAATTAGTTAAAGCAACAATATCATGTTAAACCCCTCTGATGGACAAATATTAAAGAGTCTGATGAGCCAAATATATTCAGTTTATCCCATCTGAATGCATTTCCTTCTTGCTTCATGAAACAGACATGTATGGACTACAGCAATGGGTTCCTTTGTCCTACATCTTTCGGTTGGATTTAGCACAATATCAGAGAATAGGAGGAAACACCCCCAAAATAAGATTCTGGAATAGAAATTATTCTTATATTTGAAGAATGGAGTAATAATTTCTTTGCTGAAGAGAAAGGGTACCTGGGTAATCATTGGTATTTAGTGGCACACAGATATGGAAAGCATCTCTAGTACCTGTATCTATCACATAGATGGCAGCCAAAATTTCCACTTCTAGATCAAAGTATAACCATATTTATATCATGCCATGGATAGTAATATAGGTGATGGGATTTTATGTGTTCCCTGTGTTTGGAAACATACATTTTTCATCTGTATGAAGGACAAGAACATAAAATATATTTATTATGATTATTAAAATAATATTTAATTTTTTCAGTTTTAACTTCTAATATAGTAAATATAAATAGATAAGCTCAAGTTTTGTCTAAGGCCACATAAGCAAAAGGTCTTTAAGACTCTTAGTAATTTTAAAGAATGTTAAGCCTTCTTGAGGTCAAAAAGCTTGACAGCCACTGCTGTAAGAGAAATGCTTCAGGAAGTGAAACCCAAGGAATACTGTTTTTTTTTAAGTAGTAATGCCTATAACATATTCATGTTTTCTGCACAATTTTCTGACATAAACTAATTTACTGATACCTTCCAAGTGATAATAAATTCTCAAAATTTTGCTCATCAAAAGCAGTGATATTATTTCAGTATACTTTGTATTTTTAAGTATGTCAAACTTGGATCAAAACCACTGGTGAGAATCACTGTTTATCAAAGAATGTTAGAATTGGAGTGCTAGAAATCATCTAGTCCAGTGATAATTTAAGATTGTCTACAGACCTGTATCTTAATTATTGCAATTATTTCTGAGTCTTAGAAATTTTGGGGTCTTCATCCTAGCGATTTTGATTCAGAAGGTTTATGGGGATGGTATGTTGGGCAGAAATCTGTAATTTACAAAAACTCTGCCAAAGTATTTTGATGCCTAGCCAAATTTGAGATTAATAATCTGGTCCAACCCTATTATTTCCAATCCAGGGTTTGGAAAACTATGACTGGTAGGCCAAATCCAACCTAGCATCTGTTTTCGTGAATAAACTTTTATTGAAACATAACCATACCTGTTTCCTTATGCATTGTTTATTCATGCGTCTGTACCACAACAGCTGAGTTGAGTAGTTACAACAGAGACTTTATGGTCCTCAGAACATAAAGTATTTAGTATCTGATCCTTTATGGAAAAAGTATGATGACCTCTGTGACAGAAGAAAAACAATAAATTTAGAAGTTATAAAGATTTTTCATTCAATAATAAGTAGGAGAATTCTAATTAGAAGTCAGGTCCAGTGCAGTTTTCACCATACTTCATAAGCTTTTCAACCCAAAAACTATGTTGAAGATAATTTGTGCTAATGGTAAATTTTTGATACAATTATGTTAAATAGTAAGCTGCCATAGTGCATTTAAATTGTAGTTTGATTTGGAAGAGACAGATTTGAGATCAACATTTTCTAGACCAAAGTTGAGAGGCAAAAGGGCCAAAAGATATTTTGCTTTCAACCTTACAGCCATGGCTCAAGTTTTCTTTTTAATTGCTGATTTGAAGGAAAGTGTTCAAGCAATAATAATTGCTGCCATTTATTTTTTGCTCTTGTAAATGTCAAATACTAGAAATTTTTTATACATAATCACAATGATTTTGAAATTTCCTCTTGAATTCCTCCTCTACCCAAATGGTTTCAAGAACTGCTCTGCATTTTTCTGTTGTGTAGACTGGGCTTCCCCATAAAGCTTTAATTTGAAGAAAAGTTTTGGGGTTAAAAAATAAATACTTGTGAATCACTGCACTATCTCATTTACTGATTATAACTTCCCCATGAGGTTAGTATTATGTTAACTTTAGAGATGAGGAAATTGTTAGCCGTGACATTGAGTCTCAAATGAAAGATAGGATTTGAAATGTTTGTTAGACTTGAAAGGAAAGGATGTGTTCCTACTAACAAGTTGTTCTCATACTGAAGGAATACAGTTCAGTAGAAATCTTAGGAGTTGTCCTAGGTTAGATGATTGAAGGAACATATTGATCTCAAGAAGAAAATGAAAAATGAAGATGTGGACAGCTTTGTTTTGATAGACCATCATCATATTTATAAATCTCTTTGTCAGTGAATGTAACTAAAGTAATTTTGATTCATATTTCTTGGTGTTCATCATCTATTTGGTTCTCTGAGTGAGACAAAGGAGATGAGGTCTAACACCCTAACTGCCTGAGAAAAAGGCATCTGTGGTATGATAATGCAGAGTTTGGTTGATTGCCTTCAGAAAAATAGTTCGGCCTTGTCACACATTTTTTTGGAAGCCAAGATTCAAATTTTGGTGGTTTGGCCAGGTAGCTGTCTTGAACTTGTCTAGTGTAAGGAGTTTCTGCTTTCCAGAAGGCCCAAGTTTAAATCCTTTTCTTTTTTCCTTTTCCTTTTAAAGACATGGACCACAACTCTCATCCAAATCATCTCACTTAACCCAGATGTATATCTTAACAAAATTATTTCTGTTCCATAAAGATTCTGGTACTCTTGTGGTCACAAAGGTAATAAAATGAAGGAGTGTATGACTTTCTTAAAATTCAGCCTCATTACTTGGAAAACAGTACTTTCTTATTTAAAAGATGGAAGCCATTGATCAAAATGTAAGTTTGTATAGCTAAATGGAATGAGAATGAGCTTTGGAGTTTGAGAGGCATGAATCAAAATATTATTTTTACCGCTGATTAGTGATGTGATATTTTGTTAGCTATTTTAGTGCTCTGTGTCAGTTTTCTTATGTGTAAAATGTAGATAATAATTTTATATCCTGTTCTGGTGTGTGTGTTTATATAGCCACATTATGATGTAGATGTTATTATGCCCATTTTACACTCACCAAAATGTGACTATACATATGTTGAGATGTACATCTATATTGAGATATATATTTATGTATGTAGATACATTGAGATAGATATGATTTTATATCTATCATGAGAAAATAAGTATAAAAAACAAGAACTGTGATAACAAACTAATTTATGTAAAAGTTATAAAATAGAATTGGCAAGGTACCTAGTAAATGTTGAATAAATGATATATTATTTCTCTTGTTATTAGAACACAGGTGGTATTCAATAAATATCTGGGATTTTGAAAGAACATTCCTTACTTCTACCATGACAAATAGGATATCCTCTGAAATCAATAAGTCCTTATAAATTAAAGTAAAAAATCACAATAATATTGTCAAAAAGGTATGTTTTTATTCAAGTCCTAAAAATACAGTTGTGGAGAACAGCTTTTTATTCAGTTATTTAGGTTAAAATATTAATTTTTTGGAAAGAACAGAAAAAAGTGGAAAGTTTAAAGCACAACTGAATATTTCCATGGTTTGAATTTATTTTTCCTGATAGGTTGAATATATATTTTCTCATCTCAAGTATTTTTTTAAAATCTACCTCACATTTCCTGTTTTATATAACTTCTGGTAGTAATGAGGAAGTTAATCAAATTATTTCACATTGGAAGTAGTATGTTTAGTCCTTCAGTTCAGTTCAGTTCAGTCACTCAGTCGTGTCCGACTCTGCGACCCCATGAATTGCAGCACACCAGGCCTCCCTGTCGGAGAAGGCAATGGCATCCCACTCCAGTACTCTTGCCTGGAAAATTCCATGAATGGAGGAGCCTGGAAGGCTGCAGTCCATGGGGTCGCTGACGGTGGGACACGACTGAGCGACTTCACTTTCACTTTTCACTTTCATGCATTGGAGAAGGAAATGGCAACCCACTCCAGTATTCTTGCCTGGAGAATCCCAGGGACGGGGAAGCCTGGTGGGCTGCTGTCTCTGGGGTCGCACAGAGTTGGACACGACTGAAGTGACTTAGCAGCAGGCTTCCCTGTCCATCACCAACTCCTGGAGTTCACTTAAACTCACATCCATTGAGTCGGTGACGCCATCCAGCCATCTCATCCTCTGTCATCCCCTTCTCCTTCCCTCAACCCCTCCCAGCATCAGAGTCTTTTCCAATGAGTCAACTCTTTGCATGAGGTAGCCAAAGTACTGGAGTTTCAGCTTTAGCATCATTCCTTCCAAAGAATACCCAGGACTGATCTCCTTTAGAATGGACTGGTTGGATCTCCTTAAATAGAAATATTACTGGCTTTAATGATACACAGAAGTATCCCCAAATCTTGTTGGTGCAAACATTTATTCTTAATTTTTTTTTCTAATGTCTTTTAGTTTTCCATTTTTGATGAAGTTTTTTAGCCTGAAAAAAAGAAAAAAGAAAAATACACAGAAATGATTTTCTGTATTGCTGGCTGCTTCTAAGGAACATTTGAGTTTATGAAATTTAACTTTGTTGTAGAAACACTTTACATTTGTCAATGATAGTTTAAAAGAAATTTTTGTTATTTTGGATGTGATTTAGGAAGACATTCTGCTATAGTCACAGTCACCAGTTTCCTCAAAAAAATTAGGAAAGAAAGAAAAAAATATCCTTGGATGAATAGAAACAGCTGTCTTATTCAACAAAAGCTGAAACAAAAGCTTTATAAAAAATTTTTATTTGGCATGTTGTAACCCTAGTATTAAGATACATAATGTTTGAATTTCTTTTTTCCTGCATTTTTTGTTCACTTGAAATAATGCATTTGCATGTGAATGGAGGAAAGCAAAATTATATTCCAAGGTTCATGAAAAGAAATTACTGATTGGCTCTTAATTGGGCAAACACCATCTGAGCCACTTTCCCTATTTTCAGCCTCGATATTAACTGAAACCTTCTCTTCAGTGACAATAATGTTTGTCATGTGAAGTTCTAAGTTAGTCTAAATATTGCATCATAATCTATAAAGGAAGAGGATATTTTAACACTTGGTCCTATGGTCATCCCTCTTTATAGGACTAACTTAAAAATTATAAAGTAATGCAAAGGTTTGCTTTAGTATTGCTGCTCCTTTGTGCAAGATGCCCAGAGCCTTTATGAAGTGGTGGTGGTTCTCATTTTAGTTATAATTTGGTGACATATTCTCTTCTCTCCCTCCTAATGTTCATAGGTAGCATATTTGTCTTGTATCTTCTTCCTTAGGGCACAACCTCAAATAGTTATGTTGGCTGCTGCAGCTGGCAGCTATTAATAGCATAAAGCAATAAAATGGGTCCCATTGGGACTGTAAACAAAAGGAAAGCCCATTCCTCATCTGATGGGACAACAGATAGGATTGTTGACAATATATTATATTGACAATATATTATATTGCCATATAAGATTATTGACCCTATATTGATTGATATAGCTTCTAGCTTCTCATGAAAAAGATAGATATTATTTTTTTGAAAAAAAAAGGTGACATTTCCTACTTTTTCAATGCTCATCATGGGCTACATGTAACTTGAAAAGTGACCGTTTTGCCACCTTCATTTTAGGGGCTTGCTTTGTGTTCTTAGATGATGATGGCTTAATACTATGAACGTATTCCTATCATTGTAATTTGTATCTTCATTACTTCTTCCTCTCTTCATAAGTTACATATTTCTGAAATATTTGCTATGCAAATATATGACTTAGTAGACCTTGGTTACTGTTCTAGGCACTGAAAATGCAGCCTAATTTGGTTCCCTTTCTCAAGGATCTAAGAGTTTACATGTGAGTCAGAAAATATAAATAGTTACAATACAGCATGATAAATGTCATGAGAGAGGGAGTTATAGTGTTTAATGGTGACACAGAAGACAAATACCCAACTTAGGTAATACAGTCTTAGCTTAGATGAGTAAAATGACTGTATCTCCCTCTAGCAGTTCTGAGAGGGGTTAGTGATGGCAGAATGTTCAGTAAACCTGAAATGATGGTAGGGGAGAGATTTGTGGGAAGATGGGCCTTTCAGTTCCTTCTAAATAGAGCATCTTTGTCATTTGGCAATTGAAAAAGATGATGCTTTCATTTTACCCTTTGACGTCTATTGAGTGTTATTTCTAAAGTGAAATGCTCAAGAGTCAATAGACTGTTCCCTTTTTATATTGCTTTGACTAGGTGTCAGCAATTCCAGTCGTATCAGATCATTTATTACTCAAAGAAAATCCCTTGACAAACTCAGAGATTAATTTATTGTTGGTGAGCTACTCAGGAGATATTTCTACTTCTTCCCATAATAGAGAGAGATGCTTACAGTTCAGACCAGGGTTGTTATTATAGTTTTGTATGAAATATAAACATCTAAGAGAAGAGAATCAAAGTGAAATCTTGACTTGGTTTCAAATCAAAACCAAATCTCCATGCACTGTCAAAATTCTGGGCTGTCTTTATCATAAGGACAGTTCATGCTGAGAAAAGATAAGAGTGCCCAGTAAACAAGTAGCTTTTGGATAGCAGATAAAACTGCGAAATGAAAGCACTTGACTGATGAATGGAAAAAGTTGTCTGCCTTGAGTTGATACTGTATTTTGTGGGAAGTGTGGTAATACCTGCCCTGCAATTGAGACCAGGCAAACTTCCTGAAATTGTCCATTTGGCAATGATTTGATCGAACTTCAAGGAAAAACTAGTATTCTGTGCTGAGTCATTTTGTGTATATATAAATGTTTATTTATAGATCATTGCCTACTGAAAAGGATACCAAGCTTGAAAGGAAAAGTACAGAAGTTTAAAGAACAGTGGTCAAAAATTAAGATAAATGTCTAATGTGGACTAAAACACAAGTCAAAAGCAGGAAATAATCCAGTTTACAAAACCTTTTATTAAAAAATACTTCAGGTCTAGGTATAGATGTACCTGTAACCTTCGGTATATGCCTCTTTTTTGCTGAATCATTTCTAAGGAAAACTCCAGAAACTTTGAACAGTAGTATTTGCTGGAGGTTGGAAATGGGATAAATATTTCCTTTGCAAGTTAGCAGGAGCTATAGAGTGGTCAGAAGGCACAACTTCTCATGGTGTTACATGAACAAAAGCTCTCAGCCTCCATGAAGTCCTCTGTAGAGCAGGTTACTTTAATATTTAAGGTCTCCAGCACTTTAAAGGGATCTTTCTTTAAAACAAATAAAGTTTTGTTTTGTTTTGTTTTTTCATTTTCCCACTCTCACCTGCCAAATCAGCTATTTGAAACTTACAGGCACATTCACTGTTTCCCCTTTTGGGCTTAGTTTCAGCAGCAGTCTGAAGGTATCTGGGAGTCTCCATGTTATCAGCATAGGCTCTGCTGTGAAGTCACTTCAGTTGTGTCCGACTCTGTGCGACCCCATAGACGGCAGCCCACCAGGCTCCCCCATCCCTGGGATTCTCCAGGCAAGAATACTGGAGTGGGTTGCCATTTCCTTCTCCAATGCATGAAAGTGTAAAGTGAAAAGTGAAGTCGCTCAGTCGTGTCTGACTCTTAGCGACCCCATGGACTGCAGCCTACCAGGCTTCTCCATCCATGGGATTTTCCAAGCAAGAGTACTGGAGTGGGGTGCCATTGGCTTCTCTGGGATAATATAGCTAATAATTATGTAATATCATTGCACCGTGTCAGATTATAAGTAGAATTATCATGGTGTTCATTTTGAAATATACAGAAGTACTGAATTACTATGTTGTATACCAGGAGCTAACCTAGTTTTGTAATCTGTTGAACTTCAAAAACAAACTCAAATAAAATAGATTAGATTTGTAGTTATAAAAGTTGGGTGTGGTGGGAGGAGAATTGGATCAGGTTGTTAAAAAGTACAAACTTGTAGTTATAAGTAAGTACTAGGGGTCTAATGTCAACATGATAAAAATAAGTAACACTGATAACATATTATATATGTAAGTTATTAACAGTAAATCTTGAGTTCTCATCACAAATTTTTTTCCTATTTAATTTTATATCTATATGAGATGATGTTCATGAAACTTACGGTGATAATCATTTCTTGATGTATGTAAGTCAAATCATTATATTTTACACCTTAAACTTATACAGTACTGTACGTCAATTATATCTAAATACAACTGGATGAAAACAAAGATTAGCTAGACTTTAGAAAAAAATAACATAGTTACTATTCAGTCGAGAGTTGGACTATGAAGAAGAGTTTGAAAACCATATATATATAATGTATATGCACAGTAAATGGAACAAACTAAATAACATGTAATTCTGAGCACTCTACATTTCAGAAAAATCTTCCTAAGACTGGATACTTATTTCTACCAGTTTTACATAATACTAACTCATTCACAGTGGGGTTTAAATGACTGGTATCTGGTTCTTTCCAGATAACACTGGAAGCAGGGGAAATAGATCACTAAGAATCAGAAAGGTAAAGGGGCTTGGAGAGATGTATACTGGGAAAGAGAATAGTACAAAAACACTAATAATGGGATGTTGAAAACAGCTTTTGCAGAGCAACTTTGCCTCTGGCTGTCTTTCCTGAAATTCATGTGGATACATTCTTGAATAAGCATTAAACTGTACTCTAGGAATGCTAAGACAAATCTCAGTTTTGGCTGTGATTTTTAAAAGTTATTTGTCTATTTTGTCTAGTATATATTTAGGACAGCAATTACATCTTGTTTAATGTTGTATTATCAGCACCTGATATATATTTAATATATTTCAAGGAGCTACTTTTATTTCAGTTTTCTATTAATCTTTTTCTTTCTCTTTATGAGTTATTCCTCTGTTTGGCCCTCAAGTTACAGTGTCCCTAGGTTCTATCTTCAGACTCTTAATTTCTACACACTTTCACTATGTACATTTATTCTTCAGCGACTGCCTTTTTCTTGATATCCAGGCAGTGTAGGGTAGTAACTTCAATTGTAGACATGGCCTTTGGAATCAATCATAGGTTCAAGTTCAGTTTTACCACTAACTAGCTGTGGGACCTAGGGCCTAGGATTCCTTAACTTCTTTGATCCTTAGCTTAAGGATCAAAGGAGTAAATGATCATACCTAACTCAGTGTTATCGTGCAGATTAGATGAAATATTAAGTATAAACGAAATAGCACAGTGCTGGGAATTTAATGAGTAAATGTTAATTTAATCAGTAGATGTTAGCTGCTTTCACTTTTGTTTGTAAAGCTTTACTGAGATATTATAATTCACCCATTTAAAGCTTACAGTTCAGTGTTTTGTTGGTAAATTTATAGGGTTATGCAACTGTCATCACAATCCAACTTAACAAGTTTTATTCTTGCCGAAGCCAGTAGCCATTGGTAGTCATTCCCCATATCCCCCACTCTCAGCCCTAGGAAACCACTACTATCCTTTCTGTCTCTATAGATTTGGCTTTTCTGGAATTTTATGTAAATGGAATTATGCACCATAGAGTAATATTTTCAAGGTTCATCCGTGTTATAACATGTATTAGCAATTCTTTTTACTGTTGAATATGCCATTGTATCAATATACCACATGTTTGTTATCCACTCATCAGTTGACAGACATGTTTTGGTTTTCACTTTGTTGCTATCATGGATAATGCTGCTATGAACATCTGTGTATAATATTTGTGAGGACCTGCTTTTTTATTTCCCTTTGGCATAATCTTAGGAGTAGGTATCTTACTACTGAGTCATATGGTAACTCAATGTGTAACATCTTCAGGAAATACCAAATTAAAATCCATAGTTGCTTCAGCATTATACATTCCCACCAGCAATATATTGATATGAACATTCCAGTTGCCTACATACTTGCTAACATTTGTCATTGTTTGCTTTTAAAAAAAAATTAGCCATCCTAATGGGCATGAAGTGATATCTCATGTTTTGCTTTATGTTTCCCAGATGACTAATTATTTTGTGCATTTTTATGTGCCTAATGGGTAATTGTGTGTCTTCTTCAGAGATAAGTCCAATCAAATCTTGTGATATAATAGCTATATAGTTGTTCCTGGTACAGAACTCCTTAAACCCTTGAATTTCCTCAGCGATGATGTTGAATGGAACATCTTACACAGATCTCTTAAATCCCTTGGAAATTCCTGGGTTGTAGGGAGTGTCTTGTGTTCAAATCAGGCACCTCTTTGGTGGGCTCCTGGATAGCTTTCGAATAGGGGCTATCACAAAGACCCAGTCATAATTAGAAATTTGGAAATTTCCACCTCATCTGCATCCTATAGGGAGAGGAGAGAGGAGGGCTCTAGTTAATAATTGATCATGCCTATGTGAGAAAGCCTCCATGCAATCCCTGAAATACAGAGTTCAGAGAGCTTCTGGGTTGATGAATAATATATCGAGATGTTGGAGGGAGATACACCCCAGCTCCACGGGTACCAAAACTTCTGTACGCAGAAGGCTTCTGGACCTTTTCCTACGTATGGACTTCATCTTGGTTTTCATCTGTATCTTTTATAATATTCATTGTAATAAGCTGGTAAACATAAGTAGATGTTTCCCTGAGTTTTGCGAGCTATATCAACAAATTATTGAACCTAAGCAGTGGGAGGCTCTGGGAACCTCTGACATTGTAGCCAGGTTAGACAGAATTTGAGTACTCTGAGGACTCATAGCTTGTGATTGGCATCTGAAGCAGGACACTCTTGTGAGACTGAGCCGTTAAAATTGTGGAATGTTACTCTACATCTGGAGTAATGTTGGATTACATTATAGAGCACTCAGTTGGTATCCTGAGGGTTGGAAAATTGGCTGGGGTGGGGGAAAAACCCACACATTTGATGTCGTAAGTGTTGTGAGTGGATAAACAGTTTTCCTTCAGATCTGTTGCCTGTGATTTAACTAGGTTACTTACATTTTTTATTATTTAAAATTTTCGTTATATATTCTCAATACAACTCTCTTATCAGACATGATTTGTGAAAATTTTTCTCAATTCTCTGGGTGGTCTTTTCACTTTCTTGATGGTAGTTTTTGAAGTAGAAAAGTGTTTAACTTTCATGTAGTTCAATTTTTCTGTTTTTCCTGTTGTCACTTGTGCTTTTGGTGGCATATCTAAAAAATTGTTACTCAATCCAAGACCATGGGCATTTAGTCCTTTGTTTCCTTCCAAGAATTTTATAGTTCAACTCTTATAATGCAATCTTTGATATATTTTGAATTATTTTTTGTTTTTGTTGTGTTGTAGGGAGGTCCAACTTTATGCTTTCGCCTGTAGCTATCCATTTATCCCACTATCACTTATTGAAAAGATTATTCTTTCTCACTGAAATGTCTTAGCATCCATGTAAAAAAATCAATAAATCATAAATGTTTGGATTTATGTCTGTACTGTCTTTTTCATTTCATTGATATATATGTCTATCCAAGATGTTTTTAAGTTTTCAGTGTATACATTTTGTACTTTTTTGGATAAATATATACCCATGTATTTTGGTTTTCTTGCTATCATAAATGTAATTTGCATAATTTCATATTTATTTTCTTAGCTAGTATGTAGTTATTTTAAATTGATTTTGTATCCTGCAGCCTTACTGAGCTCATTTATTGTAATAGTGTTTTTAATGGTTTCCTTAGGATTGTCTATGTACAAGGTCATGTTATCCATAAACAGAGTTTTAGTTCTTCCTTTCCAATCTTGATGCCTTAATCTTTTTCATACCTAGTTTCCCTACATAAAATTTCAAGTACAATGTTGAATAGAAGTGGCATGAGCATCTATATTTGTATTGTCCCCGACTTTAGGGAAGCATTTTGGTCTTATACCATTAATTACGATGCACCCTGTAACTTTTCATAGATTCCGTTTTTCAGACTGAAGAAGTTGACTTCTGTTCTTAATTTTTGGGTATCCTTCTCATTTAAAGGTACTGGATCTTGTCAAATGCTTTTTATGTAGCTATTGAGATGATGATGTGAGTTTTGCCCTTAATTATTATAATATGTTATATTATATTGACATTAATGTTGAAGCCACTGGTCAATCCTCTAATAAATCCCACTTATTCATACTTTAGAATCCTTTTCACATGTTGGAGGATTAGCTTTGCTTGTATTGAGAATTTTTATGTGTAGTGTTTTTTTCCTACTATTTTTGTCTCAATTGAATGTAAGGATAACATAAGCCTCATATAATGAGTTTGAAAGGGTCTTTTCCTTTTGTCTTTTTATAAGAGTTTGTGAAGGATTTGTGTTTATTCTCCTTTAAATGTTTGGAATTCTTCAATGAAGCCATCTGGTTACTGAACTTTTCACTCTTATGGAGATTTTTTAAAACTTACTGATTGAATCTCTCTTCTTTTTAAGATCTGATCAGATTTTCTATTCCTTTTTGAGTCAGTAGTATCTGTCTTTCAGGAATTTGTGCATTTACTGGGTTACTTAATTTTTTGTCAAACAGTCATGCATAACATTTTATTATAATATTTTTAATTTTGTAAAATACATCTTCTCCCTTTTTTCCATGGTTTGTCTAGGCAAAGGTTATTCAATTTTGTTGATCTTTTCAAGGAATCAATCTTTGGTTTTATCAATTTTTCTCTATTACTTTATTATTCTCTCATTTATTTGCTCTCTGATCTTTATTATTTCCTTCTGATTTTATTTACGTTAACTTTGCTTTTATTACTCTACTTTCCTATGGTGGAAGATTAGATTATTGATTAGCTACAGCACACTGAGCACTCAAAGTAACATCAGCTTAACAGAGTCAGTTGTACACATATATCCAACTCTGCATTCAGTGGTGTCACATTCCTAGTGATATCAGTTTGGGTTGGTGTATTTTTCACCCCAGAAACTGGCAAGTGATACAAATCAAGGGTTTCTGTTTTGGAGAGCTCTTTTACAAGTATACATGGATGATTTGCTTGAGCCTCCTGTACCTGACAATACAACTGGCTTTATTAGATGGCAGCAGGATTGCCCTTCTAGGTTTTGTTGCAATTTTAGAATTTTTTTACAGAGCTTCATGTCAAAGATATTCATACTTATAATTTGTCTATTCTTAGACACTTCTGGAGTTATTAAATACTTCAAATCACAGTCAAATTGTTATCCTCAATTTTAGGATCAGAATATTTATTTCACTTATTTTGGACCTGTGTTCTGATATTCATTTTCTTTCATTGATATCTGCAGTGTTTGTGGTGATGAAATTTTAGCATGATCAACCTTTTGAAAATGGAAGTGAATGTTCAGAGCATTTTTGGATAAAGGCATTGGCTGAGCTCTCTGGACTTGTAATTATTTTCTCCTGCAGTTTGCTTTTGTTTTTTTTTTTTTTCAGTTGAAAATACATAGCAGCTGTCTTCTGGAAAGCATAAAGCAAATACTTAAATCTGACACCTGGCTGTGAATTACAATCAGGTGTGGAATCAGCCTCTGTTCATGTGCCTTGCTTCTACTTTACTTGGCTAAAAGGATTTTTTATTTTAAAGTTGCTCTTGAGTCATGACCTTTAATGACAAACCTCAGCCCAACATAGATTGATTATAGCTGAGTTACAAAGTGCCCCTACAGCATTCAAAATGAAAATGCTGACCGTGTATGCCTTTAGTGGAGCTAGGCTAGCAGCTGCGGAAGTATTGTAGTTCACAAAAAGGTTAGTGAAACATTTGAAGCTGAAGGCATGATTGTGAATCTCTTAATTATTTAGAGATTCATGGACAGAGAATTCACTTTCTATTTGGAACTTCTTTCAGAAAGCCAGTTAATTTTTCAAGGGTGATAATGAAATATAAATTTGCAAATATATTTAAATCCTGGTTTTGCTGTTTGCTAATCATGTGACTTTGGTCAAATTTCTTTAGTTTTTTGAACCTCAGTTTCCTTAACTATTAGAAACAGTATAATGCATAACAATATAATGAAAATCTGCCTTTCAGGGTTATTATAAGGTTTAAATGAAGGCTAAATATATGTATATTCGTATGCATCTAGCATCTTATATGTGCCTTTCCCTTTCACTGCTAGTTGTCACTCATCCTTGTCATTTGCCTGGGACATATTTTTTAAAATTACTTTTTTTATTTCTCTGATTAAAACAATTTCTTCTAAGTAAAGGGTATCTGAGACTTTATTATGATGATTTCTACAATTATTACATTTTATATGGAAGCCAGGGCTTCCCTGGTAGCCCAGGTGATAAAGAATTTGCTTGCAATGCAGGAGACCCTGGTTTGATTCCTGGGTTGGGAAAATCCCTTGGAGAAAGAATAGGCTACTTACTCTGGTATTCTTGGGCTTCCCTTGTGGCTCAGATGGTAAATAATCCATCTGCAATGTTGGAGACCTGGATTTGATCCCTGGGTTGGGAAGATTCCCCTGGAGGAGGGCATGGCAACCCACTCCAGTATTCTTGCCTGGAGAATCCCCATAGATAGTGGAGCCTGGCGGGCTACAGTCCATGGGCTCGCAAAGAGTTGGACATGACTGAGCGACTAAGCACAGTACATATGACAGTCAGATTACCTCAGAGACATGTAAGTTATTGTACTCTTGCTACATTTAGATAGTTTCCTAAGAATTTTACATGTATTATCTCCTTCAGTATTTATGTTCCCAATGATAGGCACCGTTACAATCCTCATTTTAAAGATAAGGATATAGCTTGCCAAGTCATATAGCTATTAAACTGGGCTAGGTTCGAGATAGAGACTCTCATGCTATGTACCATGTCAGCAAACCAAGACTTGACCATGTTTCTTTGGCTTGGCTCTTCCAGAGAAGGAAGTCCCAGGTCCACCAGTCAGTGCTTCCCTGCTCAGCACAAGTTACCTAACCTGGCTCTAAGACTTCGCTTTTCTTCCTATAAGGAAAGTGACCTTATTTTAACCAATCAGCAAATGCCCAGGGTTAAGTTCCTTGTTCCTGGTCATGCTGGTCTATAAGAATTTCAAGCCTGGTATAGCTCCTCAGAGCTTTTTTCTGTCTGCTAGATTGAAATGCTGCCTGGTTCATAAATCACTGAATAAAATCCTACAAGATCAGTAAATTGCCTGTGGAAAATTCTCTTTTAACATAGCTAAATTACATGGAGGAGATGAAATTTTAACCAAGCAGTTTGTCTTTACAGTTTTCAAATACATGGTACTCTATTTGTGGTACAAGGCCCATCAGTACTGGCATCATCTGAAGCTTGTTAGAAATGTATAATCTTTGGCCCCACCCCACAATATGCATTTTAACTAGATTCTCAGTTCTCATATGTACATTGAAATTTCAGAACTACTTCTTTAAACCACTCCAATATTCTTGCCTGGGGAATCCCATGGACAGAGGAACCTAGCAGGCTACAGTCCATAGGGTCTCAAAGAGACACAAGTAAAGCGACTTAGCATGCAGTCCCTACTTGACACTTGGATTTCTCATATAACCATCGAAACGAACAGGAAAATATAACACCAGCAATAACACCATACCTAAGAAAATGAAGAAAAGTTTCATTTGAGTAAAACCTGAAATGTGTACTAGAAATAGTGAGGGGAGCTTAAATTGAAAACAGGCACTGAGGTCAGTCTGGCAGTTCTTTCTATTGAGATGGAAAAAGATTTACTAGAGTAAACCAAAGGAAAATTTATAGACTATCTGTTGTGTTTTCAGTAAAATTGAAGAAAAACATGAATTCTCTGTTTAGAAACAGGGAAAGACATATTGAACTGGAAGCTAGAATCCTTGTCCTCACATCCCTGTGTCTGAGTGAGGGAAATTGTTGTTGTTTAGTAGGTAAGTCATGTCTGACTCTTAGCCCATCAGGCCGTTCTGTCCATGGGATTTCCCAGGGAAGGATACCATGGTAGGTTGCCATTTCCTTCTCCAGAGGGAAATTGAAATGAAAAAGTATATAAACTGAGCTCGCACTGAGTCTCTTCAATGTAAAGAGAGTTTGGTGTTATGGCTCCTGTAAATATAGCACTCAGGGAATCCTCAGGAAAAAATAAAATAAAATAATGAAGGGCTTGCTTTAGCAAGGGAAGGATTCCTGTTCATTTAATATTGGCTTGTCATTTTAACTACAAGAAAAAATAAATGTCCACACGGGAAGGTTTATACCCCTATTAGGAAAGCTAGTGAGGATTTCACTGGTAGACTGAATTGAGATGAGGTTACCCTCTTTCACTCTTTGAGGGCCTTAGGGTCTGCATAGGACCCTTCCAAAGGGAATTTTGTCTGTGCTCATGAGAGTCTCTGTTAGCATTTACCTGAAGCTCTAGACACTCCAGTTGACATAAAAGCAGGAAGTGATTAAGGGAAAGAGAACTCTCTTCTTGTGAAGATAGATGGAATTTCCTAAAGGAAGAGCAGCAAGGGACCATTGCTGAAACTTTAAAGAAGGGGTTGCACAGAAGGGAATGGGTATTGAGAAAAGGGATAACAAAGGGAACTAGACAGAAGGAAATTATTCACACTGGACATCTTCCAAGTTTGGAAAGCCCTTCCATTGTGTGATAGAACAAAATGATCACATCTAATAAACTTACAACTTCTGTAGTTCCCACACTGCTACTATTTTGAGATACACAGGACCCTTAAGCAAAGAACTTGGTATAAAAATCATTATAGTCTAGTATGAGTTTGGTATGAGGAAGACTGGAGAAGGGTCATAAACACAGATAAGTACAAGTACACAAATCCTAAGTGCAGTACTTTATAGATTCGTATGAAATAAACACTTCCATGTAACCATCAGCCAGGTCAAGTTATAGAACATAACCAGCACTATAGAAGCCTCTTTATTCACCTCTTGCCACCCTGCCATCACCCTTCCAAAAGATAACCACAATTTTATAAGTCTATGCTAATTTTGCCAAATTTTAAACTTTAATATGAGTTGAATTATACAGTATATACCCTTTGGTGACCATTTTCTTTACCTCAAAGTATAATTTTAAAGTTCATCCATATCATTGAATATTGCTGTTTTTATCCATTTCATTTCTTTATAATATTTCAATATATGAGTGAACCGGTATATATCATGCATTATATTGTTTTATATTTTTTGCAGTTTGAGTAGTACTGTTGTAATCCCTCAAAAGCATGTCTTGTAGTGTGTATATATTTGCATTTCTGGACTGGACTCGCTGGGTTGAATGGCAAACACGTGGTTAGCTTTGTGAGATATTTGCCGGTTCACCTAAGTGAATGTACCAATTTTTACTCCCACTATCAGCATATGGGAATTCTAGTTACTGCACCTCTTCACTAACATTTGCTATTGCTGCAAAGCAAACTATTACAAACTTAGTGGCTAAAGATAAGAACAATTTATTTTTGCTTATACTGATACATCTGCAGGTGATCCCAGGTTCAACTGATATGTTAGGTTCTCTTGGGTGGCTCTCCTCTAAACAGTGATTCTGGCTGGAATTTATTCTTTACGGTGGTCTCTTCTATGTGTGTTTATTCAGGGACACAAACCAGAGAGTGGGTGAGCAGCAATTATACTGGGGAAACACTGCTCAGAAAGTGAAAGTGAAAGTCGCTCAGTCCTGTCCAACTCTTTGCAACCCCATGGACTATACAGCCCATGAAATTCTCCAGGCCAGAATACTGGAGTGGGTAGCCTTTCCCTTCTCCAGGGAGTCTTCCCAACCCAGGGATCGAACTGGGGTCTCCAGCATTGCAGGAGGATTCTTTACCAGCTGAGTCACAAGGGAAGCCCAAGAACACTGGAGTGGGTAGCCTATCCCTTCTCCAGTGGATCTTCCCAACCCAGGAATCCAACCAGGGTCTCCTGCATTGCAGGCATATTCTTTACCAACTGAGCTAATAGAGACGACAAAAATGCATGTAGGCTAACAGAAACACTTAGGCCCTAAGAGTTAGGTTTGAAAATGTTGCACGTTTACTTCTGATTTATTCTATTGGCAAGTCATAAGGTTAAAGCCAAAGATAAGAGTAGAGACAAATTTAACAGGAGGAATTAAAAAGTCCCATGGCAAGATCATTGTTACAGTGAGAGATGAAGAATTGACACTATTAATGCAATCTATCAGAGCAGTCCTTTTTTCCCCCTATATTGGTCATTTTGGTTGGGATGTTGTGATAACATACTGTGTTTTTAATTTTTATTTCTCTGATAGCAAATGGAGTTGAGAATTTTAAAAACAATATTTTGATCCACTTGTGTATTATCTTTGGTAAGGGGCTTTCCCACATCCTTTGCCTATTTCAAAACTTAAGTTGTCTGCCTTTTTCTCAGTGATATATAGAATGCTTAATAAAAATATATTCTGGATAGGAGCCCTTCATCTGATACATTTATTGCCAACATCTCTTCCAACTCTATGGCTTACTTTCTCAGTTTTAATGTCATCTTTGGATAAACAGAAGTTCTTAAATTTTAATGAAGTGTAATTTATTAACCTTTTTATGTTTAGTGTTTTAATATCCTATTTAAGAAATCATTGCTTCTCTAAAGGAAATGAGGACATTTCCTGTTATTTTTTAGATGCTTAATTATTTTAATTTCCATATTTAGATCTATAATCCAGCTGAAATTGTTTTCACATGTGAAAGTTTCATTTTTTTCTATATATATATCCAACTGGTTAAGTCACTTATTGAAAACAAAATGAGTTTCTTACTGCTTTGCAGTGCCACATTTGTGGAAAATCATGAGACCACATTGATGTGAATATGTGTGACAGACAAAATTCTGAAATGGCTCTCCCAGATGCTAAACACTAATGATGGGAATTTGTGAATATGATGATATAGCCTTCTCATAATCATGTTGTATTATATGGCACAATGGACCAAATAGTGTACAGATAAGGAGATCATCTGGGTGGACATGGGCCTGATTTAATCACAAGCTCTTAAATGCATCACATTTTCTCCTATTTATGACAAGAGAGAAAGCCAGAGATTTGAAATATCAATAGTACTCAACACACTGTTCCTGGTTAAATGATAGAAGGGGCCATGCAAGGTGGTATGCAGGAAGCCTTGAGATGGAGGGGACAGCTCTCAGCTGACAGCCAGTAAGGAAATAGGGAATTTAGATCTGCACTTGAAGGAACTGGATTTGGCTAACAACCTGAATGAGCTTGGAAACAAATTATTCCCTGTACCTTCAGATGAAATCTCAGTATTAATTTCGGCCTTGCAGGACTGAGCTGAGAAATGAGTTGAGCCCATCTGGACTTCTGACCTCCAGAGCCATGAGATACTAAATAGGTATGTTTTATTCTGCTTAGTTTGAGATGATTTGTTAGGTAGCAATAGAAAACTTTGCTTCTTGATTTCTCTCTTTTTTTTTTTTTGCTCCATAGTTTATTTTGGTATTTTTACCACATTAACAGTACTGTAATGCTTTAACTGTTATGCCTTTATAGAAAACTATGACTTCTGAGAGTATATATCATCCTTTTTTGTTCAAGATTATCTTGATTCTTCCTGACCTTGAAATTCTACATAAATTTTAAATCATTTTATCTGGGTCCAAAATGCAAAAACAAACAACAACATCAACAAAAACACAGCCATTATTTTACTTCCAATTACAATGAAGAGAATTGTCCTTATATTTTGAGTCTGGTAGGGGTAGGGGCGGTCCTAAGATGGCAGAGGGATAGGATGGTGAGACCACTTTCGCCCTCACAAATTCATCAAAAGATCATTTGAATGCTGAGCAAATACCACAAAATAACTTCTGAACACTGCTGGAAGACAACAGGCACCCAGAAAGGCAGCCCATTGTCTTTCAAAGGATGTAGGACAAAATATAAAAGACAAAAAGAGAGACAAAGGAGTTAGGGATGGAGAACCATCCTGGGGAGGGAGTTGTAAAAGAGGAGAAGTTTCCAAACACCAGGAAACCCTCTCACTGGTGGGTCTGTGGGGAGTTTTGGAATCTCAGAGGGCAACATAACTGGAAGAAAAAGTAAATGAATAAAACCCACAGATTATGTGCCTAACTGCAACTCCCAGCTGAGAAGTAGCCCAGACGTTCACATCCGCCACCAGCAAGCGGGGGCTGAACGAGGAAGCGCGGGCTGCATTGTTTAGGGTAAGGACTGGGCCAGAATGCCCTGAGGACAATCTGAGGGAGCTAACATGAGCTAGCAACCCCAACTGTGGGATGACCAGAGAGAGAGAGAGAGAGAGAGAAAAGAGGAAGAGAGAGAACTTTCCTGTGAAAAGCTCGAACCTAAGGCACTGCCAAGCCCACTCACAGAACAAAGGACTCAGCAAATACCAGAGGAGAACTAGCTTGCAGTGGACCGGCCTATTGCCTGCTGGAGGCAGGAAGACAGGCAGGAGACAGCCAGAGCTGAAAGGCAAGGGGCAACCTCAGCCTCAGAGACGGCATCCTCTACTAAACTGTGAGCAGGCTCCCAGTTGCTAACTAAGTCTTCCTAGGATCCTCGATGGTTGACAAACTCCAGGAGGGTTGCAGACTAAGATCAGCTCCCCAGAGGAGACACACAGCACACCTGAGACAGCGCTCCCACTGTGCACCCGAGAAACCGAGTGGCTGGGACCAGGGAGTTGATAAGACACACCACCCCACCTGGGGAGAGTGTGGTCACAAGGCACCTGGTTGCCTGAACTGCTCGGACCTGGGAAGAGCACAAAACGCAGGGCCAACCAAGTCTGTGCCTTTGTGGAGTACCTGAGAACCTGAACCTGAGTGGCTTAGACCTGGGAAATGCATGCAACCAAGGGCCCACTTTAGACAGTTCCAGCAGAGCAACCTGGAACCTGAGCAGTTTAGACCGGGAAAGCACACACGCCATGAGCAGGGGCAAACCCAGTGTGGCCAAGACAGTGCGAGTACTCCCCACACATGCCAGTGATATTTGTTTGCAGTGTTCCTTCCTCCCCTCAGCACAATTGAACAAGTTAGCCTAAATAAGTGACGACCTTCGCCCCCTTGTGTAAGGGTGGAAGTTAGATACTGAAGAGACTTGCAAACAGGAAGCCACAATAAACAAAGAAGATGTATCACTATGGAAGTGACAGGTACAACAGATTAAAACACTTTAATTAGCATGGACTACATGGGAAAGGACCTATAGACCTTGAGAAGAAGTATAAGCTGGAACAAGGAACTATCTGAAACTGAACTGACCCCACACTGTCCTCAACAGCTCCAGAGAAATTCCTAGATATATTTTACTATTATCATTTTTAAATTTTTAAGTTCTTTTTTACTTCTTAAATTTTCATTTTTAAAACCTACTATTCAGTTCAGTTCAGTTCAGTCGCTCAGTCATGTTCGCCTCTTTGCAACCCCATGAATTGCAGCACGCCAGGCCTCCCTGTCCATCACCAACTCCCGGAGTTCATTCAGACTCATGTCCATTGAGTCAGTGATGCCATCCAGCCATCTCACCCTCTGTCGTCCCCTTCTCCTCCTGCCCTCAATCCCTCCCAGCATCAAAGTCTTTTCCAATGAGTCAACACTTCACATGAGGTGGCCAAAGTACTGTAATTTCAGCTTCAGCATCATTCCTTCAAAAGAAATGCCAAGGCTGATCTCCTTCAGAATGGACTGGTTGGATCTCCTTGCAGTCCAAGGGACTCTCAAGAGTCTTCTCCAACACCACAGTTCAAAAGCATCAATTATTCGGCTCAGCCTTCTTCACAGTCCAACTCTCACATCCATACATGACCACTGGAAAAACCATAGCCTTGACTAGATGGACCTTAGTCGGCAAAGTAATGTCTCTGCTTTTGAATATGCTATCTAGGTTGGTCATAACTTTTCTTCCAAGGAGTAAGCGTCTTTTAATTTCATGGCTGCAGTCACCATCTGCAGTGATTTTGGAGCCCCCAAAAATAAAGTCTGACACTATTTCCATGAGGTTATTGATATTTCTCCCAGCAATCTTGATTCCAGCTTGTGCTTCTTCCAGCCCAGCGTTTCTCATGATGTACTCTGCATAGAAGTTAAATAAGCAGGGTGACAATATACAGCCTTGACGTACTCCTTTTCCTATTTGGAACCAGTCTGTTGTTCCATGTCCAGTTATAACTGTTGCTTCCTGACCTGCATACAGATTTCTCAAGAGGCAGGTCAGATGGTCTGGTATTACCATCTCTTTCAGAATTTTCCACAGTTTATTGTGATCCACACAGTCAAAGGCTTTGGCATAGTCAATAAAGCAGAAATAGATGTTTTTCTGGAACTCTCTTGCCTTTTCCATGATCCAGTGGATGTTGGTAATTTGATCTCTGGTTCCTCTGCCTTTTCTAAAACCATCTTGAACATCAGGAAGTTCACAGTTCACGTATTGCTGAAGCCTGGCTTGGAGAATTTTGAGTATTACTTTACTAGCATGTGAGATGAGTGCAATTGTGCAGTAGTTTGAG
This sequence comes from Capricornis sumatraensis, assembly GCF_032405125.1. Classification (NCBI taxonomy): domain Eukaryota; kingdom Metazoa; phylum Chordata; class Mammalia; order Artiodactyla; family Bovidae; genus Capricornis; species Capricornis sumatraensis. The sequence goes on along the minus strand of NC_091092.1, from coordinate 36,771,923 downwards.
CATTCTTTGGCATTGCCTTTCTTTGGGATTGGAATAAAAACTGTCCTTTTCCAGTCCTGTGGCCACTGCTGAGTTTTCCAAACTTGCTGGTATATTGAGTGCACCACTTTCACAGCATCATCTTTCAGGATTTGAAAGCGCTCAAGTGGAATTCCATCACCTCCACTAGCTTTGTTCATAGTGATGCTTTCTAAGGCCCACTTGACTTCACATTACCTTGCAAAAAAAATACCCTACTTTTAAAGCAAATTATGTGTGTGTGTATATATATATATATATATGTGTGTGTGTGTGTATATATATATATATATATATGTGTGTATATATATATATTTAACTCTTGCAATTTTGTCTTGTTTTTTTTTAATATATTTTTTAGAGTCTAATCTCTACTCTAGATTTTTAATCTTTGCTTTTTGGTATTTGTTATCAATTTTGTACCTTTAAGAATCCAATCTTCAGTGCCCATTTTAACTTAGGAGTGTGATTACTGGCTTGATTGTTCTCTCCCTTTTTGACTCTCTTTTTTTTCTCCCCCAGGTCGCCTCTATCTCTTCCCTCCCCCTTCTCTACTTATCTCTGTGAATGTCTTTGGGTGTTCCAGGCTGTGGAGAACACTTAGGGAACTGATCATTGGCAAGACTGGTCTCTCTCCTTTTGGCTCCCCCTTCTCTCCCCCTGGACACCTCTATATTCTTCCTCCCTCTTCTCTTCTCTTTGTGGAACTCTGTGAAACTCTCTGAGTGTTCCAGACTGTGGAGAGCAAATAGGGAATTGATTACTGACTAGATTGCTCTCTCCCGTTTTGATTCCTCCTCTTCTCCTCTTGGTCACCTCTATCTCCCTCCTCCCTCTTCTCCTCTCCATGTAACTCTGTGAACCTCTCTGGGTGTCCCTCAGTGTGGAGAAACTTTTCACCATTAAACTAGATGTTTTATCATTGGTGCTGTATGGATGGAGAAGTCTTGAGGCTACTGTAAGAATAAGACTGAAAGCCAGAGGCAGGAGGCTTAAGCTCAAAACCTGAGAACACCAGAGAACTCCTGATTCCAGGGAAAATTAATCTATAAGAGATCATCCAAAAGCCTGCATTACAAGCCAACAAGTTCCAGAGCAAGACATACCATGAAAATTCTCCAGGAACACAGGAACATAGGTTTTTTTGTTTTTGTTTTTTTGTATTTCCATACAAATTGTGAAATCATTTGTTCCAGTTCTCTGAAAAATACCATTGGTAACTTGATAGAGATTGCATTGAATTTATAGATTGCTTTGGGAAGTATACTCATTTTCACTATATTGATTCTTTCAATCCGTGAGCATGGTATCTTTCTCCATCTGTTTGTGTCCTCTTTGATTTCTTTCATCAATGTTTTATAGTTTCTATGTATAGGTCTTTTGTTTCTTTAGGTTGATTTATTCCTAAGTATTTTATTCTTTTTTTTTAATATTTAAAATATCAGTTCAGTTCAGTCACTCAGTCATGTCTGACTTTTAATTGGAAGCTAATTACTTTACAATGTAGTATTAATTTTGCTATACATCGACATGAATCTGCCACAGGTGTACACGTGTTCCCCATCCTAAACCCCCCTCCCACCTCCCTCCCCATACCATTCTTCTGGGTCATCCCAGTGCACCAGCCCCAAGCATACTGTATCATGCATCGAACCTGGACTGGTGATTCATTTCACATATGATAATATATAAGTTTCAATGCCATTCTCCCAAATCATCCCACTCTCACCCTCTCCCACAGAGTCCAAAAGACTGTTCTATACATCTGTGTCTCTTTTGCTGTCTCACATACAGGGTTATCAATACCATTTTTCTAAATTCCATATATATGTGTTAGTATAGTATTGGTGTTTTTCTTTTGGCTAACTTCACTCTGTATAATAGGCTCCAGTTTCATCGACCTCATTAGAACTGATTCAAATGTATTCCTTTTAATGGTTGACTAATACTCCATTGTGTATATGTACCACCGCTGTCTTATCCATTCATCTGCTGATGGACATCTAGGTTGCTTCCATGTCCTGGCTATTAGAAACAGTATTGCTATGAACCTTGGAGTACATGTGTCTCTTTCAATTCTGGTTTCCTCGGTGTGTATGTCCAACAGGGGGATTGCTGGGTTGTATGGCAGTTCTATTTCCAGTTTTTTAAGGAATCTCCGTACTGTTCTCCATAGTGGCTATACTAGTTTACATTCCCACCAACAGTGTAAGAGGGTTCCCTTTTCTCCACACCCTCTCCAGCATTTATTGCTTGTAGACTTTTGGATCGCAGCCATTCTGACTGGTGTGAAATGGTGCCTCATTGTGGTTTTGATTTGCATTTCTCTGATAATGAGCGATGTTGAGCATCTTTTCCTGTGTTTGTTAGCCATCTGTATGTCTTCTTTGGAGAAATGTCTATTTAGTTCTTTGGCCTATTTTTTGATTGGGTCGTTTATTTTTCTGGAGTTGAGCTGCAGGAGTTGCTTGTATATTTTTGAGATTAGTTGTTTGTCAGTTGCTTCATTTGCTATTATTTTATTCTCATTCTGAAGGCTGTCTTTTCACCTTGCTTATAGTTTCCTTTGTTGTGCAGAAGCTTTTAATTTTAATTAAGTCCCATTTGTTTATTTTTGCTTTTATTTCCAGTATTCTGAGAGGTGGGTCTTAGAGGATCCTGCTGTGATTTATATCAGAGAGTGTTTTTCCTATGTTCTCCTCTGGGAGTTTTATAGTTTCTGGTGTTATATTTAGATCTTTAATCCATTTTGAGTTTATTTTTGTGTATGATGTTAGAAAGTGTTCTAGTTTCATTCTTTTACAAGTGGTTGACCATTTTTCCCAGCATCACTTGTTAAAGTGATTGTCTTTAACCCATTGTATATTCTTGCCTCCTTTGTCAAAGATAAGGTGTCCATAGGTGTGTGGATTTATCTTTGAGCTTTCTATTTTGTTCCATTGGTCTATATTTCTGTCTTTGTGCCAGTACCATATACTGTCTTGATGACTGTGGCTTTGTAGTAGAGCCTGAATTCAGGCAGGTTGATTCCACCAGTTCTATTCTTCTTTCTCAAGATTGCTTTGGCTATACGAGGTTTTTTTGTATTTCCATACAAATTGTGAGATTATTTGTTCTAGCTCTCTGAAAAATACCGTTGGTAGCTTGATAGGGATTGCATTGAATCTATAGATTACTTTGGGTAATATACTCATTTTCACTATATTGATTCTTTTGATCCATGAACATGGTATATTTCTCCATCTATTAGTGTTCTCTTTGATTTCTTTCACCAGTGTTTTATAGTTTTCTATATATAGGTCTTTTGTTTCTTTAGGTAGATATATTCTTAAATATTTTATTCGTTTCTTTGCAATGGTGAGTGGAATTGTTTCCTTAATTTCTCTTTCTGTTTTCTCCCACCTGCACCACCCATACATTGTTATACATTGTTACTGTATAAGAATGTAAGGGATTTCTCTGTGTTAATTTTATATCCTGCAACTTTACTATATTCATTGATTCACTCTAGTAATTTTCTGGTGGAGTTTCTAGAGTTTTCTATGTAGAGGATCATGTCATCTGCAAACAGTGAGAGTTTTACTTCTTTTTTTTTCAATTTGGATTCATTTTATTTCTTTTTCTGCTCTGATTGCTGTGGCCCAAACTTCCAAAAGTATGTTCAATAGTAGTGGTGAGAGTGGGCACCCTTGTCTTGTTCCTGGCTTCAGGGCAAATGCTTTCATTTTTCACCATTGAGGATAATGTTTGCTGTGGGTTTGTCATATATAGCTTTTATTATGTTGAGGTATGTTCCTTCTAATCCTGCTTTCTGAAGGGTTTTTATCATAAACGGATGTTGAATTTTGTCAAAGGCTTTCTCTGTATCTATTGAGATAATCATATGTTTTTTTATTTTTCAATTTGTTAATGTGGCGTGTTACATTGATTGATTTGCAGATACTGAAGAATCCTTGCATCCCTGGGATAAAGCCCACTTGGTCATGATGTATGATCTTTCTAATATGTTGTCGCATTCTGTTTACTAGAATTTTGTTAGGGATTTTTGCATCTATGTTCATCAGTGATATTGGCCTGTAGTTTTCTTTTTTTTGTGGCATCTTTGTCTGGTTTTAGTATTAGGGTGATGGTGGCCTCATAGAATGAGTTTGGAAGTTACCCTTCCTCTGAAGATTTCTGGAAGAGTTTGAGTAGGATAGGTGTTAGCTCTTCTCTAAATTTTTGGTAGAATTCAGCTGTGAGGCCATCTGGTCCCAGGCTTTTGTTTGTTGGAAGATTTCTGATTACAGTTCCAATTTCCATGCTTGTGATGGGTCCGTTAAGATTTTCTGTTTCTTCCTGGTTCAGTTTTGGAAAGTTATACTTTTCTAAGAATTTGTCCATTTCTTCCAAGTTGTCCATTTTATTGGCATATAGTTGCTGATAGTAGTCTCTTATGAACGTTTGTATTTGTGTTGTCTGTTGTAATTTCTTCATTTTCATTTCTAATTTTGTTGATTTGATTTTTCTCCCTTTGTTTCTTGATGAGTCTGGCTAATGGTTTGTCAATTTTATTTATCTTCTGAAAGAACCAGCTTTTAGCTGTGTAAATTTTTGCTTTGGTCTCTTTTGTTTCTTTTGCATTTATTTCTGGCCGAATTTTTAGGATTTCTTTCCTTCTACTAATCCTGGGGTTCTTCATTTCTTGCTTTTCTAGTTGCTTTAGGAGTGCAGTTAGGTTATTTATTTAACTTTTTTCTTGTTTCTTGAGGTAAACCTGCATTGCTATGAACCTTCCCCTTAGCAGTGCTTTTACGGCATCCCATAGGTTTTGGGTTGTTGTCTTTTCATTTTCATTCATTTCTATGCATATTTTGATTTCTTTTTTGATTTTGTTGTGATTTTTTGATTTTTCAGAAGCATGTTGTTTAGCCTCCATATGTTGGAATTTTAAATAGTTTTTTCCCCCCATAATTGACATCTAGTCTTACTGCATTGTGTTCAGAAAAGATGCTTCGAACGATTTCAATTTTTTCGAATTTACCAAGGCTAGATTTATGGCCCAGGATGTGATCTATCCTGGAGAAGGTTCTGTGTGCACTTGAGAAAAAGGTGAAACTCATTGTTTTGGAGTGAAATGTCCAGTAGATATCAATTAGGTCTAACTTGTCCAGTGTATTGTTTAAAGTTTGTGTTTCCTTGTTAATTTTCTTTTTAGTTGCTCTATCCATAGATGTGAGTGGGGTGTTAAAGTCTCCCACTATTTTTGTGTTTTTGTTAATTTCCCCTTTCATACTTGTTAGCATTTACCTTACATATTGCAGTGCTCCTATGTTGGGTGCATATATATTCATCATTGTTATATCTTCTGCTTGGATTGATCCTTTGATCATTATGTAGTGTCCTTCTTTGTCTCTTTTCACAGCCTTTGTTTTAAAGTCTATTTTATCTGATGTGAGTATTGCTACTCCCACTTTCTTTTGGTCTCTATTTGTATGGAATATCTTTTTCCAGCCATTCCCTTTCAGTCTGTATGTGTCCCCTGTTTTGAGGTGGGTCTCTTGTAGACAACATATGTAGGAGTCTTGTTTTTGTATCCATTCAGCCAGTCTTTGTCTTTTGTTTGGGGCATTCAACTCATTTACATTCAAGGTAATTATTGATAAACATGATCCCGTTGCCATTTACTTTGTTGTTTTGGGTTCGAGTTTAAATGCTTTTTCTGTGTTTCTTGTCTAGAGAAGATCCTTTAGCATTTGTTGGAGAGCTGGTTTGGTGGTGCTGAATTCTCTCATCTTTTGCTTGTCTCTAAAGCTTTTGATTTGTCCTTCATATCTGAATGAGATCCTTGCTGGGGACAGTAGGTTTTTCTGTTTTATCACTTTAAGTATTTCTTGTCATTCCCTCCTGGCCTGAAGAGTTTCTATTGAAAGATCAGCTGTTATCCTTATGGGAATCCCCTTGTATGTTATTTGTTGTTTTCCCCTTGCTGCTTTTAATATTGTTCTTTGTGTTTGATCTTCATTAATTTCATTAGTATTTGTCTTGGGGTGTTTTGCTTTGGGTTTATCCTGTTTGGGATTCTCTGGGTTTTGGTCTTAAACCTCCTGCCTCTGATTTTCAGACTTCTTCTTACAGTAGCCTCAAGACTTCTCCATCCATACAGCACCAAAGAAAAAACATCTGCGTTAATGGTGAAAAGATTCTCCACAGTGAGGGACACCCAGAGAGGTTCACAGAGTTACATGGAGAAGAGAAAAGGGAGGAGGGAGATAGAGGTGACCAGGAGGAGAAGAGGGGGAGTCAAAAGGGGAGAGAGCATTCTAGCCAGCAATCAATCTCCTCTGTGCTCTCCAGTCTGGAACCCTCAGAGAGATTCACGGAGTTCCACAGAGAAGAGAAGAGAGAGTAAGGAGATATAGGTGACCAGGAGGAGAAAAGGTGGAATCAAAAGGAGAGAGACAGATCTAGATGGCAATCAGTTTCCTAAGTGTTCTCCACAGCCAGGAACACACACAGAGATTCCCAGAGCTGGGTAGAGAAGAGAAGGGAGAAGGGAAGAGATAGGGATGACCTGGGGGAGAAAAAAGAGAGTCAAAAAGGGAGAGAGCTATCAAGCCAATAATCACACTCCTAAGTAAAATTGAGTACTGAAGATTGGATTCTTAAAGGTACAAAATTGATAGCAAATACCAAAGAGCACATATTAAAATCTAGAGTAGTGGTTAGACTCTCAAAAATACAATATTAAAGAAACAAAACAAAATCACAAAAATTATAAAAAATACATATGAAGTTTGCTTTAAACTTAAGGTCCTTTTTTTTTTTTGCAAGGTAATAGTAGGTTATAAAAAGGAAAATTAAAGGAGTAATAGAGAATTTAAAAATAAAATTAAAAAGTTTTAAAAATGATAATAGTAAAATATATCTAGGAATTTCTCTGGAGCCATTGCAGGCAGTTGGTATTAGTTTAATTTGAAATAGTTCCTTGTCCCAGTTTATACTTCTCAAGATCTGTTGGCCCCTTCCAATGTAGTTGGTGCTAACTACAGCATTTTAATCTGTTGCACCTGTCACTTCCAAAGCGGTTCTCTGTGTTTATTTTGGCTTCTTTTGTTTGCAGTTCTCTTCAGTGTCTAATTTCAGCCCTGACAGAATGGGGCAAAGGTGGTCATTTATTTAGGCTCACTTGTTCTGTCCTGCTGTGGGGAGGGAGGAACACTGCAAACAAATATCACTGGCGTGTGTGGGGAGTGCTCGCAGTGTCTCGGCCACACTGGATTTGCACCCACACACAGCGTGTGTTCTTTCCTGGTCTACACTGCTCAGGCTCCCGGTTGCTCTGCAGGAGAACTGTCTAAAGTGGTCCCTGGGTTGCGTGCACTTCTTGGGTACTCCACAAAGGCACAGACTCGGTTGGGCCTGTGTTTTGTGCCCTTCCCAGGTCCAAGCAGCTCAGGAGACCAGGTGCTTGGCGAGCACACTCTCCCCAGGTGGGATACCTCCTTACGCCTCCCCCGTCCCAGCCACTCGGTTTCCTTGGTGTGTAGTGGGCGCGCCCTCTACAGGTGTGCTGTGTGTCTCCTCTGGGGAGCTGATCCCTGGCTGAGACCATCCCAGTGGATGTCAACTGTCCAGAATCCCAGGAAGTCTTGGTTAGCAACTGGGAGCCTGCTCTCAGTTTGGTAGAGGATGCCGTCTCTGGGGCCAAGGTTGCCCCTTTCTGGCTCTGGCTGTCACCTGCTTGCCTCCCTACCTCTGTTGGGTGATGGGATGGTCTGTACCTGCTAGCTCTCCTCTGGTATTCACTCGGTCCTTTGTTCTGTGAGTGGGCCCAGCAGTGCGATAGGTTAGGGTTTTTTGTAGGATAGTTCTCTCTCTCTCTCTTTTTTCCTCTCTGTCTCTCTGGCTATCCCACAGTTTGGATTGCTGTCTCACATTAGCTTCCTCAGGTTGTCCTCAGAGCATTCAGGGCTGGTCCTTACCATAAGCAATGCAGCACGTGCCTCCCCATTCAGCCCCCGCTTGTTGGTGGTGGATGCCAGCTTCTGGGCTACTTCTCTGCTGGGAGTTGCTGTTAGGCACGTAATTGGTGGGTTTTATTTATTTATTTATTTTTCCTCCTGGTTATGTTGCTGTCTGAGATTCCAAAACTCCCGACAGATCCACCGGTGAGAGGGTTTCCTGGTGTTTGGAAACTTCTCCTCTTTTAAGACTCCCTTCCCGGGAGAGGTCTCCATCTCTAACTCTTTTGTCTCTTTTTATCTTTTATATTTTGTCCTACCTCCTTTCGAAGACATTGGACTCCATTTATGGGTGCCTGCTGTCCTCTGCCAGTGTTCAGAAGTTATTTTGTGGAATTTGCTCAGCTTTCAAACGATCTTTCGATGATTTTGTGGAGGGGAAAGTGGTTTCCTCGTTCTATTCCTCTGTCATCTTAGGACAGTTCAGTTCAGTCGCTCAGTTGTGTCCAACTCTTTGCAACCCCATGAATCGCAGCACGCCAGGCCTCCCTGTCCATCACCATCTCCCGGAGTTCACTCAAACTCACGTTCATCGAGTCCGTGATGCCATCCAGCCATCTCATCCTCGGTCGTCCCTTTCTCCTCCTACCCCCAATCCCTCCCAGCATCAGAGTCTTTTCCAATGAGTCAACTCTTCACATGAGGTGGCCAAAGTACTGGAGCTTCAGCTTTACCATCATTCCTTCCAAAGAAATCCCAGGGTTGATCTCCTTCAGAATGGACTGCTTGGATCTCCTTGCAGTCCAAGGGACTCTCAAGAGTCTTCTCCAACACCACAGTTCAAAAGCATCAATTCTTCGGCGCTCAGCCTTCTTCACAGTCCAACTCTCACATCCATACATGACCACAGGAAAAACCATAGCCTTGACTAGGTGGACCTTAGTCGGCAAAGTAATGTCTCTGCTTTTGAATATACTATCTAGGTTGGTCATAACTTTTCTTCCAAGAAGTAAGCGTCTTTTAATTTCATGGCTGCACTCACCATCTGCAGTGGTTTTGGAGCCCCCCAAAATAAAGTCTGACACTGTTTCCACTGTTTCCCCATCTATTTGCCATGAAGTGATGGGACCGGATGCCATGATCTTCGTTTTCTGAATGTTGAGCTTTAAGCCAACTTTTTCACTCTCCTCTTTCACTTTCATCAAGAGGCTTTTTAGCTCCTCCTCACTTTCTGCCATAAGGGTGGTGTCATCTGCATATCTGAGGTTATTGATATTTCTCCCGGGAATCTTGATTCCAGCTTGTGTTTCTTCCAGTCCAGCATTTCTCATGATGTACTCTGCATGTAAGTTAGATAAGCAGGGTGACAATATACAGCCTTGATGTTCTCCTTTTCCTATTTGGAACCAGTCTGTTGTTCCATGTCCAGTTCTAACTGTTGCTTCCTGACCTGCATACAGATTTCTCAAGAGGCAGGTCAGGTGGTCTGGTATTCCCATCTCTTTCAGAATTTTCCACAGTTTATTGTGATCTACACAGTCAAAGGCGTTGGCATAGTCAATAAAGCAGAAAGAGATGTTTTTCTGGAACTCTCTTGCTTTTTCCATGATCCAGCGGATGTTGGCAATTTGATCTCTGGTTCCTCTGCCTTTTCTAAAACCATCTTGAACATCAGGAAGTTCATGATTCACATATTGCTGAAGCCTGGCTTGGAGAATTTTGAGCATTACTTTACTAGCATGTGAGATGAGTGCAATTGTGCAGTAGTTTGAGCATTCTTTTACATTGCCGTTCTTTGGAATTGAAATGAAAACTGACCTTTTCCAGTCCTGTGGCCACTGCTGAGTTTTCCAAATTTGCTGGCATATTGAGTGCACCACTTTCACAGCATCATCTTTCAGGATTCGAAATAGCTCAACTGGAATTCCATCACCTCCACTAGTTTTGTTCATAGTGATTCTAAGGCCCACTTGACCTCACATTCCAGGATGTCTGGCTCTAGATGAGTGATCACACCATCATGATTATCTGGGTTGTGAAGATCTTTTTTTGTACAGTTCTTCCATGTATTCTTGCCACCTCTTCTTAATATCTTCTGCTTCTGTTAGGTCCATACCATTTCTGTCCTTTATCGAGCCCATCTCTGCATGAAATGTTCCCTTGGTATCTCTAATTTTCTTGAAGAGATCTCTAGTCTTTCCCATTCTGTTGTTTTCCTCTATTTCTTTGCATTGATCACTGAAGAATCCTTTCTTATCTCTCCTTGCTATTCTTTGGAACTCTGCATTAATATGTTTATATCTTTCCTTTTCTCCTTTGCTTTTCACCTCTCTTCTTTTCATAGCTATTTGTAAGCCCTCCCCAGAGAGCCATTTTGCTTTTTTGCATTTCTTTTCCATGGGGATGGTCTTGATCGCTGTCTCCTGTACAATGTCACGAACCTCATTCCATAGTTCATCAGGCACTCTATCTATCAGATCTAGTCCCTTAAATCTATTTCTCACTTCCACTGTATAATCATAAGGGATTTGATTTAGGTCATACCTGAATGGTCTAGCGGTTTTCCCTACTTTCTTCAATTTAAGTCTGAATTTGGCAATAAGGAGTTCATGATCTAAGCCACAGTCAGCTCCCATTCTTGTTTATGCTGACTGTATAGAGCTTCTCCATCTTTGGCTGCAAAGAATATAATCAACCTGATTTCGATGTTGACCATCTGGTGATGTCCATGTGTAGAATCTTCTCTTGTGTTGTTGGAAGAGGGTGTTTGCTATGACCAGTGCATTTTCTTGGCAAGACTCTATTAGTCTTTGCCCTGCTTCATTCCGCATTCCAAGGCCAAATTTACCTGTTACTCCAAGTGTTTCTTGACTTCCTACTTTTGCATTCCAGTCCCCTATAATGAAGAGGACATCTTTTTTGGGTGTTAGTTCTAAAAGGTCTTGTAGGTCTTCATAAAACCGTTCAACTTCAGTTTTTTCAGAGTTACTGATTTGGGCATAGACTTGGATAACTGTGATATTGAATGGTATGCCTTGGAGACGAACAGAGATCATTCTGTTGTTTTTGAGATTGCATCCAAGTACTGCAGTTCAGACTCTTTTGTTGAAGAGTCTTAGGACAGACCCTGTCAATACTTTTATGGGTCATGCTTTTTGTATGATGCCTAGGAACAATCAATAGTGACACAAAGCTGTTTAGTGATTTGCTATACGGTTGTTTCAGCATCATTTTTTAAAGCTACTATCTTTTCTTCATTTAATTGCCTTTATACATTTGTCAAATATTCATTGAACATATGTGTTTTCTCTCATTATGGACTGTCTCTTCTGTTTCATTAATCTGTATTTCAGCTCTTTTGTCTATACCAAACTGTCTTGAGTACTGTAGCTTGAAATCTTAAAATAGAGTAATTGAGGCCCTCTACCTTTGTACTTTTAAAAATTATTTTTGGTTGATCTACCTCCTTTGTCATTTAATGTACATTTTATAATCTTGTTTTCAGCTACAAAGTAATCGTATAAGAATTGCATTTATTCTATCAGTTAAGAGAAAATGCACTTGTAGAACTCTTATATAAGTGTTTTCATATCATAGGAATATAATATGTCTATTTAGGTTTTGTTTGATTTCTTTCAGCAGTCCTTTGTAGTTATCTGCATACTATTCCAGCACATATTTACTTGGATTTGTTCCTGACATTTCACTTTTTGAGGCTATCATAAACTGTATTTATGGAAATTTTGGTTTCCAAGTGTTGATTGAAAAAAATTAATTTTTTGTACATTGACCTTGTTTTTTATGATGTAGCAAGAAGTTATTACTTCTTGGAGCATTTTTAGATTCATATTACTCTTTTTTATTCATTGTTGTCATTGGAGGATAATTGCATTATAATATTGTGTTGGCCTCTGCCATACATCAACATGAATGAGCCACAGGTATACATATGTCCCCTCCCTTCTGAATCTCCCTCCAATCTCCTATTCCATTTCACCCCTCTAGGTTGTCACAGGGCACTGGGTTGAGCTCCCTGTGTCACACAGCAAATTCCCATTTGCTATCTATTTTATATACGTTAATGTCTATGTTTCCGTTATTCTCTCAGTTCATCCCACCCTCTGCTTCCCCCACCGTGTCAAGTCTGTTCTCTATGTCTGTGTCTCTGTTGCTGCCCTGCAAATAGGTTCATCAGTACCATCTTTCTAGATTCCATATGCACTCATTAATATACAGTATCTGTCCTCTTTCTGACTTACTTCACTTCACCCTTTATAATAGACTTTAGATTCATCCACCTCATTAGGACTGACTTGAATGTGTTCTTTTGTATAGCTGAGTAATATTCCATTGTACATATGTACCACAATTTCTGTATCCATTCATCTGTGGATGGACATCTAGATTTCTTCCATGTCCAAGCTATTGTAAAAAATTCTACAACAAACATTGAGGTATATGTGTCTCTTTAAATTATGGTTTTCTCAGAATATATGTCCATTAGTGGGATTGTTGTGTCATATGGTACTCCTATTCCTAGTTTTTTAAGCCATCCCCATACCATCCTCCATAGTCTGTGTCTGTTCTAAGTCTCTTCAGTCATGTCTGTCTCTTTGTGACTCTATGGACTGTAGCCCAGCGTGCTCCTCTGTCTATGGGATTCTCCAGGCAAGAATACTGGAGTGGGTTTCCATTTCCTCCTCCAGAGGATCTTCCTGACCCAGGGATCAAACCTGTATCTGTTAGGTTTCCTGCATTGTCAGACAGGTTCTTTACCACTAGCAGTAACTGGGAAGCCCTGGTTTCCTTAGTGACTGTGCCATTTTACATTCCCACCAATGGTGTAAGAGGGTTCCACATGCTCTCCAGTGTTTACTGTTTGTAGATTTTTTAATGATGATCATTCTGACTGATGTGAGGTGATACCTTGTTATAATTTTGATTTTTATTTCTCTAATCATGAGCAATGTTGAGTATCTTTTCACGTTTTTGTTGGCCATCTGTATGTCGTCTTTGGAGAAATGTCTTATTTGATTGTGATGTTTTTTTTTCCTGGATCAAGCTGCATGAGATGTTTGTATATTTTGGAGATTAATCATTTGTCAGGTGTTTAATTTTCAATTATTTTCTCCTATTCTGAGAGTTGTCTTTTGTTTGTTTCCTTTGATGTGCAAAAGCTTTTGAGTTAAAGTTCCATTTGTTTACTTTTGTTTTTATTTCCACTATTCTACGTTGGGTCAAAGAGGATATTGCTGTGATGTATGTCAAAGAGTGTACTGCCTATATTTTCCTATAAGAGCTTTCTAGTTCCTAGAAGTGAAAGTATTAGTTGCTCAGTAGTGTCCAACTTTTTGCAACCTTGGGAATGTAGCCTGCCAGGCTCCTCTGTCGTGGAATTTACCAGAAAAGATTACTGGAGTGGGTTGCCATTCCCTTCTCCAGGGGAATCTTCCTAACCCCAGGATCAAACCTGGGTTTTCTGCATTGCAGGCAGATTCTTTACCATCTGAGCCAGCAGGGAGCCCTTACATTTAAATCTTTAATTCATTTATTTGGGGGCATGATATTAGAAAGTGTTCTTCTGCTGCTACTGCAGCTAAGTCGCTACAGTTGTGTCCAACCCCATAGATGGCAGCGTACCAGTCTCCTCTGTCCCTGGGATTCTCCAGGCAAAAACACTGGAGTGGGTTACCATTTCCTTCTCCAATGCACGCATGCATGCTAAGTTGCTTCAGTTTTGTCCAACTCTGTGCGACCCCATGGACAGCAGCCCATCAGGCTCCTCTGTCCACAGTATTCTCCAGGCAAGAATACTGGAGTGGGTTGCTGTTTCCTTCTCTAAGAAAGTGTTCTAGTTTCATTATTTTATATGTAGCTGTCCATTTTTCCTAGAACCATCTATTGGAGAGGCTCTCTTTTCTCCATTGTAGATTCTTGCCTGCTTTGTCAAAGATAATGTGCCCAGATGTGTGTGGGTTTATCTCTGGGCTTTATATCTTGCTCCATTGGTTTATATTTCTGTTTTTGTGTGAATACCGTACTGTCTTGATGTGTATAGTTTTGTAGTATAGTCTTAAGTTAGGAAGGTTGATTCCTCCAGCTCCATTTTTTTCCCATGATTACTTTGGCTATTAGGGTTATTTTGTGTTTCCACACAAATTGTAGATTCTTATTACCCTTATTACTTCTAGGAGCATTTTTAGATTCTTAATGAATTTCTGTATAGACAGTCATATAATCTAAATAAGGGTGGATTTAATATTTTAAACTTAATGGGAAAGATAACTGATAAAACAACATATCTTTGTCATTGATTTCAAATTCAATACTCATACATATATACAAAGTAAATTATATGATTTGTCTTGTAAAATATATTGGTGCTTGTTTCCTTGGCCCAGAATATGATCTATCTTGGTAAATGTTGTCTGTATACTTGTAAAGACTATTCTGCTATTGCTGGGTGGAATGTTCTACTACTCTCAATTAGACCAATTTGATTCATACAATATTTCAAGTCTTCTATATCTTTATTGGGCTCCAAAATCACTGCAGATAGTGACTGCAGCATGAAATTAAAAGATGCTTGCTCCTTGGAAGTAAAGCTATGACTATTGAGCGAGCATATTAAAAAGCAGAGACATTGCTTTGCTGACCAAGGTCTGTCTAGTCAAAACTATGGTTTTTCCTGTAGCCATGTATGGATGTGAGAGTTGGACTATAAAGAAAGCTAAGTACCGAAGAATTGATGCTTTTGAACGGTGGTGTTGGAGAAGGCTCTTGAGAGTCCCTTGGACCACAAGGGGATCAAATCAGTCAGTCCTAAAGCAAATCAGTCCTGAATTTTCACTGAAAGGACTGATGCTGAAACTCCAATACTTTGGCCACCTAATGAGAAGAACTGACTCATTGGAAAAGACCCTGATGCTGGGAAAGATTGAAGGCAAGAGGAGAAGGGGACGACGGAGGATAAGATGGTTGGATGGTATCACTGACTCGATGGACATGAGTTTGTGCAAGCTCTGGGAGTTGGCATTGGACACAGAAACCTGGTGTGCTGCAGTCTATGGGGTTGCAAAGAGTTTAACACGATTGAGAGACTGAAATGATATCATTACTGATTTTCTGTCTGTGTATTCAACACGGTATTTAGAGAATTGTATTTAAGTCTCCAATCATGAATAACATTAAGTTAATATTTTGTGTTTTTTTTTCTATTTCCTCTATATTTTGTTTCCTTTTTCCCCTAAATTCTTTGGAGCTAATATTTTTCATTATTCTACTTTATCTTTTTTTGTTGTTCTATTAGCTATCATTGTTTAGTTTAATAATTTAGTGACTCCTTCAGGGTTGATAGTATACAGCTAAAACTTCTCAAAGTCTGCCTTCATGTGATATTACTTTATGAATAGTATCCTTATAGCAGTATATGTTTATTTCTTCCCTACTGACCTTTGTGTCATTGTTGTCATCTATTTTACCTTTACATATGTTTATAACCCTATAAACCTTGTTATGACTTTCCCTTGAAAATACTAGTTTTCAAAGCGATTTTAAAAATAAGAGAAAACCCATCTTTTTTATTTATGCAAATATTTACAGTTTTTCAGTGTTCACCACTGTATTGAGTAAATCCATATTCTCATGGGAGTCTATTTCTTCTATCTGAATGAATTCTTTTAATGTGTTTGATAATGCAGGTCTATTGCTGATTAATTCTTTTACTTTTAAAAGTTTAATTTTTATTTTGTCTTTATTTTGGAAGTATGCTGTCACTGGCTATGGAATTCTTGGTTGCCACTTCTTTTTTCCCTTTAAGTGTTTTAAAGCTATTTCTCCATAATTTTCTGGTTTATATTCATGCTACTTAGTGGGTATGGCCTTCCTAGTTGAGTGGTGAAAACATTCTAGAAATAAATAGTGAAGATTAATACTTACACTGACTTGTCACTGACTTGTTAACTCTAAAATATTTTAAGTGATGAATTTTACCTAACATGTATTTTAGCACAATTTAAAAAATGGGCAAATAACTTGAAGACATTTTTTTTTTAAAGAATATTCACTAGTGGCGTGTGCATCATCCAGCTTCAACAGTTATCAAGATTTTACTATCCATATTATATCCAGTTCCCCGCTTATTTCTATATTTTTGTTAGGTTATTTGTAAAGCAAGTCCAGCCACCATTCCATTTCAGCTGTAAAATTTTCAGTCAGTGTGTGTACCAAGGTGATAAATTGTGTCTATGCTGCTGTGTATATGTCCAGAAGTTTAAGCTATTGCTTTGAACCACTGGCTAGTATTTTAGAATGAGTAAACACCTTTATTTATTTGTCCCCAGAGGTGAACACCTAGTCTCCAACTATCCACTTCCACAGAATGGCTATAGAGAGCAGCCGAGTTCATTTGCTCTTGGATTTTACCTGAGGATTTTTCTGGGATACATACTCAAAAGTGAGTATATAAACTTTACTAGAAGAGATAATAAAATTTGTATTTTTATAAAACTGTTCTCTGCAGTGTGGGTGGCATTAGCTACTAGAAGCTGAATTGCAGAAAACCACTCACCTCTTGACTTCAGAGCCTCCTGTTTTATTCTTCTTTGGTGACCCACATAATTTGTCACACTTATTTGGACATATGTTGTAACCTCTGAACTTTTGTTGAGGGAAGGAATTAGGCCTGATTCACCAGATTTCAGAGAAGCTACCAGAGTGATTGTTTAATACATTTTAAGACTCCTCAGTTACTAATCTATGACCTAGGTACACAGAACTGGCTGATGATCCATGTTTGTGTGTACTCAGTCACACCCAACTCTTTGTGGTCCCATGGATTATAACCCTCCAGGCTCCTCTGTCCATGGAATTTTCCAGGCAAGACTACTGGAGTGGGTTGCTATTTCCTTCTTCAGGGAATCTTCCCTACCCAGGGATCAAACCCTTGTCTCTTATGTCTCGTGTAATGGTAGGTGAATTCTTTACATCTGCACCACTTGGGAACTCCAGTTAAATCTGTTTTGTTATGAATCCTACCACTGCCCTTTTGGAAACACAGTCTGTGAGGCCTGTCAGCCTTCCTATCTCCATCAAGAATTGTAGCAAGTCTCAAACTCCATAAAATTTTAAGTCATCATCAGGCTTTGGCTCAAGTTTCTTATCTTCTCAGGTTTCTCTGAATCCAAAGCCCTTGTGATCATGGTCTCCTTAGAACCTACATTCTGTCTCTGTGCTGATGCTACATGGTCATATGTACTAGTTGAAAAAAAATGCTTTTAGCACTTATACTGAGGTGACATTCTTTCATGTAAAAGAATATGGAGAAAAATACATGATGTTATCAATACATAGGTTATTCTCAGGTTAGAGAAAATCTCAGAAACGAAGAAATTGGTATTTGAGGTTTGTCTTGGTGAAGATTTGTATCAAGTTGGGAGAGCCTAAAGGAAAGTAAGAAGGAAAGCAGTTGGCAGAAGGATATGTAGCTCTCAGTAGAAAGGAGGGTGCTCTGAGAACGTTCTGAGGATTAAATGGGAAGAGGGCCTGAAAACAGGTCCAAGAAACAGTAACAGGAGCAGAATTCTGGAGGACAGGATCCCTAACACTGACTTGTGATCCTGAGATATGCCCACAAGACTTAGTTCCTGTGTTGGGCTAGAAACTCTGTAGCATCAGGGATCATATTTTTTTTCCCCAATAGCATGTAATCCCAGGCCTCTAACAACTCACTCAAAGCAAGATCTCAATAAATTGTTTATGATATGATGTATTAATACTTTGTGCTGCATATTACTTTTCTACTGATGCTCTAACAGTTACCATAAGTTTAGAAGCTTAAAAAAAAAAACACATGAATTTATTAGCTTATAGTGTTTTGGAATAGAAGTACAACAGGGTCTCACTGGGATAAAGGCAAGGTGCCAATAGAGCTGCATTCCTTTCTGAAGGCTACAGTGATAAGCCATTTTCTTGCCCTTTCTTAGCTTCTAAAGGACATAGTCATTTCTTTCATTTTCAAAGCTAGGAAACATAACCTGTCTCATTGCATCACTGCCATTGTCACATCGCCCTGACTCCTTTCTTCTGCAGCCCTCTACCACTTTTTTGGACCCATTGTGATAACTCAAGAAATCCCCTTATTTTAAAATAAGCTGATTAGCAGCCCTAATATCATTTGTAGTCTTAATTCCCCATCACCATGTAACTTAACATATTCACAGATTCCAAGAACTAGGCCATGAACATATTTGGAGGCACTCAGGAAGTAGCTCAGTGGAAAATCTAGAAGTCACTTGCTAGGCCAAACGATTGTAAGGACCACAGGTTAGATGAACTTATTGGTCAGTTTAGGATTATCAACTCCACTCACCTCACTATGTTTTTCCTCCAGTGACTAAAATATGAATGAGAGACCCTCTACCTAGGGAGCTAAATGGAGAGAACTTGCTCTTGGAGGATTTGTCTCTTCCCAGAAGCTGGATGTTTGATACCACTGTTCAGAAAAATTAATTTCACCACTATTCCTCCTGTGACATCATCTCCTTTTCTCCAGAAGCCCTCAGGAGAGGAAAGGAGATAGGAAGCTTAACAGCACCAGTGGTAAACTAAGTTTATAAAAGTGTCTATGAGTGCCAAAATATATTGGCAAATATATTTCATGTAAGACACACCTTTAGTTAAACCAGTCCCTGAGAGCATTTATCAGTCCTCAGTTGTATTTTCTTGCATACAAACACCCAGGACAACTTCCAGCAGAT
Organism: Capricornis sumatraensis; assembly: GCF_032405125.1. Classification (NCBI taxonomy): domain Eukaryota; kingdom Metazoa; phylum Chordata; class Mammalia; order Artiodactyla; family Bovidae; genus Capricornis; species Capricornis sumatraensis. The sequence continues at coordinate 36,753,205 of NC_091092.1, read as the reverse complement.
AAATATTTGCCCTTATTCCTACACTGGTAAAAACCAAGTCTGAGTGCTACCCCTTAGTGAAATGAACATGAACCCTCAGATTTGAAATGGCATCAAGATAACCAGTACAGCAGGATTTTCTATTGAATCCTTGAGAGCCTCAGGAAGTGAGTTCAGACTGTAAAACAGAAAACTGATATGATCTATGAGGGTATGGGGGAAAGCAGGTAGGGTGGAAAAGTTGTCTGAGAGTAACCAATAAGTTCAAAATATATAAGGGAATATATAAGGGAAAATATATAAGGGAAATTTGTTGGAGAGAAGAGAGATGATTTATACCTCCACTCAGGCTGAAATACAGTTGTATTAAGTTGAAGAGATAGCAGATAAGGCATCCAAACTAGCAGTTGATGGTGACAAACAGGAGACAGAATGAATTAAAAATATGGGAGGTGGCCATGAGGGATGGCTTAGAGGAAATACCATCTCTGCCATATGTGCCACAAGAATTGAACGTGGGAAGATGAGAAGTAGAAGGTCATTTGGGAAGGCTCTTTAGAGATGTTAAGGAAATATCCCCAATTTCAAACCACAGAACATTGCCCCCTGGCATTCCCACCCTCCAGGGAGGTGTCAGAATAGTGATTTGTGAGGTATAAGCCTTCTCTAGCTGCTGCTGCTGCTGCTAAGTTGCTTCAGTCGTGTCCAACTCTGTGCGACCCCATAGATGGCAGGCTACCAGGCTCCCCGTCCCTGGGATTCTCCAGGCAAGAACACTGGAGTGGGTTGCCATTTCCTTCTCCAATGCATGAAAGTGAAAAGTGAAAGTGAAGTCGCTCAGTCGTGTCCGAGTCTTAGCGACTCCATGGACTGCAGCCCACCAGGCTCCCCTGTCCATGGGATTTTCCAGGCAAGAGTATTGGAGTGGGGTGCCATTGCCTTCTCCAAGCCTTCTCTAGCTACTGTTGGCTAAAGGGAGTGCCTTGATGACCAAACAATGCTGAAAGGGTGTGGTCCTCAGTGTCCTGGGGAGGGATTTCTACAAAAAAGGTAGGACCCTTAGGGTAGAAACCGGGAAGTTTGAACAAGGCTAAGATGACCAAGAAATAAAGGAGCTGGGTGTACTTAGGAGACAATGAACCATAAGCACCAAAGGGAAGATCTTCTTTAAACTCAAGTCCATGGGTGATAGCAAGGTCAGATGATCCTACCCAAGCTTCTCTTCTTTATTGACCATCTCCTCTACAAGAGGCTTACCTGTCCTTGCTGGCATGAGCCTTCTGTCCAATCTGCACCCATTCTCGTTAAGACCCCCTTCCTGTTTCTCCTTCATTCTGTTTTTGCTGCCCAATACTGTTCTGAGCTCAACCTCTTGTCCTTTCAATTTCAGAAGACATGGAGGAGAACAAAGACTGCTTTACCTGAGTTCTAATAATACATCTACTCACAGAGTTGCAGTTACTTTAAGAAAGCAGAATGGAGGAAAAAGGGCAGCACATTTGGGTCATTACATAGAGTGAATAGGAGCCCACATCAGATGCATCTCGGCCAGGTTCAAGGGCGGCCATAGAACTGCCCCATTCCAAGATAACAGCAACATGGAACACAGCTGGTGATGATTAAAGTCAGTATGGTGAGAGAACCCTTCCTCCCAGTAGATACGTCTGTATCTCTAAGTTGTCTGATGACAGAAGGAACAGCGTGAAAGGAAGAGTCAGGTATTTGAAAAGGAAGAGACATGAGGCCTTGCAGGATTAGGGGCTAGATTGGCATGTCCATAGGAAGTACATTTGGGGTAAAGAATAGATAAGTACAGGGCAGTAGAGACAAATTTCCCTCCATAAAACTTTAATCCACGTGCCAGGAGTCAAAAGGCACATTTTTATGGAGTGGGAGGAAGAAAAGGGAACTCGATATCAGGGTTTAGATTTCCAGACCCAGATGGGAAGATAGTGTTTTTAGTGTAGAGTGGCAGTGATACCTCAAAATAAGGAAAATGAAGGAATCATTTCTTCCTCATAGTGGTGTTGGTTGTGCTATACTCTGCTGCAAGCATTTATAATCCCTATGAAAGATGGAAACACCCAACTAAAGGTCCCAAACAGTACCTTCATGGAATAAAAAAATAGTGTTTGGAGATGACATATTCAACACTGATGAGGCCAGTTTCTTGCTGAGAAATTTGTAGTGGAGCTACTGTCTACCAGGGGGATTGTTAGTTGTTCAGTTGTGTCTGACTCTTTGAGACCCCATGGGCTGTAACCCACCAGGCTTCTCTGTCCATGAAATTCTCCAGGCAAGAGCACTGGAGTGGGTTCCCATTCCCTTCTCTAGGGTATCTTCCTGATAACCTGGGCCTCCTGCATTGCAGGCAGATTCTTTACCATCTGAAGGCAGTGGGAAATTTTATCTATTGTTATCCCAATATTAGAAGTTATGAAATTACTTCACATGTACTTTGATCCATCTCTCCATCTCCTTCCCTCACTATCCAATTTTATTGAATTATGCCACTATTTTTAGAATGATTGGTGCTCACTATTAGTGAAAGTGAAAGTGAAGTTGCTCAGTCGTGTCCGACTCTTTACAACCCCATGACCTGTAGCCTACCAGGCTCCTCCATCCATGGGATTCTCCAGGCAAGAGTACTGGAGTGGGTTGCCATTTCCTTCTCCAATTATAAATTTATATGTATGTATTATCACTCAGTTATTTGACTTGGCAACCTTAAAGTTATCTTTAGATCCATGGCTAAGAAATTTAGAAAATTTACTTATACTGCCTTTTAGCTTTTCATCATTATTGTGTGACTTTTGTTGTATTATTTCTCTGTGGTTACATTTAAAAGCATTTAGATTCTTCTTTGTAACAACAATTTTCATATTCCTACTATCTTTAAAGTATCCATTAACAGATTTTATGCAGCAGTTTCTCCATTGTGCAATAGGGGCTCATTAGAACTATATGTGCTCAGGTCTTGTGTATTTGAAATTTTGTCTATTCTTTTATTCTTAAATGGCACTGTAGCTCAGTATAAAATGCTTAAATCATTTATGCTTGTAAGCACTGATCCACTATATTCTGACAGTGACTGTTGTGATGAAGACTTCTGAGACTGGACTGATATTACCCCTTTATAAGCCTAAAGATGAATTTTGCTACATTGTACAGTGTTGTTTGGGCTCCTTTGGTGGCTCAGTGGTGAAGAATCTGCCTTCAATGCAGGAGATGCGGGTTCAATTCCTGGGTCAGGAAGATCCCCTGTAGGAGGAAATGACAACTCACTCTAGTATTCTTGCCTGAGAAACCTCATGGACAAAGGAGCTTGGTGGGGTACAGTGCATGGGGTAGCAGAGAGTCAGCCACAGCTTAGCAACTAAAGAAGAGCAGTGTTATTTATCTCTGAAATTTAGTTAATGTATCTATTAGTGTTGCTTTTTTGTACCAATTTACACTATGACCAAGTGAAAGAAAACTTTGTCTTAAGGCTAAATCTTATATTCTGTATGGTTTCCTGAATTAAATCTTTGCATTTTTCTCCTCTTTTACTTTGATTCTCTTCTTCAGGAGCACTCGCTTTTTTCATATTGGATGCCATTTATCATTTTTCATTTGACTTTGCTTACTTTAATCAATCTCTGCTCTATATCCTGAGATGTCTTTTTAGTTGCATGTTTCCTTCTTTTTTTTTTTCTGCTCTCAGTGTGATATTCTGTGAATTTTTAACTCTTCTGTATCATTTTTTAACTTTAGTTTTCCCAAATCATTTTTATATCTTCCTATTAACTTATTATTTATCTGGTATATCTCTGCTTAGGACTTAAAAAATTTTTTTTAAATTTTACTTTACAATACTGTATTGGTTTTGCCATATATCAACATGAATCCACCATGGGTGTACACATGTTGCCAATCCTGAACCCCCCTCCCACCTCCCTCCCCATACCATCTCTCTGGGTCATCCCAGTGCACCAGCCCCAAGCATCCAGTATCATGCATCGAAACTAGACTGGCGATTTGTTTCTTATATGATAGTATACATGTTTCAATGCCATTCTCCCAAATCATCCCACCCTCGCCCTCTCCCACAGAGTCCAAAAGACTGTTCTATACATCTGTGTCTCTTTTGCTGTCTCGCATACAGGGTTATCGTTACCATCTTTCTAAATTCCATATATATGCATTAGTATACTATATTGGTGTTTTTCTTTCTGGCTTACTTCACTCTGTATAATAGACTCCAGTTTCATCCACCTCACTAGAACTGATTCAAATGTATTCTTTTTAATGGCTGAGTAATACTCCATTGTGTATATGTACCACAGCTTTCTTATCCTTTCATCTGCTGATGGACATCTAGGTTGCTTCCATGTCCTGGCTATTAGAAACAGTGCAGCAATGAACATTGGGGTACACGTGTCTCTTTCAATTCTGGTTTCCTCGGTGTGTATGTCCAACAGTGGGATTGCTGGGTCATAAGGCAGTTCTATTTCGTTTTTTTTAAAGGAATCTCCACACTGTTCTCCATAGTGGCTGTACTAGTTTGCATTCCCACCAACAGTGTAAGAGGGTTCCCTTTTCTCCACACCTTCTCCAGCATTTTGAGTTTATTTTTGTGTGTGATGTTAGAAAGTGTTCTAGTTTCATTCTTTTACAAGTGGTTGACCAGTTTTCCCAGCACCACTTGTTAAAGAGATAGTTTTTAATCCATTGTATATTCCTGCCCTCTTTGTGGAAGATAAGGTGTCCATAGGTGTGTGGATTTATCTCTGGGCTTTCTATTTTGTTCCATTGATCTATATTTCTGTCTTTGTGCCAGTACCATACTGTCTTGATGATTGTGGCTTTGTAGTAGAGCCTGAAGTCAGGCAGGTTGATTCCTCCAGTTCCATTCTTCTTTCTCAAGATTGCTTTGGCTATTCAAGGTTTTTTGTATTTCCATACAAATTGTGAAATTATTTGTTCTAGCTCTGTGAAAAATACCATTGGTAGCTTGATAGGGATTGCATTGAATCTGTAGTTGCTTTGGGTAGTATATTCATTTTCACTATATTAATTCTTCCAATCCATTAACATGGTATATTTCTCCATCTATTAGTGTCCTCTTTGATTTCTTTCACCAGTGTTTTATAGTTTTCTATATATAGGTCTTTAGTTTCTTTAGGTAGATATATTCCTAAGTATTTTATTCTTTTCTTTTGCAATGGTGAATGGAATTATTTCCTTAATTTCTTTTTCTACTTTCTCATTATTAGTGTATAGGGATGCAAGGGATTTCTGTGTGTTAATTTTATATCCTGCGACTTTGCTATATTCATTGATTAGCTCTAGTAATTTTCTGATGGAGTCTTTAGTATTTTCTATGTAGAGGATCATGTCATTTGCAAACAGTGAGAGTTTTACGTCTTCTTTTCCAATTTGGATTCCTTTTATTTCTTTTTCTTCTCTGATTGCTGTGGCCAAAACTTCCAGAACTATGTTGAATAGTAGTGGTGAAAGTGGGCACCTTTGTCTTGTTCCTGACTTTAGGGGAAATGCTTTCAATTTTTCACCATTGAGGATAATGTTTGCTGTTGGTTTGTCATATATAGCTTTTATTACGTTGAGGTATGCTCCTTCTAATCCTGCTTTCTGGAGAGTTTTTATCATAAATGGATGTTGAATTTTGTCAGAGGCTTTCTCTGCATCTATTGAGATAATCATATGGCTTTTATTTTTCAATTTTTTAATGTGGTGTATTACATTGATTGATTTGCAGATATTGAAGGAATCCTTGCATCCCTGGGATAAAGCCCACTTGGTCATGGTGTATAATCTTTTTAATGTGTTGCTGGATTCTGATTGCTAGAATTTTGTTAGGGATTTTTGCATCTATATTCATCAGTGATATTGGCCTGTAGTTTTTTTGTGTGTGTGTGTGGCATCTTTGTCAGGTTTTGGTATTAGGGTGAAAGTGGCCTCATAGAATGAGTTTGAAAGTTTACCTTCCTCTGCAATTTTCTGGAAGAGTTTGAGTAGGATAGGTGTTAGCTCTTCTCTAAATTTTTGGTAGAATTCAGCTGTGAAGCCATCTGGACCTGGGCTTTTGTTTGCTGGAAGATTTCTGATTACAGTTTCAATTTCCGTGCTTGTGATGGGTCTGTTAAGATTTTCTATTTCTTCCTGTTTCAGTTTTGGAAAGTTGTACTTTTCTAAGAATTTGTCCCTTTCTTCCACGTTGTCCATTTTCTTGGCATATAATTGCTGATAGTAGTCTCTTAAGATCCTTTGTATTTCTGTGTTGTCTGTTCTGATCTCTCCATTTTCATTTCTAATTTTATTGACTTGATTTTTCTCCCTTTGTTTCTTGATGAGTCTGGCTAATGGTTTGTCAATTTTATTTATCCTTTCAAAGAACCAGCTTTTGGCTTTGTTGATTTTTGCTATGGTCTCTTTTGTTTCTTTGCATTTATTTCTGCCCTAATTTTTAAGATTTCTTTCCTTCTACTAACCCTGGGGTTCTTCATTTCTTCCTTTTGTAGTTGCTTTAGGTGTAGAGTTAAGTTATTTATTTGACTTTTTTCTTGTTTCTTGAGGTATGCCTGTATTGCTATGAACTTTCCCCTTAGCACTGCTTTTACAGTGTCCCACAGGTTTTGGGTTGTTATGTTTTCATTTTCATTCATTTCTATGCATATTTTGATTTCTTTTTTGATTTCTTCTGTGATTTTTACATTATTCAGCAGTGTGTTGTTCAGCCTCCATATGTTGGAATTTTTAATAGTTTTTCTCCTGTAATTGAGATCTAATCTTACTGCATTATGGTCAGAAAAGATGCTTGGAATGATTTCATTTTTTTTTAAATTACCAAGGATGTGATCTATCCTGGAGAAGTTTCCATGTGTACTTGAGAAAAAGGTGAAATTCATTGTTTTGAGGTGAAATGTCCTATAGATATCAATTAGGTCAAACTGGTCTATTGTAAAAGTTTGTATTTGTTAATTTTCTGTTTAGTTGATTTATCCATAGGTGTGAGTGGGGTATTAAAGTCTCCCACTATTACTGTGTTATTGTTAATTTCCCCTTTCAGACTTGTTAGCATTTGTCTTACATATTGTGGTGCTCCTATGTTGGGTGCATATATATTTATAATTGTTATATCTTCTTCTTGGATTTATCCTTTAATCATTATGTAGTGTCCTTCTTTGTCTCTTTTCACAGCCTTTATTTCAAAGTCTATTTTATCTGATCTGAGTATTGCTACTCCTGCTTTCTTTTGGTCTCTATTTGCATGGAATATCTTTTTCCAGCCCTTCACTTTTGGTCTGTATGTGTCCCTTGTTTTGAGGTGGGTCTCTTGTAGACAACATGTATAGGGGTCTTGTTTTTGTATCCATTCAGCCAGTCTTTGTCTTTCAGTTGGGGCATTCAACCCATTTATGTTTAAGGTAATTATTGATAAGTATGATCCTGTTGCCATTTACTTTATTGTTTTGGGTTCAGGTTTATACACCCTTTTTGTGTTTCCTGTCTAGAGAAGATCCTTTAGCATTTGTTGAAGAGCTGGTTTGGTGGTGCTGAATTCTCTCAGCTTTTACTTATCTGTAAAGCTTCTGATTTCTCCTTCATATTTGGATGAGATCCTTGCTGGGTACAGTAATCTGGGCTGTAGGTTATTTTCTTTCATCACTTTAAGTATGTCTTGCCATTCCCTCCTGGCCTGAAGAGTTTCTATTGAAAGATCAGCTCTTATCCTTATGGGAATCCCCTTGTGTGTTATTTGTTGTTTTTCCCTTGCTGCTTTTAATATTTGTTCTTTGTGTTTGATCTTTGTTAATTTGATTAATATGTGTCTTGGGGTGTTTCCCCTTGTGTTTATCCTGTTTGGGGCTCTCTGGGTTTCTTGGACTTGGGTGATTATTTCCTTCCCCATTTTAGGGAAGTTTTCAACTATTATCTCCTCAAGGATTTTCTGATGCTCTTTTTTTTTTTTTTTTTGTCTTCTTCTTCTGGGACTCCGATAATTCAAATGTTGGAGCATTTCATATTGTCCTGGAGGTCTCTGAGATTGTCCTCATTTCTTTTAATTCGTTTTTCTTGTTTCCTCTCTGATTCATTTATTTCCACCATTCTATCTTCTATTTCACTAATCCTATCTTCTGCCTCCATTATTCTACTATTTGTTGCCTCCAGGGTGTTTTTGATCTCATTTATTGCATTATTCATTATATATTGACTCTTTTTTATTTCTTCTAGGTCCTTGTTAAACCTTTCTTGCATCTTCTCAATCCTTGTCTCCAGGCTATTTATCTCTGATTCCATTTTATTTCAAGATTTTGGATCATTTTCACTATCATTATTCATAATTCTTTATCAGGTAGATTCCCTATGTCTTCCTCTTTTGTTTGGTTTGGTGGGCATTTATCCTGTTCCTTTACCTGCTGAGTATTCCTCTGTCTCTTCATTCTGTTTATATTGCTGTGTTTGGGGTGGCCTTTCTGTATTCTGGCAGTTTGTGTAGCTCTCTTTATTGTGGAGTTTCCTCGCTGTGGGTGGGGTTGTATCAGTGGCTTGTCAAGGTTTCTTGGATAGGGAAGCTTGTGTCGGTGTTCTGGTGGGTGGAGCTGGATTTCTTCTCTCTGGAGTGCAATGAAGTGTCCAGTAATGAGTTATGAGATGTCAATGGTTTTGGAGTATGTCTTGCTCTGGAACTTGCTGTCCCTTGGGTGATGCTTGGTTTCAGTGTAGGTATGGAGGCATTTGATGAGCTCCTATCAATTAATGCTCCCTGGAGTCAGGAGTTCTCTGATGTTCTCAGGGTTTGGACTTATGCCTCCTGCTTCTGGTTTTCAGTCTTTATTTTTACAGTAGTTTCACGACTTCTCCTTCTATACAGCACTGTTGATAAAACATCTAGGTTAAAGATGAAAAGTTTCTCCACAGTGAGGGACACCCAGAGAGGCTCACAGAGTTACATGGAGAAGAGAAGAGGGAGGAGAGAGTTAGAGGTGACCCAAATGAGATGAGGTGGATTCAAAAGAGGAAAGAGCACGCTAGCCAGTAATCACTTCCTTATGTGCGCTCCACAGTCTGGACTGCTCAGAGATGTTCATGGAGTTATACAGAGAAGAGAAGAGGGAGGGAGGAGACAGAGGTGGCCTGGAGGATAAAAGGGGGGAATGAAAAGGAGAGAGGCAGATCCAACCAATAACCAGTTCCCTAAGTGTTCTCCACCGTCTGGAACACACAGAGATTCACAGAGTTGGGTAGAGAAGGGAGGAGACAGAGGTGACCTGGTGGAGAAAAAGGAGAGTCCAAAGGAGGAGAGAGCAGTCAAACCAGTAATCTCGCTCTCAGGTAAAAATTGGTACTGAAGATTGGGTTTTTGAAGGTACAAAATTGACAACAAATACCAAAAAGCAAAGATTAAAGATCTAGAGTAGAGTTTGGATTTTCAAAAATACAATATTAAAAGAAGAAGAAGAAAAAACAACAAAAAAAAAAACAAAGTCACAAGAATTATTAAAAAATATATATATATATATGAAGTTTGCTTTAAAAATAGGGTCTTTTTTTGAAAAGTAATAGGTTATAAAAATGAAAATTAAAGGAGTAATAGAGGACTTAAAAATTTTAAAAATTTAAAAAAAAGAAAAAAGAAAAAAAGAATGATCGTAAAAATAGTAAAGATATATCTAGGACTTTCTCTGGTGGTGTTGTGGGCAGTGTGGGGTCAGTTCATTTTTGGATAATTCTTGGTCCGGCTTATATTTCTGAAGATCTGTAGGCCCCTTCCTATGTAGTTGGTACTAATGACAGGGTTTTAATCTGTTGCACCTGTCACTTCCAAAGCAGTTCCCTCTGTTTTAGCTTCTTCTGTTTGCTGGTCTCTTCAGTGTCTGATTTCCGTCCTGACACAAGGGTGGCGGTGGTGGACACATTTTTTAGGCTCACTTGTTCAGTTGTGCTGTGGGGACGGAGGGACACTACAAACAAACAACACTGGCGTGTGCTCGCAGTGTCTCAGCCACACTGGGCCTGCCCCCACTCATGGTGCACACAGCTCAGGCTCTAGCTTGCTCCACCGGGAACCATCTGAGGCTGGCCCTGGGCTACATGCACCTCCCAGGTTTAAGCCACTCAGGTTCAGGCACTCAGGTACTCCACAAAAGCGCAGACTCGGTTGGGCCTGCGTTTTGTGCCCTTCCTAGGTAATGGCACCCCACTCTAGTACTCTTGCCTGGAAAATCCCATGGACGGAGGAGCCTGGTAGGCTGCAGACCATGGGGTGGCGAAGAGTTGGACACAACTGAGCGACTTCACTTTGACTTCTCACTTTCATGCATTGGAGAAGGAAATGGCAGCCCACTCCAGTATTCTTGCCTAGAGAATCCCAGGGATGGGGGAGCCTGGTGGGCTGCCGTCTATGGGGTTGCACAGAGTTGAACACGACTGAAGCAACTTAGCAGCAGCAGCAGCAGCAGCAGGTCCGAGTAGCTCAGGTGTTTGGTGAGCATGGTCGCTGCAACTTATCACCTCTCCCGTCCCTGCTGCTCAGTTTTCTGGGTGGTACAACTGGAGCACCTTCTCAGGCAGATGATGACTGTCCAGAACCCCAAAAAGTCTTAGTTAGCAAGGAAACCTGCTTGTAGTTTGGTAGATAATGTCTCTCTGGGGCTGCGATTGCCCCCTTCCAGCCCTTCCAGCTCTGGCTGCCTGTCTCCGGAGGGGTATGGTCTGCAGCCGGCTAATTCTGTTCCATCCTTTGTTCTGTGCATGGTCCTGGTGGTGTCTTATGTTAGAGCTTTTCGCATGGTAGCTATCCCACAGTCTGGTTTGCTAGCCCAAGTTAGTTCACTCTAGTTACCCTCGGGGCATTCGGGCCCTTAAAAAGCAATGCAGCCTGCACCTCCCTGCCCAGCCCCGGCTTGCTAGTCGCGGATGCAGGCATCTGCACTGCTTCTCCGCTGGGGGAGTTACCGTTGGGCTCATAATCTGTTGCTTTTAATTATTTATTTATTTTTCCTCCCTGTTATGTTGCCCTCTGTGCTTCCAAGGCTTGCCACAGACTTGGCAGTGAGAGTGTTTCCTGGTGTTTGGAAACTTCTCTCTTTTTAAGACTCCCTTCCCAGGATGGAGCTCCCTCCCTCCCTCTTTTGTCTCTTTTTTTGTCTTTTATATTTTTTCCTACCTCTTTTCGAAGACAATGAGCTGCTTTTCTGAATGCCTGATGTCCTCTGCCGGCATTCAGAAGTTGTTTTGTGGAATTTACTCAGTGTTTCAATGTTCTTTTGATGAATTTGTTGGGGAGAAAGTGGTCTCCCCGTCCTATTCCTCCACCATCTTAGGACCACCCCCTAGGACTTTTGTTTTAAAGTCAATTTTGACTTCCAGTTTCAGCTCTAATATTTACAGCTTAAAAACCAATATTCCAAAATCAACTCTAAGAAAAAGTTACACAAACTAAAAATCTGTGACTTTCCTTGGGCTAATTGTTGAACTGAGGTTGCAGAGCAAACACCCCCAAATCTAGAGAGACAAATGTATCAGGAGAGTCACATTCAAGGATGTTTTATTTGGAGCATAAGTCCCGGAACCATAAATTAGTTGGATTATTTGGCAGCTTGGATGGAAGGGAAGTTTGGAGAAGAATTGATACATGTATATCAATGGCTGAGTCCATTTGCTATCTACTTGAACCTGGATAGCATATTCAAAAGTAGAGACATTACTTTGTCGACTAAGGTCCATCTAGTCAAGGCTATGATTTTTCCTGTGGTCATGTATGGATGTGAGAGTTGGATTGTGAAGAAGGCTGAGCGCCGAAGAATTGATGCTTTTGAACTGTGGTGTTGGAGAAGACTCTTGAGAGTCCCTGGGACTGCAAGGAGATCTAACCAGTCCATTCTGAAGGAGATCAGCCCTGGGATTTCTTTGGAAGAAATGATGCTAAAGCTGAAACTCCAGTACTTTGGTCACCTCATGCGAAGAGTTGACTCATTGGAAAAGACTCTGATGCTGGGAGGGATTGGGGGCAGGAGGAGAAGGGGATGACAGAGGATGAGATGGCTGGATGGCATCACTGACTTGATGGATGTGAATCTGAGTGAACTTCGGGAGTTGGTGATAGACAGGGAGGCCTGGTGTGCTGTAATTCATGGGGTCACAAAGAGTCGGACATGACTGAGCGACTGAACTGAACGGAACTGAAACTACCACAATGTTTTAATCGGCCATACTCCAATATAAAATAAAAAGTAAAAGAAAAAAAAAGACTTTTAATTATATGGCAAACAAAAAAAGTTAGGACTGGTAAAGTGATCATTTTGATGACTTTTTCTAGAAATTGTGTGTTAACTTTCAAGAGGATAACAAATCCCTAAGGGCTTCAGTCTTAGGAGAATCCTTCATATTTTCATGGGCTTTACCTAAAGAAATCCCACTGGGTTCTCGTCATGGAGTATCTAGGAAAGATCCCTTTGTGGCTCTGGAAAAGTGAGGGAAGAATGATAATTGTGAAATATACCAAGATCCTTCTCCATAACAAAATCCTAGTCTACAGGATTGAAGACTATATTAGGGCATTTTCCTAGTCAGAGGAAGGGAATTCCTTTGATTTCAGCTCCATCTAGCCTTCATGTCTTACCTAAGGTGTTAAAACATAGTCAACAGCGTTCAAGGATTGGAAATGCTGGTTCTAGGCCATCCATAAAGTGCTAAGGCAAAAAGCAATACAAATAGAATGTCATAGTTCTGAGATACAGGGCCACTAATAGATTATTATTTAATCATAAGATTACAGAAATCTCCCCAACTCCATACTTCACAGTCATACCAACAGAGCATCAGTATCATAAATGCGGGTTTTACCTGAAAGTGCTATAAGAAACAGATTCTTTCCGACTGGAAATCTTAAGGAAGCACAAAGTCAAGGTAGGAAACAAGAGAGAATATTAGAGAAATTTGAAGCCTCTGGAACCTGTAGAAAGATCAAACATTAAGCATTCCTGGGTATATACTGAAAGAAAAGAAAAACATTAATTTATTTCTAAGTATATAGCCAGAAGTAGGATTGCAAAATCACATGATAGCTCTATTTTTAGGTTTTTTTAAGGCACCTCCTTACTGTTTTCCACAGTGGCTGCACCAATTTACATTGCCACCAAAAGTGTAGGAGGGTTCCCTTTTCTCCACACCCTCTGAAGCATTTATGGTTTGTGGGCTTTTCAATGATGGCCATTCTGACCAGTGTGAGGTGGTACTTCATTGTAGTTTTGATTTGCATTTCTCTAATAGCCAATCATTTATTTATATACCGGTAATTAAGATTTAGAATTAGAATTTTAATAAAATAGTAACATTTCCAATGGAATCAAAAATAATGAAATACTTGGGTATAAAAAACAAAGAAAAAGAATCTGTTTGTAGAAAACTATAAAACACTGGTGAAAGAAATCAAAGCAAATTTAAATAAGTCCTTGTTCATGAATTGGAAAACTCACTATTGTTAATGTCAATTCTTCCCAACTCTGTAGATTTAATATAATCCCAAAGAAAACCCCTGCAAGCTAGTTCTTAGGTATTTAAAAACTGACACTCCAAGTTGTATAGAAAGAAAAAGAATAACCTGCAAAATACTGAAGAGTATCAAAGTTGGAATGTTAACACAACCTGATTTGAAAACTTTTTAAAAGATAAAGTAATCAAGATAGTGTTGTATTGGTGAAAAAAAAAAAGAACACTTAGATCAATATAATAGAACTGAGAGCCCAGAGATAGACTTGAACAAATACAGTCAACTGGTATTTGACAAAGACACAAAAGTTATTTAATGGAGAAAGAGTAGATTTTTCTAAAATACTGCTGGAACAGTTTGACAACAATAAAGCAAAAAAATGAAGCTAAACACAGACCTTACACTTTTCACAAACATGAACTTCAAATGTATCATATACTTAAATATAAGATGTATAATTATATAGTTTCTAGAAGATAACGTGAGAATGTGATTTTGAGTTTGGTGATAAGATTTTAATACAATACTAGCTGCATCATCCACAAAAGAAAACAACTGAATCTATTGGACTTCACTAAAATAAAAAAATAAATCTGCTCTGCAAAGTAAAATGACCTGTGGTGGATTCATGTTGATGTATGACAAAACCTATACAATATTGTAAAGAAAAAAAAAGGGAGAGAGAGAGATGGAAAAGACAAGCCATAAACCAGGAGGAAACATTTGTGAATCACATATCACAAAGTGTTAGTGGTAGTCATTCAGTCCTGTCTGATTCTCTGTGACCCCATGGACTGTAGCCCACCAGGCTCTTCTGTCCATGGGATTCTCCAGGCAAAAATACTGGAGTGGATTGGCATTTCCTTCTCAGGGATCTTCCTGACCCAGGGATTGAACCTGGGTCTCCCACATTGCAGGCAGACTCTTTACCAACTGAGCCACCAGGGAAGACCTTACATCAAAAATATACAAAGAACTCTTTTGGTTTATGTGTGTTTAATTTTATCTTATATTGGAGTATAGTTGATTGATAATATTGTGTTAGTTTCAGGTGTACAGCAAAGTGATTCAATTATACATATACTTGTATCTATTCTTTTTCAAATTATTTTCCCATTTAGACTGGTACAGAATAATGAGCAGAGTTCCCTGTGCTATGTAGTAGGTCCTTGTTGCTTATCTATTTTAAATATAGCATTGTGTTTGTTTTTAAATTGAGGTATTATTGAGACATAACATTATATTAGTTTCAAATGTAAAACATGAAAATTTGACACTTATATACATTGCAAAATAATGAAACAATAAGGAAACAACCACCTGGTTTTAAAAATAAGGCAAAGACCTTAACAGACTCCTCATCAAAGTAGATATACAGATGGCAAATAACCATATGAAAAGATGTTCAACATTGTCTATCATTAGGGAAATGCAAATTAAAATAGCAATATGTTCCAGCTATACCCCTATGAGAATGGCTAACATACAAAAAATCTGACTATACAAATGCCTTGTGAGGATGCAAAGCAAAAGGAACGCTCATTCATTGCTGATAGGAATGGAAAATGGTCAAGTGATATTGGAAAACAGTTTTACAGTTTCTCACAAAGGTAAACATAGGCTTACCATGTGATTTATCAGTCACATTCCTAGGTATTTACTCAACCGATATGAAAACTTAGGGCCATATGAAACTTGCACATGAATGTTTGTAGCAAAACTCACAAACACTGGAGGCAGCCAAGATGTCCTTCAGTAGGTAAATGCATAACTGAACTGTGGTGTAGCCATACAATGGAATACTATCAGCAGTAAAAAGGAATGAGCTATCAAGCCATGCAAAGACATGGATAAATCTTAAATGAATATCGCTAAATGAAAGAAATCAGTCTGAAAAGGCTATATATGATATGATTCCATTTGTATGATATTTTGAAAAAGGCAGATTTTAGAGGTAATAAATAGATGAGTAGTTGCCCTGAGTCCAAGGTAGAAGAAATTTGAATAGTTGAAGCATATGGAAACTTTTAGGGCAATTAAACTATTTTGTATTATATTGCATGGGTGCCTATATGACAATATGCATTTTTCAAAACTCAGAACTTTGTAGCACAAAAATTGAACCTTAATGTATGCAAGTTAAAAAATTCATTTAGAAAGTCAGTTGATTCCATACTAGAAGGGAGACCATGACAAAATAATCTAATTGTATTGCAGGTACACAGGCTTATCACAGAGACATTGTGGTTTCACTTCCAGACCACCATAATGAAATGGATATTTCAACAAAGCAGGTCACATGAATTTTTTTGTTTCCTAGTGCATAGAAACGGAGAAGGCAATGGCACCTCACTCCAGTACTCTTGCCTGGAAAATCCCATTGACAGAGGAGCCTGGTAGGCTGCAGTCCATGAAGTAGCTAAGAGTCGGACACGACTGAGCGACTTCTCTTTCACTTTTCACTTTCATGCATTGGAGAAGGAAATAGCAACCCACTCCAGTATTCTTGCCTGGAGAACCCCAGGGACGGGGGAGCCTGGTGGGCTGCCGTCTATGGGGTCGCACAGAGTCGGATACGACTGAAGCGACTTAGCAGCAGCAGCAGCAGTGCATAGAAGAGTTACATGGACACTATATTTTAGTCTACTGAGTGTTCAATCACATTGTGTCTAAAAATGTACATACCTATTTAAAAATGCCTTATTAAAAAATGCAGCTGAGCCTCCAGCAAGTGGTAATCTCATTGCTGGTGGAGAGTCTTGCCTCGATGCTGATGGCTGCTTACTAATCAGGGTGGTGGTTGCTGAAGCCTAGAGTATCTGTAGTAATATGTTAAAATAAGACAATAATGAGGTTTGCTATGCCAGTTGACTCTTTGCTTTTATGAACGATTTCTCTGTAGTGTACAGTGCTGTTTGATAGCATTTTACCCAGAGTAGAACTTTTTTCAAAATTGAAGTCATTCCTCTTAAACCATATTGCTCTTCTATCAACTAAAATTCTGTAATATTCTAAATCCTTTGTTGTCATTTCAACAGTCTTTACAACATCTTCATTGAAAGTAGATTCAATCTCAAGAAACCACTTTCCTTGCTCATCTATAAGAGGTACCTCCTCTTCTTTAAAGTATTATCTTGAGATTGTAGCAATTCAGTCAAGTCTTCAAGCTCCACTTCTAATTCTAGTTCTCTTGCTATTTCTACTACATCTGCAGTGACTTTCTCCACTGAAGTCTTGAACCCCTCAAAGTCATCCATGAGGGTTGGAATCAACTTCCGAACTTCTGGGAATGTTTCTATTTTGACCCCTTCCTTTGAATTATGCATGTTCTTAAGGTCTTCTAGAATGGTAACTCCTTTCCAGAAAGTTTTCACTTGAATTTGCCCAGATCCATCAGAGGAATCACTATCTATGGCAGCTGTATTGTTGTTCAGTCACTCAGTCTTGTCCAACTCTTTGCGACCCAATGGGCTGTAGCACGCCAGGCTTGCCTGTCCTTCACTATCTCACTATTTGCTCAAACTCATGTCCATTGAGTTGATGATGGAATCCAGCAGTCTCATCCTTTGTCACCCCTTCTCCTCACAGTCTTATGAAATGTACTTCTTAAATTGTAAGTCTTAAAATTAAAAATGACGCCTTGGTCTGTGGGCTGCTGTCATGTTAGCAGGCATGAAGACAGCTTTAATTTTATTGTCCATCTCCATCAGAGCTTTTTGGTGACTAGATTCATTGTCCATAAGCAGAAATATTTTGAAAGAAATCTCTTTTTTCCTGAGCTGTAGGTCTCAATGGTGGACTTAAAATAGTCAACAATATTGTAAACAGATGTGCTATCATACAGACTTTGTTGTTCTATTTATAGAGCACAGGCAGAATCAAATTAGCATAATTCTGAAGGGCCCTGGGATTTTCAGAATGGTTAACGGGTATCAGTTTCAATTTCAAGTTACCAGTTGCATTACCCCTAAGAAGAGTACCATCCTGTCCTTTGAAGCTTTGTAACCAGGCATTGACTCCTTGCTATGAAAGTCCAAGATGATGTCTTCTTTCAATATAAGGCTATTTGTCTACCTTAATAATGTTTGCTTAGTGTACCCACCTTCATTAATTATCCTAGCTATATATAACTTTCTGTAGCTTTTACATTAGCACTTGCTATTTCACATTGTAGTTTTTATGCTATGGAGACAGCGTCTTTTCTTAAACTTCATGAACCAGTCTCTGCTATCTTCAAACTATTCTTCTGCAGCTTCCTTACCTCCCATTCACTGCTGGTGGGAATACAAAATAATACAGCCACTTTATAAGAGAGTTTGACAGTTTCTTACAAATCTAAAAATAGTTTTATTATACAATCCAGTAATTGCTCTCCTAGGTTTTTACCCTATTGAGTTGAAAACTTGAGTTCATACAAAAACCTGTGCGTGTATGTTTATAGCAGCTTTTTTCAATATTGGCAAAAATTCAAGCAGCTGAGATGTCCTTCAACAGGTGAATAGGTGAGCAAACAGTCATATATATCTATATATAATATTATTCAGTGAAAAAAAAACACAATGAGCTATTGAGCCACAAGAAGACAGAGATGGATCTTAAATACATATTGTGAAAAAAGTGATTCGGAAAAGGTGACATGCTATTCCAGCTATATGACTTTCTGGAAAAGACAAAACTAGAGAGACTGTAAGAAGATGGGTAGTTTCCATAGATCAAGGGAACAGGAGAGGTTTGATTAGATGAAGCACACAGAAGAGTTTTTACAGAGGCAAAACTTTTCTGTGTGATATTATAATGGTGGACTCTATTTATGCATTTGTCAAAACCCATAAAATTGTACAACACAGAATCAATCTTAGTATAAATGTAAACTGCATCTTTAGTTGATAATAATCTAATGGTATTGGTTCATTAATTATAACAAATGTATCACACTAATACAAGATGTTAATAATGGGGCATATTGTGAGGGTTGGTGTATGGGAACTCTGTGCTATATGCTCATTTAATTTGCAAAAAATAAATTACAAAAAGCTAAACTTCCCTGGTGGCTCAGATGGTAAAGCATCTGCCTACAATGGAGGAGAACCAGGTTTAATCCCTGGGTCGGGAAGATCTCCTGGAGAAGGAAATGGCAACTCAGTCCAGTATTCTTGCCTGGAAAATCCCATGGATGGAGGAGCCTGGTAGGCTACAGTCCATGGGGTTGCAAAAAGTCGGAACAGACTGAATGACTTCACTTTCACTTTTCACTTTCAAAGAGGTATTTAAAGGGAACATACTTACAGTTTTTCTCTATGTGACAGAGAAATAGAAGCTTTCTCACTCACGACTCTTAGCCACAGAAGCAAGACAAAACTTTAAGTGTCAGTTGAAATGGGAGGAAAAAGTTGTTTTGTGGGACTTCCCTGTTCGTCCAGTGGTTAAGACTCAGAGCTTTCATTGCAGGGATCATGGGTTCAGTCCCTGGGGGGAAACTAAGATCCCACATGCTTTATGGTATTAGTCAGAAAAATTCTTTTTTAAATGCAAAAAGTTGTTTTAGTGAGAGAATCAGTAACTTAGAAGAAATGTTCAAGGTTTCATATATCTTGGAGACCAGATCTAGATAGATGAAATGCCTTTTTTTTTTCACTATTTCATTGTTCTAAGTGTTTTTTCTGAGTGTGAGATGTCATAGTACATGATCATATAGTGACATGACATATTGTCAGTTTTACTTCCAGTTATTTCTATAATTTTTGTTTTTCTTTATGGGCCCAATTTTCCACTGTAAAATGAGGAAGTAGTGGGCTGCCTTCTATGGGGTCGCACAGAGTTGGACACGACTGAAGTGACTTAGCAGCAGTAGCAGGGCTATACAATCTTTCGGAGCTTTTCTGACCCTGATATTTTAGTGATCTAAAATTTATAGTTATATCAATAACTCAATACTTTATTGTTTATAAAGGAAAGTAACTCTTTATTATATCCTACAGAAGCACATAGGAAACTTAAAAGGGAAAATTGCATAGTTGTGATTAAGGTTATTTAGTGATTCCATTTTAGAATGTATACATTGAATTAAGTAGTTTATATAAAAACTCTAGTGGGAACCTAACTAACTAGGGCATCAAATCTCCTTTTTGTTTGACATTATTTTTAGTTTTAGAAGAAATAAAATAACAGGGAAAACAGGAGAGCCACACTCAAAATAAACAAATATGTTGTATGTTGCAGCCAGGTACCTATTCACTTCAGTACATCATATTACCTGCATTTCTACCTATAATCTGAGTAATGTGAAAAAGTGACTTTCAGGTAATCATAAAATTCAGAAAAATCTTTGAAATTTAAAGCATTTAATCATGCTCACTAGATTCTACTTGATAAGATAGAAGGGCATATTAAACAGATTTTTAGTATTCAATTTAAAGGAATGGGTTTTATATTTAAATATATATTCCCTACAATCTAAAGTTAAAGGTACGGGTTTTATACTTAAAATGATATTCCCTACAATCTAAAGTTGCCTGGATGGTTTTTATCATAAAATTTATCCCACCATTTGGATGGCTTCTGTGATGCCCGTGGAGCTCTTCTTGACATGAATTTGAATCCTTTTATTCCGATTTGAAGTCAACACACATTAGAAATTCTCAGATATGTAATTTCTGTGTCTTGTGCTTGTACATGCCCAAGTACAAAGAGACGTATATTTGAGCTTACTTATTTTAATGATGTATTTTGTCTCTATTAGCATTATTTCTTTGAGCTGCTATACATTTCAAGGAATCTTTAGCTGCCTATGCTCAATCTTTTACAGATAAATTCACAAATGAGTATCTTAGAAAAGTCAAGAATGCTTTATAATGCTATCTCGTAATTTCATGTTCTAAAATTGAGTTTTACCAGTAGTTGTGATTCCTGTATTCATGAAACTAAGAAATTGAATTGGAAACTAGATTCGCCAGCTAATGAATTGTAGGCAACTTTAGCACACTACTGCTGACCTTGACTATGATCATGTGGAAACCTTTTCTGATAGAGTAAGGAACTCTGTAATTCACTTACCTTGTGATTTAATTCTGCTCTGATAAGCAGAAATTGCTAAATGCTATCAGATTCTGCTGATGTTATTACGTTGGAGACTCTTTATCTCCTGGGACAGACCTGAAACCAGTTTGAGCTAGTTGCTTACCTCAGTTGGTGGGAACATGGTATTAATTGTTCATGAAGTTAATATTGTAGTTTTTTTTTGCAACAAACATATATCGGTTGTCATGTAAGGGAAAACATCTCTGTTGCAGACAGCTGAACATTTATTGGAGTTCCTGCATCAGGCATCTTTTAGATTTTGAGACTAAGTGAACAGAATATGAATAATTTCCTGAAATCTTATCTTTGCCGTTTCAATATTCAAAGCCCATTTTTACCTTTGGCGAGTTAGTGGAAGTATCTACAGGTATGAATCTTTTTGGATTGTCAAAAAAAAAAAAAGGGCAATTGGGGTCATATCTTGTAAACTGGAATTCCTACTTGCAAGACCTGGTCTAGAATGAGGTAAGTGAGGTGCCTCTGGCACAGAATTTAAGAGGACACTCCTACTCAGCACGAGGCATTCTTCAGTGTGTGCTTCTGTCAGTTTTGTACCCTAGGCACCTTACTCAGTTCAGTTCAGTTGTTCAGTCATGTCCCACTCTTTGCGACTCCATGGACTGCAGCACACCAGGCCTCCCTGTCCATCGCCAACTTCTGGAGTTTACTCAAACTCATGTCCATTGAGTTGGTCATGCCATCCAACCATCTCATCCTCTGTCGTCCCCTTCTTCTCCTGCCTTCAATCTTTCCCAGCATCAGGGTCTTTTCCAATGAGTCAGCTCTTTGCATCAGGTGGCCAAAGTATTGGAGTTTCAGCTTCAGCATCAGTCCTTCCAACGAATATTCAGGAATGATTTCCTGTAATGGACTGATTAGATCTCCTTGCAGCCCAAGGGACCCTCAAGAGTCTTCTCCAACACCACAGTTCAAAAGCATCAATTCTTCAGTGCTCAGCTTTCTTTATAGTCCAACTCTCATATCCATACACGACTACTGGAAAAACTATAGCTTTGACTAGATGGACCTTTGTTGGCAAAGTAATGTCTCTGCTTTTTAATATGCTGTCTAGGTTGGTCATAATTTTCCTTCCAAGGAACAAGCATCTTTTAATTTCATGGCTGCAGTCACCATCTGCAGTGATTTTGGAGCCCCAAAAAATAAAGTTTCTCACTGTTTCCATTGTTTCCCCATCTATTTGCCATGAAGTAATTGGTCCAGATGCCATGATCTTCGTTTTCTGAATGTTGAGTTTTAAGCCAACTTTTTCACTCTCCTCTTTCACTTTCATCAAGAGGCTCTTTAGTTCTTCTTCACTTTCTGCCATAAGGGCAGTGTTATCTGTATATCTGAGGTTATTGATATTTCTCCTGGCAATCTTGATTCCAGCTTGTGCTTCATCCAGCCCAGCATTTCTCATGATGTACTCTGCATATAAGTTAAATAAGCAGGGTGACAATATACAGCCTTGAAGTACTCTTTTCCCGATTTGGAACCAGTCTGTTGTTCCATATCCAGTTCTAACTGTTGCTTCCTGACCTGTATACAGATTTCTCAAGAGGCAGGTCAGGTGGTCTGGTATTCCCATCTCTTGAAGAATTTTCCAGAGTTTGTTGTGGTCCACACAAAAACTTTGGCATGGTCAATAAAGCAGCAGCTGCTGCTGCTGC
This sequence comes from Capricornis sumatraensis, assembly GCF_032405125.1. Lineage (NCBI taxonomy): Eukaryota > Metazoa > Chordata > Mammalia > Artiodactyla > Bovidae > Capricornis > Capricornis sumatraensis. Next base: position 36,730,984 of record NC_091092.1, on the reverse strand, counting down.
TGCTGCAGCTAAGTCACTTCAGTTGTGTCCACCTCTGTGCGACCCCAGAGACGGCAGCCCACCAGGCTCCCCCATCCCTGGGATTCTCCAGGCAAGAACACTGGAGTGGGTTGCCATTTCCTTCTCCAGTGCATGAAAGTGAAAAGTGAAAATGAAGTCACTCAACTGTCTGACTCCCAGCGACCCCATGGACCACAGCCTACGAGGCTCCTCTATCCATGGGATTTTCCAGGCAAGAGTACTGGAGTGGGTTGCCATTGCCTTCTCTGCAATAAGGCAGAAGTAGTTGTTTTGCTGGAACTCTCTTGCTTTTTTGATGGTCCAGCAGATGTTAGCAATTTGATCTCTGGTTCCTCTGCCTTTTCTAAATCCAGCTCACTCTGACCTAATGTTGGCCCTGCTCAGTAGCCACAGATCTACAGAGCTGATACTATGGATTTGGATTGAAAGCAAACTAAACTAAGAACCTGGTTCATTTATGGGCCATTAAGGCATTTTGAAATCTTGCATCAATTGAGTTATATAAAAATTTAAAGCATTCTAAGAAGCAAAGCAAATCATAAACAAAATCCAGTTGAACCAGCTCTGACTGTATCCAGACATACATGCCTTTGAAAAGTATTGGAATTAAGGAATAGCAGAGAATAAAAATATTATTTATACCAAAAGGAAATGAGATCATTCTCACATTTTGGATTGAGACCCTAATTTCGTTTTGATCGTCTCTTCCATACAGTCATAAGCATGCAGTTGTATGGATGGCTTTACTTGGAATCAGTAGATTCCTCTACTATAACACTCAATCATTGTGCATCCCAGTATCCAAGAGGTGAGTGCTGGGAACTGTCCTTTGACTTTGTAATGTTAAATACTGTATAATCTTGACTTTATTTGGCCTCTCTAGATCTTGGTTTCCTCATCTGAACAGTGACTAATATCTACAATATAGGAGTTCTGAGGGGTTAATGAAATAAGAAATCTAAAGAAACCAGCATGGTGTCTCATAGATGGTAACTTCTAAAAAAATTATAACTAGTGTAACAAATGGTGCTAATCATTTGTGAGGTGTCATAATAGCAGATGTCACTATGAGATAAGATCCCTGAAACCAGCTGTTTTATTTTAAGGAAGCACTGCAGGGGAATGGGACAATGAAAAGTGGTCAGTAGCTTTTTATTTTAATTAAAAAAATTATTTCCTTTTGGCTGTACTGGGTCTTTGTTGCTGTGCAGGCTACTCTCTAGCTGCGGTGCTCTGGCTTCTCATTGTGGTGGTTTCTCCTGTTGCAGAGCATGGGTTCTAGGGTAGTGCAGGCTTCAGTAGTTGCAGCACATGGGCTCAGTGGTTGTGGCTCCCAGGCTGTAGATCACAGGCTCAATAGTTGTGACACACAGGTTTAGTGTCTCCATGGCACATGGGACCTTTCCAGACCAGGAATTGAACCCATGTCTCCTGCATTTAATCTGCAGGCAGATTCTTTACCACTGAGCCAACAGGGAAGCTCTATAGTGGTACTTTTTAAACATGTATACAAGTTTATTTCTACATCGTTTTCAAAAGCCCCTTTACTAATTGAATTTTTTTTTTCCTTCACAATGACTTTCAGCATTTACTTTTTAGAGGGAGGAGAAGACTCTTTGGAGAGGGGATTGTACAGTAAAAACAGATTTCAGGGAGAACTGTATCTATATCATCTCTTAGGATGGTCTATTACCAAGAGACTTCTGTGCTAGAAAACAGAATCTCTTGTAATTGTTTTCTCTGAAATAAAAATGATTCATTAATTTTGATGGGTATCAAACAGCAAACAGAACACATTTCACAACTCTATTGTCAGGTTAAGAGTGGTCCTTATTGATTTGTGTTACACCTTCTCCTTGGATATCATACTTTTGCTTTAAAGACTTCTACATAGGATTTGGAGCTCAATGAATCTATTGATTTCATACCACTGACTAGTTTATTGCCCTAATTTTGGTTACCTCTGTGACTCTGTACAACTTACAACCTTTTGTACTCTCTCTGATTGGAATGCAGTGTTTTTGCAATGATGGCAAATTGCAGTGGCATATGTTATTGATTTTAGTTAATGAAAAACTTGTTACTCTCTTTTCTTTTAATGGGCTATTGCCAGAATTTCATAACCGTAGGCCCATTTTTCTTTTGAAGATTCTCTGTACTTTAAGAGGTTGGGGACACATGTAATGTTGCAGTGAAAATATTGAAGCAAACTTATCAACATCGTCCCAAGGACTTGTTTATAACTAAGCAGGGCTGGCAGAATAACATTGAGAAAACAGACACCATTTTATGAATAAGCAATTCTCTAACAGATTCCGTTCTACTGTTTTTATGCTTTTGTGCTTTACAAGTGTGTGATAAGCAATAAGTAGTACTTATTTAACTGAAACACAGCATCGGTATTGTTTATCCCATTAAGTGGAGGCAGAAAAAAAAAAAAAAGAACATGACTTAACTTAGATGAGACCCTCTAGATCAGTGTTTCTTAAAATGTAGTTTGTGGATCACATTTATCAGTAGAGTGAAGCTCATTTTCATAGTTGGTAGTTCTGTCTAGTGCCAGCTCTAGGACAATTGTCAAGTCATCAAAGCTTCTCTCACTACTTCCTTACTTCTTTTCACTTTTTCATATGCCTGCTGCCCATGACTTGCTCCTCACTTCCCCCAAAGGCCTTCTTTTTTATGCAGTACTCTGTGTTTGGATTGATTCTTTAGTCTATCCCTCCTGTTCTGTCCCTACCCCAAACTTTCATCATCACAACTTTCCTGTCTGGTATTCTACTGTCTGTCAGTAAAGTAAGAGAGCTGGTTATATCCTTGTGTACTGAACAAACACATGTCATGATTTGCTCCTGCTGCTGCTGCTAAGTCGCTTCAGTCGTGTCCGACTCTGTGTGACCCCAGAGATGGCAGCCCACCAGGCTCCCCGTCCCTGGGATTCTCCAGGCAAGAACACTGGAGTGGGTTGCCATTTCCTTCTCCCATGCATGAAAGTGAAATGTGAAAGTCAAGTTGCTCTGTCGTGTTCGATTCTTAGTGAACCCATGGACTATAGCCCACCAGGCTCCTCCATCCATGGGATTTTCCAGGCAAAAGTGTTGCAGTGGGGTGCCATTGCCTTCTCCGGTCATGATTTGAGAAGAGATAAAAGACTTTCTTACTCTTCCTCCAAGATACTGTACTAGATCAGAATTGTTGGCCCAGCAGTATGTGTTATTCTAGAAATTGTTTAAGTATGTGTTAGAATATGGTTTTATTGTCCCATAATTATTCTTTCTCTGGGAGTAAGAGACCTACAAGGCATACCCAGGGCAGGTGACAGTAGAGTAGTTGGGTATAGAAAATATTTACTACAGTATTATTCTTCTCAATGTCTACCATAAAAATTACAAAGCCATTTGTTTTCAGAGTCAATCATGGCCCAATGACTTGTCACAAAACAAGATTAGAATGTGTTTGGAATTGCTAATTGATATGGGGTTTCTTTTGAGAGGAATAAAGGGGTGTCTCATGGCCCCTTTGAGGCCTATATGAATGCTTAGCACCATTATTATACTGATGTATTCTTTTTCTAATATGCTCATCCTCATTTTTTGAAGATAGCTAAACCCAGATATTTCGTTTCTCATTGCACAAGTAGAAATATAAAGAATTACAAAATGAGATAAAGTATACAAAATTTCTTATATTTCCTAGTTTATTAGTCATCTGTAAAGTAATAATATTAAGTACCTAGTAGAGGTGGTGTAAGAATTAGGATAAATTAAATTTCACCAGAAAGGGGACTTAGTGCTTGGCACATAGGTGCTACTCAGTACATGCCAGTTCCGTTCTTTAGTAACCCCTGAGTAATGCTTCATGTCTAGCACATAATATAGGTTTCATCAAGCCTCCCAGATGGAAAAGTTATGAAGCTACTATCTTAAAAATATTAGACAGCAGACAGTCATTCAGTCATTTATTTGTCCATTCCTTTGATGAAGACTGATACAGTGGTGAATAAGACAGACATAGCTAAGTTTATGCAGAACTTCTAATATTTTGGGAGCTATTTCTGTGAATAAATGCAAATAATTGCTACTGCAGAGAAAAACATAGGGTGACCAGAGAGGTCAGTGGAGAGGTCCCTATCACAGAGAGAGGGGTGAGAAGGTCTGAAAAGGCTCTCCAGGGAGCAAAGTGGCATTAGAGTTGAAACCCATGTTCCAGAGACAAGGAAGTTGTTGTGTTTGCCAATGCGATTTGTCAGTAAAGTGTCAGTGCTTCTCAGCATTTGAATGTAAGCTTTATTTCGGACCATTTTTTAGAAGTTTCATAGTCTGGCTGTGCTGTAAAGATCAGTTATAACTGACCAAATGTTCCCTGGGACCACCTTGCCAGAGGAATATAAATTGTTTGGAAAATAATAATGAAATTGTCTTTGGAGTTTGAGATGAGGTAAAATGAATTCTCTCATTTGTTCCCCTAGAGTGTTTACACTCTGTAATTCTCCTAGGAGCCTAATCAGTATCTTCTCCTTGTATTCTGTATTAGACTCCATAATAAAAAACCTGAAAGGGAAAAAATGCTTCAACATTATTTTACCTGTTCTGATCATAACAGATAGCCCAGGGGAATTCAGATATTTATATTTATGGCCTGACTCTCTGTCACGTATATATTGTGGGTAAGCCAGATAGCCATACCTTTAATCAAGATAATTTAAGAACAACCTACAGTTAAGTCTATGTAAACATGACAAAAATGGATGTGGCTGAATTATAATCAAAACAATGGAATATTGCCTTGTTTATAAAAACTTAACAGGAGACAACTCAGATATTTCTGGTATCTCCTATCACAAGATTTGTTCAAACGCTCCATTATATTGATACAATGTAGGTAATTGCATTTTGAAAATTATGCCTGTGCAAAGTTATAATCCTTTGAGATTATACCAAAATGATTAACAAGCATTTGGACAAAATGAAAGTTTTATAATGTTTATTTCTGTGATGGCCTCTTTTAGGAGTTTCTGCCTTCCCTGAACACAGTAGACTATTTTCTTTTCAGTATTACTTACTTGTTTAGTCAAGGGGATAACACAAATAAAACTAAACAACACCACCAACAAAAAACTCTTGTGCTGCTCCCTTTTTTGGGGTAGTCACCATGTACATTTATCCATATTCATTTCTACAAGTTGATATGAGCAGATGCCAGAGTGGTATTTGACATGTGTGGTTTGAGGTGTAACACCTCGTAATTTCAACTTGAAATGGAGTTAGAACCAAGGGCAACATATGACGGTTATCAGAGCAGTATGATTTTAGAATCCGGTTTTCTTTACCTTATGTTGAGATGGGAGTAATTTGGAATATTAAAAAAAATCTATTTATTTTATAAATATCTACGAATGTTAAATTTAACAATAATTCTTGGTCCATCAAACAAGAATTCTCTTTTGGAATTGGCCTTGGAGGGAAGGAGAAATATAAGTCATGAATATGGGCTTATATTTGGAATTGTTTTGTATGGCTTATGATTAGTATTGTGTAATAGTGTAAGACTACTTAGTTTTGAAAGTGTTATCACTGGTATTTAAGTCTGATCTCTAACATTTTAAGTTATATAGACTAAAAGTCCTGCTATAATTGAACTTGTGTGTGTGAGGGTGTGTGTGTGTGTTAGTTGCTCAGTCGCATCCGACTCTTTGCAATCCCATGGACTGTAGCCCTCCAGGCACTTCTGTCCATGAAATTCTCCAGGCAAGAATACTGGAGTGGATTGCCATTTCCTTCTCCAGGGCTCCTGTACGGGAAATTAGAATTGAATGCCTCAAATACAAGGGTGCCCCATCCAAACATGTTCATTATCAGAGTGTTCCTTACCTTGAACTAAATTAGACACTTACCAGAGGATCTAATCATTGATTCCAAAATATGGTAAAATAAGTGAGCCTCAACCTGTTTGTAGAAACCCAACCTTTTGTCCCAAATTCCTAGATACTAAGTCAGCCTGCTTTAGGAAAGAAGCCTGCCATTGGCTAAAACTCTTTTGAGTTTTTTTTTTTTTTTTTTTAAGGTCTCTGTGTGTGTTTTGCCTATCCTGTGAACAATTTTATATGTCTTTATTGGGTTTGCTCTTTCTCTTATAGCCACTCCCTGTTGCCACTTTTCTGAACACTGCACTTCCATTTCGGAGAAGGCAATGGCACGCCACTCCAGTACTCTTGCCTGGAAAATCCCATGGACGGAGGAGCCTGGTGGGCTGCAGTCCATGGGGTCGCTAAGAGTCGGACACGACTGAGTGACTTCACTTTCACTTTTCACTTTCATGCATTGGAGAAGGAAATGGCACCCCACTCCAGTGTTCTTGCCTGGAGAAGCCCAGGGATGGGGGAGCCTGGTGGGCTGCCATCTATGGGGTTGCACAGAGTCGGACACGAATGAAGCAACTTAGCAGCAGCAGCAGCAGCACTTCTATTTGGTAGATGGCAGGTGTTACATAGCCAAGGTCAAGCTTATGCCTTGGAATAAACTTTCTTGAATATGAATTATATCATAGACAAAGAAATAAATTTTTAAAAATCTCTCTTGAATAGAAAAAGTTACTGTATGTTGACAAAATGTAACTAATTTTGCATATACTTGCTGTGATTGCTTTTGCAATTCAAAATATCCTGTGCTCTTAAATTTGTGTATGTTAAAGTAAAGCCATTTTCCTGTGATGAGATGCTTCACATTCAATTATATCAAAATTCCTCATCTGTGACTCTTGATTTCAGACTTCACTGTTTGTGCATCTATTGAATTTGAGACAATATGCAACAGAAATGTTGTTTTCAGTGTTTGGTAATTAAAGCGGAGGAGGGGAGTTACAAGCAAACAAAAGCCACTTATAAATGTTTTAGACTCTTTAGAAAATATTAATGTTAGAACTAGGAGTCTCACGTGATAAGTTGACTGTTTCTGTTTTTGTTTGTTTGTTTGCTTGTTTTTTTAAAAACTTCACCTGCAACTACTGCTTGAGTGAGATTAAATGTGGGAATAAAAAACAGAGGAATTTGCTGCACTTTAGAGTGTCCTTTTAGTGCCACCAATGTCAAGAAGCTTGGGGAAGAGAAACCTAAGGATAATAGGTCTTTATGATAAATGCAAAATATAAAATGAAGTTGTAGTCTGTCTTATCCACCAATAGGCATAACTATAGGATTTAGCAGGTATCAAAGCTCAGTGTTCATGCAGAGCAATATTCATCACCAGTATTTCTGAAAGAATACAAGCACAAAGCTGCTTTGTCATCTTTTATAGAGCCATGTAGATGGAAGCATCTTGGGCTAATAAAGCTAAGTATATTTGCTTTTAGAGAATAAGTATTGTTTCACTTATGACCTTGGAGAGGGTCAACTGGACCATATGCCTTCCCAGCCTCTCCAAAGCTGAGTAGGTGGAGGATCAGTTTGAAAGTTTCAGTGATGTGGGATTGGTTTTCCAATTCACAGCTAAATAAAAAATAATTTTTTAATCTATGAAGCAATTTTTTTTTTTTACAAATGTTGAAGTATTACAGTATGGAAACACATGTTTTAAAGAATTGCTATCAATAGTGGGTAGAATAGTGCCCCTCTTCTCCAAATGGTCTTTCTACCTGGAACCTCAGAAAGTGACCTTGTGTGGAATAAGTGTCTTTGCAGATATATTTAAGGTAAGGAACTAGACATGAGATCATCTTGGATGTGGGTGAGCCCTAACTCCAGTGGCAGTCATCTATATATGATGCTGAAAAGAATACGCAGAGACACAGGAAAAAGCCATGTGAAGACAGAGGAAAAGTTTGGAATTATGTTGTCACAAACTACAGGAGGAGAAAAGTTATCAGGGAAATATTACTGTGTTGTATTTGCTTTTTTTTTTTTTAATAGCAAGCAGATATGAGCTCCAGGAGGACAGGAATCATGTATGTCTCCTGTTTGATTTTATTCCATGGCAAAGAAATAGAAAAGAAAAAAAAAAAAAACATTAGAAGCATATAGAAGTTCATCCAGAAGTCCCAATATCTATCTAATAGTTTCAGGAAATGAGAACAGAGAAAATGAAATAAAATAATACAACTGATAAAGGAATAAAATTTTTGTTACCATAAAAAAGACACAAATATTCAGATTGAAAAAGATTATTTCAAGGGAAAGATTCTTTAAATATATATGCATTTAAACACATGTTGACAAATTTTTGGCACCCCAAAAATGAATATTCTAAAGTCTTCCAAGAAAGAAAGTTGTAACTATCTACAAAAGAAAGAGAAACATACTCAGCACAACCATTTTGAGGACACAAATATATTTGAAGTATGTAAGCAATTAAAAAAAAATTCCATGTATATACTCTCTCTGAAAAACTTCCCAAGAAAGAATGCCAGCAAAATGAAAAATAAATCTGTAAAAGATGACATAAACGGTATATAGGGTCACAAAGAGTTGGACATGACTGAAGTGACTTATATTTGGATGCAATCTAAATATGGGTTAAATAATAGTGTAAAGTAAAATTAATAGCCATTTGGAATTAAAAAATCAGATTTTAAAATGAACTGTGCCCAACATCTAGAATGTTTCATGACACATAGTTGGCACTCCATATAAGATGTTGGTTGAATTAGAAGAAAGAAAGAAAAAGTAAGTCAAAATTTTTTTTTATTTAGTAGGAGGATATAGATAATGATTAATTCTGGCCAAAGGTAGGCAAATTTTTTCTTTAATAGATAATAAGTATTTTGGGTTTGGGAGGCCAAGAGCTAATCAAGAATATTATGTAGGCATCCATATAAAATACTTACATAATGCCATTTTCAAATATGCATGGGCATTAAAAAAATGGTGACCTGGGTTTTAATTTGACCCATAGGCCATAGTTTACCAATCCCTGCTCTAGAAAGTGATAGTTATGTCTGTTTAAAGCTGGATAACATTAAAAGAATGACAATGGAAAAAAATTGAAATAAAAAATCATTAACCTTTTCACACTAGGTGGGGAAAACCAAACAAAAGGGTGGTATGATAAAACAACGATATCAACAATGCAAAGCAAAGATCTTTATAAATAGAAAAAAATGGCAAGAATCACAACACAATGCTGGAGTGATTTAAAAAAAATAAAAAGAATTGGTGCTGTGACCTTCTGTGCTACCATCCAAGGCAGAAAAATGGATGCTCACCCAGAGGAAGCTTCCACACATTGTTCACTATGAATCTTGCACTAGTGTATCTGGTAGTACTTAGCTGTATGCCTGTATACTAGCTGCACAGAAGCCTGAGGAAGAGAATTTACAGTATGCCACCTTGGGGATATAGGATTTGTGATGTGGAAAACTATGTTATAGGATATTAGGCAGCTAAGAATAGTACAGGTTCACATTCATTCCTGCTGTTCAAAACCATCTATAGATTCAGTGGACTGCCTAACAAAATTCTAATTGCCAAGGCAATCCTGAGAAAGAACAATGCTGGAGGCAACATACTTCCTGATTTCAAGTTATATTACAAAGCTATGGTCGTCATCAAAACAGTAAGACACTGGCACAAAAACAGACACATAGGTCAATGGAATGGGATAGAGAGCCCAGAAATAAAACCACGAAATTAACCTACAACTAAGGTAGCAAGAATATACAAAGGAGAAAAGACAGTATCTTCAACAAGTGGTGCTGGGAACACAGGATGGCTACATGTAAAAGAATAGTTCATGCAACTCCACATCAAAAAGCAAAGAACTCGATTAGAAAATGTGCAGAAGAATCATGAAAAGATACACAACACACTAATCATCAGGGGAATGCAAATCAAAACCCTGATGAGATCACCTCACACTTGTTAGAATGGCTGGAATCAAAAACAAAACAAGCAACAAATGTTGGCCAGGATGTAGAGGGAAGGGAAACTTTGCATGCTGTTGGTGTGAATTGGTGCAGCCTCTGTGAAAAAAGTATGGGTATTCCTCAGAAAATTAAAAATAGAGCTACCATATGACTCAGCGATTCTACTTCTGAGTATATAGCTGAAAAAAAGCAGAAATGCTAATTCAAAAAGATATGTGTACCTCAATGTTCATAGCAGCATTTTTACAATTTGTCAATATATGAAAGCACATTAAGTGTCCATCAACAGATGAAAGGATAAAGAAGATGTGGTATACACACACACAGTGGAATGGAATACTACTCAGCCATACCATAAAAAGAACGGAATTTTGCCATTTGCAGCAACATGGATGAACTTGAAAGGTGTTAGGCTAAGTAAAATAAGTCATAGGCAGAGAAAGACAAATACTGTATGATGCCACTTATATGTGGAAGCTAAAAATACAACAAACTAGTGAATATAACAAAAATCAGACTCAGATATAGAGAACAAACCAGTGACTACAAGTAGGGAGAGGAAAAATGAGAGGGTCAATATAGGGGTGGTTGGTTAAGAGGTAAAAAATTAAGTAGAAAATAAACTACCTGGATATATCATACAACATGGAAAATATAGCCAACATTTTATAATAACCATAAATGAAGTATAACTTTTAAAATTTGTGAATCACTAGATTGTAATATTTAATAATCTAATGTTTAAATACTGTATGTACTTCAAAAAAATGACTTACTACTACTTCATCAAGAAATGAAGTCTGATCCTGGGAGGACCTTTTTGACTGACTATCAGTAGAGTAGGGCAGAGTTGACACTGTGTGCATTCCCAAGGCTGTCACAAAGAGGGTTTTTTTCTTTTGGAATCCAGTAATCATGCTATAAGGAAGCCAAGTAGACCATGGAAAGGCCCACATGAATAGAAACTGAAGCCCCCAAGCTTCAGCCACAGCTCAGCTCCCAGCTAGCTGTGATTGCCCGCAATGAATGAGGCATATTAGAATTTGATATCCCAGTGCCATTTTGACCTGCCTCAATTGATACTACTTGAAATAGAGGATATTTCTACCTAAATCCATGCCCAAATTGCAAATTTGTGAGCTAACTAAATTATTTGTATTTTGAGCCATTTGGTTTTGGTATGGATCATTTTGCAGCAACAAATAGCTTGAATAGTAACTGAACAAGGGTAGTCGTGAACTTGGCTTGGCAGAGTGAGACTATAAAGAATCATCATCCTTACTACTATGAACACTTTTGTTGTTGTTCGGTCACTAAGTTGTGCCTGACTCTTTGCAACCCCATGGACTGCAGCATGCCAGGCTTCCCTGTCCATCATCTCCTGGAGTTTGCTCAAACTCATGTCCATTGAATCGATGGTGCCATCCAACCATCTCATCCTCTGTCGCCCCCTTTTCCTTTTGCCCTCAATCTTTCCCAGCTTCGGGGTCTTTTCCAGTGAGTCGGCTCTTCACATCAGGTGGCTGAAGTATTGGAGCTTCAGCTTCAGCTGAACACTTTATTGGTGAGTTTATTGAGAAAACATTGTGGAGACTAGGGAAAGAGACTATTATCTGCATGACTTGTCATCTTGTTCAGTGGATTGAACACTTTTCCTGTAAAGATATGTCTTTTAGTAACAATTCAAAAAGGACACAGATACAGTCACAGGCTTAGCCTATTATAAAATGCCAGTTTACATACTTCTTAGATTTCTTTGTCACTAATCCTTCAATCCCTGACATTGTGGCTAAATCCCACACAATGTGACAAAACCATTATCTACTGCCCATTAATTAGTGTAGATCCATCTCTCAGATTATCTCTCCTTACAAGCAGAGTGGAAAACCATATTACTGCTAAAGTTCTCACTATGGGAGGAGTTACTTCACTGTTCTTCAGAACAGTGTCACCATTGAGTGGGACTGAATTATTGGCACTTTAGAAAGTGCTAGCACATTGTGCAGAGTCACCTTTAAGTGAGACTTGACTTTTTCCTCTTCTAAGGAATTCCCCATTGAGTCTACAGGTATAGGTGGAAGTGATGGCAGTGTGATGGATATAGGCATACTGGTGTTTTAAGAATCCTGCTGCTGCTCTTGCAACTAACATGTGCCTCCAAGCATAGTCCCTCCACTTCCCCTTTGATGATGGACTTTTCCTTGACATACGTAATTTGTGATGACTGCGATGTCCAGAAGGTTTTTTGTCATTAAGCATTCAATGTCTGGGAGAGCCCGTCAGTAAGTTGAAAATGGTTTTCAGAAAGAGATGAGTAGATATTTACTAGTGGAGGCAGTAGTTTTGCTTCAAAACTCTAGGACTGTCTGCTGTGCACCTCTAAGCGGGGACTGGTGTTGATTTTGTATAGAATTTCATACAGTCCAATACACTTCAAAACATGGATGGGCTAGGATATAGTAGCCAAGTGGTGAACTTGCTTGCATAATATTGTAGTCTAAGACATCTGGAGATCCTTCGATACTTTTTGGTCTCTAAATCTTTTTGGCTACTTGATATATGAGTTGGAGCAGGATACCCAAATGTGGTGTTTTTTTTTTTTTTTTAAGTTTTTATTGAAATTGTTGCAGTATTGCTTCTGTTCTATGTTTTGGTTTTTTGGCTGCAAGGCATGTGGGATCTTAGCTCCCTAATCAGGGACCGAACCCACACTCCATGTATTGGAAGTCTTAACCGCTCTACTGCTAGGGAAGTCCCCTAAATGTGATTTATGTAAGAAGTCGCATCAAGTATTGTTCCGATTTCTTAAAATTTAGAGGAGTAAGTTGGAGTGACTTGTGTTTCACTTTGGAAAGAATATCATATCATTCCTCAGGCCACTGGACCCCTAGTAAACTTGACCAGTGTTCAGATTCCTAGATTTTCTTCAGATTTATCCTACATTTTGATAAGCATCTGTGTCACTAAGGTATCTAAGATAACTGCTGCTACTTCCTGCTTAGAGTCCTCTTATCATACTGTCATCATTAGTATCATAAACATGATGTCCTGTGGCATGATGAAATGATCCATGTCCCGGGAACTAAATTCTAACACAAATCTGAAAAGTTAATGTACCCCTGAGGTACAACGGTGAATGTTTAGTGCTAAACCTACCAGGCAAAAGCTAACTTATTTTTTGTTGTTTTTCTCTGTTTATTGGGATGGGAGAAAAAGTGTTTACTAGAGCCATAGTGGTATACCAGGTGCTGGAGATTATGTTGATTTGTTCCAGAAAATTGACTTGACTAAACAGCAGCTGCAGTTGGAGTCACCACCTGATTAAGGTTAAAATAATGGGTTGCTCTGCTCCAAGATGACTTTTTCTTATGCACAGGCCAACCAGATGATTTAAATAACAATAGGAAAGGATTTGCATATTTCAGACATTTGATGGTGCCATCAGTCACTTTCATTCCCCTATTTTACTATTTTTTTTTTTTTTAAATTTTGGAACATTTGATAAATCCAGGAGTTCTCCCATGACACATCTCCCCATGAGTCAGGGAGACAGTGTGAACGTTCTGCTCACTGGCTGATCCAAATACCTATCAGTAACTGGAATAGTAACTGCAAGACAATTTGGAGATCTACTGAGCTCCAAAACTCCATCTATCAGCTGAACTTATAAATCCCTCTTTGGCCAGAGGACTATAGTGATGTACTGATATATTAATTTTATATTAGGTCTAGTGTTCACTAATGGAGAAGGCAATGGCAACCCTCTCCAGTACTCTTGCCTGGAAAATCCCATGGGTGGAGGAGCCTGGTAGGCTGCTGTCTATGGGGTCACACAGAGTTGGATATGACTGAAGTGACTTAGCAGCAGCAGCAGTTCACTAATACCTGAAAGATATGAGCAACTTCTTTTCTCCAAGCCACAGGCCTTTTGGTAATGGCTTAAGTCCTTGTGATTTTATTACAGAATCTTTCCTCAAGGATTCCCATCCTCCCTTTCATTCAAAGGTAGTGAATTTGTTAACTGGTCATGAACTGTGAACTTCCAGATGGTCAAGCTGGTTTTAGAAAAGGCAGAGGAACCAGAGATCAAATTGCCAACATCCGCTGGATCATCGAAAAAGCAAGAGAGTTCCAGAAAAACATCTATTTCTGCTTTATTGACTATGCCAAAGCCTTTGATTGTGTGGATCACAATAAACTGTGGAAAATTCTGAAAGAGATGGGGATACCAGACTACCTGACCTGCCTCTTGAGAAACCTATATGCAGGTCAGGAGGCAACAGTTAGAACTGAACATGAAACAGACTGGTTCCAAATAGGAAAAGGAGTACGTCAAGGCTGTATATTGTCACCCTGCTTATTTAACTTATATGCAGAGTACATAATGAGAAATGCTGGACTGGAAGAAGGACAAGCTGGAATCAAGATTGCCGGGAGAAATATCAATAACCTGAGATATGCAGATGACACCACCCTTATGGCAGAAAGTGAAGAGGAACTAAAAAGCCTCCTGATGAAAGTGAAAGAGGAGAGTGAAAAAGTTGGCTTAAAGCTCAACATTCAGAAAATGAAGATCATGGCATCTGGGTCCATCACTTCATGGGAAATAGATGGGGAAACAGCGGAAACAGTGTCAGACTTTATTTTTGGGGGGCTCCAAAATCACTGCAGATGGTGATTGCAGCCATGAAATTAAAAGACGTTTACTCCTTGGAAGGAAAGTTATGACCAACCTAGACAGCATATTGAAAAGCAGAGACATTACCTTGCCAACAAAGGTCCGTCCAGTTAAAGCTATGGTTTTTTCCAGTGGTCATGTATGGATGTGAGAGTTGGACTGTGAAGAAAGCTGAGCACCGAAGAATTGATGCTTTTGAACTGTGATGTTGGAGAAGACTCTTGAGAGTCCCTTGGACTGCAGGGAGATCCAATCAGTCCATTCTGAAGGAGATCAGTCCTGGGTGTTCTTTGGAAGGACTGATGCAAAAGCTGAAACTCCAGTACTTTGGCCACCTCACGCGAAGAGTTGACTCATTGGAAAAGACTGATGCTGGGAGGTATTGGAGGCAGGAGGAGAAGGGGACAACAGAGGATGAGATGGCTGGATGGTGTCATTGACTCGATGGACATGAGTTTGGGTGGACTCTGGGAGTTGGTGATAGACAGGGAGGCCTGGCGTCCTACAATTCATGGGGTCGCAAAGAGTCAGACACGACTGAGTGACTGAACTGAACTGAACCTGAGGTTTATGATCTTAGAGGAGACAGTGATTCATTATTTTGATAGTTTATGTTAGGATCTTTTAAAGATTTAGAATTCTTTTCAGATTTGTGAGTCAAATAAGACACTAATGGGCCTGTGATTTGTTTCAGTCCTGGGCACTCAATAATCAATTTTCTTGTATCAGAGATCCGTCAGGGTCATTTCAGTATGATTGAAAGACGGCCTTGTCCATTGCATTAATTCTGTCTATATTGCGTCTAACTATTAAGGTGCTGTTTGTCATCTGCCATCTTGAGATGCCACCATTTCCATTGAAATTAGGATCATGCTTTGTGGCAGAACTTGTTCTCTTCATCCTAAACGTAGGGAGGACGCCTGCCATTGTACTTTTCAAAGATGCTGGTTCTACCTTCATTGGTGGTTTTCTCAACATCATGATGAATAAATTGTCTTTTGGACCCTCTTGTAGGATAGAATTAATGTGTGGTTTAATATGTTACACATGACAATTTCATTCCAATGCTCCTATTTCCATAAGAATTTTTATGTATTTCTTTATTGTAGCTAGGAATTTTGGGCATCTTTATTTCACGTAGGCTAAAACGCAGTCAATCAACCAACCACACAAAAGTACAGTTCTTTAAATCAGCACCTGTAATCTAGAATCTTGGATAAATGCATCCATTTTGCAATGAAGGTTTCAGGTAATTTTATGGGGATCTCTGGAGGTTGAAATGTGCTTCTCAGTTGTATCCCATTGGGGGAAAAGGCCTGATATTTATACCCCACAATGATTATTCACTAGATGCAAGCTACCCTAGGGCTTCCCAGCTGGCACTAGTGGTATAGAATCTGCCTGCCAGTGCAGGAGATGCAAGAGATGCAGGTTCAATCCCTGGGCCTGGAGGAGGGCATGGCAACCCATTCCAGTATTTTTGCCTAGAGAATCCCATGGACTTAGGAGCCTTTTGGGCCTCAGTCCATGGAGTCACAAAGAGTTGGACATAATTGAGCAACTGAGCACACACATAAGCTTCCCTGGGAAAGGGATGCAGCCTTGGTAAGATGGCTGTTTTTAGTCAAGGACAGTCTGGAGAAAGAACAAGTGAGACAACTTTCAGCAACTGATAATAAATATTTTAGTTTTGGTGGGGATGGTCCGAGGATATGATTATTGCATCATAAGATCCATTATGTGTGTGTGCTCAATCATGTCTGATGCTTTGTGACTTTATGCATAGACTGTAGCCCGCCAGGCTCCTTTGTCCATAAGATTCTCCAGGCAAGAATACTGGAATGGGTTGCCATGCCCTCCTCCAGGGGATCTTCCTGACTCAGGGATCCAACCCGTGTTTCTGATGTGTCTTGTATTGGCAGGTGAGTTCTTTACCATGGGTGCCACCTGGGAAGCCCATCAGAGTCTTACAATAACATTATAAATAGTTTTCCTAAGCAATTTTATCTCTGCTTATAATCCAGAAAGCTCTTTCTTCAGTGTAAGCCAGATCATAGCATGCTTTTCTTTAAAACCATTCCTCTTAGAATAAAATGTAAACTTCTTATTTAGGGCTTTTATATCTCTGCAGGATCTTGTTCAGCTTAACTTACTATTTATACTGTCACAGGTTCATTATGAACACTACACGGTCTAGCATATTTGTTGAATGAATGAATTGAACTTTAGTTTTAATTTAAATAACCAACATCAAATAGGAAAGTTGTTAAACTGAACATTCAGGATCCTTACATGAGCCACTTATTCTGTTCATTAGTGAATTGGGCTTAAAACTACCTAAACTGCTTATAAATTTCCTCTGAGACACATATAATAAGATATATTTATAATGTGAAAAATACAAGCACTCTACTAGTGTTAGGCAACTTGCTGTATTTAGTAGTAATAATGTTGACAATAATATAATAGTAGGTAGCTCAATGGTAAAGAGTCTGCCTGCAATGCACAAGACTCAGGTTCGATCTCTGGGTCAGGAAAATCCCCTAAGAAGGGAATGGCAACCACTGCGGTATTCTTGCCTGGAGAATTCCATGGACTGAGAAGTCTGGCAGGCTATAGTTCATGGGGTTACAAAGAGTCAGACCCAACTGACTGAGCACAATAATATTAAACTTTTCTCTACTAGAAAGTGATCTGAGTTTGGCATTTATAATTTTAAGGCTGAGTTCCAACTCTTCCACTTTATGTGGCCTTCAGGAGTGACTCTATCTTCCTCTCTCTTTTCCTTCATTCCTTTTACCCATGCATCCGCCTATCCATCTGTATACCTATGGGTTTAATGGAATTCTAATCTTTCTGAATTTGTTTCCTTATCTGTGAAATGGAGATAATAAAACTTCCCTTCAGTAATTTTAGCAACATTGTTAGAAAGAATAAATGAAATTTATATATTGAATTATTTCTTGAACTACAAAATGCTATGATATTTTAATTTGATTTAGCTTAATTATATTCATGTAAAATGAAGTACAAAAATGTGTTTTCATTATCAAGTTTTGGTGATTATGTATGCCATCTCCCCTCTTTTCCACTTTTTCTGATCTTTCATGAGGTGACTCTTAGGCCAACATCATTAATAAAATTTACTGAATGTGTACTGTATTTTAGACTTTGTTCTGTGCCCTGTGAATATCTACTGAATCCTTATGTGGGCCATAGCAGTCAATTAATTTATATATTGGTTCAGGCAAAATAGAATATTATTTTATTAATGTGGGGGCTTAGTGAAGAAGTCAGAGAAGGCAATGGCAACCCACTCCAGTACTCTTGCCTGGAAAATCCCATGGACGGAGGAGCCTGGTAGGCTGCAGTCCATGGGGTCACTAGGAGTCGGACACGACTGAGCGACTTCACTTTCACTTTTCCCTTTTATGCATTGGAGAAGGAAATGGCAACCCACTCCAGTGTTCTTGCCTGGAGAATCCCAGGGACAGGGGAGCCTGGTGGGCTGCCATCTATGGGATCGCACAGAGTCGGACACGACTGAAGCAACTTAGCAGTAGCAGCAGTGAAGAAGAATTAGGTTAAAAGCCAAATGAACATAGAATGTTAATTTTCTAAGAGGTATCATTACAAAATTTTATCATTATTCAGACAGGTATACATCTTTCTGCGAAGACAGATCATATTTTCCACATGTCAATCAGAATGGCTAGGTTTCTGATTTTAGGGAAATGAGAAAGAGTTTCAGCTCTACTGATAGAAAGCCTCCAACAAATTTTATTATTAAGACTCTTTTATTCAAATCCATGACTTTTGACTAGCTCTCCCTGTTTCAGACCTTTTTTTAAATTAATTAATGTCTGTTGAGGATAATGTATAACATATTGAGACATATTTGGTCTTAGGATAAGAATCTTTTAATCAGTAAATGTCCCAGAAGGTCAGTTCTACTTTGGCTGAAGTGTAAAAAATTCCCTATTATCACTGATTTAGGAGAAGTAAAACCTCTTTTGGTTGATTGATATGCTAGAGACTCAGGAAATGTGACAGTCTGATGAACTTCACAAAACCACTTATGGTTAGTATCTTATTGTGATAGGGTCATATAGAGCATTTGTGGCTAATATAAATCAAATGTAAATTCCATCATTGTTCAATATCAATCTGTTTCTTTGTTCCACTGTCTCCAGAACTTGATTGCCCTTCTAGCTTACTCTTCTCCTCAAGAGCTTAATTATTCTTAGTGATTCTAATTTCCTTACAACAGCAGGATAAATACTTGACTTTCCAATGGGAAGTAGTTTTTGAATAATATCTTCCTTCTGTGAATCTTTTTTTTATAAATCAAATTCTTTTCTCCTATTTACACTGCAGTTTTCATGAAAAAATATGACTTTAGGATCTGGGCTTTCAAATAATTTATTTTTAATTTGAGCATATAGGGGAAAAAGATTCAGCTAAATGTTCTCTCCAGAAAGGTCTTCCCTGAAAACTTTA
This sequence comes from Capricornis sumatraensis, assembly GCF_032405125.1. NCBI lineage: Eukaryota > Metazoa > Chordata > Mammalia > Artiodactyla > Bovidae > Capricornis > Capricornis sumatraensis. The sequence goes on along the minus strand of NC_091092.1, from coordinate 36,711,930 downwards.
TCTAATCAGCCCCCCTCCCGTTATTCTCTGTCATAGCTAGCTTTTCTGTTTTATAACCATTTTTACAAAGTTTATTGACCATTTGTTTATTATTTTCCCCTGATGGGAATATTAAGTGCATGATCACAGAAGTTGCACTTTTTTCTCCCTGCATTATCGAGAACACCTAGTTCATGGCTGGTAAGCAGTTTGGTGAATAAATGAATTAATCAATTAATGGAAAGAGGGAAGCAAGGAAGGGAAATATGGATGGATGAATAGCTGAGTAAATGAATGGTTAAAGGGTTTTAATTGACTAAGTTCAATAAGAGAGAGTAGTGTGATATGGCTGCCAAAGTAATGATAAGAGGGCTGTTATAGACTAGAGGGATTAAATTGCTCCTGACTAATTTCAAGAGCTAGAACTAGGGTAAGAAGGTGAGGTACAAAGAGATATTAACAATAAATTACCTTTGGAAATATTTTTTTTCTTTCCTGAACTTCCCCCCACCCAGCTTTGTTAAGGTAAAATGGAAATAATAGTAGTACCTGCTATAATAAATAGAGCTAAGCTGAAGCTTACATAGGTTAAGTAACTTAATCTGTGCCCAAGTTTACGCAGATAGTATGAAACAAAGCTAGAAGGTAACCCTCTACTTTTTTTTTACTCCAAAGCTGGATCTGTTCACCTCTTCACTACATTGCTATACTTCTTATCAGCCAAGTGCTATACTAAGTATTTATCTGAATCATCTCATTTAGTGATCATAAACTATTTTGAAGTAGGTGTTTACTGTTAGTCAGATTTTAAAACTGAAGCTCAGAGAAATTAACTTGCTTAAGTCAGTTAAGGAAATCAGAGAAAAAATTATCTTCCAAATTCTTCTGATTCCAAAGTTCATGCTGCTACCACACAGTAACTCACTCACTTTTAGTGCTTGGCCTCTCAAGAAAGTGATCATTTGCTTTCATGGAACAATTTAAAAGGACCTGAAAACTCATCTTGTCTGATGGTTGGTCATTGGACCAAAAATGTCCCAGTGTTGCTTAAGGGTCATCCCAAGGAAATTTGTGTTTTTAACTTTATTGTGATGATGGTAATATTTATCACGGAATCTGTTTTTTAAAAAAATAAATTTATTTATTTTAACTGGAGGTTAATTACTTTACAATATTGTGTTGGTTTTGCCATACATCAACATGTATCTGACACAGGTATACATGTGTTCCCCATCCTGAACGCCCCTCCCTCCTCGCTCCCTGTACCATCCCTCTGGGTTGTCCCAGTGCACCAGCCCCAAGCATCCAGTATCATGCATTGAACCTGGGCTGGCAACTTGTTTCATATATGATATTATATATGTTTCAATGCCATTTTCCCAAATCATCCCACCCTCTCCCTCTCCCACAGAGTCCAAAAGACTGTTCTATACATCTGTGTCTCTTTTGCTGTCTCGCACACAGGGTTATCGTTACCATCTTTCTAAATTCCATATATATGTGTTAGTATACTGTATTAGTGTTTTTTTTTTCTGGCTTACTTCACTCTGTATAATAGGCTCCAGTTTCATCCACCTCATTAGAACTGATTCAAATGTATTCTTTTCAATGGCTGAGTAATACTCCATTGTGTATATGTACCACTGCTTTCTTATCTATTCATCTGTTGATGGACATGTAGGTTGCTTCCATGTCCTGGCTATTATAAACAGTGCTGTGATGAACATTTGGGTACATGTGTCTCTTTCAATTCTGGTTTCCTCGGTGTGTATGCCCAGCATTGGGATTGCTGGGTCATAAGGCAGTTCTAAAAAGCTGGAAATAGAACAGACTCTGTTTTAATTAAATTGTTCAATAATGTGGTGCCTGTTGGAGAACGTGGTCCACACTGTGCTGTACCCTTCAGAACCTCCTCAGGGATGAAGGAGGAGGGAAGAAAAATGCCTCATTCCAGGGGCAACTCCTACTAAAGGCTGACCAGTTATCAAGGCTTGTGCCCCACCACTCTGGGCTGACTCTGAAAGCCCATCTTGGTGGGCTTCTTTGAGATTTTTGTTGGCATTATGCATGCTAAGTCTCTTCAGTTGTGTTCAATTCTTTGCAATCCTACAGACTGTAGTCCTTCAGGCTTCTTTGTCTGTGGGATTTCCCAGGCAAGAATACTGGAGTGGGTTGCCATTTCCACCTCCAGGGGAACTTCCCCACCCAGGGATCGAACCTGAGTTTCATTATGTCTCTTGCATTGGCAGGTGGGTTCTTTACCACAAGTGCCACTTTTATGGCAGCTGCAAAGAGTCGGACACGACTGAGCGACTGAACTGAACTGAACTGAACTGAACTGAACTTTTCTGTGTCTAATCCTGCTTCCTTTTATTTCCTTCCTTCCATAGGTATTCATTCAAAGAGTGTTCTCCTGTATACTTCCTGCATGCTAATCTCAGAGTTTGCTTGTCAGAGAACCCTATTTGCAATTGGAAGTATAGGCTAGGAGATGAGGAGGCATGAGAAGACATAGGGGATGAGAAGACTAGGATTAATAAGGAGCTGAATACAAAAGCACAACTAGTCAGTGAAGCACTAAAAGATAGATGGGAAGCAGGAGGACAAGTTGCATATTTCCCAACTTCATTGAGACCTAACCACCCTAGCCTACCAAAGTAGGGTTTAAGGCTATGCTTCCATGATGCCAATTCCATCAAATATTTAGTATATATAATTATATAGTTTATACATACATGTATATGTATCTTATCCATATACAGATACAAATGTACACACATACATATGTGTTTGTGCATCCTATTGGCTGAACAACCAGTTGATTGACTGATGTGCTACTTTTCCACCAGGTGTTTGTTGGGCTTCCTGTTGTAAACCTCAGAAAAGGTAAGCCGTTCTGACTAGGTAGCAGGGGAAGTAATTAAGTTTCATTCTTCTGAGAGGCTGTGTCAGCAGCATTCAGTAAAAATGCAGGGTAAGGTACAGGATATGAAAATTGCAACATGCTAACAAATGGAAAACCTTTCACTGTTAACAAATTAGAGGGATCCAATACTGTTTCAAATACTTGCTGATTATTTTTGCATTTCCCTTTGAATTCTGAAACCATTCTGGAATAAGGAGAGACAGGAAGCAGAAGGAGACGCAAAGAACAAATTTCCTGTTCTTTGGGAAACTGTCATAGTGTCTTGTGGAACATCCTGTCATGACGTGTGCTTTCCTGTCCCACTTTGTGTCAGGGCAGTGAGTTAGCTAATATCTGCTGGAAGCCGATTTTGCATAAGGCAGTGACAGTACATAAATATCCATGCATCCTGCAGTATGTGTGTTTCATTGCTTATAACGAAATAAACATGATTAAATCTGCTTGTGTATTGTTGTTTAGGAGGAGATCGCACCTGGAAAAGCTGGATTTATTGAGACAAATTGATAGTTCAAAAAGCAGCTTTGACCTGGAGCTTTCACATAAGGAACTCTAGTGGAAATACAAAAGAAACGGAAGACACAGCCCCTGCTCTTAGAAACTTGCAGTCTAACTTGCATCATCAAATATACACACCTGAGAAAAACTGAAAATAGATAATGATTAAACTCAATACTGCTCAAAGTTTTCTGCAGGAAAAGTGAACTCACACACCAGGGAGTCAGTTGGAACTTTTCTTAAAAATAATGGTTTCATATGTGAAATATTGCTTAATTTGTCTAAAACTTATGCAAAAATTTGATTTATTTCTAAATCTACTTAAGTGTGTTTTAGTAGAAGAATGATGCTCTTGTCTCTTCCCCAGTCTTAAAGTAAAATGGACACTCCAGAAAGATGTAGTGTGTTTGTATTCTGGTCTTGCCTGGTGGCTCAGATGGTAAAGAGTCTACCCACATTGCGGTAGACCTGGGTTCAGTCCCTAGGTTGGGAAGATCCCCTGGAGAAGAAATGGCAATCTACTCAGTATTCTTGCCTAGAGAATTCCATGGACAGAGGAGCTTGGCAGGCTACAGTCCATGGGGTCACAAAGAGTCAGACATGACTGAGTGACTAACACTTTCTTTCTTTGTGTGTGGTTTTCCTAACACCTAGAATTTGAAAAGTATGGAGTTAATTTGTATTTCTTCAGATAACCTGTTTGTGTATTTGAGTACAGGCTATCCTCTTCTTGAAAAACTTTACATAGGTAATATTAAGCAATGTGACAAGCTGTTAAAAATATTTTTGTGCAAGGTCTTTGCTATCTCTCTGATAGCATGATCTAAATGTTATTGTAAAGCCCTGCGAGGACCTCTACTTGGAAACATGTTAGTCTGTTGGCTGGCAATAACTAGAAAGTCATCACAAAATATATCTCCTTCACTTACTATTAAAGAGTGAAATATTTTATGCCTGTGCCTTTTTTTGGTGAAATATCTTTTATTAGTTTTCTATTGCTGCTGTAACAAGTTACCACAAACTTAGTGGTTTAACACAGCTCAAAAGTTGTATTAAAGACTGGATGGTCAGAAGTCTGAAGTGGCTGTCACTTGGCTAAAATTAAGGTGTGAGCTGGTCTTATTTCTTTTTGGAGGCTCTAGGGACCAACCTAGATAGTATATTCAAAAGCAGAGACATTACTTTGCCGACTAAGGTCCGTCTAGTCAAGGCTATGGTTTTTCCTGTGGTCATGTATGGATGTGAGAGTTGGACTGTGAAGAAGGCTGAGCGCCGAAGAATTGATGCATTTGAACTGTGGTGTTGGGGAAGACTCTTGAGGGTCCCTTGGACTGCAAGGAGATCCAACCAGTCCATTCTGAAGGAGATCAACCCTGGGATTTCTTTGGAAGGAATGATGCTAAAGCTGAAGCTCCAGTACTTTGGCCACCTCATGCGAAGAGTTGACTCGTTGGAAAATACTCTGATGCTGGGAGGGATTGGGGGCAGGAGGAGAAGGGGATGACCGAGGATGAGATAGCTGGATGGCATCATGGACTCAATGGACGTGAGTCTGAGTGAACTCCAGGAGATGGTGATGGACAGGGAGGCCTGGTGTGCTGCGATTCATGGGGTCGCAAAGAGTTGGACACGACTGAGCGACTGAACTGAACTGAACTGAGGGAGCTGACTGGATGGACATGAGTTTGAGCAAGCTCCAGAAGTTAGTGATGGACAGGGAAGCCTGGCATGCTGCAGTTCATGGGTTCACCAAGAGTCGGACACAACCGAGCGACTGAACTGAACTGACTGAGGGAAGCATCCTTTCTTGTCTTTTCTAGTTTCTGAAAGCTCCTGCATTTGTTAGCTCCAAGGCTCCTTTCTTTCTCAAAGTCAACAATGACTAGTCAAGGCTTTCTCACATTGTGTGACTCTACCACTGACTCTTCTGCCTTTCTCTTTCAAACTTTTAAAAATGAAACACAATGGAGTATTACTCAGCCATTAAAAAGATTACATTTGAATCAATTCTAATGAGGTGGATGAAACTGGAGCCGATTGTACAGAGTGAAGTAAGCCAGAAAGAAAAACACCAATATAGTATACTAACACATATATATGGAATTTAGAAAGATGGTAACAATAACCCTGTATGCGAGACAGCAAAAGAGACACAGATGTATAGAACAGTCTTTTGGACTCTGTGGGAGAGGGAGAGGGTGGGATGATTTGGGAGAATGGCATTGAAAGGTGTATAATATCATGTAAGAAACGAATCACCAGTCTAGGTTCTATGCAGGATACAGGATGCTTGGGGCTGGTGCACTGGGATGACCCAGAGAGATGGTATGGGGAGGCAAGTGGGAGGGGTGTTCAGGATTGGGAACTCATGTACACCTGTGGCGGATTCATGTTGATGTATGGCAAAACCAATACAGTTTTGTAAAGTAAAATAAAGTAAAAAAAAGAAAAGAAACAATCTTTTAGTTAATTTACTATTATCATTATTATTTTACTGTGCTGGGTCTTCATTTCTGCATGTGGGCTTTTTCTAGTTGCAGTGTGCAGGCTTCTCATTGCAGTGGCTTCTCTTGTCATGGAGCACAGGTTCTAGGGCATGTGACTTCTGTAGCTGTGGTTCCCAGGCTCTAGAACTTGAAGTCAGTAGTTGTAGCACATGGGCTTAGTTGCTTCATGGCATGTGGAATCTTCCCACACCAAGGATCAAACCTGTGTCTCCTGCATTGTCGGGTGGATTCTTAACCACTGGACCTCCAGGATAGCCTCCTCTTTCACATTTAAGGATCTTTATAATTATGTTGTTGCAGGATTCCCTGGTGTTTCAGATGGTAAGGAGTCTGCCTGCAATGCAGGAGACCCGGGTTCAATTCCTGGGTTGGGAAGATCCCCTATAATTATGTTGGGCCCATTCAGATAATCCAGAATAATCTGTTTTTCAAGAGTAGCAGGTGATTAGTGACCCTAATTCCATCTGATACCTTAATTCTCCTCTGCCATGTAATTGACAGTCACTGATTCTGGGGATTAGATCCCGGCCATCTTTGGGAGGCCATTATTCTGCCTACCACATACATTGGAGCTGACCTTCTCTTTCTGAGATTGGAGGTAAACCTCTTTTTTCACCCCTATATGTGCCTCTTCAAAAATGTGGTAAAACATCTCCAATGAAAAGGATTCCTATGAATGTGTTTGTAAGTATGCTTGTGTTCTGGTCATGCATAAATAGGGAAATAGGATTGCTCTTGTCAAATTTAAGGAAGTATATGTAGAAGAGAGGAAAGTGTTTAAGGATTTAGTGAGTCTCATTTCACTGTTTTGCTTTGATTCTATTTTTTCAACGGGGGACTTCATGGGAAGCGGCTTCCCTTGGTGGCTCAGACAGTAAGGAAGCTGACTACAATGCAGGAGACTCAGATTCAATCCCTGGGTTGGGAAGATCCCCTAGAGAAGGAAATGGCAGCCCACTTCAGTTTTCCTGCCTGGAGAATCCCATGTACAGAGGAGCCTGGAGCTACAATCCATGGGGTCACAAAGTGTCAGAAAAGACTGAGGAACTAACACTTTTCATTTTCTTTCCTGGGTAAGAGAAAGGAAAGATCAATCTCATTCATTACCCTCAGTGTGCCATACAGATGTTAGCATTCTTACGTGTGCTATCATGTGAAGATTGTTGGGATGTGCTGCCTTAATCTGCATCTGGTCCCACTTGTGTTTTCATGAAGCTGCTGTTGCCTTTGTGAACACCTGTGGTTTTCTGTAGATTGTTCAAATGCGATGTCATCAACTTTGCTAATTTTTTCTGATTCTAAACTTTAGTGTTCTTATCTCAGTCTGTTCAATGAGTCAATAAGTTATTTTTTTTAAACTCACATTGCAGAATCACAACAATATCTCCCATGGGAGGAGAGTGTGGTGAGAGTTCACTCTTTCTGGCTTCTTTTTTTTTTTGGCTGTGTAACTTGTGGGATCTTATTTCCCCAACCAGGGATTGAACCTGGGTCTTCAGCAGTGAGAGCACAGAGTCCTAATCACTGCTCCACCAGAGAATTCCTCAGGACTCACTCTTAAGTTTTTTTTTTTTTTTTCAGTATTTTATTTTATTTTATTTTTTTTACTTTATTTTTTTTTTTAAATCTTTAATTCTTACATGTGTTCCCACTCTTAAGTTTTTGATGCCTGCCACTGTGTGTTGTTCAGTGACAATGTGTCTGAATGAAAGAGTTGCACATTATGGTTCACTGCTCATAGGCTAGATATACCAGTCTTAACACTTGAGGAGCCTTCCTAACCAGTGTGATGGAGGAAATTGTTACCATTCAACATGATTCCCTGCATGGATGCTATCATAATCAGTGTGGCAGCTGACTTCCAGTCAGATTTCAGTATGTCATGCTCTGCTGTTGACTATGTGTTCACTAGGCATCCTTGTCAGGTTTAGAAAAAATACTTACATACGTGCCAAATTATCTTTTGTGCTAGGCACTTTTAGGGTGGCAGGGTTGGAGGAATGTGGAGGAATGGGCATATCATGCAGCCTAGGCTAGATAAAAGCTTGTTATGTGAGTCCTATGTGACTATCACTGATTGACAACTTAGATGCATAGCTGTATTTATAATCACCATTCTTTTTGATACCTTATTATAGGCTAGGCAGCATGCTAAGCATTTTACATACATTATTGTATCTAATATTTTCAACAGCCATGTGAATTAGGCTCTATTATTATGCCCATTAACAGTTAAAGAAACTGACAGAGAATTTCAGTAAATTGTCCAAGTTCACATAGCTAACAAGTGGAACCGTAATTTTAGCTGTGATCTATATGAACTTGTCTTAATTTAGGTCCCCTGAAAGCAGAGTCCGTGACAAAGGCTTGGATCAAGGTAGTTTATTTGGACATGATCCCTGAAAGCAAAGTGGAAGGGTAGGGAGACTAATTCAGGAAATAAGGAAAAGCTGATACAGGAGTGCATTTTTAAGTCAATACCCATGGACAGAGGAGCCTGGCAGGTTACAGTTCATGAAGGCGCAAAAGTTGGACACCACTTAGCAACTAAACCACCACCACCACATGGGTAACAGTAGGACCATAAAGAAGGCTGAGCACCAAAGAATTGATGCTTTTGAATTGTGGTGCTGGAAAAAACTCTTTAGAGTCCTTTGGACTGCAAGGAGATCAAACCAGTCAATTGACCCTGAATATTCATTGGAAGGACTCATACTGAAGCTCCAATACTTTGGTCACCTGATGCAGAGAGCCAACTCATTGGCAAAGATCATGATGCTAGGAAAGATTGAAGGCAAAAGGAAAAGAGGGCAACAGATGATTAGATGGCTAGATAGCATCACTGACTCAATGGACATGAATTTGAGCAAAGTCCAAAAGATAGTGGAGGACAGAGGACCCTGGTGTGCCTCAGTCCATGGGGTCACAAAGAGTTAAACACGACTTAGCGACTGAACAAGAACTTGGGTAACAGGGGCTCAATATTACCGGGGCTTCCTGGAAGTATATAAAATAATTCACCTGAGAACATACTGAAAGATTTATTCACTGACTCCCATCCTCCAATGGCTGAAGGTTGTTACTGAGAGTATTAATTCAATGGTACTTCTAGATTACATTTATTGGAAGACTAAGAAGCATGAGAGAAGGCCTTGGGGGTAAAAAGCAGAAAGAGCTCAAGCTTTATAAGCTTGAGGTGGAACAGCTGCCAACAGGAAGTTGTCTAAACTCCCCTGGACCTGTCTGCCACAATAGCAGTTGAAATAACAGCTATGCCAAGAGACTATGACATAGGGCACCAGAGGCATCCATTACAGAATTCTAAATCTTTTTTTAATATAAATTTATTAATTTTAACTGGAGGCTAATTATTTTACAATATTATATTGGTTTTGCCACACATCAACATGAATCCGTTACGGGTGTATGTTCTAAACCAGAATTCTACACATACAGACAAATTATTCCACATGTAGGGTTTCACTCTACATGTTTTGTGATATTATCCCACCATATTAATTATCTTCCTACAAATATTAGTTGAGCTCCTATTATGTTCCAGATGTGTGAGTGTGTGCTAAGTCACTTCAGTTGTGTCTGACTCTGCGACCCTATGGACTGTAGCCTGCCAGGCTCCTCTGTCCATGGGGTTCTCCAGGCAAGCATACTGGAGTGAGTTGCCATGCCCTCCTCCAGGGGATCTTCCCAACCCAGGGATCAAACCCAGGTCTCTTGCATGTCCTGCATTGACAACTGATTCTTTACCACTACCTCCACCTGGGAAGCCCATGTTCCAGATAACCTGACAGCATTCCGAAGACCTAGAGATAAAAAAGTGAAAGTCTTGCTCTCAAGGAAATGTTCACTTCTGTGATTATCCGACAAAAAGAAAAAAAGTTCATTACTTAATGTAAAATAAGCACCATTACGGGACAATGGAACAAAAATAGTTACTACTCAAACCTTGTGTGTGTGATATATTCAAGTCTGTAATGTTTCCTTTTCAAATTGCATATGTGAAACTGATCAGGTTCAGAGTTAGAATGTATTAGGATGAATGTTAAGATATTAAGAATTCAGTAAACAGGCAGTTGAACATGGAGCCGGAGTATTCAGTGTAGGCAGAGCCTCCTATCAGCATGTTGATAGTTGGTATTTTCCTGGCAGCTGAAGCAGCATACATTTGCTTTTACCTTCCACAACCTTGAACTGAGGTTGACACAGCATTGAGAGCCAAGCATCTGAATAGCCTGCATCGTAGCATTAAGCCCCAGTGTCTGATTTCCTGATAGTTAACAGACCTGCAAAGTATATACAATCATGGGATGTGTGTGTGTGCTCACACTTGCATGCACATATGTCTACATTTCAGAAGATGAAAGGCAGACCTGAAACAGATATGCTTGAAATACTCAAACTGTCATTCACAGTATATTTTATTATTCAAGGCCCAATAAGGGCAGAAATCTCAGCAATGTATTCTTGGCTATGTTTTGATGTTTAAAATCCTTACCAAGATGCTCCTTTCTTATGCATCAACAGAGTAAGCTTTAACATTTTTTTATTTTGTATTAGAGTATAGTTGATTTACAATGTTATGTTACTTTCTGGTGTACAGCAAAGTAATTCAGTTATACATATACATATCTCCATTCTTTTTCAGATTCTTTTCCCATACAGGTTATTACAGAATACTGAGTAGAGTCCCCTATAATCAGAGTCATTGGTGTGTTATTTGAAGAGGGAAAGAATAACTCCTCTTCCAAAGTACATAATCTGTTTCATTAGAGTGAAATTCAACTTTACTCATTCTTTCTTTTGTCACCATTTTTCTTTGGGATAGGGACACTGAAATCCCTAACTTTAATTCATCAAAGCAATTTACAAAGGTAAGGTGATAAAATGAAAACAGTAAGAGACTTAAGTTCAGATTCCATGGGTTTTGTACACCAAAACTGCCATTTACTATATAATTCTCAGTCATTTTACTTATTCTCTCTGAGAAGGATCCTTTTGTATCTTTGAGAAGAAAGATAGATCATGCCCAGTAGGTAAAGTTCATGAGCAAATTAATGAAATGATGTATATGATAAAATACCTCTCTGGTAAGTGTCCAGTAAACACTGCTCGTATTTTCTTTCTTGCATTCTATGAAAGGAAGGCTGAGAGCAGTGTGAGGGCTGCTGAAAGGGGGGAGCAAAGAGCCCAGAAAGAAGTGATTATTGTATTGCCGAGGGCTAATCCTGCCTTCCAGCTCTCAGTAATGGCCAGTATTGCTAGAAGAAGACTTGCTTACAGATTACTTAATGCTTACTCAATATTAAGTAAGTATTAAGTAAGGTGGACTCCAAAGCCTTTTGCCTTTTTCTGCTGATTGTCTTTTTCAAACTGAGCTCTGTGCCTCAGTTTTTTTGTCATCAAAATGTGGATGGTATTACTCCAACTATTATTTGACTTAAGTTTATAGAATGTAGCAAGGAAAAGACAACCAACGAAGCCTTGGAAGTCCTGTAGCAGTTGCAGACAGGTGGATTACAGTGGCGAAGAGCCAGCAGCTCCACAGCAGGTTGTTGCATTTCCTTCCCCCCAATTGCTGCCTTTCCTCTGTAGGCTTGAGATGTGTGTTCATTTTGAGAAAAGGTCCGGAAATAAAGCTTTGAAATTTAGGTCAGCCAACTCCAGTTAATTCTCTAGAACCAGACATCCCATTCCTCATTAGGCTAAGCGGTAGTCAGAGTTCTCAGAGGTGGAGGTATACTAATACGCTTGACAAGACTCTCTGATTCAACAGGGGGCTTGCTAAAATAGAAAGATAAGGACAGCTGAAAAAACATGAATTAATTTTCACCTTGGGGGTAAAGGGATGTAAATAAAAAGAAGGAACCCCGTTATTTAAAGAGGAGACTGGTACAATATGATGGCCTGAACTATTGAATTTTTGTTTAAAATATTCTGATATAAGACATGAAGCAAGTCATAGGCAATTTGGAAAGTAAATAGAGCCTCATTGCTAGGGAGAACAGTATTTATTGATAAGAACTCAAGAGAGGAAATAGGTTTTCTGATTGGGATTGGTTATTAAACCTCTTTTGACTTTTGAATGATAGAGTAGATAAAAAGAATAGTGGATTGGAAATTGTATTCAGATAATCCCTGATCTACTGGTAACTAGCTATATAGCCTTGAGCAAATATTTTCATCTTCAAAGGCAAAGAAAAAGGATTTATCTAGAACTGATGACCTCTAAAGTCCCTTTTACATATAACATTCTGTGGTTCTTTCATAGTCAAAGGAATTATGGGTCAAAATGAGATTGTGCATGCATTTGCAATGTGTTATTGAGAATCCCAGAGATAAAAAGAACCCTGGAGTTCACTTTTGATAAATACATCATTTCATTGACTTTAAAAAATATTCAAAGAGGCTTACATAGATATCTTTAAAATAGGGCAACTGAAATTCTGAAAAGGAAAACACAGAAACCATCAGAAGAGAGAGAGAGATGTTTCAGAGCTCTTGCATGAATTACTCCCACAATCTAAATATGAAATTTGGTTCTGAGCATCCTGGGAGACAAGGGAGAAGTTGAAATAAATCGGGTTACATTTCATTATTACAAAAAGATTATTGTGTGAAATGAAGTACACAACTTTGTCTTAAGAATGAAACTTTTTTTTTTAATCCTAAAATTAAAATTATACAAGGCATTAACTGTCTGGATCCTTACATAAGGGACTATTGGTAATATTGCACAATGAACAATCTTAAAGAAGTTTTGTAAAATACATAGATAAGTTATTCATCATGGAGCTTCGTTGGTGGTTCAGATGGTAAAGAATCTGCCTGCAGTGCTGGAGACCAGGGTTCGATCCCTGGATCGGGAAGATCCCCTGGAGAAGGAAATGGCAATCCACTTCAGTATTCTTGCCTGGAGAATGCCATGGACAGAGGAGCCTGGCATAGAGTCTCAAAGAGTCAGACACGACTGAAACGACCTAGCACACACTAGTTCATCACAGTTTTCTCATCTGCAAATTAGGAATAATTATCTAGGGGCTAACAGATATGAATATAGATCTAGATGTGGTGATATTTTTGCCTAAAATGGTGAATGTATGACTTAATGTGAATTAAAAGTCTAGAGGTGGATCCAGGACCTCAGGTATTATCCTCAGCACTCAGTCTGTCTTTCTCCATCTGGCTTGCAAGCAAAAGCGGCCACAGTCTCCATGCAGTCAGTGATTACAGAACAAAATATCTCTTTCCCGAGTCTAGCCACATGGCTTTTGTGGGTCAAACTTGTATTACGTGCTCATACTTGAACCAGTCACTCCCTGCCTCATGGGTAAGAAAATGAATTCAATAGCCAGGCATGAGTCAGGTGTCCATTCATGGAAGAAGGAGCTAGAATCAGTTCCTCCAAATCACATGAACTGAGAATGGTGTCGTAGGGTGATGTGGGGTGAGAAAGTGCTTCATCAAAAACTAGAGATGCTAGACAGAGCAACTGTTAGTAATTACAATAAAGTCATAGTCTTAAGTTTGCTTGGTCAGCATGGGATGGTGACAAGGAAACTTAATTGAACTGAAATTGGAATGTTCACTGTATCAAGATGGAATAGGTTAAATTATTCATTTTATTACAGGAATACCATTGCCAGTTGGATGAGAGTTTTCAGATTTCAACGACCAAACTTCCTTCTTCCCTCGAATGTTAGTATTTTTCTCTACCACTAAATGTTATCTACAGTGTTTCCACCTGCTGAACTCTTTTAATCAAAGGTCATCCATTAGATAGGTTAACATATCCCAACAATTTATAAACACTTGATGTCTTGGGAGTTTCTCGCCCCTTAGAAGACTGTAAATTCTCTCTGATCCATTAGGTGTTTATCTCTTTGTTTAATTCTCAGAGGGCAATTTTAGTGCCCCCATTTCTTAGTTCTTGGTGGAAGGAGGCTTCCTTCAGGAACCACATCCTGGTGACAAACTTTCCTTCTTGACAGAGTTGTTATAAGGACCAAATGAGATAGTGCATCCTGTTTGTAAATTGCTTAGTTCGGCAATGATAGGCACTCAATGTATACTCACAATTAATATGAATATTGCTCAAACAATAACAAAAAAGCGAATGAGATCAGAATGATGATACCCATGTTATCCCCTCTTTTCTTTTGAATGTCTTCTTGTTTAATGGTACCAGTATCTTCCCAGGGAGTCAGGATTATTGTACTACTACTACACCAGTTCTGACCCTCATTCCCTTATCAATTTACTCTAAAATAAAGATCATCTTATTTCTCCTTATTTCCGTATTCTATTTCCTATAGTCTGCTGCCAGTCTTAATCATCTGATCATGCTATGTCACTGCATAGATATCGACAGTCTCTCTCAGTGGCCTGTAGTGTGAAGCCTATCAAGACTCCTGACACTTGTATCACTGTGTGTTTTTGTGCAAGTTCAGTCTCAGTCGAGTCTGACTGACTCTCTGCGACTCCATGGACTGTTGTCTGCCAGGCTCCTTTGTCCATGGAGTTTTCCAGACAAGAATACTGGACTGGGTTACTGTTTCCTACTCCAGGAGATCTTCCCAACCCAGGGATTAAACCTGTGTCTCTTACATCTCCTGCATTGGCAGGTGAATTCTTTACCACCACATCACCTGGAAAGCTTCACATATTATTTGTGGCTCACCCCAAAGAAGTTTGAATCTAGGTTTCTTTTTGGCTTCTGAGTATCTTTATGAAATCTACGCCTTAACAAAACTGAGCTAATCACATTTTAAAAATAAATTCTCTCTACTTCTCTGCCTATATTCATTTGTTATCTCCACTTGGAATGCCCTTATTTCCTCCCATAGTATATCTAAATCCTATTTATCAAGGTCTGCTTAAAATGCTGCCTCCTCTATGGAGTCATCCTTGGTTTTCAAAGCTAGAAGTTTTCTTTCCTTTCTCTAATTGCTTTGACATTTCTTTATTTTGCATATTATGGTCTACCTTATAATAACATAAGTATCTGTATGATTTTACTCATCATCTTGTCAGTTTTCAGGGTCAAGATCTATTTCAGTTTATTTATTTAATCCTCCCAACAGAGAACTCATAGTCATAACTAAATTAATTATAATTATATGAATGAATTAATTTGTAATCCAAAATGCAAAAGCAATGGTTTTACTTTTTTAATTAATTAATTTATTTATTTTACTTTACAATATTGTATTGGTTTTGCCATACATTGACTTGAATCCGCCATGAGTGTACATGTGTTCCCCATCCTGAACCCCCCTCCCACCTCCCTCCCCATCCCATCCCTCTGGGTCATCCCAGTGTACCAGCCCCAAGCACCCTGTATTATGCATCAAGCTTGGGCTTTTTCTTCAAGCCAAATTTCAAACATTGTGCTCGAGAAAAATAGTAACTTTGAAATGGAGAAGGGTGTATTCCACAACGATGGTTAACATCTTCATGCAACTTTAATCAAAAGATACTATAATGTGAAATATGTACAAAAGGCAGATTCATAGAGTAGTTAAGAGCATGGTCTCTGAAACTAGACATCCTGGATTTAAATCTTGGTTTTACTATCAATTAGCTGTCTGACCTTAGACAGATTGTTTAACCTCTGTTCAACACATGCTCATCTGCAAAACAGGCATTGTAAAGATTTGGTGGCTTATTACATATAAAGCACTTAGAATGGTGTCTGAAATATTGCAAAGACTCAGAGATGACTACTATTATAAGCTGCTGGAATTATGAAGCAAAGTAGAAAGAGAAACACTTCTGCCAATAAATATCAACCCATGAGAGAGGAAGTAAATAAGAAATAAGAATATATTTGTCCTGACAATAAGTTTGATATAATTTATTCATTTTTCATTTGTATATTCTATAAACCTGGAAGTTCTTTTTTTTAATGTAATTACCTGAGGTGGGCAGAATGATCCTCAAAGATAACTATACTCTTATTCTTGGAACCCGTGACTACTGTGTTATATATTACTTAGTAAAAAAAGACTGCAGAAGAAACTTAAGAGACAGATCTTAAGATAGATTGATTGTCCTGGATTAGCCATGTGGGCCTAACCTATTCAATGAACCCTTAAAAGCAGAGAACGTTCTCTGGCTGGAGTCATAGAGATCTTGTAGACCAGCTAGGAAGATGCAACAGAAGCTAGAAAGACTTGAAGTAGGAGAAGGACTTGAGAGCATCATTCATTGGTTTAGAGATGGAGACGGCCATGTAACAAGACTGATAGTCTAGTTTGTAAGGAAATAGGAACTGAAACTCTGCCAACAATCTAAATAAGCCTAGAAGCAGATTCTTCTAGGAGCCTCCTAGTAAGAGCCCGGTGTGATTAACTTCTTGATTTGGGCCATGTGAGACCCTAAACAGAAAACCAACTGAGCCACACTGTACTTAGTTTCTGATGTACGGAAACTGTGATAGAATAAATGGGTGTTTGAAGCTACAGAATTTGTGATAATTTGTTACACAGCAATAGAAAACTGATATGGCATCACATTATTTAAGTAAAAATGGAATAGATCAGAAAGCAAACAGTGAATTCTCCAGAGAACAAACATCATAAATCAGGTTCTGCACCACAAAGCAATAAAACTTAGAAATAAATTTAAATGAAGGTGCAGAACTCCCAATTGCCTGAAAACGTTGATAATCATATACAAAATTCTTTCTTAAAGTTGTTCAAAGAGAAAAGCTATAAAGTAAAAATACTTAAGAATACTGATGGAGGGAGGTTCATGGGGAATGAAAATGTTACATGCTAAAACATTTGGGATAAGCAAAAGCTGTAGTGAAAAGCAAGTAAAACATCTAAACATCTCCGCGGCTTAAAAATGAATTAATATTGTAACATAAGAAAGCTGAAGGACAACAAAAAAAGTAAATCTAGGCCACGAAGAAGGAAGATGTTAAGAAAAAAAAGTGAATAAATGAATTTGAAAGCAGAAAGATAAACAGTAGATATGAAATTTTAAAATAATTTGATAACAATATAAAAAATAAAGCAATAGTATTTCTCTTTGTATCAATTCAAGTATATTTAATTTACAATATTAGTTTCATATGTACAGCAAAGTGTTTTTTCAAATTATATTCCATTATTGGTTATTATAAGATAGTAAATATTATTTCTGCTGCTATACAGTAAAACCTTGTTTCTCGTGTTTTTTATGTATCATAGTTTGTTTCTGTTAATTCTGTACTCCTAGTTTGTCTTTCCCTTCCTCTCCACTTTGGTAAGCATACATTTGGTTTCTGTATCTGTTAGTCTGTTTCAGATATATATATGTGTGTATGTGTGTGCATGTGTGTGTGTATTCTTATATACACATATATATATATATACTATTTGTATTATTTTCAAAGTCAACTTATAAGTGATATCATAAAGTATTTGTTTCTCTATATGACTTATTAAGTATAATATTCTCTAGGTCTACCCAAGTTGCTGTGAAAGGCAATATTTCATTCTGTTTATGGCTGAGTAATTTTACATTGTATAAGCATATCATCTCTTCTTAACAGTCTGTTGTTGGGTACTTGACTTGTATCTATGTCTTGGCTATTATAAATATTGCTGCTATGAACACTATGGTATATGTATCTTTTCAAATTAGAGTTCTTGTATTTTCCAGATATATATACACGAGTGGGATTATTGACTCATATTGTAGCTTTATTTTTAATTTTTAAAGGAACCTCTGTAGTGTTTTCCATTATTGATGTTTAGCTGCTAAGCTGTGTCCGACTCTTTGCACCTGCATGGACTGCAGCCCACCAGGCCCCTCTGTCCCAGGCATTTCCCAAGCAAGAATACTGTAGTGGGTTCTTCTGGATCCAAGGATAGAACCCACATCTCCTGAATTGCAGGCAGATTCTTTACCACTGAGCCACCTGAGAAGCCCTTTCTCACAGTGGCTGCACCAATGTGCATTCCTACCAGCAATGTAGGAGAGTTCCCTTTTCTCCACACTCTTTTCAGCATTTATCTGTTGTGGGCTTTTGCTGATGGTCATTCATTATTGCCAAATTCAGATTTAAATTGAAGAAAGTAGGGGAAACCACTAGACCATTTAGGTATGACCTAAATCAAATCCCTTATGATTATACAGTGGAGGTGACAAATAGATTCAAGGGATTAGATCTGATAGACAGAGTGCCTGAAGAACTATGGACAGAGGTTCGTGACATTGTACAGGAGGCAGTAATCAAGACCATGCCCAAGAAAAAGAAATGCAAAAAGGCAAAATGGTTGTCTGAGGAGGCCTTACAAATAGATGAGAAAAGAAGAGAAGCTAAAGGCAAAGGAGAAAAGGAAAGTATACCCATTTGAATGCAGAGTTCCAAAGAATAGCAAGGAGAGATAAGGATTGCTCAGCAATCAATGCAAAGAAATATAGGAAAACAATAGAATGGGAAAGACTAGAGATGTCTTCAAGAAAATTAGAGATACTAAGGGAACATTTCCAGAGAAGGAAATGGCAACCCACTCCAGTATTCTTGCCTGGAGAATCCCAGGGATGGAGGAGCCTGGTGGGCTGCTGTCTATGGGGTTGCACAGAGTTGAACACGACTGAAGCAACTTAGCAGCAGCAGCAGCAGCAGCAAGGAAACATTTCATGCAAAGATGGGCACAATAAAGGACAGAAATGGTATGGACCTAACAGAAGCAGAAGTTATTAAGAAGAGGTGGCAAGAATACACAGAAGAACTATATAAAAAAGATCTTCATAACCCAGATAACCATGATGGTGTGATCACTCACCTAGAATCAGAGGAATGCAACGTCAAGTGGGCCTTGGAAAGCATCACTATGAACAAAGCTAGTGGAAGTGATGGAATTCCAGTTGAGCTATTTCAAATCCTCAAAGATGATGCTTGAAAGTGCTGTACTCAATAAGCCAGCCACTGCTGGCTTGGAAACCTCAGCAGTGGCCATGGGACTGGAAAAGAAGAGAGTTCCAGAAAAATATCTATTTCTGCTTTATTGACTATGCCAAAGCCTTTGACTATGTGGATCACAATAAACTGTGGAAAATTCTGAAAGATATAGGAATACCAGGCCACCTGACCTGCTTCCTGAGAAATCTGTATGCAGTTCAAGAAGCAACAGTTTTAACTGGACATGGAATAAAGACTGGTTCCAAATTGGGAAAGGACTATGTCAAGGCTGTATATTGTCACCCTGCTTATTTAACTTACATGCAATGTACATCATGAGAAATGCTGGCCTAGATGAAGCACAAGCTGGAATCAAGATTGCTGGGAGAAATATCAATAACCACCATCCTTCCGGCAGAAAGCAAAGAACTAAAGAGCCTCTTGATGAAAGTGAAAGAGGAGAGTGAAAAAGTTGGCTTAACACTCAACATTCAGGAAACTATGATCATGACATCCGGTCCCATCACTTCATGGCAAATAGATCGGGAAACAATGGAAGCAGTAGCAGACTTTACTTTGGGGGGTTTGAAAATCACTGCCAATGGTGACTGCAGCCATGAAATTAAAAGACACTTGCTCCTTGGAAGAAAAGCTATGACCAACCTAGACAGAATATTAAAAAGCAGAGACGTTACTTTACCAACAAAGGTCCATCTACTCAAAGCTATGGTTTTTCCAGTAGTCATGTATGGATGTGAGAGTTGGACTATAAAGAAACTTGAGAAATGAAGAATTGATTCTTTTAAACTGGTATTGGAGCAGACTCTTGAGAGTCCCTTGGACTGCAAGGAGATCCAACCTGTCAACCCTAAAGGAAATCAGTCCTGAATATTCATTGTAAGGACTGATGCTGAAGCTGAAACTCATATACTTTGGCCATCTGATGCAAAGAACCAACTCATTGGAAAGGACCCTGATGTTGGGAAAGATTGAAGGCAGGAGGAGAAGTGGATGACAGAGGATAAGACAGTTGGATGGCATCACCAATGTGATTGACATGAGTTTGAGTAGGCTCTGGGAGTTGATGATGGACAGGGAAGCCTGGTGTGCTGAAGTCCATGGGGTCGCAAAGAGTCAAGACACAACTGATCAACTGAACTGACTGATTCTGACAAGTGTGAAGTGATACCTCATTCTTTTATAGTTTTTATTTGTATTTATCTGATTATTAGCAACATTTCATCTGCCTGTTGGTCATCTGCATATTGTCTTTGAAGAAATGTCTGCTTAGGTCTTGTCCCCACGTTTTAAGTCTTTTTTTTTTTTTTTCCAATATTGTATGAGCTGTTTATATATTTTGGAAATTAAACCTTTGTAGGTTATAAATTTTAGAAGTATTTTCTTCAGTTCTTTAGGTTATCTTTTTGATAATGGCTTCCTTTGGTGTACAAAAGCTTTTAGTTTGATTAGGTGCCATTTGTTTATTTTTGCTTTTATTTACTTTGCCTTTGGTGATTGACCTAAGAAAATATTGCTATGATTTATGTCAGAGAATGTTTTGCTTATGTAATCCTCTGCGTATTTCATGATATTATATCATAATTGTACATTAAGCCATTTTGAGTTTATTTTTGTGTATGATGTAAAGGAGTGTTCTGACTTCACTGATTTACATGTGGCTGTCCAGCTTTACCAGCAAAACTTACGGAAGAGACTGTCTTTTCTCCATTGTATATTCTTGCTGCCTTTGTCAAAGAATAATTGACCATAGTTGTGTAGCTTTATTTCTGGGCTCTCTATTCTGTTCCATTTATTTATATGTCTGTTTTTTGTTTTGTTTTGTTTTTTTTTTGCCAGTTCCATACTATTTTGATTGCTGAAGTTTTGTAGTATTGTCTGAAGTCTGGGAGGGTTTTGCCTCCAGCTTTGTCTTGATCCTCAAGATTGCTTTGGCAATTCTAGGGCTTTTGTAATTCCATATAAATTTTATGATTATTTGTTCTAGTTTATTGAAAAATATCTTGTTTTTTTTTTTATAGGAATCACATGATATATACAGATTGCTTTTGGTAGTCTTTTGACAGGATTAATTCTTCCAATCCTCAACTGTGGGATGTCTTAGATGTCTTTTTGTTTCTTTGAATCATCTTCAGCTTCCTTTATCAGTGTTTTATACTTTATCAGTGTGTAGGTCTTTCACCTCCTTAAGTTTATTCCTAGGTATTTTATTTTTTAGGGTGGGATTTTAAATGTGATTTAAAAAATTTTCTCTTTCTGATATGTCATTGTTAGAAATGCATTGTTAAGAAATGCAGCCAATTTCTGTGTATTAATCTGGTATCTTGCTATTTTGCTGAGTTAATTCATTAGTTCTAGTAGTTCTTTTGTGAAGACTTTCCCTGCTAGCTCAGAGGTAAATAATCCATTGCAGTGCAGGAGACCCTGGTTTCATTCCTGGGTTGGGAAGTTCCCCTGGAGAATGTATAGGCTACCCATTCCAGTATTCTTGGGCTTCTCTGGTAGCTCAGATGGCAAAGCATCTGCCTGCATTGTGGGAGACCTGGGCTTGATCCCTGGGTTTGGAAAACCCCTGCAGGAGGCCATGGCAACCCACTCCTGTGTTCTTGCCTGGAAAATCCCAATGGACAGAGGAGCCTGTCAGGCTATAGTCCATGGGGTCACAAGGAGTTGGACACAACGGGATGACTAAGCACATTGTGTTCTCTTGTGGTAGTTGTGGTTTAGTTGCTAAGTCATGTCTGATTCTTGTGACCCCATGGACTCTAGCCCACCAGGCTCCTCTGTCCATGGGATTTCCCTGGTAAGAATACTGGAGTGGGTTGCCATTTCCTTCTTCAGGGGATCTTCTGACCCAAGAATCAAACCCATGTCTCCTTTATTGCAGGTAGATCCTTTACCACTGAGCCACCAGGGAGGTCTTTTTGTTCTCTATCTAGAGTAATATCATCTGCAAATAGTAATAGTTTTACCTTTCCCCTTCCAATTTGGTTACTTTTCATTTATTTCCCTTGTCTGATTGCTATGGCTAGGATTTCCAATACTGTGTTGAATAGAAGTGGTGAGAGTGTGCATCCTTGTCTGCTATTGCATTTAGCATGAAGACTTTCAGCTTTTCACCATTGACTATCATGTTGACTGGGTTTGTGGTGGATGCCTTTTATTATGTTGAGATATGTTCCCTCTATACCCACTTTGTTGAGAATTTTTTTCATGAATGTATCTTGAATTTTGTCAAATGTTTTCCTGTGTCTATTGAGATGATCATGTTTTGTCTTTCATTTTGTTAACATGGTGTATCGTATTGATTTGCATATGTTGAACCATGCTGTGACCTGTGATGAATCCAACTTGATCCTATAGTGTATTTTTATGTAGTGTTGGATTCAGTTTGTTAATATTTTGTTGAGACTTTTGCATCTATATTCATCAAAGTTATTGGCCTGTAATTTTCCTTTTCTTTTGTAGTAACTGTCTGGTTTGGATCAGGATGATGGTAGATTCATAGAATTAATTTGGGTGTGTTCCTTCCTCTTCAGTCTTTTGTAATAGTTTGAGAAGGATAAGTTCTTTTTATATTTGGTAGAATTCCCCAGTGATGCCATCCAGTCCTGGAATTTTGTTTATACAGAGATTTTCAATTACAGATGATTCTATTTCACTTCTGGTAATTGGTCTATTGAAATTTTCTGTTTCTTCTTCTTCTTCTTCTTTTATATTTCTGTGGTATCAATTGTTGTTTCTCCTCCTTCATTTATTTTGTTGATTTGGGTCATCTCTCCTTTTGGTGAGCCTGGTTAGAGGCTTGTTGATTTTAACTTTTAAGGAAAGACTGCTCTTTATATTGGCCTTTTCTATTGTGTTTTGATTTCTATTGTCACTCTGGTGATGGTTTAGTCACTAAGTCATGTCTGACTCTTGTGACCCCATGGAGCCTGCCAGACTCCTCTGTCCATGGGATTCTCCAGGCAAGAATACTGGGGTGGGTTGCCATTTCCTTCTCTAGGGATTTTTCTCAACCCAGGAATCAAACCCATATCTCCTGCATTGCAGGTAGATTCTTTACCAACTGAGCTACAAGGGAAGCCCTCTATTCCCACTCTAGTTTTGATTATTTCCTTCATTTTGCTGACTTTTTTTCCCTCCTCATTCTTTTAGATGATAAATTGTTTTAGATTTTCCTTATTTCTTGAGGAAGGGTTGTATCACTATGAAGTTTCTTCTTAAAACTGCTTTTGCTGCATCTCATAGATTTGTAAAGTTGTATTATCATTTTCATTTGTCTCAAGATATTTTTGGATTTCTTCTTTGATTTTATCATTGACTTAATGGTTTTTTAGTAGCGTGTTGTTTAGTCTTCACCTGTTCTTTTCCTGTTTTTATTTCTGTGCTTGATTTCTAGTTTCATATTGTTGTGATCAGGAAAGATGCTACAAATGATTTCTATCCCCTTAATTTTGTTGAAGCTCATTTTGTGACCTAGAATGTGACTTGTTCTAGAAAATGGTCTGTGTGTGCTTGAAAAGAATGTGTATTCTTGTATTTTTTTGGATGTACTGTCCTATAGACATCAATTAAGTCCAACTGGTATATTTTATCATTCTCTCTGGATGATCTGTCCATTGATGTCAGTGGGGTGTTAAAGTTTCACTGTTACTATAGTCCTGTCAATTTTACCTTTCCTGTCAGTGTTTGTTTTATATATTTTGGTGCTCCTATATTGGTTACATATATGTTAATGAGTATAATATCCCCTTCTTGTAGTGCTTTCTTTGTCATTATATATTCCCTTTGTTTATTTTCCTATATGGCCGTCTGAAAAATCTGTTTTGTCTGATATGCATCTTGCTACCACTGTTTTATTGTTGTCTCCATAAAAAATCTTTTTCTATCCTCTTACTTTCATTCTCTGTGTGTTTCATCCTAAAGTGAGTCTCTTGCAGTCAGAAATTGTGTTTTTTTTCCTAAATCCTATCTGCCTATTTGTCTTTTGATCAGAGTATTTAGTCCATTGTCATTTAAACTAATTATTGATAGGTATGTACTTATCACCTTTTAATCCTTGTTTTCCTGATGTTTTAAGTTCTTTTTTTTTTTTGTGGTTTGATTTTCTTTTGTAGTCTGCTTGAGTTCCTTTCTTTTTTGTGTGTGAATGTATTGTATATATTTTTTCATTACAATGGAGTTCTAGTAAGTTGACCCATAACTATATCTCCTTGCTTTTAACTGATAGTCATTCAAATTCAAACACATTCTAAAAGATCGACATTTTTATATTCCCATCACCTACATTTTGTGATTTTTGTGTTTTATTTTACATATTCATGCTTATTCTTTACTGTTAATTGTAGCTATAATCACTTTTACAGAACTTTTTGATTTTTAATCTATATATTGGCTTATTTATGTGATCTTCAATACTTTTTTTGTATTTGCCTTTCCTATTGTGATTTTCCATTTCCTATGGATTTTTTTTTCTTTAAAGAAGACTCTTGAACATTTTTTTTATTAAACTTTTTTTTTACTTTATTTTACTTTACAATACTGCATTGGTTCTGCCATACATTGACATGAATCCACCACGGGTGTACATGCGATCCCAAACATGAACCCTCCTCCCACCTCCCTCCCCACAGCATCCCTCTGGGTCATCCCCATGCACCAGCCCCAAGCATGCTGTATCCTGCATTGGACATAGACTGGCGATTCGATTCTTACATGATAGTATACATGTTTCAATGCCATTCTCCCACATCATCCCACCCTCTCCCTCTCCCTCTGAGTCTAAAAGTCCACTATACACATCTGTGTCTTTTTTGCTGTCTTGCATAAGGGTCATCATTGCCATCTTTCTAAATTCCATACATATGTGTTAGTATACTGTATTGGTGTTTTTCTTTCTGGCTTACTTCACTCTGTATAATCGGCTCCAGTTTCATCCATCTCATCAGAACTGATTCAAATGTATTCTTTTTAATGGCTGAGTAATACTCCATTGTGTATATGTACCACACCTTTCTTATCCATTCATCTGCTGATGGACATCTAGGTTGTTTCCATGTCCTGGCTATTATAAACAGTGCTGTGATGAACATTGGGGTACATGTGTCTCTTTCAATTCTGGTTTCCTCTGTGTGTATACCCAGCAGTGGGATTGCTGGGTCACATGGCAGTTCTATTTGCAATTTTTTAAGAAATCTCCACACTGTTTTCCATAGTGGTTGTACTAGTTTGCATTCCCACCAACAGTGTAGGAGGGTTCCCTTTTCTCCACACCCTCTCCAGCATTTATTGCTTGCAGATTTTTGGATCGCAGCCATTCTGACTGGTGTGAAGTGGTACCTCATTGTGGTTTTGATTTG
This sequence comes from Capricornis sumatraensis, assembly GCF_032405125.1. Taxonomy (NCBI): domain Eukaryota; kingdom Metazoa; phylum Chordata; class Mammalia; order Artiodactyla; family Bovidae; genus Capricornis; species Capricornis sumatraensis. Next base: position 36,686,730 of record NC_091092.1, on the reverse strand, counting down.
CATTTCTCTAAAAATGAGTGATGTTGAGCATCTTTTCATGTGTTTGTTAGCTATCCATATGTCTTCTTTGGAGAAATGTCTATTTAGTTCTTTGGCCCATTTTTTGATTGGATCGTTTATTTCTCTGGAATTGAGTTGCATAAGTTTCTTGTATATTTTTGAGATTAGTTGTTTGTCAGTTGTTTAATTTGCTATTATTTTCTCTCATTCAGAAGGCTGTCTTTTCACCTTGCTTATATTTTCCTTTGTTGTGCAGAAGCTTTTAATTTTAATTAGGTCCCATTTGTTTATTTTTGCTTTTATTTCCAGAATTCTGGGAGGTGGATCATAGAGGATCCTGCTGTGATTTATGTCGGAGATGAACATTTATTTTAAAGTAGGTTTAGCATTGCTGAATTCTTTCATTTTTTGCTTTCCTCAGGATATGTTGGCTGTTGATGGAGAGTGTTTTTGTAGTATATAGTTCCTGTGGTGGATGTCTGGCAGGGCTTTCTCTCTGCTTCATGGCACCCTGTCAGGGACTGAGTCTGCTCCCCAGTTTTGTAGTAGAAGCCCTGGGGGTCAAGTGTGATGAGACTCCATTGCCCTGGAACATGTATACCTTTCTCCAAAGGAGGTGATTGCTGAAGTAAGTTGAGGCCCACCCATGTGATCATAGAAAACCTATGTAGGTGTCTGTGGTTTCTCTCAGAGGCAGCCTGATGTTGCATGCCTTTCTCTGTTGTGTTTGTTTCAGATTTAGTGCAAGGCTCTGGTGTGAATTAATTTGGGGCTAGGACTCCAAGCATTGTGGCTACAGGAATTGAGGTGGTTGCCCTGCTTGCTGCCTGAGATCTGGGCTCCCTCTGTGGCAGGGTCTTCCTGGGAACTTTCTGCTCCAGATCTACTGCTAACCTGTTGCATGGAATGGGCAGACCTGGAATGCTTGCTTGGAGATGAACCACAAGGCAATAGTTTTGACAATAAACAAGGGTAAAATAAATATATACCATTAATAATAAAAAGAGGAAATAACCATAGATAAAAGCTAAAAGTTGTATATTGTGTATAGTTTTGCTAATAAATTTTAAGATATGGGTGAAATGAATAGTTTTATATGCAAATGTTAATTTCTAAAGTTGACTCAGTAAGAAAAACAAACCTAAGGAAAACCTTTTTCGTGAAAGGAAATGAGAAAGTCATTAAAAATATTGAGATCAGAGAGTTTCACTGGAAAATTGTTAAAGACATTCAATTAGAAATTAATTCTCACATTATTTATATTGTATCAGACAGTAGAGAAAGAAGGGAAGTTTATTTTATGGAGGCATGATTAGCTTAATAACAAAAATTGACAGAGTTCAAAAATAGAAACAGTGACAGTTTTCACTTTTGAATGCAGGTGTGAACATCTGAAGTACAATATTAATAAATAGATTTACAGAGTATAATGAAAGAATAAGAGATCATTAAAAAGCAAATTTTATTTCAGGGATGTGAGTTCAAATTTGATGATATATACAGTAGTAATAAGAGTTTCAAAATAGTAAAAGCATACGGTAATGTTGATAGATGTCAAAAATGACAAAATTCAACATCTATTACTGGTAAAAAAAAATGTGACAAATAAAATACAAATAAAAAGATGCCTCACTAAAATACCAGTCAGAATCATATTTCATGGTCAAACACTATGGCCATTAATTTTATAATCAGGTTTAAGACAGTGATCCCAGAAATCACCAGTGTTGTCTCAATCACCAAATTATAACTATATAATATAAAATGACAAAATTACCATTACTTTCTCCTGATTGTATATCTAGAAAAACCAGGAGGATCTAGTTATAGTTTAATCTGAGTAATATAGGTATTCAGTATAATAGTTGACTTTGGAGTGAACTGAGTCCTTTAAAAACCCTAGGGCTTTAAAGATGTCATTGAGTTCAGATGAGGTCATAAGGTGGAGACTAATATGACAGGATTATTTTCCTTATCAAGAAGAGAGATAGAGCTCTCATGCTCTCTTGGCCGCCCTTTCTTTGGCACATGTGGTCACATGAACACAGTGAGATGGTGGCCGAGAGAAGAGGTCTTAGAATGAAATCTACCTCATTAGCACTTTGATCTTGGACTTACCTGTATCCAGAATTTTGAAAAATAAACATCTGTTATTTAAGCCACCCAACCTATAGTACTTGTTATGGCAACCCAAAGTGACTAATACAGCTAGCAATTTCAGTAGACAAAATTGGTAAGGTTTTGGTATTGTAAATATTTGTTTGCATGTTATATTTGCCCACATCCTTTATATGTGATATATATACACATCTATTTATATGTTTTAATATATGATTTTGTATCTCTAAAATACTTTGTTAAATACTTTTAAAATTAAACAAGGTAGGTTAGACAAATAAGTGAAACTATTGAATAAAATCAGACTATAAATTACTATATTTTTAATTACAATTATATATAAAGATTATATGCAAGTAAAATCTAAAAGGATGAAAGAGTTCTATATGTACACATGCATCATTAGATCCCATTCACAGTAGCATCAAAAACATTAACAAAACATGGAACATATTAATAGGACCACTAAGAATAAACTGAAAAATTTAGCCAAGGGACATATAAAAGACTTGAATAAGTGGAGATATGTGTCTTTTTTATCAGATTGTGAATATATTGAAAGTGAAAGTGTTAGTCAATCAGTCATGTCCAACTCTGTGTGACCTTATGGACTATAGCTGGGCAGGCTCATCTGTCTATGGGATTCTAAAGGCAAGAATACTGGAGTGGGTTGCCATTCCCTTCTCCAGGGGATCTTCCCAACCCTGGAATCAAACCCATGTCTTCTGCATTATAGGCAGATTCTTTGCCACCTGAGCTATATTAATTCCCTCTTAAATAATGAATAACTAAATGCAATCTCAATAAACCTCCCAGTCTAGGATTTTCGGACCTTGGAAAATGATTTAATGTTTACCTGGAAGAGTAAATATATTACAATAGCCAGCTGACTTCTGAAAAGAGGAAGCAATAAAGAGCATTGCCTTATCAAATTTTAGAACCTTTTATAAAGCTAAATAGAAATGAATACAGTGTGCTGCTGGCCTAGAAATGGAACAGATTAGAGATTTCAGACAGAAAAAATTCAGTATTCAATGAAACTTACCATCACAGCTCTACAGTTTGTAAGAATGATGAAGCTTTTGGTATGGATCACAACAAACTGTGAAAAATTCTTAAAGATGGGAATACCAAACCACCTTACCTGTTTCTTGAGAAACCTGTATGCAGGTCAAGAAGTAACAGTTAGAACTGGACATGAAACAACAGACTGGTTCAAAATTGGGAAAGGAGTACATCAAAGCTATATGTTGTCATCCTGCTTATTTAACTTACCTGCTGAGTACCTCATGTGAAATGCCAGCTTGGATGAATCACAAGCCAGAATCAAGATTGCTGGGAGAAATATCAACAATCTCAGATATGCAGATGATACTACTCTAATGGCAGAAAGTGAAGAGGAACTAAGGAGCCTCTTGATGAAGGTGAAAGAGATGGGTGAAAAAGCTGGCTTAACACTCAACATTCTAAAAATGAAGATCACAGTATCCAGTCCCATCACTTCATGGCAAATAGAAGGGGGAAAAGTGGAAGCAGTGACTGATTTTATTTTCTTGGGCTCCAAAATTACTGTCGACAGTGACTGCAGGCATAAAATTAAGACACTTGCTCCTTGGAAGGAAAGCTATGACAAACCTAGACAGCATATTTAAAAACAGAGGCATCCTTTTACTGACAAATTTCTCTGTAGTGAAAGCTATGGTTTTTCCAGTAGTAATGCATGGATGTGAGACTTAGACCATAAGAACACTGAGTGCTGAAGAATTGATGCTTTCAAATTGTGGTTCTTGAGAACACTCTTGAGAGTCCTTTCAGCAACAAGGAGATCAAACCAGTCAGTCCTAAATGAAATCATCCCTGAATATTCAATTGGAAGGACTGATGCTGAAGCTGAAGCTCCAATCCTTTGGCCACCTGATGTGAAGAGCCAACTCACTGAAAAAGATCCTGATGCTGGGAAAGTTTGAAGGCAAAATGAGAAGGGGGAAGCAGAGGATAAGATGGTTAAATAGAATCACCAACTCAATGGACATGAATTTGAGCAAATGCAGGAGATCGTGAAGGACAGAAAAGCCTGGCTTGATGCAGTTAATGTTGTCGCAAAGAGTAGAACACGACTTAGTGACTGAACAACAATGCTGAGTTCAAATCCCTGCTCTGCTGTTCTCCAGCTGTGTGACTTTTTGCAAGTTACTTAACCTCTCTGAGCATTAGTTTTATCATCTCTTTAATGGGAGAGTAATACTTACATCATAATGAAATAATGAATGTGCCTGGCACACAGTGAGCCATCAATAAATGATAGTTTCTGTATCTCTGTCTTACTTCTTACATAAAAATAAATTTCAAATGGATCAAAGATTTACATATGTAAAAAGTAAACAGGAATAAATATATGATCATGTTTTGTGGAAGACATTTCCAAGTATGGTGGGGAAAATCAAGATCATAAAGCAAAAATGGTACATATGACATATATAAAGTTAAAAGCTTGGTGTAGTAAAAATTACCATAATTAAAGTTGTCTGAAAGACACGAAAGTAGGGAAAAGCTATGCAACATGTATGACAATATAAGGTTTTCCCAAAATTAAGTTTTAAAAAAATCCTTAAATATTGAAAAGATGAACTCCTGAACCAGGACATATTAAAGATTGTAGACTTGGAGGATGTACAGTTTTGGTAGTAGTGGTGGTGGGAGGAGGTGAAGAATCAAAAGGTATTGTTTTTGGATAATTTAAACTATGATATGCCTATTAGACATGCGAGGTAGAAATTAGGTCGATTTTAATTATCCTGTGTTTCTCTCTCTCTCACCATTTTTCCCCAAATTAATTCAGAAGTTCGGTTAAATGTCATTCTCTCTGTCAAACCTTCCCTGACTCTACCAGCCTAAGTTACTTCTGTTATACATCCCATTGTGTTCTTTTGAAATTAATTCTCCTTGTAAGTACTGTGGACTTCTGCACAACAGAAGTCTGTTATCTGAGACACTGGAAGATGGTAAATAGCCTGGCGATCAGCTGACAGTCACTGGTGCCTTTGCATTTGGGCTTGATTTCAAGTGTTGAACTGTTGCTCCTGGAGGTCTATTAAGGAAGTCAGAGTCCCAGTCTTGGTGAAGATGGTGAGATGTAGAAATAACACAGACTCAAGTTATTATAAATCTTAATTCCAGGGGGGAAAAGATGATTAGTTAAATTGGAGCATGAGATCTGAGACTCTGACAGAAATGATCAGATATTAAATTCACTGACTAGGGGTCAAATTCATAAGGGATAGAGCAAAAGTTTTTTCCGCATCTGGAGAAGATTTAACCTCTATATTCAAATATTACTAATTATGGGAATTATAGGACCCAGTGAAAGAGAGCAAGATGGATCACTATACCACATCCCTCCAAAACCACGGCTAAATTTAATTATTTGCCATTGTGCTAGGTTTTTTAAAGTTTTGCATTTTTGATTATTGGTTGGGGGTTCCCCACCTTTATGGAGTTTTGGCTTGAATAAATCTCTTTTCTATAAATATCTGTTGCCAGTGAATGGCCCTGCATTTACAGCAGCCTTGAAATGGAGCTGAAACATTTGAAACATGGGCCTTGTTTGGTAGGTGACAATAATTCCAGTTGCAGAGGGGTGGTGTTATGTATGTGTTTGGTGAATGTCTTCATTAATGGCTTTGAAAAGAATTTAAATGGCATGTTAATTAAATTTGAAGTGATATTAAAGGAGAAAGTGTTATGAACAGTATTGAGAATCCAAACAATAACCTCTCCGGGAGAGCTTAAGGATGTAAGCAGACAAGAAGCCAGATTTAACCTATCCAATAGAAGCAGTCATGCAGGGAAGATTATCAAAAATAAGATATTTTAGTCTAAGGAGAGCACCGACTGGAAATCAGCCATGCTGTGAGCATTTGGCAGTCACCAGAATAGAATTAGCCTAAATAAAATACTCAAGCAATGAGTGAAAAGATTCACACTGAATTTCTAACTTCTCTCTTTAAAAAAGTATACTATACTTTGAAGTGTTGTCCTTAAGTATTGGTGTAGTTCATGGACAAAGGGTCACAGACTCTGGAGATAGACCTCATGATCAGGCAGAGTTTCATGTCTAGGAAAGTGGACAAAAATCTCTATACCATGGTTGAAATTAGTTATGTAAAGAAAACCTGCCCAGTGGTACCACATCTTAGAGGGTTCTTTGGAAAAGGATAACTGATGAGATTAATCTGCATTTTAGGAGTTGTTTCTCAAGGAGAGCTTGCTTCAGGACCATCAGGAATGCTTTTTAAAATACAGATTCCTAGGTACTACCCCAAACCTATTGAAACAGAGTCCCTGGGTATGGGTACATGAGATCTGCATTTTAAACAAGGGCTAGTTTTATTTCCTCTTATATAATATCTTTTGGGAACCACTGTTTTATATTATCAAGACATTGCACTTAATTGTAATGAACGGAAAGTGTAAATTAGGAACAGTATTTTAATGTGGAATGCTTGTTGTAATTATTTGAAATATAAAGACACATATTATCAGGAATTAGCCAACCCCACACATAGAAAGGAGAGACATAGGGTTTTCAGATTTACTGTTTAAAGCCTCTCAAATTGGATCCTGCAAAACTCCATAGGGTATGATTCATGTAGCTGCTGCTGCTAAGTCGCTTCAGTCATGTCCGACTCTTAGAGACCTCATGGACTGCAGCCTACCAGGCTCCTCTGCCCATGGGATTTTCCATGCAAGAGTACTGGAGTGGGGTGCCATTGCCTTCTCCAGATTCACGTAGATTGCAATGCAAATGGCATCCCTTAGAGTTGTGCAAGGTAAACAAGTCAGTCTATGAAGGTACTCCAATTTAGTACATGCATAGCTTCCCTGGTGGCTTAGTGGTAAAGAACACACCTGCCAATGCTGGATGTGGGTTTGATCCCTGGGTAGGGAAGATCCCCTGGAAAAGGAAATGGCAACCCACTCCAGTATTCTTTCTTGGGAAATCCTGTGGACAGAGGAACCCGGCAGGTTACAGTCCTTGCAGTCACAAAGTGCTGGATACAACTGAGCAACTGAACAATAACAACAAATGATTCTGTTTTAGAGAAGAGAAATTGATTAGCCTCTGTCACCCTCTAAGTGGAAAAACTTAATTTTTCTTGATCTATATTCACCAGGACTTACAAATTTAATATACAAGGTACCTGGATGTCGAGATATGAATGTCACTGGTAATAAATGTATATCCTGTTATGATAGTATACAGTCAAATTTTCATTCATAATTTATTCTCTTGTTATTTAGATTTTGGTGAATCATAGTTTTATAACCTAGAGTTGAGGATGGACCAAGAAAGATTCCGCTAAAGTATTAATATATCAGTCTCATGAAAGCCACCCTGAAACCATCAGGCAATCTTGCCCTTGTCATGACTATAGCTACCATGCTGTCATATTATGTATTTATGTTGTGAAGAAAATCAATGTTTAAGTAAATAAGGAAGGTCAGAGACAGCTTGATGAGCCATAGATTCCATTTACAATATTTTCCCTCATGTGCAATTTTTTTCTTTGCACCTGCAACCAGATTGTAACCTTGAGAAGAATCTTATGCACAAAATTAGAGGCCACAGTGGAAAATTTCCTTCTGAGAGTAGGTCATCAAAAAGAGCATGCTGAGTCCAGATGCAGAGGAAATTAGAACCTTTGTTTGTTCTCTCTTTGAGGACAATTGTGCCCTCTGTGAAAATTGCATAGCCCCTCCTCTTACTGTTTAAGGACTAGAGAAGCCCATTAACAAACCAAGTAAGGGAGATATTGGAGCACAAAATTGAGAGGAAGAATTAGGAAAATCATGGAGTTGGAAAACTGCTGAGTCATTAGGACTGATTTGTATAAGATAAAGAAAGGGAAGGAAAGAGAAAATCTGTTACCTGAGCTAAAAGAGCAGTTAGAACTTCCGGAAATAGTGACCCACGGGTCATGGCTTCTCCCACAGATTTCCCTTTTCATGAAAATCATCTTTACTTGACCCTACTGCCCTTTGTCGATTCCTCCTTATTTCTTTCCTTCCTTTTACAACTAACTTCTCTTTACAAGTTGACTTTCTGCACTGGCGACCCAGTCTCTCCTTCACCCCTGACTTAGGAATATTTCATCTGAAGCTTCTTCCCACCATTCTACTAAGTCAAAACTCCTAAAGCTCATCAGAGCCATATCAAACCTTTATTTCCAGGTCCAAATCTCTTTCCCAATCTGTTTCTGCTTTTATAAATATCTACTGGAATATCCCCCTAGATATAACAGCCACAACGGAAACAGCAGAGGTAAAAACAGCAAAGGCAACACCAGTAACAGGAAGATTATTTATTGAGCACTGCCTTGCACTGTTCCAACTATTCTCCAAGTGCTGACTCATTGGATTCTCTCAATGACTCTATGAGGTAGGTGCTTTCATGATCCTTATTATAGAGATGAAATAACAAGTTGAATGTAGATTCATAACTTTCCCAAGTTCACATAAACTAGTAAGTTGTGGAGCTAGGATTTCAACTTGGTGTTTGGCCACTTGTTATAAGCTATTTTTCTGTATGCTATGCCACTCCAAATTCAGCACATCTAAAATTAAACTCCTAAATCCCTAAACCCTAAATAGATTTCTTCACTTTCCCCATTTTAGTGAAGTCACCACTTTCCATTATCTTTAAGGATGAATAATACAAAAGAAGTTTTCAGGATTCTGACGTATCAATGCATGAGAATGTTTGTTCATCAAAAACTATACAACTTTTAATGCTGAATGTGCATGTCCCATCATACACATAGGTCAGTGAACATGAATTTGTAGCTCTTAAATATTTACAGATTCATTGCAATGCTTTCCTGCCAATAAGCTTGAATTTTAATTACATAGCCAGAGTGTGTGATATTTGGCAAATATTCCTTTGCCTATGATTCCTTTTAACATTTTTTATTATCTCTAGTTGTGGAGAGTGAGGGCTACTCACTAGCTGTGGGGTGTGCACTTTTCATTACAGCGGCTTCACGTGTTGCAGAGCACAGGCTCTGTGGCATGTGGACTTCAGTATTCGCAGTGCATGGCCTCAGTAGTTGTGGCTTCTGGGCTCTAGAGTGCATGCTCAGTAGTTGTGGTCCATGGGCTTACTTGCCCCATGGCATGTGGGATCTTCCCATACCAGGGATTGAGCCTGTGTCCCTTAACCACTGGACCACCAGGGGATTCCTGTCTATGCTTTCATTTCATGATTCCCTAATGCTTTGTAAGACATGTAAAAACTCTAGTAACTATGAGGAAATAGACTCCAAACATCTTTTTCCAGATAAAATGTTATATAACTTAACTGTAATTTAACTTAAAACATCTCTGAAGTTAACTAGATAACAGGTTACAAGTGGGGATGGTGAGTTTTTATAGCTAAGAAACTTAAAGTAATTTGCTGCTAAGTCACTTCAGTCATGTCCGACTCTGTGAAACCCCATAGACGGCAGCCCACCAGGCTCCCCCATCCCTGGGATTCTCCAGGCAAGAACACTGGAGTGGGTTGCCATTTCCTTCTCCAATGCATGAAAGTGAAAAGTGAAAGTGAAGTCGCTCAGTCGTGTCTGACTCTTCGCAACCCGATGGACTGCAGCCTACCAGGCTCCTCTGCCCATGGGATTTTCCAGGCAAGAGTACTGGAGTGGGGTGCCATTGCCTTCTCTGAAAGTAATTTATATGACATCTAATATTTTAATCTTCCAGATGTTTTTATCTTTCATATTGGGAAACACAGAGGTTTTTAGCCAGGTCAGATCAACCAATTCTGTACTTTGATGACTTTTTCATTTTTGTGCAGATAGTTTGGTCTTAGGTGTAGGTAATCTTTATATTTTAGTATCTTTTACAGAGCAAAGCATCAAACAGGGGCACTAGTATGTTAAAAGTTTGATGCAATTCTGCCCTTGACTACATCTGAACACCAAAAGAGAGGTCATTTACTTGCTATTAATAGTTCTAAATTACCGCAATTTCTGACAGTAGTCCTGTTCTCTAGTAAAAGGAATTTAAGTAGCCATTGGCCAATACTCAACACCAAGTACTTTTGCTGAGGATATTATTTTGACTTTGTGCAATAACTGAGGCCTTTTTTGTCTTGTTTGCTATGACCAGGGAAGTCTGCCTCCTTCTTCAATACCCATAACTAGGCCTTGATTTTCTCCTGTGCTTGATCCTTTGCCAAGTATTCTGATTCCTTTGAAATTCTTATATTATCTTTATCACGATATATTCTCAAAAATTAGAATCCATACCCAGACATTCATTTGCCATGTTTTGACACTTTTCCAATGCTGCCTGATTTCTCTGACACTGCCTGTCTACCTAGCCCCCAGGACTGTCACATATGGCCTTGCAAGCTGTACACTGCATAATTCCAGGGTACACCATGGGGCAGACTGTATGTCAGTGGTACCCCTGGAGTTGTGCAATGAGGCAGCCCTAACTAGATCTTTACCTATTACGTGCTGACAGAGTACCCTCCCTTTCTGCCTTTTGTAACACCTTGTTTCACCTGTGTCATGGAAATTTGCCTAGTCTTTATTACCAGACTCCCTGATTTCAATTTTCTGCCTTCTTGGACCACCTATTAATACCTGCTGTTTAAATACTACTGCCAATGATTACAAATGCCATCTTTTTAAACATCAAAATTGCACAGGAAAAGTCAAATTGTTAGAATGACAAAATCACAGAACTCAGGGGTACATCTGATTTTCACTCTGTTCATTTGAGAGCATATATACACATACACAGCCTGGGTAGCTCAATTCAGTTCAGTTCAGTCATTCAGTCATATCTGACTCTTTGCAACCCCATGGACTACAGCACGCCAGGCTTCCCTGTCCATCACCAACTCCCGGAGCTTACAATATTTATTTTTCTCTTTGCATTAAATTTCAGTAAGAGTGCTCTTTTGCATTTATAACTTAAGACAAGTGAAACAAATCTAGAGTAATTTTGTCTTTGATAATTCATATGAAGTGAAAATACAGGTTGCTCAGTCAGGTCTGACTCTTTGTGACCCCATAAACTATACAGTTCATGAAATTCCCCAGGCCAGAATATTGGAGTAGTTAGCCTTTCCCTTCTCTAGGGGATCTTCCCAACCCAAGGATCGAACCCAGGTCTCCCACATTTCAGATGGATTCTTTACCAGCTGAGGGAGTGGGTAGCCTATCCCTTCTCCAGGGGATCTTCATGACTCAGGAATTAAACCGGGGTCTCCTGCATTTCAGGCAGATTATTTACCAGCTGAGCTACCAGCAAAGCCCTGGTAATGTTTGCATGTGATAATTCATATACATAGAATCCAAAAAGAAACTAGATTCTCTTTATAATTTCACTTAACAAAATTTTTGACTGACAGAGATGGGTCACAGTGGATAATATGTATTCTGTGTGGACACTGAAAACTTCGTTCAGGCTGTGTTTATATAGTCATTTTGAAAATTATGCTGAAAAGAACTTGAAGATAAATACAGTCAGGATTGCCATGAGAAAGCATATTATTTATACATCATATAGGGGTTCCCTGGTGGCTCAGTGGTAAAGACTCTTTCTCCCAAAGCAGGATTTGGGCTTTGATTCCTATCCTCTGGAGGAGGAAATGGCAACCCACCTCAGTATTCTTGCCTGGAAAATCCCATGGACAGAGGAGCCTGACAGGCTGAAGTCCATGGGGTCTCAAAAGAGTTGGACAAAATTTAGTGACTAAACAACAACAGGTCAAATACTGTACTTTTCTAATTTTCTATTTTGGGAAAAATCCAGACATTTCCTGAAATTGAGTTGCTAACTATTTGTTCACTAAATGAAGTTTCCAAATTGTGGAGATTAGGTGAAAAGCACAAAACAGTAGGTTTGGTTAGCAATCAGCCTATGGCTCTCTGAATGCTAGGAAATTCATAACAGTGGATCATAGATTTATTACAGGGCCTTTTCATTACCTACCATAATGATCTCCAAAATAAATGTAAGGACTCTACCTCAGAGGCTTTTTTCTCTCAACTAGTTTGAAAATGTATTCCATTTTTATTTTTATAAAATGTGAAGATGAAAGGCAGGGGAGAAGTAGGAACATCCTCATTAACTATAAAGATAGTGACATAAGTGGTATCATTTTCTTGCCTCATGTAAACTGCCTCATTGATGGAGCGTTTTGGATTGTCTTGTGTTTTCGCAAAGCATTGCTGGTAAGTATTGGCTAAGAGCATAGATTCATGGCAATCACTTTGCTCTGAGGCATATAATTGGAACATGTAATTCTCTAGCCTGCTTAATATAAATGATAACCAATACCATCATATCTTTGTTTAAAGTTTATTAAGTGGGATGGAAATCACAGATATCTAAGATCCTTGCTGCTTCAATGACTAGGCTGAGCAATTTTTTTCTTTTCAGCCTCTTTCTGTTATTTCCCAAAGGCAACTTTATTGTACTAGCAAATTCTAGCTAGCTTGCTTCATTTGAGTTTATGATTCTGAAGCAGTAGCAGTCTGAAGCAAATTTGGTGGTATGGAAAACTAAAGCAAGAAGCTCTTTTCTTTATTTTTTGGTAACAAAACTAAGTAGAGTTAGTGAACCTGAGAGTGTATTACACTTTTAAAGAAACTCAAATGAGCTTGTGACACTGTTTAGTGTCTTTATATCATATGTGTTCTCATATGGCAGCTCATTACAGTATGGTATTAATAATAAAGAGCCATGTTAATTGCATATTAAAGGGTCTGAGAAGTATTATAGTCAATAAACCCACCTAACCAAGAGTTTCTCAAATGTGACAACAGGATCCTCCTTTCTTTATATCATTAATCCCACCCACCACCCCCCATATGCCTGTGCACCTATGCATGAGTGTTTGGCAAACACACAATGCTTACTTACTTCTTGTGGGCTTTTAATGATTGATGGGAAGCAGTTTGGTAAATACCATACTTAGAGAAACCTACCAAAAGCAATCATAAAAGTCAAGCAGTCAACAACTGAGTAAAATGTACTTCTTTTCGATACTATTGCATAGGCTCTAAATATCCATATGCTAAAAAAACAACTAAATATTTGTGATGTCAATTTTTAAGTGTCTCAAAGGCCACTCAAAATAGATGGTTTCAAGTTGAAATTAGTTCTCATACAAGGAGACACATTTTGGTTTTGTAATACTTATCATCAAGCAGCTTTTTAGTTCCTCTTCACTTTCTGCCATAAGGGTGGTGTCATCTGCATATCTGAGGTTATTTATATTTCTCCCGGCAATCTTGATCCCAGCTTGTGTTTCTTCCAGCCCAGTGTTTCTCAAGATGTACTCTGCATATAAGTTAAATAAGCAGGGTGACAATATACAGCCTTGACGTACTCCTTTTCCTATTTGGAACCAGTCTGTTGTTCCATGTCCATTTCTAACTGTTGCTTCCTGACCTGAATACAGGTTTCTCAAGAGGCAGGTCAGGTGGTCTGGTATTCCCATCTCTTTCAGAATTTTCCACAGTTTATTGTGATCCACACAGTCAAAGGCTTTGGCATAGTCAATAAAGCAGAAAGAGATGTTTTCTGGAACTCTCTTGCTTTTTCCATGATCCAGCGGATGTTGGCAATTTGATGTCTGGTTCCTCTGTCTTTTCTAAAACCAGCTTGAACATCTGGAAGTTCACGGTTCATGTATTGTTGAACCCTGGCTTGGAGAATTTTGAGCATTGCTTTACTAGCGTGTGAAATGAGTGCAATTGTGTGGTAGTTTGAGCAATCTTTGGCATTGCCTTTCTTTGGGATTGGAATGAAAACTGACCTTTTCGAGTCCTGTGGCCACTGCTGAGTTTTCCAAATTTGCTGGCATATTGAGTGCAGCACTTTCACAAAAAGCCTCTTGATGAAAGTAAAAGAGGAGAGTGAAAAAGTTGGCTTAAAGCTCAACATTCAGAAAACGAAGATCATGGCATCCGGTCCCATCACTCCATGGGAAATAGATGGGGAAACAGTGGAAACAGTGTCAGACTTTATTTTGGGGGGCTCCAAAATCACTGCAGATGGTGATTGCAGCCATGAGATTAAAAGACGCTTACTCCTTGGAAGAAAAGTTATGACCAACCTAGATAGCATATTCAAAATCAGAGACATTACTTTGCCGACTAAGGTCCGTCTAGTCAAGGCTATGGTTTTTCCAGTAGTCATGTATGGATGTGAGAGTTGGACTGTGAAGAAGGTTGAGCACTGAAGAATTGATGCTTTTGAACTGTGGTGTTGGAGAAGACTCTTGAGAGTCCCTTGGACTGCAAGGAGATCCAACCAGTCCATTCTGAAGATCAACCCTGGGATTTCTTTGGAAGGAATGATGCTAAAGCTGAAGCTCCAGTACTTTGGCCACCTCATGCGAAGAGTTGACTCATTGGAAAAGACTCTGATGCTGGGAGGGATTGGGGGCAGGAGGAGAAGAGAACGACCGAGAATGAGATGGCTGGATGGCATCACTGACTCGATGGATGTGAGTCTGAGTGAACTCTGGGAGTTGGTGATGGACAGGGAGGCCTGGCTTGCTGTGATTCATGGGGTCGCAAAGAGTCGGACACGACTGAGCGACCAAACTGAACTGAACTGAACTGAACTGAACTGAATACTTATCACCATCTAAAGTGATTTGGTATATTAGTTAAAGAATGGAGATCAGCCCTTGGATTTCTTTGGAAGGAATGATGCTAAAGCTGAAACTCCAGTACTTTGGCCACCTCATGCGAAGAGTTGACTCACTGGAAAAGATTCTGATGCTGGGAGGGATTGGGGCAGGAGGAGAAGGGGATGACAAAAGATGAGATGGCTGATGGTGTCACTGACTTGATGGACGTGAGTCTGAGTGAACTCTGGGAGTTGGTGATGGACAGGGAGGCCTGGCGTGCTGTGATTCATGGGGTCGCAAAGAGTCGGACACGACTGAGCGACTGAACTGAACCTGTTGTAATAAACAGTCCAAAACAGATGTACAGATACAAAAGAAGTCGTTTTCTCTCATGTAGAACAGTTCAAGACTGTCCACAGAAAGTAGCTTTGTCCTTAAAAAGATGACCCAGGAGCTACATTGCACTTCTCCCTACATCCCATTGTGTAGAACATATTAATGTGGGCATGCTTCACTACAGGGAATCTAGGGAATATAGTTTTTAGCTGAGTAGGTAGGTTCCCAGCAGAAACCGAGAAGAAGGAAAGAATGGATACTAGGGGACAGTTTGCTGTCTCTGTTATACCTCAGAAATGTTTCTGGTCATGGTACAACATATTAGAATGTAGGAGAGAAAAGTTCTAGGTAAGTAGTTCAGCTAAAATTCAATGAATGTCTATAGAAAAAAAGAAATCATCTGGTCCATTTGATGAGCACAGTGATAGATATATGGGTAAATGTATTTATTGAATAGGCAAGGCACCATGATTTCTCTTTTATATTTTTAGACACTTAACCTGGATGAACTGCTGATACATGTTTATATTTATTCAACACTAATATACTAGGAGCTTTCTTTGTGTCAGGCACTGTATTGGAAATGCCATGGTGAGTAACACATGGCTATTGCCTGGGCAATGGTTATAATACAGCAAGAATATATGGTGTTCAATCATCCCAGAATATTAGACATGGGCATTTTTTTTCTTGTTTCTGAAAGTAAAATAGTAGAAAAACAACAAACAAATAAACAAACAAACAAACCCCAAAAACAACACAGAAAACTTTTGACAGGGGATATATGAGTGACGATTCCTTTGCTGGTATACATTTCTAGCTAAATAAGTGTTCATGTCTCCCTTCGTCCTTAGAGGAATTGCATTTTTTAAAGCAATAATGCTTCTATTTTCTTGTAAATCTCCATAGCAATGAAAGTCTCAAGAAGACAGAATATATTATTTGTTAACAGAGACACTTCTAATTAAGAGTGATATGTAATGTAAATAAGAATTATTTTCACATTTCCATTGGCCTATATTGCAGTGCAATTTAGGACTTGGCTGGGAGTCAGAAAAACTAGTTCTAGTTTTGTCTCTATGGTGTCAGCCTTATAAAATGGAGATTATGAAGCTTGTTCCATCTATTTCATACACTGAGGTCTAAATAAGTTAATATATGCAAAAATACTTTAAAACCCCTAAAGTAATGTGCGTTTATAAGGTATTATTGCTGTACCAAAACTGTGACTGATATTAGGACAATTGGTATCCTTATAGAGAACATGCTGGTTATGATTCCTAAATATATCTTTTTTTAAAAAAATATATCTTAATTTACTTCACAGTTCATATGTAGGTGCTGTAGACCAATGGCAAGAGATGAAGTTGATTGGTAGGTAGAGGTTATGTAGGCTGTGGCAAGAACTTCAAATATTTTTCCAAATGAATTGGTAAGTGATTGAAAGGTTTGAAGCAGTGTGATCTGACTTGTTCTTTGGAAACGTTTACTCTGGCTATTTTGTAGAGAGTGAACTTTAAGAGTTAAAATTAAAGACAGGAATCAGATTATTGAGAGACTTATAGAGTGGTCCAAGCAAAAGAAAATATGGTTCGGGTTAGGTTGATGGCCTGTGGGGATGGAGAGGAGAGGAAAATTTGGGAAATGGTTGGAAGTAAAGGTGATGAGATTAGCTAATAATTAATATATATGCAAAATCAAGGAAAGAGGATTGAGTTGAACCTGATGCTATGTCTTCTGTCTGATCTCTGCAGTGCTCTTCATTCAAACAACTTTAGCTTTCTCATTGTCACATACCCCATGAATTCATGGAATATTATGGATATTTTGCTGCAAAGACCATTTTTTTGATTAAATGAAGGTGGGGGTACTGTTTTGACTAAGTTGTCAGTAGTTGTTTATGAATAGCCAGACCTGGCAAGCATTTTGATTAGCAAGTTTAGGATAGATATTTTAATTTAAATATTTAGAAGTGTGATTTTAAACAAAATACTTTCCAAGAGAATAATTGTAAGGTTAAATTGACTTCCATGAGGGAATGTGGGAAAGCAACACTTTAAGAATAAAATCTGTGATTTTGGTTTGGGCTACCAAGTAGATGAAACAATTTATGAATATAAAACTTATAGAGCATCATGCTTGGGAGAAAGAATTGAAAGTTCTGTTTGGGGTATGTTGAGTTTGACATACCTGTTGGATACTCTAACCTGTGGAATTTCTAAGTAAACAGCTAACAATATGAGTTCACTGATGAGATTTTTTGGCAGAAGATAAAAATTGGCCATGTATTTCTGGATATGTGGTGAATGAGAGGCCTACTCTATATCCAAATGGTGATGCCTAGTAAAATGTTGAATATACGAGTTTGAGACTAAGGAAAATGAACTTGGATAGAGATATATATTTTTGAGTCTTCAGCTTATTGTGACAATTGAAACCATGGGAGTGGACAAGATGTCACACCAACTGAAAATGTATTAGGAAAAAAATAAGAGAACCCAGCACAGAATCCTCAGGAATACCAAGAGATGAAAGAGGAAGAGAATCTTAATGAAAAGAGTAGCAGGTAAACCAAAGGAAGAGAGTATTTCTAGAAACAAGGATTTCTTTTTTTTTCTCTTTATTTATTTTTATTTTATTATTATTATTATTATTTTTACTTTACAATACTGTATTGGTTTTGCCATACATTGACATGAATCTGCCATGGGTGTACGTGAGTTCCCAATCCTGAACCCCATCTCCCACCACCCTCCCCAAATCATCTCTCTGGGTCATCCCAGGACACCAGCCCCAAGCATCCTGTATCCTGTATCAAACCTAGACTGGCGATTTGTTTCTTACATAATAGTATACATGTTTCAATGCCATTCTCCCAAATCATCCCACCCTCTCCCTCTCCCTCAGAGTCCAAAAGTCCGTTCTATACATCTGTGTCTCTTTTGCTGTCTCGCATACAGGGTTATCATTACCATCTTTCTAAATTCCATATATATGTGTTAGTATACTGTATTGGTGTTTTTCTTTCTGGCTTACTTCACTCTATAATTGGCTCCAGTTTCATCCACTTCATTAGAACGGATTCAAATGTATTCTTTTTAACGGCTGAGTAATACTCCATTGTGTATATATACCACAGCTTTCTTATCCATTCGTCTGCTGATGGATATCTAGGTTGTTTCCATGTCCTGGCTATTATAAACAGTGCTGCGATGAACATTGGGGTACACGTGTCTCTTTCAATTCTGGTTTCCTCGGTGTATATTGAGTGCTTTTGATAGGACGAGTAGATAATGACTGAGAAATATCCATTGAATTTAAACTAAGGAACTCCTAGGTGTTCCCGATGAGAGATATTTTGGTAAATTGCTGGAGGCAGAAACCAAATTATTGAGATGGGTCTTGAGTATAGATTAGGAATGTGAATAGCATTTGCAAATAGTTCTTCCAAGAAGTCTGTTTGTGACCTGGGGGAGAGAAATAACAAAGCAGCAGGAGGGGGTTAGGGAGTTATGCTTTTAAGATAGGAGAAATTGAGCTTACTTGAATGCTGATGAAAAAGATCTGGTAGATAGAGGTTGAAGATGAAAGAAAGAAGACCCTCAATCCAATATATTTTCTGAAAGGATTGGTATACAAAGAATAACTGAAAATATTAGTCTCAGGCAGAAAAAGTACCTCTTTTTTTGTAGTATGAAGATACCAGAAAAGGATGGGTGTGAATGCAAGAAAAATTGCAAAAATAGTCATTGGAAAATAAAGAATGTCCTCATCCTATACCTACTGGTTTCTATTTTCTGTGAAGTGGGAGACAGTTTAGCATACTGAGGACAAATGATACTGTAGTGGGATCAGTAGTGAGAGAGCGCGCAAAAGAACAAGAGCAAGCACAGCCTAGGACAATTCTGTCTTTTGCCCTAAACTTTTTCTACTGATTATCCCTTGAATGAGATTTAACATATAATACTTTGTAAAATTAAGGTAAATGGCATGTTGATTTAATACATTTATATGTTGTGATTTCTATTTTAACAATAGTTATCACCTCTATCATGTCACCTAATTGTGTGTGTTTGTGTGGCTGGAATAACTAAGATCTAGTCTCTTAGCTAAGGAGAGGCATGTGGAGAAAAGAGAACCCTTATACACAAAGATGTGGTGTGTATATAGATAGATACACACAAACACACACACACGATGGAATACTACTCAGCCATGAAAAGAATAAAATTTTGCCATTTGCAGCAACATAGATTGACTTGGAGGGCATTATACTAAGTGAAATAAGTCAGACAGAGAAAGACAAATAATATGTAGACTCTGAAAAAAATAAATCAGCAAATATAACAAACAAAGAAATAGTCTCATAGATAAAGAGAACAGTCTTGTGGCTACCAGTGGGTGGTGGAGGGGCATTATATGGATGGAAATGTAGGAGGTACAAATTATTGGATGTAAGATATGCTGAAGGATGTATTGTAGTGTACAACACAGGGAATATAGCCAATATTTGGTAATAATTGTAACCAGAGTATAAACTTTAATAATGTATAAAAGAGATCAGTCTCTTAGCAAGTTTGACAGTTATAATACAATATTGTTGTCTATTTGCTGTACTGTACATTAGATCTCCCGGATTTGTCTACTAGTTGCATGTTTCCACCCTTAAATAATGTCTCTACTCTTCTCTCCCCTCTCTCAAATGCCCGCCCCCACCCATTGCCCCTGAAAACCACTATTCTACTCTCTGTTTTGACAAATTTGGCTTTTTTGGGTTCCGTATAAGTGACATCATACAGTATTTGTCTTTTTCTTTCGGAATAATTTCACAGAGCCTAATGTCATCAGTGGCCATCCATGTCTTCTTAAATCTATAGTTGAAGAGCAATACCTCCCCAAATCTAGTAACAGTTGTATTTTGGTCTTAACATTACCTGGCATTGTCATTTCCCCTCCTTTTTCCTAAGCCATGAGAGCTTGCTTTAGGAGCAGCTGGCCAGATACCACTTCAAACCTTTTCTGAAGTTTTTTGTTTTCCTCAAGTGAACAGGTTCTTCACAGGCCATTTGCAAATCCTGGCTCTATAGCAGGCCTGCAAAAGGACATTAAATGCATTGGCAGCTCTGTAACAATTTGCAGGTGACATGTTATAATCTTGTTTCTGCATAGCTCTTTTCCTTGGTGCCTCTTAGAGAGTCGCAGTTGGATAATAATTTTGTCTAATCCTAATAGAAAATTAGAGATACCAAGGGAACATTTCATGCAAAGATGGGGATAATAAAGGACAGAAATGGTATGGACCTAACAGAAGCAGAAGATATTAAGAAGAGGTGGCAAGAATACACAGAAGAACTGTACAAAAACGAGCTTCACAACCAAGATAATCACGATGGTGTGATCACGCACGTAGAGCCAGACATCCTGGAGTGTGAAGTCAAGTGGGCCTTAGAAAGCATCACTATGAGCAAAGCTAGTGGAGGTGATAGAATTCCAGTTGAGCTATCTCAAAACCTGAAAATGATGCTGTGAAAGTGCTGCACTCAATATGCCAGCAAATTTGGAAAACTCAGCAGTGGCCACAGGACTGGAAAAGGTCAGTTTTCATTCCAATCCCAAAGAAAGGCAATGCCAAAGAATGCTCAAACTATGGCACAGTTGCACTCATCTCACACACTAGTAAAGTAATGCTCAAAATTCTCCAAGCCAGGCTTTAGCAATACGTGAACCATGAACTTCCAGATGTACAAGCTGGTTTTAGAAAAGACAGAGGAACCAGAGATCAAATTGTCAACATCCACTGGATCATGGAAAAAGCAAGAGAGTTCCAGAAAACATCTCTTTCTGCTTTATTGACTATGCCAAAGCCTTTGATTGTGTGGATCACAATAAACTGTGGAAAATTCTGAAATAGATGAGAATACCAGACCACCTGACCTGCCTCTTGAGAAACCTGTATGCAGGTTAGGAAGCAACAGTTAGAAATGGACATGGAACAACAGACTGGTTCCAAATAGGAAAAGGAGTACGTCAAGGCTGTATATTGTCACCCTGCTTATTTAACTTCTATGCAGAGTACATCATGAGAAATGCTGGGCTGGAAGAAGCACAAGCTGGGATCAAGACTGCTTGGAGAAATATCAATAACCTCAGATATGCAGATGACACCACCCTTATGGCAGAAAGTGAAGAGGAACTAAAAAGCCTCTTGATGAAAGTGAAAGAGGAGAGTGAAAATGTTGGCTTAAAGCTCAACATACAGAAAACGAAGATCATGGCAACTGGTCCCAACTTCATGGGAAATAGATGAGGAAACAGTGTCAGACTTTATCTTTTTGGGCTCCAAAATCACTGCAGATGGTGATTGCAGCCATGAAATTAAAGGATGCTTACTCCTTGGAAGAAAAGTTATGACCAACCTAGATAGCATATTCAAAATCAGAGACATTACTTTGCCAACAAAGGTCCATTTAGTCAAGGCAATGGCAACCCACTCCAGTGTTCTTGCCTGGAGAATCCCAGGGATGGGGGAGCCTGGTGGGCTGCCATCTATGAGGTCGCACAGAGTTGGACACGACTGAAGCGACTTAGCAGAAGCAGCAGCAGCATGGTTTTTCCAGTGGTCATGTATGGATGCAAGAGTTGGACTGTGAAGAAAGCTAAGCACTGAAGAATTGATGCTTTTGAACGGTGGTGTTGGAGAAGACTCTTGAGAGTCCCTTGGACCGCAAGGAGATCCAACCAGTCCGTTCTAAAAGAGATCAGTCCTGGGATTTCTTTGGAAGGACTGATGCTGAAGCTGAAACTCCAGTACTTTGGCCACCTCATGTGAAGAGTTGACTCATTGGAAAAGACTCTGATGCTGGGAGGGATTGGGGGCAGGAGGAGAAGGGGATGACACAGGATGAGATGGCTGGATGGCATCACCAACTTGACGGACATGAGTTTGGATGAACTCCGGGAGTTGGTGATGGACAGAGAGGCCTCGCATGCTGCAATTAATGGAGTAGCAAAGAGTCGGACACAACTGAGCAACTGAACTGAATCCTAAAAGGCATGTCTGATGTTCTCAAAAGTACATCTATACACCTACCTTAGATATTGTTTAACTCTTTTCTATAGAGTCTAGATGAGAAATATACTGTGGTGACACCCCAACTATTATCAACTTAATTTTCATTTTAGTGCTGATGAGCCATTAATTGGACTGTCAAGCCTTGAATAACTCTGGATCCTTAAGATAGTGTGTGTGTGTGTGTGTGTGTGTGTGCTGCATGCTAAGTCACTTAAGTCATGTACCACTCTTTGTGAGTCCATGGACTGTAGCCCTCCGGGCTCCTCTGTCCATGGGATTCTCCAGACAAGAATACTGTGTGAATTGCATGCCCTCCTTCATGGGATCTTCCTGACCAGGGATCAAACCAGTGTCTCTTGTGTCTCCTGCATTCTTTAATTCTAGGACCACCTGGGAAGCTTCAGATGGTGTCAGTTCAGTCCAGTCGCTCAGTTGTGTCCAACTCTTTGGAACCACATGAATCGCAGCATGCCAGTCCTCCCTGTCCATCACCAACTCCCAGAGTCTACTCAACTCATGTCCATCGAGTTGATGACGCCATCCAGCCATCTCATCCTCTGTTGTCTCCTTCTCCTCCTGCGCCCAGTCCCTCCCAACATCAGGGTCTTTTCCAGTGGGTCAACTCTTCACATGAGGTGGCCAAATTATTGAAGTTTCAGCTTTAGCATCAGTCCTTCCAATGAACACCCAGGACTGATCCCCTTTAGAATGGACTTGTTGGATCTCCTTATAGTCCAAGGGACTCTCAAGAGTCTTCTCCAACACCACAGTTGCAAAGCATCATTCTTCAGCATTCAGCTTTCTTCACAGTCCAACTCTCACATCCATACATGAGCACTGGAAAAACCATAAGCCTTGACTAAATGGACCTTTGTTGGCAAAGTAATATCTCTGCTTTTGAATATGCTGTCTAGGTTTGTCATAACTTTCCTTCCAAGGAGTAAGTATCTTTTAATTTCATGGCTGCAATCACCATCTACAGTGATTTTGGAGCCCCCCAAAATAAAGTCTGATACTGTTTCCCCATCTATTTCCCATGAAGTGATGGGACCAGATGCCATGATCTTCATTTTCTGAACATTGAGCTTTAAGCCAACTTTTTCACTCTCCTCTTTCACTTTCATCAAGAGACTTTTTAGTTCCTTTTCACTTTCTGTCATAAAGGTGGTGTCATCTGCATATCTGAGGTTAGTGATATTTCTCCCGGCAATCTTGATCCCAGCTTGTGCTTCTTTCAGCCCAGCGTTTCTCATGATGTACTCTGCATAGAAGTTAAATAAGCAGGGTGACAATATACAGCCTTGATGTTCTCCTTTTCCTATTTGGAACCAGTCTGTTGTTCCATGTCCAGTTCTAACTGTTGCTTCCTGACCTGCATACAGGTTTCTCAAGAGGCAGGTCAGGTGGTCTGGTATTCCCATCTCTTTTAGAAGTTTCCACAGTTTATTGTGATCCACACAGTCAAAGGCTTTGCCATAGTCAATAAAACAGAAATAGATGTTTTCTGGAACTCTCTTGCTTTTTCCATGATCCAGCAGATGTTGGCAATTTGATGTCTGGTTCCTCTGCCTTTTCTAAAACCAGCTTGAACATCTGGAAGTTCACGGTTCACATATTGCTGAAGCCTGGCTTGGAGAATTTTGAGCATCACTTTACTAGTGTGTGAGATGAGTGCAATTGTGCCATAGTTTGAGCATTCTTTGGCATTGCCTTTCTTTGGGATTGGAATGAAAACTGACCTTTTCCAGTTCTGTGGCCACTGCTGAGTTTTCCAAATTTGCTGGCATATTGAGTGCAGCACTTTCACAGCATCATCTTTCAGGATTTGAAATAGCTCAACTGGAATTCCATCACCTCCTTGTTCATAGTGATGCTTTCTAAGTCCCAGTTGACTTCACCTTCCAGGATGTCTGGCTCTAGGTGAATGATCACACCTTGTGATTGTCTGGGTCGTGAAGCTAGCTTTTGTATAGTTCTGTGTGTTCTTGCCACCTCTTCTTAATATCTTCTACTTCTGTTAGGTCCATACCATTTCTTGTTCTTTATTATGCCCATCTTTGCATGAAATGTTCCCTTGGTATCTCTAATTTTCTTTGAAGAGATCTCTAGTCTCTCCCATTCTATTCTTTTCCTCTTTTTCTTTGGATTGACCACTGAGGAAGGCTTTCTTATCTCTCGTTGCTATTCTTTGGAACTCTGCATTCAAATGGGAATAGCTTTCTTTTTCTTCTTTGGTTTTCACTTCTCTTCTTTTCACAGCTATTTGTAAGGCCTCCTGAGACAGCCATTTTGCTTTTTTGCATTTTTTTTCATGGGGATGGTCTTGATCCCTGTCTCCTGTACAATGTCATGAACCTCCATTCATAGTTCATCAGGCACTCTGTCTATCAGATCTACTCCCTGAAATCTATTTGTCACTTACACTGTATAATCATAAGGGATTTGATTTATGTCATACCTGAATGGTGTAGTGGTTTTCCCCACTTTCTTCAATTTAAGTCTGAATTTGGCAATAAGGAGTTCATTATCTGAGCCACAGTCAGCTCCTGGTCTTATTTTTGTGGACTTTATAGAGCTTCTCCATTTTTGGCTTTAAAGAATATAATCAATCTGATTTCAGTGTTGACCACCTGGTGATGTCTATGTGCCGAGTCTTCTCTTGTGTTGTTGGAAGAGGATGTTTGCTATGACCAGTGCATTCTCTTGGCAAAAGTCTGTTAACCTTTGCCTTGCTTCATTCCATACTCCAAGGCCAAATCTGCCTGTTACTCCAGGTGTTTCTTGACTTTTTACTTTTGCATTCCAGTCCCCTATAATGAAAAGGACATCTTTTTTTGGGTGTTAGTTCTAAAAGTTCTTATAGGACTTTATAGAACTGTTCAACTTCGGCTTCTTCAGCATTACTGTTTGGGGCATAGGCTTGGATTACTGTCATATTGAATGGTTTGCCTTGGAAATGAAGAGATCACTCTAGTTTTTGAGACTGCATCCAAGTACTGCATTTCGGACTCTTTTGTTGACCATGATGGCTACTCCATTTCTTCTAAGGGATTCCTGCCCCCAGTAGTAGATATAATGGTCATCTGAGTTAAATTCACCCATTCCAGTCCATTTTATTTTGCTGATTCCTAGTATGTCGACGTTCACTCTTGCCATCTCCTGTTTGATCACTTCCAATTTGCCTTGATTCATGGACCTGACATTCCAGGTTCCTATGCAATATTGCTCTTTACAGCATCGCACCTTGCTTCTATCCCCAGTCACATCCATGACTGGGTATTGTTTTTGCTTTGGCTCCATCCCTTCATTCTTTCTGGAGTTATTTCTCCACCGATCTCCAGCAGCATATTGGGCACCTACCAACCCAGGGAGTTCCTCTTTCAGTATCCTATCATTTTGCCTTTTCATACTGTTCATGGGGTTCTCAAGGCAAGAATTCTGACGTGGTTTGCCATTCCCTTCTCCAGTGGACCACATTCTGTCAGACCTCTCCACCGTGACCCGTCCGTCTTGGGTGGCCCCACATGGCATTTTATTGAATTTAGTTTCATTGAGTTAGACAGGCTGTGGTCCATGTGATCAGATTGGCTAGTTTTCTGTGATTAAGGTTTCAGTGTGTCTGCCCTCTGATGCCCTCTCACAACACCTACTCTCTTGGGTTTCTCTTACCTTGGACGTGGGGTATCTCTTCATGGCTGCTCCAGCAAAGCACAGTTGCTGCTCCTTACCTTTGATGATGCGTATCTCCTCATGGCCACCCCTCCTGACCCTGAACGTGGAGTAGGTCCTCTCAACCCTCCTGTACCCACGCAGCTGCCACTCCTTTGACATGGGTAGGTGGTGTAGTCATAGCTAAATCTCTTCCTTACTCCATTCTTTTCAAACAATCCCTAAGACAACATTGTGTCCAGAAACTGTTACTAAATTCCGTCTTCCATTAACTTCATTTCTTTTCTACATTTCTTTCTAGTCTTCTGTTGTTTGTTTCCATGACACCTAAATTTAGATATATTCTGTATATTTTGAAATTTGTCTAATTTTTCTACCACCACAACATTTTTGGTGATCATCCTCTTTTGATGTTTTCCACTCTTCTCTTATTCCATGGATGTCTGCGTCATATGAAAATTATGCTTTAATAAAGTCAGAAATCTTTTAGAAATTCCTCCAAACATTTAACTTAAACATATTTTACTTATTACTCTGTGTTTAAAAAAACAAAAAAACCAATAACTCCATTCAAGCTAGTTTAAGCAATAAAGGATTTGAGTGACAAAATTGGGAAGCCTAAAGGTAGATCTCAGGTACTGCTGTATCTGGGACTCCATTACTCTCTGTTCATCAATATTTTTTTTTGAAGAAACTCTCTCCATGTGGCACGGAAAATGACCGTCGTCACCACTAAGCCTATACATTTACAGCTAGTAACTCATAAAGAGTTTTTCTCACTCCCAATGTGCATATAGAAAATTTTCTATAAGAATTCCAAATACTTATGCTTGAGTCATGGGTAATTCATCCCTTTAATAAGGAAAAATGTCAAGACTGATAGGATCAGGGTTACATGCCCATTCATATGGTTGAAGGATCAGGCACTTGATTGATAGTTCCACTCAGTTCAGTTCAGTTCAGTTCAGTCACTCAGTTGTGTGCGACTCTTCGTGACCCCATGGACCACAGCAAGCCAGGCCTCCCTGTCCATCACCAACTCCCAGAGTTTACTCATACTCATCTCCATTGAGTCGGTGATGCCATCCAACCATCTCAGGCTCTGTCATCTCCTTCTCCACCTGCCTTCAATCTTTCCCAGCATCAGGGTGTTTTAAAATGAGTCAGTTCTTTGCATCAGATAGCCAAAGTATTGGAATTTCAGCTTCAACATCAGTCCTTCCAGTGAACACTCAGGAATGATCTCCTTTAGAAGGGACTGGTTGGATCTCCTTGCAGTCCAAGGGACTCTCAAGAGTCTTCTCCAACACCACAGTTCAAAAGGATCAATTCTTCAGTAGTGAGCTTTCTTTATAGTCCAACTCTCACATCCATGCATGACTACTGGAAAAACCATAGCCTTGACTAGATGGACCTTTGTTGGCAAAGTAATGTCTCTGCTTTTTAATATGCTGTCTAGGTTGGTCATAACTTTCATTCCAAAAGGAGGCAGTATCTTTTAATTCTGTAGTTGCAGTCACCATCTGCAGTGATTTTGGAGCCCAGAAAAAGAAAGATAGCCACTGTTTCCACTGTTTCCCCATCTCTTTGCCATGAAGTGATGGGACCAGATGCCATGATTTTGTTTTCTGAATGTTGAATTTTAAGCCTACTTTTTCACTCTCCTCTTTCAATTTCATCAAGAGGCTCTTTAGTTCTTCACTTTCTGCCATAAGGGTGATGTCATCTGCACATCTGAGGTTATTGATATTTCTCCCGGCAATCTTGATCCCAGCTTGTGTTTCTTCCAGTCCAGCGTTTCTCATGATGTACTCTGCATAGAAGTTAAATAAGCAGGGTGAAAATATACAGCCTTGACGTACTCCTTTTCCTATTTGGAACCAGTCTGTTGTTCCATGTCCAGTTCTAACTGTTGCTTCCTAACCTGCATACAGGTTTCTCAAGAGGCAGGTCAGGTGGTCTGGTATTCCCATCTCTTTCAGAATTTTCCAGAGTTTATTTCTAGAGTCAAAGGCTTTGGCATAGTCAATAAAGCAGAAAGAGATGTTTTTCTGGAACTCTCTTGCTTTTTCAATAATCCAGCAGTTGTTGGCAATTTGATCTCTGGTTCCTCTGCTTTTTCTAAAAGCAGCCTGAACATATGGAAGTTCACGGTTCATGTGTTTCTGAAGCCTGGCTTGGAGAATTTTGAGCATTACTTTACTATCGTGTGAGATGAGTGCAATTGTGTGGTAGTTTGAGCATTCTTTGACATTGCCTTTCTTTGGGACTGGAATGAAAACTGACGTTTTCTAGTCCTGTGTAGGACAATTTATATTGTGGGTGAAGTAGCTCCTCCATGGAACAAATGCTGACAGGTAAAATTAACACATTTCATATACATATGACATTATGTTTTACATATTATTTTCCCCATATTTCTGCCTTTATTAAGATATTTTTTAAACACAGTGGATAGTAGTAATCATGAAAGAAATCAGTCTTTTCCCAATATTATTGAATCCTTATATAGCTTACTATGTACCAGACACTCTTGCTATTTTAAAAATATTAATTCATTAATCCTCACAACATCCTCTGAGGTAGATACTATAGTCATGTATATTTTACAGATGAGGAAAGTGTAGCATAGAGAGATTGAGTAACTTGCCCATAGCCATATGGTCAGTGAGTAGAACATCCTGAGATTTGAACCCAGGTTGTCTAGACCCAATATCTATGTGCTTAATCATCTCATGCCATGCTTATTCTTTGACACTTTCTTCCTGTTCCATCTAATTTTTCACAAACTTCTGTTGAGTGTAACTTCTACCTCATTAATAAATTAAAACTATATTTCCTCTTCTCCATCTTTCCATCCACTGTCATTCCTTTCCTCCATCTTATGTTCCTTCTTTGTGAGTTGTTCCTTTTTTATTTTTTATTTTTTCACATGCCAAATTATTATAATATTTTAACTAATCTCTTTCCTTGAGTTTAGTCCTTTGATATGTGTTTTCCAACCTTCTCTAGGGTGGTTTTTCTGAAATATAAAACTAATATTTTGTTTCTGTGACTATATACATTAGTTTCTCAAAGTTTTTAAGTTAAAAATCTAAACTCTTTAACACAGCCTACAAAGCCCTGCAGGAGCTAGCCTTTTTCTGATTTTTCAGATACTCTTTCCCCTCCCACACTTGGCTAATTTTTTCATATACACCTCTTGCCACTTTCCCACTTATATCTCGCACATCACCTACTGTATCTAGCTTTATGATCTTTGGAGAATCATCTTACTCTCTGATCCACTGTTTCCTCAACTGCAACACAGTGAGATTAGAGTAGAACATCCCTATGTTCCTTCAAGCACTTACAAAATCTATAATCCCAATTCTTTGTTTGTGTAACTTGATTCTTTCATTGTGTAACTTTCTGGATCCTGTTTATGTATCCCCAATAGTTGTTCCTGGATGTTTTAACTATGTCCTTAGAGAAAGAAAATGTCTTTAGTTTTTCTTTTTAGTATGTTGAGACTAATACGGAACGTCATTGTATGTTTTTCTTTTGTACACTAATTATTTAAATGGTCTTAAATCAGAGCTATGTCTGATCTCACCCACTTTAAAAGCCTTAAAAAACTTGTTATTTACAAATAGTTAACAACCCCTAAAAATCAAAGATTAGAATTTAAAGTTCAGAATCCACAAAGATTGAATGCTTTTTTAATAATAAGTAAATTTCCATGATCCTTTTGAATGCCATCCTCAGCCAAACTGTTCATTCATTCTGGTGACTTATATAGTGATCCGTTTGTGTTAGCTAAATTGAAAGTCTTGCAGCTTTAACGTATATAAACACTAATTGTTTCTGAAGGACTGGGGTTTGTTTCTTCTCCTTTTCAGTATTTTCCCAATCACAGTTGCAGAAACACTAGGACCACAAAGGCTAGTTGTTTTAATGCAGAGGAAAAATATGCTAATAAACTGTATGTGGAAGTATGAGTGTTTTGAATTTCAGTTTGGTTTTTTTTTTAATTTAAATTTATCTATTTTAATTTGAGGCTAGTTACTTTATGACATTATATTGGTTTTGCCATACATCAACATGAATCCACCACAGGTGTACACATGTTCCCAATCCTGAACCTCCCTCCCACCTCCCTCCCCACAAGAGACCCACCTCAAAACAAGGGACACATACAGACTGAAAGTGAAGGGCTGGAAAAAGACATTCCATGCAATTAGAGACAAAAAGAAAGCAGGAGTAGCAATACTCTTCAGTTTAGTTTTTTAACTTTAAGGAACTTGCTTCATTTGTGGAGCGTTTTCATAAGATGTTAAGATTGAGAAGGGGCTCCTAAACAAACTTTTTAGAAATGAAATTGATTGCTTTTTCTTGAATGGAAAATAAATTGATCTCTAGTACAATGTGATACAGGGTTTTCTGAAACAGAAATAGAGACTGCAGGAAAGAGAAGGCAGAAAGGGATTACTCCCCTCCTGCCACTTCCTGCTTTACATTACCTGGCTTTTTCTCATTAGTAGCCTGGGCTTTGGAACAAAGCAGATGAGAGTATGCATCCTGACTCAGCTATTTCCTAGCTGTGATTTGGGGCAAAGCCGTTTAACCTCTTTAAGCCTCGGACTGCAAGGAGATCCAACCAGTCCTATCTAAAGGAGATCAGTCCTGGGTGTTCTTTGGAAGGAATGATGCTAAAGCTGAAACTCCAGTACTTTGGCCACCTCATGCGAAGAGTTGACTCATTGGAAAAGGCTCTGATGCTGGGAGAGATTGGGGGCAGGAGGAAAAGGGGACGACAGAGGATGAGATGGCTGGATGGCATCACCAACTCGATGGACATGAGTTTGAGTAAACTCCGGGATTTGGTGATGGACAGGGAGGCCTGGTGTGCTGAGATTCATGGGGTCGCAGAGTCGGACACAACTGAGGACTGAACTGAACTGAACTGACTGAAGTCTCTGTTTCCTCAAAATCAAGTGAAGATAATGAAAGTGCTTATCTTGTAGGACTGTAATAAAGATCAAACGACCAATGCAGGTTTAGAGCTGGATACAGTGTAAGCAATCAGTCAATGCTAGCAGCTTTTGTTGTTATTATTCAATATTACTGCTGTTGTTCCATGAGTTGATGAAGAGGAAAATTCTATTTCATATCACATAGGAAAGTTAATTCAAAATGACCAGTGTGATCTTTCCATTCTCTTTTTATTTATTTATTTTTTAAAATTTAAATTTATTTATTTTAATTGGAGGCTAATTACTTTACAATATTGTATTGGTTTTGCCATACATCAACATGAATCTGCCACGGGTGTACACGTGTTCCCCATCCTGAACCCCCTCCCACCTCCCTCCCCATACCATCCCTCTGGGTCGTCCCAGTGCACCAGCCCCAAGCATCCTGTATCCTGCATCGAACCTAGACTGGTGATTCTTTTCTTATATGATAGTATACATGTTTCAATGCCATTCTCCCAAATCATCCCACCCTCTCCCTCTCCCTCAGAGTCCAAAAGACTGTTTTATACATCTGTGTCTCTTTTGCTGTCTCTCATACAAGGTTATCATTACCATCTTTCTAAATTCCATATGTATGCATTAGTATACTGTATTGGTGTTTTTCTTTCTGGCTTACTTCACTCTGTATAATTGGCTCCAGTTTCATCCACCTCATTAGAACTGATTCAAATGTATTCTTTTTAATGGCTGAGTAATACTCCATTGTGTATATGTACCACCGCTTTCTTATCCATTCATCTGCTGATGGACATCTAGGTTGCTTCCATGTCCTGGCTACTATAAATGGTGCTGTGATGAACATTGGGATACACGTGTCTCTTTCAATTCTGGTTTCCTCTGTGTGTATGCCCAGCAGTGGGATTGCTGGGTCATAAGGCAGTTCTATTTGCAATTTTTTAAGGAATTTCCACACTGTTCTCCATAGTGGTTGTACTAGTTTGCATTCCCACCAACAGTGTAGGAGGGTTCCCTTTTCTCCACACCCTCTCCAGCATTTATTGCTTGCAGATTTTTGGATCGCAGCCATTCTGACTGGTGTGAAATGGTACCTCATTGTGGTTTTGACTTGCATTTCTCTGATAATGAGTGATGTTGAGCATCTTTTCCTGTGTTTGTTAGCCATCTGTATGTCTTCTTTGGAGAAATGTCTATTTAGTTCTTTGGCCCATTTTTTGATTGGGTCATTTATTTCTCTGGAATTGAGCTACAGGAGTTTCTTGTATATTTTTGAGGTTAGTTGTTTGTCAGTTGCTTCATTTGCTATTATTTTTTCCCATTCTGAAGGCTGTCTTTTCACCTTGCTTATAGTTTCCTTTGTTGTGCAGAAGCTTTTAATTTTAATTAGGTCCCGTTTGTTTATTTTTGCTTTTATTTCCAATATTCTGGGAGGTGGATCATAGAGGATCCTGCTGTGATTTATGTCAGAGAGTGTTTTGCCTATGTTCTCCTGTAAGAGTTTTATAATTTCTGGTCTTACATTTACATCTTTAATCCATTTTGAGTTTATTTTTGTGTATGGTGTTAGAAAGTGTTCTAGTTTCATTCTTTTACAAACCATTTTCTTTTTAAATGTTCTGCCTGACAGTCCTCTGCCTCATCTTCCTTTTTTGTCCTCTTCCTCATATAGATGGTTCAATTTTCACTGTTGATTGAGTAATTCAGTTCTTTCCAAAAGTGTTTTCCCAGTTAGCAAAATGAAGGCCTTATAGATTACCTAATCTGACCTTCTTAGAAATTGGCTCAGAAAACATTCAAGCATGACCTTTGTGGGGGTTTGCCTTTCACCTTGTGTTGTTTTTCTGGTCCATCCATTTCTACCCCACTCCCCATCCTTCCATCCACCATCCAATAAGCAGGTCTATTGTTGAAAAATGAATTCTGATACTAAGAACAATAGGATTCTCCTCAATAGGCAGAGGATTTAGCTCCAGCATATACATACACACACACACATAAAGTAATTGGATTGTTTGATGATACCTTTCAGGTCTCTGATCACACAGCAGGAGATAGCATTTTAGTTTTGGAGGAATGTGATACCAGGTTAGTTTATCCTATGGTGACTTTTGACTGCTAAAATCTCTGTGCTCTGAAACTTTACAGAAGCTGTGTGGGATTAAGATATACATTTCTATATCAGACTGGTGTGGTTTAAGCAGTCTAGCATAGTAGAAAAAGCCAGATCTGGATTCATATCCTGGCTTAGATATTTACTGGCTGTGTAATATTGGGCAAGTGTCTTAACTTCTCTGTACCTCACTGTTACCATCTAGAAAATGGAAATAAAAACGCCTAGCTCTGAGTTATTTTGAGGATGAAATGAAACACAAACTCCAAATTCCTGGTATATAATACATGTCTGAAGTGTTTCTGTAGTCATTTATAAGTGCAGGTATATTTTTAAAAATCCTTTGTTGAAGAAAATATGTTGATATACAGTGGAAAGTAATATAGAAGCTACATTTGAGTATATGTGCTGCTATGAATTATAAACTGTCAAGAGCTTAGATATGACTACTTTTAATAGCAATTTGGGAGTTAAGTCAACATGGACATGTTAAGAAATGTTCTGCACAACAAAGGAAACTATAAGCAAGGTGAAAAGACAGCCTTCAGAATGGGAAAAAATAATAGCAAATGAAGCAACTGACAAACAACTAATCTCAAAAATATACAAGCAACTTATGCAGCTCAACTCCAGAAAAATAAACGACCCAATCAAAAAAATAGGCCAAAGAACTAAATAGACATTTCTCCAAAGAAGACATACGGATGGCTAACAAACACAGGAAAAGATGCTCAACATCACTCATTATCAGAGAAATGCAAGTCAAAACCACAATGAGGTACCATTTCACACCAGTCAGAATGGCTGCGATCCAAAAACCTGCAAGCAATAAATGCTGGAGAGGGTGTGGAGAAAAGGGAACCCTCCTACACTGTTGGTGGGAATGCAAACTAGTACAGCCACTATGGAGAACAGTGTGGAGATTCCTTAAAAAATTGCAAATAGAACTGCCTTATGACCCAGCAATCCCACTGCTGGGCATACACACCGAGGAAACCAGAATTGAAAGAGACACATGTACCCCAATGTTCATCGCAGCACTGTTTATAATAGCCAGGACATGGAAACAACCTAGATGTCCATCAGCAGATGAATGGATAAGAAAGCGGTGGTACATATACACAATGGAGTATTACTCAGCCATTAAAAAGAATACGTTTGAATCAGTTCTAATGAGGTGGATGAAACTGGAGCCAATTATACAGAGTGAAGTAAGCCAGAAAGAAAAACACCAATACAGTATACTAACACATATATATGGAATTTAGAAAGATGGTAATGATAACCTTGTATGAGAGACAGCAAAAGAAACACAGATGTATGGAACGGACTTTTAGACTCTGAGGGAGAGGGAGAGGGTGGGATGATTTGGGAGAATGGCATTGAAACATATATACTATCATGTAAGAAATGAATTGCCAGTCTATGTTTGATACAGGATACAGGATGCTTGGGGCTGGTGCACGGGGATGATCCAGAGAGATGATATGGGGTGGGAGGGGGGTTCAGGATTGGGAACTCATGTACACCCGTGGCAGATTCATGTCAATGTATGGCAAAACCAATACAGTATTGTAAAGTAAAATAAAGTAAAAATAAAAATTAAAAAAAAAAAAAAGAAATGTTCTCTCAGCCAGTCTTTCTGAGTGGAATCACCATTTGCATTGGTACCACATTGCAGCTCTTTAGTGAAACTACACTGTATTGCAGACTGCTGCGTAGCAAGGTCCTTTTGGTATTTCAACTTCTAAATCTTTTCTGTGATACCTAATTTGGCCCTATGTAATGCTGAATTCTTCTTTGTTACAAGTAAAGCGGTTCTTTTTAGCAGAGAAAAAGAAAAAGAAATACCACAGCTTGAAAAGGAAATGGAAGAATAAAAAGGAAAATCACACCATATAATAGTTTTTTTTTTCTTATGGAAATACAGTCTCTCCACACTTTCCCAAACAAACATTTGCCAGAAAATGATTAACAATTAAATGTTGGCCCCCTCTTTTTTAGTGGTAGATCTTCAATACAAAATAGGCTGTCAAAATGACAAATGAATCTAGTGTGAGATGATTAAAAGAAAAAAAAAATGCTAGCTTCAGAGTCTTGTATGTGAACAGTTCAGTTCAGTAGCTCAGTTGTGTATGACTCTGCAGCCCCATGGACTGCAGCATGCCAGGCTTTCCTGTCCATTACCAACTCCTGGAGCTTGCTCAAACTCATGTTTATCAAGTCCGTGATGCCATCCAACCATCTCATCCTCTTATGTGAACAGCATGCTATACATGAGATTTGCTGAAATTCAATCAGATTTCCTTAGTCACTGAGAAGTTCCACTCTCAAAGATGGTGGACTGATCTAAGTCTCAATTCTGGAGCATATCTTTTCCTAAGATCTGATTGTTCCAATAATAGATGCTGCTTAAAACAGTATATAGAAAGTATACCATGTTTTGAATCAAGGTTCTCATTGCTCTTGATCTTCAGGGCCATTGATAACTATCTTTTTGCCATCATCTCTTTGTCCTCAGGGTCCTTGAGCCTATCAACCTGATTTGCTGTTTTTTGTTTGTTTGTTTGTTTGTTTTCTTGTCTGTACTGGGTCTTTGTTGCTGCATACTGGCTCTCTATTTGTGGCACACAGGCTTAGTTGCTCCGTGGCATGTGAGATTGTAGTTACCTGACCAGGAGTTAAAGCCCTGTTCCCTGAATTGAAAGGCAGATTCTTAACTAACACTAGACCACCAGGGAAATTCCCTGGCTTGCTTTTTGACTCTACCTAGAGGGCTCTTCAGAGAAGGCGATGGCACTCCACTCCAGTACTCTTGCCTGGAAAATCCCATGGAAGGAGGAGCCTGGTAGGCTGCGGTCCATGGGGTCACTAGGAGTCGGACACGACTTCACTTTCAGTTTTCACTTTCATGCATTGGAGAAGGAAATGGCAACCCACTCCAGTTCTTGCCTGGAGAATCCCAGGGACGGGGGGAGCCTGGTGGGCTGCCGTCTATTTGGTCGCACAGAGTCTGACGCAACTGAAGTGACTTAGCAGCAGCAGCAGCAGCAGAGGACTGTTGACTTACCAACATTGCCCAAAGGAAGACTGGGGAGGGAATTCTCTTCCTACCATGGTGACTTCTTCACTTGGGTTGGAACATTCAGAACCGCTTCAGCTAGTCAGGGGCCACACATTATTCAAATCTCAGATTAAGCATCATTTTCTCAAGGAAAATTTTTCTGAACAAATAAATGGAGTTTCCTTAGTATAAGCTCTAATTGTTGCCTCTACTTTTCCTTCACAGCTGTTATCACATTATGTCATTATGTTAAGTTGATCCATATGTAGTTGCTGTTTAGGCGAAAATGGTCAAGTATTGGCAGTTTCTTATGGTCCAGACTGAAAGACTTATTTGTGGAGTAAATTGATTTTTATCTCCCTTACAATACCTAAGCTCCAAGAGGTGAAAATCCAGTCTATCTCTTTACCTCCGTCTTTAGTATCTAGCAAAATGTCTGTCATAGCAATTGCTCCATAAACATTTGTTGAATGAATGCATGAATGAGTGAATGAATATCACCTACAAACCAATTTTAAGGATCATATATAAACTTTTGAAACAAGTATTCAAGATACTTTTTTTTCTTATTTATTTATTTATTTTGGCTGCGCTGGGTCTTCATTGCTATACAAGCTTTTTTCTAGTTGCGACAAGTTGAGGCTACTCTCTAGTTGCTTCTTATTGTGATTGCTTCTCTTGCTGTGGGCACAGGCTCTAGGGCATTCGGGCTCCAGTAGTAGTGTCTTCTGAACTCTAGAGCACAGGCTCAGTACTTGGGGCACACAGGTTTAGTTGCTGCATGGCATGTAGGATCTTCCTAGACCAGGGAATGCAGATTCTTTACCACTGAGCCACCAGGGAAGCACTCAAGATACTTTAGACTCAGAAAATTACACTGTATGTGAAGGGATGCGTATGCTTTATCATGAGTGAGAGGGGCTTTTTTTTTTTACAATAGATACTCTTAATGTGCCCTAGGGTGGTATACATACGTGCCCACCATGCATACACTCCCAAGTCAGAAGTATTGTTGTATGTTTCTGTTACTGATGAATATCTATCATCTCCTTCAGGAATTTCGTACCAAGGCAAACAAAAAGTTTGAACACAACTTCTCTAGCTTCTTCTGACTCCTACTTCCCTGGTCAGCCTCATCTCAACTGTGCTTTAAGACAAAACTTGGATTCAGGACAAACCATTATGCTTGCTGTTCTCCACATATATTTTGGACTTCTTTTCATCTGCATCCTTGCTTATGCCACTGTCTTCTATCATTTGCTATCCCATCTATCTTTAGAAGCCCAATTCTTATTCCTCCCTCTTTCTGAATCCTTTAAAGTTTCTCCTTTAAACTCCTAGAACACTTACTGAGCATCCTGTACAATGCTTTCATCATTTAGTTACTTCCTGTTTGACAGTAATTTTATCATGTGAAGATCTGTTATTCTCTGTATACCTCTCATCATCAGTGATTTGGGAGAGTTGGGACTTGGAGAAAAACATGCCTGCTTTGAAGAAAATATATCACTAAATTTATGTTTAAAGAGCTTAAAGCATACTTGTTTTATGATATAAAGTACAGAGAGTTCATGAGATTTTTATGGTTAGCAAAAAGAAGCATTCATTTTAAAAGTTGAGAAAGCACTTCAAAAGGGAAAATAATAGGGCACTATAGGTAATCTATAACTGCTGCTTCTGCTGCTAAGTCGCTTCAGTCGTGTCCGACTCTGTGTGACCAAATAGACAGCAGCCCACCAGGCTCCCCCGTCCCTGGGATTCTCCAGGCAAGAACACTGGAGTGGGTTGCCATTTCCTTCTCCAATGCATGAAAGTGAAAAGTGAAAGTGAAGTCACTCAGTCGTATCCGACTCTTTTTTTTTTTTTTTAGCTTTCAACTTTTTTTTTTTAATTCTTATTTTTACTTTATTTTACTTTACAATACTGTATGGGTTTTGCCATACATTGACATGAATCCACCATGGGTGTACATGCGATCCCAAACATGAACCCCCCTCCCCCCTCCCTCCCCACAACATCCCTCTGGGTCATCCCCGTGCACCAGCCCCAAGCGTGCTGTATCCTGCAATGGACATAGACTGGTGATTCAATTCTTACATGATAGTATACATGTTTCAATGCCATTCTCCCAAATCATCCCACCCGCTCCCTCTCCCTCTGAGTCCAAAAGTCCGCTATACACATCTGTGTCTTTTTTGCTGTCTTGCATACAGGGTCATCATTGCTATCTTTCTAAATTCCATATATATGTGTTAGTATACTGTATTGGTGTTTTTCTTTCTGGCTTACTTCACTCTGTATAATCGGCTCCTGTTTCATCCATCTCATCAGAACCGATTCAAATGTATTCTTTTTAATGGCTGAGTAATACTCCATTGTGTATATGTACCACCGCTTTCTTATCCATTCATCTGCTGATGGACATCTAGATTGTTTCCTTAAAAAATTGCAAATAGAACTGCCTTATGACCCAGCAATCCCACTGCTGGGCATACACACTGAGGAAACCAGAATTGAAAGAGACGCATGTACCCCAACGTTCATCGTATCTACCAGGCTCCTCCATCCATGGGATTTTCCAGGCAAGAGTACTGGAGTAGGGTGCCATCACTTTCTCCAATCTATAACTAGAAAGAGGTAAAAAAAAAATGTGCCCTGGCCTGGAGGACAGAGGAAATGGCATACATAGCCCCTCTCCTCTTGTACCCACAGAAAGTCAGGACAACACAGCAATACATAGTAGAGCCTTCTGGTGACATACTGACTAATACATGGTTACTAAAAACTCCTTTCATCTCTCTTCTTTTTCTTCTTTTCCTAAGAGCAGCAGTTTGGGCTGTCAGATTTGGAGATGAACAGTTTAGGACTGAGGTGATTTTGCTTCGAAAGTACCTTAGATGCCGAGGTTTTGTTTCTGAGTCCATCTCATGCTTCAGAGTGAGATGTGAAAAGCTGGGAATTTTCCTTTTTCCCTCTAAATGATCAACCTAAGTTGTGCAAGTAGTTAGAGGAAATAGAAAGTAGGACAGAAGCTCTGTCCATCCCAAAGGACTCATTTGGCTGAGCGCCTTTTCGGTTACTCTTTCTAGATGTAATTCTATCACACACAGTTAGACAGATGCACTATCAATAAATGCTAGAGAACCACTAAGGTATCTCCTCTCTCCAAATAAATTATCAGGTTCTAGAAAATAATGGTCATGACTAATACTTTTATGATGTGAAACAGTACATTATAAATAGTAAATCTTCAACAAATATTTCATTTAATAACAGAAACTAGGCACTGGAAGTTCCCTAGAAATCACATAGTTCAACCTCTTCATTTTATATTTCATGAAATCAGCAAACAATTATAATGTAACTACTCTGTACAGGGTACTTGGTCCACAAAAAATGCAAAGATAAATAAGACAATAATTGTGTTTGGGGGGAAATTACAGAATGAGAAAACCGGAACTCATAGAGGTAAGTTTACTTGTTTAAAACTATGAAGCCTAGGGTAAACCTGGTCATGCACAATTTAGTGCTGTTTTCTTTAGAAAAAGATGCTTTTGTTGGATCCTTGGTGATCCACACCACCTTCTTGGATACTGGTTACTTCTTGCTCCTGTTCTAACCCTAGAAGAGGAGATGCAGTTAGTAAAGCCTGGTGCTTCATTAGCCTTCATTGTATATAGGTAATAATTGCTTCTTACAGTAAGTTATCTTTTTGTATTTGTACATTCAATTGCATAAAGATTTGCAAGTCTGAGCCATTAGCTTAACTATTCCCTCTAATTTCTTTTGAATCAGGTTTCCCTTCATCTAACTCTATACCTCATTTTTTGGAAAACCCCCTCTAAAGAGTACCTTATTTTCATTTTATCAAAAATATTTCTGTTTGTAACAAATGTTTTTCAGGAAAAATGTGGTAAATTTTAAAGATATAGAATATGGAGGAAAGAACATAAGAATCACCAAAATAGTGCATACCCAGAAATCACTACTCAACTTTGCTGCTGCTACTGCTGCTAAGTCGCTTCAGTGGTGTCCGACTCTGCGTGACCCCAGAGACAGCAGCCCACCAGGCTCCCCCATCCCTGGGATTCTCCAGGCAAGAACACTGGAGTGGGTTGCCATTTCCTTCTCCAATGCGTGAAAGTGAAAAGTGAAAATGAAGTCACTCAGTCGTGTCCGACTCAGCGACCCCATGGGCTGCAGCCTACCAAGCTCCTCTGTCCATGGGATTTCCCAGGCAAGAGTACTGGAGTGGGGTGCCATTGCCTTCTTCCTACTCAACTTTAGGATATATTTAATTTTGAGGTGAGGTTGTAGTGGAGTAATTATATAATCTTTAATTCTGCAGCCTGTTTTTTCCCCTCAATAATATATAGTGAATATTCTTATTAATAATCATTCTTCTATGTATGCTAAATATATTGGTTATATATTAATAGTATTACATTTTATAAAAGTTTCTCTTTCTATCATGTGACTGATATGGGCAAGGCATAGTGCTTTTTAAAGTTGAAACATAGTTTATTTGGGACATTGTGTTAGTTTCTGGTGACAGCAAAGTGATTCAGTTATAAGAGTATATTCTTTTCCATTATGGTGTATTCAGTTCAGTTCAGTCGCCCAGTCGTGTCCGACTCTTTGTGAACCAATGAATCACAGCACACCAGGCCTCCCTGTCCATCACCAACTCCCGGAGTTCACTCAGACTCACGTCCATCAAGTCAGTGATGCCATCCAGCCATCTCATCCTCTGTCGTCCCCTTCTCCTCCTGTCCCCAAACCCTCCCATCATCAGAGTCTTTTCCAATGAGTCAGCTTTTCGCATGAGGTGGCCAAAGTACTGGAGTTTCAGCTTTAGCATCATTCCTCCCAAAGAACACAAGAGGATATTAAATATAGTTACCTGTGCTTTACAGTAGGACCTTGTTTACTCTACTTTATATATAGTAGTATATATCTACTAATCCCAAATTCCTAGTTTATCCTTCCCCACCCTCTTTCCCCTTTGATAACCATATGTTTGTTTTTGGTGTCTGTTGAGTTTGTTTCTGTTTTGTAAATTAATTCATTTGTGTCATATTTTAGACTCCACATATAAGTGATATCATATGGTATTTTTCTTTCTCTTTCTGACTTACTTCACTTAGTAAGATGATCTCTAGGTTCATCCATGTTGCTGCAAGTGGCATCATTTCACTCTTTTTTATGACTGAGTTTTCATTTCAGTCGCTCAGTCGTGTCCAACTCCTTGTGACCCTAAGGACTGCAGCAGGCCAGGCCTCGCTGTCCATCAGCAACTCCCAGTTTACCCAAACTCATGTCCACTGAGTCAGTGATGCATTCCAACCATCTCATCCTCTGTTGTCCCCTTCTCCTCCCACCTTCGATCATTCCTAGCATCAAGGTCTTTTCAAATGAGTCAGTTCTTCACATCAGGTGACCAAAGTATTGGACTTTCAGCTCCAACATCAGTCCTTCTGATGGACACTCAGGATTGATCTCTTTTAGGATGGACTGGTTGGATCTCTTTGCTGTCCAAGGGACTCTCAAGGGTCTTCTTGAACACCACAGTTCAAAAGCATCAATTCTTTGTGTCAGTTCAGTTGCTCAGTCATGTCCAACTCATTGCAACCCCGTGAATTGCAGCATGCCAGGCCTCCCTGTCCATCACCAACTCCTGGAGTTCACCCAAACTCATGTCCATTGAGTCAGTGATGCCATCCAGCCATGTCATCCTCTGTCGTCCCCTTCTCCTCCTGCCCCCAATCCCTCCCAGCATCAGAGTCTTTTCCAATGAGTCAACTCTTCGCATGAGGTGGCCAAAGTACTGGAGTTTCAGCTTTAGCATCATTCTTTCCAAAGAAATCCCAGGGTTGATCTCCTTTAGAATGGACTGGTTGGATCTCCTTGCAGTCCAGGGGACTCTCAAGAGTCTTCTCCAACACCACAGTTCAAAAGGATCAATTCTTCGGCACTCAGCCTTCTTCACAGTCCAACTCTCACATCCAAAAATGACCACTGGAAAAACATAGCCTTGACTAGACCTTAGTTGGCAAAGTAATGTCTCTGCTTTTGAATATGCTATCTAGGTTGGCCATAACTTTTCTTCCAAGGAGTAAGCGTCTTTTAATTTCATGGCTGCAATCACCATCTGCAATGATTTTGGAGCCCCCCAAAATAAAGTCTGATACTGTTTCCCCATCTATTTCCCATGAAGTGATGGGACCAGATGCCATGATCTTCATTTTCTGAATGTTGAGCTTTAAGCCAACTTTTCGCTTTTCTCTTTCATTTTCATCAAGAGGCTTTTTAGTTCCTCTTCACTTTCTGCATTAAGGGTGGTGTCATCTGATATCTGAGGTTGTTGCTATTTCTCCTGGCAATCTTGATTCCAACTTGTGTTTCTTAAAATCTAGCGTTTCTCATATGTACTCTGCATAGAAGTTAAATAAGCAGGGTGACAATATACAGCCTTGATGTTCTCCTTTTCCTATTTGGAGCCAGTCTGTTGTTCCATGTCCAGTTCTAACTGTTGCTTCCTGACCTGCATACAGATTTCTCAAGAGGCAGGATAGGTGGTCTGGTATTCCCATCTCTTTCAGAATTTTCCACAGTTTATTGTGATCCACACAGTCAAAGGCTTTGGCATAGTCAATAAAGCAGAAATAGATGTTTTTTTGGAACTCTGTTGCTTTTTCCATGATCCAGTGGATGTTGGCAATTTGATCTCTGGTTCCTCTGCCTTTTCTAAAACAAGGTTGAACATCAGGAAGTTCATGGTTCACGTATTGCTGAAGCCTGGCTTGGAGAATTTTGAGCATTACTTTATTAGCATGTGAGATGAGTGCAATTGTGCAGTAGTTTGAGCATTCTTTGGCATTGCCTTTCTTTGGGATTGGAATGAAAACTGACCTTTTTGAGTCCTGTGGCCACTGCTGAGCTTTCCAAATTTGCTGGCATACTGAGTACAACACTTTCACAGCATCAACTTTCAGGATTTGAAACAGCTCAACTGGAATTCCATCACCTCCACTAGCTTTGTTCCTAGTGATGCTTTCTGAGGCCCACTTGACTTCACATTCCAAGATGTCTGGCTCTAGATTAGTGATCACATCATTATGATTATCTGGGTCGTGAAGATCTTTTTTGTACAGTTCTTCCGTGTATTCTTGCCACCTCTTCTTAATATCTTCTGCTTCTGTTAGGTCCATACCATTTCTGTCCTTTAACGAGTCCATCTTTGCATGAAATGTGCCCTTGGTATCTCTAATTTTCTTGAAGAGATCTCTAGTCTTTCCCATTCTGTTCTTTTCCTCTATTTCTTTGCATTGATCACTGAAGAAGCCTTTCTTATCTCTTCTTGCTATTCTTTGGAACTCTGCATTCTGATGCTTATATCTTTCCTTTTCTCCTTTGCTTTTCGCCTCTCTTTTTTCACAGCTATTTGTAAGGCCTCCCCAGACAGCCATTTTGCATTTTTGCATTTCTTTTCCATGGGGATGGTCTTGATTCCTGTCTCCTGTACAATGTCACGAACCTCATTCCATAGTTCCTCAGGTACTCTGTCTATCAGATCTAAGCCCTTAAATCTATTTCTCACTTCCACTGTATAATCATAAGGGATTTGATTTAGGTCATACCTGAATGGTCTAGCAGTTTTCCCTACTTTCTTCAATTTGAGTCTGAATTTGGTAATAAGGAGTTCATGATCTGAGCCACAGTCAGCTCCTGGTCTTGTTTTTGT
The DNA here is from genome assembly GCF_032405125.1 of Capricornis sumatraensis. Lineage (NCBI taxonomy): Eukaryota > Metazoa > Chordata > Mammalia > Artiodactyla > Bovidae > Capricornis > Capricornis sumatraensis. Next base: position 36,642,983 of record NC_091092.1, on the reverse strand, counting down.
TGACTGTATAGAGCGTCTCCATCTTTGGCTGCAAAGAATAGAATCAGTCTGATTTCGGTGTTGACCATCTGGTGATGTCCATGTGTAGAGTCTTCTCTTGTGTTGTTGGAAGAGGGTGTTTGCTATGACCAGTGCATTTTCTTGGCAAAACTCTATTAGTCTTTGCCCTGCTTCATTCCGCATTCCAAGGCCAAATTTGCCTGTTATTCCAGATGTTTCTTGACTTTTTACTTTTGCATTCCAGTCCCCTATAATGAAAAGGACATCTTTTTTGGTTGTGTTAGTTCTACAAGGTCTCATAGGTCTTCATAGAACCATTCAACTTCAGCTTCTTCAGTGTTACTGGTTGGGGCATAGACTTGGATAACTGTGATATTGAATGGTTTGCCTTGAAAACGAACAGAGATCACTGTGTTGTTTTTGAGATTGCATCTAAGTACTGCATTTCGGACTCTTTTGTTGACCATGATGGCTACTCCATTTCTTCTGAGGGATTCCTGCCTGCAGTAGTAGATATAATGGTCATCTGAGTTAAATTCACCCATTCTAGTCCATTTTAGTTCTCTGATTCCTAGAATGTCAACATTCACTCTTGCCATCTCTTTTTTGATCACTTCCAATTTGCTTTGATTCATGGACCTGACATTCCAGGTTCCTATGCAATATTGCTCTTTACAGCATCGGATCTTGCTTCTATCACCAGTCACATTGACAACTGGGTATTGTTTTTGCTTTGGTTTCATCCCTTCATTCTTTCTGGAGTTATTTCTCCACTGATCTCCAGTAGCATATTGGGCACCTAATGACCTGGGGAGTTCCTCTTTCAGTATCCTATCATTTTGCCTTTTCATACTGTTCATGGGGTTTCAACTATATATATATGTGTGTGTATATATTGAACATATATATAGGATATATATGAATATGTATATGTTGGATATATATGTATATATATATATGTATACACACACACACACACATATATATATACATATACACATCTTTCTCCATTCATCTATTGATTGACATTTAGGTTGTTTCCATGTTTTTGCTATTGTAAACAGTGCTACTATAAACATTGGTGTGCATGTATCTTTTCATATTAAAGTTTTCTCTGTTTAAATGCCCTGGAGTGGGATTGTAGGATGGTATGATAGCTCTGTTTTAGTGTTTTAAGGAACTTCCATCATGGCTGCACCAATTTATATTCTAACCAACAATGTAGGAGAGTTCCCTTTTCTCTACACTCTCTCCAGCTTTTGTTCTTTGTAGACTTTTTCATGATAGCCATACTGACCAATGTAAAGTAGTACCTCATTGTAGTCTTGATTTGCATTTGTCTATTAGCAGTGTTGAACATCTTTTCATATGCCTCTTAACCATTTGTATGTCTTCTTTGGAGAAATGTCTATTTAGGTCTTCTGCCAATTTTTTGATTGGACTTTTTTGGGGGTATTAATGAACTCTGGGAGAAATATCAATAACTCAGATATGCAGATGACACCACCCTTATGGCAGAAAGTGAAGAGAAACTAAAAAGCCTCTTGATGAAAGTGAAAGAGGAGAGTGAAAAAATTGGGTTAAAGCTCAACATTCAGAAAACTAAGATCATGGCATCTGGTCCCATCACTTCATGGGAAATAGATGAGGAGACAGTGGAAATAGTGGCAGACTTTATTTTTGGGGGGCTCCAAAATCACTGCAGATGGTGACTGCAGCCATGAAATTAAAAGGCACTTTCTCCTTGGAAGGAAAGTTATGACCAACCTAGATGGTATTCAAAAGCAGAGACATTACATAAGCAACAAAGGTCCGTCTAGTGAAGGCTATGGGTTTTCCAGTAGTCATGTATGGATGTGAAAGTTGGACTGTGAAGAAGGCTGAGTGCCGAAGAATTGATGCTTTTGAACTGTGGTGTTGGAGAAGACTCTTGAGAGTCCCCTGGACTGCAAGGAGATCCAACCAGTCCATTCTAAAGGAGATCAGTCCTGGATGTTCATTGGAAGGACTGATGCTAAAGCTGAAACTCCAGTACTTTGGCCACCTCATGTGAAGAGTTGACTCATTGGAAAAGACTCTGATGCTGGGAGGGATTGGGGGCAGGAGGAGAAGGGGACAACAGAGGATGACATGGCTGGATGGCATCACTGACTCGACGGACGTGAGTTTGGGTGAACTCCAGGAGTTGGTGATGGACAGGGAGGCATGGCGTGCTTTGATTCATGGGCTTGCAAGGACTTGGACATGACTGAGTGACTGAACTGAACTGAATGAACTCCAGATTCCACTTACAGAAAAATATATCTTGTGGGAAAATTCTTTGGTGAGAATCTTGCGAATGGAGGATTGAATGTCTGAGAATGTGAGGTAGGAGCAAACATGGCATGAAAATATTTCTATACTCCTTTGTAAGAAATTGGAATATAGTGCTGGAGGTAGGGGTGGGGTACAGAAATACCAGGATAGGAGGGAGGAAGAAGTTAGGGAACATAGATGAAGGCCAGAGCCTGTAGAATATGTCCAGTGACATTAATATCAGTGGTAGATAAAGGACATTTAAAAACAAAAGTCAGTAATATTCAATGACTAATTTTTTTAAATAGCTACAATTTTTTTTTTTAATTTTAAAATCTTTAATTCTTACATGTGTTCCAAAACATGAACCCCCCTCCCACCTCCCTCCTCATAACATCTCAGTGGGTCATCCCATGCACCAACCCCAAGCATGCTGTATCCTGAGTCAGACATAGACTGGCGATTCAATTCTTACATGATAGTATACATGATAGAATGCCATTCTCCAAAATCATCCCACCCTCTCCCTCTCCCTCTGAGTCCAAAAGTCCGTTATACACAGCTGTGTCTTTTTTCCTGTCTTGCATACAGGGTCATCATTGCCATCTTTCTAAATTCCATATATATGTGTTAGTATACTGTATTGGTGTTTTTCTTTCTGTCTTACTTCACTCTGTATAATCGGCTCCAGTTTCCAAAAATCTGCAAGCAATAAATGCTGGAGAGGGTGTGGAGAAAAGGGAACCCTCCTACACTGTTGGTGGGAATGCAAACTAGTACAGCCACTATGGAGAACAGTGTGGAGATTCCTTAAAAAATTGCAAATAGAACTATGTTATGATCCAGCAATCCCACTGCTGGGCATACACACCAAGGAAACCAGAATTGAAAGAGACACATGTACCCCAATGTTCATCGCAGCACTGTTTATAATAGCCAGGACATGGAAACAACCTAGATGTCCATCAGCAGATGAATGGATAAGAAAGCGGTGGTACATATACACAATGGAGTATTACTCAGCCGTTAAAAAGAATACATTTGAATCAGTTCTGATAAATAGCTACAGTTTAAAATCTTTTCCCATTCTCAAAACTCCAGTAAAGTCTGTTATACCTGTATAATCTTGTAGTTCCATTTACAGGGAATGAATTGTACATGTCTAATGGGAAATGTTGTTTTGCGCTATAACAACTTTGTCATGCTTTGTGGAGACTGGAGCATTCAATCAGGAGAGAAGTGGTCTAAGCATTCTAATAAGTGATCATAAAATGGGAAGAGAGGTCAAAGAGACTAAGTAATGCAGACAAAAGTAGTTTTAACCTGTTTAGATTTAAGACTGGCTATTGGACAAACTCCTCTTTTTCATTAGAAATACCCTAGAGAAGTAATATTAGAAAGCTGGAAGGTATTGAGGAGTTGACATCAAGGTTGCATAATACAGCATGATAAGTTCTATAGTAGAGGCATGATCGATATCTTTGTTGGGTGTAATGTGAATTGACATTTACATATAAAGAGTCCCCATAGCAACCCTCAATTAAACTTTGATTCCAAACTAAGAGTTAGGAAATTCATGGCTGTAGGAGACATATTTTTCCACTAAAATGTCTATTATCTTTCTTAGAACAACTTTGTCAATAATCTTTCTACAGAATTTAAAAATATTTATGAAAAGATAGCAAGATTCATCAATAAAGAGTAACTTAGATACTATCTTTTTCTGCCTCTTTCCAAATGACTCAGCTTGTTTCTTTGCTAGTGTGGTATTTTGCTGGTACCTATGTGAATCATGACTGTCTTTATTTTGGCTTCAGTGGTAGTGCACTGTCCTCTAGTAATATAATTAAAGTGTGTTTTAACAGCTTGTCATCACATTATTAGTTATATCATGGTCAAGACCTAGTCCCCAAAGAAGATGACTGATATAATAGAAGCCTGATATTATATGATTATCCTGGCAGGAGATCTTACTCCTATATCCCAATATCAGAGTCATAAAGGAGTTCTGCTGTATTAGTTTAATTGATATGGTTAAAAGTATCTGCCTTAATTCTTGATCTCTTTCCACTCCAATGAAATGTGGCCTCTTGAGTTACTATGAAATGTTGATTGTTGATAATGTCTCTCTAACTGACAGACAATATTCTAGATTTTTACTGTTGATTGCAGTTCTGGTAGGGATAGACTTGTCTAGAGGTCTAAATATATATGGAAGCAGAATATATTCTGCTTGAGATTAAAATATGGAACACAAGGATGAGTATCAGAAATAACTTCTATTTTTCCTCCCAAAGGAAGCAGTTTGAAGTTAGATTTATAGTAAGAATAAAGTTATTGAAATTGAAAGCTTAGATGCAAAGTCAAGCAAAACAAGATTGAACTGGAGCAGAAAAAGTGAGGGGATGCAAAGCAGTGAAAGGAAGATGAACTTTGAAGCATGTATAACTTGAAGCCTAGAGAGATATGGAAATTGTTTTGTTCTAGAGACTTCTGATATAGTTGTGTTGGTGGTGGTGGTTTAGTTGCTAAGTTGTGTCCAATTCTTGCAGCCCCATGGACTATAGCTCACCAGGCTCCTCTGTCCATGGGATTTCCCAGGCAAGCAAGTCATGTTGAGGATAATTTAAAGCAAGATTTCTCAACCTCAGCACTACTGTCACTTTGGACCAGATAATTCTTCTGAGGGTGGGGAGGGGGCTGCCCTCTGCACTGTAAGACATCTAGCAGAATTCCCAGCCTCTACCTACTACTGAAAGTGAAAGAAAGTGAAAGTCACTCAGTCATGTCTGACTCTTTGCAACCCCATGGACTATATAGTCTATGTAATTCTCTAGGCCAGAATACTGGAGTGGGTAGCCTTTCCCTTCTCCAGGGCATCTTCCCAACCCAGGGATCAAACCGAAGTCTCACACATTGCAGGTGGATTCTTTACTAGCTGAACCACCTGGGAAGCCCCTACCTACTATTGCTAGATGCCAATGCCCCACCCCAGTTCATTGTGAGCTTCTATGAACCAAAAATGTCTCCCTGTGTGTGCTCAGTCATGTCCAACTCTTTGCAACCCCATGGAGTGTAGCCTGCCAGGCTCCTCTGTCCATGGGATTTTCCAGGCAAGAATACTGGAGTAGGTTACCATTTCCTACTCCAAGGGATCTTCCTGACCCAGGGATGGAACCCACATCTCCTGTATCAGCAGGAAGATTTTTTATTACTGAGTCACCTGGGAAGCCAAAAATGTCTCCAGACATTGACTAATGTCTCTTTGTGGAAGAAGGTAAATTTGCCTAGTTAAAATGGAGTGCTGACTGAAGGATTGACAGAAAATAGTTAAGACTGTTAAAATATACTCCACTTATAAAATATATATATATGTATATATATATATACCCCACTTAGGCTATATTTACCACATACAGATAAACTCATAATACTATCTTATTGTCATCTCATATTTCTAAAGCTGTGGTATCTCTTCTTTCCCTCCTATCAAAATTAAGATTATTGCTTACACTTTCCCTGTGGTTAGAAAATACAGTGATGATAAAAATGTGTTCCTTAGGTCATGAGACATATATTCAGGGACTACTAGCAAATGAAGAATGGTGTCATCTGGCAAAGAAATCCTTGGAGAAATTTATAACTTTGAGGCATTTTCAGACGTGCCTAGAAAAAGTTCTAAGACGATATAAAAGTGATTCTAGTTAAATATTTTTTGATGGGTTTTCTGTTTATTTGGTGCCCCCGCTTAGTTGTGTGATATAACCTCTCAGCAGGTGTGTGTGTGTTTCTGTGCATATGTGTTGATGTTCTGAGTTTTGTTAGAATTTATTGCTGTTCTTACAGACGGTAAGAATGGAAAATAAAACAAGACAGCTGCCCCCAGTGACTCTACTATCCTAATGTTATCTTGAATCTGTCTAGTTCTTAGAGGTTTCTTTTACTTTTTAACCATTTCCTCCAAGGGAGCTGAAAATAGTACATGAAATGTTTTCTGTACTTATTTATAAGATGGGTTTTTGGAATTCACACTATGGTCCCAAGCTGTCCTATTCCATTGATTTCTACAGTTATTCATTTTAATAACTTCTCTTGAGCAGCAGGGGATTCTGTTATAAAACAGCATTACCTTTTGTAACTCAAAAATATTTTTACTGACATGAAGACTTATTGGCCTAAACTATTTGTAACCTTTTGTTCTACTTGATCTGAACATTAGCCAAGCTACATACTAGCATTTTTATTTCAGAACAGGTAGATTACTATTAGTCCCTTATCCTTTCTTGACAGAACAATTGAGACTTCTTTTTTATTCCAGTGCTATTCTTTTACACAATATTTTGTCTCTTGCATGGAAGATTTTGAAGAACATTTTTAAGACCACATTTGTCCTGAAACTTAAGTATTCACCTTCTGGATTACTTTGTCATCTTCAAATATTATATCTAACAAAAGTTCCAAAATTTTGATTTTTAGCAGATGTTGTGAAATGTGGTGGATGAGTTGGACATTTCTGTAAAATAGTAAAGCCGTCCCCAAACTGTGAAAGTGCCTTGTTGTGCACAAATATAACCACTACATGAAGAGCCACTAAATGAAAATATTCTTTTACAATCAGTTTAATCAGCCCTTTGGCCCAGTTTTATTTAGGTTTTAACTATAGAATAGTGATCCTTATAAACATTTAAATACAGCAGTGTGTAGATATTAAAAGTGAAATGCTTGGGACTTCCCTGAAGGCCTGGTGGTTAGGACTTTGCATTCCAAAGCCAGGGGTGCAGATTTGATCCTTGGTCGGGGAGCTCAAGTTCTACATGCTGTACAGCCAAAAACCCAATGGATCAAACAGAAGCCATGTTGCAACAAATTCAATAAAAACTTTAAAAATGGTCCACATCAAAAAAAATCTTTAAAAACATGAGAGGCTCTTATTTCTCCCTATTCTTCTGCCCAACTGGTGTATAATTTTTAGAATGTTGTTCAAAGTATACAGAAGTCATTGACCTCTCATGAGCTATCTTTTCATGATATACACATATCGGCTCACCCTGCTAACTAACACACATAATTTTTTAAATGATAGATAGCTTTAATATTTCATTAAATGGCTATAACATAAGTTTTAAAACTAATCTTGAATGTTAGGAATTTCTGTTCACCATTTTGTTATTTTACAGATGATACTTCAATATATGTGTTCTCTAAAATGACTGTGGGTTCCATAAGAGTATGAGCTATGTTTTATTTATTTGCTTATTAGAAGTTCAACTTTCACTGCCTCTAGATATTTAGTGAAAGTCTTTCTACTCTCTTGCCTCACACAAATGCCAGTGTGTGAGGTGAAGAAAGAGGAAGTTGGATTAAGATGAAGGAGAAGAAATAATCTCTGGTAATTGGTTGGAGACTGAGCAGTGATACAGGAAGAGCAGCAGTATGCATAGTAGAAAAGAAAATACAGCAAAAACCATCAATCAGTGCCAGAGAGGATTATAAAAACTTAAATTCCCAGCGTATGCAGAAATATTAGAGGAGTGCATTAGATTCACATGGCAACTGACTTCAAGTGGAAGGTAATTGCAGTTGACATCTAGATGCTTTAAAACCTGAAAATGATTCAACTAAGATATATAGATATAAAAGTAAGAACCAAAGAACCTAGATTGCAGTTTAGACAAGATCATTGGCCGTGCTTCTTTTGTCCACCTCATTAACTTACACATATTAAGAAGCATGCTGAATATTTTTTTAAGGAAGAAAAAAAGGAAGAAGGGAGGGAGGAAGAAGAAGGTAGAAAGGGTGGGAGGGAAGAATGGAGAAAGGGAGGAAGGAAGAAAACTTATGTATAACATAACTCCAGGCAGTGCTTCATTTTAGCATAGGAAAAGTCCAAGTAGAAAGATCTATTTAAAGATTTGGAGAAAGTTAGGTTGGCAAGATCCCCTGGAGAAGGAAATGGCAACCCACTCCAGTATTCTTGCCTAGAGAATTCTATGGACAGAGGAACCTGGTAGGCTACAGTCCATGGGGTCGTAGAAAAAGTATACTACTACTGAGCCACTGAGCACTAACAAGAACAATGAAGTATTACGCACATCTGTAATTTATGAATGCATGATTATGTTCTTTAGTAGCATATCCCTCAGTAGGCCTGTGAAAGATTAAATACTGAGTTACATTCATTTATTTTTGCATTTAGTAAATATTTATTGGATAGCCATTGTGTATGTAGCATTCTCTCTTGTGGGAGACACGTGGCGTTTGCCTTTAAGGAGTTTATAATCTAGGCTTAAACACATGCACTTAATTTAAATGAGTTAAGAGAACAAACACAAGAGCAGTGGGCCACAGTATGAAAAAGGATGTGAGTTTTTGAGTAAGATTTAAGTTCAAATATTGGCTAGCCATGTAACCATGGCATGATGTGTTCTACTCTAAATCTCAGTTTCCTCATCTACAAAATGAGGAAATATTATATACCTAAACAATTATTATCTACTCATAGGGCTGTAGTGAAAACTAAAATGATGTAGTTAAATACTTAGCATAGTGCCTGAAACACTGTAAACGCCTAATGATGATATGAATATTATGGTTATTATCTACCAGTAGCAGGTGAACACAAGATATATCTCTAGACTGTATATGAGTACAGAAAAGGAGAGGTCAGGAATTTTCTTTTTATAAAGGAATACATAGTAAATACATTAGAATTTGCAGAGTACCTATGATCCCCTGTCACACACATAGTCGTTATTTTTTATTATAATTCTTAAAAAATATAAAAGCTATTCTTAACTCACAGTCTGTACAAGAATAAGTTTGCAGCTAGATTTAACCAGAGACCATATTTTGCCAGCCCCTGCTTTAGATGATAAAGTACTGTAGGATCTCAAAAAGAAGACTAGCTGGCATGGTGAGGTTCTTGTAAAAGTTTGGACTCTATCTTGATCTGGTTCTTAGAGAATGAATCTACTATAAACATAATTTGAAACTGATAACAAATATTGCTCTGTGTGTCACTCTGAAAAATGCATGGACTACTGAATGTAGAGAACTAAAAAGAAACAATTTAGGATTAGACTTTTAAAGCTTTGGGCACTCAGTGAGTTTCTTGGAACTATGAATGATGATGGCACTCTGATTATTCCTCCTTCTATGAGATTTCCTATAGTATTTTTTTTTCTGTATACACACCATTTGTTTCTCTCATAAGGATTCAAAACTGAGAATTCAGCATATTTTAAAGATGAGTACAAGTACAACAAAAATTGCTAACAAAAATTTCTTTATGCAGGTACTATTCCAAATGAATCACATTTATTAACTCATTTAATCCTTACAGTAACCTTATGATGTATCTAATGTTGTTATAACCCCCATTTTACAGATCAGAAAACTGAAGCTTAAGGAATATAGGCAAATTATCCTATATCTCACAGATAATGAGTGGCAGAGGTGAGATGTAAGCACAGGTTGTCTGACTCTAGAACCTATTCTCATATGATACCTTTCCTGATGGGCTCTGATTCATGAGCAGTCTTAGGCAGCTGAGACTGAAACTCAGTTTTATAGAATTAAAAAATGAAGCTAACATATTTCTCCCATCTGAATTTTTATCAATATATTTTGAAAGGTACACTGAAGTAAGACAATTTGTTTCTGGTCATCCACATATTTCTGTAATGTTTCATTTACCTAGAAAACAGTGATAAAACTGTGGTTGTGGGAATGGCGTAACATTATATTAATGTAGGCAGTAATGTCATCCTTTTCTACAAGTGAGAAAACTTAAATTTGGAGAGATAAAGCAGCTTGTCCAAGGTCACATAGCTAGTTGAATGGCAAACTCAGGATTTGACTCCAAGCCTGCCTGATGCTAGAGTTCAAGCTTTAACAATCTTACATAGTGCCCCCAAATAAGTTACACTCTAGTTGGGAAAATAATGGAAATTATTACTATTAGTATCCGATGCCATTTATGAGATGAAGAGACATTAAGTGCTGTGAAAATTCAGAGGAAGGAGACGGCACTTTGAGCTGAGGTATACACAGAGGAGGTGATGCTGATGTTAATTTTTATACCTGTCAGTCCAAAATTTGTAAAGCACTTTATAATGTGGGAGTGGGATGAGAATGGCAAAAATACTGGAGATATGCTAGATGATTTAGGACAGTGGCACACTGGAAAAAGTTGTTTCTGCTATAATTTATTGTTATGGAAACAATATACACTTAGAGTAAACGTTAAAAGAAAAAAAAAAACTGAAGGAAAGAGGACAGTGACATCTGAAACTGATCTCTGAAAAATTAATCAATCATAATAAAAGCTTTGAGCAGGAGACTTAAAGGTGATAGTATTTTGCTGCAATATTATCCATTCATAAATAGCAAAAGATTAGAATTAGGTGGTCTACAGTCCATAGGGTCACAAAGAGTCAGACATGACAGAAGTGACTTAGCACACATACTGTTTAGAAATGAACTCTAGCTGTGTAGATACTGTCAATGTTTAACAATCTGCTTATGATTTAACAATTTTCTTGTTATAGAAACCAGATTTTTATAATATTTTTTTGGCATCTTAGAAAAGTCACCATATTTTAAACATCATTCTTGCAATCATCTGTATCTGCCCCATATTATATTTTTATATTTTTAACCTCTTAAGTGAATATAATTTAATAATGTCTCTAAAATATGCCACTATCATCCATCAAGAAATATAATATCTTGTACCATTCATTTCTCCAATACTCTATTGAAGATTATGTCTGATACCCTTTGTAACTCCTGATAAGGTGTTTTTTTGTTGTTGTTTTTTTTTTTGATTAGAAGGTCATTACAAATCTCTGAGTAGATTGATGAAACTGTTAATTTACCTGTCAAAAGATGGCCACAGATGTGCCTGAAAGAGGTGTGCTAATGGCATGGCACTAATGCAATTTCACAAACGACTTAATGGAGCACATAAAGCATATTTCCTCTATTAAATACACATAGCATGGAGTCATATCTTGCTTTACGGGCTGTGAAAAATATTTTTAATCAGCTAAAGGATGAAGAGACTCTTCAAGGTTATGCAGATTAAGTTATAAAAAGCCCTTAAACACATAATCCTCAATGAGTGTTCAGGAAGGAAAATTTCAATCAGGGATGTTTGTTTAGACTGACAGCATTTGTGAGTTTAAGTTTCCAAGAGGATTTTAAAGGGAAAATTAGAATGTGAGTGTCATTTTTTAAAAATAGGGAAAATGAAAGTTATTCAATGCTTATGTTCATTAAAATATATTTACTGAACCATGATCCTAGATTGCTGACTTCCCTGCTGGTATGGATCAGAACACAATTATAGCTACAGTTGCTTTTGTTTGTTTTTAATTACCTGACCACCTACAGATATTTCTGTCCTTGAGATTGTGATCACCATTTCCTTCTCCTAGCAGCAAGTAATTATCAAAATGCCTTTAAGTACGAACTTTCTGACCTCAAAATAAAGAATCTTTTATACTTCATTGATTCATTCACTTATTTATGCATCAAATCTGTATTGAACTTCTGTAATATACTTGGCACTGTGGTAGTCACTTGAAATAAAATGGGCTTCAAAATGCTTCTATAGGTCAATTATGCCTCAACAAAACAAAACAAAACGCTTGTGTAACAATGACTTTTTTAGGAAATAGGCTAGGACTTAGATTGAGAATGTACAGGTTGGAGTTCTGGCCCCTTATAAATAGTCGATGTGGGGACTGCAGTTCCCCTTTGGGAAGGATATTACGCAAAAACTGGAAAACTGGCACTTAAGGTAGTGTCTGGGAAATTAGACATGCCTAGAATTAAGCAAAAGTCCTCTAAACTGGGAGATTGCTGCTGCTGCTGCTGCTAAGTTGCTTCAGTCGTGTCCGACTCCATGCGACCCCATAGACGGCAGCCCACAGGTTAAATAACCTCCAATCACTTGAGATGAGAGGCAAGCTGAAGGTCTTCCAGGGAGGGGAATCAGTCTCCAGGACCCCTACTTTAACTTCCAAGCTGCCCACTCTTCTCTTCTCCCTGATAAGAAATAATCATAGGTATCATGAAAGGTGATGGTCAGGAAATTGAGGACCCTGACCCTGAAGACCCTGAAGCACCATTCTTTAATCATCCAAGAATGATTACAATTCTTTTCAGCATATTTGTCTTCCCAAATTAAGAGAAACAAAGCTTCAAGAAGAAGTGAATCTAAAATTACTTTCTGCTTTACACTGAAATATTCTGAGAACTCCATTAGATTCCCAGGAACTGAATGTTGGGCCCAACTGCGTTACTTCAGAGCTGTGTAATCTTGTGCATATCACTTAAGTTTCTGGAGCTGCATTTGAGGTTGTGTTAGGAGAACCTGATGGTATTAAACATGAGAGCATTTTAAAACTTGTTCAGCAATAAACAAATGTAAGGAATTTTACTTGAGAGTATCTCAGGCTCTGAAAAAAAATCTGGTTTTGTCCTTAAGTAGCAAGTTCCTTATTGGAGAAGGAAATGGCAACCCACTCCAGTGTTCTTGCCTGGAGAATCCCAGGGACAGGAGAGCCTGGTGGGCTGCTGTCTATGGGGTTGCACAGGTTCAGATACAACTGAAGCGACTTAGCAGCAGCAGCAGCAAATTCCTTAAGATTCTCCTCTGAAAGTTATTGCAGTAGTTGAAAGTATTTTCAGAGTTTATAATAAAACTGAAAACAACAGATATTCTCATTTGATTATGCAAGAGATAGAATTGGCAGTCGTCAAGTTTTAGGACTGCTAGTTTTATTCTTTATAAATATACTGAATACTGACTGTGTAAATATCTGTTCACAAAGAGCTGAAAACATTGAGAGCTGTGCTGTCCCCCTCTTTGTAGAAGGCATTTTGTCTACTAGGTTGAAGTAAAGGCCAAAGTACCTTATCAGACACAGAAGTACATTATCTACTCAGGGCAGTAGAACAGAAATAAAGGCCAGAGATTGAATTTATGCTGGCCCAGTTAATGATCAACACCACTAAGATTTTGCAGCATAGAAAGTATAGAAGTATATCCAGAATGAAAATAAAAGCCATATAAATGAAACATACGATTATACCTGACTCAAAGTTGTCCATAGATGTTGTTCATCTGGAATGTAAATGTAGACATGACTATGATCCCCACTTTTTTCCAGCCTAATTTTTAAATAAAATTTGCATATGTTAAATTTACATGTAATCTTTATAGCATACAGTTATGTCAGTTTTGACAAATGATAGAATTGTGAAACCATTGTCAAGGTCAAAACAGGAAATAGTTTCTACATCCCAAGAAAACTTCATGCTTCACCTTTGTAGTCAAACGATTCCTCCCATTCTTAACTCCCATCAATCCATTCTCAGTTCCGATAGTTTTACCTTTTCCAGAATGTCATCTGAATCAAGTCATACCTAGAGTACACTGCCTTTTCAATCTGACTGCTTTCACTTAGCATATATTGCATTTGAAATTCATTCATGATGTTACATTTGTCAGTAACCCATTCCTTTTCATTGCCGATTAGCATCTCATTGTATGACTTTGAAGAAATGGAGTAGCCATCATAGTCAACAAAAGAGTCCAAAATGCAGTACTTGGATGCAATCTCAAAAATGACAGAATGATCTCTGTTCATTTTCAAAGCAAACCATTCAATATCACAGTAATCCAAGTCTATGCCCCAACCAGTAACACTGAAGAAGCTGAAGTTGAACAGTTCTATGAAGACCTACAAGACCTTTTAGAATTAACACCCAAAAAAGATGTCCTTTTCATTATAGGGGACTAGAATGCAAAAGTAGGAAGTCAAGAAACACCTGGAGTAACAGGCAAATTTGGCCTTGTAATGCAGAATGAAGCAGGACAAAGACTAATAGAGTTTTGCCAAGAGAATGCACTGGTCATAGCAAACACCCTCTTCCAACAACACAAGAGAAGATTCTACACATGGACATCACCAGATGGTCAACACCAAAATCAGATTGATTCTATTCTTTGCAGCCAAAGATGGAGAAGCTCTATACAGTCAGCAAAAATAAGACCGGGAGCTGACTGTGGCTCAGATCATGAACTCCTTATTGCCAAATTCAGACTCAAATTGAAGAAAGTAGGGAAAACCGCTAGACCATTCAGGTATGACCTAAATCAAATCCTTTATGATTATACAGTGGAAGTGAGAAATAGATTTAAGGGACTAGATCTGATAGATAGAGTGCCTGATGAATTATGGATGGAGGTTCATGACATTGTAGAGGAGACAGGGATCAAGACCATCCCCATGGAAAAGAGATGAAAAAAAAAGCAAAATGGCTGTCTGGGGAGGCCTTACAAATAGCTGTGAAAAGAAGAGAAGCAAAAAGCAAAGGAGAAAGGAAAGATATAAGCATCTGAGTGCAGAGCTCCAAAGAATAGCAAGAAGAGATAAGAAAGCCTTCCTCAGTGATCAATAACAAGAAATAGAGGAAAAGAACAGAATGGGAAAGACTAGAGATCTCTTCAAGAAAATTAGAGATACCAAGGGAACATTTCATGCAAAGATGGGCTCGATAAAGGACAGAAATGGTATGGACCTAACAGAAGCAGAAGATATTAAGAAGAGGTGGCAAGAATACACAAAAGAACTATACAAAAAAGATCTTCATGACCAAGAAAATCACGATGGTGTGATCACTCACCTAGAGCCAGACATCCTGGAATGTGAAGTCAAGTGGGCCTTAGAAAGCATCACTATGAACAAAGCTGGTGGAGGTGATGGAATTCCAGTTGAGCTGTTTCAAATCCTGAAAGATGATCCTGTGAAAGTGCTGCACTCAATATGCCAGCAAATTTGGAAAACTCAGCAGTGGTCTCAGGACTGGAAAAGGTCAGTTTTCATTCCAATCCCAAAGAAAGGCAATGCCAAAGAATGCTCAAACTACTGCACAATTGCACTCATCTCACACGATAGTAATGTAATTGTCAAAATTCTCCAAGCAGGCTTCAGCGATAGGTGAACCATGAACTCCCAGATGTTCAAGCTGGTTTTATAAAAGGCAGAGGAACCAGAGATCAAATTGCCAACATCCGCTGGATCATAGAAAAAGCAAGAAAGTTTCAGAAAACCATCTACTTCTGCTTTATTGACTTTGCCAAAGCCTTTGACTGTGTGGATCACAATGAACTGTGGAAAATTCTGAAAGAGATGGGAATACCAGACCATCTGACCTGCCTCTTAAGAAACCTGTATGCAGGTCAGAGGAACAGTGAGAACTGGGCATGGAATAACAGAGTGGTTCCAAATAGGAAAAGGAGTACGTCAGGGCTGTATATTGTCACCCTGCTTATTTAACTTCTATGCAGAGTACATCATGAGAAACGCTGGGCTGGAAGAAGCACAAGCTGGAATCAAGATTGCCGGGAGAAATATCAGTAACCTCAGGTATGCAGATGACACCTTCCTTATGGCAGAAAGTGAAGAGGAACTAAAAAGCCTCTTGATGAAAGTGAAAGAAGAGGGAAGAAGTTGGCTTAAAGCTCAACATTCAGAAAACGAAGATCATGTCACCTGGTCCCATCACTTCATGGGAAATAGATGGGGAAACCTTGGGAACAGTGTCAGACTTTATTTTTGGGGGCTCCAAAATCACTGTAGATGGTGACTGCAGCCATGAAATTAAAAGACGCTTACTCCTTGGAAGAAAAGTTATGACCAACCTAGATAGTATATTCAAAAGCAGAGACATTACTTTGCCAAATAAGGTCCATCTAGTCAAGGCTATGGTTTTTCCAGTGGTCATGCATGGATGTGAGAGTTAGACTCTGAAAAAGCTGAGTACCTAACAATTGATGCTTTTGAACTGTGGTGTTGGAGAAGACTCTTGAGAGTCCCTTGGACTGCAAAAAGATCCAACCAGTCTATTCTGAAGGAAATCAGCCCTGGGATTTCTTTGAGGGGATGATGCTGAAGCTGAAACTCTAGTACTTTGGCCACTTCATGCAAAGACTTGACTCATTGGAAAAGACTGATGCTTGGAGGGATTGGGGGCAGGAGGAGAAGGGGACGACTGAGGATGAGATGGCTGGATGGCATCACTGACTTGATGGACGTGAGTCTGAGTGAACTCCAGGAGTTGGTGATGGACAGGGAGGCCTGGCATCCTGTAATTCATGGGGTCGCAAAGAGTCGGACACGACTGAGTGACTGAACTGAACTGATCTGAACTGTATGACTTTACCACTGTTTGTTTATAAAGTCATCTGTTGATGGACATTTGGGTTGTTTTCATTTATGATGTTTATGAATGAAGCTACTCTAAACGTTCTCAGTTGATTTTTGTGTGAACAGAGTTTCATTTCTCTTACCATGAATACCAAGGAGCTGGATTGCTGTTGTCACATGGGAAATATACATTAAACATCACCAGAAACTGTTTTCTAAAGTGGCTGTACCGTTTTCCATTCTCATCTGCAATGTTTGAGAGCTCCAGTTGCTCACACCATTCATGAAATGATGGTAAGGAAATGAAACTAACGCATCTCTCTACCTGAGGCTTGTTATTCTAGGAGATATTTGCAGGACATAAATTATCTTTTTACTTCATCTCCTCACCTGCCCCCATCACTGATCCTTAAAAGAATCTGATATGCAGACCCCGACAAGATGGTTATTTTTGAGGTGCTAGTGTGCCATCTTCTCAGTCAGCTGGTCTCTTCCTTGCCTCATCTCTCATTGGCCTCCTGTGTGGCGAGCAGAGTGAGCTTGGACTGGATAACAGTATCTTATCAAGATCTTTATTTGTATTTTTTTCCTCTAGTAGTTAGCCTGAATACCTATTAATCTACTTTCTTGCCATCCATATAACTTATTTGATGGAATGCTTCTTCATGTGTTTTACCTATTTTAAAAATTAGGTTTTTTTTTGTTTCCTTATTTTGGATCTCTGAGAACTCTTTATATCTTCTGGATATAAGCCTTTGTCAGATATATGATTTGTTATTATTTCTTCTCAGATTGAATCTTATTTTTTCATCTTCTTAAGAGCAAAAGTTTTAAATTTTGATGAATTCCAAATGGACATTTTTTTCTCTTTAATTGTGCTTTGGTATTATATCTAAGAACTCTTCCAGACAAGCATATAATGATTTTTCATCTGTGTTTTCTTCTCTAGGTTTTATACGTTTTTATTTTGCATTTAAGTCTATGATTCATTTTGAATTAATTTTTAAATAAAGCATAAGTAATAGATTGAGGTTTACTTTCTATATATGAATGTTTAGTTGCTCTGGAATCAAGAGTTCAAAAGCCATATTGTTAGTTGCATGTATATTTAGGATTTTTTCCTTCTTGATGAAATCACCCTGTTATCATTCTGTAATATCCCTCTTTATCCCTGGTGATTTCCCTCATGTATAAATGTGCTTTGTCTCATAGCAGTATAGTTAACCAGTTCTCTCTTGATAAGTGTTTGCCTGGTATTGCCTTTTCCAGCCTTCTATTTTTAACCTGTCTGTATCTTCTTCTTTGAAGTGGGTCTCTTATAGAAGTCATATAGTTTGGTCTTAATGAGAAGATATAGTTCTTCTTTTTTTTTAATTCAGTCTAACAATCTATGTTCTCATTTGTGGTCTTGCGCTATTTATATATTTAATTTCATTATTTTTCTTGGATTAGATCTACATATACTTGTATTCATTGTTTTCTGTTTGTCCCCCTTTTTTTCTATTTTTCATTTCCTGTCTTCTTTTTGATTATTTGAATAGCTTTTAGTATTCCATTTTAATTTAACTTTTTTGCCTATATATACACTTATAAATTTTAGTTGTTGCTCAAATTACAACAGTATACATATTGTCTATTTAAAGTTAATATTGTACCACTTCAAGTAAAATGTAGGGTTCCTCCCCATTTAAATTACAGTTGCCATCTGTATTTCATTTACATATATTAAAACCCTCCCTCAGACAAATATTTAAATTGTTTTCAAGAACCATACATATTTTACAGAATTTAAGTGGAAAGAAATACTCTTATATTTGGCCCAAATAATTGCCTTTTCTGTCAATCTACCTTTATTCCTGGAGCAAGTTTCCTTCTGGTATCATTTTTTTCTAGCCTGAAGAATTTTTTAGCAATTATATCTGATTATGACAAATTCTCTTAGTTTTATTTCACCTGAAAATACCTTTAACTTTTCTGGACAAAGAATTCCAGGTTGACAGTTCTTTTTTAGGTCTTCAAAAATGTTCTATTATATTTTGGCCTATGTGATTTCTCATTCACCAATTATGCAGATTCTCTTGTATGTAATGTGCCATTTTCTTTTGGATGCTTTCGAGATTTTTTTCTTCATTTTGATTTTCAGCTGTTTGATTATTATGTGTCTGGACATGGTTTTCTTGTAGTTTATCCTTTTTGTAGTATGCTGTACTTCTTGAATCTATAAATTTATGCCTTTCATTAAATTCAAGATTTTTCAACTATTATTCTAATATATTTTATCTACCAATATTTTTCTCCTCCCATTTAGGGACTCCATTGACACAAATATTAGGCCTTTTAGGTTGCGAGCCTCTGTTTATTTTGTTAAAATCTGTTTCTGTTATTCTGATTATATAATTGCCCTTAATCTATGCTGTTTTCAAGTTCATTTATGATTTCCTATGTCATGTCCATTCTACTATTGAGCCCACCACAGTGAAATCTTTATTTTGAATACTATATTTTTCAGTTTTATAATTTCCCTTTACATCTTTATTGTAATATATGTTTGTTTTTTTTTTTTTTTGCTTGGAATTTCTATTTTTTTTTAATTTCAAGAGTGTTCACCTTTAGTCAAACAATAATTACTACTGTATGCCTATTAGGATAGCTTTAAACAGGGCTAACAATACCAACTGCTATAAAGAATGCAAGGTCATAAAAATTCTCATTCTTTTTACAAAATGGTACAATCACCTTAGAAGATATGTTGGCAGTTACTTACAAAGCTAAACAATTCTTATCATATAATCCTGCAATCATGAACTTTGACATTTACTGAAAGAAGTTGAAAACCTATGTCTGCACAGAAACCTATGCATGAATGTTTTTTGCAACCTTATTCTTATTTGCCAAGGTTTAGAAATCCAAACCCTTAATTTATTTGGTTGAAAGGAGAACTTGAATATCTTTGGATGATTTTGTTTCCTTTTTGAGATATGTATATTGTTGTCAATTTTTCATTTTCTAGCTGCTCATGCAGCATGTTGGATTAGGGCCCTACCTTTATCACCTCATTTTACCTTAATTACTTGCTAAAGACTCTGTCTCCAAATTTATTCACATCAGGAATTAGGGCTTCAACTTATGAATTTTTGTGGAACAGAGTTCAGTTTGTAGCAATCATAGTTTATGCTCATGACAGCCCTGCTACTGCTAAGTCACTTCAGTCGTGTCTGACTCTGTGCGACCCCAGAGACGGCAGCCCACCAGGCTCCCCCGTCCCTGGGCTTCTCCAGGCAAGAACACTGGAGCGGGTTGCCAGTTCCTTCTCCAATGCATGAAAGTGAAAAGTAAAAGTGAAGTCGCTCAGCCGTGTCCGACTCTTAGCGACCCCATGGACTGCAGCCTACCAGGCTCCTCCGCCCATGGTATTTTCCAGGCAAGAGTACTGGAGTGGGGTGCCATTGCCTTCTCCATCATGACAGCCCTACAAGATACTATATTTCTTATTTAACAGAAAAGTGCAATCAGAAAGATGTTAATAAGTAAATGGCCTAGGGTTACTGGCCTAATAAGTGCTCTAACTGTTATTTGAGCCCCCATCTCTCAGAATCATTTCATCAGATCAAGAGTTGGCAAACTACAGTCCATGGGCCAAATCTGATCTATCACCTATTTTGTTGAAACATAGCCATGCACATTTTGTTATATATTGCCTAACTGCCTATGACTGATTTCTTGCTACAGTAGCAAGTTGAGTAGTTGTGATAGAGATCATATGGCCCACGAAGCCATAGCTATCTGGTCCTTTGCAGAAAAAAATTGACTGGTCCCTGTACTATGTCACTCTGCTATCGAACACAGCATAGTTTTTGAGAATGTACCCAAGTCTTTATCACATTATCACTTTTACTTTTAAATCTATCATTGTGTGCCATCATTCCTTTCTAACTGTCCTTTTCTTTTTTTCCAGAGATGATGACTAGCTCAGGTGATGTTCATGGAGACTAAATGTTAACAGAAGATGCTAAACCTCTGGCTTTCATGGTCTACTAGGAAACACAGATGAATGAACAAGAGAAATGACTCTTGGTAACAAAGATTCTGGTGCTGAGAAACAAGAGTATGGTAAAAGTAAGTTTTGGAGAACTGGATTAGTTTCATGATATAAAAAAAGTATTTCACTAACACAGGGCAATGTCTTTGGTGTCTGACTCACTTGGTAAAGAGATAACTTTCTTTGAAACCAAATGTTTGCTTTGACAATTTTCACTTTTAAGTGGCAGAATTAAAATGGAAAGTTGAACACAAGCTCAGCAAATGTAACTCTCAGGGAGGAATGTCAGGACTAATTTTTGTATGGATGCTGACTTTTAAAGATTGACTGTTTCAAAATCAAGCTTTAGTCAAGGATAATAGAGCCTTAGGGTAACTTTGCTTACTATTACGTAGTCAAGGATAATAGAGCCTTAGGGTAACTTTGCTTACAGATGTATTTTGGATCAGATCATGTCACAGGAATTGTAACTACTCTATCCATTAGCAGAAAGTTATAACATGGTTAGTATAAATATTAGTCCTATTTTGTTTATCATTTTTATAGAGGGTACTTATCAAACATTATATGGAATCATTCATTAGAATGGGTGACATTGCATGGAAGTTAACTGTAACTCAGAATAAATACGTCAGTAAAATAGTAAGTTACTTTAAAATAAATATACATATTTTATTTAAAATAAATTATATGTTAAAATTAGATGATTCTGAATTGCTGTTAATTGTTATGTGACTTAATTTTTTAAATGGAATGAGATGCTATTTAATGTAGAATTATCAGATGTCAGAGCTGAAGGAGCCATTAGAAATCACTTAGTCCAATCTTCTCACTTAACAGAGGAGGTAACTAAGGTCCAGAAAGGAAAAAGATGTTATCAAAGTCTCACAAGGAATTTCATGGCATAGCTTGGACAAGAAGTTCTTAGTCCATACAAAGCAGATGATTTGGGCTACATAAGTGATATAAATGAATGTGAGAGACAGTGATACAAGCAAATGAATAACTTCTATTACCATTTGCCAAAGAATTTGTGCAACATAGTGAACAACATTTGAGGGAAGGAGGAGGAATACTTTTTTAGTGTAACAGGCAGCAAAATCAGGTTTCTCTTGGAGTTGCTCTTATTTGGGAACCTTTCTTTTTAGTAGGGTTTCTGACTAAGCCCTCATCAGATAATGCTATCCTCCCTAGTAAAAAGAACACTTGACTTAGAGTCAAAAAACCTGGATTTAAGTATTGCCTATACACCATAGACAGGTGTCACTTATTTTTTCTAGGTTAGTTTTTATACATGTAAAATGAATGTATGAGACTAGAAGATCATCTCTAACGTTCTTTCTAATTCTCAAGACTCTTAGACTCTAACATGCTAAGTGAATCAGTTTTCACTTTATCACCTGTGGTGGCAAGAAGCACATTATCTATGCAACTTCTAGATTTTGTTTGTGAACATGTCTCTTCATTAGAAAATCATATCAATACATAGGACCAAAATCGGCATTCTCATAACTGTATGTTAATCATGAGGGGAAACTGAAACAACTGTAATTTCCTCTTCTATACAATAGTCCAACAGAGATTTGAAGTCACTGATAATCCTTTTCTAGGCTCAATCTCCCCGTTTCTTTCAACTGTTCTTCACATGACATGGTTTTTAACACCCCTCCTCCACCATCTTGCTCAGGTTCCTTTGGATATGTGGTTTGCCACTGCGGAGTCCAGAAAGGACTTAACCCAGATAGTCCAATGGTTTATCTGGCTATCCCAGAATAGAACAGGCCTATCATCATTTTTGTTTTTACTAAACATGTTTATTGGATTTCATTCCAGGACTACATCGTCTATTTTTAAATAGCTCTATTCCACGCTGACTCATATTAAGGGCTTTGTTTCAGCTGTACTGTGTGCCAAGCAGAGCTTCATTGACCAGGGATTGAATCCATGATCCTTGCATTGGAAACACGGAGGCTTAACATTTGAAACACCAGGGAAGTCCACAGCTGATTCCTAGTAAATGTGTAGTGAGTCCATGCAAACCTTATTTTGTTGATATTTGTGGCTTCAGAATCATGATTTTCTTCAGTCTTTACTTGAACACTTTATTATTATTTAGACCCAAGGGCAAGATTCTGTGGTAATCTTAGGAATAATTCATCTTGCTATTATTTTTGGTTTTTATCTTTGTCATTCATTGTGTTCATTCTCATTTGATTCTATCAACAGAACTAATGAGCCAAAATTCAAAATTTTCTTCCAAATAATTAATAAAATTTTTACATGAGAATAACCACCTAATGTGACTAAAGTTCCCAGCTGACACTGTTTTACTTAACCAAATTTTTGTGAGATCTTTCGAATACAAATAATCTAATTCTACCAGCACTCAGTCTGTATTTTGCTGACTTTTTTACATTAAGGCCATTGAGACAGATTTTTTTCAGAAATTCTATTTTTGTCATGATTAGCATTACTATTATTTCTCTGGAGTATAATTTATTTGGGTCTGATAGTATAACTTCATTTACGACTATATATGTCCTCTTAAAATATCTTCCTCTCTTAGGATTCCAATTTCTTCTTGATGACCATTTCAACTGTTCTAATCCAAATACTGATCTCATACCCACTCTGGCTTTGTATTTTTCCCCTGTTGTTGATTCACATACAGTCTAAGTACTATCTGAGATGCAGTCTCAGATCTTGAGGTTCTGAATCAGAGCTTGTCCTTGATGTTGTATTGTGGGCTGAGAACACTATCTTTCCTTTCTCACTTATGTCTTTTGCCTTACTTTGAAAGTAAAACATATATTTCCCCGAGATTTCTCTTCCTTGCCTTCTCGGATTCTTACTTATTAGTTGTTCTTCAGGCTTTCCAGGTTTTCATATAATCCAAAATGAATCTTTGATCCCTGTTTTCTTTATCCTTGAATTCTGTAGTTCTATAGTAGAAACTCATAGAATGTTACAAAGAAATATTTTTCTGTTTTATAAGTGACTGTATCTGAGTTCTATTTTCCATGTCACCAAGAGACCAATACATGTTAGGAATATATTCCTGATCGATTATATGTTCTTAAAAATCTGCTCTAATATCTATTTTCAGTATACACATGATAGGCCTGAAATGTGTTCTGTGTAAGGAGTTGTGCTCAATTGTAGTAAAGTGGGATACATTTTTTTTAATTTTTTTAATTTTAAAATCTTTAATTCTTACATGCGTTCCCAAACATGATCCCCCCTCCCACCTCCCTCACCATAACATCTCTCTGGGTCATCCCCCTGCACCATTTTTTTACTCAGAGTTACCTTAAAATTTCCATGACTTCTCTGCATTGCAGAATTTGATCTTTGTTAACCAGACTATAGTTTCCTTGGAAAATCTCTAGAATCATAGTGAGGAATGGTTTCAGGAATAACCATGAAAGCCCTGACTAGCTTGTTGGATGTTGAGATCATATGGAGAAGAGCCAAGCTCAACTCTCTCCAGGATGAAATTCAGTCACTTTCAAATGATGTATAAGACCTGACGTGATCTGACCTCAGCCATAACAAGGTACACTTTTAGTGTGTCATATTTTCTTTGTGTCTATAACTTGCACATATTCTTTTGTCTGTAAGTCTCTGCTGGAATTCAAGAATGACTTCTATGATCACATCTCCTTTTGTAAGTCTTCATTGTTTTTGTTGTTGTTCAGTCACTAAGTCATCTCCAACTTGTTGCGACCCCATGGACTGCAGCACACCAGGCTTCCCTGTCCTTCACTAGCTCTAGGAGTTTGCTCAAACACATATCCATTGAGTGGGTTGCCATTTCCTTCTCCCAGAGATCTTTTCGACCCAGGGATTGAACCCATGTCTCCTGCATTACAGGTAGATTCTTTACTACTGAGCCATCCAGGAAGCCCACGTTTTCACTGAGCCCCTTCATTTCTAGTCTGAGTCAATATGGCATCTTTGTTATCCCGTGTGTGTGTGTTCAGTCACTTGGTTGCGTCCAACTCTGTGCCTTCATGAATTGTGGCTCCTGTGTCCATGGTATTTTTCAAGACAAGAATACTGAAGTGGGTTGCCATTTCCTTCTCCAGGGGATATTCCTGACTCTGAGATCAAACCTGCATTTCCTGCAATGGCAGTCAAATTCTTTACCACCGAGCCACCTGGGAAGCCCTTGTAATTCCATACCACCTGCTTTTTGCTCTCTCTTGGTACTTATTAAGCTGTATTATCAATGTATGTATCTATCTTCCCAGCTGGCCATATGCTCCTTAAGGGCAATGATTTTACCTTATTCTATATGCACGGTATTTAAATAGCAAAAGAGTAAGTGGTTGTCAATTTTTTAAAAAACATTTATTTATTTGGCTGCACCATGTATTAGATGCAGCACACGGGATCTTTAGTTGTGGAATGTGAACATTCAGTTGCAGCACGTGGGATCTTGTTCCCTGACTAGGAGTAAAATCTGAGCCACCTCATTGGGAGTGCGGAGTCTTAGTCAATGAACCACCAGGGAAGTCCCATGGTTGACAATTAGATTAGATTCATTTGTCTAATTGGTAAACCTATATGCAAGTCAGGAAGCAACAGTTAGAACTGGACATGGAACAACAGACTGGTTCCAAATAGGAAAAGGAGTACGCCAAGGCTGTATATTGTCACCCTGCTTATTTAACTTCTACGCAGAGTACATCATGAGAAACGCTGGACTGGAAGAAACATAAGCTGGAATCAAGATTGCTGGGAGAAATATCAATAACCTCAGATATGCAGATGACACCACCCTTATGGCAGAAAGTGAAGAAGAACTAAAGAGCCTCTTGATGAAAATGAAAGAGGAGAGTGAAAAAGTTGGCTTGAAGCTCAACATCCAGAAAACGAAGATCATGGCATCTGGTCCCATCACTTCATGGGAAATAGATGGGGAAACAGTAGAAACAGTGTCAGACTTTATTTTTGGGGGCTCCAAAATCACTGTAGATGGTGACTGCAGCCATGAAATTAAAAGACGCTTACTCCTTGGAAGAAAAGTTATGACCAAGCTAGATAGCATATTCAAAAGCAGAGACATTACTTTGCCGACTAAGGTCCGTCTAGTCAAGGTTATGGTTTTTCCTGTGGTCATGTATGGATGTGAGAGTGGGACAGTGAAGAAAGCTGAGTGCTGAAGAATTGATGCTTTTGAACTGTGGTGTTGGAGAAGACTCTTGAGAGTCCCTTGGACTACAAGGAGATCCAACCAGTCCATTCTGAAGGAGATCAGCCCTGGGATTTCTTTGGAAGGAATGATGCTGAAGCTGAAGCTCCAGTACTTTGGCCACCTCATGTGAAGAGTTGACTCATTGGAAAAGACTCTGATGCTGGGAGGAATTGGGGGCAGGAGGAGAAGGGGACGACAGAGGATGAGATGGCTGGATGGCATCACTGACTTGATGGACCTGAGTCTGAGTGAACTCCGGGAGTTGATGATGGACAGGGAGGCCTGGCGTGCTGCGGTTCATGGGGTCGCAAAGAGTCAGATATGACTGAGCGACCAAACTGAACTGAACTGAACTGAACAAGGGACATCCAGAATTTCTAGGGCCTGAGACCTGAAATGAGTATATATGAAAGACATTTATAAATCAATATATATAAATGCATAATGCAGTATGGACAGGGGGAAATTTTTTTTTGTCATTTGTTGAATAGTACCAATGGTTGTGTATTTATAATCCACATGTATCATGATATATCTGCTAACAGAACTATTTTTGGAAGAAGTAGTGTACTGTGTTTCACTCTGTCTTGCACCAGTTAACCTTATAAACAGGTATATACATATATGCACACAGACATACATATATGTGCTATTCCTGTCCCAGAGTGTTCTGCTGCTAAGTCGCTTCAGGTGTGTCCAACTCTGTGCGACCCCGTGGACTGCAGCCTACCAGGCTCCTCCGTCCATGGGATTTTCCAGGCAAGAGTACTGGAGTGGATTGCCATTGCCTTCTCCTCCAGAGTGCTCTAGATCCCAGAAAATAAGGAGATGCTCATTTAATTTTGAATTGTTGAAGTTTGACTTAATATGTTTACATACTCTACACAAATAACATTAAGACTAGTCATACCTTTCTTCTGGTTGGACTATTTATGTAGTACAGAGGCACGATATTCCTGAGGGAAGCAGTTTGGGAGAATGTCATATTGACTGAGGACCTGGATTCATTAAAAATGCTTATTTATAGCAAACAGGTGCATGTGTGTATATATGTGTGCATGTTTACACATATAAACATTTTCTGTTTATATGCTTACATAATCTGTATATATAGACTTATAGTTATAATATACTCAAGCAATGGAAGTACGCTCTGTGTTCACTTCATTTATTGTACCTCACCAGTACACAGTGCATGCTTGAAAGCTTTTAGGGAAAATATATGTATGACATAGTGCACCCATAGAAATCAGCCATTTTGTAAATGGTCACGAGTGCTCAAATTGAATCCTATCAAATCAAAGGGTGGAATTGCAAGGAAATTTCGGTTTCTAGTCATTTGTACTTTTGTTATTTGACTGTTTCACTAAGTGCTTATTTTACTTTTTTGATCAGAAAAAAAATCAATTTTTAGAAGATAGTTGTCAGGATACTTCTGTCCTGAGTAAAAATAATTAATCAGTGAACTCATTAGTAGTTCACTATCATGTACATTATGACAGTTTTGCTAAAATTTCTTTGAAAGATGAAGTTAGTTTCCATTCAACTCTATATTTTATAGTAAAGGAATGGCATGCACACATATTCAAATTTATGAAAATGGAGATTTTAAAGGCTACAAAAATTTCCAAATTAAATCTGTGAATGCTCTGAATAAGAGTTAAGTCCCTGATGGTTGCACACATACAAATTTTCTTTGAAATCTCTTAAGGCAGCTATGTATAATAAAAGAAAACTGGAAAATTGGAACCATAGCCATCCACTGTACTATGTGAAGTCTTGATATTTACAGTATTTTGGCTATTTTCTCATAGTTGTCATCTTACTTGCTTTCTTTTTACTGGTAGACTCATGGCCACTTTAACGCTTTACTTGTCAAAAACAAAACAAAACAAAACAAAACACCAAACACTGTACAAACAAAAAACACTGTACCTTTTAAGGGGAAAAACTAATTTGATATAGTGATCTGTGTTGTCCATTTAAACAATGGCCTTTGGAATATAAGAACAATTGTGATCTATCTTGTGAAGCAGTCTACTGATTGATAGTAAGAATATCTGGCTCAGCAGAAAGAGTGAGCATGGACACTGGTGGGGATGGAATAGATTGGGGTAGGCAGAGTTGTAGCATGCTTCTCAAATGACACTGTTTTTGAAATGATCTATAACACTTAAACCTGAGATCTCTCAATAATATCAACTATGACTTGTGTATTGACACACACAAAAATGATATTTCCAGTATTTTGTATTTCTACAAGGGTCAACATGTTAATTTGGCTCATCAAAGTAGTCAAATGACACTTTGTATATAAAGTATCACATGAGGAAGGAAATGCATTTTAATGAGTCAGTGTAAATGAATCAGAAGCACATTGGCATGAACTTCCTTTCATTTTGAGACACAGGAAGGATTCTAAACGTTCCAAATAGAGGGCTGTAAGCTTAATGATGGCATATCAAACTTAATCCATGATGCTAGTCTGAAGTTCAAAAACTTCAAACTGAAAACAAGGTCAGCCCTCTGCGATCTGGGATGCATTTGTTACATTAGTTGGTGAACAGATGCAATCCATTACATTCTGATTTTCCAGGGTTTTTGTTTTCTTCCATCATTAATTTGGTACTGTTTTTCTGCCTCATAATTCATTCAGTTCACCTACTGAATTGGTAAGAGAAACTAAAGCCTACATAATTTTAAATAAATGTCAGAGTGGTTATTTTATATTAACCTAGTATTTTCCCCTAACTTGGCAAAAACTTGAAATAGCTAGGATATTTATTCCATTATCTGTAGGTTTTTTTTTTTTCCCTCCCGTACCGGTACTTCCCATCACTAGTGAAAATAGTCAATACTTTGAGTGATCTGCAATTCTGTTCTTCCTCTTCCTTCACTTTGTTATTATTTTGAATCTTAACAGCTTTGAAAGTAGATCTGGTCCTTCCTGGAACTTATATAAGATCTTTATTCTCCGTACATCTGTAGTCAAATATGATTCTAGGATTTGAGAATATGCTTCTCTGGAGGAAAAGAAAAAAAAGCTTTATTTGTCTTTTGCTCTGTAAGAAATGTTAGTGTCTGCCAGCCAAATGTTTCTCCTTGCTCTGTGTTGAATTCTCAGGTTCATTAAACAATTTGTAACCTCAGCTCACAGTCCAGGCTGAAGAAACGTTGGTCATTTTATGTGATGGAACCCACTGATAGGGACTCTCTTAATGAGAATTTAGCTGGAGGGGAGTTGGGAGAAACATGAGAGATTTTGAGTAGCGTTTCTGTCTTCTTAACAACTGAAGTCTCAGTTCAAAACCCAGAGAAAAGAAAATAAAGCCTACATGTTCGGACCAGAGTTACATAAGAATGGTCTTAGGCAAGATTCCTAGAGAGATAATCTTGTTTATTAAAGTTCCCTGACGATGCTGAGGTCATGGGTGACACACTTTAGGACAACATCAAGACACTAGGAAAGTGTCAGCAATGAACGAATCTTGTTGTGAAACTCATTCTGATAGGTTTATTGCGCTGCCTTTTCAAAACAATAGTTTTAAAGAAGAAAATAGACATTTCTTACTTTGATTCCCACTGAGCATTAAACACTCCTAAATGGAGGTGTCATTCATGATTTCAGATTAGATACTCCTTGACAGCAGTTTGGACTGCAAGGAGATCCAACCAGTCCATTCTGAAGGAGATCAGCCCTGGGATTTCTTTGGAAGGAATGATGCTGAAGCTGAAGCTCCAGTACTTTGGCCACCTCATGCGAAGAGTCATTGGAAAAGACTGATGCTGGGAGGGATTGGGGGCAGGAGGAGAAGGGGACGACAGAGGATGAGATGGCTGGATGGCATCACGGACTTGATGGACGTGAGTCTGAGTGAACTCTGGGAGTTGGTGATGGACAGGGAGGCCTGGCGTGCTGCGATTCATGGGGTCGCAAAGAGTCGGACACGACTGAGTGACTGAACTGAACTGAACTGAACTGATAGCAGTTTTGGATAGTTGCAGTAACCATAAAATTAGTAAATAGCAATGATGCAGCTATGAAAAAGTCAAACTGTTTTACAGAGGTATACTTGACATATAACATTATATTAATTTCAGGTGTACAGCATAATGTTTCATTTTTATGTTGTGAAATGATCACCATGATAAGTCTAGTTAACATCCGTCCTGTTGCATAGTTACCAGATTATTTTTTCTTGTGATGGGAACTTTTAAGATCTACTCTTTCAGCAACTGTCTCATATGCACTACAGTATTCTTAACTATAGTCCCTGTGCTGTCCATTACATTTCCGTGACTTATTTATCTTTTAACTGGAAGTTTGTTCCTTTTGACCCCTTCATTCATTTTGCCCTCCTTCTACTCCCTGCCTTTGGCAGTCACTAATCTGCTCCCTGTATGTGAGCTCAGACAATAAACATTTGTTGGTGAGGACTGAAGTCCCCATTATCAGGGAGGAAGGAGCAAACAGTATGTATCCAGAAGAACACAGTCTATATGGAAGTGTGTGTGTATGTGTGTGTGTGTGTGTGTGTATGCATGTTATGTATTTAAGGGTATGCACTGTCCAACACTTTTCTCCTTCTAGGTTAAAGCCTAAAGAAATAGAGTTAGATGAATGGAAAGGGGTTGGGAAGATGGGAAATAGTTCAGGGCAGATGGAACAGTATATGCAAAGTCCCAGAGATGAAGAAGAACATGAGGCTTTTAAGGGACTGAAAGGCGCTCAGTACAATGGGAATTCAATACAGTATACATAATGCACGGGCATGAATAGGAGATGTGAACCTCTGGAGTTCAGCAGAGACCAGATCATAAAGGGTCTTGTAAGCCAAGGACTTCCCTGGTGGCTCAGTGGTAAATAATCCCCCTGCCAATGCAGGAGACATGGTTTTGATCCCTCAACTGGGAAGATCCCAAATGCCAGGGAGCAACTAACACCACGTACCACAACTACTGAGCCTGTGCTCTAGAGTCTGGGAGCCACAACTACTGAGCCTCATGCCATGACTGCTGAACCCTGTGTACCCTATAACCCATGGTGTGCAACAAGAGAAGCCTCCACAATGAGAAACACACACGCTACAACTAGAGAGTAGCCTCTGCACGCTGCAACTAGAGAAAAACCTGCACACAGTGAAGACCCAGCACAGTCAAAAATGAATAAATGAATAATTTCTAAAAAAGATCTTGTAAGCCAGTTTGGGAGTTTGAGCCTCATCCTTAGGATAATGGGAAACTATTGAAAGTTTAAGAAAGAACATGATTAAATTCATGTTTTGTAAAGCTCATCTGACTACTGTAGAGAATGAATTTGAAGGCTCAAAAATGGAGGTGGGGAAACTATTTGGAGAATTGGAATAATTAAAGTAAGAGAGTAATAAAAAATCCAGTAGTAAATGATCCATTCAGTGATTGATGAATGGTCTTCTTTTCTTCACAGCTGAGAGGACCCGAGCTTAGGAAACCTCAATATTTTAAACTCCCCACCATTGGTACTGGAGGAAGATATTATCTTTATTATCCCAAAGAGCAAACAACTCTGTCCTTTGCATTGGAGGAAGATACTTTCTCCATCTTCCAAAGTTGTTTGCTATATAAACATCCTTAAGAAAATAGTCCCGAACAAAAACTCCCAGTGCTTCTGATGAGAAGATGTGCACACAAGTGAGAAGCCCTTAGATAATTGTCTATACCAACAATAATATCTCCCCTTGAATATCAAAACCCATGCATGTCCTATATTCCTGTACTGGCGCAAGAGTTATAATTTTGTGGTCACTTTGACAACATTGAATTGTCAAAGCCTTTATATAGAGACCAGTTTGCTGTGAGATCTCGAGATTTTTGCTCATTGTAGAATTGTAGAACTGAGTATGCTGCCACAAAAATATTCTCATATCTTTCCTTGCTCTAGCACTTAGGAGTTTTCCATTATTGCCACTGTCTGGATTTAGAGGAATGAAAATTAAAGGCACATGGCTGAATGGCTATTTATTTATTAGACTTTCTAAATTGCTCCTTCATGGAGATTGGAAATGCAGAACATCACTGCTACCAGAACCATTTAATGTGAAAGAAATGACAGCAGCTACAAGGAGCAAGAGAAATGCTTAACTAGTGGAGTCTCAACAAATAGTAAAACTACATTAGATGTGTCCTTCAATGTGTTAGGACTCAGAATCAAATGGGGCTACTGTGCTGGTTTCATACAGTGAGAAAACATCATTTATATTGTCTAGAGAAAAGCAAAAGATTTATGCTACTTTGTAAAGTGCTTGGAAAATTCCAAATTTAAATACAATTTACAAAGCTGAAAGGGAAGGAACCATGAGTTTCTGATCACTTTGCATATGCCATATGCTGGTACTTAATTCTCATAGCAACTCTATGAAATCATTATTATTCTCATTTTAAAGATGAGGAATATGGATTTTGGGAAATGTAAGTAACTTGCCCAAAATGTTACAGTTGTTAAGTGACTGATCTAGGTTTGAGTTTAGGTATAACTCTCAATACTTGTGTTCATTCTGTGCTACCGTCTACCTATGTATAAATTCTTATAACTTCACAGGTCAATTGGAATGACTATTTTGCAGGAGTACTTGGAGATGCTTAATGAAATACACTGATGTGCCCAAGTCAATATATTATTCTTTGAGGGGGAGACTTAAAACTGTAAACGAAAACAAGAAGCTAGATCAGTTAACAGAGCAGTGACTGCGATGGATTGGGGTGAGAAAGTGCACATTCAGCAATGACCATTTCTTGAAGAGTGGAAAGCCTTCTAGAAGCAACCAGTGTGTATGTGTGTTATCTAGTTGGATACAAGATGGTATATAAATCCCCTATGCCCAATTCTGCCTAAAAGAATGTGTTCACAGTGGATATAGTTGAATTGTCTGTACTACTCAATCAGGTGAACTATCTGGAGATTGCTTCATTACTCAAAAATAATTCATTATAGTAGTTGAAGAAAACTTTGTGGTCTTACTGCCCACACTTTCTGTTTAAAAAAAAAATGGTTAATTCAGTTATAGAGCTCAGTGAAACTTGATTATTTGTGTCCTGTGGACAAACTAATAAATCAAAGAAGTGATTTAACAGGATTTCCCCCCTTTTTGGGCACTTGGAGTTGGCTTCCTATAGACATCACTGAAGAGCCTGAAATAATAAATACTGCTTTTGTCATTCTTCCCTCTGGTCTTTAGTACAGACTGTAAGATTTTTCTTTAACTTTTTATTTTGTGTTGGGGTATAGCCAATGTTGTGATAATTTCAGGTGAACAACAAAGGGACTCAGCCATGCATATATGAGAATGCATTCTCCTCCTCACCAAACAAGGCTAACACATAACATCGAGCAGAGTTTCCTGTGCTAGATAGTAGGTCTTTTTGGTTATTCCTTTTAAATATAGCTGTGTGTGCCTGTCCACCTCAAACTCCCTGTCTCTTCCCCTCATCCTTCCTCCTGGCAACTGTTAAGTTTGTTCTCTATGAGTCTCTTTTTGTTTTGTAAGTTCATTGGTATCATTTCTTTTTAGATTTCCACGTATAAGGAATGTCAAACAATATTTCGTCTCTGTCTGACTTACTTTTTTACTCTTACTACTCAGCCATTAAAAAGAAAGAAATAATGCCATTTACAGCAATATGGAAGGACTTAGAGATTGTCACACTGAATGAAGTGTAGGATTTTGAGATGAGCGTAGTAAGGAGCAACAATATTTATGTTTTGTAATGTTAATTGGGGAGCTATGCTGATACTTAAGAGTGTTACCTTGTCTGCCTGGAGTTACTCAGGTGTATGATTCAGCTTGAACTCTGAAAATTAATCTCAACATGTTCCCAAGAAGATGGAAACCTCTGGAATGAAATGCATTACTGAGAATAGAGTTCAAGGTCACAAATAATCTGGATTAAATATCTGAAGAAAGGCTGTATAGAATCAATTATAATGAAAAAGCTTAGCAATACACACTGGAAAATGATTTGAGAGAAGAGTGGAAAATTGATTATTTGTTTTTGAATTTGGATAAACATGTTTTCCACTTAGTGCCTTTAATGAGAATCCTTGTAATGGAATTAATGGTGTTAAATTTAAAAAATGGATTAAAGAAAATATTTTTAAGTAACATAAAATTAACCTGTGAGACTCATAAATACAGTTTATATAAGGCAAATAAGGATTTCTTAAAGAACTGAAAAGTGCAGTAAATTGGGGAAATTGGGATTGTTCTTTTTTTAAAAAAATTATCTTGTAATATATGATATCTGAGGAATTAGTGATATTTCCCCATGCCTTCATGCAATATTGGATAAACTACATTGCTATTAATAAAGTCCTGACTTTCTTCCAAGAAAATCACAACTTTTAATTGATATTGATGGTTCTTTAATACATTATTGTGTGCAGACTTGAAAAATGCAAGGCTGATGTCTGAATTTATATTGTGATCAGGAATTAGGGATTGTAGAGCTAAGAGTTTGGATGTGGGAAGCTTTTATTTATTCCTTCAGTAGGAGAGTTTTAAAAGTAATATTTTTTACTTTAAGCAAATATCAGATTGTTTTCTGAGCTATTTGAACCTAATGAACAGTCAGCAAGAGAGTGACTCTTCCAAACTGAGTCTTCAGAGTTTTCCTTCCTTTCCCTCTCCTTTTGTCTCCCCTTCCCTTTCACCAGAAAATTTTTATTGGCTCTCTACTATATGTCGGATAGTTTTGCCAAGTTCTAGTGGTTTAATGGTAAATGAGCAACAAGTAAATGAATTCAAATGCAGTGTGATCAGTACTAAGATAGAAGTTCAGTGTAGTCTGTAAACAGAGAGGAAAAACATCTCAATCAGTCTGGATTTCTGGGAAGTCTTAACATAGAGAGAGACATGAGGATAAGTAGTAGTTAGCCAAGAGAAGAAAGGAAGAATGAATATGCTTTTGTGGAAGAAACAGAATGTGTCAAGGTTTTGAGGTGAGAACAAACTCAGGATCTTCAGGAACTGAAAACTCATTCCTGGAGCCGAGAGCCTGAAGGTAGGAGTAGTAACAGTGGGTAAAACTTGGGAGGGAAGCTAAACAGTAAGGACTGTAAAGCCATGTATTAGACTCAATACTAATTATAATGAGAAACCATTGAATGATTTTAAGTAGGGAATGGCACAAACAGGTATGTTTTCAAAATTCACTCTTATGGCTCTGTGCAACTAGTAGGGCAGAGTGGAGTGGAAGGGCAGAAGGAGAGGTGTATTATCATTTAGGAAGGTGTTGTAACAAGAGCTTCCCCAGTGGCTCAGACCATAAAGAGTCTGCCTGCAATGTAGAAGACATGGATTCGGTCCCTGGGTTGGGAAGATCCCCTGGAGAAGGGAATGGCAACCCACTCCAGTATGCTTGCTTTATAATTCCATGGACAGAGGAGCCTGCTGGGCAATAGTCCATGAGGTCACAAAGAGTCGGACAAGACTGAGTGACCAACACTACAACAATCAGCATGAAACAAAATGGAAGCATGGACTAGTGTTGTGGCCGTGAAGATAGATTCAGGAGATTTTGGTGCTATAGTTCACGAGACTTGATGAACCACATCAGCCAAGGCTTAGACCACCATTTTCTAAGTGAGGTAACACTGTAGGAAGAGAATTATGGAATTGGAGTGATAACTGAGTTTTTCCAATGAGATGTCGCTTTGCAATTATTTCCGAAGCTGTTGGATATGTGAGTGGAATGTAGAGGAGAATTTGGGTGGCGGTGGCTTAGTTGCTAAGTCATGTCCAACTCTTGCGACCCCATGGACTGTACCTTGCTAGGTTCCTCTGTCCATGGGCTTCTCCAGGCAAGAATACTGGAGTGGGTTGTCATTTTGTGGAGAATTTGTGATGAAGATATAAATATTATTCATCAACACATGGATAGTGATTGAACAGCAGAACAACAGAGAGAGTATATAGAGTAGTAAGATAAGAGATTAGAATAGAACCCTACTCATATTTAAGGAATGGGAAAAGTAAAACTAGCCATCAAAAGAGACTAGAAAGGCGAAAAATCTGGAGAATGTGCTTTTATGTAAAGCAAGGGAGAAGAGGATCTTGAAAAGGAGCCAGTTGGTTTTAGGATGAGTATTACAAAAGGAGTCATTAGATTCAACAACGAGGGTAGCGGTGATTTTAGCAAGAGTGGTTTCAGTAGAGTGATGAGTATAGAAACAACATTGGAATAGATTACAAAGTAAATGTGGTTTGAAGAAGACTTTGTGGCTCAGATGGTAAAGCGTCTGCCTACAATGCAGGAGATTCGGGTTTGATCCCAAGGTCGGGAAGGTCCTCTGGAGAAGAAAATGGCAATCCACTCCAGTACTCTTGCCTGGAAAATCCCATGGATGGAGGAGCATGGTAGGCTACAGTCCATGGGGTCGCAAAGAGTCAGACATGACTGAGCGACTTCACTTCACTTCACTTGATTGAATAACTGGGGGAGGGTGTGTGTAACAGGGGCCATGGATCTTAGTGGTAGTGGTGCTGGGGATGTATCCTAGAATTTTGCATACTGCATTGTTATGTCTGGGCTTCACAGGTGGTGTTAGTGGTAAAGAACCCACCTGCCAATGCAGGACATGTAAGAGATGTGAGTTTGATCCCTAGGTCAGAAAGATCCCCTGGAGGAGGGCAGTACAACCCATTCCAGTATTCTTGCCTGGAGAATCCCATGGATAGAGGAGCCTGGCCGGCTACAATCCATAGGGTCCAGGGTCGGGCATAAATGAAGAGACTTAGCATGCATGCACACATTGTTGTATCTAAGTCTCTTCATTTATGCCCGACAGGTATGGGGAGGGAGGAGGGAGGGGGGTTCAGGATGAGGAACACATGTGTACCTGTGGCGGATTCACGTTGATGTATGGCAAAACCAATACAATATTGTAAAGTAATTAACCTCCAATTAAAATAAATCAATTTACATTAAAAAAAGCTTCAAATTATGGAAAAAAAGAAATACTTGCCTAAATCAAAGTCAGTTTATCTCCTACATTTTCCTCTAGAAGATTCATAGCTTTATGTTTGTGTTCAGATCTGTGATTGATCTTAAGACACTTTTTATACATGATGTGAGGTTTTTTGTTATTTTTGCACGTAAATATCCAGTTATTCCAGGACTATTTCTTTTTTATTTTTATTTATTATTATTATTTTTAATATAAATTTATTTATTTTAATTGGAAGTTAATTACTTTACAATATTGTATGACTATTTCTTGAAAAGGTTGTTCTTTCTCCACTGAACTGCCTTTGTTTAAAATCATTTGCCCATTTATGTGTGGATCTATTTCTATACTTTACATTCTTTTAATCTGTCTCATCTTTAGGCTAATACCACATTGTCATAAAGCTTCATAAGACTGAAATTTTGACTGTTCTAGGGCCTTTGCATTTTCATATGAATTTTAGATCCAGCTTGTCAATTTTCACATAAAAATCTAGAGAGATTTTGATTGGGAATACTGTTTTTAAAACTAATTTATTTATTTTAATTGGAGGCTAATTACAATATTGTGGTGGTTTTGCCATACATTCACATGAATCTGCCATGGATGTACATGTGTTCCCCATCTTGAACTCCCCTCCATCTCCCTCCCCATCTCATTCCTCAGGATCATTCCAGTGCACCAGCCCTGAGCAGCCTCTCTCATGTATTGAACCTGGACTGGCGATCTATTTCACATATGAATATATATATGTTTCAATGTTATTCTCTCAAATCATCCCACCCTTGCCTTCTCTCACGAAGTCCAAAAGTCTGTTCTTTACATCTGTGACTCTTTTGCTGTCTCGCATATTGGGTCATCGTTACCATCTTTCTAAATTCCATATATATGCTTTAATATACTGTATTGGTGTTTTTCTTTCTGACTTACTTCACTCTGTATAATAGGCTCCAGTTTCATCCACCTCAATAGAACTGATTCAAATGCATTCTTTCTAATAGCTGAGTAATATTCCATTGTGTATATGTACCACAGCTTTCTTATCCATTCGTCTGCCGATGGACATCTAGGTTGCTTCCATGTTCTGGCTATTGTCAACAGTGCTGTGATGAATGTTGGGGTACATGTGTCTCTTTCAATTCTGGCTTCCTCAATGTGTATGCCCAGCAGTGGGTTTGCTGGGTCATATGGCAGCTCTATTTCCAGTTTTTTAAGGAATCTCCACACTGTTCTCCATAGTGGCTGTACTAGTTTGCATTGATTGGGAATACTTTAAATGTATACTAGAATCTGGGGAGAGTTGACATCTTAATATTGAATTTAACCCATGCACAAGATCTCTTTTCATTAAATGAATTCTTCTTTAGTTCATCTCAGCAATGTTTTGTTGTGTTCAGTGTATAGGTCATACACATCATATTTATCCCCAAATATTTCATATTTTATGCTCCTTATGAATATTGTTTTTAAATTGAGTTTTTTTTATTGTTTGTAGGATAATTTATAATTGATTTTTAGTTAAACTTTTTATTTTTAGATAGATAATTTCATATTTATATGGAATTGTAAGAAATGATCCAGGAAAATTCCACATGTACTTAACCTAATTTGTCTCAGTGGTAAAATGTTACAAAATTGTAATACAGCATCATAACTGGGCTATTGATATTGATACCATCAAGATACAGAACATTTCCATCACTACAAGGATCTCTTTTATATAGCCCCATCCACTCTCATCATTCCTTCCCACCTCGACCTCTTATTCCCTGGCAACCATTAATCTATTATTCTTTGTATGATATTGTTATTTAAAGAATGTTATATATAAATGACAGAGAAGGCAATGGCACCCCACTCCAGTACTCTTGCCTGGAAAATCCCATGGGCGGAGGAGCCTGGTAGGCTGCAGTCCATGGGGTCGCGAAGAGTCGGACACGACTGAGCGACTTCCCTTTCACTTTCATGCACTGGAGAAAGAAATGGCAACCCACTCCAGTGTTCTTGCCTGGAGAATCCTAGGGACAGGGAAGCCTGCTAGGCTACCGTCTATGGGGTCGCACAGATTCGGACACAACTGAAGCGACTTAGCAGCAGCAGCAGCAGCAGCAGCATATATAAATGAAATCATACAGTACATAACCTTTTGGGAATTGACTTTTTCATTTATCATAATTATCTTCAAATTCACCCAGGAAAGATAGAAATGTTATCATTAAAATGTGTGTATGAGATTTGTATTATCATCATAATTTCCCTTTCCTTCTCTTTCCTACTTTTTCTGAAAATATAGTATTAACCAGGTTGGACACACTAAAGCAGTAGCCATGTGATCAGTGGAAGATGGTGGAATCAGAACTAGATAAAGTATCTTAAAACTTCAAGTTGTAGCCATTACAGTTCCTATTTTCCTTTTCAGACCCCTATGAGGAATGAGAATTGTAGTTCACCTTAGCAAGACCTTTTCTCTCCCTCAAACTGTACATGCACATTTACATATATATGTATGCATGATTAATTGTTGTTGAAAGTTTATACTTTCTTTTATCTAAATTGTAGTGGGGAGTTCTTTGGGCATTTGTCAGATTTTTCAGGAATTTAAAATATGTGCAAACAGCAGGCATTTCTTCAATTGGATAACTAATTTCACACTTAACCAAATCTTCTCTCTTCATTAAGAGTAGTGCCAAGATAACTGAAAGAAAAATGCAATGCCAAATAGCAACACCTGCCCTATATTTTCACAAAGGAGACAATTTAGAATAGGTATTCTTCTGTGGCTAATAGAATAATTGCACACTTAGGGCATTCATATTCAGCATGGATATCATTTCCCTATTGCCGTGTTTCTAAGGAATCTGTCGCCTTGGTATCTAAGCATTGAAACACTTTTTAAAGAAGGAAATTCTTCTTTAAGTCTACTGTCTACCTATAATTTGTGGAGAGCTATGTAGCTGGGCTCGCGTCTAGGCCTATAACTTACAGTTCTGCAGATTTTAGTTAGTTTTTTTTTCTGGAGAGCACATCTCAGAGCTGAGAACTATTCTAGTCCACTTTCATTCACAGTACCAGATGCTCTTGAAAGAAATAGGTAGCTGGAAAGGTGTGGGGCAGGGACTGTGTAGATATTTACATATACAAATGAAAATGTGCATACATATTTATACATTCTGGCTAGTACAGATTTAATGGTTCACAGACTCACTGGATCTAAGGTGTTAACAGCCTTTTCAGAGTAGAAATGGGTTCAAATTTAGGAGACTGAGTCCAACACTGTTTTTAATATCAGTGATGTTATAATGCAGTTGGGGGCTTCCTATTGCTTCTGAGCAATTCTCATGAAAAGTCCTGGGAGAGTTTTACAGAGAAGGTGAGTATAAAAGACAATGTGTGTAAAACTGACAATCATTTAATTATCATTATATAAAGTATTTGCAATAAATTATAAAATTTATTTCTTTATTTGAATTCTTATATTCTTTATATGAATCAATAAATTATTTACATGGACCAGTGTGAAGATGGACATGTGAGTGGTACAGTGTGTTTGTGTGCTCAGTTCTATCCGACTCTTTGCAAAGCCATGGACTGTAGTCCGCCAGGCTCCTCTGTCCATGGGATTCTTCAGGCAAGAATACTGGAGTGGGTTGCCATTCCCTGCTCCAGGACAGTATGTTTACCATTCCAGTTTAATGGTAACACTGGGGTTTACATTGCTTATGTATGGCAAAACCAATACAGAATTGTAAAGTAAAATAAAATAAAAATTAAAAAAAATTAATAAAAAATTAATAAAAAGCAATAGCCAAAAAAAAAAAAAAACCTGAAAATATACACTTGCTTAGAGGATATTTTTAGGATCAGTTTACATTGATTATGAGCAACTGATGACCTTGTCTATTTCCTGGAAGCTCTGGGAGATTCTGTTTGTCCTGATTTTGCTTTTAGTATTAGAGGGAGAGAGAATAAATGAGAGCCCGAGGAAAGAAGGGAAAGTATCTGAATGGAAAAAGAAAAAATAAGTCAACCATCTGGGTGTTTTAGATTAATTTAGATGGTATAAGAAAGAGAGTGACTGTTTCACACACCCTTATCAATGAATTCATTCCCTTTTTGGATGAAACTTTCACACAAGTTTTGGAATTTCATCTAAGATACCAATTTTTCAAATAGTTGATATCTAGCCGCAGTCTTAGTGTATGTGAGGCTAAGGATTCACATGTGTTTGAAGATAATCTTCATAGAAGACATATTTGAAGATAATCTTTTAGATAAAATAATCCTTTCCCACTTTTCTTCCCATAAAATTTGCCAATGCTAGATATTTCATATAATTATAATTAAATGTTACATTTTGTGTCTTTCTTCTTAGCAAAATGTTTTCAAGGTTCATTTATATTATACCATGTCTCAGTGCTTTATTCCATTTTTGTGGATGAATAATATTCCATTGTTTATGGGTGTTGTGTGTATATCTTACAAATGGTGACCCATTCATCTGTTGACAGATATTCATGTTTTTTACAGTTTTTGGCTATTATGAATAAGCTATTATAAACTGTCTTGTACATTTGTATTTAAATACCTGCTTTCAATTTGAGTAAATTTGTTGGATTATAGGGTAACTCCATGTTAACTTTTAACTTTTTGAGGAACTGCCAGATTGTTTTCCACTGTGGCTGCTACATTCTCACCAAGCAATGTATCACTACACAAGCTCCAGTTTGATGGATGTTGGAATGAGAGAGGTTTATTACTTATATATGCTTATAAGATAACAAAATTGGGGACTAGCATCCTGGTCTTTTTGGTAGAAACCCATTATTTATTACATCATTCTGTGGCTCAGATGATACTATTTTGGAAATTAGTTATTTCTGGGCATGGAGAAAAGGTTTGTGTGTGCATGAATAAAGAAACAATAAGAGGGATTTGCCAAGAGTTCTGTCAGATATTAGGCTCTCTTAACAAGCATTTTGGTTGTTTTGTTAAATATTATGACAACTGACGTTGCTAATACTCATCACAAAGTAGCCTACAGACAGGAAAATTCACATACCATAAATTCAACCTTTTAAATAGTAAATTCAATTTTTTTTCCATTTATAGGTTCTACAACCATCACTATCTAAGTTTAGGACATTTTCATCACTCCAAAAAGAAACTTTGTACTCATTAACAGTAACTCCCCATATCCCCTTTCCATTCAAACCCTAGCAATAACTAATCTATTTTCTATCTCTGGATTTCCCTATTTCTGGTCACTTTATATAAAGAATCTACTTTATTCCCTTGTAAAACTGAATACTATTCTGTTATATGGATATACCATATCTTTAAACTTCATTGATCAGTTGATGGGCATTAAGATCGTTTCCACATTTTGACCATTATTAGTAGTGCTGATATGACCATCCATGAACAATTTTTTGTGCAATAATGTATTTTCATTTCTCTTATATACTAAGAAATTGAACCACTGTTTCATACCATGGGGCTTCCCAGGTGGCAGTAGTTGTAACTCTGCTTTTTTGGAAAACTGCCTGTTTCCCATAGTAGTTGAATCATTTTATAATACCACTAGCAGTATCTGAGGGTTTCAGTTTCTCCACACCCTCACCAACATTTGCTACTGTTTATCCTTTTAATTCCCATATCTGAGATGGGAATACCAGACCACCTGACCTGCCTCTTGAGAAATCTATATGCAGGTCAGGAAGCAACAGTTAGAACTGGACATGGAACAACAGACTGGTTCCAAATAGGAAAAGGAGTACGCCAAGGCTGTATATTGTCACCCTGCCTATTTAACTTATATGCAGAGTACATCATGAGAAACGCTGGGCTGGAAGAAGCATAAGCTGGAATCAAGATTGCCAGGAGAAATATCAATAACCTCAGATATGCAGATGACACCACCCTTAAGGCAGAAAATGAAGAGGAACTAAAAAGCCTCTTGATGAAAGTGAAAGAAGAGAGTGAGAAAGTTGGCTAAAAGCTCAACATTCAGAAAACAAAGATCATGGCATCTGGTCCCATCACTTCATGGGAAATAGATGGGGAAACAGTGGAAACAGTGTCAGACTTTTTTTTTGGGGGGGGGGGGCTCCAAAATCACTGCAGATGGTGACTGTAGCCATGAAATTGAAAGACGCTTACTCCTTGGAAGGAAAGTTATGACCAACCTAGATAGCATATTAAAAAGCAGAGACATTACTTTGCCAACAAAGGTCTGTCTAGTCAAGGCTATGGGTTTTCCAGTAGTCATGTATGGATGTGAGAGTTGGACTGTGAAGAAAGCTGAGCACCAAAGAATTGATGCTTTTGAACTATGGTGTTGGAGAAGACTCTTGAGAGTCCCTTGGACTGCGAGGAGATCCAACCAGTCCATTCTAAAGGAGATCAGCCCTGGGATTTCTTTGGAAGGAATGATGCTAAAGCTGAAACTCCAGTACTTTGGCCACCTCATGCGAAGATTTGACTCATTGGAAAAGACTCTGATGCTGGGAGGGATTGGGGGCAGGAGGAGAAGGGGATAACAGAGGATGAGATGGCTGGATGGCATCACCGACTCGATGACGTGAGTTTGAGTGAACTCCGGGAGTTGGTGATGGATAGGGAGGCCTGGCGTGCTGCGATTCATGGGGTCACCAAAGAGTCGAACACGACTGAGTGACTGAACTGAACTGAACTGATCCTTTTAATTTTTAGTCAACCTAGTGGATGTGAAGCAGTATCTCAGGGAGCCTCTATTTTGCATTTTACCTAATGGCTAATGATGTTGGGCATCTTTTTATGTATGTATTGCTGATTTGTATATCTTCCTTGGAGAAATATATTTTCAGATCCTTTATAGATTTTTAATTCCTTTTTTTTTAAAAATCTTTTTAGTGTTCAGTTAAAAGCCAGTTGGTGCTAGTGGTAAAGAACCTGCCTGCCAGTGCAGTTAGATGTAAGAGACACAGGTTTGATAACTGGGTC
This sequence comes from Capricornis sumatraensis, assembly GCF_032405125.1. Classification (NCBI taxonomy): domain Eukaryota; kingdom Metazoa; phylum Chordata; class Mammalia; order Artiodactyla; family Bovidae; genus Capricornis; species Capricornis sumatraensis. The sequence goes on along the minus strand of NC_091092.1, from coordinate 36,599,265 downwards.
AGGAAGATCCCCTGGGCATGGCAACCCACTCCAGTATTCTTGCTGGAGAATCCCATGGACAGAGGAACCTGGTGGGCTACAGTCCATAGGGTTGTGTAGAGTCAGACACGACTGAAGCAACTTAGCACGCATGCACATAAATATTTTTATGCATTCTGGATGCAAATTCCTTATAAGATACATGATGGGAAATATATATTCTCTCATTACGTGCGTTGTCTTTTCACTTTCTTTATGGTTTCCTCTGAAACACAAAGGTTTTAAATTTAACCCAGGTTGCCCGCATTGCAGGCGGATTCTTTATCAGCTGAACCACAAGGAAAGCGGAAGAATACTGGAGTGTGTAGCCTATCCTTTCTCCAGAGGATCTTCCCCACCCAGGAATCCAACCACGGTCTCCTGCATTGCAGGCAAATTCTTTACCAACTGAGCTATCATGGAAGCCTTGACGCAGTTGTATTTATATTTTTCTTTTGTTACTTTTACTGTTGGTGCCCTGTCTAAGATGGCTTTGTATAACCTGAGGTCTGGTGATTTACATCTATTTTTTGTTCTAAGAAGTTTGTATCTTTAGCTCTTACATTAAGGTCTGTGATCCATTCTGAGCTAGGGGTTCAACTTCATTCTTTTACATGTATGAGATATCACAGAAGTGAATTGTGATAACAAGTCAAGTTGAAATTAACCATCATAGCTTTGTTCTCTTACTGTGATAGTATAAGCAAGAGGTCAAACAAAAGGTTCTTGCCATTTTATGGACCCAAGGGCTGAGGAGAGGGAGAAGAGGAAGGTTTGGGAGTCAAAAGGGTACTAAACAATGGAGATAAGGCCCTTGATAAGTAAGTCCCATTGAGGCACATGGGATAGGAATATAGATGTGCATAGTATCGTGGCCTGTGTTGCACCTGACTGCAGTTCCCTTCAGAGCTTGAAATACAGTACCTTGTACCACATCTGGTGTGGAGAATGCAGCTTTCCTCCATTAGGCCTGCCAGATCAAACCTCCACAGTTGCTTATGGTCTGCCCTGAAAGGTCACTATAGGATTTTGGCTTGAAGCCAAACTTCTCAGCATGTGATATAGCTATTTGTCCCAGAAGAATTTGTTGAATTCCTTCCCCATTGAATCATCTTGGCATCCTTTTTGAAAATCAAAAGGGTTTAATTATGGACTCTCAATTTGGTTCCATTGGTCTGTATGTCTATCCTTATGCAAGTACTACATTGTCTTGATTGCTGCAGCTGCAAAATATGTTTTGAAATCAGGAAATGTAAGTCTTCCAACTTTGTTCTTATCAAGATTCGTTTGACTATTTTGGATCCTTTGCATTTCCATATGAATTTTAGGAAAGTTTTGTCAATTCTTGATGTCCTTCTCGGTCATAAAAACTTAAATTGTTATCAGGGTAATCTATTATATCATATATTTTTCAAAATTGTTACTTAGATGTGTCATATATAGTAGCCTTATTAACAGAATATCTGATCACCTGGAATACCTTGCTTCCTTTTTTTGTTAAAGAGATGAATTTTTTAAAAGGATAATTGAAAATAAATTTGTGAGTGCCTAGACTAAATACAAAATCACATATAGGCATATCTCATCACCTTATTTATTTGGAATTTTTTGGAACATGGATGTAATACAATGTAATAAAAGAAAAATATATTTAAGGAATAGAATGAGAAGAGAATTCATGAGAAAATGTTGTTATTAAAATGCAATGATTTTTATTAAAAGCCAGTAATAATATTTAATGAAAATGACTAGAAATTGATATATACTTCATGGTTTCTAATTTTAGTCTCACAAATCCAAGTAAGAGGAGGGGAAGGCTGATGTTTTTTATCTAATTTTACAGAGATGGAAATTGTAGCTCAGAGATTTGAAGTGATTTGCCCTAAGTCGTACAGTAAACTGAATAACAGCCCTTGAATCTGTTTTCACTCATCATATGTAATACTCTTTTCCTCTAAGCCACCTGTCTTCTTATGGATATAAATTATTATTTTATTCCTAATGAAAATTTGCATTGAGTTTAGAGTTGAGTTTAGAAACAGAATTACATAAGATGTTTTCATTCTATGGCAGTTGTGGACTTAACCGCTTGATGCCATTCTCCCAGTCCTTCATATATATAAACTTTGACTAGTCAATCCCTTTGAAGAGCTTAGCATCCAGCTGCGTAGATCCACATGCATATTTGAGGCAATATGAAGGCAAAGTGGCAAGCAAACAGAAGAAATTAAATGACATTCATAATGTATAACAGAAAGAAATTAATATGGGAGGGGTGGCAAAAAGCTTTGTATTGGGAGACAGAAGTCTAAAGCCAAGTTTTAAATACATTCACAGGTATAGTCTGAACATATACTAGGCAATGTGAAATTAGAGTCTCTGTTAGGGAAGGACCATACCCTATTTATTCCAGAATTGTCAGTGAGTAGCGATTAGCAGGTTACTATGTACAGAGTAGGTGCTCAATGATGTAAGTCACCTTAATTGAAGGAATAATGCATCCTACAGAGGAAGAACAATACGTATAGGAGTGTTATAACATGTATAACAATGTTGGTGTGGAGAAGAGCATTGCAAACTCTTGGAGTACTGTATGATACTTTTGATAGCTCCTTCTCTTTCTACATTTAACTTACATTGTGGAAAAATTACATATTCTTTCCATGGCCTCTGGTACTAACACAGAAGATGTGTTTATTTCTTATATTGGTAGGGAGTGATGCCTGGGTCACATATCAGATATAAATTTCTCTCTGTGAATAAGCTAAAAAACTTCATTTCCTCTGGGCTATTGTTTTTGTGTGTTCCCCTTCGTTTTTTTAATCATTTTCCAATTCCATCTCAACTATTGCCCTTTTCTGATAATAGCTATACATTGTGTTTGTGAGATGAATTTTAATAAAAAACGAGCTGTAGAGTCAAGCCAACATTTTAGACAGTTGGGAACAAGCCTTAGCAAAAACATAATAATGTCATGAAGATTTATATTCCAAATAAGCCAGGTTCTGATAGCGTGGAGCTCAGCTCCTTGTGTGTCCCTTTAAGAATGTTCCAAGTGACAGTCCTTGCAAATGCAAATGCAACAGAACCCCAGAGCCAAAATCTTTCTTTTTGACCTCCCAGCAATAGAAGACCCTGGAGGAAACTAGACAGATTGTGAGCTGGAGAGAGAGATCCTTTTCTAGGAAATAATACAACTGGAACCTCCTGTCTCTCAATCTTATCAAGTGAATGTTACTTACATCTTGAAGTCATACTTCAAATATGTTGTTGTGTATTTGGGTTTAGTATTCCGTTTTACCCACCATCCCCAGGACCATGTCTATTGAGTCTAGTCAAGTTAATGAAACTGTGGTAATGATTTAAGCACCTCTGTTGACTTACATATCTCTCAGCATAGATTACTTTTTGAAGGTTAAAAAGCAAATAAAGCAACTTCCCTAAGTTTGGGATCCATTTATTTTTCATAGGCGGCTATTAATGAAATAAGCATTGAAGAGCAGGGCATGGGGAGGCAGGATCCACTCCCTTTTTATTAACTATCTGTTAGCAACAGCTGCCACAAAGCAGGTGGATTAAAGCTAATTTCTAAAATGGCTTTAAGTGAAACATGAAATGTTTTCTATTTGAGAATTTCAAATGCCATGTACTGCACTCATTCCTGCCCCATGGTATGGAATAATTTATGCAGAGAAGAAAGGTTGTACTCTCTCATATTGGCTTTAGCCAGCCAGCCAGCTTATAAGTATATACTATTGGTTCAAGGGAGTTAATGTGAGCAGATACTCCTTGTGGCTTGGGGTAAATTCAACCCCATGACTGTCTCTAGTTTCTTGCCTTCCTGATGCTCAGTCAAATGTGTCATCTGTGTATGAAAGAAAGTTTTCATCTTGAGTTATGTGAATCGACAACATGATTGTCTGTCAATAAACCTATGTATGAATTTTATCCTGAATAATAGAGAGTGTGTACTGCACGAGGGCTTTCAAACTGGTAGTCCTTGGGCTTCTTTTGGCATATGCACTACACATGTATTGGTTCAACAAGAGGGCATAGACCTCCATATGGTTTAAAAGAAATGTAAAACTTCAAAGATTTCACCTAAAAATCCAAATCTGTGGCTTTTTTTTTTTTTTGAACAATCTTACCATAGGGATCTCATATTCATCCTTAGCTCTAGCTCTGGCAGGAAGTCTGTTGAACAGCTTTCACCAAATCCTGTTTTTAAACACTCCATCCACTTCATATATTCATGTAACCAGACTGGCACTGTAAGATTCTGTGTTTCAGACTTATACAAAGACTGCTATATGAAGTGTAAAGCTTAGCCTGAACCAGTGAAAGATGAAAATTACAATCATTTTAAAAGGAAGGCAGTTGTTCTCTTCAAGCACATAAGTCATCAGAGCATGGGATCAGTCATTGAATCACAGCCTGAACATGGTGTTGTTCTCAGTGTCCTTAGAAATCATTTAGCAATATCCCCTCATCCTATGAAAAAAACCTGAGGTCCAGATTGTCTAAGCAACTTGACTACAGTTTTTACAGTTAGTTTCTAAAAAAAACAAGTATCAGGAATACTAGTTCTCAACCAAAATTTCATAACATTTTGATCAGTGTTGCTATTTCCAATTAATGTGTGTTTAGTCACTCAGTTGTGTCCGACTCTTTCTGACCCCATGGACAGTAGCCTGCCAGGCTCCTCTATCATGGGATTATCTAAGCAAGAATATTTCAGTGGGTTGCCATTTCCTGCTCCAGGGGATCTTCCTGACCCAGGGACTGAATCTGTGTCTCATGCATTGCAGGCAGATTCTTTACCCTCTGAGCCATCAGGGAAGCCCTCTTCCAATTAATAGGTAGGATATTTTCAAATAGCACATGATTCAACTTCTACTGTATTTTCAGCAATCCATCTCACATTGCATTTCTTCTCCAAAGTCATTTATGATTGGTTCAATTCACCAGAGCTTACCCTCCTATAATTGTGATAATCATCGTGATTGCAGCCATGAAATTAAAAGACGCTTACTCCTTGGAAGGAAAGTTATGACCAACCTAGATAGCATATTCAAAAGCAGAGACATTACTTTGCCAACAAAGGTCCGTCTAGTCAAGGCTATGGTTTTTCCAGTGGTCATTTTTGGATGTGAGAGTTGGACTGTAAAGAAAGCTGAGCACCAAAGAATTGATGCTTTTGAACTATGGTGTTGGAGAAGACTCTTGAGAGTCCCTTGGACTGCAAGGAGATCCAACCAGTCCATCCTAAAGGAAACCAGTCCTGGGTGTTCATTGGAAGGACTGATGGTGAGGCTGAAACTCCAATACTTTGGCAACCTCATGTGAAGAGTTGACTCATTGGAAAAACCCTGATGCTGGGAGGGATTGGGGGCAGGAGGAGAAGGGGATAACAGAGGATGAGATGGCTGGATGGCATCACCAACTCAATGCACATGAGTCTGGGTGAACTCCAAGAGTTGGTGATGGACAGGGAGGCCTGGTGTGCTGCGATTCATGGGGTTGAAAAGAGTCGGACATGGCTGAGTGACTAAACTGAACTGAACCCTCTTATAAACTGCTTCAGAATTTGTACCATTCACTTACATGCTTAATCATGTATTACCTGGTATGTTTACTTAATTCCACTATAAGCTTGTTAAAACAGTGAAGTTATGAGTTTCTCAAGGGTGGGAGCAGTATTGTGTATCTCTTTCTCCACAGTGGCATCCGACACTTGGCTGAACACTCATGTTCACTTATATAGGCTTTCCCGGTGGCTCAGATGGTAAAAATACCTGCCTGTAGTGCAGGAGACCCAGGTTTGATCCATGGGGTGAGAAGACTCCCTGGAGAAGGGAATGGCAACCCACTCCAGGATTCTTGCTTGGAGAATTCCATGGACAGAGAAGCCTGGAAAGGCTACAGTCCATGCTCAAAGAGTTGGACACAACTGAGTGAGTAAAACTTTCAACACTTATGTGCTTGATAAATCATTGTTGGGTTGAAATGAATTGAATTAAATGACCATGGATGCAGAACAAATCTGGAAACCTCCTTGTTTCCTTGAGGGACTTTAAATAGCCAAATCCCTCTCTCCAAACCCTAAAAGATGATGCTGTTAACGTGCTATACTCAATATGCAGCAAATTTGGAAAACTCTGCAGTGGCCAGAGGACTGGAAAGGCCAGTTGTCATTCCAACCCCAAAGAAAGGCAATGCCAGAGAGTGTTCAGACTACCTCACAATTGCATTTATCTCACATGCTAGCAAAGTAATGCTTAAAATTCTCCAAGATAGGCTTCAGCAGTACGTGAGTTGAGAACTTCCAGATGTTCAAGGTGGATTTAGAACAGGCAGAGGAACCAGAGATCAAATTGCCAGCATCTACTGGATCATCGAAAAAGCAACAGAATTACAGGAAAACATCTACTTCTGCTTCATTGACTATGCAAAAACCTTTGTGTGGATCACAACAAACTATGGACAATTCTTAATGAGATGGGTATACCAGACCACCTTCCCTACTTCCTGAGAAATATATTTGGCGGTCAAGAAGCAATGGTTAGAACTGGACATGAAACAATGGACTGGTTCCAAATTGGGAAAGGAGTACATCAAGGCTATATATTGTCACCTTGCTTATTTAACTTATATGCAGAGTATATAATGTAAAATGCTGGACTTGATAAAGCATCAGCTGGAATCAAGATTCCAGGGAGAAATATTAATAACCTCAGATATGCAGATGACACCACCCTTATGGCAGAAAGCAAAGAGGAACTAAAGAGCTTCTTGGTGAAAGTGAAAGAGGAGAGTGAAAAAGCTGGCTTAAAAATCAACATTCAAAAAACTAAGGTCATGGCATCTGGTCCCATCAGTTCAGTTCAGTTCATTTCAGTCACTCAGTCATGTCCGACTCTTTGTGACTTCATGGACCACAGCACGCCAAGCCTCCCTGTCTATCACCATTTCCTGGAGTTTACTCAAACTCATGTCCATTGAGTCGGTGATGCCATCCAACCATCTCAGCCTCCATCATCCCTTTCTCCTCTAACCTTCAATCTTTCCCAGCATCAGGGTCTTTTCAAATGAGTCAGCTCTTTGCATCAGCTGGCCAAAGTATTGGAGTTTCAGCTTCAGCATCAGTCCTTCCAATGAATATTCAGGACTGATTTTCTTCAGGATGGACTGGTTGGATCTCTTTGCAGTCCAAGGGGACTCTCAAGAGTCTTCTTCAACACCACAGTTCAGAAGCATCAATTCTTTGGTGCTCATCTTTCTTTATAGTCCAACTCTCACATCCGTACATGACTCCTGGAAAAACCAAAGCTTTGACTAGATGGACCTTTGTTGGCAAAGTAATGTCTCTGCTTTTTAATATGCTATCTAGGTTGATCATTAAGTTTCCTTCCAAGGAGTAAGCGCTTTATAGCAAATAGACGGGGAAGCAGTGGAAACAGTGACAGACTTTATTTTCTTGGGCTCCAAAATCACTGCAGCCACTTGCTCCTTGTAAGAAAAGTTATGATCAACCTAGACAGCATAGTACAAAGCAGAGACATTACTTTGCCGACAAAGGTCCATCTAGTCAAAGCTTTGGTTTTTCCAGGAGTCATGTACGGATGTGAGAGTTGGACTATAAAGAAAGATGAGCACCAAAGAATTGATGCTTCTGAACTGTGGTGTTGAAGAAGACTCTTGAGAGTCCCCTTGGACTGCAAAGAGATCCAACCAGTCCATCCTGAAGAAAATCAGTCCTGAATATTCATTGGAAGGACTGAGGCTGAAGCTGAAGCTCCAGTACTTTGGCCACCTGATGCAAAGAACTGACTCACTGGAAAAGACCCTGATGCTAGGAAAGATTGAAGGCAGGAGGAGGAGGGGATGACAGAGGATGAAATGGTTCTATGGCATCACTGACTCAATGGACATGAGTGTGAGCAAACTCCAGGAGTTGGTGATGGACAGAGAAGCCTGGCAAGCTGCAGTCCATAGGATTGCAAAGAGTCAGACATGACTGAGTGACTGAACTGAACTGAGAGGAATAAAGCCTGTCATTTAGATGAAATACATGCTTTTCATTTATCCTCCAGCCACTGCCCAACCCTGGCTTCTGAACTATCAAGACATAGTCCTTTTCCTGGAAGGATGAAGGAAAGCTCTTTGGCATATAACTTTGTAGCTGAGAAACATAGAAGATGCTGCCTTAATCTCATTATCTTTAAAAAAAAAAAAAGAATTCTAGAGTGCCTTTCCTGTACCATTTCATGGCCTCTAAACTTTCTACCTTGTGTTACAACTATTAGTGGCATTTGAGTTGGACTTCACAGAGTTTGTTGTTGTTTAGTCACTAAGTTGTTTCCGACTCAATGCAATCCCAATTACTGCAGCACTCCAGGCTTTTCTGTCCTTTCCTATGTCCCAGAGTTTGCTCAAACTCATGTCCATTCAGTCCATGATGCCGTCTAACCATCTCATCTTCTGTCACCCCCTTTTCCTGCTGCCTTTATTCTTTCTCAACATCAGGGTCTTTTCCAGTGAGTCAGCTCTTCACATCAGGTGGCCAAAGTGTTGGAGCTTCAGCTTCAGCATCAGTTTTTCTAACGAATATTCAGGGTTGATCTCCTCAAAGGGGTCAATTAGGTAAAGATGGTTTTAGGAGAATACCCAAATCAAAGATAATGGTAAATTCCGAAGTTAAAGAGAGCCCAGTGTTCCTGAGAATATCCAGTGAATATATATATATTTTCCTATTTGTACTTTGTCACGTCTAGCTGAGAAGTTCTGTTCTTTGCAACCCTGAAACTCTTGGGTCTCTGTTCTTACTTCACTGAATATTAGGGGCATTATCATCAAACATGGGAAAATACATGCTTCTATTTTCATATTTGGCTTGTTTTGTTATATGAAAAGTGTAGACGCCCTGGCATCGCTTGGGGACTAGTAGTAGATATCATTTCTGTGGATAAAACTACAGAATCATCTTTTTTTCTGCTCCTTTTAACCCCTCAAATTAATACAATTGTGTTTGGAGGCCTGAAGTAGAATTCACTGATGATTAATATTTTGCCACAGCCATATTTTTTTCATGAGAAACAAGAAACTTAACTCTCTGGATGTTGTGTTTTCATAATAACAAAAAGTTTAGATGGCATATAGCAAATTATAATCCAAATTAGGTTTGGGAGGGAAACTTCAAAAGATGATAGGTATTTTCTTTCCCCGACTTTTGATGTTCAATTTTCTGTGTAAGTGTCAACTATCCAATTTTGATACTGACAGCTCATTTTAAACATAAAATCATAAATACAAATAAGGGATTTAAGACCTCCACTATCCAGTAGTTTTGAGTCCATCATGTAAAAATTAAGGCTGCCCTATGATGGTGTCTCATGATGACTGTAACAGATGTTGGCCATTCTTATTATAAAATAGCCTGTTTCATTTCATTACTTCTTTATTACAGAAATCAGCCTTCTTCTGGTAATTTAAAGTCTATCTTAAAATTCCATAGACAGGTCCTCCGGTTTCCCAGTTTAGGAGGATCAGTGTCATTATTTATGAATTTATTGCAAATTAAAGATTTGCCCATTTAGTCCATTCATTAAAACCATGTTGTTGCTGCTGCTGCTGTTGCTAAGTCGCTTCAGTTGTGTCCGACTCTGTGCAACCCCATAGACCGCAGCCCACCAGGCTCCACCGTCCCTGGGATTCTCCAGGCAAGAACACTGGAGTGGGTTGACATGTTAGAGATATAAAATGATTTATGGGAAGGTTACACATTGAGGCTTGACTATTCTGGACATATGTATGGCAAGGGCCTCTGAAACCACTCTGCCATCTCTGTTAGCCCTAAATACTAGAAGCTTAAGAAATCAGAACATGAAGAATTACATGAGTAAGATGACTATATATAAAACAAGTAGATATATGGCAGATCATCAACTCAATGGACATGAGTTTAGACAAACTCTGGGAGATAGTGAAGGACAGAGAAGCCTGGTGTTCTGCTGTCCATGGTATTGCAAAGAATCAGACACGATTTAGTGACTGAACAACAATGTGGTAAGACTCTGGGCTTCCACTGTGGCTCAGTGGTAAAGAATCCAACTGCCAATACGGAGATGCAAGTTCAACCCATGGGTCACGAAGATCCCCTGGAGGAGGAAATGGCAACACACTCCAGTGTTCTTTTCCCTGGGAAATACCATGGATAGAGGAGCCTGAAGGGCTATAGTCGCAAAGAGTTGGATAGGACTTAGTACCTAAACGAAAACGAAGTGGTAGACTCTGGGACAGAGCAGCAGCAATGCCTGAAGCCTACTGCCTTCTGCCCTCCTTTTCTTCCATCCATAAGCATTTATCCATTATTTACCAAATTCTAGGTTTTAGTTGAGTCAAGAAGATAGAAATGCAGTGTGACTTAAACCATTCTTATTGGCACAGCATATGTAGAGTGTTTGAGAGTGATTTGATTTACTTTTGTATAATCATGGTGAAAGTCTTTGTGTGTAACATAGTACCCAGTAGTAGTAGCTAAAATATAGTGGGCCCTTGCCAGGTGCCAGACACTGAACTAAGCTCATTACATGTATAAACTTCTTTAATTCTTAACAAAAATTCAATGAACTAGGTACTGTTATACTCCCATTTTATAGACACCAAGGCACAGAGAGGTTAAATAACTTGCCCAGGCTCGCATGGCTAGTAAGCAGTGTAATAATATTTGAGCTCAGGCAATGTGGCTCCAGCTTGTGCACAAGCTGGAATCAAGATTTCCAGGAGAAATATAAACAACCTCAGATATGCAGATGATATCACACTTATGGCAGAAAGTGAAGAAGAACTAAAGAGCCTCTTGATAAAAGTGAAAGAGCAGAGTGAAAAAGTTAGGTTAACACTCAACATTCAGAAAACTAAGATCATGGCATCTGGTCCCATCACTTCATGGCAAATAGATGGGGAAACAATGGAAACAATGGCAGACTGTATATTTTTGGGCTCCAAAATCACTGCAGATGGTGAATGCAGCCATAAAATTAAAAGAGGCTTGCTCCTTTGAAGAGAAGTTAGGACCAACCTAGATAGCATATTCAAAAGCAGAGATATTACTTTGCCAACAAAGGTCTGTCTAGTCAAGGCTATGGTTTTTCCATTAGTCATGTAGGGATCTGAGAGTTGAACTATAAAGAAAGCTGAATGCCAGAGAATTATTGATTTTGAACAATGGTATTGAAGAAGACTCTTGAGAATTCCCTGGACAGCAAGGAGATCCAACTAGTACACCCTAAAGGAAATCAGTCCTGAATATTCATTGGAAAGACTGATGTTGAAGCTGAAAGTCCAATACTCTGGCCACCTGATGTGAAGAACTGACTCATTTGAAAGGACCCTGATGCTTGGAAAGGTTGAAGGCAGTAGGAGAAGGGGATGACAAAGGATGAGATGGTTGGATGGCATCACCAACTCAATGGACATGAGTTTCAGCAAACTCCAGGAGTTGGTGATGAACAGGGAGGCCCAGCATACTGAAGTCCATGGTGTTGCAAAGAGTCGGACATGACTTGAGCAACTGAACTGACTGAATGTGGCTCCAGAGACTGTGCTCTTGATTACCATATTATACTGCCTCTCATTAACTGTTAGTTGGAATAATTATTGTTATTTTTATTCATAGTCTTTACTTGAAATGCCATTGTCAGTTGGGTAGTATCAAAGTGTATATGCTTTTTCTTTTATTTCTGTATTGATGGAAATTTTATACTTTCTTGCCATTGTGAAGCAAAGAAATTATGAGTTGCTTTACCTTTTATTTGCTGGTGATGATGATAATAATAATTACTAGGTATCTGATGGAATTCCAGCTGACTATTTCAAATCCTGAAAGATGATGCTGTGAAAGTGGTGCACTCAATATGCCAGCACATTTGGAAAACTCAGCAGTGGCCACAGGACTAGAAAAGGTGAGTTTTCATTCCATTCCCAAAGAAAGGCAATGCCAAAGAATGCTCAAACTACCACAAAATTGCACTCATCTCACACGATAGTAAAGTAATGCTCAAAATTCTCCAAGCCAGGCTTCAGCAACACATGAACCATGAACTTCCAGATGTTCAAGTTGGTTTTAGAAAAGGCAGAAGAACCAGACATCAAATTGCCAACATCTGCTGGATCATCGAAAAAGCAAGAAAGTTCCAGAAAAACATCTATTTCTGCTTTATTGACTATGGCAAAACCTTTGACTGTGTGAATCACAATAAACTGTGGAAAATTCTGAAAGAGATGGGGATACCAGACTACCTGACCTGCCTCTTGAGAAATCTGTATGCAGGTCAGGAAGCAACAGTTAGAACTGGACATGGAACAACAGACTGGTTCCAAATAGGAAAAGGAGTACATCAAGGCTGTATATTGTCACCCTGCTTATTTAACTTCTATGCAGAGTACATCATGAGAAACACTGGTCTGGAAGAAGCACAAGCTGGAATTAAGATTGCCGGGAGAAATATCAGTAATCTCAGATATGCAGATGACACGACCCTTATGGCAGAAAGTGAAGAGGAACTAAAAAGCCTCTTGATGAAAATGAAAGAGGAAAGTGAAAAAGTTGGCTAAAAGCTCAACATTCAGAAAAAGAAGATCATGGCATCTGGTCCCATCACTTCATGGGAAATAGATGGGGAAACAGTGGAAACAGTGTCAGACTTTATTTTTCTGGGCTCCAAAATCACTGCAGGTGGTGATTGCAGCCATGAAATTAAAAAACACTTACTCCTTGGAAGGAAAGTTATGACCAACCTAGATAGCATATTCAAAAGCAGAGACATTACTTTGCCAACAAAGGTCTGTCTAGTCAAGGCTATGGCTTTTCCAGTGGTCATGTATGGATGTGAGAGTGGGACTATGAAGAAAGCTGAGCTCCGAAGAATTGCTGCTTTTGAACTGTGGTGTTGGAGATGACTCTTGAGAGTCCCTTGGACTGCAAGGAGATCCAAGCAGTCCATTGTAAAGGAGATCAGTCCTGGGTGTTCATTGGAAGGAATGATGCTAAAGCTGAAATTCCAGTACTTTGGCCACCTCATGCGAAGAGTTGACTCATTGGAAAAGACTCTGATGCTGGGAGGGATTGGGGGCAGGAGGAGAAGGGGATGACAGAGAATGAGATGGCTGGATGGCATTACTGACTCGATGGACCTGAGTTTGAGTAGACTCTGGGAGTTGGTGATGGACAGGGAGGCCTGCTGTGCTGCGATTCATGGGGTTGCAAAGAATCAGACACGACTGAGAAACTGAATTGAACTAAACTGAGATATCTTATGCTGTCATAAATACTTCACATTCTTTAATGCATATATCCTGACAAGTACCCCATGAGACAGATACAGTTGTTACTTGTTTTACACACATGAGAAAAGTATAGTAAAGAAACTTATTCAAGGTCATACAGCTAAAAGGTAGAAGACTATGAATTCAAATCTAGGCCTTTTGCCTCCACCGTCCATTGTTTAATATCCATATTATAAAGTTCATGTGATGTTGACAGTTCACTCACATTGTTTTCTTTAGAAACAGAAATGGAATATCTGGAGAATGTCTACATACCCTTTCCAGTTCCTTTGGTATGGAAAGTAGACAGGTAAAACCTTATCAGAATTGACTTTTCAAGCCATGTGTGTAGAGGGGACAGTGAAGAGAGTAATTGTTCAGAAGAAAGGGGACACAGAAAGTGTTAAAAATTCATATTGTGTATCTGCTCTGCCTAAGACCCTTTACTAGCACTGAGGTTACAGCATTAAACAAAAGAAATAAGATTCTCTGCCTTCAGGTAGTTTGCATTCAAATGAAGAAAGATGAATAATAAACAGATGATTGCAAGTGTATAGAGAAATACAGCCCAGTGAAGAGGAATAGAAAACGTCATGAAGAGAGTGGGAATGATATTTTAAAGAGGACTGTTAGGACAGGTTTTGCTGGGAGGGGAAATTTGATTAAAAAAATAAGTGGATAATATGTCCACATAAATTTAAAATAAATAATTTTTTAAAATTTGTACATCAGTGTTCATAGCAGTATTATTTCTAATATTCAAAAAATTGAAACAAATCAAATGCTCATCACTGGATGTGTGGGTATACAAAATGTTTTATATCTATAGGATGAGATATTACTGAACCATGAAATGGAATGAATTCTGATACATGCTACAACATGAATCAACTTCAAAGACACTAGGCAAGCACAAAAGGATACAGATTGTAAGTTCCATTTATAGGAAATGTACAGAATAGGAAAATCCTTAGAGATAGAAAGTAGATTAGTGGTTGCTAGGAGTCTGAGGAAAGGAGTAAGGAATGACTGTTACTGTGTATGGGGTTTATTTATAGGGTGATGAAAATATTCTGAAGATAGATCATGGTGATAGTTGTTCAACCTTGTAAATAGACTGAAAACTACTAAACTGTACACTTTAAAATGGTTGACTACATGATGTGTAAATTATATTAATTTAAAAGCCTCAAGACAAAGTCATATTTCTGCAGAGTCTAAGCTAGTTTTCCTTAGATTGATGGTTTCAACTCTAACCTTAACCAAACTGCCTCTGAAAGTGGAAGGAGGCAGGCAGCCCAGGGTGTTTCCCAAACCTGGGCCGTCTTCTGACACATAGGCAGAATACTATGCAGATCAGTCCCAGATGAGCGAATCCCTGAGTTAAGATGTTATAAAGACCTCTCAGAACATCCCAGCTGTCCTTGAGCACAGCACACAAGTCTAGCACAGGGTTGAATGCGTCACTGAATAGGGCCTAAGTAAGTAAGTAAGGAGAAGGAAATGGCAACCCACTTCAGTATTCTTGCCTGGAGAATCCCATGGACGGAGGAGCTTGGTGGGCTACAGTCCACGGGTCACAAAGAGTTGGACACGACTGAGCGATTTCACTTTCACTTTCAAGTAAGTAAGTGTTAATCGCTCAGTCATGCCCGATTCTTTGTAACCCCATGGACTGCAGCCCACCAGGCTCCTCTTTCCACGAGATTTTCCAGGCAAGGATACTGGAGTGGGTCGCCATTTCCTTCTCCAGGGGATCTTCCCAACTCAGGGATTGAACCCGGATCTCCTGCACTGCAGGCATATTCTTTACTGACTGAGCTACAAGGGAAGCCCCCCAAATAGGGCCTAGAACAGTTAAAAAAAATATAGTAGCAAAGCTGTTTCTCTGATAGTGAAATTCCTGAGGGCGATGCCTTCGTGTTCTCTTATTTGAGAACATATCCAGGGTTATAACTTGTGTGGACTACTGCAGTTATGGACAGGAATGGACTGAAAACTCTACTGCTGTCCTAGGGATCTAGCTGAACCCATGCCAAATACAAGTTGTCAGAGGTAAGAGATTAATGAAAACACTGTATTCACATATTTAATAAAACAAGAACTAGAAGGGACTTTATTTTAAAAATCACTTGCTGGCAAATAATTTAAATATTATTCTTCACAACATTTTGTGCATACCACATGTAATCTTGTCATTAGCAGTTATAATTGTGGATGCACTAATGTTGAATTATAGTTTTAGTCCTTAAAGGTTAATGTTTCTGTCCCATCAACAGATGAATACAGTCAAATTGTCATATATACTTACAATGAAGTATTTTTACCCATAAAAAGGAATGAAGTAGTGATATGAGACCGGGGATGAACCTCAAAAACATGATGCTAACTCAGAGAAACCAGACACAAAATGACCACATATTATATGAATTCATTTGTACAAAATGACAGGAGTAAGCAAATCCACAGAGAGGCAAGGTAATGGTTGCCTGGGACTGAAGGAACTGGAGGAATGGAGAAGTGGCCGTTTAATGAGTTCAAACTAGCCTTTTGAGGTGACGAAAAGTTTCTCAAATTATAAAAGGATGATGATTGTACAGCTCGATGAATATACTAAAAAACACTGAATTTTACACTTTAACTTAGAGAATATTGTGGTATGTAAATTGTGTCTCAAAAAGAATATATTTAAAAAGTTCTTTTATAAATTGGTGAAAGAAGAGGAGAGCCATGCCAATAGCTGAGGAATGAGTTCAAGACCAAAGAAATAGCCAGGTCTAGGGCTTCAAGGCCAGTTTGAAGCCTAGCATGATTTAGGAACAGCAAATGGGCAGTGGGGATACAGTGAAGAGAGCAAAAGGACAAGAAATAGGAGATGAGATGACGAAAATAACAGGAGGCCTTGTGGAGGCTTATCAGCAATTGTATGGACTTTAACTTATACTCTCCTGAAATAGGAAGTCTTAAGAGGTTTGAGCTGAAGAGAAACATGATCTTATTTGGGGTTTTTAACAAAATCTTTCTGGCTTTTGTATGGAGAAGAATGTAGGAGCAGAAGATGTTAAGCAGGGAGACCAGTTAGTAGGTTTTTACAGTAATCCAGGCCCCAAAGTGATGGTAGTTTTGACTAGAGTCTTAACAGTGCAGGAGATAAGAAATGTTGAGATTTGCTGACACATTTTTAAATTGGAGAAGATAGGATTCCCTATAAGCTGGGTGTGGAGCGTAAGAAAAAGAATCAGTGATGACTCTTACTTTTTTGGCCCAAGCAATAGGGTTATCTCTTATTGGTACAGGGAAGACCATGCTATGAGCAGTTTAGGGATAGAAGTTTCACACAATATACTTAAGACACTAATTCATTATTAAGTGGAAATTTTGATCAGACAGTTGCATATATAGAGCATACCTACATAGAACATAGGCTGGTGTCTTTTCTGATTTCCCAATATCCAGGAAATATCAATGTTTGAATATTTTTATATATTTTATTTTGTAGAGTGTTTTTTTATTTATTCATTTTGGCCTTGCCATACAGCATGCGAGATCTTAGTTCCCTGAACAGTGTTGAACCTGGGCCCCCTACATTGGGAGCATGGAGTCTTAACCACTGACCACCAGGGAAGTCCTGATCTTTAAATATTTTAATATCTCTTCTGTTTGAGTCTTGAGTTCAAGGGAAAGGCCAGACTAGTAATATAATCTGGACTTCTTATTAGCACATATATGTTTTTTAAAGCTGCCTCATTAGCATATATATGTTTTTTAAAGCCATGGGTATGGCTTTCTCAAAACATTTCTTCTACTATGTGAGATACATAGATTGTGAGAGAGGAAATATATTCTCTGAGGGAGGCCTGCTTGTTAAGAAAAGACAAAGGCCTACCTAACTTTGAGCTGACTGGGATAAGGGTAGATTTTTTAAAAATGGTTTTTCCCATTGCCAAGAGGAAAATTCCCTCTCCCTTTCTCAGTATATTTCTGTGAAAAATCTATTATTTGTGAATCCTTCTCCTTTCCCTTTAATATCTCTGTACATCTGTTTGTACAGCTAGCAAGGTAAGCCACTTGCTAGCTTTGCAACCCAGGAGTGTTTTTCTTAAGCATCTGGGAAGCATCTCTTTGGAATGTAAACATCAAGGAATATAGAGCGTGAATGTTTCCCTGTTACTGTAGGAATGCCTTTTCCTGAGCTGTAACCAAATGCTTGTCCTAGTGACAGGAGTTTTGTTTTTCCTTCAGACAAAGGCAATTAGCTAACAGAAATGGCTATCTCAATGCCAGATGAATTGGGGATGAACTGTGAAAGAATGCATATGAAACGGTGTTGTAGTATCCTCTTATGGAAAGACAAATTATGGTTAATCTTGAGAACATGTATGTAATGCATTGTAACTGCTTGATGATATATAGGGCGGAATCGCTTTCTGTCTTCAGAATCTATTAGCAGGTTGCCTGTGATGTGCGTTTTAATCTGGTTCAGTGCTTATAAAGTACTAAAGTGGTGTCCTTTCCTTTCTGTATCTTATATGGAGAAGATTCTCTGCCTTGACAAGATGTTTTTAATTTGCACAACACTGGTGAATGAGGGGGGCAAATGCTTGTAAAGCTTCTGTGGGTGTCTTGTAGTGCTAAAGTGGAAAAAGAATTCCTATAAGACATAGCTGTCTCTATAGTATATCATTTTGTAGGTTGAGTTTCTGGACATGATAGGTAACCCAAGTTACCTGTCCACTTCCCCCAGATTCAAATGCACCCCCATTTTCAGATTGGACACGGTTCTTTGAAGTAAAAAAAAAAAATCCATGCATTTAAAATAGGAGGGCTATTAGCAACGACAGATTATGTGGAACCATTATACTAGGGATTGAGGATATAAGGATTAGCAAGATAAAATTGTTCTCATGGAATTTACAGCCCAGTGAAACAGCTAGACAAACAAGCAATTAAAATCCAGTGGGATTAAGTGGTAACAAGGAATCACAAATTATTCTGGTAAAACCAGGAGCCATATTTAGCACAGTCTTTGAGAGTCAAATGGGGTTGCCTGAAGGAAGGTGTCTTAGCTGAGACCTGAATAGTGAGTAAAGTGAGCTTTAGAAAAAGTGAAGGTGAAGGGGTGAAGGGTGTGCCTGGCAAAGGGACTAGCATGTGCTAAATTATGGGCAGATGAGAGGGAATAAGTGTGTGTGGAGCTGTAAGCAGTTTAGTTTAATTAGAACATGGAATATATCCACAGAAACATGGGGATGGTTAGTGAAAGAGTATAAGACTTGTACTCACATGCCTTGCTATGCCATTTGAATTTAACTTGGCAGGCAACAGGAAGCCTGAAGGCAAGGCAGTGGAGGTAATGATTATATTTGTGCTTTATTTAGAATGATTCATGATATTGTGATATGAAAAGCAGTTTGGAATGGGGAAAGACTTGGTATAGGGGGACTTGTTAGGAGAAGGTCCACGTAAGAGATGAGGGTGGCTTCCGCTTAGGGATGTGACATTCGGATGGATGGAGAGGAATGGTATGTTCCAGTGATGTTTAGGAGTTACAGTTCATAAAACATTGGTGTTGATTAGACGTAGAAGATGAGGCAGAAGGAGAAGTATGCTGTTCACTGGCATATCTGCCCCCAAATCCCATGGTTGAAAATCTTGCTTTTAGAAATTTGGAGGGCAGTTTCTTCGGCCGGCCTGCTGCCTGGCTTCCATCTCCTTCATGCGCAAGTGGAGTCACAGGCTTCTGAGCTCCTCCCGCTCCCTGTTGCTGGCTTCCCTCCGTGGCATGAATCTGTTTGGAACAAGCTCGGGTTTTGGATCTGGCAGGACCAGCATGTTTGGCAACATAACCACGGATAAATCACAACCTTATGAAGGATATGAAGGGCTTCCCTGATGGCTCAGCTGGTAAAATAATCTGCCTGCAATGCAGGAGACCTGGGTTTGATGCCTGGATTGGAAAGATCCCCTGCAGAAGTGAACAGTTAACCCACTCCAGTATTCTGGCCTGGAGAATTCCATGAACCGTATAGTCCATGAGGTCACAAAGGATCAGATGTGACTGAGAGACTTTCAAATTTCACTTTCACTTTATGAAGGATATTGAGGTAACATCCTCTCCTGATGATAGGATTGGTTGTCTGTCTTTTAGCCTACCAACTTTGCTGGGGAACTTTCTTCTGTAGGATCGTGGGCTAACAATGTTGATGTTTGCTGCTAGGAAGCTCAATGGAGAAGGAAATGGCAACCCACTCCACTACTCTTGCCTAGAGAATCCTGTGGACAGAGGAGCCTGGTGGGCTGCTGTCCATGGGGTCGCACAGAGTCGGACATGACTGAAGCGACTTAGCATGCATGCATGCTTTGGAGAAGGAAATGGCAACCCACTCTAGTATTCTTGCCTGGAGAATCCCAGGGACAGAGGAGCCTGGTTGCTGCCATCTATGGGGTCGCACAGAGTTGGACATGACTGAAGCAACTTAGCAGCAGCAGCAGGAAGCTCAAGATAGTGGATAGACTATTGCAAAAGCCCAGCAGATACACACCTAGCCTGTGCTAGATGTCGGCTGGAGTGATGATGGGAGCCAAGTGTTTACAGCATCATGTGATAAGACTGCCAAAACATGGGACCTCAACAGTAAGCAGGCAATAGACACATTGTGCAACATGATACTCCTGTGAAAACCATACATTGGATCACAACACCAAACTACAGTTGTGTGATGACCTGGAACTAGGATAAGACTTTGAAGTTTGGGGATACACAATCATCACCTCCTATGATGATTTTACAACTTCCTGAAAGGTGTCACTCTGATGACATGGTGATCCTATGGCTGGGTGGCAGCTGCAGAGAGGGAACGGATTGTCTATCAGTTAGAGAATCAACCTTCTGAACTCAGGAGGATAGCGTCTCCACTGAAGCATCAGCCTCAACGTGTGGCTGTTTTTTTAAAGACAAACAGAATAAACTGAACAGGTTTGCCCTGGGAAGCATTGAGGGGAGAATTGCTATTCATTTCATCAACCCCCCAATTTCTGCCAAAGATAACTTCACTTTTAAATATCATTAATCTAACAGAACCAACCAGCGCCTCAAGATATCTACGGGGTAAATGAAATTGTGTTCCAACCTGTTCAAGGCACCCTTGCAACTATGGGATCTGATAGTAAATGCAGCTCTTGGGACAAAGATGCCAGAACAAACTAGAATTTTGGAGCAGTTAGATCAGCCAATATCAGCTTAACAGCTTCAATCACAATAGAAATGTATTTGTGTACACTTCCAGCTTACTACTAGGGGCTTCCCTAGTCACTCAGATGGTATAGAATCAGCCCAGCGTGAGAGGCCCAGGTTTGATCCCTGAGTCGGGAAGATCTCTGGAGAAGGGAATGGCTACCCACTCCAGTATTCTTGCCTGGAGAGTTCCATGGACAGAGGAGCCTGGTAGGATGCAGTCCAAGGGGCCCCTAAGAGTCGCACATGGATGGAGCGACTAACAATTTAACTTTCTAACTACTACTAGTCAAAGGTATGTGGAGTATCAGGAATCCTTCATCTTCAATGTTATCATCCCTGCATACTGTAGGTGTTCAATAGGTATTCATAAATTTGATGATGTTATTTAGTTTGGAAATATACAAGTGTAACCTTTACTCTGTTTTGATTAGTGTCAAGATATCCTGCCATTAACAATTTACACCCAGTTTAAAACATTGTTTTTAAAAAATTCATTTTGGCATGTCCCTTGAGTTATCCATATGTCTGTGAAACACAAATGACACCTGGCAATGGGATGGGTGCCTCGTTTTGCAGATGAACATGAAGTGTGGTCTCCTGTTCAAATTCTCTTTCTCCTGAGAGACCAAAAGTAAATGCATCCCACTTAGTATTCCCTTTCTGAGCAGTTTATCCTTTACCAACTCAAACCCAAACTGATTTAAATGCATCATGTTTGAGAGGGATAGATGAATTTCCTGTCACCATCACAGATGCCTAAAGCCAGCCTAAAGCAGAATACATTATCAAGTAAACAAATATTTACCCAAAGTAGCTGTAACCAACATTCTGCTGATTTTTACAAAAGTAGCAACTGAGGTAAGAGAAATTAGAAATTAGTAAGAATGTTAAATTGTAATCTAAAGGGAATCCTGGTCATTTAATATTGTTATTTAACATATTTGGCCACATAGAGAAAATTTCACTGTAGCCAGTATGGGAGATGGAGTAAAGTGCATAATGACCTTCAAAATTTTTCTCAGTTAACCAGAACATTCCAACACCATTATCGTTCACTGTCATTTCATCTGTAGTTCTAAGTGCATCTTGCATAAAGTAAGCATCCAACACTATTTCTTAAATAAACATGTGCATTAGCAATTATGAGAAAATGATATAAACTTATGCAGTTAGGAGTGCTGCTGCTGCTAAGTCACTTCAGTCGTGTCCGACTCTGTGCGACCCCATAGACGGCAGGCCACCAGGCTCCCCCGCCCCTGGGATTCTTCAGGCAAGAACACTGGAGTGGGCTGCCATTTCCTTCTCCAATGTATGAAAGTGAAAAGTGAAAGTGAAGTCGCTCAGTCGTGTCCGACTCTTCGCGACCCCATGGACTGCAGCCTACCAGGCTCCTCCGTCCATGGGATTTTCCAGGCAAGAGTACTGGAGTGGGGTGCCATTGCCTTCTCCGCAGTTAAGAGTACAGGAAACCAAAACTAAACAAAGCATATCTTGATTCCTTGATAATTCTATAGGCACTTTGGAATATTTTAAGAGCTTGTTGTTGCTGTTTATTTGCTAAGTTGTGTCCTACTTTTTGCGGCCCCATGGACTGCAGCACACCAGGCTTCCTTGTCCTTCACCATCCCCTGGAGTTTGTTTAAATTCATGTCCATTGGATCAGTGATGCCATTAACCATCACATCCTTCTCCTCTGTCGCCCCCTTTCCTCCTGCCTTCAGTCTTTCCCAACATCAATGTCTTTTCCAGTGAGGCAGCTCTTTGCATCAGGTGGCCAAAATATTGGAGCTTCAGCTTCAGCATCAGTCCTTCCAATGAGTATTCAGGGTTGATTTCTTTTAGGATTGACTGGTTGGATTTCCTTGTTGTCCAAGGGACTCAAGAGTCTTCTCCAGGCGAGGGTGGGATGATTTGAGAGGATAGCATTGAAATGTGTATATTATCATATGTGAAGCAGATTGCTGGTCCAGGTTCAATGCATGAGACAGGGTGCTCAGGGCTGGTGCACTGGGCTGACCCTGAGGGATGGGATGGGGAGGGAGGTAGAAGGGGGGTTCTGGATGGGGAACACATATGTGCCTATGGCTGATTCATGTTGATGTTTGGCAAAAAGCACTACAGTATTGTAAAGTAATTAGCCTCCAATTAAAATAACTAATTTAAAAATAAATTAATTAATTAAAAAAATTTAATAAGTCTTCTCCAACACCACAGTTCAAAAGCATCAATTCTTCAGCACTCAGACTTCTTTATGGTCCAGCTCTCACATCCATACATGACTACTGGAAAAACCATAGCTTTGACTATAAGACCTTTGTTGGCAAAGTGATGTTTCTGCTTTTTAATACATTGTCTCGGTTTGTCATAGTTTTTCTTCCAAGGTGTGGGCATCTTAATTTCATGGCTGTACTCAACTTCCACAGTGATTTTGAAGCCTGAAAATAAAATCTGTCACTGTTTTCATTTCTTTTCCCCATCTATTTGCCATGAAGTGATGGGACCAGATGCCATGATAGTTTTTTGAATGTTGATTTTTAAGCCAGCCTTTTCACTCTTCTCTTTCACCATCAAGAGGCTTTTTAGTCCCTCTTCACTTTCTGCCATTAGGGTGGTATCATCTGCATATCTGAAATTGTTGATATTTCTCTTGGCAATCTTGATTCCAGCTTGTACTTCTTCCAGCCCAGCATTTCTCATGATATACTTAGCATATAAGTTAAAAAAAGCAGGGTGACAATATACAGCCTTGACGTACTCCTTTCCCAGTTTGGAACCAGTCCTTTGTTCCATGTGTGGTTCTAACTGTTGTTTCTTGACCTGCATATAGGTTTCTCAGGAGGCAGGTAAGGTGGTGTGGTATTCCCTTCTCTTGAAGAATTTTCCACAGTTTAATGTGATCCACACAGTCAAAGGCTTTGGCATAGTCAATGAAGCAGAAGTAGCTATTTTTCTGGAATTCTCTTGCCTTTTCTATGATCCAATGGACATTGGCAATTTGATCTCTGGTTCTTCCACTTTTTCTAAATCCAGCCTGTATATCTGGAAGTTCCCGGTTCATGTACTGTTGAAGCTTAGGTTGGAGAATTTTGAGCACAGCCTTGCTAGCATGTGAAATGAGTACAATTATATGGTAGTTTGAACATTCTTTGGGATTGGAATGAAAACTGACGTTTTCTTGTCCTGTGGCCACTGCTGAGTTTTCCAAATTTGCTGGCATATTTTAAAAATTAATTAATTTATTTTAATTGGAGGCTAATTACTTTACAATATTGTAGTGGTTTTTGCTATACATTAACATACATCAGCCATGGGTGTACATGTGTTCCCCATCCTCAACCCCCTTTCCACCTCCCTCCCCATCCCATCCCTCAGGGTAATCCCAGTACACTAGCCCTAACAACATCGCCTTCAGGATTTTAAAAAGCTCAGCTGGAATTTCATCACCTCCAGTAGCTTTGTTTGTAGTAATGCTTCCTAAGTCCCACTTGACTGCACACTCCAGGATGTCTGGCTCTAGGTAAGTGATCACACCTTCATGGTTACTCAGATCTTTAAGACCTTTTTTTGTGTAGTTCTTCTGTGTGTTCTTGCCACCTCTTCTTAAGATCTGCTGCTTCTTTTAAGTCCATACTGTTTCTTTCCTTTACTGTGTCCATCTTTGCATGAAATGTTCTCATGGTATCTCCAGTTTTCTTGAAGAAATCTGTAGTCTTTCCCATTCTATTGTTTTCCTCTATTTCTTTTCATTATTCACTTAAGAAGGCTTTCTTTTTCCTCCATGCTATTCTTTGGAACTTTGCATTCAGTTAAGTATATCTTTCCTTTTCTCCTTTGCTTTTTGCTTCTCTTCTTTTCTCAGCTATTTTTAAGGCCTCCTCAGAGAACCATTTTGCCTTCTTGCATTTCTTTTTCTTTCAAATTGTTTTGGTTTAAGAGCTTCTTGTCATCTTAGTTAACATGGATGATTATTGACCAGTATTTTGGTTGAAAATGAAAATATATGAACTAATTCTCTCCTTGGCATAGGACAGCCCCTAGAGAATGATTTTCTTTTTTTTGGTAAACATCTTTTATCACCTTGTTTGGTTGTTATTTGTGTCTCATTGTTGTCAGTGTGCTAAAATTACATTTATTTGATTCTCCTAATAGTTTGGTTTCAATAAAAGTAAGCATTTCTATATCTTTTGAGTATTAACACATACTCAATCCCAGGGCTAAATAGTGTTTTATTAAGTAATAAGTATTTCCAGCACATGCACTACTGTAATTCTTAATTGCAGTATTATAACTCAATTAATTGAATGATTTTTTAAAAGTGACATTCTACCAGATGGAATAATAATTAGTATCATTATTAGGATTAATTTTTTTCATTGAAGTATAGTTGATTTACAATATTATGTTAGCTTTAGGTGTATGAGAGTGATTCAAAATTGCATAGCTTATAATCCCTTTAATGTTATTATAAAGTATTGGCTATATTCCCTGTGCTATTAAATATATTCCTGAAGCTTTTTTACCTTATTATAGTTTGTTCCTCATAATTCCTTATCCCTGTCTTGCCACTGTCCCCTTTCTTCTCCCTACTGGTAACCACAATTTTTTTCTCTGAGTCTGTTTTTGTCTTTTTATTTCATTTATTTGACTTATTTTTTAGATTTTACATTTAAATGATTGTTGGTTATTGTTTAGTTGCTAAGTCATATCTGACTCTTTTGTGAGCCCATGGGCTAGCCCATTATGCTCCTCTGTCCATGGGATTTCCTAGGCAAGAATACTGGAGTGTTTGCCATTTCTTTCTCCAGGGGATCTTCCAACCCAGGGGTCAAACCCATGTCTCCAGCATTGCAGGTGGATTCTTTGCCACTGAGCTACCAGGGAATCCCCCACTTAAGTGGTAACATTGAGTATTGTTGTTTCTCTATCTGACTTATTTTACTAAGTGCAATACCTTCTAGGTCTATCCATGTTGCTGCAAATGGCAAAATTTCATTCTTTTTATGACTGAGTATTATTCCCCTGTGTATGTGTGTGTGAACACATACATACATATACACATCTCCATTATTAGTTCATCTGTTGTGATGGACACTTAGATTTCTTCTGTATCTTGTATACTGTAAATAATGTTCCCTTTTCTCTACATCCTCACCAAAATTTATCTGTAGAATTTTTGATGATAGTTATTTTGACAGGTGTAGGTAATGTCTCGTTTTGGTTTTGATTTGCATTTCTCTGATAATTAGCAATATTGAGCATTTTTATGTGCCTATTGGCTATTTGTATAGCTTCTTTTGAAAAATGTCTATTCTGGTCCTCTGCCTGTTTTTTTTTTTTTTTTTTTGATTGGGTTATTTGTTCTTCTGATATTGAGTTTTATGAGCTGTTACATATTTTAGATATTAACCCTTTATCAGTCATATCATTTGAAAAATATTTTTTCCCACTCAGTAAGTTTTCTTTTCTTTTTGCCAGTGGTTTCCTTTGCTGTGCAAAAGCATTTAAGTTTAATTAGGTTTCATTTGTTTATTTTTGCTTTTGTTTCATTTGCCTTTGAGACTGATCCAAAAAATATTGCTGTGATTTATGTCAAAGACTGTCCTGCCTGTTTTCTTCAAGGATTTTTATGATTTCTCATCTTATATTTTGGTCTTTATCCTGAGGTAATTTTTCTATATGGTGTTGAAGAATGTTCTAATTTCATTTTTTTTACATGTTGTTGTCTGATTTTTCCCAGAAGCACTTATTCAAGAGATTGTCTTTTCTCCATTGTATATTCATGCCTCCTTTGTTGTAGCTTAATTGATCATAAGTGCATGGATTTATTTGTGGGCTCTATTCTATTCCATTATTCTGTGTGTCTGTTTTTGTGCCAGTAACATACTATGTTCATTACTGTAGCTTTCTAATAAAGTCTAAAATTAGGAAATGTAAATCTTCAGTTTTGTTCTTTTTTTCTCAAGATTGCTTTGGCTGAATTGGGTCTTTTGTGATTCCATATAAATTTTAGGATCGGAAATATGTCATGGGTATTTTTATAGGCATTATGTTAAATTTGTTGATTGCTTTTATAGTATGGAAATTTTAACAGTGTTGATTTTTTCAGTCTGTGAACATGGAGCCTTCCATTTATTTGTATTGTCTTCAGTTTCCTTTGTTGATGTCTTAGAGTTTTTTGAGTATAGATCTTTTATCTCTTTGGCTAAGTTTATTCCCAGTTATTTTATTCTTTTTGATGCAATCATAACTGGGGTTGTCTTCTTGAATTCTTTTTTCTGATAGTTCATTATTAGCATATAAAGAAATAACAGATTTCTTTATATTGATCTTGTATCCTACAAGTTTACTGAATTCATTTATTCTTCATTTTTTATTTTGGTGTGGAGACTTTAGGATTTTCTATATATAGTGTCATATCTACAGTGATAGTTTTACTTCTTCCCTTCCAGTTTGGATGCCTTTTATTTCTTTTCTTGTCTGATTCCTGTGTTTATGCCTTCTAATACTATGTTAAATAGAAGAGGTGAGAGTGGGATCCTTCCTTGTGTCTGAATTTAGAGGAAATGCTTTAACCTTTCCACTGTGCTGCTGCTGCTGCTGCTTCAGTCGTGTCCGACTCTGTGCAACCTCATAGACGGCAGCCCACCAGGCTCCCCTGTCCCTGGGATTCTCCAGGCAAGAACACTGCAGTGGGTTACCATTGCCTTCTCCACTGTTCTATATGATGTTAAATGTGGATTTGTTATATATAGCCTTTATTATATTGAGACACCTATATTTTGCTGAGTTCTTTTTTTTTATCATAAATAGATGTTTAATTTTGTCAGATTCTGTTTGCACATCTATTTAGGTGATTTTATGCTTTTTATTCATTTTTAAAAATTGTATTTATTTATTTTTGGTTATACTGGATCTTTGTTGCTGTGTAGGCTTTTCTCAAGTTGTGGCAAGCAGGGGCTACTCTCTCCAGTTGTGGTGATTTGGGGTGCACAGGCTTCTCATTGTGGTGACTTCTTTTGTTGTGAAGCATTGGCTGTAGGACACATGGACTTCAGTAGTTGCAGCACATTAGCTCTGGAACACAGGCTCAGTAGTTGTGGTGCACGGGCTTAGTCTCTCTGTGGCATGTAGGATCTTCCTGGATCAGGGATTGAACTCAGATCTCCTGAATTGGCAGGCAGATTCTTTACCACTGAACCACCTTTGAAGCCCTTATCCTTTGTTTTTGTTTTATTCAATAATTTCTTCCATGCCAAAATCAACAATACTAAAATGTTACACATTTATATATATTTACCTTGAAAGAAGAAACACTTAAATAGTCGTATGTCTATTCAATTATAAAGGTTATATAAGTCATAGAGTCACTATTGTAGAATAGTCACAGATTTTATTTTTATTGCTTTAATGAGTGTAGCTCAAAAATTAAGGCAAAAATTAATATCTTTTAAACAAAATAGTACATTTGGTAATGGCTTCTATATTAGTCAAGAGACAGAATCTAATTCAATATTTCAGGAGAGTACTTAGTGCAAAATATTTAGGGTTAAGGGAACTAGTGAGACATGTGGAAGTTACCAGGAAATAACCACAATAGGAGTCTATCACCATCCTTAGCCTTGAATGGGCAGGGAGGGAGAATGATGTTACTGTAATTTATAGAGGGTATAGAGCCATGGAAGAGGGGGCAAAGTATAAGAACTTTGACCACAGAGGAACCACTAAATGGCAGTTCATGGAGTTTAGGGGAGAGAGCATAAACATAGGGACCTCTCTTTGACCTCTCTTCTATCCTTCCCTCTCTTCCACCCTCCACCCTCAATCTCCTCCTGATCATAACTAGAGTTAAGAAATACATAGAAGCCAGCCAAGAAGAGAATTCCTGTAATGCTGTTAGTGGATATTATTAATAGTTTTCCAAAAGCACAGAGCAGGTCAGAAACGGGTAGAGAATAGATCTGGGGAGGAATGGATAGGGACAAACAGAGAATAAGTATCACAGCTTCAGAAGATGAAGTGTCTTTTCTTCTTGAACACATCTTGACTTCAAACAGATTTTTAAAAGAAAAGTATGCCAACTTTGTTTTTAATGCACTACTCAGATATCTTGGGATCTTTTTGAAGTCTTGAAACTTTGAAACTAAGAATGACCAGTTTGAAATACACAATGTGAAAACAACAACAATACTGCTGCCAAGTGGGGGGGAAACTTTAAAGTAGCACTTTTCATGGTAGACACATCTACCTTGTTTAGAAATTGGGCCATGCTTAAAGTATCTGGAGAATATTTAGTGTTTTAGTATTCTTTCCTGTTTTTCTGAAATACAAAAGTCCTCTCAATTTATCATTCATTTTGAAAAATAGAAATATTCTTATTATAAGGAAGATAGTGCAAGTGTACTCGTAGACTAGCACTGATGTTCAACATCTGTATTGAGAGAAAAGCCTGGTGTAGAAGGGTTGATGCCAAACTGCAGGATACATGCCCCTGGAGATAGGGTTAATACTAATAATTATCATTTATCAAGTGCTTAATATGCACTAGGCTCTATTTATTATCTTATTTAATTCTACTAACAATTTTGTGACCTAGATATTCATCTTGCAGATGAGGAAACTAAGATTCAGAGAGGGAGGGGATATATGTATACATATGGCTGATTCACATGGTTGAATGGCAGAAACCAACACAACATTGTAAAGCAATTATACTCTAATTAATAAATTTTTAAAAAAGAAATGAAATGACTTGCCCAAAGTAAATATTCTCTGTGCAGGAATATGAGTCTAGTTTTGCCAGATTTCATGAGTTTTCAAAAGCAGTATAGAATCTAATTTGTGTGAAAGTTGTCTGTGTTTAAATGTACATTAATTTTTTCTTGCTTTCTGGTATTTAACAAAACCAAACCTGTAAGTCTTAGTTGATAGGCCGTTATGTCTAAACTTCTTCCATTCAGATGCTAAAACTATATGGTTACTGGAACCTTTATAAATTCCATCCAAAGATATTAGTAATATGAAGAGTTCTGGTTCTTTGGGATGGAAATATTTGGGGCAGGGGAGCCTTTTGCTGCCCATCAAATCATAGGGAGAAAACATATTACTTGTAGTTTCTAGACATTTAGGAGAGAGGGAGTTATTTCAAAGGAGAAGTCCCTGGAAATATTTTTGTTCTTCCTATAACTATGCTTTCCGAATACCCTAGAGTGGTAAAACTCTCTATTCTATTCAGGACAATATAACAATACATAGCCCTGCATTTCATTACAGCCTAACGATTTACTTAATTCAGTTAATTCACTACATAACCACGTTATTATATGAACAAAAGCAAAAGGGAGGTTCTTTTTCAGTTCATGTTAATTCCTTTTTTCCATTTTCCCCACTGATGCTGTAATCATTGGAAGTAGTTTTCATACACATTAAAGTAGCTCAAGGTCCCTAGTATTGGGAATCATAGTAATAGTTGGTAATTTCTTCCTCTGTAATTTATTCTTTTCATTAGGTTTTCTGTAAGTGCAGAGTGTAGAGCCATAATCTATAGCCCTGGTGGGGAATTTACATTCGGAATGATAAATGTATATGGCAGGAGAGGGTACACATGCAATTGTGGGCACAAAAGCATTACAATCCATTGCAATGGGTGTGAGACAGAAGAAAACAGAAGGCTTGGTTTGGACAGCTAGGTACAGTGAGTCTGAAATTATAGCAATACATTAGTCATTTTAGAAGAAAGGTAGCTATATATTCTTTGTTTGTTCATACAGGCCATTTTTTCCTACCCTCTCTGCTATTACTAAGAGAAAACTAAACATAAAAAGAAAAATATCAAATTTTAACTCTAGCTCCAATGTGTAATTCTACATACTATTATATTAAATGAAGAAATGCTTCTGTTTCACCTGTGAAAAATGCTACTGTTTCATATTATAAAATGAAACTTAAAGATTTCACATTTATTTATGAAGCCACATAATTCTGGGGAAATTTGAAGATCAGTAAAAGCCCAATTAACTGAAAATAATGTGGAAGAATTGTGGAAGAATCAAAGATAAAAGATATGTAAGCAGATTCATTATAGTAACCAAATTGTTAGTGTGGTATACATTATTAGTAATATTAACAAGATGCAACTGAAAGGACAGAATTACTAATTCTATCATGGAAAACTGGGTAGGATTTTAAGAGAGGAGTCACTATTTAACCTAAGGTTGAAAAGAAGAATCAGATTTTGCCAGGTCACAAAGGGACAAGGACATTTAGGAAGATATAATTATCTATGATTACATGTGAAAATGCACATGACCTATGCTACACTAGGGCTTATTCTGATGTTTCCCCTCAGTGTAAAATCATCTCAGTGTAAAACTTAGAGTTCTATGCTAACAAATTTAACCCAACAGCATCCTGTATCCAAGTGCTGATACAACAATCTATTCTGTTTCTTGGCATTTCGCACAAATATGTGATGTTTAATTTTATTCTAGTTTACTGTGCGCATCATTTTTTAAAAGATTTTATTGAAGTGTAGTTGATTTACAATGTTGTTTTAGTTTCAGGTGTACAGCAAAGTAATTTCATTATGTATAGACATATATACTTCATTTAAGATTCTATTCCCATATAGTTCAATACAGAGCATTGAGTAAAGTTCCCTGTGCTATACAGTTGTTATCTATTATGTATATAATAGTGTATATGTTAATATCAGTCTCTCAATTTATCTTCCCCTCTTTCTCCCTCAGTAAGCATGTTTGTTTTCTACATATTTCTGTTTTGTAAATAAGTTCATTTGTATCATGTTTTAGATTCCACATAAAAGTGATATCATGTGGTATTTGTCCTTCTCTGTCTGACTTACTTCATTCAGTATGACAGTCTTTAGGTTTTTCCATGTTGCTGCAAATGGCATTCTTTTTTGTGGCTGAATAATATTTCATTGTGTGTGTGTATACATATGTGTGTGTGTCTGTGTGTGTGTATCACATCTTCTTTATCCATTCCTCAATTGATGGGCATTTATGTTGCTTCCATGTCTTGGCTATTTTACTTAGTTCTGCAATGAACATTGGGATATATGTATTTTTTAAATTACATTTTTCTCTGGGTATATGCCCAGGAGTGGGGTTGCAGAATCACATAGTAGGTCTATTTTTTAGTATTTTAGGGAATCTCCTTTCTGTTCTCCATAGTGGGTCTGCCAATTTACATTTTCACCAACAGTATAGGAGGGTTCCCTTTTTTCCACACCCTCTCCAGTATTTATTGTTTGTACATTTTTGGATAATGGACATTCTGACTGGTGTAAGGTGACACCTCATTGTAGTTTTGAATTGCATTTCTCTGGTAATTAGTGATGCTGAGCATCTTTTCATGAGCCTGCTGGCTATTTGTATGTCTTCTTTGGAGAAATGTATAGTTAAATCTTCTGCCCATTGTTTTATTTCATTTTTTAAAAATTAGAGCATAATTACTTTCCAGTATTGTGATGACCTTTGCCGTACATCAGCATGAATCAGCATTAGGTATACTTACGTTCCCTCTTGGTTGAACCTCTACTCCCATCCCAACCTTCTGGGTTGTCACAGAGCACTGGCTTTGGATTCCCTGGGTGGTGCATACATCAAACTCCTGAGAGTGTTAACAGCCTAGCTAGGGAGGTCAGAGGTCCCCAAGTGGAAGGAGGAAGTAAACTGCAAATGGCAGACTTTTGAGTTTGAGTAAACTCTGGGAGTTGGTGATGGACAGGGAGGCCTGAAGTGTTGCAGTCCATGGGGTTGCAAAGAGTGGGACACCACTGAGCTACTGAACTGAACTGAATCCTGTGTTGCCATGGTGACACCTGGTTCCACCTGAACTTAACTTTATCTCGAATCTTGAGCTAACCACTGTGCTTTTCTTATGGAAATGTCTTTCTTAAGCTATGTTAATGGACTATGTATTTGCTTGGAAATCTGCCTTTCTTCAAGATTCATGTCAATTGTTTTATGGCCAGGGATGACTCACTTTGTGCGAATGCTATCTCAAAATTAATGTTGTGGGGAGGGGCCTGGTGCAACTCTCTCAGTTTTGAGGTGTTTCCTTTCTCTAATTTTGCTAATAGGTATATACGGGATTCCCTTGTAGCTCAGTTGGTAAAGAATCTGCCTGCAATGCAGAAGACTTGGGTTTGATTCCTGTGTCAGGAAGATCCCTTGGAGAAGGAAATGGTAACCTACTCTAGTATTCTTGCTTGGAGAATGTCATGGACAGAGGAGCCTGGCAGTCTATAGTCCATGGGGTTGCAAGAGTCAGACACGACTTAGCGACTAAACCACCACCGATAAATATATATAACTCCTTGCTAAAAACTAGCAAGGGGGCACTCTTTCTGTCCCCTTCTGATGCTTGTCAGAAGCTTTCACTATCTCTTTTACACTTTATGAAAACTTTGCTACATGAAAAACTCTGAGTAATCTAGCCTCATCACTGGCCCCAGAACGAATTCCTCTCCTCAGGAGGCCAGGAATCCTGGCGTCATTCGTGGCTGATAGCAGAAACCTTTCACTTCCACTGGCTTTATATTTTACACACAGTACTATATATGTACATTATACATTTACACCCACCCTCCCCTTCCCCCATTGTGTCCTTTTTTTAAAATTAAACTGTTTTTTGTTTTTTTGGTATTGAGCTTCATGACCTGTTTGTATATTTTGGAAATTAATCCCTTGTCTGTTGCTTTGTTTACAAATATTTTCTCTCATTCTGTGGGTTGTCTTTTCATTTTGTTAAAGTTTTTTTTTTTTCTTTATGACTCACTTTGAAAGACTCTTTCACAATAGTGTAGTAGTTTATTCCATAAGATTTAATGCTGTATATAGCACTAAAAGAATGATGTCATTTGTATTATAAATAATACATAAATGCCATTATTCCAGTCAGTTAAAATGTATATTTCAATATGTTTTAAGCAATGCTTTAAAGAAAACAGACTTAAGTACCCTGTCACATAATATAATTCACCCAAAGCACACTTGAAGTCACCCAGAATTCTATGCCATTAGTTAACTTATTTATATTTTAGATATATCTATGATATACTAGACACTCTGTTAGGTACATTGGGACAAAAAGATGAGTCTCTGACCTTAAGGAACTTATAGGAGAAATGAAACAAATACAGGTATCTACAATAGCAGACTCTTCAGTATGTGTCAAGAGCCTATTCTAGGTATGGTATAGAAATTGAGTAGGTGGAGTGGAAAGGTGATTTTTATATACTTGAGTAAATAAGAAATCTTTTAGAAATAGAAAATTCTGTTGTGGTTCCATTAAGGCCAAGGAAAGGAAATAAACTAGATAGTAACATCCAAAGTAGAAAAGTGACCAGCAATCCAATTAAATGAACAGAGTAAGAGATTATACTACTACTGCTCTTTTGACTCAAAAGAGGAAATAAAAAATTACAGCTTAATATATAAAACTTCCCATCAGAAAGTTTCCACAAGCCTCTTATCCTTCTCCATCAGAGGGCAGACAGACTGAAAATCACAATCACAGAAAACTAACCAATCTGATCATGTGGACCACAGACTTGTCTAACTCAACAAAACTATGAGCTATACTGTGTGGGGCCACCCAAGACAGATGGGCCATGGTGGAGAGTTCTGACAAAATCTGGTCCACTGGGGAAGGGAATGGCAAACCACTTCAGTATTCTTGCCTTGAGAACCCCATGAACACTATGAAAGGCAAAAAGATAGGATACTGAAAGATGAATGCCCCAGGTTGGTAGGTGCCCAATATGCTACTGGTGATCAGTGGAGAAATAACTACAGAAAGAATGAAAAGACAGAGCTAAAGCAAAAAAACAACAACAACAAGAACAACAAAAAACACCCAGTTGTGGATGTCGCTGGTAATGGAAGTAAAGTGCAATGCTATAAAGGGCAATACTGCATAGGAATGTTAGGTCCAGTAATCAAGGCAAATTGGAAGTAGTCAAACAGGAGATGGCAAAAGTGAACATTGACATTTTAGGAATCAGCAAACTAAAATTGACTGGAATATGTGAATTTAACTCAAATGACCATTATATCTACTACTATGGGCAAGAATCCCTTAGAAGAACTGGAATAGCCATCATAGTAAAAAAAAAAAAAAAAGAGAATTTTTTAAGAGAATACATTGGTCATAGCAAACACTCTTTTACAACAAACCAAGAGACAACTGTACACATAGACCTTACCAGATGGTCAATACTGAAATCAGATTGATTATACCCTTTGCAGCCAAAGAAGGAGAAGTTTGAAACAGTCAGCAAAAGCAAGACCAGGAGCTGACTGTGGCTCAGATCATGAACTCCTTATTGCCAAATTCAGACTTAAATTATAGAAAGTGGTGAAAACTACTAAACCATTCAGGAATGAGCTAAATCAAATCCCTTATTATACAGTGGAAGTGAGAAGTAGATTCAAGGGATTAGATCTGATAGAAAGAGTGCCTGAAGAACTATGGACAGAGGTTCATGACAGTGTACAGGAGGCATGGATCAAGACCATGCCCAAGAAAAAGAAATGCAAAAAAGCAAAAAGGTTGTCTGAGGAGGCCTTATAAATAGCTGTGAAAAGAAGAGAAGCTAAAGGCAAAGGAGAAAAGGAAAGATAAGAAAGCAGAGTTCCAAAGGATAGCAAGGAGAGATAAGAAAGCCTTCCTCAGTGATCAATGCAAATAAATAGAGGAAAACAATAGAATGGGAAAGACTAGAGATTTCTTCAAGAAAATTAGAGATACCAAGGGAAAATTTCATGCAAAGATGGGCACTATATAGGACAGAAATGGTATGGACCTAACAGAAGCAGAAGATATTCAAAAGAAGTGGCAAGAATACAAAGAAGAACTATTAAAAAAAAAGATCTTCATGACCAGATAACCAAGATGGTGTGATCACTCACCTAGAGCCAGACATCCTAGAATGTGGAGTCAAGTGGGCCTTAGGAAGCATCACTACAAACAAAGCTAGTGGAGGTGATAGAATTCCAGTTGAGCTACTTCAAATCCTGGAAGATGATGCTGTGAAAGTGCAGCACTCAATATGCCAGCACATTTGGAAAACTCAGCAGTGGCCACAGGACTAGAAAAGGTCAGTTTTCATTCCAATCCAAAAGAAAGGCAATGCCAAGAATGCTCAAACTACTGCACAATTGTACTCATCTCACACACTAGTAAAGCAATGTTCTAAATTCTCCAAGCCAGGCTTCAGCAGAACATGAACTATGAACTTCCAAATGTTGAAGCTGGTTTTGGAAAAGGCAGAGGAACCAGAGATCAAATTGCCAAGATCCGTTGGATCATTGAGAAAGCAAGAGAGTTCCAGGAAAACATTTATTTCTGCTTTATTGACTATGTGAAAGCCTTTGACTGTGTGGGTCACAACAAACTGTGGAAAATTCTGAAAGAGATGGGAATACCAGACCACCTGACCTGTCTCTTGAGAAATCTGTATGCAGGTCAGGAAACAATAGTTAGAATTGGACATGGAACAAAAGACTGTTTCCAAATCGGGAAAGGAGTACATCAAGGCTGTATATTGTCACCCTGTTTATTTAACTTATATGCAGATTATATCATGAGAAACACTGGGCTGGATGAAGCACAAGCTGGAATCAAGATTGCCGGGAGAAATATCAATAACCTCAGATATGTGGATAACATCACACTTATGGCAGAAAGCGAAGAATAACTAAAGAGCCTTTTTAGTGAAAGTGAAAAGGAGAGTGAAAAAGTTGGCTTAAAGGTCAACATTCAGAAAACTAAGATCATGGCATCTGGATCCATTACTTCATGGTGAATAGATGGGTAAAGAATAGAGACAGTGACAGAATTTATTTTGGGGGGCTCCAAAATCACTGCAGATGGTGACTGCAGCCTTGGAATTAAAAGACACTTGCTCTATGGAAGGAAAGCTATGACCAACATAGACAGCATATTAAAAAGCAGAGACATTACTTTGCCAACAGAAGTCCGTCCAGTCAAATCTATTGCTTTTCCAGTAGTCATATATGGATGTGAGAGTTGAACTATAAAGAAAGCTGAGCACCAAAGAATTGATGCTTTTGAACTGTGGTGTTGGAGAAGACCCTTGAGTGTCCCTTGAACTGCAAGGATATCCAACCAGACCATCCTAAAGGAAATCAGTCCTGAATATTCATTGGAAGGAATGATGTTGAACTTGAAACGCCAATACTTTGGCCACCTGATGCGAATAACTGACTCATTTGAAAAGACCCTGATGCTGGAAAGATTGAAGGTGGGAGGAGAAGGGGCTGACAGAGGATGAGATGGTTGGATGGCATCACTGACTCAATGGACATGAGTTTGAGTAAACTCTGAGAGTTGCTGTTGGGCTGAGAGGCCTAGTGTGCTGCAGTCCATGGGGTTGTGAAGAGTAAGACATGACTGAGCAACTGAACTGATCTATTAGATCAGAGATCTATTAGATCCCAGAGTTTACTCAAACTCATGTCCATTGAGTTGGTGATGTCATCCAGCCATGTCATTCTTTGTCGTCCCCTTCTCCTCCCACTTTCAATCTTTTGTAGTATCAGGGTCTTTTCTTCTTAATACGCCATCTATGTTGATCATAACCTTTCTTCCAAGGAGCAAGTGTCTTTTAATTTCACGGGTGCAGTCACCATCCACAGTAATTTTGGAGCCCAAGAAAATAAAGTCTGTCACTGTTTCCACTGTTTCCTCACTTTCATCAAGAGGCTTTTTAGTTCTTCTTCACTTTCTGCTATAAGTGTGGTATCATCTACATATTTGTCCCGGTTATTGATATTTGTCCCGGCAATCTTGATTCCAGCTTGTGCTTTTTCCAGCCCAGCATTTCACATGATGTACTCTGCGTAGAAGTTAAATAAGCAGGGTGACAATACACAGCCTTGACATACTCTTTTCCTGATTTGGAACCAGTCTTTTGTCCCATGTCCAGTTCTAACTGTTGCTTCCTGACCTGCATACAGATTTATCAGGAGACAGGTCAGGTGGTCTGGTATAGAATTTTCCACAGTTTGTTGTGATCCACACAGTCAAAGGCTTTCACATAGTCAATAAAGCAGAGGTAGATGTTATTCTGGAACACTCTTGCTTTTTCAATGATCCAGTGGATGTTGACAATTTGATCTCTGGTTCCTCTGCCTTTTCTAAAACCAGCTTGAATATCTGGAAGTACACGGTTCATGTACTGTTGAAGCCTGGCTTGTAGAATTTTGACAATTACTTTACTAGTGTGTGAGATGAGTACAATTGTGCAGTAGTTTGAACATTCTTGGCATTGCCTTTCTTTTGGATTGGAATGAAAACTGACCTTTTCTAGTCCTGTGGCCACTGCTGAGTTTTCCAAATGTGCTGGCATATTGAGTGCTGCACTTTCACAGCATCATCTTCCAGGATTTGAAGTAGCTCAACTGGAATTCCATCACCTCCTCTAGCTTTGTTTGTAGTGATGCTTCCTAAGGCCCACTTGACTCCACATTCTAGGATGTCTGGCTCTAGGTGAGTAATCACACCATTGTGGTTATCTGGTTATGAAGACCTTTTTTGTATAGTCCTTCTGTGTATTCTTGCCACCTCTTAATATCTTCTGCTTCTGTCAGGACCATACCATTTCTGTCCTTTACTGTGCCCATTTTTGCATGAACATGTGTCACTCTAGGAAGGTTCGTTAATCTATCCAAGGCACCATATATATCTCTCCAGGCATGCTAAGTCACTGTAGTTGTGTCAACTCTTTGTGATCCCCCTGGACTTAGCCCACCAAGTTCCTCTGTCTATGGGATTCTCCAGGCAAGAATACTGGAGTGGGTTGCCATTTCTTTCTCCACCATATATATCTCTATCTAAGCTCATGTTTGTAATGGAAATATTGTGGTCATTTTACAACATAATGATTTAAATACAAATCATAGTGATATATAGTAGTTTTTTACACTTATGTAGAGATGTTTAATATAGTACTTAACAAAATGAATTGACTCTCCTCTCTTTCTGCTCATCCACAGAAGAAGGTAATGAAGATATAATGTCCCACTAATCACCTATCATAAGGAAATTGGTAGCAAAGGCTTTATATAGAGAGAACAATGGAGATGATTGCAAATGTTTGCAGATGAGCACAGAGAGAGGAATAAAAATGAAAATATCTATGTGTAATCATATCAATCTGCATATTATGATACCATCATGTACACAACTGTGTATATGTGAGGGGAAACAATGAATGAGAGTTAAAATGTGATATCAGCATATAGGTAGCACAGAAGAGATGCTAAATCATATTTAAGAGAAAAATGGTTTTCACAGCAGCAGGACTTTATGTATAATCTAAATGGAAATATTACTGTAAGTTAAAAGAAAGTCTTCAGCAATCAAAAGGAGCAATTGTTAGGCCTGAAGCATGGGATATATGCAAGGAGACAGAATGACACGGTTTACCATGGCACTGTGACAGGCTGATCAAAACATCCAGTCTCCACGGAATGGGCATCTATACTACAGAAGTAACTACTTAGTGGCTTCTAAGTAGATCTTTCCTGCTGATTGACACTTAGGCTTTTCCCAGTATTTTGCTATTACAAAGAGTGCTGTAGTAGTGAACATCCTGTTGCATGTCTCTCTTTCCACAGGTGTAAGTGTATAATCCAGGCTTAATGATGAATATTTATGAAAATTAAATGAGCACTAGGTCCTTTCCGTATATTTAGTACTATGTTATGGAAAAGAAGGTTTATGCTATTAAAGAATTTCTAATATGGCTGCAGAGTTAAATCTAACATATATGACCAGTATAGGTCACCATATAAAGAAGCAGCAAGTCATCAGATTGTTACTACTCGAGGGATTCAGAGGTGCCATGGGGGTGAGGAAAGCTTTGTATTATATAAGCTCTCTTAAATTCTAAAACTAAGGTAGACCTTTGCCTAAATATTGGAAGCTCCCAACACTGTAAATTTCCTGTTAACCTCATAATGAAATTCTGTTCCAGATAGCTGACCTCTGTAATTTTCTAAGTACAATAATAAAAATATTTTTCTGATAACTTAAGGTAAAAAATGCAACAAGCTTGACTGTCAGTTAAATACATGGGGCACCAGACTTGAGTGTCTAGAGACCAAATTTTCATAGGCACTGTTCACATCTTCTGATCCTTCTAAACATCTTTCACATAGAGAACCCTGATGAATTTACCAAAAATCTGGGTAAAGTTTAGACATTAAATAACATCTAAAGGCCACAGTAACAACAATAACATGTACTACCAGTATCATCTCTGTGTGTGTGTGTGTGTGTCTGTCGCTCTCTAACACACACACAAACACAGCTTATTTTAATTCTCATAATAGAATTTTTGGTAGGGAGATATTGTTATTATCTCATTTTTTACTGAGAAAGAAACTGAGTATTTAGAGAATGTAAATAATTCAACTAGCAATTGCAAAGCTCCTGGCTCCAAATTTTATTATATTGTGATTTATCTTTATTGTGTTTATTAAATTTGAGATAAAAGAGATAGGAGATGCCTTTATCAACTGGAGAACAAAAGAATACATAATTTGCCTTGCTCACTTTATTTTCATTATGGTGAATATTGAGGTGCTAGAGTTACTTTTGAGACAAGCATCTTTATTTCTACACAGCACTGCAAACAGGGATATTCAGGCTACTTTTGCCTTAGTATTTTAAGGAAGAAAGTGATAATATTATACTAGTTAAACGCAGGGTCCCTGAAGCAGGTTTGTACCTGGATTTTTAACATCAGCCTATCATTTATTATCAGTGTAACCTTGATCAAGTTACTTGAACTCCTTAGTTTCTTCATTTGTGAAATGGAAACATTAGTACTTACCTTAAGAGTTAAGTATATATATACGTGTGGGAATAAATGACATGATGTATTTTAAGTGTTAGTGCAATACTTGGATCATAGTAAGTAATCAGAAAGTGTTAGCTGTTATCATTCTCACCTTGACTGCATTTCTAGGTAATAAATTTGCTTAGAATAGTGGCTCCACAACTTGAGGGTATATAAGGATCCCTTGGAGAGATTTTTCAAGCACAGATTACTGGGCTTCACACCCAGGTCTACTGATTCAGTAGTACTCAGGTGCATCTGAATGTTAGTATTTCTAACAAGTTTCCCATGATATAGATGCTGCTTGTCCAGATCCCACACTTTGAGAATCAGTGGCATAGAGTATAGTGTTAATCAAAGCTAGATAATAGCTGTGCCCTTAATTTCTGGCTAGTTTTTATTGGTTCTCCATCGGGTAGCCAATCACCTGGGCAGCTTCATGGTTACCAATCACTGCATCAAATTTCAAAGAAGTGAAATTTGAAAGTAGAGAACAAGGGAATTCATCAATAACCTTAATCCTGATTATTTGTGGGTAGTGAGATTATAAATGCTTTAAATTTCTTTTAATACTAAAATATTTTCAACACTGTTACACTGAAGTCCTATTGATTTTTATAATCTGAGAGGATTTATTAAAGAATATAGCTTACTTAGGAGAAGGCAATGGCACCCCACTCCAGTATTCTTGCCTGGAGAATCCCAGGGACAGAGGAGCCTGTTGGGCTGCCGTCTATGGGGTCGCACAGAGTCGGACACTACTGACGCGACTTAGCAGCAGCAGCAGCAGCATAGCTTACTTAAGAGGTTAATCAGGAATATCAATTCTGTGAGAAAACTGATGTGACTTTTAACCATTTATACCAGTAAAACCTCACAGCATGTAACTTTATTCAGAATG
Organism: Capricornis sumatraensis; assembly: GCF_032405125.1. Classification (NCBI taxonomy): domain Eukaryota; kingdom Metazoa; phylum Chordata; class Mammalia; order Artiodactyla; family Bovidae; genus Capricornis; species Capricornis sumatraensis. Next base: position 36,557,889 of record NC_091092.1, on the reverse strand, counting down.
CCCCACCTGAGACACTCATTTCTTGGCTTTCCCTTATCTCAAACACAACTCTCAAAGAGTTCATTGTAACACATACAGAATTATAATATAGAGAACACCATTCTCAGCATGTAGGCTGCTATTTCAATGATTCAATGAACTCATATTTTTACTCTCTTTATTTTGAAAATATTTGTTATCCCTTTAGCAACTTTAGTGTTGAGTCTATTATTTAGAGAGAGTCTTCTCTTTTTAAATTATAAGTACCATGAATATGTATTTAGCATGAAACAGTGGGTTTGTAATAAAATGATGAGCCTATTACATTTCAACAAATGGTTCCTGATAAACTAAACTATGAAGACAGTGCTTGGCTTGAATGTATAAACCAGGTGGCACAGGCTTCCCTGCTGATTGCTTTTGTTTCTCTAAACCATTCCTGGGAATTCATTAGGGATCATTTACTACAAAACAGCATTGAATGAGAGTAGATAGAATGTAAAAATTCATAGAAGCCCAATGTAATTGGTCAACTTATTACAAAAAATTTACTGGTTATCTATTGCGTATTTAGTTCTATACTAGGTGATGTGTGGTTACTTGAAGAATTAATTTTGTACACTGATTGGGAGATTTGTGTTATAAACTGTCTAACATACAGAGTAAGTAGCAGAGACAGTAAATACTTTACAGGTTTAAGGACATTTTTTATCTGTCCAAGGACAAATCCATTAACTACTTGATATATCAGTTTCCTTATCTGTTAAAAAATGGATACGAATAGTTCTATTCACATGGTTGTTATGAAGATTAAGTGACTTAATATGTGTGAAATTCCTAGTTCTGTGTCTAGCATTTATTTGTTCAATAATACAGGTATTAATAGAGAGTGGAAGATGTCTTTAGCATTCTGGAACCTGCCTTTCCCATAACTCCCTTCTGAGTCAAAAGCTATTTCTGATTATAGTTATGGAGTCTTATGCTATTTGACTCTGCTTCCAACATTATTTTATTTTTCAATGTCTGTATCTATAATTGTTCTTCTATAGTATATCAGGTATGTGACTTGCAGTGTACAAAAGGGATTTTTCACTTAATTGGAAGAAGTAATGTCTGTATTTCAAGACTCTTGGGCCATTGTCATCTTTCTAGAATTGAGTAACACTGATGCTATTGTTCATTCGTGTTTAAGCCAACACTTACATCTAGTCCTTGCCCAAAATGCTCAGAAATTTTACGTGCCACCCATGATTTTGATATATGGATGTTTTATTCATCAGGAGAAACATTCCTCTTGCAGGCAGGCATTAGCCCTGATAGGCCTCTTTTATGATGCTGGAACTAGTACAGATTACTGTGTACCTTTTCATGGGTAAGATAGCTGAAATCTTAAATATGAAGCTTTTTCTACATGCTTTACTAGGAAAAGAAAAAAAGGTAGATACAATTCCTGTAAGATTTGGGCTTTAATGATTGAAGCACATCGAAGTAAAAATTTCCCCCTTTTCAGTAATCTTGCCTCTGATTTAACATGGATGTATTTTGCCTCTGTATTCACTGTCAAAACCTCTTACCCTGTGATGTGTTAGATATCTAATAGATGTATGTACCATCTAATATATGTATCTAATAGATGTATGTACCATCATGATGCTTCCTAAGATTGCTGCCTACTCTGTAGCTTGTGTTGAAAGGCTAAGTCTGGAACTGGAAATGATTTTCTGATTCCAAATTTGTTATGGTTATTAGACTTTGTAATAACCATTGGAAATCCAGGCTTATTACCCTTTTGTGTGTGTGTGTGTGTGTGTGTGTGTGTGTGTGTGATGGCTATAACAAACTGGTTTCCAGGTTGCCACAGTATGGCTGATTTGGAATATTAAAACTTTGTACATATTTGTTTTCTGAATCTACTAAGAGACCACTAGTATGATACTGAAAAGGAGTAGAAATTAAAATTGTGAGAGAAAAAAAGTAGATTATGGGAGAAAAACACAAAAGAGAAAAAGAAAGGAGAAGGAAAACAGAAGTATGGGAAAAGAGACAAATAGAAGATAGAAACTAATATGATATAACTAAATCTATATATAGGAGGATTACAATGATTTTAGATGGAATAAATTTTCCAGGTAAAAGACAAAGTTTGGCAGGACAGAATTTTAAAAAACACAACCATATGGTATTTATCAGAAACTGCTAAAACCTAAGGACACAGAAATGTTTGAATGTTTTAAAAAGTTTAAAACATTTTAAAAAATGCCAGTAAGATACTTGCAAAAATAATGCTAGGGTGATTATTTTAATACCAGCCAAAATAGACTTTAATTAAAAGAAATCTAAAGAGAGAAGTAAAAACACAGAAGTAAGGAATAAGTTCCTTAGCAAGACTGAGCACTTCTAAACTTCAATGCACCTAATAACACAACTATATAAAATAATGAAAAAAATGGAAAGAGGTGGAAAAATTCAACATAGAGGATGACTTTAGCACAGTTATCTCTATTTTATAGTTCAAAGAGGTTTCTAAAATAGTTATACATTTTCTGTATTCCTATATTTACATACAAATAAACAATCTAATTGACATGTTTTTTTAATGTGTGTGACTGGGAAAAAAGCTGCATTTATTAACTGCAGAATATTCATTCTTTTTAACTCTGCATGGAACATATTTGAGAATTCATCATGTTCTTGTCATGAAACAAGTAACATAAAGGGCACATTGAGGGCCAAAATACAAATTAGAAATTAATAATAAAAATATATGTATGTGTACCTCTTGTTACACATCTTCTGCTTTCTTTTTAAAAATTCTTTCCTTCACCAGAACACTTTCCCCCCGTTTCTTTCTTTCTTCAGATGCAAAAGTGAGCACCACCAGGTAGGGGAAGAATAAAGCAATGGTGCAGAAAAGTAAAATACATTTTAATTCTCTTTTCTGCTTTCCCCTTTCAAGTCCTTTGTGATGGAATTACTGGAGAGAGGGGATATCCTCTTGCAGTTCTTTAGAGATAGTGGAAGTGTTAGGAAAAGTTAACCTAACTGTAATAGGGAAATTAAGCAATTAAGCAGTGTGTTTTTTCTTGTTGTTGCTGACTATGAGATCTGTAGGATTTTGAAAACCAAAGGTAGACAGTTTAAAGGAGCATGTGTTCATAGTAAGAACACAGTGCACATAATTCCTTTGAGAAAGTAACCATATTTATTTGCCTTGAGACTTTTTTATATCTGACGTTGGTGAATTGATGAATTTCCCATGCTCACCCTTTCTCTTAATGCTCTATCAAATTCTTAAAAGATGTCTACCAGGATGTCTTCCTTTTTTTTTTTTTTTCCTTCAAATGTATGACTTGAATTAGGAGACATTTCCCCATCTCCTTTGGATGTCATCTTTCTTGTTAAAATCCAAAGAAAGGTATTACTTATCTTTGTGGATATTATATAGACAGTGGCAATGTATACTGATTTACAATTGTGAAGCTCAGCTTTCTCCCAGTAACTCAGCACCCATCTACATTCTGCAGCAAATTTCAGCCTTCCAGTCTTATTATGCCCTCTGTATGTTTCAAGGGGCTAAATGATAACTATTCGACTGCTTTGGAGATGCTGCTGTGGCGGCTTTCCAGCTTTTGGTGTCTGTGGATGTCCAGATGCCCCCATCTAGTCCACCAGGAGTTCAGTTGTGGAAGCAAGACTCCTCTTTCTCCAGGAGCTTACAGCCTTCATAAATTAAACAGGCCCAATTTGCTGCAGATCCTTCTTTTAGCTAATATATTCATCCATGCTTCCTGTGTAAAACTTTGCTCCACCTCCACCTAGCTTCTGCTTAAACAGCCCCTCTACAGCTCATAGGAGTCTTTTATACAAATCCTATCAGTGGTAAATGAGGGATTTGAGTTGTTTCTCTCTTTCGCTTTTTGTGAAAATCCTGAATGTAGAGAATGTTGCCTAAAGTTTTCATTGTCCCTGAATCTGGTAGTCTTACCTTGATGAGACCAATTCACTAAGGGAATCAGTTTCAGGTGTGTTTCTAATTATATGACCTCTAGCTCTCTGGTATAACTGATAGAAAGAGCTGTCTTATTTTCTGTCTGGTTCAGATCATTGTATTATGCTGTCTGTGAGTTATTTGAAAGAACAGTGGAAGCCTTCACAGTTGGAGAAAAAGATATGCTATGCATCTGAATGGATTATAATATATTAACCAAAGACGGTGGGTAATATTTTCAAAATATATACCTTGGAGTCATGTCTTGAGGAAGAAAAATGATTATAGGGAGATAAGATAAACAGGAAAATGAGAAAACTTAGACGTACTGAGTCCTTAATCCTTCTAGTTTCACTTGTCAGCAATCCTGCTAAATGAATCAAACCTGGGAGGCCCTAAACAGTATGCAAAGGGGGCTGTCAGATATAAGTATAAGATATATACTTGTCTTTTAAATAGGTCATCATGGGTGTTGTATGTAGAGTAGACCATGGTGGATGATAAAGGTGGAAGAAAAGTCACCAGTTAGGGAGTTATTAAGTAATTCAAGGGACTTCCCTAGTACCTAAGTGGTAAAGAATCTGCCTGCTGATGCAGTAGACATGGGTTCGATCCCCATGGGTCAGGAAGATCGCCTGGAGAAGGAAATAGCAACCCATCCCAGTATTCTTCCTTGGGAAATCCCATGGACAGAGGAGCCTGTTGGTCTACAGTCTATGGGATCGCAAATGAGTCAGACGCGACTTAGCAAATAAACAACAACAAGTAATCCAAGAGAAATTATGGTTACTTGTACTAGAGTGGTCGGAGAAGGCAGTGGCACCCAACTCCAGTACTCTTGCCTGGAAAATCCCATGGGCAGAGGAGCCTGGTGGGCTGTAGTTCATGGGGTCGCTAAGAGTTGAACACGACTGAGCGACTTCCCTTTCACTTTTCACTTTCCTGCATTGGAGAAGGAAATGGCAACCCACTCCAGCGATCTTGCCTGGAGAATCCCAGGGACGGGGGAGCCTGGTGGGCTGCCATCTATGGGGTCACAGAGTCGGACACGACTGACGCGACCTAGCAGCAGCAGTGGTACTAGAGTGGTACAGGTGGTAATAGTCAGACTCTGTATAGTTTGAAAGCAGAACTTGTAGGAGTTGCTGACTGACTGGATGTGGAGTGTGAAAGAAAGAGAAGCCAAGAATAATGCGAAGGATTTTGGCTTGAGTGGAGTTGCCATTAGTTCAGTTCAGTCGCTCAGTCATGTCTGACTCTGCGACCCCATGAACCGCAGCCAGGCCTCCCTGTCCATCACAGACTCCTGGAGTCCACCCAAACCCATGTCCATTGAGTTGGTGATGCCATCCAACCATCTCATCCTCTGTTGTCCCCTTCTTCTCCTGCCCTCTATCTTTCCCAGCATCAGGGTCTTTTCCAATGAGTCAGCTCTTTGCATCAGGTATGGCAAAATGATTCTAAGATGACCCCATGTGGTTTGGGCCTACTGGTATTCATGCCCTCGTGGGATCACCTCCTCTTGAGTGTGGGAGGGACCAGTAACTGCTTCTAACCAATATAATATGGCAAAAATGATAGGAAGTGACTTCGGTGACTATATAAGATGATCACTTCCATACTATTAGCAGACTCTTTCCCTTGCTGGCTTTGATGAAGTAAGCAGAGAAGTCCATGTGGCAATGAACTGAGGCTTACTTCAAGTGGATAGCCAGAAAATATCTGAATTCTGTAACCAGACACAGGAGCTCAGGAGTGGATCCTGTGTTATTAAACTTTCAGGTGAGACCTGAGACATGACTGACACTTTGAAAGTGAAAGTGCAAGTGCAAGTCACTCAGTCGTGTCTGACTCTTTGTGACCCAATGGACTATACAGTCCTGGAATTCTCCAGGCCAGAATACTGGAGTGGGTAGCCTTTCCCTTCTTCAGGAGATCTTCCCAACTCAGGGATCAAACCCAGGTCTCTCGCATTGCAGGCAGATTCTTTACCAGCTGAGCCACAAGGGAAGCCCGACAAAAGAGTGAAATTCGAATACTCAGCTAAGCCATGTTTTGACCCAAAGGAACTATGAAATAATAAATATGTGTTATGTTACACCACTAAGTATATTGTAAATTTTTATGCATCAGTATCTATCCAATGTAGCGAGGAAAAAAAGCCTGGTGTTGAACCAGGTTTGTGGAAGTGGAGGTCAGCAATTGCATACTGAATGTGCTGAGTTTGAGATATCTATTAAACATTGAGGTGAACATGTTTTATTTGTAAGTCTGGAATTTAAGGGAGAAATGTAAAAAGATGATATAAATTTGATAATCAACAACATATATATGGGCTTTGAAAACATGAAAATAGATGAGATCATTACTGAGTGAATGTAGAGAAAGCAGCAATCCAGGGATTGAGCCCTGGGACACTCCAAAGTTGTTAGTAAGATGGAGAGAAAAGGAAGAACTACAAAATCTAGCAGACTTTTGGACTCAGAGGGAGAGGGAGAGGGTGGGATGATTTGGGAGAATGGCATTGAAACATGTATACTATCATGTAAGAATCGAATCGCCAGTCTATGTCCAATGCAGGATACAGCATGCTTGGGGCTGGTGCATGGGGATGACCCAGAGAGATGTTATGGGGAGGGAGGTGGGAGTGGGGTTCATGTTTGGGAATGCATGTACACCCGTGGTGGATTCATGCCAATGTATGGCAAAACCAATACAGTATTGTAAAGTAAAATAAAGTAAAAATAAAAATAATAAAAAGTTGACTTGCAGTGGTCAGTGAGACGGAAAGAAAAGCAAAATAGTATGCTATCCTAGAAACCAATTTAACAATGTTCCCAGGAGAAAGGGAGAAAGGAGTGGTATATGCTGCTGTTATGTCAAAAAAGAGAACTGAGAATTGACTGTTAGAATTAGCAACATGAAAATCATCTAAATAAGTTGTGTAGCTAATTGAATTAATTGTGGATTGAGTTCAAGAGAAAAATGAGTAAAAAAGGATTGCTTGTGGCATGAACAGCTATTAATATTTTGGTGAATATTCCTACTTAGTGAAAGCAGAGAAATAGGGCAGTAACTGGTGAAAGGTTGTGGGCTCTATAGACAAGTTTCTTGTTTTTGTTTTTCCTGATATACAAAAAAAAATGATTTCTATGATTCAGCAGGGACAATAGATGGATGATGTAATAGAGAGGGTATGATGCTGAAATACGTCTTTTGAGTAGGCAAGATGCGATTGGATCTAATGAATAAGGGAATGGATTGATCTAATCACTGACTTGATGGACATGACTCTGAGTCAACTCCAGGAGTTGGTGATGGACAGGGAGGCCTGGCGTGCTGCAATTCATGGGGTCGCAAAGAGTCGGACACAACTGAGTGACTGAACTGAACTGAAGCAATATGGACAAATAAATAATTTTCATTAATAATCATTTTATGAATAAATTATTTTATTTTATAAATTAATCCTTTTTATAATAAAATAAGAGAAAGAATGAGTACGATTGACCCTTGAACAAGGTTTACTAGGTAAACCCTTGTCTGTTCATTGGTTTTCTCAACAGTCCATCTTGCAGAATCCTTAGAGGTCAATCTCCATGAAGGCTGATGTCTCTACAACCCATTCTGCTAGTCACAGTTGTCCTAAGTGTTGCCTTGCTGCTGGTTACAGAACAGGAGAGTGTTCTATGAAATCCGGAAAGTGCTGGCAGAATTAAAAAGTCCCTATTTAACATGAGATAAAATATCAGCTCAGCATCTAAGAAATTCAAGTTTTCTATTCACTGTTGCTCATTTCTGATATTTAACCCATGGCTCTTTAACTTCATGGCTCTTTAAATTATGAGGGAGAATGCTCTTTACTGTCACGTTTAGTCATAGATATCCCATCTGCAGAATTATACACTCTCTGTTAGAGAAGGTTGTAATTATTTTCTTGAAAGAATACATTCATTTATCTATTGATAAACAGGTTGTTTTCAGCTCTTGCCTATTATAACAATACTATAATGAACATGAGAATGCAAATATCTCTTCCAGATTCTGAATTCAATCTAAATTTCTTTTTTGGTATGGGTACTTAAGGGATGTGTGTGTATATAAAATCTGAAACTAGAGATTATAATAATCATCCAAATTCCACTGTTTACATTACAATCCACTGTTGGTGTGAACTGTCCTCTTCCTTTTAGTTTCAATATCTTTCATGTCTTTTTTCTTATGTAATTGCTTTCTTTAGAATCTCTAGTGCAATGGTGAATATATTGGTGAAAGAAAATATACTTGTCTTGCTCCTGATCATAGAGGAAAGCTTTCAGTCTTTCACAATATGTTAGATGTGAGTTTTTCATAAATGACTTTCATCATTTTAACTATACTACCTTCTACTTGTCTTTGAAGTGTTTCTTTTTTCATGGAAGGTATTGGCCTTGGCAAATGCATTTATGGATCATTAAAGGTGGCCATTTGCTTTTTTTCCTCTTCATTATGTTAACATGATGTATTGCATTGATTTTCAGTTGAGTTGCCCTTGCATTCCTGGGATAAATCCCATTTTGTCATCTGTATAATAGGGTACTAGATTTGGTATGCTATATTTGTTGAGGATTTTTACATCTATATTCATAAAGAATATCACTGTATAGTTTCTCATGATGCCTTTTCTTTCAGTATCAGAGCAATGCTGGCCACATATTATGTATTAGAAAGTGTTTCCTTCTATTTTCTGGAAGATATTTTGAAAGATTTGGATTATTTCTTTTTTAAATGAGAGAATTCACTGGTGAAGTCATCTGGTTCTGAGATTTTGTATTTTATGTTGCGAGATTATTTATTCAATCTCTATTTGTTATTGATCCATGACATTCAGGTTCTTTTTATTTCTTGAATCCATTTTTTAAAATTAAGGATTTATTTTTTAGAGCAGTTTTAGGGTCATAGCAAAATTGAGAGGAAGGTTCAGAGATTTCCCCCACACCCTCTGCCCTCACAAGTGCATAGCCTCCCCCATTATCAACATTCCCCATTAGGGTGTTATATTTGTTACAATTGATAAACTTTCATTGATACAACATAATCACCCAAAGTGCACAGTTAATGTTACAATTCACTCTTGACGTGCTTTCCTTGGGTTTGGATAAATGTATAATGACATATTTCTATCATTATGATATCATACAGAATATTTTCAGTCCTAAAAATTCTTTGTGCTTCACCTAGTCATCTTTTCCCACCTACCCCCAATCCCTGGCATTCATTGATCAATTTACTGAATCCATAATTTTGCCTTTTCTGGAACATCATACAGAATAACACTTCATCTTATTATGCTTCACTATTTTTGCACTTTGCAGATAATGTATTTTTTATACATAGGAGTTTCCTGGTAGCTTTGTATATAGCAAGTATATTGATGCCATTTTTTTAAGCAGTCTTTGCTCTCTCTGAGTCTCTGTGTCACATTTTGGTAATTCTTGCAGTATTTCAGTAATACTTATTCTTTATTATATTTATTATGGTGATCTGTGACCAGTTCAGTTCAGTCGCTCAGGCGTGTCCGATTCTTTGCGACCCCATGAACCGCAGCACACCAGGCTTCTCTGTCCATCACCAACTCCCAGAGTCCACCCAAACCCATGTCCATTGAGTCGGTGATGCCATCCAACCATCTCATCCTCTGTCATCCCTTTCTCCTCTTGCCCTCAATCTTTCCCAGCATCAGGGTCTTTTCAAATGAGTCAGCTCTTTGCATCAGTTGGCCAAAGTATTAGAGTTTCAGCTTCAACATCAGTCCTTCCAATGAATATTCAGGGCTGATTTTCTTCAGGATGGACTGGTTGGATCTCCTTGCAGTCCAAGGGACTCTCAAGAGTCTTCTCCAACACTACAGTTCAAAAGCATCAATTCTTCGGGACTCAGCTTTCTTTATAGTCCAATTCTCACATCCAAACATGACCACTGAAAAAACCATAGCCTTGACTAGACAGACCTTTGTTGGCAAAGTAATGTCTCTGCTTTTTAATATGCTCTCTACATTGGCCATAACTTTCCTTCCAAGGAGTAAGCGTCTTTTAATGTCATGGGTGCAGTCTCCATCTGCAGTGATTTTGGAGCCAAGAAAAATAAAGTCAGCCAGTGTTTCCACTGTTTCCCCATCTATTTGCCATGAAGTGATGGGACTGGATGTCATGATCTTCATTTTCTGAATGTTGAGCTTTAAGCCAACCTTTTCACTCTCCTCTTTCACTTTCATCAAGAGGCTCTTTAGTTCTTCACTTTCTGCCATAAGGGTGGTGTCATCTGCATATCTGAGGTTATTGATATTTCTCCCAGCAATCTTGATTCCAGCTTGTGCTTCCTCCAGCCCAGTGTTTCTCATGATGTACTCTGCATATAAGTTCAATAAGCAGGGTGACAATATACAGCCTTGACGTACTCCCTTTCCTATTTGGAACCAGTCTGTTCGTCCATGTCCAGTTCTAACTGTTGCTTCCTGGCCTGAATACAGGTTTCTCAAGAGGCAGTTCAGGTGGTCTGGTATTCCCATCTCTTTCAGAATTTTCCACAGTTTATTGTGATCCACACAGTCAAAGGCTTTGGTGTAGTCAATAAAGCAGAAATAGATGTTTTTCTGGAACTCTCTTGCTTTTTCAGTGATCCAGCGGATGTTGACAGTTTGATCTCTGGTTCCTCTGCCATGATCAGTGATCTTTAATGTTACTATTGCAAAAAGATTATAACTTGCTGAAGTCTCAGATGATAGCATTTTATAGCATGTACATTATGGTATGTACATTTTTTAGACATAAACATAACTCTTATATTCACTAGGTGTCCAAAGAATTTGTGAGACTTTCTTTTTTGTAATATTTGGTATATCGCAGTAGTATGGAAATGAACATGCAATATCTCTGAAGTATGTCTGTAGTTGGCATCATACAGTATATAGCCTTATCAGGTTAGCTTGCTTCACTTAGTGATACATATTTAAGGTTTCTCCATGGGCTCTCTTACATTAACAGTTCATTTATTTTTAGTGTTAAAGCTTTTCCATTGTCTGTATGTACCAGTTTTTTAAATTCATTTAACTACTGAAGAGTGTCTTGTTTGCTTCTAAGTTTTGACTATTACTAAGGAAGCTGACATAAATATTCACGTACAGGACTTCATGTGGATGTAAGTTTTCTAATACATGTGGGTATATAGTAAGGAGCATGACTTTTCAGTCATATAGGAAAAGTATGTTGAGATTTGTAAGAAAATTCCCAGCTGTTTTCCAAAGTGGCTGTGCCATTTTGCATTTCCATCAGCAATGACTGCGTATTCCTGTTGCTCCACATACTTGCATTTGGTGTTGTCAGTGTTCTGGATTTTGGCCATTCTTGTAAGTATATAGTGGTTTCTCACCCTGTTGTTTCAACTTATAGTTCCTTGATAACATATATGACTTATGATAAGGAGCATCATTTCATAATTTTTTGGCCATCTGTATCTTCTCTGATGATGTGTGTGTTAACGTATTTGGTCCATTTTTTAATCATGTTGTTAATTTCCTTACTATTGAGTTTTCATAGTTCTTTGTTTATTTTGAATAATAGTTCTATTTCAGATGTGTTTTTTGCAAATATTTACCTAAGTCTGGGGCTTATCTTCTCATTCTCTTGTTATATTTCACAAAATAAAACTTATTTTTAGTGAGTTATCAGTTATTTTTAATGAGTTATCAGTTATTTCTTTCAAGGATTGTCCCTTTGCTGTTGTATCTAAAAAGTCATCATCATACCAAAAGTCATCAAGATTTTGTCCCATGTTTTATTATAATTTTATACTTTCATATTTACTGTTTAGGTGTATGATCCACTTTGAGCTAATTTTTATGACAGGTATATGGTCTCTGCTGCTGTTGCTGCTGCTAAGTCGCTTCAGTCGTGTCCGACTCTGTGCGACCCCATAGGCGGCAGCCCACCAGGCTCCCCCCGTCCCTGGGATTCTCCAGGCAAGAACACTGGAGTGGGTTGCCATTTCCTTCTCCAATGCGTGAAAGTGAAAAGTGAAGTATATGGTCTCTAGATTTTTTTTTTCCATGTGGATGTACAGTTGTTCCAGCACCATTTGTTGAACTGACTATCTTTGTTCTATTGTATTGCTCTTGCTCCTTTTTCAATGATCAGTTAACTATATTTTTGTGGATCTATTCCTGGGTTTTGTTCCATTGATCTATATGTCTATTCTTTCACTGATATCACATTGTCTTGATTACTCTAGCTTTTAGTAACTCTTGAAGTTGGGTGACATCAGCTTTCCAAATTTGTTTTTTTCCCTACAATATTGTGTTGGCTATTGGAGTCTTTAGCCTCTCCATATAAACTTTACAGTCACTTTGTTGATATATACAAAATACATTGGTGGAATTTTGACTGGGATTATATTGAATCCATAGATCAAGTTAGGAGGAACTGACATCTGACAAAATGTTCTTTTATTCATGAGCATGAGATTTCTCTCTACTTAGTTTTTCTTTGATCTTGTTTATCAGGATTTTGCCATTTTGCCTCATAGATCTCTTAATATTATGTTAGGTTTATGCCTAAGAGTTTCATTTTGGGAGTGCTAATATAAATGATATTGTGCTTTTATTTCACTTTTTACTTGTTCATTGCTGGCATATAGGAATATGTTTGTCTTTGATTGATCCAAAGTCCATAAAAGCTTTATCTTCATTCCCCCAGTCTACAGTCATGTCCCTTTAGAGGAGACTGGGAGAAAGATTAACAGTATAAATTTTTGGCAGTGGACCAAATTCCTTCCTCAATGAGGCCTGGACTCCTTTGTATTCTATGTGCTCTGAGTCTATAGTCTGACTGCTGCTTTGACTCTGTTGTCTATTACAGCAACCCCACCAACCTTGATTTCTTGGTCACTGCCACCTGGAATCCATTTAGTTCCATTGTATATAGGTTTCCTGTTTCAGGGTCTGCAGTTCCAACTGTAAGGTCAGGCCTACACAGAAAACTAATTACAGAGCTCCTCAAGGTTGCCAGTACTCACCTCACAATTTTATTTCTCACAGTGTTAGTGAAAGGTATGTCTTCTTGATCTTCCCATTGTGGGAGTGTTGGTCTTAAATGACAAATCCATTGTCTCTCCATTAAACCAAGGGAGGCCCAGCATGCTCATTTTTTCACAGTGGACCACTTTTTCATCTACTTTTCAGCCAACCAACTAAACAAACTGTTAGAACTCTTTCTGACTCCAGAGCCACACATTAAATGCAGAATCTCTGCTTAGTGAATTCATATCAATAAATTCCTCCTGATCCAACTGTATGTTCCTTCTACCATTACCCCGCATCCTTAATGTTTATTTCCACATATATTTCCTTTCTTTCTTTCTGTCTAGATTTGAAAACAGAAGTTATTCTTTTGAAGTGAGGTGTACCTCACTATGGATGATACTTGAACTTCATATTGTGGACCTGCTGGGACTTGAATCTAGTTAAAGGTCTAGAAGCAAAGAGGGGTGGTGGGATAGAGTCCTGAGGATATACACTCAGCATTGTCTTGCAATATAGCCGTCTTTAGGTTGGCCAGTATAGGTTCCTCAGATAATACAGGATTAACCCCTGCTTCTGATAGAAGGGGGAGGGAGGCCTCGTCCATTGATTTTTTTTTTTTTGTTTTTTTAACTCTCACCAGAGTTTATGGTCTGAATGACTACAGCTTCATCAAGGTCTTGCTACTCTTTCCATCCCAAGGTGTAGGATCCCATCTTTCCCAATCACTGTGCCCTGTGAGACTGAAACTTCAACTTATGTTATTATTCAGCCAGTTAGGATGCCATTATTCTATATTCCATTTTCAGCAGTCTCTCTTATGGCTATAGAAAATAAGTATGTACTTCAGGTTATACATAGAAACTTTAAGGTCATTTATGCTGCATTTGACCTGGGAATTTGAATCCAGAGCTCATCCTTTTTCCCCCCACTTTGTCCAGTAAGCTTAGAAGCAACCAACTGACTTCATTATATTTGCTTGTTTTCCAAAATCAATTGTTAAAGTTTCAAGTACACAGGCACCTAGTTCCTTGCTTCTCATACCGTAGTTGATTAGGAATATCCAGTAATATTTTACATATCTATACTGCAAGATCACATTATGGACTATCAGTGCTTTCTTTACTATAGGCAAGAGTGATTCTTTAACCAGATTAGAGAGCCAAGTCTAGAAGCCCTAGACCAATTTATATTTAGAAAACAAATCCTTAAAAGTATATTCCTCTGGACCCACTCCTCATACCAAAGTCTATATTAATCAAGATTTTTCAGATAAATAGATCTAGGGAATATATTTGTATTTTTACTATATTTTTTATATATTTATAGTGTATATATTCATATATATATTCATAGAGACCCAGGAAAGTCAGTGATGTAGTACCAGTCAATGTCTGAAGATCTGAAACTGAGAAGAGCCAATGGTGTATTAATAAATTCTGATTCTAATCTAAAGGCCTGAGGATAGGGAGAACTGATGATGCTTGTCCCTGTCTAAAGATAGGAGAAGACCAGTGACCCAGCTCATACATTTAGGCAGAGAGATGAAATTCTCTCTTCCTCTGCCTTTTTGTTCTATTTAGGCCCTCAGTAAATTAGTTGATGCCTACTCATATTTGGGAGGGTAATATGCTTTAGTTTTGAAAAAGTCATTCTGACAGTTTTTGATAGTTTATCATTACTTCATTGGAGGGACATATCCTTGGAAGTCCTTACTCTACCTTTTTTTGTTTATTGATGTAACTCCATTTGGAACATTTTAATACCAGAAATATTGGAGGGTCATTGTAAATTGAATATATTAGGTACAACCATCTATTTAATTGCTTCAGGTAACAACCCTTAATTGAGAAAATCACTGGGGCGCCTTTTAAACCTCTTGATGTTGTCCATTGAATCACAAAAAATTTCAGTTTGATCACTTCATTTGTTATTTTATTTTATGCCTTGCCCCCTGTCATATCCAAGATTTATTCCTATATTTTCTTCTAAGAGTTTTATATTTTAGATCTTATATTTAGATCTACAGTTAATTTTGAGTTAATTTTGTTTATGATATAAGGAAGTCATAGTTTCATTCCTTTGCATGTGTATATTATTCACTCATATCAGAACCACTTATTAAAAATTATTCTTTCCTCTAATTCATCTTTACACTCTTCTCTAAAATTAGTTGACCATAAATATATTGGTTTTATTTATGGCCTCTAATTTCCATTCTGTTCATCTATATGTCTATATGCTATTAACACATTTTCTTTATTATTGTAGCTTTGTAGTAAGTTTTAAAATCTAGACTGTGAGTCCCCCAACTTTACTCTTCCTCAGGGAAATTTTGTGCTATTTTTTTTTCTAAATCTCCATATAAGTTTTAGGATAACCTTGTCAATTTATGCAAAAAGGCAGTGTGCATTTTGATAGAGATTGTATTGAATCTATAGATCAATTTGAAGAGTATTGTCATCTTAACAATATTATCTTCTGTTCCATGATCGTGGGATATATTTACATGTATTTTAGTCACTTTAATTTATTTCAGCAATTTTTATAGTTTTCAGAGTTTCCTAGATATTTTATTCTTTTAGATACTATTATAAATTGAATTGTTCTCTTAATTTCTTTTTTGGATTGTTCATTAATCATCTATGGGAATAAACTTGCTTCAGATATATTGATTTTATATCCTGTCAACTAGCTGAACTCATTATTAGTTTTAATAGGTTTTCGTGTGTAAATTCCATAGGACTTAGTATATACAACATCATGTCCTCTGCAAATAGTTCATTTCCAATATAGAAGCCTTGATATTTCATTTTCTTGAATGATCACTCTGGCTGGAAATTCTAGTACAGTGTTGAACAGGCTTAGCAAGAATGGACATTCTTGTCTTGTTCTTGATCTCATTTAAGAGTAGAGCACTTAGTCTCTCATTTGAATATAATGTTAGCTGTTTTTCATAGTTGCCCTTTATCAACTCTAGCATGTTTCCTTCTATTTCTAGTTTCTTGGTTTTATTATAAAGGGATGGTGGATTTTCCTTTTTTTTTTTTCTGTTTGTTGATATGATCATGTAGTTTCTGTGCTTTATTTTATTGATATGATATATTACATTAATTGATTTTCAGATGTTATGATCCATGCTTTTGATGATTTTTTTCTTTATATTGAAAACAGGTAAGACTATTAGTTTGCAACTGTTGGCCTATGGACTTTACACATGTGTAATGAGAGAGAATAATGCCTTTTCAATTTGCGATGTTGTAGTCTCATTCTTTTATTTAATGAGGAACATTTTCCTTTGAATGCCAGGTAACACATAGAGATTGTAAACTGATTTCACCATAGGTTGACAGTATCCACCCACAGACATGAATAAATGTGTTAAAGAATTTAGTTCCTTTTCTGGAATATGGACTCTGTAGTCTCTGCAGTCTCCCTGCTGTTGATTGAAGGTAAAAATCACTTTTGTCTACACCACTGTCACTAATGGGGTAGTGTTAGTTCTGGACTTATGAGTATGTTATCACTGAATATTTGTTCAGTGGGCTGAAAACATTGTTTATGTTATCTGTATATTATTTGAATATTTCATTGGCTGGAGAATGATGCTTTAAGCCTTTTTGATAAGTATTGGGTTGGCCAAAATGTTCATTTGGGTTTTTCTGTGCAATCTTGTGGTGGGGAAAAAATGAGCGAGCTTTTTGGCCATGTCAATATCTGTATTTTAGAGACCAGACATTTCCACCTGATTGTGATCAAAATATCAAATATAGTCTGGCATAGAAACAGGTTGCCTCCCAATTGGAATATTTTAAATGGTTTACCTGAAAATCAGTAATTCCACCCAACAAGTTAATTTGTTCAAATACTTGGAGATACCCAACTTGGCAGAATCATTTCAATAAAGTGCTACTTCAAATTAGATTGTCTACAACAAAGTAATAAGCTAGGATGATTTAAGTTTATGGGAATGTTTTTCCTTTAATTTTTCTAAGTCAAGATGATGTCTTCCATGTCCTATGATTCTGAACTCTGAGAACACAACAGGATTTTTGTCTAAGCACTATTAGACAAAATTCATTCTTTTAAGGGGAGATTTGGCTTTGCCTAAAGGCAACCCTATAGATAGTTCTGTGTATAGGTGGGCTAGCTCTGCCTTAGTAAGAATACAATTTAGGTCTATGAATTGTCATCTAACATGATGTTAGCTTAGTTTTTAGGTTATAAGATACTGAAAGTATATGGGTTTCACTTTAATCAATAGCTTGAGATATCAGAATTCTAGACAATGCTTCTGAGAGCCCAACTTTGAAGTTACTGCTATCCAGCTCCTGATAATGGTACAATTGAGACAATTGATATTTGAGAGAGAATTATGCTGCTACATTCACTATCAATTCTTCTAGTTTCTTATACTTCTATCCCTATACCATGTTAGACACACAGAAGGCAATGGGCCTCTGATTTTTCATTGGAAGTACTTTCACTTGAGTTACAATTTAATGTAACTTGGCTTTTATAAGGGGATCCAATAAGAAAAAGCTGTTTTAAAAGCTTTCTGACTTTCCTGCAAAAGATATCTGGAAGATGTTATCCACTATGTTAATAATATAAATGTTAGTTGACAACACGTCAACAATAATTTTTAAGATTGCCTTCTAAGAGCATATAATTCAAGATAGGTTCATTTTGGATGCAAAATGTGATAAAGAGGTATTTTCCATCAGAAGACTACTCAGGAAGCTCAAGGCTGCTGCTGCTGCTGCTTCTTTTTTTCTTTTTTGGTAGGTTGAATGAATATTCAAAACTAGTTTTGCAGAACACTGCAAACAAATTTGGGGACAGATATGAAAGTTTATTTTATCAGTAAGTAGGAGCCTGGTTTCTTTGTGCAATGTTGCAGTATGAATTTGAGAAGAAGCGATTTGGTAGATGTAATTCATACTCCTTAAATAACTTTGCTAGAAGCAGATGCTTCAGAGGACAACCGTATTTTACAACTCCACGTGATGCCATTCACATTATTGTCTATGTGAATCGTGCCCCACTGCTTTGTGCAGTGTACAGTTAGTTCAGCTGTACATGGCAACCCTGCCTCTGTCTCCATTGGAGTTAGGCTATTTTGGAAAAGCATAGTTTAAAATTTATAATTACAATCTTTGTTAAATATCTGTGAATATATGCTTGTCAGGTATTTTGATGTGCATGTGTGTGTTTGTGCACATACATGCTTGTACCTTGTTCTGATAGGAGCTTTGGAAATTTGTTTTTGATGGATGACTACTTTCCTCTTTGTGACTTTACTTTACTTTCAGTTACAGGGAGGGACACCCAGATATTCTACTTGAAAAAACCAGGCTAACTAATATTGTATATTTTTCATAGGTGCCTTTATCGGGGTGAATAAATTTCCTTCTATTCCTAATGTATTGAAATTTTTAATTTTAATAATCAATTAATATTGAAGTATTTCAGGTGCTTTTTCTTCACCTATTGAAAAGGTAATATGGTTTTAATTTTGGTCTGTTATAATGGTGAATTTCATCAGCTGCTTTTGAAATGATAGATCAATTTTGTATTACTAGTATAAACTCTGGGCTTCCCTCGTGGCTGAGATGGTAAAAAATCCACCTGCAATGCGTGAGACCTGGGTTGAATCCCTGGGTTGGGAAGATCCCATGGAGGAGGGCATGGCAACCCACTCCAGTATTCTTGCCTGGAGAATCCCTTGGACAGAGAAGCCTGGCAGGCTACAATCCATGGGGTCACAAAGAGTCAGACACAACTGAACAACTAAGCACAGTATAAACTCTACTTATTCATGATGTATTGTCATTTCAATATTTTGCTGATATTTATTTGCTACTGTCCCATCACTTCATGGCGAATAGATGGGGAAACAGTGAAAACAGTGGCTGATTTTATTTTTCTTGGCTCCAAAATCACTGCAGATGGTGATTTCAGCCATGAAATTAAAAGACACTTACTCCTAGGAAGGAAAGTTATGACCAACCTAGATAGCATATTCAAAAGCAGAGACATTACTTTGCCAACAAAGGTCCGTCTAGTCAAGGCTATGGTTTTTCCAGTGGTCATGTATGGAAGTGAGAGTTGGACTGTGAAGAAGGCTGAGCACTGAAGAATTGATGCTTTTAAACTGTGGTGTTGAAGACTCTTGAGAGTCCCTTGGACTGCAAGGAGATCCAACCAGTCCATCCTAAAGGAGATCAGTCCTGAACATTCATTGGAAGGACTGATGCTAAAGATGAAACTCCAATACTTTGGCCAGCTGATGCAAAGAGCTGACTCATTTGAAAAGACCCTGATGCTGGGAAAGATTGAGGGTAGGAGGAGAAGGGGATGACAGAGGATGAGATGGTTGGATGGCATCGCCGACTGCATGGACATGGGTTTGGGTAGACACCGGGAGTTGGTGATGGACAGGGAGACCTGGCGTGCTGTGGTTCATAGGGTCACAGAGTCGGACACGACTGAGCATCGAGCAACTGCACTGAACTGAACTGATTTGCTACTGTTTTATTAAGGAATTTTGCTACTATATTCATGAATAATATTGATCCATAATTTTTTCTTGTCATTCTTTGTCAGATTTTGGTAATAGTGTTATGCTTACCTCATAAAGTGAGATGGGGCGTATTCTCTCCTCCACTAAGTTTTAAAAGAATTTGCATAGGATTGATATTAGTTCTTTCTTAAGTTTTCGATATTTACCAGGGAAAGTATTCAGGCCTAAAGATTTCTGTGTGGGAAGGCTATTGATTTTTTTAATTCATTTTCTTTAATGGATGGAAGGTTATTTATGTTTTCTATTTTTTTCTCGTTTGAGTTTTAGTAGTTTATTTTTGGCTGCACTGGGTGTTTGTTGCTGTGCATGGGCTTTCTCTAGTTGCAGCAAAAGAAGGCCTCTCTCTAGTTGCAATGCGCAGGCTTCTCTTTGGGTTATGTTATATCTTCTTGATAAATTACACATTTATTATTATAAAATTGCTTTCTTTCTGGCATTCTCATTTTCCATACAGTTTAAATTTTCTGAGATTAATATTGCCATAGTACATCTTCTTTCATCCTTTCAATTTCAACTAGTATATGTCCTTATGTTTGACAACTCATAAAACATGTAGTGGGTTTTGCTTTATTCTCCTATCTGATAATCTCTGTTTTTCAATTACAGTATTTGGCCCATTTACTTTTAGTTTTTACTGTGGTTGGGTTTGTCTATCATCCTGCTATTTGTTTTATATTTATGCCACATTTTCTTGTTTCTTCTGTTCCTTCATTCCTTCCCTCTTTTGTGCTAATTATGTATATTTTAGTATTGGCTTTTATCTCCTCTATTTACTTTTAAATATATCTTTTGGTGTTATTTTTAGTGGTTTCTCTGAAAATTATAAAATACATACTTTACTAATGGCAATTTAATTTCACATAATATACCACTGGTTTCCACACAATATAAGAACTTTAGATTAGTATAAGTCCATATTCTTCCAATATATGTACTTTGGTGTCATATTGTTTATACATATGTTATAAACCCCATAATAAATTGCTGTACACATATGTAGTTTTATTTTTATTTAATATATGTTTTTTAGGTACCTACATAGTTTTTGCTGCTATTCATTTTTTCCCAGTCAATCTGTCCCTTTGCCTGAAGAGCAATTTTTTTTTTCATCATTTCCTGTGGTATACACCTGTTTGAGACACATTCTTTGGCTTTTGTGTGTATGGAAATGTTTTCACTTAGTCTCTTTTGAAAGATATTTTGCCATATATAGAATTCTAACTTTACATTTTTTCAACACTTTAGATATGTGATCCCATTGTCTTCTAGCCTCCATTATTTTATTTTGATGAGCATAATGTCATTCCTATTATTGTTGTCATCTATATAGTATTTTGGGGAAGGCGATGGCACCCCACTCCAGTACTCTTGCCTGAAAAATCCCATGGACAGAGGAGCCTGGTAGGCTGTGGTCCATGGGGTCGCGAAGAGTCAGACACGACTGAGCGACTTCCCTTTCATTTTAACTTTCATGCATTGGAGAAGGAAGTGGCAACCCACTCCAGTGTTCTTGCCTGGAGAATCCCAGGGACAGGGGAGCCTGCTGGGCTGCCGTCTATGGGGTCACACAGAGTTGGACATGACTGAAGTGACTTAGCAGTAGCATATAGTATTTAGTTTTTCTCTGACAGAGTTTAAGATTACCTTTATCGTTGAACTGCTGCCTATAGGCCTAGATGGAGTTTTCTTTGTATGTTTCCTGCCGGGGGGGGTTCTGAGTTTTTTAGTTTTGTAGGTTGCTGAAACTGGTAGATTGATTTTCAGTTTTCTCCCCTCGCAGTATGATCTAGTACTTTTCCCATAAAAGGGTAAGAGTCTATTTTCAGTCTCCTTGAATCCTGGTTATCTTTGTAAGTTTTTGACCAATGGAATGCAGTGGAAGCAACCATGTGCTACTTCTGGGAATCACCATTCAGGGCCCTTGAATTTCCTTTTCAAAACCAGCTGCTATTTTGTAAGGAAGTCCATGCTATCTGTTTCTATTATGGGGGGCATGTAGAGAAGCACTGAGAGATGAGACCCTGTGATGAGAAAGTACAGTGCAAGAGACTGAAATGACTCAGTTTTACTCCCAGTGGAATGCAGAGCGATTCCAGCTGATACTATGTGGGACAGAATAACTACTGAGTCAACTTATAGACTTCTAAGAAATAGTACACCATTGTTCTTTTAAATTACTGGTTTTTGTGGTGCTTGTTAAACAATAATAGATAACTGAAATAGAATTTCCCCCTAGAAGTGAAGTGGTTTCTGTAACAAAAACATGAAATAGATGCCATTGTCTTTTAGACTGGGTGACTGGAAGAATGGTGAAGAAATAGTTATTTAAGGCTGAGAAAGCAGTGAGGAAATTGCTATTGCCCTTTTAAAAAAAGGGCTTTCTGTTATATATTGATATAACATTGACAAGATTGTCACTTGTGATAACTTGGAAGGTAGAAAAAAATAACTAACAAAATTTTAGAACTGGTTAAAATGATAGCCAGGAGATCAAAATATCAAGAAGTCAGAAGTGTCAGTTGCCTTCTTTTAGCTATGGTAATGTATGAGAAGAGAGAGATGAGCTAAAGAAGGAACTGTGTAGTTTTCAATCATAATATGAAATAAATATGTCTAATATTAAACATTGATTTGGAAAATAAAATATTTTCTCGTTTGTTTCTTTTCCAGCTGGCAAATGGTTCTCTAAGAAATAGCCTCATGGAATTGATTAAATCCTGAGCCCTTAACTAGGGTCAAGATCAAATCAAGGGTATAAATGTAGAAAGTCCTGGAGGATAAAACGGTATGAAAACTGAGTCCACATAGAGGAGAAACACAGCCCTCCAGCTAAGCTCTTAAATGAATGAAGTCATATAAACAATCCCAACTGGCACTGCATCCAGTGGCAGAATCACCCAGTCAACCCACATAATTTTAAGTACTTTCATTTTTTGCTGTTTTAAAGTGCTAAGTCTTTGTAAGCTAAATCCTACATCTGGGTTATCTGATGATTTTCTTCTATTTAAAATTATTTTCTCTTGATTATTGGTTGCATTTTTTCTGCTTTATCATCTCACCTTTTTTCACAGTGAGGTATGATTTATTTCACAATGTTAATAGAAGTTACAAAAGGGGCATGACAGCGATAGGGGAGAAATTTTCAGAAACTTGCATATTGCTGGACTATTTGATCAAGAATTTCTACTTTTGTAAGATAAATACAATTTTACGTGCTTTTCTTAGAGGAAAGCATCATTGGTATTCCTTTATAGACTGGAGGGCAGAGGTTGATCTTTTATTTCTACATACTGAAGTAGACTACAAACTATCATCCAGTTATTTCTCATGAAGCCAAATATGCTCACAAATGTACTTTATCAACTCCCACACTATTAGACTGCCCATTAATATTTTTAAAAGTTTAATTAATTGCCAGCACTTTAAAACACTAGTGATTTTTGCATAAAAATATATGGTGGATAAAGTGAACTGTTACTCTGAATACATCTCTCACACACGCACACACACATTTTTACTTGAAAAGTTAAAAATTACATTTCTAACTGGAGCTTCCATATATTATTTAGTTTAAGCATTCACCAATGAGATACAGTTAACGATTTTTGAAAAGCAGAAGTCAAAGTGGTTCCAGGTGGCAAACATAATCATGGAGGTTTTTGGTTTACCTGTAAGACAGTATCCCGGTCACCAGGTTTGTGGAGATCAAGAAGCAGGGCTAGAAGTTGTGTCCTTTAGTTGTTGTAGCTGGTATTTTTGTTGCCGGTGTGGACCTAATAGGAAAGGCGTGCTTCTGGGCTAATGGTTAAAATCGGTAGTAAACTTCTATTGTTCTTAGAGATAACAGTTAAAGTGAAAGATACAGGATTTCCCATTTTTCTGGTTGGAGTAGGGTTGGCAGCTTGCTTGAGGTTTCATTCTTCATTGTTTTCTTGGCAGTCATCCTTTGCATGAGGATATCCAATTATCACAACACCATTTGTTGAAGAGACTATTTTTCCTATTGAATTGAGACCATTATTGATGGTCAAATAACCATAAAGTTAATACTTCATTTATTATCTTCAATTCTGCTCCTTTGATCTAGATACCTGTGCTCATCCCAGTGCCAAACAATCTTGATTAATGTAGCTTTTGTAAGAAGTTTGAAAGGTGGGAAGTGTAAGTCTTCCATCTTTGTTCTTCATTTTAAAGATGTTTTGGCTCTTCTGTGTTCCTTATGTTTTGATATGAATTTTTGGGTAATCATACAAATTTCTGCATAAAAGGCCAGTGGGATTTTGAGGGCTTTCATTGAGTTTGTAGAGTGTTTAGAGAATATTACTTCTTACCAATATTAAATCTGGTGATTCACGAACATGGATTGTCTTTCCATTTATTTTTAGATCTTTTTAAATTCCTTTCAAAAATGTTTTGTCATTTTCAGAGCACAAGTTTTGAACCTATTTGGTTAAATTTGTTTCTACATATTTTATTCTTTTTAATTTTGATAATCATTTTAAAATTTCATTTTCAGAGTTTCACTGTTAGTATATAGCAATAACATTGATTTTTATTTATTGATCTTATATCCTGTTACTTAGCAGAACTTATTTATTAATTCTAATAGCATTTTAGTGAATTTGTTCAGATTTTCTAAATATAAAATCATGTCATCTATGATTAGAGAGCTTCCTTTTCAATATGTATGCTTTTTATTTACTTGTCTGAGTGACCTGGTTAAAACTTTAAGTACAATTTTGAATACAAGTGACAAGAGTAAACATCTCTGTCTTGTTCCTGATCTTAGCAGGAAAGTACCCAAGCTTCTCAGTTTAATATGATGATACCTGTGCTGCTAAGTCGCTTCAGTTGTGTCCGACTCTGTGCAACCCCATAGACAGCAGCCTACCAGGCTCCCCTGTCCCTGGAATTCTCCAGGCAAGAACACTGGAGTTGGTTGCCATTTCCTTCTCCAATGCATGAAAATGAAAAGTGAAAGTGAAGTCGCTCAGTCATGTCTGACCCTCAGTGACCCCATGGACTGCAGCCTTCCAGGCTCCTCTGTCCATGGGATTTTCCAGGCAAGAGTACTGGAGTGCAGTGCCACTGCCTTTTCCGATGATACCTGTGGTTTTTCATAAATGTCTTTCAGTGTTTTTACATAAAATGATATAGGATTTTGTCAAATAATTTTTCTGCATTTGTTGAGATGAGCATGCAATTTGTTTTCCTTTTCCTGTTAATATTGTGTATTCCATCAATTGACATTCAGATAATAAACTAACCTGCATCCTGAGATTAATACCACTTGGTAATGATGTATAATCCTCTTAATTTCTGGATTCAGTTTGCTTGTATTTTATTGAGTAATTTTATATTTATGTTCATAAGAAATATTGATCTGCAGTTTTCCCTTTCTGTGGCATCTTTGTATTTAATATGGGTATACCGCTGGCCTCATTCAGTGAGTTAGGAAGTGTTTCCTCCTCTTCTATTTTTTGAAGGAGTTTGTGAATGATGTTACTAATCCTTCATTAAACATTGAAGAGAATTCACCATTAAAGACATCTGGGCCTAGACTGTTTTCCCTAAAGTTTTAAAATTACTAATTTTTGTTGTTGTAGTTATAGGTCTAGATTATCTGTTTATTTTTGAGTCAGTTTCAGTAGGTTGTGTCTTTCTAGAACTTTCTTCATTCATGTAGGTTATCTAATTTGTTGAAATACAGTAGTTCATAGATTCCTTTATAATTATTTTTATTCCTGAAATTTCAGTAGTGGATCTCTTTTATTCTTGATTTTAGTTATTTGAATCTTTTTTCCCTTGGTTCTTTTAGCCAGAGTTTGTTAATATTGCTGATCTTTTCAAGAACCAACTTGAAAAAATGTTTTTTTTTTCCTGTATTGTTCTTTTATTCTCTATTTTAATTTCCATTCTAGCCTTTATTATTAACTTCCTTCTGCATGTACTAGATTTAGTGTGTTCTTTTTTTTTTAAGGTGGAAGATTAGGTTATTATTTGGAGATCTTTTTAATATACAAATGGCATCCATAGATTCCTCTGTAAGCTCTACTTTAGCTGCATTTTACAATTTTTAAGTTTTCATTCATCTCAAGATATTTTCTAATTCCCCTTATGATTTATTATTTGACTCATTTAGTAAGTATTAGTGTGTTTAATTTCCACATATTTTAGGATTTCCTAAATTTCATTGATTCCTAATGATTTCTAATTTTATCTACTGTATTTGTATGGTTTCAAGTCTTTGTTGATATTTGTGTTTTAGCTGAAAACGTCATCTATCTGAGGAATATCCCATGGATATTTGAGAAAAATAGGTATTTTGCTGTTGTTAGGTGCAAGTTTCTATAAATATTTTTTAGATCTAGTTGTTATATAGTCATGTGATTTCCTTGATGATACAGTGCCTTGTAGTTCTATTCATCATTGAAAATTGGAGTATTGGAGTCCCCATCTATTATTGTTGAACTGTCCATTTTCCTTTTCAAGTCTGTTAGTTTTGCTTCATATATTTTGGTTCTCTGTTATTAGATGCTAGAGTATGTTGACAGGTAGCCCCCCAAAGATATGTCCACCCAGAACCTGTGAAAGTTTTCTTATTTGGATAAAAGTATCTTTGTTAATATAATTGAAGACCTCAGTATGTGGTTATCTTGGGTTATCCATGTAACCCTACATCCAATGGCCTGTGTCCTTATGAGATAAAGACAAAAGAAGGGTTTATGATGCATGAAGTGTAGGAAGCAACATGACCACAGAGACTGGAATGATGCAGACAAGAAAAGTCAAGGAAAGTCAACAGACACCAGAAGCTGGAAGAAACATGGGAGAATACTTCCTAGAGCCTTGAGAAGGAGAGAGAACCTGCTAGCATTTTGATTTTGGACTTCTGGCCTCAAGACTTTTAAGAAAATAATTTTCTGTCATTTTAGCAACAAAGACTATGGTTATTTGTTAGGCATTCAAAGGAAACTTTGGTTTATAGTTATATGTTTATATTTTCTTTCTAAACTCTATTGAAATAGAATCTAAAATTTGCTAACATTTAATGCATGCATCTTGATGAGTTTGGACATATGCATACATCAATTCAACTATAACCAGTATCACAGTTAGAGTACTGAGCTATTCATCACCTTAAGAAAGTTCTTTGTGTTGTGTATGTTTGTGTGATTTGCATGTAGTAAGAATACTTTACATGAGTTCTATCCTCTTAACATGTTTAAGTGTGACATATTGTATTATTATAGGTAATAAGTTGTTTAACAGATCTCTGGAACTTATTCCTGCTATATAACTGAAATTCTATACCCACTGAGAAACAATTTCACATTTTCCCCTCCCTCTAGCCCCTAGCCAACAAATTTCCTGCACTGTTGCATGTCTATTAGATTTTATTGTATCCTGAATATTGTGAATATTGTTTTGTTGTGTGTCTGCTCATACGTCTCTGTATAAAAAATGATGAACTTTGTTCTGACAAGCAGTGAAGATATTTGAGTCAGTTATATCCTTCTGAATCTTTTTTAAAGCTTTCTTAGTGTAGATCTAAAGTAGTATTTAATAGTACCAGTTAAGTTCAAGCTGATGTCATGGCCTTCCTTATGTTCATACTGAATGCTTCAAGTGTTGTTCAATGAGTTCTTTCTACTCTGATTGTCTCAGTCTTGTATGAACAGTGATAGTCGTTCTGTTAACTGTTCCCCTCAGGTAGTTGTTTTTCTCTGCTATTTGTTCTTTACCTGAACTGTGGTGTTGGAGAAGACTCTTGAGAGTCCCTTGGACTGCAAGGAGATCCAACCAGTCCTTTCTAAAGGAGATCAGTCCTGGGTGTTCTTTGGAAGGAATGATGCTAAAGCTGAAACTCCAATACTTTGGCCACCTCAAGCAAAGAGTTGACTCATTGGAAAAGACTCTGATGCTGGGAGGGGTTGGGGGCAGGAGGAGAAGGGGACAACAGAGGATGAAATGGCTGGATGGCATCACCGACTCGATGGACATTAGTTTGAGTGAACTCCAGCAATTGGTGATGGATAGGGAGGCCTGGCGTGCTACAATTCATGGGGTCGTAAAGAGTCAGACACGACTGAGTTACTGAACTGAACTGAACTGAACTGACCTTTTGAAATTTCATTCTGTGGTCATTCCCCTTAGAATTTATCTAAAGATGCAAGGGGACCCCTGTGCAGTTTTCTAGAGTGTGTTCTCTGGGTTTTACTTTCAATTTGGTATTCTTCCCCTAAATTTTTAGATGTCTCAGTCTCTTTTAATTCTGATCTCATTCTCCTTATATCAGGGAAGACTATCTGGATCATGACTTTGTTGTAGATATACATGCTCAGTCGTGTCTGACTCTTTGTGACCGCGTAGACTGTAGCCTGCCTGGCTCCTCTGTCCATGGGATTTCCCAGGCAAGAGCACTGGAATGGGTTGCCATTTTCTCCTCCAGGGGATCTTCCCAACCTGGAAATTGAACCCGCATCTCCTGCATTAGCAGGAGAATTCTTTACCACTGAGCCACTGGGGAAGCCCTTGTTGTACATATAGTTAATGTCAGTTCATTACTTCATCATGGTACCAAATATTTTAAGATGGGGTCAGGAATTTCCCTTATTCAGTTTGTTACCAGTACAGTGGTAAGATTCTGGTGATATTTCTGTGCTTCCCAGGTGGCGCTAGTGGTAAAGAACCTGCCTCCCATTGCAGGAGACATAAGAGACATGCATTCAATACCTGGGTTGGGAAGATACCCTAGAGGAGGGAATGGCAACCCACTCCAGTATTCTTGCCTGGAAAATCCCATGGACAGAGGAGCCCAGCAGGCTATAGTCCACAGGGTACAAAGAGTCAGACACAACTGAAGCCACTTAGCACGCACATCAAATTTCTAAATCACAGAGGTTTTTCCCTTCTGTATAGCTCAAATACCAGTATTTTAAGTCTTAGTGTAATTCTCTTTGCTGTAAACTTTCTCTGCTGGCTTTGCAAGCCTAGGTTTAGGTAACACTTTTGCTGGGCCATTTCTTACACTTGGTGAAGACTGGTGTATCTCAAGATCTCATATTTAGTTCAATATCTCATCCTTTGATGTGTTGGTGTCATTAACTCAGTCTGGGCCCTGATAACCTTTGAAGTCTCTCTTAGGTCTCCTACCCTGTCACCACCAGCCTTTGGTTTGCTCCCACTGTGCATTTAGTAAAGATTCCATAGGAAACATCAGCAGATTGTCCTGTGCCTAGGGATTTTCTAGATTTTACTCCACCATTCCAGCCCAAGTGTAGTGGTTAAAAGTTAATATTTTGTTTGGTTTATCTTTTCTCCAGTCTATGACAAGTTTGGTGTTCCTCCTGCTTTGCTCAGAGAGTAAATCAGTTGTTTCTTCTCTCCTAGGACAGGCTCATGACTTTATGTAACTTAGATTATTTGGTTTTCTTTGCATCCTTAGTCCTCTCTTGTGTTAAACATATGATTATTATAGTTTGTACAACTTCTTATTTTTAGAATGGGAAAGATACTCCTTTGTGAATGTCTAAATCATAACCAATAGGGAAAGTCTCCTATGTATATTTATATTTTGTTTTTTAGTTTAGATATTTTTCCCCACTGTATCTACCTCCCATGCAAACTTGGAAATGAAATGTGCACCTGTGCCTCTATGCATTTCCATGAAAGGAAAACTTTCAATGGGCCTTTTCTACATGTAGGTCATCTCACCTGAGAGGCATCATTTTAGGGAAAGCATACAAGAGTTTAGCTACTTGTTGAATTAAAAATAACTCTCATCCCATTAAAATATTGCCATTGAAATTGAGGTAATAAGCAAAAAGTTATCAGTGCCAAAAATAAACACCCAAAGTCTGGTATTTATCATTGTTTCCCTTTAATTTCTGAACTGACAAATGATAATTGCTCAGGCAATTAAAATAATTAGGAAAATGTGGAGGCACAAAAGGAGAAGCCTTTTAGAAGTTCATTTAAATGCATAAGGAGAGATTCACGCATGTTTGTTGCACCTTATGCTGGAGTAGACTGATTATCAGGTGCTTTTTAGTGGGCTAACAATTGATAGATCACATGCCATCTGAGTTCTTTCTGGGAACAGGGCCCGCTGGAAGCATATTTACCTCAGAAGATAGGTCTAGTTTTAAAAAAGGCTTCTGGGGATCATGGGATTTATATTCTCTTAAATGTCTTGGTAATAAAGGATGGTTTTCAGGACCCGTATTTGTTCAACATCTTGTAAATTTGTAGTGTTTTTTTTTTTCTGGGGGGGAGACATATTATTTTTTACTATGTTTCATGGTGGTGGCTTAGTCTCTAAGTTGTGTCTGACTCTTACGATCCCATGGACTGTAGGCCTTCAGGTTCCTCTGTCCATGGAATTCTCCAGTCAAGAATCCTGGAGTGGGTTGCCATTTCCTTCTCTAGGGGATCTTCCTGACCCTGAGATTGAACCCCGGTCGCCTGTGTTGACAGGCAGACTCTTTACTGACTGAGCCACCAGGGAAGCCCATGACTGTGTTTAAATGAAAGTTGGAAAAATATGAGTAAGATCATTGGATGATTTTACTAGTTTAGAATGCTTATTTGCCTTGTGAGGTGTGAGGAGCCGTCTAAGGGAGTCTACAGAAAGAATTAGAAGATTGACACTGGTTTTGTGAGAGAAATGACAGTTTCTGTGAAGAATAGAATAATCATAGGTAAAATAGACCAACCTTAATTTAGAGAGAATGCATAGTAAAATCAATCAAAGAGGGCATTAAATGTGAGAACCACTGTGGTGTTCTGTGTGTACAACAAACACTTAAGCTACTCCATATTCTGATGGAATAGCGTCAGCTGGGATTGGTGTCAGAGATTGATGATACAATTTCTAAGAGATTATTTTAGAAGTGAATAGATGGTATTTTATTACAATTTTATAAAATTTGTTCTGTTAGGCATGACTTATTCAGTTCAGGTGGAGAAGGCAATGGTACCCCACTCCAGCACTCTTGCCTGGAAAATCCCATGGACAGAGGAGCCTGGTAGGCCGCAGTCCATGTGATCGCTAAGAGTCGGATACGACTGAGCGACTTCACTTTCACTTTTCACTTTCATGCATTGGAGAAGGAAATGGCAACCCACTCCAGTGTTCTTGCCTGGAGAATCCCAGGGATGGGGGAGCCTGGTGGGCTGCCATCTATGGGGTCACACAGAGCTGGACATGACTGAAGCGACTTAGCAGCAGCAGCAGCATTCAGTTCAGGCATACTTTGTATGAAGTTATTCAGAGTATTGCTGTAGACTACTGACATTTGTATGCACCACTACCAAATTATTTATCTCTGACAACTCCCCCTTGACTTAACTAATATAAAGGTATATTTCTGCTAAATTAAAATGGCCTTTATAACATAGAGGTTTTTTTCTTACAGAAACTCATTTATTGTATTAAACTCCTGTCATGCAGGATATGAAATATTTTTTGTGTACAGTACCTATTTATCCTCTGTTCATGCCCAGGTGAACATAGCTCATAATAAAATTTACATGATGATGAAGTTTGAAAGGAGAATATTCAGTGAATTTGGACAGGAGAGGGTTTCACTAAAAATGGTGCTAGTTGATGTTAGGGTCAGCAACAGTCATTTGGAAGAGATTCTTAAATGTGATAAGCTGGAAGGCTTATTTCAAAATAAATTAATATGCCATTCTACTTTCCATTACTTAAACATGATGAATGATATCAAATAAATCACTGACTTGAAAAATAACTCTCCTAAATGATATTTTGAAAAATGCTTAGAATAACAACAATAGTCTATCAGCAGTATTTATTGACTGCTCACTTTGTTTATGTTGTTTGTGTTACTAAGCATAAATATCTATTGAATGTCTGCTCTGTGCAGATGATACTGAAAGTTAGAACACTTAACTAGGCATTATGAAATAAGTGTGCGCAAATGAATATAGTTAAAAATTAGATGTGTGTGCACACGAGGCAAATGAGTGATCTGAATAAGGATAAGCTTAACTAGAGAAGATGTCACTAGGTTGCCATATGAGTTAAAATTACTGCAGCCTCAATAGGTATGTTGTATAAGTAGAATGGTTCTGAAGCAGCATCCAAATGCTATCTTTGTTCAAGTCAGTTAAGTTGCCTTTACCTATTCAAAGTAGAAATACCTTTTCGGGTACATGAACGGATTTTCAGTCTACTTACTCATAAAGATTTTATGAATTCTTTATATTTTGGATTTTTTCTTCATTCTATGAAATGTATCACTTTTTGACTCAAAGACTAAAGTGGACTGCTAGTGATTATCTCAAGGGAAAAAGGAAACTCTAAAATAAATTGGTATCATTTAACTTCTTAGTCAAAACCAAGGGAGTGGAACAAGAATTGTTGCACTGTGAATACATGAATATTGAAAACTGTATCGTGGTGCTACATCCTCAAGAGCTCTGCATAACCATACTTCCTAGCCTTCTTGCAGATAAAATTCTTTGAATATTTTAAAACACTGGCTACAATTTGCATTGCTTTGGGACCAGAACTATGGAAGTACTGAGTTAGAATACAGTGGAAAAAAGTCTATACTTTGTGATATTTGAAGAAAGCAATCCTTCTCAAATATCTCTGAAGCAAGAACCCTTCTAATCAGTTACATACCTATTCCAGATGGGAATGCAAATAGATCTCGGTTTTGTATCAACTTTGCCATGAAATATACTTTGTTCCTCTGATGGAATTTCCTTACTGTCTTTTTTAGAGGTAAAGGTGAATGTGGTATCATTTTGGAAGTAAGGAATAACATGTAGCAAGTTCATAAATTATTTCCCCATGTACAGATTAGTTTCAAAAGCAACATGTCAATGTAAATCACCCTTTGAGCCTAGTCAGAAGACTTTTCTATGAAAGCAGTTGATTTAGTTTACCTCCCTGGGATTAATGCTAAAGATATTTTGAAGTTTAAACCTGATTATGTGTTTTGAATATAGTTTTCATTAATATAAAGCCCTTGATATCCCATGAACAAAGCACAGTCTGCAAGCTGAATAGGTAATAAACATGTATTTGAGGGATAAACAGAAGATGCTTAAGATATTTTCTAAATATTCTTCCTGCTGTGATCCCTATGCCACACAGAATCTGCTAGGAATTATAATCTATTTTTTATGTCCTTGAAAGAGATCTAGTAAGGAAGTCTTCAATTTTTCATAAGGCTTTAAATAAACCATAATGGCACTCTGGAATATATCTAGAGTAGGATTTCTTTTCAAACTATTTTTTGAACAGAAACCATTTTAAGCAATGAGCTCTTCCAGTATCTGCTCTGAAGACATTGGCCAGGTGCTTCAGTGAATAATTCATTCATAGCCTTCCTTTCACAGTGAACTATTCAGAGTGGTTTAAATGATTGTACAAAGACTACCCAATATGAAGGTTTAAAAAGTGTCCATAGTGTATCTTTCCTTTCAAGCTACAGTAGGCAGTGTGATAGCACCTGAGACATACAAATACTATATAGAGGTTTCTTTTTGGCTTCTGGTTGAGCTGTTAGCCACTGGATTTTGCAAAGAGAGAGAGAGGAAGAATTGGGCCTCATTTGGAAATGGTTTACACCCAGGTATTAGGAATAGACATTGTTAATCCTGAGAGGGAATAAAGTTTCAATGAAGTTGACTTGGGTATACTTATTGTAACCTTTACTCTTAGTTAATGTAGACAGAACTAGAGATCTATATCTAAATATGTATATATAATTCTTATATGTATAATTACACATATAGTAATTTTTTTCTCATTCATTCATTTGTCACCTGTGCTTAAATATGCTTTTATATGCGTGTGTATGTGTATGTTGTTTAGTTGCTAAGTCATGTCTGACTCTTCTGCAACCTCATGGACTGTAGCCCGCCAGGCTCCTGATATGATTTAGAAACAAAACAACAAAGTATGTATATATGTATGTGTGTGCTAAGTTGCTTCAGTTGTGTCCGATTCTTTGCTACCCTATGGATGGTAGCCTGCCAGGCTCCTCTGTTCATGGGATTCTCCAGGTGAAAATACTAGAGTGGGTTGCCATGCCCTCCTCCAGGGAATCTTTCCGACCCAGGAATCAAACTTGCGTCTCTTATGTCTCCTGCACTGACACGCAGGTTCTTTACTGCTAGCATCACCTGGGAAGCCCATGTATATGTATTTATAAGTTTAGGATTTTTAAAAATGTATTCTATTGACAGTCTTATAACAACAGGTATGATACTATTAACTATGTTCTTTTTAGAACTCATCTATTTTAGTCTGGCAAAGTCTTCTTTACATTCTTCTCTTAACTTTACTCTGACTTTATATTTTCATGTTCTTCACAGACAACTCTTTTTTTATATAATTCATAAGGTTTTGGTTCCCCAGAAGTCTATCCATAACTGTCATGTACGCTGTGCTTTTTCGGGCATGGTGTGTCTATTCTACTGAATTCAACTCTTTCCTTTATTCAGTGCTCACATGTCTAAATATCACTCATATTTAATTGTGGACATGCATTTGAGACTGATTTTATAAATGTGATTTTTATGAATATATTTGTGTAGTTCAACCTCAGTATGTATAAAGTCTAATATATCATTACTTCTTCAAACACGTAATCTTAATCTCATATATTCTCTCTTACGATTTCACCATCTGTCCAGTCACCACACATTAAAATTGTAGTCATCCTTAATGTCATTTTCTCATTTTTCCCACCTTTCATAAGCATTTCAGTCATTCATAAAATGTAACCTATTTGTCCCTTGTAATATGTCATCCATCTGCTCTTTTATATTCTAGTCAATATATCATCCAAGTTCTGGTTCTCATTTCTTTTCTCACCCATTCACTTCCCACCTATGCCTAGAATTTTTTCTTTTATGCCTTAAATCTTGCAAGGACCTACTCAAACCCACCTCCTGATAGAAAGCTATTTTCTCTTTGCTCCTCTTTTACTTGGTTGTGCACATTCTGCTATGTCTAAGTAACTCTAATATACACCCATCTGCATGTCTGCTTTTTCCTTCTAGATTTTAAGTTCTAAGATGCATAGGCCATATCACATATATTTGTTCCTTACTAGGGCTTCATGAGAAATGCTGGACTGGATGAAGCACAGGTTGGAATCAAAATTGCAGGGAGAAATACCAGTAACCTCAGATACGCAGATGACACCACCCTTACGGCAGAAAGTGAAGAAGAACTAAAGAGTCTCTTGATGAAAGTGAAAGAGGAGAGTGAAAAAGGTGGCTTAAAGCTCAATATTCAGAAAACTAAATTCATGCATCTGGTCCCATCACTTCATGGCAAATAGATGGGGAAATAGTGGAAACAGTGAGAGACTTTATTTTGGGGGGCCCCAAAATCACTGCAGATGGTGACTGCAGCCATGAAATTAAAAGATGCTTGCTCTTTGGAAGATATGCTATGACCAACATAGACTTCATATTAAAAAGCAGAGACATTACTTTCCCAACAAAATTCCATCTAGTCAAATCTATTGTTTTTCCAGTAGTCATGTATAGATGTGAGAGGTGGACTATAAAGAAAGCTGAGTGCCGAAAAATTGATACTTTTGAACTGTGGTGTTGGAGAAGACTCTTAAGAGTCCCTTGAACTTCAAGGAGATCCAACCAATCCATCCTAAAGGAGATCAGTCCTGAATATTCATTGGAAGGACTGATGCTGAAGCTGAAACTCCAATACTTTGGCCACCTGATGTGATGAACTGACACATTTGCAAAGATCCTGATGCTGGGAAAGATTGAAGGCAGGAGGGGAAGGGGACGACAGAGCATGAGATGGTTGGATGGCATGACCGACTCAATGGACATGAGTTTGAGTAAACTCCAGGAGTTGGTGATGGACAGGGAGGCCTGGCATGCTACAGTCCTTGGGGTTGCAAAGAGTTGGACACAACTGAGCGACTTGTGTGAAATTGTTGTTGTTTAGTTGCGAAGTTGTATCGAACTCTTGCAACCCTATGAACTCTAACCCACCAGGCTCCTCTATCCATGGAATTCCCCAGACAAGAATACTGGAGTGGATTGCCATTTCCCAGGGGATCTTCCTGACCCAGCGGTTAAACCCACGTCTCCTGCATAGGCAAGTGGATTCTTTAGCAGTGAGGTACCAGGGAAGCTCCTTGTATGCTATAGGTACTATAAAAATACTTGCTTAAATGCACTGAGAAAATCTTAATAATCAGGATTAATCATTGCTTTGGGCAAATTGGCCTTTGTTTCCATGGAGGAAAATATATCAGGGGTTGTTTGATTCAGTTCAGTTCAGTTCAATCGCTCAGTGAGGTCCGACTCTTTGCAACCCCATGAACCACAGCATGCCAGGCCTCCCAGTCCATCACCAACTCCCAGAGTCCACCCAAACCCATGTCCATCAAGTTGATGATGCCATCCAACCATCTCACCCTCCTTTGTCCCCTTCTCCTCCTGCCCTCAATCCCTCCCAGCATCAGGGTCTTTTCCAATGAGTCAGCTCTTTGCATCAGGTGGCCAAAGTATTGGAGCTTCAGCTTCAACATCAATCCTTCCAGTGAACACCCAGGACTGATCTTCTTTAGGATGGACTGGTTGGATCTCCTTGCAGTCCAAGGGTTGTTTGATTAGGGAATATATATCTTTTCCTTATGGTAGGATGAAGTGTAATAGTGTTTCAGTGTTTTGTTTCTTTAAAGGCTTACTCGGGTTTTATTTTTCTCTCTTATTTTATTTTAATGAACTTTTATTGAAGAGGAGGAAGCAGTAGCTCTTTACAGATGATTAGTACCATAGTCAACTAAATATCTAGCTACTAGGTAACCACCAAGTAATTAAAGTCTCACCAATGTCCTGTGGTCCTGGGGTTATAACTGTATGCTGAAATTTCCAGAGTGCAGCCTTTTGTAAAATTCTGTTGGCAAAGAACTCAATGTGGATAACATTCTTTCAAAGAATATCACTGAAGGTAGCACTAGAAAAATATTCTGGCCTTCAAGGGCATTTCTAATAAGTGGATGGGGCAGTGTGTGACTGTACTGCCAATACAAAACCTTGACTGGTTTTTATGAACTGAAAATTCTCGGGGACTCATCATTATTTATGCACTACAGTTTTTCATTCCCATTATTCCTCTCTAGTATAATTTCTCCTGGCATTCTCTTTTCAGAGAGAAAGTCATCCTGGAATGAATTTTAACACTAAGATCTCTAAGAAGCCTCAGGTACAACTTGGTAGATAATCAGTGGCAATTATCTATCCAAGATGAAACAGTGAAACCCTTCAGAAATGTGTACTTAATGCTATTCTTATTTTCAAATAGCATGAATAACACAGCCAGTTTTACTTCAAATATATCTTATTGTAGGTGATTTGTCATTAACTTTGACAGTGTCAGTCTCTTCTCACTATCATATTCCATTAATTAGTGTTTCTGGTAATAGAGGTATATCCTTTGTAAGGATCAATGCACTCCTGGCTTTTAAAGACAATAGAAAGAAGGAGGGATGGGGACGAGAGGAGGAAAGGAGAAAGGGAGAGAGACAGAAAGAGGAAAAAAAGAATAGAAGGAGGAAGAGGAAAATGTTGTGGAGGATGAGGAGAAGAGCAGGGTGAAAAACCAAAAAAGGCAGAAAATGAAAAATAGGAAGAAATGAAATGAGTAGACTTATGCTGATGATAATTTTTTTTTAATTTTTATTTTTACTTTATTTTACTTTACAATACTGTATTGGTTTTGCCATACATTGACATGAATGCACCACAGGTGTACATGCGTTCCCAAACATGAACCCCCCTCCCACCTCCCTCCCCATAACATCTCTCTGGGTCATCCCCGTGCACCAGCCCCAAGCATGCTGTATCCTGCATCGGACATAGACTGGCGATTCGATTCTTACATGATAGTATACATGTTTCAATGCCATTCTCCCAAATCATCCCACCCTCTCCCTCTCCCTCTGAGTCCAAAAGTCCACTATACACATCTGTGTCTTTTTTGCTGTCTTGCATACAGGGTTGTCATTGCCATCTTTCTAAATTCCATATATATGTGTTGGTATACTGTATTGGTGTTTTTCTTTCTGGCTTAGTTCACTCTGTATAATTGGCTCCAGTTTCATCCATCTCATCAGAACTGATTCAAATGTATTCTTTTTAATGGCTGAGTAATACTCCATTGTGTATATGTACCACTGCTTTCTTATCCATTCATCTGCTGATGGACATCTAGGTTGTTTCCATGTCCTGGCTATTATAAACAGTGCTGCGATGAACATTGGGGTACATGTGTCTCTTTCAATTCTGGTGATAATTTGAGGAGGAGAGAAGAATAACAAAACAAGTAGACATGTGCTGTTAAAAGCAGTCACAATCTACAAAGACACATATCACTTCCTGGAAAGATACATTTATAATACCTCAGAGGACACATATCTCTTGAACTGGTCAGACATCTGATCTTGTACATACACTTATTTCTTAGAGAGCCTGCTCTGTATGCCTATTGGGTGAATAGTGGATTATAAGACTTTCACCTTAGGCTACAATTAAATGAAGAAGGGGTAGACACCTGATCCAGGGAGAACTATTCATATTCTCCATGCTAGAAACTTGGAATTGGAACACAACAATTCTTTTATTTGGTCTCTTCTGACCCCTGGAACTGAGAAAATCTAGACCCAGGAACCGAGGCTGCCATTCAGGGTTAACCATGTTAGGACCTATGTGGAAAACGAGAAAATCTATCTTATGAGAAAGAAGTCTGAAGAAAAATCACAGAGAGAAGGAGAGACAACAGCTCATGTAGCTCCAGAGGTAAGAAGAGAATAATTCGTGCTCCTGTCAACCTTCCACTTCCTGGTGTCATTCCATTATGCAGGCCAGCTCCATTTGTTGCCTTTGTGTTCTATATCTATATTAATCAACCAGGGCTGCCATAGCAAAATTCAAGGGACTGGGTGGCTTCTACAACAGAGAATTATTTTCTCAAAGTTGGAGTTCCTAGATCAGGTTGCTAGCATAGTCATGTTCTGGTGAGAGCTATCTTCGTGGCTATAGATAGCTACCTTCTTGCTGTGTTATCACATGGCAGAGAGAGATCTGGTATTTCTTCCTCTTATAAGATTACTCATCCCATTATGAAACCTCCCACCCACCCCCAATCCCTGTCATGACCTTATCTGAATATAATTACCTCCAAAGGACCCCATTTTCAAGTACCATCACACTGGGGGTTAAGACGCCAACATGAATTTGTGGTGGACCTAATTTCATTCATGGCAATACCTTTGCAAAACAAACACACCCCAGTTTTTATGCTTAAGGTAGCTGTGATGGAAATGGTCTCAGAATCTGATTGATCACTAAGTTTCCCTGGTGATTTTGATTCTGCTTCCTTACAAATCACAGTATGGGAAATGATGTACCAAAAGAATGTGAAGAATCAAGATCAGGCAATAAAGGGTTAGGGCAGGACTGGCTGCAAAGAGTGACAAAGTAAACAGAATCAACGCCATAGCTAGCCTACAGCAGGAGAGTATTGTGGAAAAAAGTGAGATACTACTCTACTGAGCAGTATGACACTGGTGTCTGTTTATGACTAGGCTGTTCTAAATATACAGGGATGGGGCAGACAGATGCTGGCATTATGTATTCATGGCTCTGGTCCCTCACTATTCAGACTTAGAGTTCAAAACAAACACCTATGGCTAAAAGACTGTCTATTACATGAGATGAATTCACATAAACTAATCCAGAAACCTAAAAATCTTAATCTTAATTTCTCGCTTCATTAAATCTATATAATACCTGAATTCTTTCAGCACTATCTTCAAAATATCCAGGATATATTTGCTTTTCTCCATCTGCCCTAAAACCTTAATATAATTTATTTCTCACCCATACTGCTCCAATAGACATCTGTTTTGTCTTCCTGTTGTCATTTTTTAACCTGTCCAAACTATTTTTCCTAGAGCATCCAAGTACATCTTTAAATAGTGAAAGTATCATATCCCCTTTCTATTTAAAATAGTTCATGTCTTCTAAATTCTCTTTAGGATAAAGCTCAATCTCCACTTAATGATTATAAGTCCCTCTATGATCCCTCCAGCTTTACCTCTTAAAATCTTATGCCTGGAACTTTGAGTTTCAATAAAATTTAACTGATTGTTGTTTCTTACCTTTACCATATTTCTTATTCTCATAAATTTTTTCATACCCATGAATACATTCATGTAACCAGATGAAAAAAA
Organism: Capricornis sumatraensis; assembly: GCF_032405125.1. Lineage (NCBI taxonomy): Eukaryota > Metazoa > Chordata > Mammalia > Artiodactyla > Bovidae > Capricornis > Capricornis sumatraensis. The sequence goes on along the minus strand of NC_091092.1, from coordinate 36,518,017 downwards.
AAGAACATAACTAAATTCTCTTTACAGTAACTCTAAAAAATCTCTTTATGATCCCTCAAACTATTTCCTTCTGTCTAAACCTAATCACCATAATTGTAGGTTATTTTTTCTGTTTTTAAAATTTAATATAAATGTATATATTACTTTATAACTTTTGCTCAACATTCTTTATGAAATTCATCCACATTGTTGCATGTAGCAGTAGTTCACACATTCTCATTACTATATAGTATTCCATTATATGAATTTGCAACCATTTAAAAATTAATTATACTGCTTATGTACATTTCAATAGTTTCCACTTTGAATTTACTATGAATTAAGCTGCTATGAGCATTCTTATATATGTCTCTTGAGGTATATATGCACTCATTTCATCTGGGAAATACCCACAAGTGAATCCTGTTCTTTATAGCTCAACCTAATTTAGATCTCATCTCCTCTAAGAAGGCTTTTCTACTCCTCAACCCCAAATCCTGTTGGTCTTCTTTGTGGCCATAGGAGTCTATGCTTAAGAGAGTACACAACAATCTGTAATGTAATGTGTTTAAAAGCATGTTTCCCCCCATAGATTTCAGGCTCCTTAGGGGTAGGGACTCTACCTTATTCTTTGTATTTTTAGTGCATAGCAGAGTTCCTGGTACATGGACAATCAATAATGTTTAGTAATATATAAGTATTAATGCAGCCATATATGCAAATCACATATTAATGGACTGGACCAATACTGAAGAGTTCTGAAATTGTCTAATTAATAAACTTATGAGCACTTGGAGTGAAGTGAAAATCACTCAGTAGTGTCCGACTCTTTGCAACCCCTTGGACTTCTCCAGGACTGACTACTGGAATGGGCAACCATTCCCTTCTCCAGTGGGTCTTCCAAACTCAGGGACTGAACCCAGGTCTCCCACACTGCAGGCAAATTCTTTACCAGCTGAGCCACCAGGGAAGCCCAAGAATACTGGAGTGGGTAGCGTATTACTTCTCTGGGTAATCTTCCCAACACAGGAATCAAAATGGGGTCTCCTGCATTGCAGGCAGATTCTTAACCAGCTGAGCTACCAGGAAAGTCCACCTACTGTGTGACCAAATGGATGCTAGGTGATGTTGCAGATGCCAAATACAGGCATACCTCATTTTGTTGCACTTAGCTTTTTGTGCTTTGCAAATATCATGGTTTTTACAAATTGTAAACTGCCACAAACTGTACTCAAATATGATGGTAAAATTAATGTTTGTGTACTCTTATAGCTCCACTGACCAGATATTCTCCTGATCCCAACCCCCTCTTCCAGACCTCCCTATTAAAATTAGATCAGTTGTTAACCTTATAGTGTCCTCTACGTGTTCAAGTGAAAGGATAAGTAACATCTCTCTCAATTTAAAACAAAAACTAGAAATGATTGAGTTTAGTGAGGAAGGCATGCTAAAGCTGTGATATGCTGAAAGATAAGCCTCCTTTGTGAAAGAATTAGCCAAGTTATGAATGCAAAGAAAAAGTTCTTGATGGAAATTAAAAATGCTACTCCAGTGAACACGTACATGATAAGACAGTGAAGCGGACTTATTGTTGATACACAGGAAGTTTTAATGGTCTGGATAGATCAAATCAGCCACAAAATTCCCTTAAGCTAAAGCCTAATGCGAAGAGTTGACTCATCGAAAAAGACCCTGATGCTGGGAGGGATTGGGGGCAGGAGGAGAAGGGGACAACAGAGGATGAGATGGCTGGATTGCATCACCGACTCGATGCTCATGAGTGTGTGAACTCCGGGAGATAGTGATGGACAGGGAGGCCTGGCATGCTGTGATTCATGGGGTCGCAAAGAGTCGGACACAACTGAGTGACTGAACTGAACTGAACTGAATCCAGAGAAAAATCCATTCCAACCCTCATGGATGACTTTGAGGGGTTCAAGACTTCAGTAAAAGAAGTCACTCCAGGTGTTGTGGAAACAGCAAGAAAACTAGAATTAAAAGTGGAGCCTAAAGATGTGAGTGAATTGCTGCAATTTCAAGCTAAAACTTGAATGAATGAGGAATTGCTTCTTAGGAATGTGTAAATAAAGCTGTTTCTTTAGATAGAACTACTCCTGGTGAAGATATTGTGAAGATTGTTGAAATAGTAACAAAGGATTTGGAATTTTACATAAACTTTCTTATTAGAGCAACAGCAGGGTTTGAGAGGATTGACTGAGGTTGAGGAATAACACGATGATCTCAGAGATCTGCCAGATTTGCTTTTCACATTCCTCATCACTTCTGTGGACCAAGCATTGTGTTTTGACAGACTTTGTGTACTTTTGGACTAACAGATATGGCTTACAGAGTCCCCCATGTCTTGCTAAGTAAATTGCCCTTTAATCTATATACAGTGGGAATTCAATGAATGGGTGTCATGAAGGCAAGTGAAAAATCATTTGGAGGATGATGAGGGTCTGAATTATGCAGTAACAGTAAAAGCTTTGGAGAGAGAGAAGCATGTGGAAGTTATCGAGAGGTGGATAAACTAGAATGTCATGGTACCAGGATATTATAATGTGTGGTGCTTTTTAATGCAGCAAATATGACACCATGGAAACACTTTTGAAACAAATATGATGCTTTGCCAATTTGTGACCCAAAATATTTCAGTGGAACATGGAAATATGTAATTATTTTTAATACTGATATTTTTCTTATAAGGAAGGAAACATCTTCGGATCTTGCTAAATTTTGACAACATAATTCTTACATTGAAATGTTGCTGTTCTGTATTAAAAGAAAACCTTAAAATGAAGTTTCATCAAAGGCTTTATAAGTTATGTATTCATGTATCTGGGACACACTTTGTACTTTGGAATGAAGAAGCAACAGGCAGTTTTCATGAACAGATTGAGAAAGGTCTCTATAAACTAGGAGTTCTTAGGCTTTAAGAACCATGATAGACTAAGATGACTCTAAGGTTACTTTCTTAGTAGTAGTTTCTCACTATAGTCATGCATGAAAATTGCAGGGGGAGGGATGGACTTTAAAAATGCTATTGCCTAAGCCATCTCTTATCTGTGGCCTGGATATCATATCACCATTTTAAAAAAATGGAATATTGTGCCTTGGTTTGGTGATGATTGTTTAGATACCACACTAAAAGCATCATCTATGAAAGTAAAAATTGCTTGTTGAATTTCAGTGAAATTAAAGACTTCTGCCCTATGAAAGACTTTTAAGAAAATTAAAAGATAAACCACAGGCTGGGAGAAAATCTTAGCAAAATACATATCTTATAAAGTACCAATATCCAACATATACAAGGAGCTCATAAAATTCATCAAAAAGAAAACAGTCCAATTCAAAAGTTGACCAGATATCTGAAGAGAGACACATCCTTGAAGATATGCAGATAGCAAAGAATCATGTAAAAAGATGCTTAACATCATATGCCATGGGCTAATTGCAAATTAAAACAATGGAATCCTACTACTCATCTATTTGAATGGCTACAATTCAAAACACTGGCAACAAATGATGAGAATGTGGAGCAACAGACATTCATCGCTGGTGGGAATGAAAAATGATATAGTCAAACTGGAATACAGTTTGGCGGTTTCTTACAGAACTCCACATACTCTTCCCATATAATTTAGTAGTCTTGCTTCTTGGTATATACCCAAATAACCTGAAAACTAAGGTCTATGCAAACATTTGAATATGAATGTTTATAGCATCTTTATCACAATTGCCAAAACACAAAAGCAGTCAAGATAACCTTCAATAAGTGAATGGACAAACAAACTGTGGTCCATCTAGACAATGGAATATTATTCAGAGGTTAAAAGAAATTAGCTACCAAGCCATGGAGACACATGGTGAAATATTACAAGCACATTGCTAAGTGAAAGAAACCTGCCTAAGGAGGCTGTATATTTTATGATTCCAATTCTATGACTTTGTGGAAAAGGAAAACTGTTATGATAGTAAAGGGATCAGTGGTTGCTAGGGCTTATGAGGTTGTAAGGGATGGATGAGTAGGTAGAGAGGAGAGGATTTTTTGGACCCTGAAACTATTCTATATGATACAATAGTGATGGAAATATGTCATGATGCATCTTTTAAAACTCATGGAATGTGTATCACAAAGAGTGAATCCTGATGTAAACTATGGAAATCCAGTTAATAATGTGTCAGTATTGGTTCACCAGATGTGTTAAAAAACTTAAATTCAACTGAGTAAATTTAAATGTCTAATTGGTTTTAATCCACAGTTCTTGGACCCGGTGGTATCTCATCTGGCAAGTAGAAAGGCACTCTTAGGAGTTGTACAAAATGAAAATGGGAGATGGGGGCATGGGAAGGAGTTTCAAGAGAAAGGAGATATATGTATACTTATAGATGATTCACACTGTTGTATAGCACAAACTAACACAGCCTTGTAAAGCAATTATCCTCCAATTTAAAAAAAAAGAAAAATTTTTATAGGCAGGAAAATGGTGGGGCAAGGAAATTAAAATGGAGTATTGGTGCAAGTAAGATCACCTGCCTTTAGAGGAATATTGGGGATTTTCGGCAAATTACTTCCATGGGGTTGACCAGAATTTAAACTTATTTTGGTTTAAAATTCCACTCATGGGAGAGACTGAGATTGCAGTGGGTTTAGGTTTTAAGTCTTGGTGGATGTTAGCGTAAGTGACTCCGTTGTGGACATGTTCTTTCTTTTTAACAGTTATAATGATTGTACCATACTGACACAAAATGTGAATTTTAAAGGAAACTGTACATAGAGAAAGGGAGGACGTGGAAACCCTGTACTTTCTTGTCTATAAACTTAAACTCCTCTAAAGAAAACAAGGCCTATTGATTAAAAACAATCTGTTTAGGTTGTCCTAATATGCTGCTGTGGTGGAGAATCAAGGAACAACATTTATTTGATTTGGGATCTGCAAGAAATTTAGAGCATTTTATCAAAATAAGGGACACAGAAGGAGTATTGGTGGCATAAATGATGGAATTCTGTATAGGATATTCTCGTTTTTAATTGCCTGAGAACAATTCAGGTAGGGGCACCCAGTGGACATTTATTTCAACATTTTCCTAATCACCATTATCCAAGCAATATTTGAAAAACCACCACAGTTTAACGTTTAAAACCATAATGGATTTGAAAAGGATGATGCAGAGCAAACTTCTAATTAGAAAATATTATTGGCCTCAAGATTCTATCCATAGCAACAGCATTTAAATGCTTCTTCCTGCTTTGCCTGTAGTTATGTATTTTGCCACAAAATAATATATTGTCCCTTGATATGTAATTCTTAATGTAAAGAGAGAGAGAGAGAGAGAGACAGAAGAAAATAAGCACTAAAAACACCCCCATGGCATTTTGCATAACAAAAGCGTACATATGCGTAGATGAAATTCACATAACTAAACAGAGCAAATGAATGTATTCCTCCAGAGATGGAAGTATTTCCTGGATAACCAAATAAAACTTCTGTTAAAAGATATTTCTTCCCTTTGTTTGCACCTGCTTAAAATGCTCTACAATTCTTTTCAAAGCAGTTAAGAACTGCATTTTGAACTCTGCTATTGGTTTTTTCATCCTTTTCTTGCTGCACCCACTCTAGCAGTTCATCATAAACCAGTCTTATCTCTGGAATTTACAATAACCTAAACACATGCTGAAAATGATTTGAATTGGTTTGCTAAGATAAAGCTAAAGTATCTTTCTCCTCATTTCTGTGTAGTTAAAGCTGTCAGTCACCTAAGGTAAGATCACTAAGGTTTTTCTGTATCTACAAATTGAAATGAAGAGAATTGAAATGATTATTATTTAATAAGCACTTTATTGAATTAATTTGATCTGTAACACTGTATAAGTTTAAGATGTACAGTGCATTCTGTTCAGTTCAATCGCTCAGTCACGTCTGACTCTTTGCGACCCCATGGACTGCAGCACCCCAGGCATCCCTGTCCATCACCAACTCCCAGAGCTTACTCAAACTCAAGTCCATCAAGTCAATGATGGGATCCAATCATCTCATCCTCTGTTGTCCCCTTCTCCTGCCTTCAATCTTTCCCAGAGTCAGGGTCTTTTCAATGATGCATTTATAAATTGTGATACAATTCCCTTGTAGTGATAGTTATCACATTACAGAATTATAGTATAATAGTTTTGTCTATGTTCATTGCTGTGTTAATTAGCTATGGGCTTTTTTTTTTTTTTTACTACTTATTAAAAGTTTTTACCCTCTCTCTTATATCTTACCCACATTCCCTGGTAACCACTATTTTATTCTGTTCCTTACAGGTTTAATTTTTTTAGACTCCACATAAAAGTAATACCATATGGTACTTGTCTTTGCCTGACTTAACCCACTTAGAATAATGTGCTCAAGGTTGTCACAAATGAAAGGATATCTTCTTTCCTCTTGGATAAATAGTATTCCATAGTGTATATGTAACACATCTTTATCCATTAATCTATTGATGAGTGTTTGGGTTGTTTACATATCTTGGTTATTTTGAATTATGTGGCAATAAACATGTTGTTTTTATTGCTCAGTCACTAAGTCATGTCCCACTCTTCGCAACCCCGGGGACTGCAGAACACTAGGCTCCTCTGTCCTCTACTATCTCCCTGAGTTTCTCAAATTCATGTCCGTTTAGTGGGTGGTGCCATTCAACCATCTCATCCTCTGTTGTCCCTTTCTCCTCTTGCCTTCAATCTTTCCTAGCATTCCAATGGCTTGACATCTTTACTATGTTGAATCTTAAATTGCACATCTTACACATGTTTTTCTAGTTTGTATCTAAGACCTTCAAATTTGTTTTTCTTTTAGTAGAAAACATATTATCATTAAACAAATACACACACACACAATATTATTCTCCAGTTTAGGAACTTGACAATTAGTTCTCCTTCCTTTCCAAAATTCTAGTTTATGTTCTTTTCCAGAAGTTATAGCTATCCTCGCCTATAAGTACAATAAATGTAATATTGCCCTCTGCTTGTTTTGAGAATGCCCTTATCCTGCCTTAATACAAAAGCATCTTCCCTACTCAACTGTCCCATATCTTTAAAATATAGATTTAAAGTTTTAGATTTTGTGTGTGTATATATATATATATATATATATATATATATGAATAGGAATCCCCTTTTGAGTCTTTAACATATTGAATTGTTATTTGAAATCATAAAGCTTCAGTACCATATTTACAAATTATTGGGAGAGAAGAAGGTATGAGTGATTAGGAGTTTGAGTAGCCATATTCTAAAAGTCCATCACAGATTTTTCCGTATAGACTAAATAATGACTTCTGATATAATATCTAATTTTCTTCTAACTTTCAAAGTCACAGAATTAATTTGGGAGTTGCAGTTTATTAGTTTAACTGATGATTGCATCTACATTTATTTTTAATATGTGTGTGTGTGCAAAGTCACTTCAGTCATGTCCAACTCTTTGCAACGTTATGCCCGTCCATGGGGCTCCTCTGTCTGTGAGATTCTCCAGGCAAGAATACTGAAGTGGGTAGCCATTTCCTTCTCCAGGAATCTTCCTGACCCAGGGATCAAACCCATGTCCCTTACATCTCCTGCATTGGCAAGCAGGTTCTTTACCACTAGCGCCAGTTGGAAAGATCTTATATAGTACATAGCAAATCCTAATTTTGTAGAAGGTTTTTTGCCTCATTAGTTAAAATGCCACAAAGATCCAACCTTTTGTTTTCTTTGTTTTCTCTATATTTTTAAATTTATTGTTTTCTTTATTATTTTATTCCTTATGTTTTTTCAGGTTTATTTTGCTCTTCCTTTTTCTATCACCTTGAGGAAGGAACTAAGCATATTTACTTGATGGCTTTTCTCTTTTCTGTTGTATGCATTTCTCATTCAGCATTGCTTTAATAGTATACTACAAATTTTGATATATTGTGTGTTCATTTTCTTTAATTTCTAGTACTTTCCAAAATTTAGCAAGAGACTTCCTTTTTGATTGATGGTTATTTAGATGTACATTGTTTAATTTTTAAATATTTGTCTTTAAAATATATTGTGTTCTTTCTATTGATTTTTAGTTTGATTCAATTATATTCAGAGAACATATTCTATATAATTTTTTAAAATTTAATTTTATTATTATTTTTTACTTTACAATATTGTATTGGTTTTACCATACATCAACATGAATCCACCACAGGTGTACACGTGTTCCAATTTTATTGAGATTTGTTTTGTGACTCAGTATATGGTATATCTTGTGAATGTTTAGTGGGTGCTTGGAAATAATACCTATCTTGCTATAGTGTGGGAGTGTTCTATAAATGTTAATTAGGTGCTGTTGGTTGACAGTATATTGTTCATTTTTTATGTCTTTCCTGATTTCTGGTTAGTTTATTAACTGGTGCAACTGAGGTGTTGAATTTCTTAAGTATAATCATGAATTTATCTATTTCTGTGTACAGCTCAGGTTTTGCTTCACCTGTTTTGCAGCTTCTTGTTTGATACACACACATTTAGGATCTCTATATATTTTTGATGGATTTATCCTTTCATTATTGTTTAATGTCCCGTTTCAAACTGAATAATTTGCTTTTTGCTCTGAAAAGTACATTAACATAGCTACTCCCACTTATTTTGGTGTTTCAATTATATATATTTTCCATCCCTGTATACTCAATCTTCTTTGTTTGAAGTGAATTTTGTGTAAATGGCATATAGTTGTGTACTGGTTTTTATCCACTCTGCTGATCTCTTTTGTGTATTTATGCCATTTATAGATAAATTATTGATATGTTATGCATAAGTCTACCATTTTAACATATATTTACTATTTTCTCCCCCCTCACTGTCTTGTTTCTCTGCTCTTGTCTTCCTATAATGATTTGGATACTTTTGTAAATCTTGATGTGCTTATAGTTTTTTAAAACTATATCACCCTATAGCTTGCTTCATGGTTGCTATAGATATTAAAATATATAAATATAAAAACATTGAGTATGACATCAAGTATGATTTAAGAAACTCACCGTATAGTCATCCGTATATTATTCATTCTTTTATTCCTTCTTTTCCTTTCTGAAGTTTCACGCCTTCTTCTGCTTTTATTTTCTTTCTTTTTTGGAGAGCTTTCTTTAGTCATTTTTAAGGATTTAACTTCTTTTCGAATACCATTCTCTTTTCCTTATCCAGTGATACAAATATTAGATCTTTTGTTATTGCCTCTCAGGTCTCTGAGGCCCTGTTCTTGTGTGCGTGTGTGTGTGTGTGTGTGTGTGTGTGTGTGTGTGTGTGAGTGTGTGAGTGTGTGTGCGTGTGGTTTTCAATTTGTGTGAATTCTATGTCCTGAGGTTTACTAAATCTTTTCTCTGTGTTCTCCATTCCTGTATTGAGACCATTCAGTAAGGTTTTGATTTCTATTTTTTTTGTATGTCTTTTCCAGTGTTTTAATTCCATCTGGTTCTTTTCCTTGCTTCTGCTTCTTTGCTGAGATTTTGTAATTTTTTTTTCATTTGCTTCAAGATAATTAATAATTGCCAGATGAAGCATTTTTCCTATGTCACAGTCCCTGTTGGTTATCCCATGTGGGCAAAAGGGATTCCCTAGGCCTCTTGATATGCCACTAGGAGAATGAGTAACACTGGGTTTGTGGACCAGAGCATTTATCTTGTTCTGCACTGAGTTGCCTTGCCAGTTAGCTTCCTGCTCAATCTCTGCCACTGTTGCTGGGGTGGGGGGGGGTGGGGGGTGGTGACAGCTGCCTGGGCTACCTTTTGTCATTGGGTGGAAGTGTTGATAAATGTTGTTTCTAAGTCACCATCTACCACTAGATTTGGAGCCAGGAAGATATCAAGCCTGTTATTTTTTTTCCTACTGTTGAGTAGTTAGATGGGAGACATCAAGTCTGGACCATCTTGTTCTCATGAGTATAGAGCTGGGAAACTGGAGATTTTGGTTGCTTTTTGCTGCTGTGTGAATGGCTGGGAGATGCAAGACTAAGATCTGCTACTACTGCTGCTGAGTAGGGGGCCAGGAAACACTAGTCTTGTTGGCACCCCCTTTGCAGGGATAGCAGAGTTCTGCTGCCATCAGGTCGGGGGAGGATGGTAATACCCTGCTGTATCATCATTAGGACCGCTGGTGTGGGTAGTGTGGCTACATGTTTTTAAAAACTCAACTTTATCGTACTTTCAGTTTTCCTCTGCCTATATACCAAATCTAATAAGGCTAACCTGCAAATTACTTCTTTTTTCTATGAGATGTTACATACTGTAATCCAGGGTGGGAATATCCTAACCTTTATTGTCTGATTTATATGAAATAAATATACTATATGCTCTAGAAATGTTATAAAATTATAATCCTATATGTCAAATTGGCTTAGAGCAGTGATGTATTATTTAGTCCACAAATTTTCTTCAAGATATTGAGAAAAGTTTTTCTTCTCATAAACATCAGAGAAGCAATTTAGGATGAACTCTGTTCTAAAGATTCAAAAATTCCTGTGATGCCAGATCAGTTCACTCTGTTGAAAAAAATGAACAGCATTTATCAGATACCTGGTTGATTTCCTCAGAAGTTATCTTGGATGAAAGTTCACACCAATTATCTGTCATCACTAGTTGCTATTATAACATGTTGCCTCTACTAAATGCATAGTTACACTACCACTCATAAGAGTGTGTGTGTGTATGTGCACATATGCTTCTGCCTATATTTATGAAAGGATAGTAATGAAATACAATAATAGTTTTTATGTTGTTCTCATGATGTTTGTTATTACCAAACTTCTTGGGAGTACATTCTCTGTAGAATACATTACTGGTTTATTTCTCTTGTTTTAGAGACCTGAAAAGTCAGTTAACATACACAAAGTATATTTTCAAAATTTTTTTACAAGCTTACTAAATATTTGCAAAGTTTCATAAAATAAATCATCTTGGGCTTCTGATTTAGTAGACCAGTTTTATAAAAATCACTGAGTATTATGTTTTCAATAATGGACCATGTAATTATTCTGAAATCTCCAATAAATCTTATTCACAGTTGCTATTATACAAAGATTGTAGCCAAAAAGTTTGTGTTCGGATATAATAATAATCATTTAGCTATTAATTGTAGAAGTCTTTATTGAGCAACTGAGCCAGGCCTAAACTAAGAACACAAAGATCAATAAGACCCTGAGGATGATATTCAAATGAGCAATTCTAATGTTTTAAAGTAAAAATTTCCCTATAATAGAAGTCCTCCTAATGGATACCACTGTCTATTTGTTCTGCCCTTTTTTCAAGTATTCTGAAACAGTGGGAAGAGAGGGGACCCAACCATAACAAGAGCTTTTCATTTAACATATACAGTCTATGATACAGTTTTTGTGATGTTAAAGTATAATGCTTGAAATGAAAATTGTACTGAGCCATGGGCTAAAATTTTTCTTTGTTGGCTATGTTGATTTTTTGTTTGAATTTTCTGTTCATTGGACTTTAGTGAATAAGTTGATGTATCAATAATACTAAAAGAGTCTTTGAAAGAGAAAAATTCCAAAATTATATAATCCTAACAGAGCAACATTTTTTATCCTCGTGTATTCCTTTCTTGTCCTTATTCACTTACACACACATTTTCAGATGCTTGCAGTTTGTTGTACATATTGTTTTTTTTTTTTTTTGCTTTGAATTTAAAGTGGCGTAATTCAACCATGTTTCTTAAAAAATACACATTTTTAATAGCTGCATAAAATCTAGTATTCATGCAGGTTTCTTCTCTTTTTTGTGTAAATAGTGGATTTTACATTTTTCCTCTCAGTAATTTGATTTTTATTCAGATTTCATAAGTCATTTTGCTTGGTTATGCCTTAGTTGGGTTGGTATACTACAACTTTTTGAGCTTAAACTAGAGTCTGTATAGATAAATGATTTCATTAGCTTATATAATCTTGAGAGAGCATCTTCACATTGGAGGGTCATTGGAGAAGTTTGGAGATGGGATTTGGAGGTAGTTTGCAAAGGGACACTGCCTTCCTTTCTGCTGCAGGATGATTTTATAGTTTTATATACTTTCAATGGTATCTTTTTCTACTTTATCATATTGCACTTCTTGTAACCACATTATTGCTGTATAAATGCTTATCACATTAATTAAATTGTGTTGAAAACAGGTCTCTAATTCAACAGCAATAAATCACACATTTCCTGACTATTAAAGCCGTGGGATACAGAAACAGTGTTAGTTACCAGTGGTAGTGAAAACTGGTTTTCTATGCTATTTCCATTGTTGATTTTTGGTTAAACAAATAAAATATTATTAAGCCTCATGTAGATGCAGTTAAACTGTTTACTCAGTAATTTGTCTCATTTCAACTAAATGGTCTTATTCAGCTGGAATTAAATAACTAATTCTCCTCCTACACTTGTCAGTATGAAGCTATTCAACATCTGATTGAGGTCTGTGTTAATTTGCTTTCTGACCTTCACACTTACTCCTTGAATACCACACTAGGAGCCAATTTGGTGAATTCCCATCATCTTTTCTGTAAATGAAAACAGAAATTACTGGTTTTTATGGGAGGGACTTGGATTTTAATGAAAGGATGCATTTGCTTCTCTCAGATGTACCATTCCAGGGGGATTAATTAGTAGAACTCTAAAAATGTGTCATAGTACCTGCTTCCAAGGAACAGTGTTCTATGCTGAGACAGCCTGCTGTAGGTAGAAGAGAGCTTCTTAATTATTTCACTGGGAGGTAATATAATACATTTTAAAATGTGTCTACCAAATGTAAACAGAGACATTTGGTCCAATTTACTAAAAATTAACTTATGTGTATATGTTGTGTCATTGCCATATAGACTGCTATATCAGGAGAGCCAACATTAACCCTGTGTTCATATTGCATGGAGAGAACTTTTTTCTTCTCTGGCTAAAATTTGAAATTTGTTTACCTAGGAATTTGATTAGTAATACATTTTTGACCAGGTGAATACTATCTGCTTAATTTAATCAAATCCTTTTCTCATTTCAGAAAGTTTGTAAGATTGACTGATGACTGTGCTTTACTTTGCATCATCAGTGGAAAACTTAGTCTTTCAGTTATATAGATTTAAAGTGAAAATAAAGGGAAATGAACAAGAACACAGAAAGTATGAATGATGGAGAAACAGGGTTTACTACAAGCTAAAACAAATGGGTAACTGTGGCCAGGATACATATCTAAGTATTATAACATTTATAATTTAGTCTACCAACTAAGACTGACTATTAAAATATTAGTATCATTGTTTGAAATAATTACAGAATTTTGACGTGTCCCAGAAATGAAGAGTAATTGCCACAGACATATTTCATTTGTGTTTATTAAGGGTCTCCAATGCATACATTTCCTTGGAGAAGGAAATGGCAACCCACTCCAGTGTTCTTGCCTGGAGAATCCCAGGGATGGGGGAGGCTGGTGGCCTGCCGTCTATGGGGTCACATGGAGTCGGCCACGACTGAAGTGACTTAGCAGTAGCAGTAGCAGTAGCAGCAACACATACATGTTGTTTTATGTGACATGGTCAGTTCATTTCAGTTCAGTTGCTCAGTCATGCGCGACTCTTTGTGATCTACAAAGGACTACAGCACTCCAGGCTTCCCTGTCTATCACCAACTTCTGGAGCTTACTCAGACTAAATGTCCATTGAGTCAGTGATGCCATCCAAACATTTCATCCTCTGTCATCCCTGTCTCCTCCCGCCTTCAATCTTTTCTGGCATCAGGGTCTTTTCCAATGAGTCAGTTCTCGCATCAGGTGGCCGAAGTATTGCAGTTTCAGCTTCAGCATCAGTCTTTCCAATGAATATTCAGGACTGATTTCCTTTAGGATCTCCTTGCAGTCCAAGGGACTCTCGAGTCTTCTCCAACACCACAGTTCAAAAGCATCAATTCTTCGGCGCTCAGCTTTCTTTATAGTCCAACTCTCACATCCATACATGACCACTGGAAAAGCCATAGATTTGACTAGACAGACTTTTGTTGGCATAGTAATGTCTCTGCTTTTTAATATGCTGTCTCGTTTGGTCATAGCCTTTCCCCAAGGAACATCTTTTAATTTCATGGCTGTAGTCATCATCAGCAGTGATTTTGGAGTCAAAAAAATAAAGTCTGCCACTGTTTCCATTATTTCCCCATCTATTTGCCATGAAATGATGGGACCAGATGCCATGATCTTAGTTTTCTGAATGTTGAGTTTTAAGCCAACTTTTTCACTCTCACTTTCATCAAGAAGTTCTTTGCTTTCTGCCATAAGGGTGGTGTCATCTGTGTATCTGAGTTTATTGATATTTCTCTCTGCAATCTTGATTCCAGCTTGTGCTTCATCCAGCCCAGCATTTCACATGATGCATTCTGCATAGAAGTTAAATAAGCAGAGTGGCAATATACAGCCTTGACATATTCCTTTTCCTATTTGGAACCAGTCTGTTGTTCCATGTCCATGTTCTGTTGTTCCATGTTGCTTCTTGAGCTGCATACAGATTTCTCAGGAGGCACGTAAGGTGGTCTGGTATTCCCATCTCTTTAAGAATTTTCAATAGTTTATTGTGATCTACACTGTCAAAGATCTGTTTTATTAAATAAAGCAGAATTGGATGTTTTTCTGGAACTCTTGCTTTTTCAATGATCTAATGGATACTGCCTATTGATCTCTAGTTCCTCTGTCTTTTCTAAATCTAGTTTCAACATCTGGAAGTTAATGGTTCATGTACTGTTGAAGCCTTTCTTGGTGAATTTTGAGCATTACTTTGCTAATGTGTGAGATGAGTGCAATTGTGCGGTACTTTGAGCATCCTTTTGCATTGGCCTTCTTTGAGATTGGAATGACAGCTGACTTTTTCAAGCCCTGTGGCCACTGCTGAGTTTTCCAAATTTGCTGGAATATTGAGTGCAGCACTTTCACAGCATCATCTTTCAGAATTTGAAATAGCTCAACTGGAATTCCATTGCTTCCACTAGCTTTGTTCATAGTGATGCTTCCTAAGGTCCACTTGACATCGCATTCCAAGATGTCTGGCTCTAGGTGAGTGATCACACCATCATGGTTATCTGGGTCATGACGATCTTTTTTATATAGTTTTTCTGTGTATTCTTGCTGCCTCTTCTTAATATCTTCTGCTTTTGTTAGGTCCAAACCATTTCTGTCCTTCACTATGCCTATCTTTGCAAGAAATGTTTCCTTGGTATCTCTAATTTTCTTGAAGAGATCTCTAGTCTTTCCCATTCTATTATTTTCCTCTATTTCTTTGCACTGATCACTGAGGAAGGCTTTTTTAAAATCTCTCCTTGCTATTCTTTGGAACTCTGCATTCAAATGGGTATATCTTTCCTGTTCTCCTTTGCCTTTTGCTTCTCTTCTTTTCTCAGCTGTATGTAAGGCCTCCTCAGACAACCATTTTGCCTTTTTACATTTCTTTTTCTTGGGGATGGTATTGATGACTGCCTCTTGTACAATGTCACAAACCTCTGTTCATAGTTCTTCAGGCATTCTATCAGATCTAATCCCTTGAATCTGTTTCTTCCACTGTATAATCGTAAGGGATTTGATTTAGGTCATACCTGAATGGTCTAGTGGTTTTCCCTACTTTTATCAATTTAAACCTGGATTTGGCAATAAGGAGTTCATGATCTGAGCCACAGTCAGCTCCCAGTCTTGTTTCTGCTGACTGTATAGAGCTTCTCCATCTTTGGCTGCAAAGAATATAATCAATCTGATTTCAGTACTGATCATCTGGTGATGTCCATGTGTAGAGTCTTCTCTTGTGTTGCTGGAAGAGGGTGTTTGCTATGACCAGCGCTTTCTCTTTGCAGAAGTCTGTTAGCCTTTGACTGCTTTGTTTTTTATTCCAAGGCCAAATTTGCTTGTTACTCCAGGTATTTCTTGACTTCCTACTTTTGCATTCCAGTCCCCTATAATGAAAAGGATATCTTTTTTGGGTGTTAGTTCTAGAACTTTCACTTTAGAAATAGAATAAAAGGGATGAGATTATTAGATTCAAATAGCTCTAAAGGTATGAATTTTTCTTAAATATAGAGACATGGTCAAATATTTAATTTAAAAAATTCATGCCTTTAGAGATATTCAAATCTAATCATCTTTCCCTTTTATTCTAAATTGAAAGTTTAGTCACTCAGTCATGTCTGACACTGACCCCGTGGACCCACCAGGCTCTTCTGTCCATGGGATTCTCCGGGAAGAATACTGGAGTGGGTTGCCATTTCTTTCTCCAGGGGATCTTCCCGACCCAGAGTTTGAACCTGGGTCTTCTGGATTTCAGGCAGAATCTTACTGACTGAGCCATGATGGAAGACCTAAATTGTTTCTATTTGATACCAAAGAAATAGATTATATATTTTGCCCTCAGGACAATGTATTTATAAGTCAGCTATTGAACTAAACAGTAGTATAATTTAAAAACCTTAAAATGTCATACTTTTTGCTGAATTTTGATAAATTAATGAACTTATCATAGGTTATCTATATTATATATTTATATATGTGAAGCCATGAAGCACATTTTTTAAGAGTTCACAGTGAAAAGGATTTTAAAATGGAAGTTATATATATATACTCTGTGTGAGTTTATAACTGAAATAACTTTTATATGTCTTAAATTTACTCTTACACTCTAAAGTATAAAATTAGGTGTAAACTGATGAATAATTGGATTCCACCCTTCTTGGGTTTTTCCAGTTTGTCTATAACTTTTCTGCATTGAACTTCCAAATCATTTTACCTTTATCTTGTTTATAGTCTTATTATCACTTTCTATTGCATATTAATGCTTTCTTTGTATTTTTTCTACTAATAGTGAACTCCTATGTATGTATGTTGGAGAAGGAAATGGCAACCCACTCCAGTATTCTTGCCTGGAGAATCCCATGGACAGAGGAGCCTGGCGGGCCACAGTCCACGGGGTCGCAAAGAGTCAGAAGCGACTGAGCGACTTCACCAAAATCCCTAAATCACACACATGTATGTATGTATCTCCTAGAGAACACAGTACAGTGTCTTGCATCTATTTGTAACTGATCCCATAGGAAGTATGCCTATACTATATATTTATAATGATTTATATATAATATATGCAATGTATGTAACTATAATACATAATGAGAAAAGCATATGAGATCTATACATATATATATCTCACACACACTTATTCATTTCTTCTTTGAAAACCTCATTTTTACTCTTAAGACCTTCAACTGATGGGATGAGGTTCACCCACATTATACAAAATAATCTCCTTTACTTAAATTCAGCTGATTATATAAATACTTTCATGGCGACATTTAGATCAGTGGTATGATAACCTAGCCAAATTAACAGAAAAAAAACTGACGTATACACACACACACATATAGAAAGAGAGCACACAGAAGAGTGAGATTGCAAGAATTGGCTTACACTATTACGGCAAGTAAGCCAGGGCTGAATTCCTAGGATGGGTACTCAGAAAGGGATGATTATGGGAAAGTTTGAACCTATCGCATGGGCCAAAGCCGTTGTTCCCAAGCAGAATTACTTTTCTACCCTGGTGAAACCTCAATTCTGCATTTAAACCCTTCCATAAGACTCAGACAGCTACCCTCAAATTGTATAAGATAGTTTTCTTTTAAAATCAACTGAACAGGAACTTTAATTATACTAGGAAAATAACTTTATGGTAACATCTAGCTAATGTCTGATTAATTAGGGGTTGTTAATCTGTTGATACTGTCTTCATACTGATCATGGGGTTCTCAAGACAAGAATACTGATCCTGAAAGATGATGCTATGAAAGTGCTGCACTCAATATGCCAGCAAATTTGGAAAACTCAGCAGTGGCCACAGGACTGGAAAAGCTCAGTTTTCATTCCAATCCCAAAGAAAGGCAATGCCAAAGATTGCTGAAACTACCGCACAATCACACTCATCTCACACGCTAGCAAAGTAATGCTCAAAATTCTCCAAGCCAGGCTTCAGCAATACATCATGAACCATGAACTTCCAGATGTTCAAGCTGGTTTTAAAAAAGTCAGAGGAACCAGATCAAATTGCCAACATCCGCCGGATCATCGACAAAGCAAGAGTTCCAGACTACTTTATAGACTATGTCAAAGCCTTTGACTCTGTGGATCACAATAAACTGTGGAAACTTCTGAAAGAGATGGGAATACCAGACCACCTGACCTGCCTCTTGAGAAATCTGTATGCAGGTCAGGAAGCAACAGTTAGAACTGGACATGGAACAGCAGATTGGTTCCAAAAAGGAAAAGGAGTATGTCAAGGCTATATATTGTCACCCTGCTTATTTAACTTATATGCAGAGTATATCATGAGAAATGCTGGGCTGGAAGAAGCACAACCTGGGATCAAGATTGCTGGGAGAAATATCAATAACCTCAGATATGCAGATGACACCACCCTTAAGGCAGAAAGTGAAGAAGAACTAAAAAGCCTCTCAATGAAAGTGAAAGAGGAGAGTGAAAAAGTTGGCTTAAAGCTCAACATTCAGAAAACGAAGATCATGGCATCTTGTCCCATCATTTCATGGGAAATAGATGGGGAAACAGTGGAAACAGTGTCAGACTTTATTTTTTGGGCTCCAAAATCACTGCACATGGTGACTGCAGCCACGAAATTAAAAGACGCTTACTCCTTGGAAGAAAAGTTATGAGCAACCTAGATAGTATATTCAAAAGCAGAGACATTACTTTGCCAACAAAGGTCCATCTAGTCAAGGCTATGGTTTTTCCAGTAGTCATGTATGGATGTGAGAGTTGGACTGTGAAGAAGGCTGAGTGCCGAAGAATTGATGCTTTTGAACTGTGGTGTTGGAGAAGACTCTTGAGAGTCTCTTGGACTGCAAGGAGATCCAACCAGTCCCTTCTAAAGGAGATCTGTCCTAGGTGTTCTTTGGAAGGACTGATGCTAAAGCTGAAACTCCAGTACTTTGGCCACCTCATGCGAAGAGTTGACTCATTGGAAAAGACTCTGATGCTGGGAGGGATTGGGGGCAGGAGGAGAAAGGAATGACAGAGGATGAGATGGCTAGATGGCATTACCGACTCAATGGACATGAGTTTGAGTGAACTCCAGGTGTTGGTGATGGACAGGGAGGCCTGGTGTGCTGTGATTCATGGGGTCACAAAGCGTCGGACACGACTGAGTGACTGAACTGAACTGAATCTATTTATTTCAGGTAAACATATAATTAAGTTATTTGACTATTAAACAAGTTGGCATATGAAAAATCACACTACTAGGAACCAATAAATATGTGAATTAAAAAATGATAAAATTACTTATTTCAATTGATCAAGTAATACAGAGATAAACTTTGTTTCTGTTATTGATTTTTAAAGGCATTGTGAATCAACTTGGTGCACATGCCACTCGTATTTTAGAATACACATGTGTAATGAATCAATTTTCATTCTGGAAAGAATATTATGTGTGCTAAGTCACTTCAGTCATGTTGGACTCTCTGGGACCCCATGGACTGTAGCCCACCAAGGCCCCTCTGTCCATGGGATCCTCCCAACAAGAACACTGGGGTGCATTGCCATTTCCTTCTCCAGGGGAGAATACTGTAATTATCCTCAAATTTTCTAGAAAGTTGACTATAATCTGCTACTACATTGTACTACAATATCTCCATTCATCACTAAAATATATAAATGGTGGCTGAGAATGTGGAAGAAGTTTTCTCAGGAGGATAAGAAAACTGTAATTAAGAGGGGACAGTTTAGAATTTGATCCCTTTGGTTAAGTTGCTTTCCTCCTATTATCTTCCGAACACTCAGCTTTACGTTGTGAGATACGTTTGTGAACCTCTGCTTGGAGGTTCATACACTGAAACTTAATTTTTATCGTGCAGTACATGAATTATGCCTTGGCCTTGTGCTATAGAAAGCCTGTAGATAGGACTCTTGGGAGATCTGATTGCTAAAGAACTGTGAGTGCACAGTTTGCCAAGAATAGCAAAAGTAGGTAAAGCCATTTGTCATAATTGAAATGTACAATTACATTAGATTCTTGTACATTACATTACATTCGAATCTTGAATTTGATGGAAGAAAATATACAAAAGAGTTAAGAAATGTAGAAATAAATACCATATGTGAATGTTGAATTTAGCCTTTTTAGAATCATATGAATTTGTTTTGATTCACCAATACTTGTTTGCCGTGAGAGATCCAGGAACAAGCATTGAACCTTTGGAAGGATAGCCATGATCTCCTATGAAATCTCCATAATGAATATATTATGACAGTGAATTTTATTAATATAACCAACAGAATGCACTTCTAATTTCACCTTTTAAGGGCTTTGATAAAACAGAGTGATTTCATTGTAAGGCTAGTTGTACTCATCCCAAAATTACTATAATAGTTAATTCTGAAGAAGCCAATTTTAACTAAATTATTCCTGTTCTTTCTAAACTGGCTCAGTTATTTCAAGAGTAAGGATTAAGTAAAACATAGAACATCTCAACGAAAGTATTTTCAACAATTCTTTGTAATTTTCTATAAGGAGATTCTATCTGTGTGAAATGGATAATTATTGATATTAAAGTGGCTTATAGAGAAGAAAATCTCATGTTATATTATGCGAAGTGTGGTTTTTAGCCCTCTTCATGCCATATACACAAGAATAACTTTGTCTTTAAAAAATTATACTCGGTCCCACCAGCATTACAATAACTAAGGCATGAGCCCTAAGATAAATGACTTGGTTCTCAATTTCCCCTTTGGAAATAATAATACCTGCACTCATGGGACATATTTAAGGATGAAATTCAGTTCAGTCGCTCAGTTGTATCCGACTCTTTGCGACCCCATGAATCGCAGCACGCCAGGCCTCCCTGTTCATCACCAACTCCCGGAGTTCAATCAGACTCAGGTCCATCGAGTCTGTGATGCCATCCAGCCATCTCATCCTTGGTTGTCCCCTTCTCCTCCTGCCCCAATCCCTCCCAGCATCACACTATTTTCCAATGAGCCAACTCTTTGCATGAGGTGGCCAAAGTACTGGAGTTTCAGCTTAAGCATCATTCCTTCCTAAGAAATCCCAGGGCTGATCTCCTCCAGAATGGACTGGTTGGATCTCCTTGCAGTCCAAGGGACTCTCAAGAGTCTTCTTCAACACCACAGTTCAAAAGCATCAATTCTTCGGTGCTCAGCCTTCTTCACAGTCCAACTCTCACATCCATACATGACTACTGGAAAAACCATAGCCTTGACTAGACGGACCTTAGTCGGCAAAGTAATGTCTCTGCTTTTGAATATACTATCTAGGTTGCTCATAACTTTTTTTCTAAGAAGTGTCTTTTAATTTCATGGCTGCAGTCACCATCTACAGTGATTTTGGAGCCCAAAATAAAGTCTGCCACTGTTTCCACTGTTTCCCCATCTATTTCCAATGAAGTGATGGGACCGGATGCCATGATCTTTGTTTTCTGAATGTTGAGCTTTAAGCCAACTTTTTCACTCTCCTCTTTCACTTTCATCGAGAGGCTTTTTAGCTCCTCTTCACTTTCTGCCATAAGGGTGGTGTCATCTGCATATCTGAGGTTATTGATATTTCTCCCAGCAATCTTGATCCCAGGTTGTGCTTCTTCCAGCCCAGCATTTCTCATGATGTACTCTGCATAGAAGTTAAATAAGCAGGGTGACAATATACAGCCTTGACATACTCCTTTTCCTATTTGGAACCAGTCTGTTGTTCCATGTCCAGTTCTAACTGTTGCTTCCTGACCTGCATACAGATTTCTCAAGAGGCAGGTCAGATGGTCTGGTATTCCCATCTTTCAGAATTTTCCACAGTTTATTGCGATCCACATAGTCAAAGGCTTTGGCATAGTCAATAAAGCAGAAAGAGATGTTTTCCTGGAACTCTCTTGCTTTTTCCATGATCCAGCAGATGTTGGCAATTTGAGCTCTGGTTCCTCTGCCTTTTCTAAAACCAGCGTGAACATCAGGGAGTTCACGGTTCACATATTGCTGAAGCCTGGCTTGGAGAATTTTGAGCATTACTTTACTAGCATGTGAGGTGAGTGCAATTGTGCCATAGTTTGAGCATTCTTTGGCATTGCCTTTCTTTGGAATTGGAATGAAAACTGACCTTTTCCAGTCCTGTGGCTACTGCTGAGTTTTCCAAATTTGCTGGCATATTGAGTGCAGCACTTTCACAGCATCATCTTTCAGGATTTGAAACAGCTCAACTGGAATTCCATCACCTCCACTAGCTTTGTTCGTAGTGATGCTTTCTAAGGCCCACTTGACTTCACTTTCCAAGATGTCTGGCTCCAGATTAGTGATCACATCATCATGATTATCTGGGCCGTGAAGATCTTTTTTGTACAGTTCTTCCGTGTATTCTTGCCACCTCTTCTTATTATTGTCTGCTTCTGTTAGGTGCAGACAATTTCTGTCCTTTATCAAGCCCATCTTTGCATGAAATGTTTCCTTGGTATCTCTAATTTTCTTGAAGAGATCTCTAGTCTTTCCCATTCTGTTGTTTTCCTCTGTTGTTTTGCATTGATCGCTGAGGAAGGCTTTCTTATCTCTTCTTGCTATTCTTTGGAACTCTGCATTCAGATGCTTATATCTTTCCTTTTCTCCTTTGCTTTTCACCTCTCTTCTTTTCACAGCTATTTGTAAGGCCTCCCCAAACAGCCATTTTGCTTTTTTGCATTTCTTTTCCATGGGGATGGTCTTGATTCCTATCTCCTGTACAATGTCACGAACCTCATTCCATAATTCATCAGACACTCTGTCTATCAGATCTAAGCCCTTAAATCTATTTCTCACTTCCACTGTATAATCATAAGGGATTTGATTTAGGTCATACCTGAATGATCTAGCGGTTTTCCCTACTTTCTTCAATTTGAGTCTGAATTTGGTAATAAGGAGTTCATGATCTGAGCCGCAGTCAGCTCCTGGTCTTGTTTTTGTTGACTGTATAGAGCTTCTCCATCTTTGGCTGCATAGAATATAATCAATCTGATTTCGGTGTTGGCCATCTGGTGATGTCCACGTGTGGAGTCTTCTCTTGTGTTGTTGGAAGAGGGTGTTTGCTATGACCAGTGCATTTTCTTGGCAAAACTCTATTAGTCTTTGCCCTGCTTCATTCCACATTCCAAGGCCAAATTTGCCTGTTACTCCAGGTGTTTCTTGACTTCCTACTTTCGCATTCCAGTCAAATTTCTTTGATAAAGTAAATTTGCAGTATGAATAATGATGCTGATTATACCTGGCATCATTATCATCTAAGACTATGTTTTGTAATTCCAACCCAATTGGTTGATAAAAGACATTTTCTTTGGAATGAAGAATTACATGAGCAATTAGGTATTAAACAAATATTATCAGCATATAATGTGCTAGATAATATACTAGGCACTGGGGATATAGAAATAATACTTGTTGTAATTTTGCTGTCGAGGGTAAACCATATATCCTTTCTGAAGTTGTTTTCTTATTTAAAACATGGAAAAAATAACTGCTAACTTATGTCTGTGTTAGATATAAATCATATAATTTATGTGAAAGTACATGATAAATAATTGCTCAAAAATCATTGTCAGTTTATTCTTCTCAGTGATGTTCGTGTCTCTTAAGGTAGAACGTTGACTATCTGACTTTCTCTTCTCAAAAAACCTTCACTGCCTCTCCATTGTTTGAAATATAAAGTGTAAACACCTTAGTCAGCATTTAATATTTTCTGCAGTCTAAAATGACCCAATTTTAAGTCCTGCTTTCTACAGAAAATTCTCAACTAAAATTCTACTTTCTTTCAAAAACTTTCCTTGAGGCTCTTGACATTTCTTTTTCCAATTCCTTTAGTTTTATTGTCTGTGCCATTTATTTAATGATTATTGATGCATGACTGTACTATGGTTTAAAATTGTCATTTTCATTAATATATTTATACATTTTTTCAGTAAATATTTTTAAATTCTAAGGTACAAGGTCTTATGGTAAATGCTATGATAGATATGGAATAAATTCTGTATTTTGAAGGATTTGCAGATGGACATGTACCCTATATGAGTGTTGAATTTTAATTAAGCACTGCCTTAGATATAAGGCAAGATGTTCTTGTCCAATTCAGAATTTTCAATACTTGAATAAATGGTAGACTTGATAAATTTTTTTGGTAATATTAAACACTGCATTGAATTTATAGATCAAAATATTTAAAAGATAAATTGATTAATTGGAAGTAACCCAGGTGCAATTCAGCAAATATTCTATACAGTTATATAATTCACTTAAAATATTCAATTTTGTAAGTAAAGGATGGTGTATATATAGCTTAACAGTAAATCATGTTTAAAAGAACCTGGTGAATTTCCTGACTACAAAAATTTGTTTCTAGATGTTTAACCTCAAATGAGAGAACTCTTATACAAAGGCCTGATTGCAGGTATTATCTAAGCTGCTAAAAGGCAGAAAATGCATCTTGTTTATCTCTATATAGTTAGTTCTTACTGCAGGGTTGTCATATAGTGATTGCTCAATGGATATTAGGTGAATAGCTAATAATGGCTGTCTTAAGTTATTGATTATTGACTGCTAGGCACTATGAAATATATTGTATATATTATCTTATTTTTCCCACAGTCATCCAGTAGAATAGGTGCTATCATAATTCCCATTTTGCATAAGATAGACTCAGGCACAAAGAAGTTAAATAACTTGCTTAAGATCATATAACTAATTCATGGCAGTTCAGTTTTATTCCTAAGCCTCTCTTATTCCAAAACCAATAACATTTTCACTGGCTGCTGTTGAAAATGCTCATTTTCGCCCCAGTTTTACCTTCATGATAAAGCAATAAACAATTCAAGAAAAGACATTATACGATTCCCAATATGCAATCCAATAAGCTGATAGAAATTTTCAAGTCTGTGGACCTATCCATTTGGTAGATAGGGGATGCCAGGCAATGCGTTCTCCATCTCTATACCTGCTCCCACTAAATATGTCTATCTTTTATGTCTTCATGAAAATGTAGAAGACACAGAAGGAATGACACAATCCCTGTAGTTAAGATTATAATCTAGTTGGTGAGAAGACTTAAGGAAATAGAACAAAATAGAAATAGGATGGTAGAGAAATGGAAAGGAATTTATTAAGTAATATTTCTTGGAAAAAGTGAAGATTGAGCTTGCTACTTACAGGTTGAGGCAGGATACAACACAACTGGAAATATGTATACAGGCATATCTTGGAGATTTTGTTCCAGATCGCCATAATATAGGGAATATTATAATAATGACACTAATAATTTGGTTTTCTAGTACATAGAAAAGTTATGGTTACACTATAGTCTCCTAAGAGTAATGCAGTAGCGTTATATCTAAATTCTTTATTGGTAAAAAAAAAAAAATGCTACCTATCATCTGAGCCTTCAGCTAGTTGTAATATTTTTGCTGGTGGAGGGTCTTGCCTAGATGTTGATGGCTGCTGACTAATCAGGGTAGTGGTTGCTCAGGGTGGGAATGGCTGTGGAAATTTCTTAAGATAGACAACAGTGAAGCTTACCATAGTGATTGACTCTTCCTTTTATGATGGAATTCTCTGTAGCCTGCAGGGCTGTTTGATAGCATTTAACCCACAGCATAATTTCTTCTAAAGTGGAGTCAATCCTCTCAAACCCTGTGGCTGCTTTATCAACTAAGTTTATGTAATATTCTAAACCCTTGTTGTTATTTCCCTAATCTTCAACAAGAACAGATTCCATCTCAAGAAACCACCTTTATTGCTTATCCGAAAGGAGCAGTTCCTCAGTCTTTCAAGTTTTGTCATAAGGTTGTAGCAATTCAGTCACATCATCAGGTTCTAGTTCTCTTGCTATTTTCGTCATATCTGCAGTCTCCCTCAAAATCTTACATGAGGGTTGGACTCAACTTTTTCCAAACCCCTGTGAAAGTGACATTGAAAGTCACTAGTTGTATCCCACTCTTTGAGAACTCTTCCCATGAATCACAAGGGGCTTCCCATGTGGTACAGTGATAAAGAATCCACCTGCCACAGTGCAGGAGACACAAGAGACATGGATTCGATCCCTGGGTCAAGAAGATCCCCTGAAGAAGGAAACAGCAACCCACTCCAGTATTCTTGCCTAACAATTCCATGGACAGAGGGAGGCTTGTGGGCTATAGGCTGTGGGGCCACAAAGAGTCAGACACGAATGAGTGATTGAACACATGTAACAGACATAACATGAATCACAAGTGTTCCTAGTGGCATCTAGAATGGTGAATCTTTTCTCAAAGATTTTAATTTGACTTTGCCCAAATCCATCGGAAGAAACACCATCTAGGTCAGCATCGTTCATATATTCTTTTCTCCATGCCTTTCCTGTAACTCTGTGGTCCATCCATTGAGGTCTGTAAATTTCAGTTATTGTATTTTTCTGAATAAATTCTATTTCTATGATAAGCTATTCTTTTTCTCATGTGTTTAAAGCAGGTACATCATTGCTTGGTGATGTATTAAGATGACTACTTGAGTTTCTTTGTCAGAAACCGACATTTCTGTCACTGTGGTGTTGGTATCTATTAATTTTCTTTTCATTCAGTTTAAGATTCTTCTATTTCTTCATGTATTTAGTAATATTCTGTTGAGAGCTTGAAGATCTATATTTTATACCATGAGACTCAGTTTTTCAATCTTCTGTTTTAGCTGACTTCCTCTGACACCTTTCTAGCAGTGGAATGGGGAAAGTAACACTGCAGAGGGGGAGTGCTTGTTACCTGCTTATGGGGCTGAATGACCTGGATCTTTACTCAGCCTTTCCTGACATCATCTACTGGGAATATGGGGATACTCTGTTACATCCTGGCAGTGTTGAGATCACAGTTTATTCCATGGTGTCAGGCTAGATTCAAGGCTTTATTTCCTACAAGTTCATGGTCCTGTGGCAAGGTAGGATAGGATTTTATTTTTTATTCACTCCTTGGCATTTCCAGGTTGCTGGGTTGTTTAGTTTCCAGTGTGCCATATATGCAGGAAAAAAAAAAGTCAGAGAGTTTATTATTGTGTTGTTCCTTGAGTCATGAGTTTTCTAGTTGGTCTGCCTTCTACTTTCTACTCTCCACTTCTGAGAGTTTTCTAATAGTTACCTTACCTGCCTCCTGAGAAATCTGTATGCAGGTCAAGAAGCAACAGTTAGAACCAGACATGGAAAAACAGACTGGTTTCAAATAGGAAAAGGAGTATGTTAAGGCTGTATATTGTCACCCTGCTTATTTAACTTATATGCAGAGTACATAATACAAAATGCCAAGCTGGATGAAGCAAAAGCTGGAATCAAGATTGCAGGGAGAAATATCAATAACCTCAAATACGCAGATGACACCACCCTTATGGCAGAAAATGAAGGAATAAAAAGCCTCTTGATGAAAGTGAAAGAGGAGAGTGAAAAAGTTGGCTTAGAACTTAACATTCAGAAAACTAAGATCATGGCATCTGGTCCCACCATTTCATGGCAAATAGATGGGGAAACAATGAAAACAGTGAGAAACTTTATTTTGGGGGGCTCCAAAATCACTGCAGATGGTGACTGCAGCCATGAAATTAAAAGACACTTGCTCCTTGGACGAAAAGCTATGACCAACCTAGATAGCATTTTAAAAAGCAGAGACATTACTTTCCCAACAAAATTCCATCTAGTCAAATCTATGTTTTTTCCAGTAGTCAAGTAAGGATGTGAGAGTTGGACCATAAAGAAACCTGAGCGCCGAGGAATTAATTGATGCTTTTGAACTGTGGTGTTGGAGAAGACTCTTGAGAGTCCCTTGGACTGCAAGGAGATCCAACCAGTCCATTCTGAAGGAGATCAGTTCTGGGATTTCTTTGGAAGGACTGATGCTAAAGCTGAAGCTCCAGTACTTTGGCCATCTCATGCAAGTAGTTGACTCATTGGAAAAGACTGTGATGCTGGGAGGGATTGGGGTCAGGAGGAGAAGGGGGACAAAAGAGAATGAGATGGCTGGATGGCATCACTCACTTGATGGACGTGAGTCTGGGTGAACTCCGGGAGTTGGTGATGGACAGGGAGGCCTGGCATGCTGTGATTCATGGGGTCACGAAGAGTTGGACACGACTGAGCGACTGAACTGAACTGAACTGAACTGAAGCACTAAAAGGGCTTCCCCAGTGGTTCAGTGGTGGAGAATCTGCCTGCAATGCAGTAAACTTGGGTCTTACCCCTAGGTTGGGAAGATCCCCTGGAGAAGAAAATGATAACCCACTCCAGTATTCTTGAGTGGAAAATTCCATATACAGAGGAGCCTGGTGGGCTACTGTTCATGGGGTTGCAAAGAGTTGTGCGTGACTGAGCGACTAACACTTTCATAATTTCTTTAGATTTGTTGAGTTTTATAAGCTTTCTCCCACAACACTTCGGCTCTCTAGCTGTTATGTCCTAAGAAAGAGTCATTAGTCAGAAAAACTAGTGAAATTCTGGTATAACTGGAAGACAGTTGAAAACAACAGAATATTTGTGTCCACTTGTGCTGAACCATGGTACATCAACCGGGTTA
Organism: Capricornis sumatraensis; assembly: GCF_032405125.1. Lineage (NCBI taxonomy): Eukaryota > Metazoa > Chordata > Mammalia > Artiodactyla > Bovidae > Capricornis > Capricornis sumatraensis. Next base: position 36,489,466 of record NC_091092.1, on the reverse strand, counting down.
TGGTAAGAAATTCTGATTGCTCTAATTGAATAAAGAAGAATTGGAAAGATCAGATAAGGGGCAACTAAAGGCAAGGATTAAGAGTTATGTAAAAAGAAAAACAAAGTAACAGCAATAAGTCTAGGCAAGAACAGAACAATATGAACTATAAAAGAGCAATGAAATCAGAAATATACCTTTCTACCAAGAGGTCTCATAGGCACAGAAAAGTAAATATATCTCAGTTGTACTTAGCCATCTTTATCCTCAATGTTGTGTTTTCTTTGTATTGTTTAACTCACTTAGGAGTGTCTCCATCCACCCAAACATCTAGTAAAAATCCTTGGGAGTTAATTATATCTTATCATTTTCTTTCATTTTCAACATCCAACCTATTGTCAAGTCTTGTCATTTTTACTTCCATGTCATGTCTTGAATGAAAACTTTTTTTGAAGTTCTCATTGCTGATACTTTAATTTAGGATTTCATTATTGTCTGTATTTTAATATTAGTATTCTACACATGTCTCACATCTCTATTAATTCTGTATCTTCAACTCCTAGTATAGTACCGGAATATAAGAGATAAACAATGAAGATTTCTTTTTCATTTTTAGAAAGTTTTTCATTTAAAATGAATAAAGAAGGATAATTGATTTGTTCAACAACATTAAGTACATTTAATAAATTAAAAAGAAAGTTCTTTTTATACATAGTGGTTTGTAGATCTTAATCCTCTATCCTTGTTTTGCTCCTTTTCCCTTTCCTCTCTCCACTGACATCCACTAGTTTGTTTTCTATATCTGTGAGTCTGTTTCTTCTTTTTTGTTGTTATATTTATTTATTTTTTATATTCCTCATGCTGTGCATAAAATACATAAGCAACAAAAATATATTGTACAGCACAGGGAAATATAGCCATTATTTTGAAATAACGTTAAATGGAGTATAATCTGTAAAAATATTGAATTGCTATGGTGTAACCTGAAAATAGTATAATATTGTACAACAACTATACTTCAATAAAAAAGAAAGCCCAGTATTATGAATTGTATTTCTTTAACAGAAAACATGAAATGGAAATAAAAATATCTACAGTAGCACTTTACATTATTTAATGACTGATCCAAAATGACAATGGTAGTACTTAGGACTTGGAACTAGAAAACCAAACCTTACTATTAAAGATAAAAATATATTATTATGTGTGTTTTCTATTTTAGTATAATTAATGGTATAATGAATATTGATAACATGATATCATGAAAATGATATGACATATTCTTATATGTAACTCCTTGTTTATATCTTTGAAAATGTTCTCTAGAAATGCAGTTGCTGTGTCATTATGACACGCACTTCCTTATTTTTCAACATAATTGCTTCTCAACAAGAGAGTCACCACTTTACACATTTGGTCGATTTGTACTTATTAGCTCCAGGATCTGCAAATACCAACAGTTTTATCTCTTCCTTTGTAATCATAATACTTTATTTCTTTGTTAAAATTTATTCTATAGTGTGGATTTCCAGCAGTATATCTAATAAGAGTGGTGAAAGCAGACACTTTTGCTTTGTTTCTGATCTTAAGGAGAAAACTTTCAGGTTTTCTTACAATTAAGTATAATGATAGCTATAATTTTGTTGTTCTGTAGATGCTTGCTCTCTCCCTCTTTCCTCTCTATTGGTTTGGTTCCTCTGGAGATTCCTGACTAGTACACATGGTATTCCTTTTACTTCCAAAATACCTACATTATTATAGTTAAAGGGAAGTTTCTTTTGAATAACATATAGATGGATCATGCGGGAATTTTTAAAATATGTATCTATTCTGCAAACTTCTGCCTTTTAATTTGTTTAGACTATTTGCATTAATGATTGCTAGTTTGTTTTTAGTTTGTTTGCTATGTTTCTTGTTCTTCTTTTCACATCCTTACATGGGTTAGTTGAATATTTTTAGTAATTCCTTTAGAGTTATATATAGAATTTTAAGTTTATCTGTGTGTGTGTATATATATATATGTAGATTTTCTAGGTATTACACTATATTTATTATTATTATAATTTATCTTTGTGTTACATATTTATATTACACATTATTATAATATAATAATAATATTACAAATACTATTAATATTTGTAACTTATTCCAGTCTTCTTGTATCAACATTTTAGTAGTTCAAGCAAAGTTTAAAAATCTTACCTTCATTTTTTTCTTTTATTCTCTCCAAGTGTCAGCCCTTCTGGCTCTACAAGGTTGAAGTACAACTTTTCTTGGTATTTGGCTGGAGAATTGTGGGTATTATCACCTTTTGTGGGTCTTTTCTGCTAAGCTACCATTTTCCTCTTTACTTTTCCTAAAAGAAGCAGAATTATTTATACATGTCGGTACTTTTGTGTTATAGGATTTTCCAGCACCCTGATCTCTGATATATCGGAAGCAAGAAGGAAATTGTTAGAACCTGCTAACATGTTGTTCCTCTTGTTGGGTTTTTCTTTCCTTCTATGTTTGTTTTTTGTATTATTTCTATGTGGAAGGACTAGTGGGAATATTCCATCTTAGTGAAATCAGAAGTTCCCTACCACTTATTTTTATAAAGTTTTCATGTAACACAGATGCATTCATTTGTTTATATATTGTCTCTGACTCCTTTTTCACTACAATGGTAGGATCAAATAGTTGCAACAATGACAGAGTGGTCCAGAATCCTTAAATTTTTACTGTTTTGCCGTTTATGGGCCAGTGGTCTTGGACTTTAACATTATAACGATTAATTGGGGCTCTCTTAAAAAATGCATATTCTAATTCAGCAGATCTTGCATATGGTCTGAAACTCTGCATTTCTAACAGACTTCAAGGTCTTGCCAGTGCTGCTGGTCCTCAGACCACACTTTGATTTGCAAGGCTCTTCTCTCTTTAGGAACTGATCCTGGAAACAGGAGCAAACTTAAAGCCTAAAATATTCTAAAGTAACTTTACATTTTCAAGCTCTACTCTGAGAACTTCAGGCTTGTTGAATAATGTAAAACTAAAATATATTGATGAGGGTGAGATCTATTAAAAGTGATAGGAAATCCCTTATACAAAGCTGCATTAATAAAAATGTTATCTATTTGCATCCTTTCTCTGTAATAGGGTGACAGGTCCTATATATACTATGACCTAACTAGCCTCCTCTACTTACATGTTTTAATTTTTAAGAATCTATCAACTTACCTATTATTTCCTTGAAATTGCCAGTTTCAGAAAAATTAGTGTGCTAATTTTTCATTTACCCAAATAATCTTACTTTAAAAGATTCACGTTTATTCCATATATATTTTGTTGGGTTATTTTATAAGCCCACTACTTATTTCAAGGAATTATTTGTTTGTAAATTTTTAGAAATGTTTGAATAGGACTTTAATTTTCTAATTTATAATCATGTCTTTGCATTCTTATAAATTATCTAATTTCCTTATTCTTTTGTGCTATTAATGCTTTTTTATTACATACTTTTGAAGCTGTGTTTCTAAGCTTATCTTCCATTGTCAGTTTCTTCAGGGTGCTCCACAGACTATGTTAATGATCCCGTATATTATATGTTCATTTCCCTAGTCTCTACCTAGTAGTTATGACTGTGAACTTGACTTTCCATTGGCATTTGCTCACCTTTTTGTCTTGAATACTGGACCTGTATACACTCTTTATTTGGCAGAAAGAGCTGTTGCTCTTTGTAAAAATCAAATTATTTCTAGTTGAGACTCTGGGCTAGAGGGTATAGCTGTTCATGGTAAGCAATTCAGTAGTCGTCTGTTTCTACTTTCCCTTGTGAAGTTTTCTCCATTTTTAAAAATCATACATTATGTGGCATTACTTTTTAAAAATTATGCAGTAATTTCTAGTCTTCAGAATGTCTTGTCCTTATTTTCAGATGTTTCATTTTTTGTGTGTTAGGAACATTTTTCTATAATTCCTGTCTGTATGGAGAAAAATAGAAAGTTTTATGAATTGTCTTTCTGACTTATTGGCACAGTAATGCCTTGATTATTTCTGATAAGTTTTCATTTGTCCTCTATCTTATTCTCTGGATAATATTATATCTAAAATGATTTCTACCTTTGAGTATTTTATTTATGTTTTTCATAATACTTTTGACAAGATTTTCCAGAAAATGCTGAATAACTGTGGTAATAGTTGGTATTCTCTTATTACTCACTATAATGGACAGCCTGTAATGTAGTGTTCCTCACTGTGTGTTCCACAGTCTGCGTTAGAACAATCAGGGAAGTTTTACAGATGCAATTTCCTTAATTAGAATTATTGGGGCTCAGGAATTGGTATGGTAAAAAGATTCCCAGATAATTCTAATACACTTAATTCACTATTATGTTCAATATTTATTGTTGGTCTGAGACAAGTACTATTTAGTGTTTTAAGTATGTTTCTCCCCTTAAGTTATTAAGATTTTTTTCATTAGGAATGAATATCAATTTTATCAAATATTTGTTCTGTACCTACTGAGGAAACCACATAGTTTGAGTTTTGGGCTTCCATTATTTCAATTGTTATGGTAAAATATGTATTTAATTTAAAAAAATGAGTCTCACATTCCTGGAAAAAATCCAACTCAGTTACAATAATTTCCTTCATATTTATGATTTAATTATTTCTATTTACAGTTGAGATTGATTCATTTTTCTACTTTGGGCTCTCTTTCATAGGTATTGGGCTCAGGGTTCTGTTAGGTTTGCAAAATAAACTTTCCTGAAATGTTATAATTTCTGAAATAGGTTAAAACTAAAAGGATGGATTAATTTAAGCTGATTCTGGCAACTAATATGGAGATTATGCTATAGCATATCATGTAATTACATCAGCTGATATTTGTATATTGAGCTTTCTTAATTAAATTCAATCTAAGTTTTATTTAATTAGCAAATTACCTACTGTTCAAGTTTATTTATTATCATAATTTACTTTTTTTTTTTCTCCTCTAATTCTTAATGTTGTTAATCTGCTTTCTTTATGTTTTCATTTTGTTTGTTATGCTTGCTAAAGTTTTCCCCCTTTTTAGAGGAAAATTTTGTATTTACCAATGTTGACATATTTTTCCATTTTATAATTTAAGAATTTCTCTAATTATTTTCATAACTTCTTTCTCCTACTCCCCGAGGAGTGATTTTATTATTTTCTTAAGTCGAATGAATAGTTTTTTTCATCTTTCAAATTTTATATTGGATGTATTAAAAATTAAAATTTTACAGGTGTGACCAGATTTAGGCCAAACTTCCTGAGTTTAGAATTTTTGTTGTAATTGCACTCATTTAAATTTTAGTATTGTGCTGCATTCTGTGCTAGGTTGCTCAGTTGTGTCTGACTCTTTGCGACCCCATGGACTGTAGCCCACCAGGCTCCTCTGTCCATGGGGATTCTCCAGGCAAGAAAGCAGACTGGGTTGCCATGCCCTCCTCCAGGGTATTTTCCCAACCTAGGGATTAAACCCAGGTCTCCTGCATTGCACGTGGATTCTTTACCGTCTGAGCCACCAGAGAATCCTCAGTCTCAAAAAGAATACAGAAGCAAACATGACAGTTTGTAAAAATCTTATAATTTCATATTTGCTTCAATTAGATGTTTTTAAAGATATAATACTTTAGTGATCAATTGAAGCCTCTAGTTTACCCTGCCTAAGATTAATCTCCCTCTATGCTTTCCTTTCGGAGAAGGCAATGGCACCTCACTCCAGTACTCTTTCCTGGGAAATCCCATGGACGGAGGAGCCTGGTAAGCTGCAGTCCATGGGGTCGCGAAGAGTTGGACACAACTGAACGACTTCACTTTCACTTTTCACTTTCATGCACTGGAGAAGGAAAGGGCAACCCACTCCAGTGTTCTTGCCTGGAGAATCCCAGGGACGGTGGAGCCTGGTGGGATGCTGTCTATGGGGTCACACAGAGCTGGACACGACTGATGTGACTTAGCAGCAGCAGCATACCTCCCTTTATTATGACTTCCATGCTCATCTTTCACATTCTTGTTACCATTCATTTATATATATTTATCCATACACAATATGTAATTCTTCTATAGATGGGTATATAATTCTTTCATATCTCCGAGTTTGCTCACATTTATGTCCGTTGGGTTGATGATGCTATCTAACCATCTCATGCTCTGCTGCCCCTTCTCCTTTTACCTTCTTCAATCTTTCCCAGCATCATGCTCTTTTCCAATGAGTTAGCTCTTTGCATCAGGTGACTAAAGTATTGGAATCATTCAGTTTCAGTTGATTTCCTTTAGGATTGACTGGTTTGATCTCCATGCAGTTCAAGGGACTCTGAAGAGTCTTCTCCAGCATCACAATTCGAAAACATCAATTATTTTGGTGATCAGCCTTCTTTATGGTCCAGCTCTCACATCTGCACATAATGACTGGAAAAAACCACAGCTTTGACTATATAGATCTCTGTTGGTTAAGTGATGTCTCTGCTTTTTATATACTGTCTAAGTTTGTCATAGCTTTCCTTCCAAGGAACAAGTATCTTTGAATTTCATGACTGCAGTCACCATCCACAGTGATTTTTAAGTCGAAGAAAATAAAATCTGTCACTTTCCAATTTTCCCCCTTCTATTTGCCATGAAGTAATATGAAGGTCAGGAGGCAACAGTTAGAGCTGGACATGGAACAACAGACTGGTTCCAAATAGGAAAAGGAGTACATCAAGGCTGTATACTGTCACCCTGCTTATTTAACTTATATGCAGAGTACATCATGAGAAATGCTGGACTGGAAGAAGCACAAGCTGGAATCAAGATTGCTGGGAGAAATATCAATAACCTCAGATATGCAGATGACACCACCCTTATGGCAGAAAGTGAAGAGGAGCTAAAAAGCCTCTTGATGAAAGTGAAAGTGGAGAGTGAAAAAGTTGGCTTAAAGCTCAACATTCAGAAAACGAAGATCATGGCATCTGGTCTCCCATCATTTCATGGGAAATAGATGGGGAAACAGTGAAAACAGTATCAGACTTTATTTTTGGGGGCTCCAAAATCACTGCAGATGGTGATTTCAGCCATGAAATTAAAAGACGCTTACTCCTTGAAAGGAAACTTATGACCAACCTAGATAGCATACTGAAAAGCAGAGACATTACTTTGCCAACTAAGGTCCGTCTAGTCAAGGCTATGGTTTTTCCTGTGGTCATGTATGGATGTGAGAGTTGGACTGTGAAGAAAGCTGAGCACTGAAGAATTGATGCTTTTGAACTGTGGTGTTGGAGAAGACTCTTGAGAGTCCCTTGGACTGCAAGGAGATCCAACCAGTCCATTCTGAAGAAATCAGCCCTGGGTGTTCATTGGAAGGAATGATGCTAAAGCTGAAACTCCAGTACTTTGGCTACCTCATGTGAAGTGTTGACTCACTGGAAAAGACTCTGATGCTGAGAGGGATTGGGGGCAGGAGGAGAAGGGGACGACAGAGGATGAGGTGGCTGGATGGCATCACTGACTCGATGGACGTGAGTCTGAGTGAACTCCGGGAGTTGGTGATGGACAGGGAGGCCTGGCGTGCTGCGATTCATGGGGTCACAAAGAGTTGTACACGACTGAGAGGCTGAACTGAGCTGAACTGAATAGGACCAGATGTCATGATCTTAGTTTTTTTTAATGTTGAGCTTTAACCCAGCCTTTTCACTCTCCGCTTTAAAAAGTTTCTTTAGTTATTCTTCATTTTCTGCTATTAAAGTTGTATCATGTGCCTATATGATATTGTTGACATTTCTACCAGCAGTCTTGAATTTCAGCTTGTGATGGTATATTTTCATTAACCCACTGCAGTTTATTGATTGATGTTCTTATTTCTCAAATGCACATTCTTACTTTACCTCATATACACTTGTATACAAATTTCTCTAGGGTGTATTTCTGGATGTGAAATCGAAGCTCCTTTGGATATCACCATGTTTAACTTCAAAGGATTTTTCCAGAATGTGGTGATAACAATTTATTCAAGAGTGTGAGAGCTCCTCTCCCTATTTTCTCACATCCCTACCAACAAATGGTACAGGGAGTTTATAAAAATAGTTTGTCACTACAGAGATATGAAATGGTATTTCATTATTTTTGTATTTTGCATTTCCTTTACTATCAATAATATTGGTTATATACTTTCTGTATGTTTATAGGGCATTGAGCCTTCCCAGGTGGTGCTAGTGGTAAAGAATCTGCCTGCCAGTTCAGGAGACACACGTGATGAGTGTTCAATCCCTGGGTTGGGAAGATCCCTTAGAGAAGGAAATGGCAACCCACTCTAATATTCTTGCCTGGAAAATTCCATGGACAGAGGAGCCTGGCAGGTTACAGTCCATGGAGTCTCAAACAGTTGGGGATGACCCTGCACACATGCACACATGGGGCATTCAGCTTCCTCTTCTGTGATTTTCCTGTTCATATAATTTGTAGATGCCCACCCTCCCTCTACAGTAAACAACCTCCATTGTATTGGTTTTATAATGAAAAAATTTCATTTTGAACAATTCAAACAATATGAAAATATGTAAGGAAGAATATAAAATGTTCACTAAATTTTACTAGACACCTACTTGTGTTGAAAGAGCTTAGTTTCAAAGTGTAGTCCACAATTGGCCTTTAGGAACTGACTTCTTACCTGCCTGTGTGATGGCTATGCCTCTCTTTCCCATGCTCTGTCAAAGGTGAGACAGTTCAGGTATCATATTTCTCTTTGGTGGGGCTTGTCACTCTTTGGAATTTTATTTATTTGGTTGCTTGCCGTGTGAATTCAAGTCTTCTAGTGCACTCAGGAAAAGTTATGATTTTGAAGCTTATTTGACTTTTTTATTATTATTTAAGTGAAAGTAGTGATCTTTCCAGCTTTATATGCTCTAAATAAAAGCAGAAGTCCATACCCATTAGTAGTCACTCCTCATTTACACCTTTTCCCAGTTTCTCTGGCAACCACTAATCTGCTTTCTATCTCTATGGTGGTGGTAGTTAATCACTAAGTCGTGTATGACTCTTGCAATCCCATGGACTGTAGCCCTCCAGACTACTCTGCCCATGGGATTTCTCAGCAAGAACATTGGAATGAGTTGCCATTTGGGGATCTTTCCAACCCAGGAATCGAACCTGTGATTCCCACATTGCAGGCAGTCTCTTTACAACTGAGCCACCAGGGAAGACCTCTATCTCTATAAATTCAATACCTATTCTATACATTTCATCTTGCCGGAATCATATAATATGTAGGGTTTTTTTGTCTGAATTTCTTCACTTAGCCTAATGTTTTCAGTGTTAATCCATGTTGTGCCATTTATCAGTACAGTATTCCTTTTTATGTCAACTAATATTCCAGCATATGCATAGCCTACATTTTGTTCATCCACTTATCAGTGAATGGGCATTTGGGATTTTTAAAAATTGATTTATTTATTTGGCTGTACCAGGACTTAGTTGTAGCCTGTTGTGGCAAGCAGACTGTTAGTTGCAGCATGTGGAAGCTAGTTCCCCAACAAGGGATGGAACCCAGGCCCCCTGAATTGGAAGCACTGAGTTTTAGTCAGTATACCACCAGGGATGTCCCCATTTGGGATTTTCAACCTTCGGCTTTTGTGAATAATTCTGCTAGAACACTGGTTTAAAAGATTTGTGTTTTTGTGTGTGTGAACAGTTTTCCATTGCTCTTTTTGGAGAACTGTCAGAGTATTTTCCAAACTGGCTGCCCCACCTTCATTTTTAAAGGATATATTTTCAATGTGTAAAGAATCTGCCTGCAATGCAGAAGATATAGGAGACACAGGTTCAATTCTTGGGTCGGGAAAATCCCCTGAAGAAGGACATGGCAACCCACTCCAGTATTCTTGCCTGGGAAATTACATGGACAGAGGAACCTGATGGGCTATATAGTCCATGAGTTCACAAGAGTTGGACACAACTGAGTGACTAAACATAGCACATATATCTAAGGTGACAGGCATTTTTTTTCTTTCTTATAACATTTTAAGGGTGTTTACCTCTTGTCTTTTGGCATTTATTGAATCTTATGCTACAATTCCTATTTTTTTTTCATTCAAGTTAATGCATATTTTTTGTATATATGGTCCATGAAAATGTTTATCTTGTTTTGATCATGAATTTATTTTTTTGTTTCCTCTCTTTATCAGAGCTTACAAATTTATTCTGTAAGGCCCTGGTGGCTCAGAGGTTAAAGTGTCTGCCTCCATTGTGGGAGACCCGGGTTCGATCCCTAGGTCGGGAAGATCCCCTGGAGAAGGAAATGGTAACCCACTCCAGTATTCTTGCCTGGAGAATCCCATGGATGGAGAAGGCTGGTAGGCTATAGTCCATGGGGTCGCAAAGAGTCAGACACTACTGAGCGACTTCACCTCACCTTAAGGGCTAGATAGTGAATATTTTGGACTTTTCTGGTCTAATGATCTCTGTCATAACTATTAAACTGTGATTAGCAGCAAAGCAGCCATGGAAAAAGTAAAAATGAATGAATGTGACTATGTTCCCATAAAACTTTATTTCTTAAAAAGAAGCGTGGTGGATTAGAATTTACCTGTAGTCCATTGTATGCTCACTTTTGTTCTTTATAGTGTCTGTCACTATTAAGCATGGAGGCCAAAAGTTTGATTTAAGTATAAAGTCTGTGGACTGAGACTGAAATCACTAATTTTCAGTTTGGTTTTTGAGTGAAGTTCTGATTCTTATTTTTGCCTAAATAGAATTAAGGATAATCTTTTTCATGTGGGTTTAGTTTTTGTTGTTGTTTTTATCCCCTAGTTATTAATTTCATCTCATTGCACTAGAGATGTTATTGGAACCTGTATACTGAATACTTTGCAGAATTTATTGAGTTTTTTTTGTGTGTGTGTGGCCTGATAAGAGATCATTTAAAGAACTTGTAGGCACAGTTATACAGTTTAATCTTAGCTTATTAGTTATAATCAGTTCAGTTCAGTTCAGTCGCTCAGTCGTGTCCAACTCTTTGCGACCCCATGAATTGCAGCACGCCAGGCCTCCCTGTCCATCATCAGCTCCCAGAGTTCGCTCAGATTCACGTCCATCGAGTCAGTGATGCCATCCAGCCATCTCATCCTCTGTCGTCCCCTTCTCCTCCAGCCCCCAATCCCCTCCCAGCATCAGAGTCTTTTCCAATGAGTCAACTCTTTGCATGAGGTAGCCAAAGTACTGGAGTTTCAGCTTTAGCATCATTCCTTCCAAAGAAATTCCAGGGCTGATCTCTAGTCCATAGATTATTCTTAAGTCAATATTATTAACTGTGATATTTAGGTCTTCATTATTCTAAAATAAGTTTTGTCAATTCAAGTAATGAAAATTGAGAAAAAAAGAATCATTATTTTCTAGTTGTTTTCTTTTTATGGATAACCATTACATCTACATTTCTTTTTTTTTAATTCTATATAATAGAATACTGTATGAGACTTCATATTTCCCTGAACTTGGAGAGTTAGCTTTCAAAGCTGAGGACAAAAATATGTCAAGTACTCCACATTCTATGGTACAGAAGTCAGGATCAGGCACTCCTAATATTAACAGTTGTTTGTGCAGTGGGCAGATTTTTTTGAGTAGTGAGCCATTGGCCTGTTGATGTGTGCCAAAACTTTTCCCTGTCCTTTCCATAAGGAAAGGTGGAAGTGCTTCTCCCATCCGTAGTTAACTGAAGCAAGTTTTCCAAGGAAATGTGTGCCTATATATGAAGTATATTGATATCTCTTTTGGACTCTGTGGGAGAGGAAGAGGGTGGAATGATTTGGGAGAATGGCATTGAAACATGTATATCATATATGAAACGAATCACCAGTCCAGGTTCATTCCAATTTACTTTGAATTCCCTGTGTTTGACATGGCAAGGAAATGGATTTCCTGGGATCAAGTGGACATTGATGAAATTAGTTGACCTTGAGCCATACATAGTTCAAAAGGGCTGACCACCAGATAGATCACAGGACCACAGCAGCAAAGTCTTTGAAATATAATGTGAGGGGTTAGATCTGGTGTTGAAAGTAGAAGAGAGCAAATCCAACTGTTAAAAAAATTGCATGTTAGGACGGACCTTCTGTGGGACTCACTACAAAATTGATAATGTGCCCTGCAGGAGACCTTGACACACACACTCTTTTTCTCTCTTGTGAGTACCTAAGAGAAAATGTTAATTGTCAGACAGTGTGTGCTAGGGAAGCATTGGGAGAAAAAAAAATATCACCTTGGCAGCCAATTATGTGAAAGAACCCCTGCTATTTCTTCTGTTTCCTTTTTTCAGGTTTTATATCCCAGAAAAGCTAGAACCAGAAGAGAGGGAAGGAGGGTTAAAAGAAAAGAAGCCCATACCTCTCTTCTACAGGTCCTTTGGTGTGATCGTCAAGTAAGACAGGGAGGGAAAGAAGGAAATGAGTTTATAGTTTTTAATTAGAATATATCCTGCTTAATGATCACTAAAAATGACCAACTGAGGAGACTACCAGAAATGTCATTAAATGGATTGAGAAGACAAGGTCAACAGGGCGTGACTGAAGGCAGTGACTGGAAAAACAAAACAGAACAAAACATTTGTTATCCATACCTCTCAAAGTTTGTGGGTTCAATAAACCAGTTATTTGTATTTTTCCTGATAATCATTTAGCAATTAAATAAAACATTTACTACACTAAGAATCTTATGCTTTATCAATATAAAATGAACTTTTGGTCCCACTTAATGCTTTATGTTTTGAATTTTACTTAATTTAATTAAATTTAAAACTTAATGTTTTGAATTTTACTGCAAGTGGTATTTTGCTACCCCTGTTTCCTTTTGTTTTCATTTGTGTAACATTTTTTATTTAACTTTTTCAAAGGTTTTCTTTCACAAATTGTTTTTCAACTCAGTGTAACACACATACACACACACCTACCTATCTGTCTATTCAATCTCAGTGTAGGAGTTAAACTCACATTTGTTTTAATAATTGATATTGATTTTATTCTGCCCATTTGTCTTATATGCTTTCTTTAAAAAATCCGTGCTTTTCTAACTTTCAGTATAGAGACTTCATTTTTGTGTTTTCCAATGACTTAGAGGGTCATGTTTTATATCTCATTATATTATCCTGTATGTTGTTCAAAATAATTCTTTAACTTCTGAGTCAAAAAATAAACTAGTTTAATGTGATGCCCCATATTTGAGATAGGATATTCAGAACACTTCTAATTCTGTTTCTTTCCTCAACCTCTTATCACTATAATGAATATTTCTATGTAAGTATTTGCTATTCCATTTACCTATCATATCTAAATCTATATCTATATATATATATATACACATATATAAATGGCTTTCCATTTTCATTTTTGAGAATATATTAGAATTAGCATCTTACCTATGGGTGTGGTTTGCCCCTGGCTGGTTAGGGAGATGCACCCTAGATCTAGCTTTTATTCATGGCTTCACATTTTCAGAGCTTCCAGAGAAGTCTGCTAAATTGCCACACCTTAGAACTCGTTGAACCAAATCTGTATTAAACTGGTATGATTATTTGGCTGCAATACTTCTTCTCTCTCTAGGAAATACAGATGTTATGCTGTGAGTTGATGCTCTGACTAACTTTACTCAACAGGCTTTACAAGATTCTCAAAAAGCTATTTCAGCTCTTAATACTAATACAGATTAGAATGGTGGTTTTACAAAGCAGATTTACCTTAGATATTCTAACAGCTGCACAAGGAGGAACTTGTGCCATTATTCATACACAGTGCTGTACATATATACCAGATATAAGCACTAATATTACTCACTTTACAAAACGCATGAACAAGATGATTCAGGCTGTGGATATTCCTGACCTCAATTTCCTCACTTTGGGAAATGTTAACTAGTTCCTCTTGGTGGAAAACTATCCTGATTGCAATAATTCTGATTGTTCTGTTTTTGCTGTTTGCTTCCTGCATCTATAACTGTGTAACTGGATTTGTTTCTAGCCTCATGAAGGTTTTTAAGTTACAAATGGTTGCTCAAACTCCTACGACTATGACAGCTTCCTCCAACTACTACTTGGGGCCCCTGGATCAGAGATCCTCAATATGAGGGTTAGGAGAATGTTCCCTCATCAGTTTAGGGACAATGCCCTTCATCAGCTCAGAAGCAGTTATGGAAGAGAACAATGCCCCACTCCCTAGGCAGCATCAGTTCAGTTCATTTCAGTCACTTAGTCGTGTCCGACTATGTGAGATCCCATTGGCTGCAGCACACCAGGCTTCCCTGTCTATCACCAACTCCCAGAGCTTGCCCAAACTCATGTCCATCGAGTCAGTAATGCCATCCAACTATCTCATCCTCTGTCGTCCCCATCTCATCCTACCTTTAATCTTTCCCAGCATCAGGGTCTTCTCCAGGGAGTCAGTTCTTTGCATCTGGTGGGCAAAGTATTGGAGTTTCAGCTGCAGCATGAGTCCTTCCAATGAATATTCAGGACTGATTTCCTGGTTGGATCTCCTTGGAGTCCAAGGGACTCTCAAGAGTCTTCAACACCACAGTTCAAAAGCATCAATTCTTTGGTGCTCAGCTTTCCTTATAATCCAACTCTCACATCCATACATGACTACTGGAAAAACCATAGCTTTGACTAGATGGACCTTTGTTGGCAAAGTAATGTCTCTGCTTTTTACTATGCTAGCTATGTTGCTCATAGCTTTTCGTCCAAGGAGCAAGTGTCTTTTAATTTCATGGCTGCAGTCACCATCTGCAGTGATTTTGAGGCCCAAGAAAATAAAGTCTCTCACTGTTTCCATTATTTCCCCATCTTTTTGCCATTAAGTGATGGAATCGGATGCCATGATCCTAGTTTTTTGAATGTTAAGTTTTAAGCCAACTCTTTCACTCTCCTCTTTCACTTTCATCAAGAGCCTTTTTAGTTCCTCTTCACTTGCTGCCATGATGGTGGTGTCATCTGCATATCTGAGGTTATTGATATTTCTCCCTGCAATCTTGATTCCAGCTTGTGCTTCATCCAGCCTGGCATTTAGCATGATGTACTCTGCATATAAGTTAAATAAGCAGGGTGAGGATATAATTTTCCTGAAAGCAAAGTGGGGAATGAGAGGGTAACAAGCAGGAAGGCTTCGGGCCCCCAAACAGAGGAAATAGACTGCAAGTGTCAGACTGTTTCTTCCTCTTTCTTAAGCAGCAGGCGGAAACAAACTACAAGTGTCAGACATTTTTTTCCCCCTCTCTATACAAAATTAAAAGGTTTCTTTTAAAATGTTGTGTTGCCATGACACCTGGTTCCACCTGAACTTAACTTTTCTCAAACCTTGAGCTAACCAATGTGATTTTTCTTATGGAAATGTTTTTCTTAAGCTATGCTAATGAACTAAGTATTTGCCTTAGAATCTGCCTTTCTTGGCTCAACAAACCAGTATGTTTTACTCATGGAAATGTTCTGTTAAGCTATGTTAATGAAACTATGTATTTGCTTGGAAATCGGCCTTTCTTCAAGATTCATGTCAATTGTTTTATGGCCCAGGATGACTCACCTTGTGTCAATGATATCTCAAAATGAATGTTGTGGGTAAGGGGCCTGGTGTAACTCTCTCAATTTTGAGCATTTCCTTTCTCTAATTTGCAACTTGCTAACCATATATAGCAACTCCTTACTATAAACCAGCAGCAGGGCACTCTTTCTGCCCCCTTCTGATGTCTATGTTAGAAGCTTTCTCTATCTCTTTTATGCTTCAATAGAACTTTATTACACAAAAGTTCTGAACAATCAAGGCTTATCACTGGCCCTGAATTAAATTTAAGTACTATTCAAATATTATTACTTACATAGAATCATCACTAATTCTTCTGAATTGTTCCTTCTTTATCACTTTAGCAAGATAACATTTTAAAATATTGTGATGAGATTGCAATTTAGTTTCTTACTCCTGAATTATTACCATTGAAAGAAAATGAAGATATGTTTGCCAGCTAAATGCAACATTGGCAGACACTATCTTGTAAGTTATAGTGACAGCCTAGTCATGTTTCCTTGGGTGGCTCTAAATTTGGATAGCTTATCATTTTCCATGGTATATCCTGTAACCAGATCAACAATTCTTCAAGAACTTTTATGCACTATGCCTCCTTATATCCCTTTTGATTTGTTACCTTTTCTCCACTCCCATTCCCTTTTTCCAAACAATTTTGTCCTGAATTATACAAATAGCCTTCTATATACTCTCTCTTTCTCCTAAGTAATCCTCCTCTTTCTTCAGTTCAGTTCAGTTGCTCAGTCGTGTCTGACTCTGCAACCCCATGAATCACAGCACGCCAGGCCTCCCTGCCCATCACCAACTCCCGGAGTTCACTCAAACTCATGTCCGTTGAGTTGGTGATGCCATCCAGTCATCTCATCCTCTGTCGTCCCCTTTTCCTCCTGCCCCCAATCCCTCCCAGCATCAGGGTCTTTTCCAATGAGTCAACTTTTCGCGTGAGGTAGCCAAAGTATTGGAGTTTCAGCTTCAACACCAGTCATTCCAATGAACACCCAGAGCTGATCTCCTTCAGAATGGACTGGTTGGATTTCCTTGCAGTCCAAGGGACTCTCAAGAGTCTTCTCCAACACCACACTTCAAAAGCATCAACACTTCGGCGCTCAGCTTTCTTCACAGTCCAACTCTTGCGTCCATACATGACCACTGGAAAAACCATAACTTTGACTAGACAGACCTTTGTTGGCAAAGCAATGTCTCTGCTTTACAATATACTATCTAGATTGGTCATAACTTTCCTTCCAAGGAGTAAGCGTCTTTTAATTTCATGGCTGCAATCACCATCTACAGTGATTTTGGAGCCCCCCAAAATAAAGTCTGACACTGTTTCCACTGTTTCCCCATCTATTTGCCATGAAATGATGGGACCAGATGCCATGATCTTAGTTTTCTAAATGTTGAGCTCTAAGCCAACTTTTTCACTCTCTTTCACTTTCATCAAGAGGCTTTTTAGTTCCTCTTCAGTTTCTGCCATAAGGGTGGTGTCATCTGCATATCTGAGGTTATTGATACTTTTTACCAACTAATAATTATCATATGAATAAAAGTATGCATTCAGGATTTATAGACTGGCATATGTAAACGTGATACACTGGTCAACCATACAGTAAATATTAGAAACACTATAGCCAGCTGAAAAATTCCTGAATTTTGCATAATTGCAAATTAAATTTTCACCCTTGAAATTAGAAAGAATTTATATAAAAAACTGATATAAAGTTTAAGAAATATTGAGGAAATTGTCATTATCAAGCAGACTACTGGGAGTGTAGTAAAGTAATTTTTGGCATATTCATATAAAAATTAAAATTCTATTGGAGTATAGTTATTTACAATGTTATGTAAGTTTCAGTAGTACAGTAAATTAAGTTAGTTACACATTATACATATATCCACTCTATTTTAGATTCTTTTCCCATATAGGTCATTACAGAGTATTGAGTTCCCTGTGCTATATAGAAGGTCCTATTATTAATCTATTTTATATAATATATGTTAATAAGGTATAATATAAAATATATATAATATGTCATAGTAGTTATCTATTTTATATATAGTAGTTTGCATATGGCAGTTCCAATCTCCTTATTTATCCCTTGCCCACTCCTTTCTTCCTTAGTAACCTCAAGTTTTTTTTCTACATGTGTGACTCTCTGTAATTAATTTCATTTGTACTTTTTTTGCTTAGATTCCACATATAAGAGATATCATATGATTTTGTCTTTCTCTTTATGACTTATTTCATTCAGTATGACAGTCTCCAGGTCCATCCATGTCACTGCAAGTGGCATTATTTTATTCCTTTTATGGCTGAGTAATATTCCTTTGAACATATGTACTCCATCTTCTTTATCCATTCCTCTGTAGATATTTAGGTTCTTGGCTATTGTGAATAGTGCCACACTGAACACTGGCGTGCATGTTTATTCAAATTATGGTTTTCTCCAGATATATGCCCAAGAATGGGATTGCTTGAACATATAGCAGTTCTATATTTAGGTTTTTTTTAGTGAAAGTGAAAGTCGCTCAGTTGTGTCTGACTCTTTGTGAACTCATGGACTATAAAGTCCAATGAATTCTCCAGGCCAGAATACTGGAGTGGGTATTCTTTCCCTTCTCCAGGGAATCTTCCCAACCCAGTGATTGAACTCAGGTCTCATGCATTGCAGGCAAATTCTTTACCAGCTGAGACAAAGGGTATATTTACTTTTTTAGGGGTACTCCAAACTGTTCTCACAGTGACTGTGCCAATTTACATTCCCACCAGAAGTGTAGGAGGCTTTCCTTTTCACTCTACCTTCTCCAGCATTTATTGTTTCTAGATTTTTTTGATGAGGGCCTTTCTGACCAGTGTGAGGTGATACTTTGTAATATTTTTGGTCTGCATTTCTCTACTACTTAGTGGTGTTGAACATCTCTTCATGTGTTTTTTTGGCCAGCTGTATGTCTTCCTTGGCAAAATGTCCATTTAGATCTTCCTCACATTTTTAATTATTATTTTTTTAATTGACCATCATGAGCTTTTTGTCAAGATAATCATTTGTCAGTATCTTCATTTGCAAACATTTTTTCTCATTCTGTGGTTTGTGGATCCAGAATTATTTTTACTATTAGATATCTGCCCTTTCTAAAAGTTAGGTAAGTTGCATACTGCATCATTGTTTTAATGAAAATGAATTATAAATATTTTCCTTTTGTAAGGGCTAAATTATGGTGTAGTCATTCTAAATTTTAAAGGGAAAAATTTAGATCTGTTTCTATTAAAGTAGAAGGATCTACATGATATACTGTTCTGTGGTAAAAATGTTGAAGAACAATGGACCTGAAATGACATATTCATGTCAGGAATTATAAACTTAAAAAAGGTTTATTTGGTATATGTTTGTAATATTACAGAGAAAGTCATGAGAGATTGGGGTGGTTGCCACTGGAGGGGGGATTGTTTGTTTTTTTAAATAAATAAACTGAAAATCCAGCATCTTTTCAAGAGGTTCAAAATATAATTGCTTATGTGATTATAGAGCAAGGCATGGTAGTGTGGAGGATACACTCAAACTGGTTTTCACTGAATGAGAGTGATACCGATTGCTTCTTTTATCTGTGATACTAGAGAGCCAGTATAGCATAACTATTAAGAACACAGGGCCTGTACCATAATTGTATGGGTTTGAATCCTAGCTCCACTACTTGAAATATGTATTATCTCTAGCAAGTTTGGTAAATCACTCATTGCTTCAGTTTCTTTGTAAAATATGACAATAATATTACCCACTGAATCAAGTGGTTATGAGGATTATATGAATTAATATGGTTAATGCTTAGAATATTTCCTGTTACAAAGTAACCATTCAATAACTGTTAGCTGCTGCTATATAATTATAGGATTTATATGCATATCACATTTATTTAGACATGATATTTTAAAAGAAGTGTATATACAAGTAAATCTAGTTTTATGTATAAAATATCAGTTTTTATTCTGGAGATAGGGTTGTGGCAGTTTCTTATTATTTTTCACATTTTAAAAAGTGAATATATACAATTTACTCCAATGAAAAGCCAAAGCTTATTTCATATAATATATGCTTGATATTGAAGCAAATCAAGATATATCATTTCCACCTCACCATGATAATATATCTAAGGCCAAATCCTAGATTCCAGCAAATTTTACTTCCAGATGCTTATAGCTGTAACTAAGATGACTATATATATGTATATTATATATACATAAAACCATCCAATCCACAGTACTTTTTTAAAAATTAATTTATTTGTTTTAATTGGAGGCTAATTACTTTACAATATTTTGATAGTTTTTGCCATACGTTGTCATGAATTAGCCACGGGAGTACATGTATCCCCCCATCCTGAACCCCCGTCCTAACTCCCTCCCCAATTCATCCCTCTGGGTTGTCCCAGTGCACCGTCTTGAGTGCCTTGTTTCATGCATCAAACTTGGACTGGTCATCTATTTCACATATGGTAATATACATGTTTCAATGCTATTCTCTCAAATCATTCCACCTTTGCCTTCTCCCACAGAGTCCAAAAGTCTGTTCTTTTTATCTGTGTCTGTTTTGCTGTCTCCCATATAGAGTCATCATTACCGTCTTTCTAAATTCCATATATATATGCATTAATATACTATATTGGTGTTTTTCTTTCTGACTTACTTTACTCTGTATAATAGACTCCAGTTTCATCCACCTCATTAGAAATGACTCAAATGCATTATTTTTAATAGCTGAGTAATATTCCATTGTGTACATGTACCACAACTTACCCATTTGTCTGCCAGTGGACATCTAGGTTGCTTCCATGTCCTGGCTATTGTAAACAGTGCTGAAATGAACATTGGGGTACACATGTCATTTTCAGTTCTGGTTTCCTTGGTGCATATGCCCAGCAGTGGAATTGCAGGGTCATATGGCAGTTCTATTTCCAGTTTTTTAAGGAATTGCAACCCTGTTCTCTATGGTGACTATACTAGTTTGCATTCACACCAACAGTGTAAGAGGGTTCCCTTTTCTCTGCACCCTCTCCAGCATTTATTGTTTGTAGACTTTTTGAGTGGAGAAGGAAATGGCAACCCACTCCAGTATTCTTGCCTGGAGAATCCCAGAGACAGAGGAGCCTCGTGGGCTGCCATCTATGGGATCACACAGAGTCGGACACGATTTGAAGTGACTTAGCAGCAGCAGCAGCAGCAGCAGCAGCAGCAGCAGCAGCAGCAGCAGCAGCAGCAGCAGCAGCAGCAGCAGCAGCAGCAGAGTTTTTGAGAGAAGCCATTCTGACCAGGTGAGATGGCAACCCATTGTGGTTTTGATTTGCATTTCTCTGACAATGAGTGATGTTGAGCATCTTTTCATGTGTTTGTTAGCCATCTGTATGTCTCCTTTGGAGAAATGTCTGTTTCGTTCTTTGGCCCATTTTTTGATTGGGTCATTTATTTTTCTGGTATTAAGCTGCACAGGCTGCTTGTTTATTTTTGAGATTAATTCTTTGTTAGTTGCTTCTTTTGCTATTATTTTCTGCCATTCTGAAAGCTGTCTTTTCACCTTGTTTACAGTTTCCTTCATTGTGCAAAAGATTTTAAGTTTAAACAGGTCCCATTTGTTTATTTTTGCTTTTATGTCCATTACTCTGGGAGGTGGGTAATAGAGGATCTTGCTGTGATTTATGTTGGAGAGTGTTCTGCCTATGTTTTCCTCTAGGAGTTTTATAGTTTCTTGCCTTACATTTAGATCTTTAATCCATTTTGAGTTTATTTTTGTGTATGGCATTAGAAAGTATTCTAGTTTCATTCTTTTACAGGTGGTTGACTAGTTCTTCCAGCACCAGTTGTTAAAGAGATTGTCTTTTCTCCATTGTATATTCTTGCCTCCTTTGTCAAAGATAAGGTATCCATAGGTGCATGGATTTATCTCTGGGCTTTCTATTTTGTTCCATTGATCTATATTTCTGTCTTTGTGCCAGTACCATACAGTCTTGATGACTGTAGGTTTGTAGTATAGTCTTAAGTCAGGCAGGTAGATTCCTCCAGTTCCATCCTTCTTTCTCAAGATTACTTTGGCTAATCAAGGTTTTTTTTTGTGTGTTTCCATACAAATTGTGAAATGATTTGTTCTAGTTCTGTGAAAAATACCATTGCTTGATAGGGATTGCATTGAATCTATAGATTGCTTTGGGTAGTATACTCATTTTCACTATATTGATACTTCCAATCCATGAACGTGGTGCATTTCTCCATCTATTTGTGTCATCTTTGATATCTTTCACCAGTGTTTTATAGTTTTCTATATATGTAGGTCTTTTGTTCCTTTAGGTAAATTTATTCTTAAGTATTTTTTTTTTCATCACAATGGTGAATGGAATTGTTTCCTTAATTTCTCTTTCTGTCTTCTCATTGTTAGTGTATAGGAATAAAAGGGATTTCTGTGTATTAATTTTATATCCTATAACTTTACTATATTCATTGATTAGCTCTAGTAACTTTCTGGTGGTGTCTGTGGGGTTTTCTATGTAGAAGATCATGTAATCTGTAACAGTGAGAGGTTTACTTCTTTTCCAATCTGGATTCCTTTTATTCCTTTTCCTTCTCTGTTTGCTGTGGCTAAAACTTCCAAAACTATGTTGAATAGTAGTGGTGAGAGTGGGCACCCTTGTCTTGTTCCTGACTTTAAGGGAAATGCTTTCAATTTTTTGCCATTGAGGATAATGTTTGCTCTGGGTTTATCATATGTGTTTTTTATTATGTTGACATATGTTCCTTCTATGCCTTCTTTCTGGAGGGTTTTGATCATAAATGGATGTTGGATTTTGTCAAAGGCTTTCTCTGCATCTATTGAGATAATCATAGGGTTTTTATCTTTCAATTTGTTAATGTGGTATCTCACATTGATTGATTTGCAAATATTGAAGAATCTTTGCAGCCCTGGGATAAAGCCTACTTGGTCATGATATATGATCTTTTTAATATATTGTATTCTGTTTGCTAGAATTTTGTTAAGAATTTTTGCATCTCTGTTCATCAGTGATATTGACCTGAAGTTTTCTTTTTCTGTGACATCTTTGTCTAATCCAGGGTACTTTTGAGAGTGGAATAGGGCACTTTGTTATTACACCCATAAAGTAGATCTTAATAGGGACTGTTTTGTTGACCATGTTAGCCCCAACTGAATCTCCCCTGACATTCCTGCACACACCCACTGTAGCCCAGTATACCTATGTTTACCTCAGATTTATATGGTCAGTAAAGACAGCCTGGTTCAGGCTACCATTATTCTTCATTTGCATCAATCCAGTAGTTTTCTAAAAGCCCTCCCTTCTCTGTCCTTATTTCCATTCTGTCATCATGACTACCAAAGTGATCATTTTAAAATATAAGTTAAATCATTTCACTTTTCTGTTCAGTCCCTCCATTGACTGGCTCTATCACTCAGAGCAATATCCAGAGTTCTTCCAATTACTTTTATAAGACCCTAGCTCTGGTTGTCCCCTGCCTCCAAATAGAGATCCCATTGGTTCCCTAAAGTTCTCTCTTACTATCCTGCTGTCCTTTATTTGCCTCCATCAATACTGCCTCTCTTCTGTTCTTCAAACATACCAGACATGCCTAGACCTCAGGGCCTTTGCACTTTCTGTTCCCTCTTCTTGTTGTATTCTTTCTGCCAATATCTATGGGTTTTACTCCCTCACATTTTTTTTACCTTTTTTTTTTTCTTCTCAAAGTCTTCCCCATGAAGCCTACCCAGTCACTTCATATACAATCACACATCACTTGCACTTCTGGTACCCCCCCATCTCTTTTCCATATTTTATTTATTTTCTCTTGTAATTCACTTAGCTTCTATGTAAGCTTCTATAAAGTTAATAATTTTCTCTTGTATCTACTACTGTGTCCATTGTACCTAGAGCAGTGCTGGTCACATATTTGATGCTTAATACATATTTCTTGATTGATAATTAAGACTTCCAAATTCCCCTGCTTCCTTAATTTTGTCAAGCACAGACTCGTGTTGCTTTGCAGAAATTCAGCCATGTTTTTGTGGAGGCATGTCCAGTGCCATAAACTCTATGAGCATATTGCCTATCCATTCTGAAAAAAAGTCGCAATCTGGTAATGACCACAGCTTTATGCCATACCTGTGTGCCAATTTGTAAAGGAAATGGCAAGATTTGAAAGCATCTTCCCACATATGGTTTTAAATAGGTCAGGTAGGAAAATGGAGTCTGTTATCTGTACTGGTGCCGATTTCACAGCCACTCATTCCTCAGAGGAGTAATAACGAATGGCAACAAGAGAAGAAAGATCTTTAGAGTCATTTTTTTAATGATGCTTTGCCAAGAGCAACATTTATCAGGGCATTGCGTGTCCCACATGGAAGTGGGGGATCTTGGTAATATGTGAATTTGTTACCATCACCAAATTAACTCTGCTCAATTCTGTTGTCTTTCCAACTTCACATCCTTGATTACAAATTCATAAAACTGTCCTTCTTTTGAGTATAAATTATTTACTGCTGCAAAAATATACTTGTTCATTTTTATCAAGTACCTGATTTGTTTTTACTTGCTAGTTACTAATTACATATGAAATATAAATGAATTGCAGGCCATATATTCTGTGTGTTCACTACTTCAAGGAAAACTTATAGTAGGTCAGATCAACATTGCAATTGCAGGAAGTAACAGGTCTGGCATCAAACTTTCTTGACATACCTTACTTCTCAAGCTTGATATCTGGGAATATACTATTAACAGTGGCCTACGTATACATCCACAAGATATGGAAAAAGAATATATCATGTGGAAATTGTCTTTTGAGACATTTCAATGCTATGAAAAGTATTTTAGCATTATTTATTCTAGTGCCACTGACTTTTTTTTTTAATCGCGGGACTCATCTTCATGAATTCAGGGATCTTATTCATCATTTTATACCTAGGTGTATCCATTTCCTGAGGCATAACTTGGTGGTATCTTAAAACAGCAGAAAGGTATTCTTTTGATAGTTGTGGAGGCCAGAAATCTGAAATCAAGGTGTGTGTAGGACTGTGCTCTCTCTGGAGACTCTGGGAGAGATTCCTTCCTATTTCTGATGGTTGGCTGGCATTCTTTAGAGTCCTTTGGTTTGTGGTCATTAAAATCCAATCTCTACTTCCCTCTTCACATTGCCTTTAACTTTGTCTCTCTCTCTGTCTCAAACCTTCCCCTGCTTCTCTCTTGAAAACATACATACCATCGCATATATACATGCCAGATAATCCAGCATAAAGTACCTCCTCTCAAAACGCTTACTTTACGTCTTTTGCTATGTAAGGTGATAGTCTATATTTTGCATGTAAGACAATATTTACAGGTTTTGAAGATTAGGAAATAAATATATCTTTGGGGGATGATTTATTTAGCCTACCACACTAAGATTGCTTGACATATATAGTTGATAAATTTAGTGGCTTATATGACTTGAGCAAGTCTCTATCTTTCATCTGAACTCTGATTTTCCCATATTTAGTCTGAGAGGGTTGGGTCATTTAACCAGTTTGAATTGATGTGAGATGGAACAACAGTAGAACATTTAATGAAGAAAAATCTCATGAAATACAGTTTAATCCAGGTGTAGGGTTGAGTTTGATGTTGTTCATCCCATATTTTACTCATTCAGTAAGAGAGAGAAAGAGATGTGTCTGTGTCTTCCTGTTTCTGAGTTGGTTTATTATAACATATCAGTCATTAAAGGCAATGTAATAAGATTTGATAGACTTCATTTGCTAATTGTTTAGAAAACACAGAGATGTTCTTACTGTAAATGCATATGTGAAAGTGGGAGAAATCTCTGTAACCATATGATACTCACAATATGTTTGGTATAGTCCAGAGCCTCAAAATTCTAAACCATAAAGAACCCTATTTGAATTATTTTCCCAAATATTATGAAACCTACCACTGTAGGGGAAGTATAGTGCCATACCAGAAGAACCATCTTTTTGATAACTAAAATTTTTAGTGAAATGCAAATAGCTCACAGTGGCTATGATTTCAGAACATTGGAATTGTTAATATTTTAAAATAAAACTTATATCACCATTTCAAACATTTATGAAATCTAAATGCTATAGAAATTTGATACCTGCTATTATTTATTTAAAAATATGCAAACTTTTACTTCAGAACATCTGAATATGTAGGAAATTTCTATTTGAATTCATATTTCCATTTAACTACTCACAAAAGATTAATAATATTTGTTTGAAAATTTCATATTGGTTTTAAAAATTGCTGCTGGAGCAACTGTACATAAGTGTGTAGCTTACAAAACATTTAATATTTTTTGTATTTATGTATTTATTAAAATTATTTTTTAATTGGAGAAAAGTTGCTTTACAATGTGCTTTCTGCTGTCAAAACATTTAATACAGAATGCTGGGCTGGATAAAGTACAAGCTGGAATCAAGACTGCCGGGAGAAATATCAGTAACCTCTGATATGCAGATGACACCATCCTTATGGCAGAAAGTGAAGAAGAACTAAAGAGCCTCTTGATGAAAGTGAAAGAGGAAAGTGAAAAAGTTGGCTTAAAACTCAACATTCAGAGAACTAAAATCCTGGCATCTAGGCCCATCACTTCATGGCAAATAGATAAGGAAACAGTGGAAACAGTGGCAGACTTTATATTGGGGGGCTCCAAAATCACTACAGATGGTGACTATAGCCATGATATTAAAAGATGCTTACTCCTTGAAAGGAAAGTTATGACCAACCTAGACAGCATATTAAAAAGCAGAGACATTACTTTGCCAACAAATTTCTGTCTAGTCAAGACTATGATTTTTCCAGTGGTCATGTATGGATGTGAGAGTTGGACCATAAAGAAAGCTGAGTGCTGAAGAATTGATGCTTTTGAACTGTGGTGTTGGAGAAGACTTTTGAGAATCCTTGGACTGCAAGGAGATCCAACCAGTCCATCCTAAAGGAAATCAGTCCTGAGTGTTCATTGGAAGAACTGATGTTGAAGCTGAAACTCCAATAATTTGGCCACTTAATGAGAAGAGCTGACTCATTGGAAAAGACCCTGATGCTGAGAAAGATTGAGGGCAGGAGAAGGAGGCAACAGAGCACACGATGGTTGGATGGCATCACCGACTCAATGGACATGAGTTTTGGTAAACTCCGCAAGTTAGTGATGGACAGGGAGGCCTGGTGTACTGCAAGCCATGGGGTCACAAAGAGCCAGACATGGCTGAGCAACTGAACTGAACTGAATTGAACTGAGAGTTTTGAATTTACAGATAATTCACAATAAAATTTTTTTCAAAATCTAAGTAAATACATGATGAGAATAAGTGAGTAGACTATTCACTGAGGAAAGACAGAAAACAGAAGACTCTTTCCAGAGTTTAAACAGTGGATACACATTTACAGTATTCAGTAACCTTTCAAGAAATGGGCATTGTTTATCCTCAGACTTAATAAGTGTTTAAAATATAAAATGCTGAATTTTTTGGATACATTCCTTTTGCTAAAAATGTTCTGTTAGGATAAAATTGTAGACCTTCATCCTCCTCTTCCAAATCATGCGACATTTAGACACAATCTGAAATAAAGTTATGGCAGTAATCTCTAGGCTGTTACATATGAGGATGCTGAAAATGCAAGAGCATGCTTTATAGCCGATAGGTATTAATATTTCCTGTGATGCTCTTATAAGTCTTAAAATATTTCAGTTATAAAATAGGTAGTTAACAAAGCTTTGCATATATTTGTTACCTGGATTTAAAAAAGGGCAATATTTCTTATTGTCTCTTTGCTTTTCTTGGAGTCTCCTTTAAAAGCTATAAGTTCTTTGAAAATTCTTGGAAGGTTGAAGAAGCAAAGTCATTAAACAAAAGTTATCCCCACTATTTTACTCTTTAATATATTTCATTTTCACCACACAGAGATCAAAATACTGTTTCTAGCCAGTTATTTGTTACTAACTCAAATATGTATAAACATATCATGAGTTTATGGGGCCTTCATTAAAAGAGGCTTTAAAAGCAACATTTCAAACTGTTACTTTGTCAGCCTGGAGATCTTTAAGTCTAGCATAGTATAGTAAGATTTGTGATACATGGAAATATACTTTTATTATAAAGTATGCAGGGGATAACTACAGACATATTCTCAAGTACTTCATTTTTAGGAAACAAAGTGACACGTGAAAGCATTGGTCTCTGAGTCATGTCTGTCTCTTTCTGATCCTATAGACTGTTGCCTGCCAGGCTCCTGTGTCCATGAGATTTTCCAGGCAAGAATACTGGAGTGGGTTGCCTTTCCCTTCTCCAGGGGATCTTCCTAACCCAAGGATGGATCCCAGGTTTTCTCCATTGGAGGCAGATTCTTTGCCATCTGAGCCACCAGGGAATAGACACATTCTCAGGTACTTCATTTTTAGGGAACAGATTGTATGGCAATTGAGTAGCTAGAAATTGAATCTTTAAAAATAATTCTCATTTTATATCCCTTGGAAAATACCAGGGTACCACCAGGCTTATGTGCTCTCCAGTTAGAAGACCAGTAACTTAGTAATAATGGTTCACTAGAAGGCTACATCACACAGCAACAAAAGAGTCAAATATTTCAGTCAAAACTTTGAATAAATAATTTGAGATTCAGGGTATACTTTTGGCTGATAAGAGAAAGAGTCATTCAGATTAGTTGTTTGGTATCATATAAATGAATTTGCAAACTGACTCAGCAACTTACTTTTCTACTGGTAGATGAACTGCCTTAATAGTTCAGGGTATTTGTTTATCTACTCATTTGCCCAAAATAAATCCTTAAGACTTAAAGAACTATATTTGCTGCTGTGTGTTTTTTATTGGTTTTCTTCCTTATCTTCCAGGAAGTTTGAGTACATTAATTATCTACAAATCATTTTCTTTTAAAATAGATATTTAGTATAATAAATTTTACCACAACCCATATCCTCATATTTAGAAATTCTTTATTAATGCCTCTGAATTAATGAGATTTGTTGTTTACTTGTTTTGCATTTCCAGCTTTATTGAGGCATAATTGACAAAATAGTGAGGTATTTAAATTGTATATCATGATGATTTGATGTACATATATATTGTGGAAGAACTCCTCTTATCTACTTAATTAACACATACATCACCTCAAGTTTTTGTGTGTATATGAAAACATTTAAATTCTACTCTCTAGCAAATATCAATTATAAAATATAATGTTTTAAATTATAGTCTCAATGTTATACATTAGATACTCAGACTTTATTCATGATATGGCTGAAAGATGATACTTCCTTACCAATGTCTCCCTTTTCCTCTTACCCATGAGACACTGACAACCATGTTTCTATTCATTTCTATGAGTTTTCTTTTTTTTTAAGATTCCACATATACATTATAACTTGCAGTATTTGTCTTTTTGTGTGTCACTTATTTCACTTAGCATAATGTGCTGAAGTGCCATTTCATTTTTTCTTAAACTACAGGGTTTCCTTCTTTCTTGTGGATAAATAAGATCCATTTCTTTGTGTATCATATCTTTTTATCCATTCATCTTTTGATGGTCACTCTGGTTGTTTTCATATCTTTGTTATAGTGAATAATGCTGCAGTATACATGGGATTACAGATATCCCTTTGAGATCCTGTTTTCATTTCTTTTGGATACATACCTGAAAATGAGATTACTTATCATATCAAAATTCTATTTTTAATTTTTTTGAGGAGCTTCCATATTGTTTTCCACAGTGGCAGAACTAATTTAGATTCCCACCAACAGTAGATGAGTATCCTCTTATACACACACACACACACATACATACATATATATATAAAGTCCATCTGGAAAAGTCTGTCTAATCTAACGTGTTCTTTGAAGTCAGTGTTTCCTTGTTGATTTTCATTCTAGGTGACTTGTCCATTGATGTAAATGAAACATTAACGACCCCTATTATTGTGTGTGTGTGTTTTTTTTTTTTTTTTTACTGTCAGGCTCTTTATTATTTTTAATATCTGCTTTCTGTATTTAGGTGCTCCTTTATTAGGTGCATACATATTTAAAATTGTTATATCTTTTAGTTGGATTGATAACTTTATTATTATGTAATAACCTTCTTTGTCTGTTTATTTTTTTTGTCTTTATTTTAAAATCCATTTTGTTGGGCTTCCTTTGTGGCTCAGCTGGTAAAGAATCCACCTGCAATGCAGGAGACCTAGGTTCAATCCCTGGGTTGAGAAGATCTCCTGGAGAAGGGAAGGGCTACCCACTCTAGTATTCTAGCCTGGAGAATTCCATGGTCTGTATAGTCCATGGGGTAACAAAGAGTTGGGGTCACAAAGACACGACTGAGGGACTTTCGCTTGTCCCGCAAAGTATTGCTACCCAAGCTTTATTATTTTTTCCATTTGCAAGAAGTACTTTTCTCCATTCCCTCAGTTTCAGTATTTGTCTTTAGGTCTGAAATGAGTCTCATGTAGATGGCATATAGACGGGTCTTGTTTTTTCATTTATCACTCTATTTTTTGATTGGAGCATTCACTTCATTTGTATTTAAAACAATTATTTATAGGTGTGCATTTGTTTCATTTTGTTCATTGTTTTGATGTGTTTTTGTAATTTTGTTGTTGTTTTGTTCCTTTCTTCTTTAGCTCACTTCCATTGTGTGTTTGAATTTCTTTTTGTATATGGTGATGGTTTAATCACTAAACCCACTCTAATCCCACTAATCCCACTCTTGGGACCCCATAGACTATAGCCCATCAGGCTCCTCTGTCCATGGGATTTTCCAGGCAGGAATACTGGGATGGGTTGCCATTTCCTTCTCCAGGGGATCTTCCCAACCCAGAGATTGAACCCGAGTCTCCTGCATTGCAGGCAGATTGTTTACCAACTGAGCCACCAGGTAAGCCCTTTTGGTATATCTGTGTGATCTATTTGAACCTTTTGGTTTGTGTTTACCATGAGGGTTATATATGGTAACAAGTATAACATGTAAGTGATTATTTTAATTTGATGATCCTGTAAGTTAGAAATCATTCCAACAACCCTGAACTTTTACTCCCCTACCCCATGTTTAATGTTCTTGACATAATATTATACATCTTTTTGTTTTGTGTATTCTTTAAATACTTATTATAGATATGCATGATTTTTTTAAAAAAACTTCATTGGCATTATGATCATTCTAGAAGTTCTCTAGGCTGGTGAGCAGTGGCAGTGGCAGTTCATGGGTCAGGTTTCTGGGGAGCTTGGAGTAGGTACTAGCCTCCTGTTTGGGGTGCTGTGCCCCCGTATGCCTAGCTACTCAGCCTGGTGTGTCATGGGGTTGATGCCAACCAGTTGGTGGGTGGGGCTAGTTTTCAAAGCTGTAGTCTGTAGGAGGACTCAAAAATAGTGATTTATGGCACCAGTGTCATTGTGATAGAACAAGCTCCCATAAAAGGCTGCTGCCAGCATGTATCTCCCCAGGGGAAATCCCAGTAATCTTCTCTCTGGTAGGTTTCTCCAGGATCAGCAAATGGGCCTCAGGATTTTTAGAAGTTTCTATCTCTGCACTGTATCTTGGAGTGTGTAAAATTTTCTGTGCACCCTTTAAGGGTGTAATTTCTGTTTCTGGTAACCTTCCAGGTCTCTCATGAAATCTTATCTGGCCTATAAAGCCAGATGTTCTTATGGCTTATCTTCCCAGTGTAGGAGTCTTGGTCTGGGGAGTCCAATGTGGGGCTTTGACCTCTTACTTACTGGAGGGAATCTCTGCAATTGTGATTTTGGTTTGATTACCGAGGGGTGTGAGTCTTGACTATACTACATTTCTGCCCCTTCTATTTCCATTGTCATGGTTACTTCTTTATACCTTTAGTTGTGGAAAATCTTTTCTGCCAGTTTTCTATTATTGTAAGTAAACTTTATCCAGAGTGAAGATCACAGAACTACTCCCCTATAATTTTTTAAAGCTTTATAGTTGTGTCTTTTTCTCTAGTAGTTATTTCATCCATTTAGTTTTTCTTTTTTCTTTTTTTTAACCTCATGGAGTAGAGATCAGTCTTTGTTCTTCTCCATAGAATAAATTCCTTTTACCAAGCCATTTAGTAAATAATTTTTCTCATTGATTTGTTATACCACATGTGTTCTGTTGTTCTTTCAGTTTCTAAAATAATATTTTTATCACATTGGCTTTATGCTTTCTTAACACCTGTGGGGGTAAAATTCCCAACTTCTCATTATGTATTCTTTTTATAAGTTTTCTTACCTATAGACTTTTCTTATCTCATGTAAATTTTAGATCAGCTTTCTAATATTGCTAGAATTTTATTGGAATTGAATTGTTTATATATTAAAATATGGAGAATCAACATTTCTATATTAGTTTGTCATATGACCTGAGTGAATCTCTCATTTTGTCAAGACTTTCCTTAAAATACTGTCAGTCTTCAGTATCCATTGGGGATTGGTCCCAGGTACCTCCCACATATACTATAATCTGCAGATACTCAAGTCCCTTGATAAAATATGTAGTATAATTGGCCCTTTGTATGTGTAGGTTTTGTGTCTGCAGATTCAACCAGTTGGGGATGGAATTTTCTATCTGTAGTTGTGAAAAGCCAACTGTACATTTATTGAAGAAAATCCACATATAAGTGGACCTAAAAAGTTGAAAAACCCATATTATTTAAAGGCAATAGTAAATGCAGTTGTTTCTTTTTGCATCGGTGAGAGATTGATTTGGTACCTTCCAGAGATACCAAAATCCTCAGATGCTCAAGTCCCATAGTCAGCCTTTCATATCCATGGATTCAACCCACCTGAGATTATATTTTAATGTTGGAAACATTAAATTTCTAGGAATTTATATGGGTGAAGGGATTATAATGAACAAAGATAACACACATTTCCAACTTGGAAACATGGTTAAAGCATGGTGATGTTACTGAGTAGGGAGCTGCTTTGCATGAGCCAAGAAGAGAAGTCAGACATGGCATACTGACTACTTATTTTTCAGGTAGGGTGAGGGCTCTGTGTATACCACCTAGGCAAATGGAATACATCTGAGGTTATAGACTCGTAAGTCCTTAGAAGCTCTAAATCAAAGTTATAAATATGATATTGTATTATTCCTCTTAATTTCTAAGTAGTAATGTTCATACCTTATTTGATTTCTGCCTCTGAGCAAATAATATAGTGGAAATCTTATGTGTATTAGCTATTTCTAAGTTTGAATCTAAGATCTTCCATTTTCTAGCTTTTTTAATTTGGGAAATTATTCAACTTTTCTGAGGTTTTGTTTTCTTATCTATAAAATTATTATAGTAATATGTATTTCATAAAATTATTGTGAAGATTAAATGAGAATTTAGTCATAGCACATGTTTGGCCCTGAACATATGTTTGCAAGGTATCTCTTCTCTCATGTTCTTGTTTCCATAGATGAAATCTAGCTAATAAAATAGTAGGACTATTTCAACTTCTAACTTTAAAGGGCAATAACACTGCGATGCTTGATCTTACTTCCTATAAACTGGTAGACTTCATTTTATAAAATTTTGTGCGTTTAAAAAACTTTAATGTATATTTTCCTAACTAAAACCATTTTCAAATATGTTGAAGATGATGGAATTCTATTATGAATCATATTTAAAGTGAAAGCCACTCTCTCATTCATGTATTCCTTTTCCTCTATTGTGGCATTGTCATTTCATGAGTATGGTTTTCATTAGAAGTAAATCTCTTTATTAAGAAAGTTAAATATAAGCAGCTTAGAAATATATGTATCAAAATATATCATTCTTTACAGAAAATTGAAAAGTAAATGCTATAACACAAAGCACAAATAATATACTGCTATGGAATTTAATTTGGGACTTGTGTAGAAAGAAAGAATACATTTTCTTTACTGCATGTACTTATTGTGACAGATTCCATCACACTACACCAGTGTTTTAAGTCATTCATCCCATGCTGTGCTGTCAGCTGTGATGACTAGAAATGCATATTGCTCCATGACAAGTTTAAAAAAATGAATGACCATTATTTTGAGTAACAGTTGTTATCAAATTGTGAGTGCAGTTAAACCTCAAAATGAGAATTTACTATTTTTAAAGATGCTTATGGGGAGGGATAATGTCAAGTGTAAGAGGGCTTTATTTAGTGGAATTTTTGTTTCTCTTTTGTAAAAGTAATAAATCTAGGAAGTTTTGGAAAGTTGGGAGCTGGAAATATGCATAAAGGAATAAGAAAGAACACCAGTAGTTAAATTTGTGTTAGTATTTTCCATGTTCTTACAGGTTTTCCTCATTTTTTTAATATAATTAAGATAATCTTCTATATGCACTTCTGCATCCTGCTATAGGAGGGAGGGGGGTTCAGGATGGGGAACACGTGTATACCTGTGGTGGATTCATGTTAATGTATGACAAAACCAATACAATATTGTAAAGTAATTAACCTTCAATTAAAATAAATAAAAAATAAAGTTCTCAAAATTGAATGCATTCACATTGCTATTTTAAATCATTATTTTTAGTAGTGTCAGGGATTCCATTATATATATATATATATATATGTGTGTGTGTGTGTATATATATACACATATATGTGTGTGTGTGTGTGTGTATCCTAGTTTATTTAACAAATTAAGGATCTTAAGGCATTAGAATTGTTTACAGTGCTTGCACTGTTGCCAGTTAGCCATTATAGTCCTGTGGAGTATACCTCATGTTCTTCTGGAAACTATGCCTACTCTAGCAACCTTGTTACCAAAGGTTCTGTCATATTCTGCATGGCGTTACCCTCTGGGCCAGAGTTGAAAGGTCATAGTGCTAGTACCTAACCTCAAGCTTGGGAAATCACTTTCTTCCTTAGAGGTGTTGAATTTACAATGCCAGAGAACACTCTCCCTCTTAATAGCTAAAAGTGTAAGTTAAAAGCTTTGGAAACTATGGGCATTTGCAAATAGGATCATATGCAAGAGCTGATCTGTAGAGAAAGACAGTGAAACAGATATTCAGAGAAAATAGAGTTGAGGGACAGTATTTGAATTCTTGGTTCAGTTGCTCCTGAGGCAAAGTTGTTCCCCTGTCCTTTCCACAGCTTGGTTGATCCCTCTTTGGATCAATGAACTAATAGACTACTTGTTTTTAAAGCTAGTTTTAGTTGAGTTTCTGAAATTTAGAACAAACGAAGATGACTTTTAACACTGCATTTGACATCTTTGAGGATAGAATGTGGTCTCCATTTGAGATGAATTCCTTAAGATACATTATCAAAATAGAATTACTATATTAATTGTTTGTATATTTTAAATATCACTCAGTCTTGTCCAACTCTTTGCAACCCCGTGGACTGTAGCCCACCAGGCTTCTCCATCCATGGGATTCTCCAGGCAAGAATACTGGAGTGGGTTACCATTTCCTTCTCCAGGGGATCTTCCTGACTCAGGGATTGAACCTGGGTCTCCTGCATTGGAGGCAGACGCTTTAACCTCTGAGCCACCAGGGAAGCCCAAATATCTGAATAAGGGGATCTAAATATAACCAGGTTTAACGAGGGTTTCTCTGGTGCCTCAGACAGTAAAGAATCTACCTGCAATGCAGGACACCCAAGTTCAATTCCTGGGTTGGGAAGATCTCGTGGAGAAGGAAATGACAACCTACTCCAATATTCCTGCCTGGAGAATCCCATGAACAGAGGAACCTGGGGTGCTACAGTCCATGGGATTGCAAAAAGTCTGACACAACTGAGCAACTAAACACTCATGTGTGCATGCGTGCACATGCACACATACACACACACAGAGGTTTAAAGAAATCAGAGAAAATAGTCATAATGAGCCATCAAGTTTTAGCTTATTCCTAAAGTTAATTAATTGTGAGAAAGAGGCCAAAGAGTTATAGTCACATAAAGAAGCAAGTGAATCTCACCATAAAAGAAGTTTTTGTGAAACATTATGAAGTTTTCTGTGGAGAAAAGGACACATATGAAAGAAATGCATAGAAATAATAGATATTCAACATTTAATATGAGTTCTACTAATTTTAAGTGATGCTAGACAACATTAATTTAGGGATAAAATAGATTCTGTAACATGTTTTTAGAATGCCATGCAAATAATGCAAGTATCTTAAGTGGCCAAGTCTAACATTACTCAAAGCATTTTTCATGGCTGAACCACATGTGACTATAAATCAAAAGTCAACATGAAGAACTTTAAATTTGTTTTAGTGTTGTATCAATGGCAATTTTTCACCAAAATCTGTTGATTCCATTCATGTGTGGATTATAAGAAAGAAACCAAAAAACCCACAGAATAAATGAACAAATGACACCAAATAGAAAGCAATGTAGATACACAGAAATGATTAGTGGTTTCCAGAAGGGATGTGGCAGAGGGTGGGAGTGATGAGAGTGAAATGGATAAACAGGGTCAAATGCATGGTGATGGATGGAAACTAAATTTTTGGTGGTTTTCCTGATACAGTGTAGATAGACATTGAAGTGTAATGTATATTAGAAACATGTTATAAACCAATGTTACATCAATTTTAAAATGTATTTAATAAAGTCAAGCATCCTGCCAATCTTCTTGTGTAACAGTTTGGAAGAATTTTTAGTTTTGTGATTGGATTCTGTGTCATAGGATATCTTCTTTGAAACGTTTTAGACCAAAACTGATGTTATTCAGATTTATCACCCATTTCTTTTACCAAATTATAGTTTTCTATGACTCTGCATTTTTTCTCAACAATGAAATTCATTTTTAAAGAGTAAGGTTTCATTATAATTGTGTTACACACATGTATTTAGATGAATGTATAAAGAAACGCTAAAATGTCTAAAAATATCAAGGACACATTACAAATGTATTTTTGAGCAGTAACTATGATGTTGTAATAACTAAATTACCTTTGATATGACTAGCCTGAAGTGAATGTCACTTCTTTACATACATATGGGGAAAATACACAATTTACTTTGGGGCATATTTCTTTTAGCAAAGAAACATTTCTTTTATATCCTAAACTTCATCCCTGTCTGAAGCTGACTTTGTGACTGATGCCAAATTGTAACTTGATAGCAAAAGCTTCTGTGATACGTAGCACAGTACCTTGCTCATAGAATGCCCTTTGCTACTATTCATTGTATATATGCGAAGTATAATAACATTTCTGTCCTGTCATTCAGCCTTCAGACTGTATACTGCATTCAGATCTCAAGAACGTAGTACTCCCTAGATCTTTTCAGGAATGAAAAGCTTTTTATTTAATTAAGCAATGTCACATTCCATATGTAAATTAACATATTTCTACCTTTGCAATAGTCTTATTATGAGAATTTATTTTGGTTGCATGCATAAAATGACTGAATTCCTTTACCAACTAGAATTTAAAAATACCTAAGGAAGTAGATTAATCACTTTTGTACCAGACTCTATTATTGCTCTCCCTGCAGAATTCTTTTTTCCTGCAGACATCTTTCAGGAATAGAGAAAACTACTGTGGGAAAGAAATGTACAATATACATGCAAATATTTACTTAATCTCTTCTTATCTTGGATTGTCTGGCTGCAACACTTGCCTTAACCACATGTTTTTGCTAAAGCCCTTTAGCAGTGGACCATGGATTGAAGGAAAGTAAGGTTCTCAGCCTCCCTTCCATCTATTCTGATGTCCTTCTCCAACTCAGAAATGTACCAAGATCCTAGGAAGTTTCTGCCTTGGTTTTCCAGACTATTTGGAGGGACTTAAGGGACACTCATGTGGTTGGAAGGTAGACCAAAGGGCTTGTCTCATAGCTACCTTTACACAGAATGTGTACAGTTTTTACCTGCTCTGTGTACTTATTTGTGATTGCTTGAGAATGCAATGATGAAGATTCTGAAGTACTTTTACCACTTATCTGCTACCACTTCCTGGTTTTACTACTGTCCAAAATCATCACAAGTTTAACCCCCATTAAAAAAAAACCAAACATGTTTAGCTCCTTGTTATAACTAATAAAAATCTATGGGACATTGAGAAACATTTCTGTTAGGTCCAGGGTACTTATGCTATTTGGCATAGATCTCTATCAGACTGAGTGCCAAGTCACCTTGAATGAGTTGGGAGGGAAAGAGAAGAATCTCTGCCATGAAGGGTGAGAGAACTACAGTAAGAGAACTTTGCTTAACATGATTTCAGTAGGAGAGATACATTTTATGATTTTTACTTTTGAAGAGTGGTATATATTCAAGATGGAATTAAAATGAAGCAATGAAAAGAAATGTTAAGGTATGATAGGACACTTTTAAATGAAAATTTTGGAATACATATTTTGGAGTATGTCCAGATTTTTTTTTCTCAGCTGGAATTAGTTTATAAAATTAATACATATCCTCCCAAGTATTGCAGGATTGGAGAATAATCGAATTTGACTTGATAAAAATGGAAAATGTCTGATACCTCTGAAAACCTGTACTTTCCAAAGTGAGTGAGAAGACACATAAATCAATAGCCGAGATATTCCCTATCTGAAAAATTTTATGTGTAATTGATATCTTGTGACTCTGGAACAGTCTGTTTCCTGGTGCTCATTAGTGAAACCAGAAAGAAAGAATTAAGGCCCATGAATATGGGATCCAGAGAGGCTGACTTAGAATAGTAGGAAGCAGAGGAGGAGGGGCCGTTTGACAATTCTCTGACTGAGGCCGCCTTAGGTTGCTCCATCATTGCTAACTTCTGCCCTCCTCCCCTGCCTAACAGTACTAAGTGATAGTTCAGTAGGATGAACTCAGGTTATGTCCCAGCCAAGACTCTGGCTTACTATGACCTCTTCTTCTTCCTATATTTGCATCTCTGAGTTTACATTTTGACCCTAATACCCACCCTCACTTTTTGTATGGAAGGAACTGCCTTTCCATTTACTGCATGCTGGGATTGGGAGAGGAGATTTTAATAGACACAATACCCACACTTCCCACCCACCATGGGTTTTTAGGTGATATAAAAGAGATTTTTTTTTTCCTAGAGAAGAAAAATTAATGTTCAGTTCAGTTCAGTTCAGTTGGTCAGTCGTGTCTGACTCTTTGAGACCCAAAGAATTGCAGCACGCCAGGCCTCCCTGTCCATCACCAACTCAAGAGTTCATTCAGACTCACGTCCATCGAGTCAGTGATACCATCCAGCCATCTGAGCCTCTGTCGTCCCCTTCTCCTCCTGCCCCCAATCCCTCCCAGCATCAGAGTCTTTTGCAATGAGTCAACTCTTCACATGAGGTGGCCAAAGAACTGGAGTTTCAGCTTTAGCATCAGTCTTTCCAATGAACACCCAGGACTGATCTCCTTCAGAATGGACTGGTTGGATCTTGTTGCAGTCCAAGGGACTCTCAAGAGTCTTCTCCAACACCACAGTTCAAAAGCATCAATTCTTCAGCACTCAGCTTTCTTCACAGTCCAACTCTCACATCCATACATGACCACTGGAAAAACCATAGCCTTGACTAGACGTACCTTAGTCGGCAAAGTAATGTCTCTGCTTTTCAATATGCTATCTAGGTTGGTCATAACTTTCCTTCCAAGGAGTAAGAGTCTTTTAATTTCATGGCTGCAGTCACCATCTGCAGTGATTTTGGAGCCCCCCAAAATAAAGTGTGACACTGTTTCCACTGTTTCCCCATCTATTTCCCATGAAGTGATGGGACCAGATGCCGTGATCTTAGTTTTCTGAATTTAAGATTGGCTCTTTAAATTCAATAATCTAAATGTCAGCTGCAGTTTCTTGAAAGTATCTCAGGCAAGAGATTTCTGTGTGTTTTGTAGAGAATTTGTGAGTGTTCAACCACAAAATTTACCAAAGTTGCTCTATCAGTTTTACATCGGCTAAGGAGAAGGCAATGGCACCCCACTCCAGTACTCTTGCCTGGAAAATCCCATGAACAGAGGAGCCAGGTAGGCTGTAGTACATGGAGTCAGGAATAGTCGGACACGACTGAGCGACTTCACTTTCACTTTTCACTTTCTTGCATTGGAGAAGGAAATGGCAACCCACTCCAGTGTTCTTGCCTGGAGAATCCCAGGGACGGCGGAGCCTGGTGGGCTGCCGTCTATAGGGTTGCACAGAGTCAGACATGACTGAAGCGACTTAGCAGCAGTAGCAGCAGCAGCAAGAATTCCTGAAAGTGAGTCTTAAGTATCTTCCCAATCTGCGTACATTATTTTCTCTTATTTTTCTCCATCTGTCTAGTCTTGTGTAGAAATTTTACAGTTAAAATTGAGGGCATCAGGGTGAAAATCACGTGTATATTCCATGAGGAACAACTGAAAATGTTTCCATAAATCACTGTAGCAGGGCTGAAACCAGTGGATGGCATTTCTACTTTTTTCCCTCCAGGGTTTCTCCGTGCTCCTGGGGTTGTCCATTCCACTTTGATTGAATGGCCCACCTCTCCTGTTCTTTGCCATCACCAGAAGGCTATGCCACATTGCCCAGCACAACATTCACTTCAGTTCCTTGGGTGCTGCCGCTTCTGAGCAGCTGGGAAGGCATCTTGCTTTTGTCAGCTCTTTCCTTGAAACTTGTCAAGTAGAACTGAGCTGCCTATTAGAGCAGTGGTGACGTCATTCTGTATTCTTGCAAGGGCCTGAGTTGGGCTTTGAGAAGTGCGAGACAGCTGAGCATTATTTGAATGCTCTGCCAAAGAAGTACAAGACCAGACAGAACTCTCCTTCAATAGACGCTAGATCAAAAACTTCCATTCCAGTGACA
The DNA here is from genome assembly GCF_032405125.1 of Capricornis sumatraensis. Taxonomy (NCBI): domain Eukaryota; kingdom Metazoa; phylum Chordata; class Mammalia; order Artiodactyla; family Bovidae; genus Capricornis; species Capricornis sumatraensis. Next base: position 36,449,203 of record NC_091092.1, on the reverse strand, counting down.
ACTGTAGCATGAAAGTTGCTTTCATGACTCTTGTACATTTCCTCCTCTTTTCACTGTGTTGAGCTGGAGAATCTGTGTGTCTCCTTGATGTCAGGTAGTCTGGGGATTTTCAAATAGTTTTTTTTTTTTTTTAATCTGTTGTATGGTAAGCAATACAATTTAAAACTGTGCACACATATATACATGTATATGTAACAAAAATTTCACTAAATGTTCAATGTGAGTCTCTCTGCTGTTTTCTGTTATATCCTATTCCATTAAAAATCTGCTTGTGACCCACACACTGGATTTTAAAACCTACTATTGGGTTGCTATCCAGAAATGAAAAACATTGATCTAGTCCAATAACAGTTTTGACCATAAATTCTTTTTTGTGTGTGCATTTATCATTTACTCGTTTTCTTAATTAAACTATCGATTTTTGATCTCTGTGAAGAAAACTAGGCCCTACATTGATAACAGTTTAAAATCCAACGACAAAGAAAGGTCATTTCCTGTGTTTCCTATATTTTCTACATGTAGAAGAGGGAGTATGATAAAGTGAAAATAGCACTTGTGTCATGTCCCTTCCCTAGGTTTCAATTCCTCAATTGTATTATGAAGAGACAGGATTATAGAAGATTTATAAAATCTGTTTCTAGTAGAGTCTGTTATTTTATGTTGCTTCTTTCAGGGAATTGTTATGGTGACGTTAAGAGATAATATAACTTTTAAGTCTAAGTAAAATTTTGTGAGTCTCATTTTTTTTTATAACAGGTAGTGATTTTTTTCTATGTCGTTTACATGTTGTGCCAGATAGGTGAAGGACTACAAAAATATAGTGAGCAAATATGCTGGCAAAAATAACAGTCTCTAAGCTCATAGCTGCTGCTGCTAAGTTGCTTCAGTCGTGTCTGACTCTGTGCGACCCCATAGACGGCAGCCCACCAGGCTCCGCCGTCCGTGGGATTCTCCAGGCAAGGACACTGGAGTGGGTTGCCATTTCCTTCTCCAGTGCATAAAAGTAAAAAGTGAAAGTGAAGTCACTCAGTCGTGTCCAACTCCTAGCAACCCCATGGACTATAGCCTACCAGGCTCCTCCGTCCATGGGATTTGCCAGGCAAGAATACTGGAGTGGGTTGCCATTGCCTTCTCCGAAGCTCATAGCACTGCTTTACAAATCAAAGCTTCAAGGACTCCTCAATTTAGATCATAGCTCCCTGGTGGCTCAGATGGTAAAGCATCTGCCTACAATGTGGGAGACCCGGGTTCAATCCCTGGGTTGGGAAGATCCCTTGGAGAAGGAAATGGCAACCCACTCCAGTATTCTTGCCTGAAAAATCCCATGATAGGAGAAGCCTGGTAGGCTACAGTCCATGGGGTCGCAAAACTGAGCAATTTCACTTTCACTTTTAAGGCACTAATTTAGTGTCTCTGAGTATCACTTTTCTTACCAGTTTTTAAAATACTGGAGATAGACTCACATAATCACAGTGTCAGATGTAGAAAAGAACTTGTAGATGATTTAATTCGGAGGGCACAAGTAGTGTGGTCCACAGTATTCCAGACTTGGCGAAGAAATGCAGAGTAAATGTTGATATGGAATTAAGTGAGTCTGCAGAACGCAGAATTCAGAAATCTTCCCTAAGTGGAGAGAAACTTGTTTTCGTAGAAACCTAGTTTTAATGAAATCATTCATAAGTTGATTTCGGAGATGGAAAGTAAAATTCTTTTTGGATTTTTGACTGTTTGAAAGAATACTTTGTAATGATACATTATTTTTTCCCTTTGGACTAAATCCAAGTTAGGTACTTAACTTCAACAGATTTAAAAGTATGATCTCTTTGTGGCTGAGCAGTCTCATAGCTTTCACAAGCAAAGCTGAACACTTTAAGATGTCTGTAAGCAGTATTCAAGTGAACCTTGTCACACTTGTGAAATGATAAGAAAATTGGTCTCTTATAACCATAGGAGGACCACTCCATATTAAAGCAACAGATATGTTTGTAAAGTCTATTGTGGGCTGATACGAGGCACAGATATTTTTGACACAGCCTTTTGACTTCCTGTGACTTTTTTGGAAATGACTAAAGCTTTGTAATCAAGGTGAGAGTTGATATACTGTTCAGAATTAGCAAACATGCTGATTTAGTTAGGAGTAAGGGTTTTTCAGCCAAATTTCTGCACTTTTCCATTAAGATTTAAAACTAAACTTATTATTTATGATGAGAAAGAGTGCTTAATTTGTTGGGTGGATTTTAACTTCTTGATTCCTCAGTCTAAAGGAAACAAGTTTATTGTGTCAGCAGGAAGAAAGTCTCCCATGTGAGAAATAAAACTTTATGTCTCTTTTAAACTGCATGATTTAACTTATTGACTAAGTTACCTGAATTAACCAGTTGTTTTAACATAATATACACATGACTTTATGATTTAAAATGTGTATGCAATTGATGACATCAGGATCTCTGAGCTCTGTTTCCCTGTATTACAAATCTGTGGCCCTAAAGGCATTTGCTTCTAATTTCTTGGAGAGATTTGGTAGTACAATATAGGGGCCAGCAAGCTATGGCCAGTTGTTTGTTTTTGTAAACAGAAAAGTACACCCATGTAGGAATGTATTGTCTATGAATGCTTTTGTTCTACAGTGGCAGAACTTAGGAGTTACAATGGAGACTGTATGTCTCCAGCGCCTAAATTAGTATTTACTATCTCGCCCTTTGTAGAAAAAGTTTGAATGCCTTTGGTATAATAAACTTTTAAACAGCATGAAGCAAAAAGTCAATCCTTTTTTATTTTTTTTTAATGGCTGGTAATCCCTCTATCTGGGTTCTCTGGGTTCTTTATCTTGTTATCTTATTCCCTCCCTCTGTGGACTTTGTCCAGTGTGTCATTCTCTCTTCTGAGTTTTCAACCTTCTGCTCTTTGTTGAGTTTCTAAGAGTCTATAATATATACTGTAGTCTCTCCTAACTTAAAAAACAACCAACACCCCTCCCTAACTGTTGCTCTATTTTGCTCTTCTTTTTCTGAGATGCTCCTCCTTTTCATTTACTACCAACTTATATTCTTCAACATGCCACATCCTGGTTTCTGTTCTTCCTCTTCAATGAAGCTGGAAAAGGTCACCAATCCAATGGACAGTCACAGTCAGATAGTTACTCAAGTCATTGTCTTGTGTAACCTCTTTGCAACATTTTATGTTACTTCTCACTGAATCCTTGAAAATTTCCCTTCTTTGTTTTTCTATGACATTACTCTATCCATAGTTTATTTAATAGTTTCATTCCTCAGTCACTTTTATGAGATTTTCTTTTTTGCTTGCTCTCTCCATAGTGATATTACTATGTGTTCTTTTCTCTCCATAGAATGTGTGTGTAAAAGGAGAAAAGCAGAGGCTAGTCTAATTCAGTCATATAAATAGAAGAAATACCTCTGTGCCTAGATCCAAAATACATATCTGCAAACCAAACATTTTTCCTAAAGTCAGGACTATATATGTCTAGTTGACAACTTTTCCCAGATGTCCTATAAACATACCAAAACATGACCTCACTGTTAAATCTATTTCTTGCTTTATCAAATGGCTTCACCATCCAGCATGACATACCTCAGAAATCTCAGAGTTTTTGCCTTTAAATCATTTTGTATTTTACTCGCTAAACTCATTGATTATCAGGTCTTATAGATTATACCTACCTCTCTTTAATATCTCATATCTTTTCTCACCTGTCAGTCTTATCTAGAATTCTTATCTAAGAACTCTTCAATAGGACATACCTGGTCTTTTAAGATTGCTTATGGTAAAAAAAAAAAATGAAATTTATATATTTATAGAGTGCTGACAGCTGAAGGAGGGAAGATAGTCACAGAGGCATCCTGTCTGTGAAACAAATGGATGTTAACTTGTACCATAAGCATAGCTAATATACATTTGTTACTTTGAAACAAAATGTATCTCACTGTTGAAAAGGGAAATTTGGGGAAAATTATATGGAATGATGCTAAAGCTGAAACTCCAGTACTTTGGCCACCTCATGCAAAAAATTGACTCATTGGAAAAGACTCTGATGCTGGGAGGGATTGGGGGCAGGAGGAGAAGGGGATGACAGAGGATGAGATGGCTGGATGGCATCACTGACTCGATGGACGTGAGTCTGAGTGAACTCCGGGAGTTGGTGATGGACAAGGAGGCCTGGCATGCTGCGGTTCATGGGGTTGCAAAGAGTCGGACACGACTGAACAACTGAACTGAACTGAACTGAACTGATACCTGATATTGGGCTTCCCAGGTGGCTTGGTGGTAAAGACTATACCTGCCAATGCAAGAGATGCCATTTGATTCCTGGGTGAGAAGATCCCCTGGAGAAGGAAACAGCAACCCACTCCAGTATTCTTGCCTGGGAAATCCCATGGACAGAGGAGCCTGGTGGGCTACAGTCCATGGAGGTCAGCCATGCTGCAGTGACTAAACAGCAAGTAGAAAAATGGAAAATTGATAGTACTTCTCTCCTTGTGTTCCTCTACTTTTCTCATTTTCTACCACCCTACCCAAAGCAAGGACTATCTTTAGTATTGTGGTCATTAGTCTCCTGTTTGTTAAAATTATTTTGCATATTTCTGTGTCTCAATAAAATGTTTAGTTTAGTTGTTTTGAATATTAAGGAAAATATAGCATGTTGTGTGTAATCTACTTGAAATTACCTTTTTCATCCCAAATTCTTTTCTAAAGGGATTGCAGCTTTACATTTCTACTAGCAACATATAAGAAATCCTGTTGACCCATACTGGATGTTATAAGAAACCATAGTTTTGTAAATTGAATGCATATAAAATGGCTTCTTATTGTGACTCTGGTTTGTATTTTCATCACTGTCAATAGGATTATTCATCTTTTCATATATTTACTGATATATACATTTCTTCCTCTATGGGATTCCTCTTTATATATTTAGTGTTTCAAAAATAATCTTTGGTTGTCTTTTGTTGTTTGTAGTAATCATATATTTTCCTGATGGTCCCATTTGGCTATATAATTCATAAATATTGTAAATATTTTCTCCCAGTTTCAGGCTTATCTTTTTTCCTTCTTTGAGTTGTTGTTTGCTGACTCAAAATTCTTAGTATAGTAAATTTTATCAATCATTTCTCTGAGATTTAGCACTTTTTATAATTTGTATAATATACCAACTCAATGAGCATATATTTGAGCAAAGTCCAGGAGATAGTGAAGGGGACAGGGAAGCCTGAAATCTTGCAGTTCATGGAGTCACAAAGAGTTGGACATGACTTAGCAACTGAACAACAACAACAACAAAATCCTTCACTGTCCTGATTATAGAAATATTTTCATCTGTATTTTTTACTAATATTTTATAATTTTTATTCTGAAATTTATGTTTAACTCAAATTGATTTCTTATTTAAGGATAACTATTTTTTCATACCTCCCTTATTCAGACTGCATTTTTTCCCTCCTGATCTGCTATGTCATATTCTTAATACATCAAAATATGTATAATCTTCACTTCTGAGCTCTCTTTTATATTCTACTGATTAGTTTGTCTATACTTATGCCAGGTCCACTCTGCTTTATTGTTATATCTTCCCAATGTTTCCTGTGATCCAGCAAAACACATTTCTGTACAATATTTTGCTCCAGAATAAGAAGTTGATTATGCTTTGAACTATACTTTGCCACAGAAGTTTTTCTAATCAGCCTATCAAGCTCATCAACAACCCACTTGGTATTATAATTAAAATTTAAGTTAATATTTAAACTAATTTGGGATCATTGTTATCTTTATTATGATAAGTTTTCTGTCTCATTTTAATTGGGTCTTCTTTAATGTCATTCAGTAAAACTTTATGATTTCTTATTCACACATTTTACATATTTTTTGTTAGATTTAAGGGCTTCCCTGGTGGCTCAGAAGTTAAAGTGTCTTCCTGGAATGCAGGAGACCTGGGTTCGATTCCTGGGTCAGGAAGATCCCCTGGAGAAGGAAATGGCAACCCACTCCAGTACTCTTGCCTGAAGAATCCCATGGAGGGAGGGGCCTGGTGGGCTCCAGTCCATGGGGTCACAAAGAGTCGGACGCAACTGAGTGACTTAAAGTACTTCACAGTATTGTGACTAATATATCTTAAACTCTGCTTTGCTAACTATTTGTCTGTAGTATACAGAAATGCATTTGACTTTGGGAGGTCTGTCTTATATCCAGGCTCTTATTAAATTTCAGTTATTTTATTTTTTATTGAAGTATAGTTGGTTTACAATACTTGGTATAATAATCTCTAGGTCCATCCATGTTGCAGCAAATGGCATTATTTCATTGATTTCTATGGCTGAGTAGTATTCCACTGTGTATATACGCCACATCTTCTTTATATATGTCTATGGACATTTAGATTGTTCCCACATCTTGATTATTGTAAGTAACACTGTTCGGGACTGGGGTGCATGTTCTCTTTGAATTAGTGTTTTACACTTACAAAGTTCAGTATACTTACCACTGTAGTATTAGTTAACGTCTCCATCATGCCACATAGTTAGTTTTCTTTATTGTGTTTAGAAGTTTTAAGATCTATTTTCTCAGCAACTGTTGAGTATATAATATAGTAATTTAAATTATAATAAAACTGCTGTGCAATATGCTTATAGAACTTATTCATTTTCTAACTGTAAGTTTCTACCCTTTGATAGCATCTCTCTACCCTACAACTCCAGTTATTCTCTTTTCTACTTTATAAGCTTGGCTAATTTCACATATAAGTTATATCATACAGTATCTGTCTTTCTTCTTCTGACTTATCTCACTTATCATAATGCCCTAAAGGGCCCTACATTTGACACAAATGTCAGAGTTTCCTTCTTTCTCAAGGCTGACTATTCCATTACATATACATGCTACATCTTCTTTATCCATCCATTCACTGATGGACACTTAAGTTGTTTCCATATCATGCTTGGTGTGAATAATGTTGCAGTAGATATGGGAGATATAGTTTTGATAACGTGTTATTTCATTTGGATAAATACTAAGAAGTAGGATTGCTGGATCAGAGGTTAGTTCTTAATTTTTTGAAGAATCCCCATACTACTTTCCAGAGTGGCTGCACCAATTTACATTTCCACCAGCAGTGCATAAGGGTTCCCTTTTCTCTACATTGTTTCCAACAGTTCAGTTCAGTCACTCAGTCGTGTCCGACTCTTTGAGACCCATGAATCACAGCACGCCAGGCCTCCCTGTCCATCACCATCTCCAGGAGTTCACTCAGACTCACGTCCATCGAGTCCGTGATGCCATCCAGCCATCTCATTCTCGGTCATCCCCTTCTCCTCCTGCCCCTAGTCCCTCCCAGCATCAGAGTCTTTTCCAGTGAGTCAACTCTTCGCATGAGGTGGCCAAAGTACTGGAGCTTCAGCTTTAGCATCATTCCTTCCAAAGAAATCCCAGGGTTGATCTCCTTCAGAATGGACTGGTGGGATCTCCTTGCAGTCCAAGGGACTCTCAAGAGTCTTCTCCAACACCACAGTTCAAAAGCATCAATTCTTCGGCGCTCAGCCTTCTTCCCAGTCCAACTCTCACATCCATACATGACCATAGGAAAAACCATAGCCTTGACTAGACGGACCTTAGTCGGCAAAGTAATGTCTCTGCTTTTGAATATACTTTCTAGGTTGCTGATAACTTTTCTTCCAAGGAGTAAGTGTCTTTTAATTTCATGGCTGCAGTCACCATCTGCAGTGATTTTGGAGCCCCCCAAAATAAAGTCTGACACTGTTTCCACTGTTTCCCCATCTATTTCCATGAAGTGATGGGACCAGATGCCATGATCTTCGTTTTCTGAATGTTGAGCTTTAAGCCAACTTTTTCGCTCTCCTCTTTCACTTTCATCAAGAGGCTTTTTAATTCTTCTTTACTTTCTGCCATGAGGGTGGTGTCATCTGCATATCTGAGGTTATTGATATTTCTCCCTGCAATCTTGATTCCAGCTTGTGTTTCTTCCAGTCCAGCGTTTCTCATGATGTACTCTGCATAGAAGTTAAATAAGCAGGGTGACAATATACAGCCTTGACACACTCCTTTTCCTATTTGGAACCAGTCTGTTGTTCCATGTCCAGTTCTAACTGTTGCTTCCTGACCTGCATACAGATTTCTCAAGAGGCAGGTCAGGTGGTCTGGTATTCCCATCTCTTGAAGAATTTTCCACAGTTTATTGTGATCCACACAGTCAAAGGTTTGGCATAGTCAATAAAGCAGAAATAGATTTTTTTCTGGAACTCTCTTGCTTTTTCCATGATCCATCGGATGTTGGCAATTTGATCTCTGGTTCCTCTGCCTTTTCTAAAACCAGCTTGAACATCAGGAAGTTCACGGTTCATGTATTGCTGAAGCCTGGCTTGGAGAATTTTGAGCATTACTTTACTAGCATGTGAGATGAGTGCAATTGTGTGGTAGTTTGAGCATTCTTTGGCATTGCCTTTCTTTGGAATTGGAATGAAAACTGACCTTTTCCAGTCCTGTGGCCACTGCTGAGTTTTTCAAATTTGTTGGCATATTGAGTGCAGCACTTTCACAGCATCATCCTTCAGGATTTGAAACAGCTCAACTGGAATTCCATCACCTCCACTAGTTTTGTTCATAGTGATGCTTTCTAAGGCCCACTTGACTTCACATTCCAAGATGTCTGGTTCTAGATTAGTGATCACATCATCATGATGATCTGGGTCGTGAAGATCTTTTTTGTACAGTTCTTCAACACTTTTTATCTTTTTTCCTTTAGACAATTTTCATTCAAACAGATAGGATGAAATATTTAATTGTAGTGTTACTTTGTGTTTCTCTGATGTTTCACATTGTTTAACATGTTTTTATGTACCTGTTGACTGTTTCTACATTTTCTTTGGAAAAATGTCTACTCAGTTCCTCTATGTACTTTTTCACTGGATTATTTGTGAGGATTTTTTGTTATTGAGTTGTAAGAGTTCTTTATATATTTTGGATATTAACCTACCAGACATATGGTTTGCAAGTATTTCCTTCCATTCTGATTGCCTTTTCATTTTGTTGATGGGTTGCTTCTTTTGATACACAGAAGCCTTTTATTTTGATGTATTGTCACTTGCTGGTTTATGTTTTTATTGACTGAACTTTTGTGTAATATTCAAAGAATTGTTGTCAGGGCCAGTATCAAGGAGCTTTTCCTCCAAGAGTTTTATAGTTTCAAGTCTTGTGTTTAAGTCTTTAATCTATTTTATGTTAATTTTTGTGAGTTCTGTAAGATAGGGGTCTAATTTCATTTTTCTACATTTAGTTATACAATTTTCCTTATATCATTTATTGAAGTTAGTGTAATGTTTCCATTGATTATTCTTGGCTACCTTGTTAAATTGTTTTAGTCACTAAGCTGATTCTGACTCTTTGTAACCCTGTGGACTGTAGCCTGACAGGCTCCTCTGTCCTTGGGATTTCCCAGGCAAGGATGCTGGAGTGGGTTGCCATTTCCTTTTCCAGGGGATCTTCCTGACCGAGGGATCAAACCTGCATCTCGAGTTTGTAAAATATAGTTTTAGACTATATATGTGTTGGTTTATTTATGTGCTCTAAAGTCTGTTTCATTGATCTTTGTGTCTATTTTTATGTAAGTACACTGCTTTTTGATTGCTATAGCTTTGTAGTATAGTTTGAAATCAGTATATGATTTCACCTTTGTTCTTTCACAGGATTGCTTTGGTTATTCTGGGTCTTTTGTGATTCCATACAGATTTTAGTATTCTTGTTTATATTTCTGTGAAAATTGTCATTGGAATTTTTATACAGTTTGCATTGAATCTGTATATGGCTTTGGGTAATAGGACATTTTAACAATGTTAATTCTTTGGCCCATGAGCACAGAGTGTTTTTACATTTGTTTGTTGCTTTTTCAATTTTTTCTAATTTTCAGTATATTAATCTTTCCCTTCCTTATTTAAATTTATTAAGTACTTTATTTTGTTTATTTGATGCTGTGAATGGGTTAGTTTTCTCTGTTTTCTTTTTCAGTTATTTCATTATTAGTGTAGAGAAATGTACTTGATTTCTGTGTGTTGATTTTGTATCCTACAAATTTATTGAATTCAGTTAATTCCAATAGATGGTTGAGTTTTTAGATTTTCATATATATAATCAGGTATAGTGTGCATGGGCTGGGTGTCACAGTCTGTCTGAGGGTCAACTGGCAGAGTCTTTGCTAAATATGGCATGTCAATTTTAGACTTTATCCTTTATTTTTTAAATCTATCAAACCTCAGAGAAGAGTGTTAGAATCTTCTGCAATGACTGTGTATTTTCCAATTTCTTTTTAAAATTTAATCTTCACATTGTAAGTTACACATGTGTTATTAGTAAAGTATAAGTTTATAATGTTTACAACACATCTTGAATTCCTTCTCTTTTATTATAAATTTATCATCTTTACCTTTATATTGCCTTTTCCCCAGAAATCTATTATATTAGCATCTCTGCATCTACTTTTCTTTTGCTAAGTACTATCCTGATATTCTGGAGCTTCCCAGGTGGTGCAGTGGTAAGAATTTGTCTGCCAATGCAGAATGCACAGGAGATATGAGTTTGATTCCCTGCGTTGGAAAGATCCCCTGGAGGAGGAAATGGCAACCCACTTCAGTGTTCTTGCCTGGGAAATCTGATGGACAGAGGAGCCTGATGGGTTTACAAAAGAGTCAGACACGATTAAGCAACTGAGCACACACATACTGTTATTTTATTTTCCAATTACCTTCAATCATTTGAAATCCCTGTATCTTTGCCTAGTAGATATATTTTTGTTATGGAAAAGACTACTCTCAGTTTTATTTTTATTTGTTAGTGGACAGGCATCTTTCTTTTTTTTTTTTTGAATTTTAAAATATTTTCTTTGTGTTTTATGTTCTGAAGTTCTATGATGTGTGGGGGATAGGTTTAGATTTTACCTAAATTGCAGTTAGAATTATGTTGATTAACATATCTGAGAGTTTCACTAATTTTCAGTGATTCTCAAAAGATATGACTTTTATTATTTCCTTTCCCTCATTTTCTCCCTTTTCTTTTTTTATGTTGCCACTTGGATTGTCTCAGTTTTCCCTATCTCTCTTACATTCCCCTGACCCTTCCTCTCTAAGTTGCCTTTTGGTTCATTTCTTTCAATTACTCTCTAGTTCATGACTTTTCTTTTTAGCAGTGTATTATCTGATCTCTAATTGTATTTTTCCTTCTTAGGAACATTACTTTTTAATTTCAAACTTGTCTGGTATTTGAAAAATAAAGAGTTTGTAATTTTTGCTTTCATTTCTTCCTTTTATATATTTACTTTTAGGTAAATTTATCAGAAAAATTTTCATGTATACACAAACACAGTGTCCAACAAATCCCAGGTAACATCACATACTTTTAAGAACTAACATTTCATTGTACTTATTTTATGGCTCAGCTGGTAAAGAATCTGCCTGCACTGCAAGAGACCTGGGTTCAATCCCTGGGTTGGGAAGATCCCCTGGAGAAGGGAAAGGCTACCCACTGCAGTATTCTGGCCTGGAGAATTCCATGGACTATATAGTCCATGGGGTCGCAAAGAGTTGGACATGAGTGAGCGACTTTCATGTGCCATTTTTTGCTAAAGTATTTTTATGCAAATCTCCCAGTTATAATTTATCTCCCCCCACCAACCCAAGTACTTCAGTATATATTTTCAAACAAAACAAGAAAGGGCTTTTTTTTTCTTTTACATAGCCAAAATGACAACATAGTTAAGAATTCCTTAATACTATCTAAAGTCATGTTCATTTTCAAATTTTCTTAATTGTTTACCATTTTGTTTTACAGTTAACTTGCTTTCATCAGGATCTGTGCAGGGTCTATTCACTGAAAACTGTTTTTGCTGTCTTATGTCCCTTTAGATCTCCTTCAAAAGACCAAATCAGATCCTCTTCCCATTGTTAGCTATTTATTTGTTGATGAAACTAGAGTATCCCATAGAATGGTCCATATTTGAAATTTAGTTCAATGCCTTATATGTTTAGCACATAAAGTGGCACATATTATCTAAGTGTCTCATTTGTACTGGTGTACTAGCATTTATTTGTGAATTTAAGTGATGACAGTCTGCTCCTTTTCCTAATGACAATTATTGCCCAAATGTCATTTTTTATTGGAGGTTGCAAAATGTTGATTTTTTTCAACTTTAAAATTTTCATAGCATTTAATGCCTTGGATTTCACTCAATAGAAGATTTAAAAAAATCAACTTTTCTCTTCCTAGTCCTCTCTCCTTTTATACATTGGAAAATATATTTCCCTTTAATATATAAATTCTTTCAATATCTTATTCAGAATTTTATTTTCTTTTAAATACTGTGAGTTTTTTAAGTTTTTTATATTGTTTGAAATTGAACTTTTTTTTTAAAGTTTTATAGCTTTTATCATTAGATATTTATATTTTGGGGCTTCCCTGGTGGCTCAGATGGTAAAGAATCTGCCTGCAATGTGGGAGACCTGGGTTTAATCCCTGAGTTGGGAAGATCCCCTGGAGAAGGGAATGACAACCCATTCCAGTATTCTTGCCTGGAGAATTCCATGGACAGAGGATCTCGGCGAGCTAAAATCCATGGAGTCGCAAAGATTTAGACACAACTGAGCAACTAATACACATTTATATTTTAATACCTGATATTTGCTCAGGCCTTCATTACCATTTTTTAGGGTTTGAAAAAATGAATTACATTTATTTATTGTCAGTTTGATCCTAAATCCATACTTTTTAGCTCTGTGACATTCATTATGTTCCATCTTTGTGAAAGAAATTGAAATTTTAAAAGTAATAAACCTCCCTGTATGTGACTATATTAATAGTCTCCATAGTTCATGTTTTTCAAAGAAGTTTTATTATTTTCTTAAGATAGTTCATGTATATGTTATTATGCTTCAAAAGCAGGAAAATACCTACAATATCAAAACCTGGTCTTTTCCCTTTTATTACCTTAGAAAAAGTCCTCATGCTGTGGACAGTATAGCTGATACTTACAGTTGACATGCACTAATATATTTTTATTGTGGTAAAATACACTAACTTTAATATGAAGTTTAGCATAAAGTTTACAGTTTCAACCATCTTAAAATATGCAGTTCAGTGGCATTAAATATGGTCACAATAATGTGCAACTATCATCTGTCCCTAGTCTCAGAACTTTTTCATAAACCCAGAAGGAAACTACAGACTTATTAAGCAATCTTTCTCTATAATGCAGTATTTTTTATGCCATTGAACATGAAATTGTTTTTCAGACTTTCCTTTTCAGATTGTTTATTACTAGTGTATATTTCTACTACTGATTTTGTATATTAATCTTGAACCCTGCAACTTGTGCTGCATTCATTTATTAGCCCTAGTAGTTTATGTGTGCATGTGTCTGTTCCTTGTATATAAGATCAGGTCACCTACAAATGTTGATAGGCTTATTCCATTCCACTTTGGATGACTTATTTCCTTTTCTTGCCTTTTTATTTTCTGTCTAGGACTTCCTGTACAGTATTAAATAGAAATGACAAAAGTGTGCATCCTTGTCTTTTTCCTGTACTTAGTGGGAAAATTTTCTGCCTTTTATCTTTTATTGTTATGTAAACTTTGGATTTTTTCCATAGATGCCCTTTGTTCTATTCCTAGTTTGTTGAGTGTTTTTGTCATGAGTGTATTTTTTTATGTATCAATTGAGACATGTTTTCTCCCTTATTCTCTTAATGTTATTATGTTCCATTAATTGATTTCACCCATTTAGACACCTCTGCATTTCTGAGATAAATTCCACTTGATCATAATAATCATTTAACTGTGTTTCTGGATTTGGTTTGGTGGTATTTTGGTGAGGACTTCTAAGGGATAGAGGTGTTTTCTTGTGATGTCTTTGTCCAGCCATGGTGTCTGGGTTATCCTGGCCTCATATAGAATGATTTAGGAAATGCTTCTTTTTATTTTATTTTTTTTTCAAGATTTTGAGGAGGATTGGTATTTTTTAAATTTTTGTTAGAATTCATCAGTTGGGGATATATGTGGCTAGGCTTTTCTTTGTTTAGAGACTTTTATGGTTCAGTCTCTTTAACTACTTATAGGTGTATTTGTATTTCTTCTTAATTTAGCTTTGGTAGTTTGTGTTTTTCTAACAATTTGTTTCTTTCATCTAGACATGTTAGCATGCAATTTTTCATAACATTCTCTCAAAATCATTCTTATTTCTGAAAGGTTGGTAGTAGTGGACAAACTTTCATTAATTATTTTAATTGTTTAAAGGTTTTATTTGCTTTGTCAGTCTACCTAAAAATTTTTCAATGTGGTCGGTCTACTCAAAGAGCCAACTTTTTTTTCCCCTGTGTTTTGTATTCTCTATTTCTTTTCCATTGAGGTATAGTTGATTTACAATAATGTACTAGTTTAGATGTGAAACAGTGATTCTATATTTTTATAGGTTATATGTATTCTGTATTTCAGTTTTATCCTCTCTAGTCTATTAATTCCTTTCTTCTGATAACTTTGTCTTTGTCTTTAGTGTACTTTTATCTTTCTATTTTTATATGAGGCTCTATGTTAGGTGTGTATAAGTTATAATTGTTATATCTCTCTGAAGGATTAACCCTTTTATCAATCTATAATAGCATCCTTTGTCTATTATAATAGTATAGTTTAGGTACCTCAGCCCTCTTTTTGTTTCTATTAGGTGATATCTTGTTCTAGCCTTTTGCTTTCAAACTATTTGCTTCTTTACATCTAAAATGAGTCTCTTGTCAACAGCATAGAGATAGATCACATTTTTTTTCATTCTTCCAATGTCTACCTTTTGATGAGATAATTGCATTAGTAACTACTGCAATAGAAAAGACTCTACTGTTTTGCTAGTCTTATTTTCTGTTTTTATACCTATTGTAAAAATTCTTTTACTACATCCTTCTTTTGTGTTTAACTGAAGCCCACACATAGCCCACAAGTCAAAAAAAAAAAAAAAAAAAACTCAATTTTTAGAACAAGCTCTCTATCACAGAACTAAGAATTCACACTGGGAACATTAGCTATTACCTTAAGACAGTTACAATATTGGGAGGGGTAAGGGATAGGCATAAGGAGAAAAGATAAGGGATAAGCATAATTGATTAGAATAAAGGACTAGGGATAAGACATAACAGATAAGGGATAATAATTGGGAGGAATAAAGGATAAGTTAAAACAATATGAAACTCAGGGGGTGGTCCTAAGATGGTAGAGGAATAGGACAGGGAAACCACTTTCTTCCCCACAAATTCATCAAAAGATCATTTGATTGCTGAGCAACTTCCACAAAACAACCTCTGAATGCTAGCAGAGAACACCAGGCACCCAGAAAGACAGCCCGTTCTCTTCGAAAGGAGGTAGGACAAAATAGACAAAAAGAGAGACAAAAGAGTTAGGGATGGAGACCCATCCTGGGGAGGGAGTCATGAAGGAGGAGAAGTTTCCAAATAGTAGGAAATCCTTTTACTGGGGGGTCTGTGGGGAGTTTTGGAATCTCAGAGTGCAACATAACTGGGAGGGAAAAAACCCCACAGAATACAGGCCTAACTGCAACTCCCAACAGAGAAATAGCCCAGATGCTCATGTCCACCACCACCGAGCTGGGCTGAACAGGGAGGCGCGGGTTACATGCTTAGGGTAAGGATGGGGCCTGAATGCCCTGAGGACAATCTGAGGGAGCTAACTGTGAGATAGCAGCCCAAAATGTAGGATAGCCAGAGAGAGGGAGAGATAACTTTCCCAGGAGAAGATCTACCCTAAGGCACAGCCAAGCCTGCTCACAGAACAAAGGATTGAGCAAATACCAGAGGAGAGCTAGCCAGCTATGGACCAGCCCATCCCGCCACCAGAGGCCCATCCCCAGGCTGGAGGCGACAGCTAGAGCCAGAAGGCAAGGGGAAATCTCGGCCCCAGAGATGGCATCCTCCACCAAATTGTGAACAGTCTCCCAGTTGCTAACCAAATCTTCCTGGGATCCCAGACGGTTGACATCTGCCAGGAGGGTCACAGCCAGAGATTAGCTCCCGAGAGGAGACACAGGGCATACCTGAAATGGTGCTTTCACTGCACACCCAGGAAACTGAGCAGCTGGGACCAGGGAGGTGATTAAGATGCACAGACTACCTAAGACCGTGTGTTCATCAAGCATCTGGTCGCCTGAGCTGCTCGGAACTGGGAAGGGCACAAAACGCATGCCCAACTGACTCTGTGCCTTTGTGGAGTACTGGATAACCTGAACCTGAGCAGCTTAGACCTAGGAAATGCACGAAACCCAGCGTCTGCTTTGGACAGTTCCCCTGCAGAGCAACCTGGAGCCTGAGCAGTGTAGACTGGGAAAGCACACGTGCCATGAGCTAGGGAAACCCGGTGTGGTCCATACACTGCAAGCACTCCCCACACATGCCAGTGATATTTTTTTGCAGTGTTTCTCCCTCCCAGCAGCACAATTGAACAAGTAAGCCTAAATAAGTAACCACCTTTGCGCCGTTGTGTCAGGGTGAAAATTAGACACTGAAGAGGCTTGCAAACAGAAGAAGCCAAAATAAACAAAGAGGGAACAGATTTGGAAGTGACAGGTGCAACAGATTAAAACTCTGTAGTTAGCATTGACTAAGCATTGGAAGGGGCCTATAGACCATGAAAAGAAGTATAAGCTGGAACAAGAACTATCTGAAACTGAACTGACCCCACACAGCCCTCAACAACTCTAGAGAAATTCCTAGATATATTTTACTGTTATCATTTTTTAATTTTTTCCATTTATTTTAAGTTCTTTATTACTCCTTTAATTTTCATTTTATAACCTACTATCACCTTGCCAAAAAAGACCCTATTTTTAAAGGAAATTTCATATATATTTTTAAAATAATTTTTGTGATTTTGTTTTGTATTTTTAATATTGTATCTTTGAGAGTCTAACCTCTACTCTAGATTTTTAATCTTTGCTTTTTGGTATTATCAATTTTGTACCTTTAACAATCTAATTTTCAGTACCCATTTTTACTTAGGGATGTGATTACTGGCTTGATTGCTCTCTCCCATTTTGACTCTTCTTTTTCACCCCCAGGTCACCTCTATCTCCTCCCTCCACCTTCTCTTCTGTACTTAATTTTGTGAATCTCTTTGGGTGTTCTGGGCTGTGGAGAACACTTAGGGAACTGATTGCTGTGTAGATTGCTCTCTCCCCTTTTGATTCCCTCTCTTCTCCTCCTGGTCACCTCTGTCTCCCTCCTCCCACTTCTCTTTTCCAAGTAACTCAGTGAACCTCTCTGGATGTCCCTTATGTGGAGAATCTTTTCAAAACTGACCTAGATGTTTTATCATCAGTACTGTATGGATGGAGAAGTCTTAAGGCTACTGTAAGAATAAGACTGAAAGCCAGAGGCAGGAGGCTTAAATCCAAAACTTGAGAACACCAGAAAACTCCTGACTCCAGGGAACATTAATTAATAAGTGCTCATCCAAAAGGCTCCATACCTACTCTGAAACCAAGCTCCACCCAAGAGCCAACAAGTTTCAGAGCAATACATACCATGTAAGTTCTCTAGCAGCACAGGAAAATAAACCTGAGCATTAATACACAGGTGGCCAAAAGTCACACCAAACCCACAGACATCTCAAAACTCACTACTGAACACTTCATTGCACTCCAGAGAGAAGAGATCCAGCTCCACCCACCAGAACACTGATGCAAGCTTCCCTAACCAGGAAACCTTGACAAGCTACTCATCCCCCCACCCCCCCCACACACACAGGGAGGAACCTCCACAATAAAGAGGAACCACAAACTTCTAGCACACAGAAAGGTCACCTCAAACACAACAATCTAAACAAAATGAAAAGGCAGAAAAATATTCAGCAGGTAAAGGAACATGATAAATGCTCACCAAACCAAAGAAAAGAGGAGGGGATAGAGAGCCTACCTGAAAAAGAATTCAGAAAAATGAAAGTAAAGATGATCCAAAATCTTGAAAACAAAATGGAATTACAGATAAATAGACTAGAGTCAAGGATAGAGAATTTGCAAGAAATGTTTAACAAGGACCTAGAAGAAATAAAAAAGATTCAATCAATAATGAATAATGCAATAACAGATCAAAAGCACTCCGGAGGGAACCAACAGGAGAATAACTGAGGCAGAAGATGTAAGTGAGTTGGAAGATAGAATCGTGGAAATAAATGAAGCAGAGAGGAAAAAAGAAAAAAAGAAGTAAAAGAAATGAGGGCAACCTCAGAGACCTCTGGGACAATGTTAAATGCCCCAACATTCAAATCATAGGAGTCCCAGAAGACGAAGACAAAAAGAAGGCCATGAGAAAACACTTCAGGAGATAATAGTTGAAAACTTCCCTAAAATGGGGAAGGAAATAATCACCCAAGTCCAAGAAACCCAGAGAGTCCCAAACAGGATAAACTCAAAGCAAAACACCCCAAGACACATTTTAATCAAATTAATGAAGATCAAACACAAAGAGAAAATATTAAAAGTATCAAGGGAAAAGCAACACATAACACACAAGGGGATCCCCATAAGGATCTTTCAATAGAAACTCTTCAGGCCAGATGGGACTGGCAGGACATACTTAAAGTGATGAAAGAGAAAAACCTAGAACCCAGATTACTGGACCCAGCAAGGATCTCACTCAAATATGAAGGAGAAATAAAAAGCTTTACAGACAAGCAAAAGCTGAGAGAATTCAGCACCACCAAACCAGCTCTTCGACAAATGCTATAGGATCTTCTCTAGACAGGAAACACAGAAAAGGTTTATAAGCTCGAACACAAAATACCAAAGTAAATGGCAACAGGGTGATATCTATCAATAATTACCTTAAATGTAAATGGGTTAAATGCCCCAACCAAAAGACAAAGACTGGCTGAATGGATACAAAAACAAGACCCCTTTATATGCTGTCTACAAGAGGCCTACCTCAAAACAAGGGACACATACAGACTGAAAGTGAAGGGCTTGAAAATGATATTTCATGCAAATGGAAACCAAAAGAAAACGGGAGTAGCAATACTCATATCAGATAAAATAGACTTTGTAATAAAGCCCATGAAAAGAGACCAAAAAGGAGACTACATAATGATCAAAGGATCAATCCAAGAAGAAGCTATAACGATGAATATATGTGCACCCAACATAGGAACACCACAATATGTAAGGTAAATGCTAACAAGTATGAAAGGGGAAATTAACAGTAACACCATAATGTGGGAGACTTTAATACCCCACTAACACCTATGGATAGATCAACTAAAGAGAAAATTAGCAAGGAATCACAAAATTTAAATGCTAAAATGGACAAATTAGATCTAACTGATATCTATAGGACATTTCACCCTAAAACAATAAATTTCACCTATTTCTCAAGTGTACACAGAACCAGGATAGATCACATCCTGGGCCATAAATCTAGCTTTGGTAAATTCAAAAAAATTGAAAACATTTCAAGCCTCTTTTCTGATCACAAAGCGATAAGGTTAGATGTCAAATACAGGAAAAAAACTATTAAAAATACAAACGTATGGAGACTAAACAACACGCTTCTGAATAACCAACAAATCACAGAACAAATAAAAAAAGAAATCAAAATATGCATAGAAATGAATGACAATGAAAACACAACAACCCAAAACCTATGGGATTCAATAAAAGCAGTGAGAAGGGGAAGGTTCATAGCAATACAAGCTTACCTCAAGAAACAAGAGAAAAGTCAAATAAATAAACCTAATTTTACACCTAAAGCAACTAGGGAAAGAAGAAATGAAGAACCCCAGGATTAGTAGAAGGAAAGAAATCATAAAAGTTAGGGCAGAAATAAGTGAGAGAGAAACAAAGGAGACTATAGCAAAAATCAACAAAACTAAAAGCTGGCTCTTTGAGAAGATAAATAAAATAGATAAACCATTAGTGAGACTCATCATGAAAAAAAAGGGAGAAGAATCAAATCAATAAAATTAGAAATGAAAATGGAGAAATCACAACAGACAACACAGAAATCCAAAGGATCAAAAAGACTACTATCAGCAACTATATGCCAATAAAATGGAAAACATGGAAGAAATAGACAACTTCTTAAAAAAGTATAACCTTCCAAAACTGAACCAGGAAGAAATAGAAAATCTTAACAGACCCATCACAAGCACAGAAATTGAAACTGCAATCAGAAATCTTCCAACAAACAACAACCCAAGACCAGATGGCTTCACAGCTATCTACCAAAAATTTACAGGACAGCTAACATCAATCCTACTCAAACTCTTCCAGAAGACTGAAGAAGAAGGTAAACTTCCAAACTCATTCTATGAGGCCACCATAACCCTAATACCAAAACCAGACAAAGATGCCACAAAAAAAGAAAACTACAGGCTAATATCACTGATGAACATAGATGAAAAATCCTGAACAAATTATATCAAGCAGAATCCAACAACACATTAAAAAAGATCATACATCATGACCAAGTGGGCTTTATCCAGGGATGCAGGATTCTTTAATATCCACAAATCAATCAATGTAATACACCACATCAACAAATTGAAAGATAAAAACCATATGATTATCTCATTAGATGCAGAGAAAGCCTTTGAAAAAATTCAACATCCAATTATGATCAAAACCCTCCAGAAAGCAGGAATAGAAAGAACATACCTGAGCATAATAAAAACCATATATGACAAAACCACAGCAAACATTATCCTTAGTGGTGAAAAGTTGAAAGCATTTCCCCTAAAGTCAGGAACAAGACAAAGGTGCCCACTCCCACCACTACTATTCAATATAGTTTTGGAAGTTTTAGCCACAGCAATCAGAGAAGAAAAAGGAATAAAAGAAATCCATATTGGAAAAGAAGTAAAACGCTCACTGTTTGCAGATGACATGATCTTCTACATAGAAAACCCTAAAGACACCACCAGAAAATTACCAGAGCTAATCAATGAATATAGTAAAGTTGCAGGGTATAAAACACAGAAATCCCTTGCATTCCAATGCACTAACAATGAGAAGACAGAAAGAGAAATTAAGGAAACAATTCCATTCACCATTGCATCTACCTACAGAAACAAAAGACCTATATAGAGAAAATTATAAAACACTCATGAAAGAAATCAAAGAGGACACTAATAGATGGAGAAATATACCATGTTCATGGATTGGAAGAATCAATGTAGTGAAAATGAGTATACTACCCAAAGCAATCTATAGATTCAATGCAATCCCGATCAAGCTACCAACGGTATTTTTCAGAGAACTAGAACAAATTATTTCACAATTTGTATGGAAATACAAAAAACCTCGAATTGCCAAAGCAATCTTGAGACAGAAGAATGGATCTGGAAGAATCAACCTGTGACACTTCAGACTATAAAACAAACCTATAGCCATCAAGACAGTATTGTACTGGCACAAAGACAGAAATATAGATCAGTGGAACAAAATAGAATGCCCAGATATAGATCCATGCACCTATGGACATCTTGTCTTTGACAAGAGGCAAGAATATACAATGGAGAAAAGATGATCTCTTTAACAAGTGATGCTGGGAAAACTGGCCAACCACTTGTAAAAGGATGAAACTAGAACAATTTCTAACACCATACACAAAAATAAACTCAAAATGGATTAAATATCTAAATGTAGGACCAGAAAACATAAAACTCCTAGAGAAAAACATAGGCAAAAAACTCTCTGACATAATTCACAGCAGGATCCTCTATGACCCACCTCCCAGAGTAATGGAAATAAAAGCAAAGATAAACAAATGGGACCTAATTTAAAACTTTTGCACAATGAAGGAAACTAAGCAAGGTGAAAAGACAGCCTTCAGAATGGGAGAAAATAATAGTAAATGAAGCACCTGACAAACAATTAGTCTCAAAAAATATACAAGCAGCTCATGCAGCTCAATTCCAGAAAAATAAACGACCCAATCAAAAAATGGGCCAAAGAACTAAACAGACATTTCTCAAAAAAAGACATACAGATGGCTAACAAACACATGAAAAGATGATCAACATCACTCATTATCAGAGAAATCTATATCAAAACCAGAATGAGTTGCCATCTCTGGCCATTCAGAATGACTGCTATTAAAAAGTATACAAACAATAAATGCTAGAGAGGGTGTGGAGAAAGGGGAACCCTCTTACACTGTTGGTGGGAATGCAAACTAGAACAGCCACTATGGAGAACAGTGTGGAGATTCCTTAAAACTGGAAATAGAACTGCCATACGACCTAGCAATCCCACTGTTGTGCATACACACTGAGGAAACCATAAATGAAAGAGACATGTGTACCCCAATGTTCTTCGCAGTGGTATATATACACAATGGAATATTACTCAGCTATTAAAAAGAATGCCTTTGAATCAGTTCTAATAAGGTGGATAAAAATGGAGCCTATTATACAGAGTGAAGTAAGTCACAAAGAAAAACACCAATACAGTATCAGTTCAGTTCAGTTCAGTTGCTCAGTCATGTCTGACTCTTTGCAATCCCATGAATCGCCACATGCTAGGCCTCCCTGTCCATCACCAACTCCCGGAGTTCACTCAGACTCACGTCCATCAAGTCAGTGATGCCATCCAGCCATCTCGTCCTCTGTTGTCCCCTTATCCTCCTGCCCCCAATCCCTCCCAGCATCACAGTCTTTTCCAATGAGTCAACTCTTCACATGAGGTGGCCAAAGTACTAGAGTTTCAGCTTTAGCATCATTCCTTCCAAAGAAACCCCAGGGTTGATCTCCTTCAGAATGGACTGGTTGAATCTCCTGGCAGTCCAAGGGACTCTCAAGAGTCTTCTCAAACACCACAGTTCAAAAGCATCAATTCTTCGGCACTCAGCCTTCTTCACAGTCCAACTCTCACATCCATACATGCCTACTGGAAATCCATAGCCTTGACTAGACAGACCTTAGTCAGCAAAGTAATGTCTCTGCTTTTGAATATACTATCTAGGTTGGTCATAATTTCTCTTCCAAGGAGTGTCTTTTAATTTCATGGCTGCAGTCACCATCTGCAGTGATTTTGGAGTCCCCCAAAATAAAGTCTGACACTGTTTCCACTGTTTCCCCATCTATTTCCATGAAGTGATGGGACCAGATGCCATGATTTTCGTTTTCTGAATGTTGAGCTTTAAGCCAACTTTTTCACTCTCCTCTTTCACTTTCATTAAGAGGCTTTTTAGTTCCTCTTCACTTCCTGCCGTAAGGGAGGTATCATCTGCATATCTGAGGCTATTGATATTCTCCCGGCAATCTTAATTCCAGCTTGTTTCTTCCAGGCCAGAGTTTCTCACGATGTACTCTGCATAGAAGTTAAATAAGCAGGGTGACAATATACAGCCTTGACACACTCCTTTTCCTATTTGGAACCAGTCTGTTGTTCCATGTCCAGTTCTAACTGTTGCTTCCTGACCTGCATACAGATTTCTCAAGAGGCAGGTCAGGTGGTCTGGTATTCCCATCTCTTTCAGAATTTTCCATAGTTTATTGTGATCCACACAGTCAAAGGCTTTGGCATAATCAATAAAGCAGAAATAGATGTTTTTCTGGAACTCTCTTGCTTTTTCCATGATCCATCGGATGTTGGCAATTTGATCTCTGGTTCCTCTGCCTTTTCTAAAACCAGCTTGAACGTCAGGAAGTTCATGGTTCACGTATTGCTGAAGCCTGGCTTGGAGAATTTTGAGCATTACTTTACTAGCATGTGAGATGAGTGCAATTGTGCAGTAGTTTGAGCATTCTTTGGCATTGTCTTTCTTTGGGATTGGAATGAAAACTGACCTTTTCCAGTCCTGTGGCCACTGCTGAGTTTTCAAATTTGTTGGCATATTGAGTGCAGCACTTTCACAGCATCATCTTTCAGGATTTGAAACAGCTCAACTGGAATTCCATCACCTCCACTAGCTTTGCTAATAATGCATATATATGGAATTTAAAAAGATGGTAACGATGACCCTATATATGAGACAGCAAAAGAAACACAGATGTAAAAACAAACTTTTGGACTTCGTTGGAGCAGGCGAGGGTGGGCTGGTTTGAGAGAATAACATTGAAATGTATATTAGCATATGTGAAATAGAACATCAGTCCCAGTTTGATGCCTAAGACAGGGTGCTCAGGGCCAGAGCACTGTGATAACCCTGAGGAATGGGATGGGGAGGGAGATGGGAGGGGAGGTTCAGGATGGGGAACACATGTATACCCATGGCTGATTCATGTCAATTAATGGCAAAATCCACTACAATATTATAATTAGCCTCCAATTAAAATAAATTAATTAATTTTAAAAATATGAAATTATTCTACTGTTTTTCAGTTGCTTTTTATTTTACTTTCCTTATTTGAATTTGATTTATAATATTTTATTTGTTTCAGGTATATTGCACAGTGAATTTTTTTTATGACTGTTCCATCTCTATGGAAAATCTATTTGTATTTTGATAGGAATTTCATTGAATTTACAGATTGCTTTTAGTAGTATGGCCATTTTGACAATATTAATTCCTACAATCCAAGAGCCTAGGTTATCTTTCCATTTCTTTAAATCAACTTCAATTTCCTTTATGAGTGTTTTATAGTTTTCAGTATATAGATCTTTCCACTGTTTCTCCATCTGTTTGACATGAAGTAATGCTACCAGATGCCATGATCTTTGTTTTCTGAATGTTGAGCTTTAAGCCAACTTTTTTCTCTCCTCTTTCACTTTCATCAAGAGTCTCTTTAGTTCTTCTTCACTTTCTGCCATAAGGGTGGTGTCATCTGCATATCTGAGGTTATTAATATTTCTCCTGTCAATCTTGATTCCAGCTTGTGATTCATCCAGCCCAGCATTTCTCATGATGTACTCTGCATATAAGTTAAATAAGCAGGGTGACAATATACAGCCTTGACACACTCCTTTTCCTATTTGGAACCAGTATGTTGTTCCATGTCCAGTTGTAACTGTTGCTTACTGACCTGCTACAGATAACTTCATGTGAAATAGATGGAGAAACAGTGGAAACAGTGGCAATCCTTATTTTTGAGGGCTCCAAAATCACTGCAGATGGTGACTGCATCCATGAAATTAAAAGATGCTTACTCTTTGGGAGAAAAGTTATGACCAACCTAGACAGCTTATTAAAAAGCAAAGATATTACTTTGCCAATAAAGGTCCATCTAGTCAAGGCTATGGTTTTTCCAGTAGTCGTGTATGGATGTGAGATTTCGACAATAAAGAAAGCTGAGTGCCAAAGAATTGATGGTTTTGAAGTATGGTGTTGGAGAAAACTCTTGAGAGTCCCTTGGACTGCAAGGAGATCCAACCAATCCATCCTTAAAGTGATCAGTCCTCATGTTGATGCTGAAACTCGAATACTTTGGCCACCTGATGCAAAAAGCTGACTCATTTGAAAAGACCCTGATGCTGAGAAAGACTGAAGTCTGGAGGAGAAGGGGATGACAGAGAATGAGATGGTTGGAGGGCATCACTGACTCATTGGACATGAGTTTCGGTAAACTCTGGAAGTTGGTTTATGGTTAGGGAGGCCTGGCATGCTGCAGTCCATGGGGTCACAAAGAGTCAGACATGACTGAATGACTGAACTGAAGTGAATTGATAACAGATCTTTCATCTGCTTGGTTAGGTCTATTCCTAGGCATTTTTTGAACACAATTTTGAATGATTTTTTAAATATAAATCTCTTTATGATTTTTCTTTATTAGTATAAAGAAATGCAACAGATTTCTATGTTTTAATCTTGTATCTAACTATCTTGCTGAGCTCATTTGTGGAAAGTTTAAGATTCTCTATATAGGTTATCATGTCATCTGCAAATAGTGACAATTTTACCTTTTCCCTTCAAATTTAAATACCTCCTCTTTTTCTTGTCTGATTGGTATGGCTACAACTTCCAATACTTCATTGAAGAGAAGTGGTGAGAGGGGCACTCTTGTCTTGTTTCAAAATATAGGGAGAAGGCTTTCAGCTTTTCACAGATACTTGGTTGCCTTTTTCTTGATTAGTCATTCACATTGTTGCTATAAACATTTTACTATTTTTTAGAGTTTGAACAAAGTTCATTCTGACAATTTTGCCAGATTTTTTTTCAGTATATCTTGGAAGTGATCAGTCCTTGGAATTCACTAGTCTGAAGTTTCAGTCTCCTTATTTCTTGTTGACTCTTTTTGTAAATGAAGTTTTATTGGAACACTGTACCACTTGTTTGTTGATATACTGACTATGGCTACTTTTGCTCTACAATTACAGAGTTGAATTGTTGCAACACAGACTGTTTGGTCTCATAACCTAAAATATTGTCATTTTCCCAATGAATTAAAATTCCAGTTTAATCAGTCAGATATACACTTATTTTCTTAAGCTGTCTATTACTACTTGTGTTCAAAAGCTCTGTTATTATAAGGGTATGTACTCTTAATTATTTCACTGTTAGTTAATGTTGATCAATATGTGTTATTTCATTATCTTTTTTTCAATTTTAATATATTGCTCATTGCTATAGATGGAAATTAGAATTGTTTTATCAAGATTCTCAAAATCCACACAGTCCCTTAGGAAATTTGAATATTATGTGATATGTTATCTTTGAAATATCAGGCTTTTCTTTCCTAGAAAATAATGTGTGTCAATTTATCCAACTTGTTTTCATTTCTCCCAGTAAACTCTTCTCATATTTAAATTGAACTTGTATATTTATTCTCATTAATTCTTATACTTTTATGTTTAATTATTATTTTGTATATGTTAATTCATTTCATGTTAAATAATAGTTGAGTTATACAGGCAATATTTTTGATACCATATTTCATAAGAATGCTCTTAGTGCTCTGAAAGATGAAACAGGATTTATCTCTTGTGGCAAATGTTATATGCTGATATGTCTACATAGATTAGTGATTTAGAAAGATTTTTAGGTGCATTGTAACTCAACTGTACAGAGGACTTTTATAGCTAAATTCAATAATTTCATGGATATATATACTAGGAAATGGAAATACATGTCTTAATTTCACATACCTGCTCTTCTATTTCACCATTAAGCATGATCAATAACTGCTAACATCACTTACATATTATCAACAAGTTAAAGAAATTTCCTTCAAGTTTTCACTTTACCTAGTGTGTTTTTGGTCTGAAATTGGTGTTGAAGTTTATCAAATAAATGGCCTATAGCAACTCTCAAAAACCATATTTTTTTTTATTAAACTAAAACAATATACAGAATAGTTTAAAAATTCCAAATTATAACTGACCTGTCATCTCCTGTGATAAGCTCAGGTTAGTCATAATAAATTATTTTTTAATTAATGTATGACTGGATTTGTTAGATATTTGAATTTTCATGTTACATTTATTAGTGAAATTTATGAATGTTTTTATTCTTTTTGTGACAAGATATAGCAGATGTAACAGCTTGATAAAAAATAATTCCAATATTTCTTTTTATTCTATACTCTTAAACATTTTGAATAAAATAAGAGTGTCTTTTACCTTGAGGTTTGAAAGAACCTGGACAACAGCATTGAAATATAGTGTCACTCTTGGGGTTATTTCTTTCAGAAACTTCAAAACTGTTTCATGGTTGTTGCTATATTTTCACACTTTTTGCTTAGTATAACTTGGTCATATATACTTCCTGATAAAATAGTCCATTATATCATTTTTCGGAGAAGGCAATGGCACCCCATTCCAGTACTCTTGCCTGGAAAATCCCATGGGCGGAGGAGCCTGGTAGGCTGCAGTCCATGGGGTCGGTAAGAGTCAGACACGACTGAGCAAATTCACTTTCACTTTTCACTTTCATGCATTGGAGAAGGAAATGGCAACCCACTCCAGGGTTCTTGCCTGGAGAATCCCACGGACGGGGAAGCCTGGTGGGCTGCTGTCTATGGGGTCGCACAGAGTTGGACACGACTGAAGTGACTTAGCAGCATATCATTTTTAATTTTTTATTCGAATGGAGTACAAAATTTGTATTCTTCTCTTCTAATTTTATTAAATATCATTTATTAGGATAATATATAGGCAGTAAGTTTTGAAAGTCATATTTATTAAGGTAATTTACTGGATAATCACAGTATCTTGATGGAAATGTCCCATTCCTAAGCCTTGTTCCTCAGATAGAACAACTTTAAACCTTAAGGTGTTTCTTCTAGTGTTACCTCTGGTTTTCAAAGGAATATGCTCATGTCATTATTTATTTAGTGATTTAGAAATTACTCATTTATTTCCAGTTATGGCATAGGAACATTTAAACTCTATTATGCAAGTCAACTTTTTTTTCCTTCCATCTTTCAAGTATAATTATAATTTTAATAAAATTGTGATGTTTACATTATTATAACTGTTATTATCATTAACTTCTGAGCCATCTATAATGTTTGTTTTTTATACTTCTGAATTGTCATATATTTAATAATTATCTTATTTTCTAAGTGAATTCTTATTAGTTATTTCAGTACAGAAGTAAAATGCTCATCAATATTAATTTTTAAACAGTCCAATACATTGTTTAGTCTAGCATTTCTGTTTTTTCCCTGGAGATCTTTTTGATTCTTTAATCCCTCCATTCTTTTCCATTCCATACTTTCTGGACACACTGTAGATTTGAGTACTTTTATTCATCTCCTGTGTTATACTACATGTTTTCTAAATCTCATGACTGTCCAGTTTACTTACACATTTTGTTGGAGTAAATTTACCAGTAGCCTTCTGTGAAATGACATGTACAGAATGTAAATTTTTAAGTCATGTTAAGCTTGAAAACCTTTTACTGTTCAGAAATATTATTTAGAGGAATGATATTTCAGAATTTAAAAGACATTGCTTCATTTTATTCTAGCAAATAATGTTACACTTGAGAACTTTGATGATATTCTATTTCCCAGTCCTTTTAGGATAATCTCTTTTATTTCTAGTGTTCTCAAATTTTACAACTATGTGCTTTGATATATTCTTTCCCCCAGTCATTTTGTTGATAGTTCATTGCTTCTTTTCTTTAGGAGATCCATATCCATTAATTCTGTGAAATTTTCCATTTTATTCCTTTGATAATTTTGTCTTTTCTATTTCTTTAGTTTTAAATATAAGATTTAGTAATTCTTGAATTAATCCTTCAATTAAAATCTCCTCTGTCCCATTGTCTTATTTTTCTTGTTGCTGTCAATATTATTTAAATTTCTAGGAAATTTCCTTTGTTTTTAACTTCTAATATTTATTCTTTTAAAAACTGTGAGCTTGTTTTTAAATTCCAAGGACTCATTTTATTTTTTCCTGTTTCTTCCTCTTTTTGTAGCATTCTGTTCTTATTTCAAAGACAAAGTATGTTCTCTGAAGCTATTAATTATTGACATTTTTGAAGTTGTATCTGTTTCTTGAAATTTCTCTTTTTATCTTGCTTCATTTTCTGTTGTTTATTTAGGGGGCTATTTTATGTTGGAGAGTTTCCTGAATATTTCATTATCTTTCACTGTTGGATTACATTTAGGAAAGAAACATAAAAGAACTTCTTAGAAACTCTGTGTGTATCAGTTCTGTTCAGTTCAGTTGCTCAGTTGTGTCTGACTATTTGTGACCCCATGGACTGCAGCACGCCAGGCCTCCCTGTCCATCACCAACTCTCGAAGTTCACTCAGACTCACGTCCATCGAGTCAGTGATGCCATCCAGGCATCTCATCCTCGGTCGTCCCCTTCTCCTCCTGTCCCCAATCCCTCCCAGCATCAGAGTCTTTTCCAATGAGTCAACTCTTCGCATGAGGTGGCCAAAGTACTGGAGTTTCAGCTTTAGCATCATTCCTTCCAAAGAAATCCCAGGGCTGATCTCCTTCAGAATGGACTGGTTGGATCTCCTTGCAGTCCAAGGAACTCTCAAGAGTCTTCTCCAACACCACAGTTCAAACGCATCAATTCTTCAGTGCTCAGCCTTCTTCACAGTCCACCTCTCACATCCATACATGACTATTGGAAAAACCATAGCCTTGACTAGATGGACCTTTGTTGGCAAAGTAATGTCTCTGCTTTTAAATATGCTGTCTAGGTTGGTCATAACTTTCCTTCCAAGGAGTAAGCGTCTTTTAATTTCATGGCTGCGATCACCATCTGCAATGATTTTGGAGCCCCCAAAAATAAAGTCTGACACTGTTTCTACTATTTCCTCATCTATATCCCATGAAATTATGGGACTGGATGCCATGATCTTAGTTTTCTGAATGTTGAGCTTTAAGGCAACTTTTTCACTCTCCTCTTTCACTTTCATCAAGAAGCTCTTTAGTTCCTCTTCACTTTCTGCCATAAGGGTGGTGTCATCTGCATATCTGAGGTTATTGGTATTTCTCCCAGCAATCTTGATTCCAGCTTGTGCTTCTCCCAGCCCAGCGTTTCTCATGATGTACTCTGCATATAAGTTAAATAAGCAGGGTGACAATATAGAGCCTTGACGTACTCCTTTTCCTATTTAGAACCAGTCTGTTGTTCCATGTCCAGTTCTAACTGTTGCTTCCTGAGCTGCATATAGGTTTCTCTTGTGTATAAACAGGGCTTTCAAATAACAAACTTCAAATTACAGTGATAGTGCAGTAATCTAACTCTTTCATTAGGAAAACTCACAAATGTCTTTTCTCTAAAGTCCTGTGTTTCTGCAGTTAAATTATCTAATTATCTGCCTCATTTAAGACTGGCTGCTCAAATTCTGAAAGCAGGATGGCTGAGCCCAGAATTTCCAAGGTTCAGTATATTTATATTTAATTGTTACATATAGAGCTTGGCACTCCACCGCATCCTCTCTTATGCTCATAGAAACAAGTGCCTTTTTCATTTGTCGTTTATTTTAAATTTGTAGTTTAATATCATTCAGTGTAAAGTTTTAAAATCTTAGACCACTAGTATATTGTACTGTTCATTGTTGTTTCGTGTAATGCCATTTTAAAAGACAAACATAAAAACATTTAAATCATATATGAAATCACAGAAATTATACAGTTTGTTTTAGTTCATACATGCATGTGCATTTCATTCTTTCCACAACTGTGAAAATGCTACACAGAACTGAACTGTTTTTATTTTGCTTATTGATATTTGCTTTTTCTGTAGATACTCTCTGTCTGTGGCTTACTGTTGAGTGAAAAAAATAGAAAATAAATTTTGATTTCCTTTACTTTTTTGAAAAAAATATTTTCAATGTAAGTAGTTGGCTAATTATGGAAATAATATAAGAAAGGATATGGTAGGATTCTTTAGTTATTCACATTTCTTAAAATGTCATTGTCTTTCTTTTCTGCATTTGGAGTAAGTTCTGGTTCAAACAGAAAGCATGGTCTTTGGGAACTGTTAGCTTCCTTGCTCAGTTAACAGATATAACACATCTACCTTGTACTCACTTGGGATCTTGCTGAAGTGCAACACATTATGAGTCTACTAAAATTCTTTGCTCATGGATCCCCCACAAATGCTAAATACACATTATGTGCTAATGAAAAATAGGTAGCTTGCATATTGCACCAGTCTCATTTGCTCATGTATATGCTCCATTGTCCCATGGAGTTTCATTTATAATACCCACATTGAAAGGTATAATTATTAAGAATTTCAAGACAGCAACAGCAGAGCTTTAAACCAAAGTGCTGCTATTTTGGGCCCAAGGCCATACTTATACATGGAACCAGATCTGTTTGTATTGGTCTTTTCAAGTAAATGATTTAGAAAATTGATTTTGGTTTCTAATTCATTAATTTCTTTTAAGAAATATTTATTTATCTGCAGCATGTGAGATCTTCCATCTTTGCTTTCAGCATGGAGGATCTTTTAGTTGTAGCTTGTGGATTCAGTTGTGGCAGCATGTGGGATCTAGTTCCCTGACCAGGGGTCAAACCCGATTCCCCTGCATTGGGAGTGCAGACTTATCCACTATACCACTAGGGAAATCCCATCTAATTCAGTAATTTCTACTTTTCTTTCTGTCATTTCCTTCCTCCTATTTCCCCTACATTTTTGTTGTTTTCTTTCGTACTTTTCCATTTGAATATCCAGTTTAGTTATTTTCATTCTTGCTTATTTAATAAAAATATACTTGAGGCTATGAATCTCACTTGCGTGTGATTGTAACCATGGGCTTCCCAGGTGGCACTTGTGGTAAAGAACCTGCCTGCAATGCCGGAAATGGAAGAGACGTGGGTTTGATCCCTGTGTTGGGAAGAGCCCCTGGAGGAGGGCATGGCAACCCAGTACAAATATTCTTGCCTGGAGAATCCCATGGACAGAAGAGCCTGGTGGGCTACAGTCCATGTGGTCACAAAATATGCTTGGTTTGCACACTTATATAGGACTCATGACCCCTTTATTCCTTTCAATTTCTCCTTTTTGGAATAGGTGTGTCTGTCCTAAGCCTGCCCCACCACTGCATTTTAGAAACAGTTTCTAGTTTTACATGTCACATGTGGAGAGTAATTTTGTCTGAAGTTCAGCCATATCCAGAATATTACCCATACCTGACTAGATGATTTAGAAGATGAGATTTAAGACCTATTGAGTTGACAGCCATAAAAGACAATGAAAGAATGCCATTTGCAGCAACATGGATGGACCTAGAGATTATCATACTAAGTGAAATAAGTCAGAAAAAGAAAGACAGATACTATATGATATCACTAATATGTGTAATCTAAAATATGACACAAATGAACCTATCTATGAAACAGAAACAGACTCACAGACATAGAGGTTAGACTTGTGGTTGCCAAGGGGAAGGGAGGTAGGGGAAGAAAAGATTGGGAGTTTGGGATTAGATGCAACCTATTGCAACCTATTATATATAGATGCAAAGTATTACATATAGGATGCAAATATATATACATATACACATACATATACATAAACATATTACATATGTAGATGCAAACTATTATACAGTAGGAAGGAATTTATTGTTTATTCAACCTATATACTTTGCTACACAGCAGA
Organism: Capricornis sumatraensis; assembly: GCF_032405125.1. Lineage (NCBI taxonomy): Eukaryota > Metazoa > Chordata > Mammalia > Artiodactyla > Bovidae > Capricornis > Capricornis sumatraensis. The sequence continues at coordinate 36,416,189 of NC_091092.1, read as the reverse complement.
AATTAATACAACATTATAAATGAACTATAGTTTAATAAAAATTTTTTAAAAGGAATAAGACCTATTGAGTTGATATTTGGATGAAATTTTGGCCTTAGAGTTACTGCTAAAATGAGTTAAGGCATTATTTGTGTTGGGATGAAGTGAATGTATATATTTTGCACATGGGAAAAATGAGAATTGTGAGGAGGAGATAGAAGGCACAGTGTAGTGAGTTAAATTGTGTCCTTCCCCAAAATATGTTAAAGTTTTATCTTTTAGGATATAGTCTGCTGCTGCTGCTGCTGCTGCGTTGCTTCAGTCGTGTCCAACTCTGTGCGATCCCATAGACGGCAGCCCACTAGGCTCTGCTGTCCCTGGGATTCTCCAGGCAAGAACACTGGAGTGGGTTGCCATTTTCTTCTCCAATGCATGAAAGTGAAAAGTGAAAGTGAAGTCACTCAGTCGTGTCTTACTAATTGCTTCAGTTATGTACTTACTAGCAGCTTCAGTTATGTACTTGTTCCCAATCTCATAGAGCCTTGCTCACTACAGGGAGCCTCCTGCCCTTTTTTCCTCTGTTCCTAGCTGCCACAGGTATCTGGACTATGCTGATTCTTTCAGTACTCTTGGGGTCTGAAACCAGAACCTTGGTGAGCACATTAAAAGTCCAGAGATGTTAGAGTCATACTTCTCTGCTCCTTTGCTCTCAAATGAGAAGTCTCAGTTCTGCTCTTTCTCCAAGTTTTGCAGAGTTATCTTGGGCTGCAGGAAGGTGTCTACCCCTTCTTTGCTCCTAGTAGCCCCAGAGGTTCAGAATGTTTTATTGTTTGATATTTATCTGGCTGGGAGTTAACCTGTGTTTACTGTTTATAATTTTCTTTATCTGTAAGTATCAGAGGGTGAAATTTGCTCCTTGTTTTTGTCTCCCATGTTGTATAGGAGTCCTCCTGACTTGGTAAGGTGTTGGGGAAGACAAGACATTTTGTAGTTCTTAAGTCTTGGTCTTTTAGGAAGCCTGTGTTCCTGAGTTGTGACTTTTGCAAGTGCTTCTCAGGATTTTTGCCCCCATTAGGTGAGACAAGAAGGTTTCAAAAGCCTACAATTGGATAGTTTCCTTTTTCTATGTTGGTTAGGTTCCAATAAAACTCATTGATGTGGATCTAGCAAAATGATTTCCTTTGAGGGTGGGCCTTGGTAGGAAGAACAAATGCTCTAGGCATATTCCAGAATGGTTACTTTTTGCTTCCTCCTACTGGAAGAATGAAGAGATTTTTTATCTTCTCATTTTCACTGTGAGAGCTTAGTGGGGCTCCTGGAGGTTTCAGTTCAGTTCAGTCACTCAGTTGTGTCCGACTCTTTGCGACCCCATGAAACGCAGCATGCCAGGCCTCCCTGTCCATCACCAACGCCCAGAGTTCTCTCAGATTCACGTCCATCGAGTCAGTGATGCCAAGTAGCCATCTCATCCTCTGTCGTCCCCTTCTTCTCCTGCCCCCAATCCCTCCCAGCATCAAAGTCTTTTCCAATGAGTCAACTCTTTGCATGAGGTGGCCAAAGTGCTGGAGTGTCAGCTTTAGCATCATTCCTTCCAAAGAAATCCCAGGGCTGATCTCCTTTAGAATGGACTGGTTGGATCTCCTTGCAGTCCAAGGGACTCTCAAGAGTCTTCTCCAACACCACAGTTCAAACGCATCAATTCTTCGGTGCTCAGCCTTCTTCACAGTCCAACTCTCACATCCATATATGACCATGGAAAAACCATAGCCTTGACTAGATGGACCTTTGTTGGCAAAGTAATGTCTCTGCTTTTGAACATGCTATCTAGGTTGGTCATAACTTTTCTTCCAAGGAGTAAGCGTCTTTTAATTTCATGGCTGCAGTCACCATCTGCAGTGATTTTGGAGCCCCCCAAAATAAAGTCTGACACTGTTTCCACTGTTTCCCCATCTATTTCCCATGAAGTGATGGGACCGGATGCCATGATCTTCGTTTTCTGAATGTTGAGCTTAAAAGGTTGTTGTTGAATAATGACGCTGGGATTTTTGGCCCCCGGAGGAGAAGAATTTAATCCGGGGCTAGAGACGAGTCTTGATCGCTCAGAGCTTTTGTGTAATAAAGTTTTATTAAAGTATAAAGGAGATAGAGAAAGCTTTTGACATAGGCATCAGAAGGGGGCAGAAAGAGTACCCGCCTGTTAGTCTTTGGCTGGATGTTATATAGTTACCAGCAGTCTGTTAATGAAAGAAAGGAATGTCTCAAAAAGTTAGAATGGCACCAGGCCCCTCACCCATAAGATGTATTTTGGGATAATCTTGGCACCAAATGGTTTATCTTGGGCCATAAAAGGATTAACTTGCATCTTGAAGAAGGCAGAGCACCATACAAATAGTGTCATTTACACAGATTAGAGGAACAATATGGGAGTATACCATACTGGTTTATCAAGGAGGTTCTGAGCCCAAAAGGCGGAACCGACTTGAAGACAGAGTTTGGGGTAAATGCATAGTACATTAGCATAGCTTAAGATAAACATTTTCATAAGAAAAAGGCAATGGTTAACTTTAAGTGAAACCAGGTGTCATTATGGCAACACAGAATTTTAAGAGAAACCTACTTTTAAATTGGTATAGAGAAGGAAAAAAATATCGCTAGTTTGTTTTTTCCTGCCGCTTAAGAGAGATAAAAATATCTGACACTTGCAGGCTATTTCTTCTCCATTTGGAGACTCCTGGCTTTTCTGCCTGTTACCCTCTCAAGCTTTAAGCCAACTTTTTTCACTCTCCTCTTTCACTTTCATCAAGAGGCTTTTTAGTTCCTCTTCACTTTCTGCCATAAGTGTGGTGTCATCTGCATATCTGAGGTTATTGATATTTCTCCCGGCAATCTTGATTCCAGCTTGTGCTTCCTCTAGCCCAGCGTTTCTCATGATGTACTCTGCATAGAAGTTAAATAAGCAGGGTGACAATATACAGCCTTGACGTACTCCTTTTCCTATTTGGAACCAGTCTGTTGTTCCATGTCCAGTTCTAACTGTTGCTTCCTGGCCTGCATACAGATTTCTCAAGAGACAGGTCAGGTGGTCTGGTATTCCCATCTCTCTCAGAATTTTCCAGTTTATTGTGATCCACACAGTCAAAGGCTTTGGCATAGTCAATAAAGAAGAAATAGATGTTTTCCTGGAACTCTCTTGCTTTTCCCATGATCCAGCAGATGTTGGCAATTTGATCTCTGCTTCCTCTGTCTTTTCTAAAACCAGCTTAAACATCTGTAAGTTCACGGTTCACGTATTGCTGAAACCTGGCTTGGAGAATTTTGAGCATTACTTTACTAGCATGTGAGATGAGTGCAATTGTGCCATAGTTTGAGCATTCTTTGACATTGCCAAAATTCCACCTCTTCCCTAAGATTGGTCCCTCTGGTGTTATAACTCTCAAATTTGTCTGCAGTAAGCTTCTCAAAATTCTTCAAGTATAGGTTGTTTTCCTACCTTCATTCTGGATCCCATGAAATGTTCTGCTCTTGTGTTGTACCCTAAGTTGTCATTCTCTGTAAACACTTTGTTTCTCCAGTTTTCAGGACAGCAATTTGACCATTAACCTTTCTTGCTTTGGCCTAAGAAGAGGTGTTCATTTTTCAGAGTGTTCTTATTTGGATCAGAGTGATGAATTCTATGCTCTTTCTGTTTCAAACTAGAAACTGGAAGGCCCCACCAATTACTTTTTATTACAGAATTAACCTGTGAACAGATTCATCTCACTACGAATGAAAATTTGACCAAATGGTAAAGTCTCCTTTGATCACTCCTCTAAATCTTAGTTTCCATGCTCATTCCAGAGGTAAATGTATGGGCTTAATTTTTAATCTTTAAAAAATGATTGTTTCATTTAAGTTTATTTAACTGTACCCATGGAAGTTATGTTATCATTTTATTTCATAAATATTATTTTATTTATATATTTCTAGTTAATGAAGTACCCCCAAACTTAGTGGCTTAAATCAATAAACATTAACCATGTAACATTTACCATGGAACTTGAATCTGGGCACAGCTTAATTAGGTGCCTCTGGCCCAGGGCCTCTCACAAGTTAACCTCCCTGTGGTCTCAAGTGTTAACCGATGGAGAATTCACTTTGAAGCTTGCTCATATTGAACATTGGCAGTGCTCAGGTCATAGCTGACTCTGGATGAAGACATAGTTCCTAGGCACATTCCATAGCACTTGGCTTCTTTCACAGAGAATCAGTGAGAGAATAAGAGTTAACAAAATGAAAGCCAGAGTCTTTTTGCATCATAGTATTAGAAGTGATGTTCCACCACTTTTGCCTTTTTCTATTTGTTAAATTGAGTAACTATGTCATGTTGGGACTCATACTTTATGTATTATTTTGCAAAATGATTTTCTACATGGTAATATACAGATCAGTCCATTTTATATATATATATATGTATTATTAAACTAAGCATCCACAAATATATATAATATATAATAGCATATAAATATATATTGTAATTATTACAATATTAAATATATATATATATATATATATATGGTTGTGTTTCTTGTTTAGTTTGATCTCTGCATAGTGTTCCATAGGATCATTCCACATTTTATTTTGCCATTTCCCTGTTGTTAGGCATTACAATTCATCAGTTATATAATAAGTTTATACTTTGGTCTAACTTCAGCATACCTATAATTCAAGTTTCAGGGTTATGGTTTATACATTTTAAATTTTAATAGCTAGCATAAAATTGCCCTCCTCCATGGTAACTAGCATCTTGCACTATCACCATCAGTGTATGCACATATGCTTCTCTACACACTCACCAACTCTTGATATTACTAAACTTTTAACAGTTGTTGTTAATCTGCTAGAATAGTAGTGTTATTATTTCATTAAAGAATCTTGATTGCTAGTGCAAATGAACATCTCTTCATTGTTTTATAGCTATTTGCATGCCCTATTCTGAAAAATTGTTTGTTTATAACTTTTGCTAATTTTTCTATTAGGATACTTATTTTTTTAATCAATGAATTATACAATTTACTTAGATATTCTCAACACCATTTTTTTATTATATATATAGTATGTAGGCTTTCAGTCATTTATTTTCATTCAGTCATTTATTTCTTTTAAAAATTAGTTTATATTACTTTTGTCATATAAGAATTTTAAACTTTAACAAGACTTATGAATATATTCCTTTGTTATTTATTTTTCTGTATATTCTTTTAAAATGCTTCCACCACTCAACTATATTGACAATCATTTTTAATAGCACTTATTGCATTCAAAGCACTATTCTAAGAACTTTGCATGCTTCATTTTATCACAACCTCAAGAAAAACTCAATAAAGTATGTTTTCCTGTTGTTTCCATTTTTCCAATAAGGAAAAAGAAGCACGTAGTGGTAAAGTAACTTGCTTCAGCAAATATTAGAACCAGAATTCAAACTCAGGCAGTCTAATTTCACTTTGCTGAACCTGAGTTTTTGTAAAATCATTAGTGCATACATGTATATCTCTATAGCTTTTATTTTTACTTAGATTCTTAATATACCTAAAATTTATTTATTTAGTAAGGTTTATGTTATGGGTTTGAATTGTTATCTTGTCTCAAGACAATTCCTTGTGCAACTTTCCAGTTTTTTTCTTATTGTTGTTTTTGTTTAGTTGCTCAGTCATGTCCTACTCTTGTGACCCCATGCACAGTAGCCCTCCAGGCTCCTCTGTCCATGGGATTTCCCATAATACTGAAGTGGTTAGCCATTTTCTTCTTCAGGGGATCTTCCTGACCCAGGGATTGAAACCATGTCTCATGCTGGGCAGGTGGATTCTTTATGCCAAGGCACCAGGCAAGTGTTCTTTTTATATAAAACACCAATTTCCCACATTTATATGGGTCTTTTTTTAGACATATTTGTATATTTTTATATCAGATCTTCTCATTAAATTCATGTTATTCTGCTCTTTAGTTCACACATATTAAAGTCTCCATCTGATAGAATAAAATCAATGACTAATTTTATGATCTTTCATGCAAAAAAATAAATAAATTACAATAACTTTAAAGCATATATATGATATATATCTTATATACATATAAGATACATATACATATATGTATATAAGATATATATATCTTATAGATGATAAAACAAGTCTTCTTTCAGTGATTTTCTTTTTCAGAATCATCTTGGCTATTTATTCCTCCATATAAATTCATATAAAATGTGACTTTATGAATTGATTTTAATAAAAAATATTATAGAGAATTATATTGTGAATGTACTAATTTTTGATACATTTGAAGAAAATTGATATCCATAAATATTGACTTCATACATCCATGAATTAAATCTTATTTTAGGCACATCATTAATGACACAGAATAACTTCTCTGTAATGATTTTATTCATTCCTAGATAGATCTATTCTATGATATTTAACTATTTATTTTCTACCATTAAATACCAGTAATAAGTTTCCTCGAAATTATTTTAAATGATTCATTATAGTATATAAAAAATTATATTTTGTTTTGATTTTTATATTTAACCACTATATTTTAACAAAATTTGTATTAAATAACTGTAGGTTCACAAGAAGTTATAAGAAATAATAGATATATTTCCCCCCTCATATCCTTTACTTTATTTTGCAAATTTATACTGTAATATCAAAGCCAGAGTATTGACATTGATACAGTCCACCAATCTTATGTAGTTTTTCCCACTTGTAGTTTTTTGTGTTGGTATGCGTTTGGTTTTATAAAATTATCTTACATATATAGACTCGTATGTCCATGACCACAGTGAGGATACTGAACAGTTCCTTAAGCACAAGGATCCCTCATGTTACCCATTTATAACTTCACCCATCATACTTCTCCACCACTATCCCTAACCACTGTGAATCACTAATATGCTCTCCATTTTTACATTTATTTTTCATTTAAAATTGTACAAATATAAAAATACAGTGTGTGTACTTTTGATATTGGCTTTTTCATATAGGACAATTTCTTAGAGATACATCCAAGTTTTTAAGTGTATCAATACTTTGTTCCTTTTCATCACTAAGTAGTATACCATGTTATGGATATACCAGCTTCTTTAGCCATTCACCTGTTGAAGGGCACTGGAGATGTATTATGATTTTTAGTATTATAAATAAAGCTGCTGTACATATGCTAAATATCCATGTATATCTTTTTATGTGAGCATATGTTTTTATTTCTATGTGATAAATGTCTAAGAGTGCAATTACTGGGTCATATAGTAATTATGTGTTTAGTTTTATATGAAATATTAACTTGTGACTATTATTTTACATTCCCACCAATGTGTCAGTGATACAGTTTCTAAACATTCTCAGTAGCCTTTTGTTTTGTTCTTTTGTAAAATTTTAGCCATTGTGTAGATGTGATAACACGTAGTGATAACACACTATGGATTTTATTTGCATTTTCTTAATGTCTAATGATTTGAACATAATTATATGTACATATTTGTCATCCATATATTCTTTTCAGTAATGTGTTAACATCCTTTCCCAATTTTGTAATTGGATTGTTTGTTACTGTTGAATATTGAGATAACCTTATATATTATGATATTAGCTGTAGATGTGGTTTTCAAATATTTTTTCTGTAGCTTGTTTTTTCACCTCTCTGTATGGACTTTTGCAGAGGAAAAAAAATTTAATTTGGATGAGATCCAATTAAATTGTTTTTTCTTTTGTGGTTCATGCTTTTCATAACAAGTCTAAGAATTCTTTGTATAGTTCTGGATCCTAAAGTTTTTCTCCTCAGTTGTTTGTTGTTGTTGTTATTGTTGTTTTCTATAAGATTTTAAGTTTTTGTTTGTATATTTAAGATCATGATCCAACTTTTACTTAATTTTTATATAAAATATAAGACTTGTTTTGATTTTCCTTTATTTCTTATGGACACTTCATAGCTCCAAAACTGTTGTTGACAACTATTCCTTGTTCCTGAATTGAGTTTGAACCCTTGTCACAAATCAGCTAAGCATAGTTGTGTGGGTCTGTTTCTGATTTTCATAGGTCAATGTGTCTGTCATCCACTAATACCACTTTCTACTAAGTAATTGTAGCTTCATATTAAGCCTTAATATTGGGAAGAGTGAGTAAAGAGTGGCTTTACTCTTCTTTATCAAAATTATTGTAGTTACTCTTAATCCTTGCCATACACATAAATTTTATAATAAACCTGTCACTGTCTTAAAAAATTTACTGAAAAAATGACAGGATTTGCATTAAACCTATAGATTAATTTAGGAATAGATATCTTTAGTATCTTGAGTCTTCTAATATATGAACTTGATAAGTCTCTCCAATTAATTTTGTTTCATTTCTTTACCCAGTGTTTTGTCATTTTTAACATACTTTGAAATATGTCATATTTTGTTTATACCTAAATGTTTCATTTTCTTTGAGAGATTTTACATGGTACTTTCTTTTTTATTTTGTTTTCCACATATTGATTGTTAGTCTATATAAATATAATTGATACAAGTTGATCTTGTGTCCTTTTTCTTGCTGAACTCATTTACTCATTCTAGGAATATTTTTGAAAAATTACTTGGGATTTTATTTGTAGTTGATCATGCCATAGGAAAATAGAGGTAGTTTTATTTTTTCCTTTCCAATCTGTATTATTTTTCTTCCTTTATGACAGTGACTAAAACTTCTAGTACTGATGTGACTAAGAATAATAAGATGGGGTTGATCCTTTTTTACCATTATGTAAAATCTCTCTCTTTTTCCATTAATTTTCTTTGCTCTAAGTCCACTTTACAGATATGAATGTAGGTACTACTACCTTCATAGAATTAATGTTGCATGCTTTATGTTTTTTCATTCTAGTACTTTTGACCTGCTTAAATTTTTATATTTGAAGTGAGTTTTTTTGTGAATAAAGTCTAGTCATTTTTTATTGATCTAATTACCAAATTCTGTCTTTTGATTTATTTATTTGAGCTGTTTACATTTAAAGCAAATCTTGATATGCTAGTGTCTGTCATTTTATTGTTTGTTTTTTCCTCTGGTTCTTGTACTTCCAATTCTGTTTTCTTGCCCTCTAATGAGTTACTTGAATACTACTTTTAGGATTCCATGTTGACTTATTTATAGTGTTTTTCAATATATTTTTGTAATTTCTATAGTAACTGGCCTGATTATTAAAATATGCATAGATAATTTATCATTGTCTACTGGAATCAGCTTTTTACTACTTTATGTGAAGGTAAAATATTCAATTTCATTCAGGATGCTTAGTCTTCCCCATTTAAAAATACCATTTCTTTTATTATCACATGGTGCTATAATTTTTGTTTTACTCATCAAATATATTTTATAAGGCTCATAAACAAAGACAGAGTCAATTTTATGTACCCATATTTCTTTTCTTTCAGTTGTCTTTTCTTTCTACCTTATGCTCAAAGTTTCTTTCTTTTACCATTACTTTTCTGTTTAAAGAATTTCCTTCAGCCATCTCTCTAACAAATCTTCTAAACAGAGAGCATAATAGTGGCTACTATGGGCTGGATGATGGAGAGGATGGGGAGATGGTTTTGTTGTTGTTGCTGTTCAGTTCCTAAATCGTGTCCGACTCTTTATGACCCCATGGACTGCAGCATGCCAGGTTTACCTGTCCTTCATTATCTCCTAGAGTTTGCTCAAATTCATGTCCATTGAATCAGTGATGCCATCCAACCATCTTATCCTCTGTTGCCTCCTTCTCCTCCTGTCCTCAATCTTTCCCAGCATCAAAGTCATTTCCAATGAGTCAGCTCTTCACATCAGGTAGCCAAAGTTTTGCAGTTTCAGCATCATTTCTTTTTTTCTTTTTTTAAAATATAAATTTATTTATTTTAATTGGAGGCTAATTACTTTATAATATTGTATTGGTTTTGCCATACATTGACATGAATCTGTCACGGGTGTACATGTGTTCCCCATCCTGAACCTCCCTCCCACTTCCCTCCCCATACCATCCCTCTGGGTCATCCCAGTGCACCAGCCCCAAGCCAGCAACTGTTTGTTTCACATATGGTAATATACATGTTTCAATGCCATTCTCCCAAATCATCCCACCCTTGCCCTCTCCCACAGAGTCCAAAAGACTATTCTATACATCTGTGTCTCTTTTGCTGTCTCACATACAGAGTTATCGTTATCATCTTTCTAAATTCCATATATATGCATTAGTATACTGTATTGCTGTTTTTCTTTCTGGCTTACTTCACTCTGTGTAATAGGCTCCTGTTTCATCCACCTCATTAGAACAGATCCAAATGTATTATTTTTAATGGCTGAGTAATACTCCATTGTGTATATGTACCACAGCTTTCTTATCCATTCATCTGCTATGGGCATCTATGTTGCTTCCATGTCCTGGCTATTATAAACAGTACAGTGATGAACATTGGGGTACATGAGTCTCTTTCAATTCTGGTTTCCTCGGTGTATATGCCCAGCAGTGGAATTGCTGGGTGGTATGGCAGTTATATTTCCAGTTTTTTAAGGAATCTCCACATGTTCTCCATAATGGCTGTACTAGTTTGCATTCCCACCAACAGTGTAACAGGGTTCCCTTTTCTCCACACCCTCTCCAGCATTTATTGCTTGTAGACTTTTGGATCACAGCCATTCTGACTGGCATGAAATGGTAACTCACTGTGGTTTTGATTTGCATTTCTCTGATAATGAGCGATGTTGAGCATCTTTTGATGTTTGTTAGCCATCTGTATGTCTTCTTTGGAGAAATGTCTGTTTAGTTCTTTGGCCCATTTTTTGTTTGGGTCATTTATTTTTCTGGAATTGAGCTGCAGGAGTTGCTTGTATGTTTTTGAGATTAATTCTTTGTCAGTTGCTTCATTTGCTATTATTTTCTCCCATTCAGAAGTCTGTCTTCTCACCTTGCTTATAGTTTCCTTTGTTGTGCACAAGTTTTAATTTTAATCATGTCCTATTTGTTTATTTTTACTTTTATTTCCAGTATTCTGGGTGGTGGGTCATAGAGGATCCTGCTATGATTTAAGTCGGAGAGTGTTTTGCCTATGTTCTCCTCTAGGAGTTTTATAGTTTCTGGGCTTAGGTTTAGATCTTTAATCCATTTTGAGTTTATTTTTATGTATGATGTTAGAAACTGTTCTAATTTCATGCTTTTATGAGTGGTTGACCAGTTTTCCCAGCACCACTTGTTAAAGAGATTGTCTTTTCTCCATTGTATATTCTTGCCTCCTTTGTCAAAAATAAGGTGTCCATAGGTGCATGGATTTATCTCTGGGCTTTCTATTCTGTTCCATTGATCGATATTTCTGTCTTTGTGCCAGTACCATACTGTCTTGATGACTGTGGCTTTGTAGTATAGCCTGAAGTCAGACAGGTTAATATCTCCAGTTCCATTCTTCTTTCTCAAGATTGCTTTGGCTATATGAGTTTTTTTTGTATTTCCATACAAATTGTGAAATTATTTGTTCTAGCTCTGTGGAAAATACCATTGGTAGCTTGATAGGGATTGCATTGAATCTATAGATTATTTTGGGTAGTATACTCATTTACACTATATTGATTCTTCTGATCCACAAACATGGTATATTTCTCCATCTATTATTGTCCTCTTTGATTTTTTTCACCAGTGTTTTATAGTTTTCTATATATAGGTCTTTTGTTTCTTTAGATAGATATATTCCTAAGTATTTTATTCTTTTTGTTGCAGGGTGAATCAGATTGTTTCCTTAATTCCTGTTTCTATTTTCTCATTATTAGTGTATAGGAATGCAAGGGATTTCTGTGTGTTAATTTTATATCCTGCCTATTTACTATATTCATTGATTAGTTCTAGCAATTTTCTGGTGAAGTCTTTAGGGTTTTCTATGTAGAGGATCATGTCATCTGCAAAGAGTGAGAGTTTTACTTCTTCTTTTCCAATTTGGATTCCTTTTATTTCTTTTTCTGCTCTGATTGCTATGGCCAAACTTCCAAAACTATGTTGAATAGTAGTGGTGAGAGTGGGCACCCTTGTCTTGTTCCTGACTTTAGGGAAAATGCTTTCAATTTTTCACCATTGAGGATCATGTTTGCTGTGGGTTTGTCATATATAGCTTTTATTATGTTGAGGTTAGTTAGTTCAGTCGCTCAGTCATGTCCAACTCTTCGCAACCCCATGAATCACAGCATGCTGGGTCTCCCTGTCCATCACCAACTCCCAGAGTTCACTCAGACTCACGCCCATCGAGTCAGTGATGCCATCCAGCCCTCTCATCCTCTGTTGTCCCCTTCTTTTCCTGCCCCCAATCCCTCCCAGCATCAAAGTCTTTTCCAATGAGTCAACTCTTCGCATGAGGTGGCAACGCAAAGAAAGGCAATGCCAAAGAATGCTCAAACTACTGCACAATTGCACTCATCTCACATGCTAGTAAAGTAATGCTCAAAATTCTCCAAGCCAGGCTTCAGCAATAAGTAAACCATGAACTTCCTGATGTTCAAGTTGGTTTTAGAAAAGGCAGAGGAACCAGAGATCAAATTGCCAATATCTGCTGGATCATGGAAAAAGCAAGAGAGTTCCAGAAAAACATCTATTTCTGCTTTATTGACTATACCAAAGCTTTTGACTATGTGAATCACAATAAACTGTGGAAAATTCTGAAAGAGATGTGAATATCAGACCGCCTGACCTGCCTCTTGAGAAATCTGTATGCAGGTCAGGAAGCAACAGTTAGAACTGCACATGGAACAACAGACTGGTTCCAAATCAGGAGAGGAGTACGTCAAGGCTGTATATTGTCACCCTGCTTATTTAACTTCTATGCAGAGTACATCATGATAAATGCTGGGCTGGAAGAAGCACAAGCTGGAATCAAGATTCCCAGGAGATATATCAATAACCTCAGATATGCAGATGACACCACCCTTATGGCAGAAAGTGAAGAGGAACTAAAAAGCCTCTTGATGAAAGTGAAAGAGGAGAGTGAAAAAGTTGGCTTAAAGCTCAACATTCAGAAAATGAAGATCATGGCATCCAATCCCATTACTTCATGGGAAATAAATGGGGAAACAATGGAAACAGTGTCAGACTTTATTTTGGGGGGCTCCAAAATCACGCAGATGGTGATTGCAGCCATGAAATTAAAAGACGCTTACTCCTTGGAAGAAAAGTTATGACCAACCTAGATAGCGTATTCAAAAGCAGAGACATTACTTTGCCAACAAAGGTCCATGTAGTCAAGGCTATGGTTTTTCCAGTAATCATGTGTGGATGTAAAAGTTGGACTGTGAAGAAGGCTGAGTGCTGAAGAATTGATGCTTTTGAACTGTGGTGTTGGAGAAGACTCTTAAGAGTCCCTTGGACTGCAAGTAGATCCAACAAGTCCATTCTGAAGGAGATCAACTCTGGGATTTCTTTGGAAGGAATGATGCTAAAGCTGAAACTCCAGTACTTTGGCCACCACATTATGTTGAGGTATGTTCCTTCTATTCCTGCTTTCTGGAGGGTTTTTTGTTTTTTTGTTTTTTTTAATCATAATTGGATGTTGAATTTTGTCATAGGGTTTCTCTACCTCTATTGAGATAATCATATGGCTTATATTTTTCAATTTGTTAATGTGGTATATTACATTGGTTGATTTGTGGATATTGAAGAATCCTCGCATCCCTGGGATAAAGCCCACTTGGTCATGATGTATGATCTTTTTAATGTGTTGTTGGATTCTGTTTGCTAGAATTTTGTTAAGGATTTTTGCATCTATGTTCATCAGTGATATTGGCCTGTAGTTTTCTTTTTTGTGGCATCTATGCCAGGTTTTGGTATTAGGGTGATGGTATCCTCATAGAATGTGTTTGGAAGTTTACCTTCCTCTGCAATTTTCTGGAAAATTTTGAGTAGGATAGGTGTTAGCTCTTCTCTAAGTTTTTGGTAGAATTCAGCTGTGAAGCCATCTGGACCTGGGCTTTTGTTTGCTGGAAGATTTCTGATTACAGTTTCAATTTCCATGCTTGTGATGAGTCTGTTGAGATTTTCTATTTCTTCCTGGTTCAGTTTTGGAAAGTTGTACTTTTCTAAGAATTTGTCTGTTTCTTCCAAGTTGTCTATTTTATTGGCATATAGTTGCTGATAGTAGTCTCTTATGATCCTTTGTATTTCTGTATTGTCTGTTGTGATCTGTCCATTTTCATTCCTAATTTTGTTGATTTAATTTTCCTCCCTTTGTTTCTTGATGAGTCTGGCTAATAGTTTGTCAATTTTATTTATCCACTCAAAGAAGCAGCTTTTGGCTTTGTTGATTTTTGCTATGGTCTCTTTTGTTTCTTTTGCATTTGTTTCTGCCCTAATTTTTAAGATTTATTTCCTTCTACTAACCCTGGGATTCTTAATGTCTTCCTTTTCTAGTTGCTTTAGGTGTAGAGTTAGGTTATTTATTTGACTTTTTTCTTGTTTCTTGAACTATGCCTGTATTGCTATGAACCTTCCTCTTAGCACTGCTTTTACAGTGTCCCACAGGTTTTGGGTTGTTGTGTTTTCATTTTCATTCATGTCTATGCATATTTTGATTTCTTTTTTTGATTTCTTCTGTAATTTGTTGGTTATTCAGCAGCGTGTTGTTAAGCCTCCATATGTTCAGATTTTTAATAGTTTTTCTCCTGTAATTGAGATCTAATCTTACTTCATTGTGGTCAGAAAAGATGCTTGAAATCATTTCAGTTTTTTTGAATTTACCAAGGCTAGATTTATGGCCCAGGATGTGATCTATCCTGGAGAAGGTTCCGTGTGTACTGTAAAAAGGTGAAATTCCTTGTTTTGAGGTGAATGTCCTATAGATATGAATTAGGTCTAACTGGTCTACTGTATCATTTAAATTTTGTGTTTCCTTGTTAATTATCTGTTTAGTTGATCTATCCATAGGTGTGAGTGTGATATTAAAGTCTACCACTATTATTGTCTTGTTAATTTCCCCTTTCATACTTGTTAGCATTTGTCTTACATATTGCAGTGCTCCTATTTTGGCTGCATATATATTTATAATTTTATATCTTCTTCTTGGATTGATCCTTTGATCATTATGTAGTGTCCTTCTTTGTCTCTTTTCACAGCCTTTGTTTTACAGTCTATTTTATCTGATATGAGTATTGCTACTCCTGCTTTCTTTTGGTCTCTATGTGCGTGGAATATCTTTTTCCAGCCCTTCCCTTTCAGTCTGTATGTGTCTCTTGTAGGCAACAAACATAGAGGTCTTGTTTCTGTATCCATTCAGCGAGTCTTTATCTTTTGGTTGGGGCATTCAACCCATTTACATTTAAGGTAATTACTGATAAGTATGATCCCATTGCCATTTACTTTGTTGTTTGGGGTTCAAGTTTATACACTTTTTCTGTGTTTCCTGTCTAGAGAAGATCCTTTAATTTTATTGAAGAGCTGGTTTGGTGGTGCTGAATTCTCTCAGCTTTTGCTTGTCTGTAAAGCTTTTGATTTCTCCTTCATATTTGAGTGAGATTCTTGCTGGGTACAGTAATCTGGGTTCTAGGTTTCACTCTAGCCTTTGATCTCTCCTTCATATTTGAATGAGATTATTGCTGGGTACAGTAATCTGGGTTCTAGGTTTTTCTCTTTCATTACTTTAAGTATGTCCTGCCATTCCTTCTGGCTTGAAGAGTTTCTATTTAAAGATCAGCTATAATCCTTATGGGAATTCCCTTGTGTGTTATTTATTGTTTTTCCCTTGGTGCTTTTAATATTTGTTCTTTGTGTTTGATCTTTGTTAATTTGATTAATATGTGTCTTGTGGTGTTTCACATTGGGTTTATCCTGTTTGGGACTCTCTGGGTTTCTTGGACTTGGGTGATTATTTCCTTC
The DNA here is from genome assembly GCF_032405125.1 of Capricornis sumatraensis. NCBI lineage: Eukaryota > Metazoa > Chordata > Mammalia > Artiodactyla > Bovidae > Capricornis > Capricornis sumatraensis. Next base: position 36,400,328 of record NC_091092.1, on the reverse strand, counting down.
CCCATTTTAGGGAAGTTTTTGACTATTATCTCCTCAAGTATTTTCTCATGGTCTTTCTTTTTCTCTTCTTCTGGGACTCCTATGATTCTAATGTTGGGGCATTTCACATTATCCCAGAGGTCTCTGAGGTTGTCCTCATTTCTTTTAATTTGTTTTTCTTTTTTCCTCTGTTTCATTTATTTCTACCATTTTATCTCCTACTTCACTTATCCTATCTTCTGCCTCCATTATTCTACTGATGGTTCCCTGCAGAATGTTTTTTATATCATTTATTGCATTACTCATTATATATTGACTCTTTTTTCTTTCTTTTATGTCCTTGTTAAACCTTTCTTGCATCTTCTCAATCCTTGTCTCCAGGCTATTTATCTGTAACTCCATTTTGTTTTCAAGATTTTGGATCATTTTCACTATCATTATTCAGAATTCTTTTTATCAGGTAGATTCCCTATCTCTTCCTCTTTTGTTTGGTTTGGTGGGGATTTATCTTGTTTCTTTACCTGCTGGGTGTTTCTCTGCCTCTTCATCTTCTTTATATTGCTGTGTTTGGGGTGGCCTTTCTGTATTCTGGCATTTTGTGGAGTTCTCTTTATTGTGGAGTTTCCTTGTTGTGGGTGGGGTTGTGTGGGTGGCTTGTCAAGATTTCCTGGTTAGGGAAGCTTGTGTTGGTGTCTGGTGGGTGGAGCTTGATTTCTTCTCTCTGGAGTGCGATGAAGTGTCCAGTAGTGAGTTTTGAGATGTCAGTGAGTTTGGAGTGACTTTCAGTTCAGTTCAGTCACTCAGTCATGTCCGACTCTTTGCAATCCCATGAACTGCAGCACACCAGGCCTTCTTGTCCATTACCAACTGCCAGAGTGACTTTGGGCAGCCTGTATATTGAAGCTCAGGGCTATGTTCCTGTGTTGCTGGAGATTTTGCTTGGTATGTCTTGCTCTGGAACTTGTTGGCCTTTGGGTGGTGCTTGGTTTCAGTGTAGGTATGGAGGCCTTTGATGAGCTCCAATAAATTATCGTTCCCTGGAGTCAGGAGTTCTCTGGTGTTTTCAGGATTTGGACTTAAGCCTCCTGCCTCTGGTTTTCAGTCTTATTCTTATAGTAGCCTCAAGACTTATCCATCTGTCACTTCCAAGGTGGTTCCCTCTGTTTTAGCTTCTTCTGTTTGCAGATCTCTTCAGTGTCTAATTTCTTCCCTGACACAAGGGGGCAGTGGTGGACACTTTTTTAGGCTCAGTCGTTCAGTCATGCCTGGGGAGGGAGGGACGCTGCAAACAAATAACTCTGGTGTGTGTTCGCAGTGTCTTGGCCACACTGGGTTTGCCCCCGCTCATGGCGTGTGTGCTTTCCCAGTCTATACTGCTCAGGCTCTAGGTTGCTCTGGCAGGAACTGTCTGAGGCTGGCCCTGGGTTGTATGCACTTCCCAGGTCTAAGTTGCTCACGTTCAGGCACTCAGGTAGTCCTCAGAGGTGCAGACTCGGTTGGGCCTGCATTTCGTGCCCTTCCCAGGTCTTAGCAACTCAGGTGACCAGGTGTTTGATGAGCACAGTCCCTGGCCCTGCCGCTTGGTTTTCTGGGTGTACAACCTGGGCACCTTCTCAGGCAGATATTGACCATCCAGAATCCCAAGAAGTCTTGGTTAGCAATGAAGCCTGCTTGCAGTTTGGTAGATGATGCCTCTCTGGGGCTGCGATTGCCCCCTTCTGGCTCTGGCTGCGCTCGCCTGCCTGTCTCAGTGGGGGATGGGCCAGTCCGCAGCCTGCTAGCTCTAGTCAGTCCTTTGTTCTGTGAGTGGGCCTGATGGTGTCTTAGGTTAGGGCTTTTCCGGTGATAGCTGTCCCACAGTCTGGTTTGCTATCTCAAGTTAGTTCCCTCAGATTGCCCTCAGGGCATTCAGGCCTGGTCCTTACTCTAAGCAATGCAGCCCACGCCTCCCTGCCCAGACCCCGCTTCTTAATGGGGGATGTGGGTGTCTGCCCTGCTTCTCCACTGGGAGTTACTGTTGGGCACATAATCTGTGGGTTTTAATTATTTATTTTTCCTCCTGGTTATGTTGCCCTCTGTGGTTCCAAGGCTCCACACAGACTTGCCAGTGAGAGTGTTTCCTGGTGTTTGGAAACTTCTCTCTTTTTTAAGACTCCCTTCCAGGGACGGATCTCTGTTCCTACCTCTTTTGTCTCTCTTTTATATATTTTCCTACCTCCTTTTGAAGACAATGGGTCGCTTTTCTGGGTGCCTGATGTCCTCTGCCAGCTTTCAGAAGTTGTTTTGTGAAATTTACTCAGCGTTCAAATGTTCTTTTGATGAATTTGTGGGGAGAAAATGGTCTCCCCATCCTATTCCTCCACCATCTTAGGACTGCTCCCAGCATCATTTCTTCCAATAAATGTTCAGCGTTGATTTCCTTTAGGATTGACTGGTTTGATCTCCTTGCAGTGCAAAGGACTCTCAAGAGTATTCTCCAACATCACAGTTCAAAAGCATCAATTCTTAGGCACTCAGCCTTCTTTATGGTCCCATCCACTTGCGAATGCAGGGAATGCAAGAGACTCAGGTTAGATTGTAGGTCAGGAAGATCTCCTGGACTAGAAAATGGCACCCCACTCAAGTATTTTTGCCTGGAAAATTCCATGGGCAGAAAAGCATGGTGGGCTACAGTCCACAGGGCCTCAAAGAGTGGGACATGACTGAGCACACACATGCACTAGTGGTTGAAGGATACAAGACTTCATCTGTGAGTTAAATAATCTCTGAGGATCTAATGTACAGCATGGTGACTTTAGTTAGTAATACTGTGTTCTATACTTAAAATTTCCTAAGAGAGTATACATTAAGCATTCTCACCAATTCTTTTCAATCCCATAGACTATAGCCCACCAGACTCCTCTGTCCATGGAATTCTCCAGGCAAAAATACTGGAGTGGGTTGCCATTCTCTTCTCCAGGGAATCTTCCTGACCCACCAATCAAACCCAGGTCTCCTGCATTGCAGGTGGACTCTACCATCTGAGCCACCAAGGAAGGCCCTTTACCTGCTGAGCCACACTCTATTATTTTTCTCAACACACATGCAAAAGAAGATAACTATGTAAGGTGATGGATATGTTAATTAACCTGATTGTAAAAATCATTTCATGAAGTATATGTATGTCAAATCATCATGTTGTATACTTTAAATGTATATAAATTTGTCAGTTATACCTCAGTAAAGCTGACAATAAAGGATAAATCCACTAGTGACAATTTCTTTTTGTTTTCTCTTATATGGGGAATGCTTTTATATTCCCTTCATTTCTAAAGTGGTAAGCTGTTCTTTTAGTGTTTGAAATAATTTTTGTAGCTTCCTTCTGGCCTCCAGGGTCTCAAATGAGAAATACACTGTCATTTGCATTGGTGTTTTCCTATAGTTTATGTTTTTTCTCTGACTGCCTTCAAAATGTTTTTCTTTGATTTAGTTTTCAGAATTTTAATGGTGATGTTTCTTGTCAGGTGTATCTTTGAATTTATTCTATTTTATATTTGCTCAGTTTTGTGAACCTGTAAGTTCTTGTTTTTCATCAAATTTAGGAACTTTAAAGCTGTTATTTATTTGAATATTTAGTCCTACTTTCTCCTCTCCCTCTGGCACTCTGAAACATTTTTGTTTCCCAGATCACTGAGACTCTATTCATGCTCCCCCCACCCCTGCATTTTTCTCTGTATTTAGATTAGGTAAATTCTACTGATCTGTCCTCAAGTTCACTGAGTTTATCATTTGTTATTCCCACCCTATTATTGAACTTCTCTCGTAGGATTTTTATTTATTTGGCAAGTGTTATTTGTAATAACATGTCTGTCCAGAAAAATAAAGAAATAAGAAAAATAAATTTAAATTGTAGGGTTTCATCTAATCTTTTCTAATCATTACACTTTGTATCTATTTCTGTTTGCTTATTGTGTTGGCTAGGACCATCATTAAAATGCTTAATAGTAGAAATTATATCTTTAGTTTATTTATGACTTTATTAAAAATTCTTTGAAAGTTTTATCAGAAAGATTATCTTTCATGCATATTTCTTTTTTTGTAGTCATCTTTTAGTTTAGGAAGTTCTTCCTTTATTTTGCTAGACATTTTTGTAATGTTGATGCATTGAATTTCATCGAGTCTTTTTTAATTCACTGAGATGTTAATAATTTTCCTTTAAATCTGTTAAAGAAGTGATCTACTTCTCTAGTGAGATTAACAAATCTGTGTGCCATCCTGCAATGTGGGAGACCTGGGTTCTATCTCTGGGTTGGGAAGGTCCCTTGAAGGAGGGCATGGCAACCCACTCCAGTATTCTAGGCTGGAGGAGCCTGGCAGGCTACAGCCCATGTGGTCACAAAGTCGGACACAACTGAGATACTAAGCACACACACACACACACACACACACACACACACACACACGATACATTTGACTTTACTATTTCAAAATAGATTCAGTCATTCAGTCGTGTCTAACTCTTTGCGACTTTGGGTTACCACATGCCAGGCTTCCCTGTCCATCACCATCTCCTGGAGCTTGCCCAAACTCATGTCCACTGAGTCAGTGATGACATCCAACCATCTCATCCTCTGTCGCCCCCTTTTTTGCTATTTCAAATCTTTCCTGAAATCAGTTTGCTGGTATTTTGTTTAGGATTTTTACTTTTATGCTTATACCTGAGTTTGATTAATAATTATATAAATACACCACTTGTTCAATTTTGACATTAGGATTATGTTAACCCCCAAAAGGAGTTTATGTTGTTGTTTAGTCACTAAGTCACATCTGACTCTTTTGTGACCCCCATGAACTGTAGCCTGCTAGGCTCCTTTGTCCATGGAATTTTCCAGGGAGGAATACTGGAGTATGTAGTCATTCCTTTCTTTGGGGGATCTTCCTAACCCAGGGATTGAACTCTGTTTTCCTGCATGGGCAGGCAGAGAGTTTAGTCTTTTCTTTTTTCCTAAGCTCTGGAACATTGTACCTAAGATGAAAGTTATATGTTCCTTGAAGTTTTTGTTTGAATATTCCACAGAAGACATGAAATGGTAGTAAAAGATATTCTTTCAAAGATTTATATATTTTATAGCTTATTGGTCTAATCAGGTTTTTACTTCTTATTTGGAAATTCTGGTATACTTTTGCTTCTAAATTATTGTCCACTTTATGTGTGCAAATATATTGTCATAAATATGTACACATTAGTCTTCGATGTACTAGTCTAATGTTTTTGTATTTTACCTTCTCTCTTCTTTTGTTTACACTTGTCAACATTTGTATTTTTAATTAGTTCTCTGAAATAACCTTGTTTTATGGACAATTTCCACTGATTTTTCTATTTTCTCATTTTCAGCTTTTATATTTGTTAGTTTATTTACCTTTATTTGTGTTCATTTTGCAATTCTCTTTCTAGTTTTACATTTCAATACATTATACATGTATTTCCAATCTCCTATTTTAAAGTACATACATCATCTTCTTAATATTCAATTGGCTACATCTCACACATAGTGTTTGTATTATCATTTATTTCTAATTTTTTTAAACACTTATTCTTCAAATTCTCTTTAACTAAGGCTATTTTACAACTGTCTTTTTCTTTTAATTTTTGAGTTACATAGGACTTAGGGACCACCTTTTGAATATTGATTTCTAAATTTGGTGAATTATAGTATGTGGACAGGGTCAGTACAATGTGATTACTTTTAATTAGTTAAGACATTCTTTGTCAACTTTTGAAAATATTCCCAAAATTTTTTTATCCTAACTTCAAATAAAGATTATATATTTTTCCCCATTGTACTTGTTAATTTGGTATTATTGAAGTCCTCTATAAAACTTCTTATCTGATTTATTGGTTTCTGAGAAGGATCTACCCAGGTCTCCTATTGTTAAACATTTGACAAAGTCTCCCTTGAGATTCAGTCAATATCTGCTTTTAGTTCAGTTCAGTCACTCAGTTTTGTCCGACTCTTTGTGACCCCATGGACTGCAGCACACCAGGCTTTCCTGTCCATCACCAAATCCCAGAGCTTGCTCAAACTCATGTCCATCAAGTCAGTGATACCATCCAAACATCTCATCCTCTGTCATCTAAAGTAAATTTGCTTCTTGCCTGGAAAATCCCATGGACAGAGGAGCCTGGTAGGCTGTAGTCCATAGGGTCATGAAGAGTCGGACAAGACTGAGCGACTTCACTTTTCACTTTTCTGCATTGGAGAAGGAAATGGCAACCCACTCCAGTGTTCTTGCCCGGAGAATCCCAGGGATGGCGGAGCCTGGTGGGCTGCCGTCTATGGGGTCGCACAGAGTCGGACACGACTGAAGCGACTTAGCAGCAGCAGCAGCAGCAAAAGTATGTTGGATACTTAATGTTCATGACTTTTACCACTATACAATATCCTACTTTTTCCCACTTAATGCTTTGTATAGTAAAACCCATTTTATCTACATCAGCTTTTATTTTAACATTTACTTGATCCACATTTTTATTTATATTCCACCTTTTTGCTTTTTAAGTTGCCACTCTTATGAACACTAATGCTTGAACTTTAAAAAAATCAATTTTGAGCACCTCTGTCTTGCAATAGATAATTTTATCCAATTAAAATTTCTGTGATTACTGATATAGTTGGCTTTATTCCTGCCAGCTTAGTTTGTGTTTTCTCTTTTGTTGTTTTATTTTATTCCTTTTATATGTTGGATGATAAAATTTGTTTGACTTTACTATAATTTGTTTAGAATCAGAGTACATGACTCTAATTCTTCTAGAATTAATCCACATATTAATATACTTTTAATATCCTTAAAATAGCATCTGCATTTCCTCTCGTCTCCCTGCAGTGCTCCTATTTATTTGTTTAAGTTATCCATTTCTAATTGCAATTTCAAATCTCTCTTCATTTTAAATATTTACTTCCTTTATATATTTGAAGTCTCTTCTTTTGGAACACTTGTGAATTTGTTCTTTATATTCCATCTTCTATGCTATCACCTCTCATTTATTGTCTTTATTTTCTGCCTTGTTCTTCTGTACAATCCCAGAAAGCTGTTTTAGGTGCTGTGCACATAACTAATTTATGTTATAATAATAATCCTTGTTTGTAATGCTTTTTTGAAATATGTTACAGTATTTGTTTCCCTCTACACTTTTTTCATTATATTACCTGTATCCTTTATTGTTATATTTCACTTCATCAATGTAGCTTTCATCTCCTCTACAGAATTTGCTTCTTTTTGTCAGCACGATGCACATGCTAGCTAAAATTTCCTCTTATTTTAGCAATCATTTTAACAAACTATGTTCTCTTCAGTGTTACTTTTATTTCTTTATATTATTCTGAAAAATCTTTTGGCCCACTTGTTAGTTCTTTCTGTTGGAAACTTGAATGTGGCCTGATATTTGGCCAAAAATGTGGGTGGATTCTCTCTGCGTTGCCTCATTAGTCTCTAGGATACTCATAGTATCCTTTGCTTATGTCTTTAATTTTAAAGTTGATTAAAATAAGGTTCTGTTATCAGTCTTTTGATTGAGTAACCTTATGGTAGTGGTGGGATGCTATTGCAGTGAGCAGCCCTATACAGCAATTTTATTTTTTCATAGATTCTATTTCAACAATTCACTTTCTGCATCTAGTTTTCTCCTTCGCCTGACTTTTGCTTCAGGTACATTGTAATCTATGGTCCATTTTTATGGAGAAAACCATAATTTTTTTTTAATGCCAGAGAAAACCTTGACATATTAAGTAATGATTTTAAAGACCTAAATAAATGTAAAGACATGCCTTATTTGTGGATTTGAAGACTGATTGTTTTGGAGATATTAATAATTTGCAAATTGATTCATAGAGTCAAATTAATGCCAGTCAAAATCCTAGCAGGATCTTTGTTTAGAAAAACTAATTCTGCAATTCATATGGAAAGGCACAATTAGTAGAATAGCCAAAACAGTTTTGGACAATATCTATTTGTAAGATTTCCCATAAAGTTAAAGTAATCAAATTATGTGGTATTGGCAAAGTGACAGATGAATGAAACAAAATAGAAAAATCAGAGATAGACTGACATAGATATGAACATATTTCTGATGAAGGTGTAAAGGTAATTAAATGGAGAAAGTATATTTTCAAGACAATGTGCTGAAACAATTGAAAATTCAAAACAAAAAAAGGAAACTTGACACGCCTCATATCTTATACAAAAACCAAAGATTAACTCAAAATGGATCATAGCCCTAATTGTAAAATTTTTAAAAAAAGCATTTAAAGTTTTAGAAGAAAACACAAGATAAAATGTATGCTATGGGGTTGGTTACATAAGTTTAATTAGGGCACCAAAAGTGTACATACAGGTATGCTGCTGCTGCTGCTGCTAAGTCACTTCAGTCATGTCTGATTCTGTGCAACCCCATAGATGGCAGCCCACTAGGGTCCCTGGGATTCTCCAGGCAAGAACACTGGAGTGGGTTGCTATTTCCTTCTGCAATGCATGAAAGTGAAAAGTGAAAGTGAAGTCTCTCAGTCGTGCCCAACTCTTAGCGACCCCATGGACTGCAGCCTACCAGGCTCCTTTGTCCATGGGATTTTCCAGGCAAGAGTACTGGAGTGGGTTCCCATTGCCTTCTCCACATACAGGTATACTGCTGGATAAAATACAGGCTATCATTTACATCTGAATTTCAGATAAACAGTGACATAATAGTGTAAGTGTTCCCCAAGTGCATATTTTTCTTTGCTAAATCTGGTTATCCTAGGGATAGAAAATAAATCAATGGTTGCCAGAATCCAAGGGTAGGGGAGGGATTGAATACAAAGGAGTAGGGGGAATTAAGGAGATAAAAGAAATACTCTGTATTTTTATTGTTGTGATAATTATATAACTATATAGGCACTTGACAAAGCTGGTATAACTATATACCAAAATGGGTGAATTTTCCTATATTTAAAGTATGCTTTAATAATGAAAGTTGGAAGAAGTTATAGTAAAATGATAATTGTAGAATCCAGGAGGATATACAGTTATTACAGTTATTGTCTGTAAAATCTGGTAAACTTTTCTCAATATCTGAAATTGTTCATAAGTAAAAATTGGGGTAGGGCAATTAAAGAACAACATAAGCAAAACACACAATAAATTGAAATAATCCTACCTTTTAGGGAATATGTCAACCATATCAAGAAACAACTATGCTAGGGAGATACCAAAGATTTTTATTTGTTTTGGCCACACTTGCCTTTAAAATACTTGGAAGTAGCTGCTTTTGGTAAGTTTCTGCAAGGCTAAAATATTCCAGGATGATATTTTCCAGTGTCTAAAATACCAATCCTCATGTCTTAATATTAGGGGTATTTGTGGTGTTTTTCCAAGATCAATACAGTTCTTGTGATTCCACACTGCTTTTCCCAAGAAAGGATTTAAGTAAATGAAATATATCTTTCAGTCAGGCCTTCTTTACCTATTTCAAAGAAAAATTTCTTGTAGTTTGTGTCATTTGAAGAGCATCTTTGCCCAATTTCCACAACAGGATTTTGCACATTTTAGCTAATATGTGTCTGTTTCTAGGCAACAAGCAGAGTCAGGGGTAAAGATTTGGAACTCTTCTTCTTATACCATTGCCTTAAGAAGGGAATACAAATCAGGTTGGCAAATATGGGGGTGTTTTCCCAAAAGCAAAACTTGATTTTGTTTCCTTGAATACATGATGTTTTGTCCATATTCAAATGCAAATTCAAATTTTATTAATTTGTTGTCTATGTACAACTCTATTTTCTTTAATTTATCTAAAGCAAGTAAATATTTTTCTTTCTATTCTTAAGCATTACTTTTTAGGTCCAGAAAATTTTATTCCCAGTTTTTGGTTCTTCCTTTCAAATGCTCTTGTTCCCTCTTTGGAACACAAACTTTATTGCTTTGATCGCCATTGTCTGTGCTTGTTTACTCATTTATACTTCATTTTTTGCCTTCATTCATAATTTTGCAGAATGCAGGGCAGAAGAGACAGTATTAGATTTGCCTCTATATTGCTTAATTATATTTTTTTAAGCATGGAAGCTACAATTTGTATTTCCTTGTACTGTTTTCTGTTGCCTATGTCTTTTTTACTCTGCTTTCAGTCATTTTAAAATTTTCTTTTGATGTGCATGTGCTTGTGCTTAAAAGACCATAGTTGCCATGAAGTCTTATGCTTACTGGCCCCAAAAGAGTGTAATCATTAAGGAATTCTTAAAGGGCTACTACCCAAGGGCACAGCAAGAGGAGACAGACCCATGAACCCAAGCTTTCATTGATATGAGTTTATCTTTATAGCTGTAGCCTGAGGTCCCAGAATGTACCTGTAATCCCTTCCAGAGACCTAGGAGGGAGGGTACTAACTTTGCGCTCTCTTCTGCCAGGTTCCAGAGCACAGTGTCTCCCAGAAGGGAGCTTTTGCATGTATCTGTTTTTTCCACTGCTGAGAGAGGGATACCCTTGATCCCTTGGCTCTGGAGGCTGGAGGGCTTGTGTTCCTACAGGAGTGTAACAATCAGAGAGTCAATTCTTTGCTGGCTGCCATGCTCAGGGTACTGCTCAGAGACTGAAACATACCCTGAGTCCTTTTTTGGTAAAGACCTATTTGCTTGTCCTGGAGCTTTGACCTGAGGGCTATGCACCTGGTTTACACACATCTAAGGGACTTCTGAAGATCTCTCAGGGGACGGAGTCCAGTGGATTCTTTCCACTTTCTGCTTGTCTCACTTCAGCTTTCTGGGGCCTCCAGAAAGGACATTGTACCCTCATCTGGAGCCCCAGTTTTGGTGACTGCCATTCAGGGGACACCTCTAGATCACCTAGATCATAGCCTATGGGACTTTTGTTTGCTGGTTCCCTGTCTGTGCCAAGTTGCTTCAGTTGCGTCCGGCTCTGTGCAACCCTATGGACTGTAGCCCACAAGTTTCCTCTGTCCATGGGATTTTCCAGGCAAGAATACTGGAGTGGGTTAACATACTTTTCCACAGGGGACCTTCCCAACCCACGGATCAAATGTGCACAGGATTGTACATATTTGCAGACTTTAAAAATCACTTCCTGAGGATCTGCTATCCAATCAGCCCAAATCTAGGTGCTGACTGAGATCCTCCCCTTTGGGACACTGACAGGTATTGGCACACCCTCAACTAAGGGGCCCCAGTAAACATGGGCTGCTTGGACAGTCACAATGGTTCACTCTCTGTGCTATGAAATTCAGTGAGCTTTGACATATGCTTAATGTCTTATACCTACCATTATGGTATTAGTCAGAATAAGTTTTACTACCCTAAAAATCCCCTTGTGGCTCTTTTATTTAATCCTTCCCTTTTACCTGAACTCCTGGATACCACTGATTTTTTTTTAAACTTGTGTATATTTTTGCCTTTTCCAGAATATGAAATTATATTACAGTATGTAGTTTTTTCAAATTGGCTTCTTTCCCTTAACAGTATGTATTTAAAGTTTATCCATGTCATTTCATGGGGTTTCCTTTGTGGTTCAGCTGCAGTGCGGGAGACCTGGGTTTGATCCCTGGGTTAGGTAGATCCCCTGAAGAAGGGAAAGGCTACCCACTCCAGTATTCGGGCCTGGAGAATTCCATGGACACGACTGGGCGACTTTTACTTCATTTCATGTCATTTCATAGCTTAGTGAGTCAATTTTTTTTTTTTTTTTGGTACTGTTGAATAAGATTCAATTCTAAGAAGTGGAATTCCACTGTAAAGAATGAAAGTTTGCTTATCCATTCACCTTTTGAAAGGCATTGCGCTTGCTTCCAGTTTTTGATGATTACAAATAAGGATGTCACATTTTTGAGTTCTACAATTTTATTTGGTTCTCTTTAATAACCTCTATTTCTTTGGTGAATTTTTTAAAGATAATTTGTGATTGCCTGTTAAGCATTTTATGATGTCTTCTTTAAAATACTTGTGACAGAATTTCAATATCTGATTCATTTTAGTGTTAGCATCTTTGTTAGTATTCATTGATTGTCTTTTCTCATTCATGTTGTAATTTTTCTTGTACTTTATATGATGGGTGATTTTTGATTGTGGCATGAATATTCTTGAACATCCCTTGATTTTGGTATATGAGGAAGTTCTGGAACTAATCCCCCATGGATACCAAGAGATAGCTGTATAACTGCCTTAGGTCTAGAAAAAAATGAGAAGAAAAAAATGGAGCAAATCACCAATTTTTATTATTTTTTAATATATTAGTTCCACACAATGAAGAAACATATACCAATAACTCTTACTTTTCAATGAGGCATATCATTCTTCAGAGTAGGAAGAAGGGGTAAGGCAATAGTCTGATATTGTTAATCAAGAGAAGTCACCTCACATGGAGACTTTTTAAAATCAGTCTTAGTTTTTGCCTTATTACTGAGTTGTAAGAGTTTTTTGATATGTATTCTGTATATATTCTTGGGCTTCCCTTGTGGCTCAGCTGGTAAAGAGTCCACCTGCAATGCAGGACACCTGGGTTCAGTCTCTGGGTTGCGAAGATCCTTAGAGAAGGGAAAGGCTACCCAGTCCAGTGTTTTGGCCTGGAGAATTGCATGGCTGCCATGGGGTTGCAGAGAGTCGACTGAGCAACTTTCAGTTCACTCACTTCACTGTACATAAAACTTTAATCAGATAAAAATTTTTGCAAGTATTTTTGTCTTAATCTGTTTGCCTCTTTATTCTTATAAGTCTTTCAGAGATCAGAAGTGTTTAACTTTGATGTATTCCAATTTATATAGACTTTGTTTTGTAATCATCACTTAGCCCAAAACCACACACAAAAGAGATAAGCAATCCAATAACACTTGGAATTATTAATTTTTAAAATTGCCAATGTAATAGGCAAAACATGATATCCGGTTCTTAAGAATTGCATTTACTTGATTATTAGAGATCTTGAACACTTTCTAATATATTTTTAAATTAATTACCAACTTTTTTGACCATCTCATCAAGGGCACATATAACACATCTCCCAAATATCCTGTTGCGTTTTTGTTAAAAGAAATTCTGCATAGACAGAATATGAGTTTGACCAATATGAAAATGTTTTTCCTTCAATGCAAATAACTTGCTAAATTGAACGTGTTATACCTATGTATAGTTTGGGAGACTCGATCCATTTCTAAAAATTAGAACAAAAGACAGGAGATACATCATTTTCTATTATAACCATGAGGTATCCACTACTAGTTATTGCCTAACAGCATGTAAGTAGGACTTGGTTATGCTCCTTGTTGTTAATGACCCAAAGATGTGAACATTATAGTTTCTCTTCATACCTTCATGAATGTAAGAGCTGTAACAAAATTTTCATATGTATTTAGAACATATGCATTTTGCTGGTATCTTACAATTTGGTGAAAAAGTTTATTTTCTGCATTCCTTTTTTTGATTTAATGTGTATCACTCTTGCCTCAACTTAAACTTTGCATTGGCTCTTATGCAAATATATAGAAGCATCAGGATACAGTGGTGACATGGCAGTATAGAGGGTTAGGAGTTAGAAGCCATAGGTTTAAGTCCCAGGTATTTAGCATATTTGTGGAATAACTCCCACAGTCCAAATGCTGTTTAATTTGAACAGCTGAAATCTAACATTGCCTTTTGCTACTTTTTTAAACCTATGGAAGTCATTCCTTTTAGCTTTAATTTCCTCACTACAAAGTCATTAAAATTATGAAATAGGATAAAATTAAGAAACTACTTTGCACATTATAAGTACAGCATACATATAAGAAATTGCTATTATTTTGCAGTCACCTCCCCTCTTCTCCTGAATAACTGATGTTTTCCTATGCCTTATGTGGGCCATCTGTAATTTAGAACACTTGTTTTTGTGCTTCTTCTAAGCAGAGATGATCTCTATGTATATTTTCATATTTCCAAATGTAGCGATGTCTCAAGTTTCTGGGTGATACATTTGTAAACTGAGAAATGTCGTGATAATGAGTGAGTCTAATTATAAAGTTTCAAATACTGCCTGCAGGGCTAGTTTTAGCTTTAATAAGGAATATCTCATTGGGGAATAAAATTCATTTTCTTCTGTGATAAAGCAGGCTTTGCTAGATTAAAAATACATTACCCTTTGGAGATTGGTCAAACTTGAGACAAAATGTTCCTTCTATTAGATGATCTTTATAAAATCCTATCATCCAAGATTTCAGAGTTTTTAGATCTCTAAGTATATGGGGTGGGAGGAAAATTTTAGTTTGTATACTTTGTGTAAGAGAAAAATTACTGATTGTGCAGAAGTAAGCAAAAACCTGATTGTAAATATCCAATGAACACAGCTGACGCTTGTGTCTCAGAAGCTTCGATTCTGGGAGGAATATTGATCCAAGATCTGAGCTTTCTTTCTCAATGACTTGTGCAAAATCACATTAATCTGAGGGGCTTAAGGTAGAATACTCCCAATGGGGCTTCCTTCTTTATCTGATAGAAAGTTATCTCCTGAAGAGTCAAGTGATATGGCTCAATTAAACACCACCATTGTTTATGTGTTTTAGAGGATGAGAAGGAACAACTGAAATGGAGAGGCAAATGCAGATGCAAGAGATAGGAAATAAAGTAGTTAAGCAGATATTTTTCAGAAATATTGTAAATTTCCCCTTGAAATATATAGGTAATTTTAAAAGTGAGCTTTTTGAAGTATAATTTACATATAATAAAATTCACCCATTTAAGTTTACAATTTCATGAGCTTTGACAAATATATTCAGACCGGTATCCACAACCACAGTCAAGATATAATGCATTTCTTTTAACAGAAAAATTTCCATAGTGATTTAATTTAGTCCTCTCCTCCCATCCATATCCCTTGGCAATCATTGATCTGTCACCATAGTGTTTCATTTTCTAAAATTTCATATAAATGAGAACATAGAAGATGTAGACTTTTGTGTCTGATGTCTCTCATTCAGCATAATACTTTTGATATTCATCCATCTTGTTAAGTATGCCAGTAATATAATCCTTTTTAATTCTGAGTAGCATTGCATTGTATTGATATGCAACAATCTTTTATACATTTACCAATTGATAGACATTTGGGTTTTTCAAGTATTTGACTATTGTGAATAAAGCGCCCATGCAATAAAACTCCCATCCAAGTTTTGTATGGATGTATGTTTTTATTTCTGCTATGTAAATAAGTGAGCTTCTCTGGTGGCTCAGTGGTAAAGAATTCACCTACCAGTGCAGGAAACATGGATTCAGTCCCTGGGTTGGGAAGATCCCCTAGAGGAGGAAAAGGCAACCTACTCCAGTATTCTTGCCTGAAAAATTCCGTAGACATAGGAGCCTGGTGGGCTGCAGTCCAAGGGGTTGCAAAGAGTTGGATATAACTAAGCAATTGAGCATGCACGCAACTAAGAGCAGGATTACTGAGTTGTTTGTAATTTTTATTTTAACTTTATAAAAAATTGCCAAACTGTTTGCCAAAAGAGCTGTACCCTTTTAAATTTCCATTATCAATATATGAGAACTACCACTGCTTCACGTCCTCACATAAACAGTTTAGTCTGTCTTTATTCTCAGTCATTTTGCAATATGTAGTACTATCATACTAAATTTTTAATTCGTAATTCACTAATGTACTTTGTGTGAGCTTATTTATAATTAGTTTATCTTCTTTCATTACATCTCTGTTAAAATCCCTCGCCCATTATTAAAAATCAGGGTTTTTTTTGTCTTATTGAGTTATAGGAGTTATTTTTGGTATACATTCTGTATATAAAACCTTGATCAGATGAAAGTCTCTGCAAAATTTTTCTTAATCTCTTTGCCTCTTTATTCTTGAAGATCAGACGTTCTTAGTATTGATCTATTCCAATTTATATATGCTTTGTTTTACAATATTCATATAGACCAAAGTTATACAAATTTTCTCTTATATTTTCTTTTAGAAGTTTTATAATTTTAGCTTTAAGTTCCATTTCAAATCAATTTTTTGGTACAGTGTAGTTAGGGTTATTTTATTTAAATTGTTTGCATGTGGATATCCATTTGTGTAAGCATGATTTGCTGAAAAGCCTTTCTTTCCCCATAAATTATCTCCGCACCATTTTATGGTTGACCATACATGTACCCATTTTTGAATTCTCAGTTCTCTTCTATCAATCTATATGTCTGCTTTTATTTTTTCTTTTTTTCTTTACTGTAGCTTTATGATAAGTAAAAGTCAGGTAGTGTAAGCTTTCTAACTTTTTTCTTCTGTTTCACAATTATAATGGCTATTGCATGTCTCTTGTATTTCCATGTAAAGTTTAGAATCAACTTGTCAATTTCTTTTAAAAAAAAGCCTGTGAGAATTTTATTTGGGGTTATATTGGATCTCACATCAATTTGGGGTGAACTGATATTGAGTCTTCCATGGTAGGCAGAATTGTGGCTTTCATGATCTGTGTCCTGTGGTATTACTCCTGTAGATATGTTACATTTCAAGACAAAAGGAGTTTGGAAATCTAATTCAAGTTACTAATGAATTAAAAGGGAGATTATTCTGGAATATCCGGAGAGGCATATGTCATAAATCACATGGGCTATTAAAAGCAGAAAGCAGGGGCAGAATTAGAATTATTAGATACTCAAATGTTAATTTTTCAGCCCAATATAAAAAGAACAAGATAAGGAAGTGTTTGTGTGCTGATTTGCATTGCATTTAAAGATTTTATCTCTTTACTCTCTTTGACAATGTAAAATATTAATATTAGGGGAACCTGAGTAAAGGATATAAGGGGATATTTTGTACTATTTTTGAAAGTCTCGGAGAAGGCAATGGCACCCCACTCCAGTACTCTTGCCTGGAAAATCCCATGGATGGAGGAGCCTGGTAGGCTGCAGTCCATGGGGTTGCGAAGAGTCAGGCATGACTGAGCAACTTCACTTTCACTTTTCACTTTCATGCATTGGAGAAGGAAATGGCAACCCACTCCAGTGTTCTTGCCTGGAGAATCCCAGGGGCAGTGGGCTCCTGTCTATGGGGTCGCACAGAGTCGGACACGACTGAAGTGACTTAGCTTAGCTTAGCTTAGCTTTGAAAGTCTGAAATTACTTGAAATGAAAACAATTTTAGAAAATTTATACTAAGGGAATAAAATGGCTAGCACTTAGTAAAGTTCTGAGGGCATGACCATATGACAGATAATCTTCAAATGGGATGTGGTTATGGACTGAGTGTGAGAAACTTGGATATAATCACACAGTGCCCAAAGATTGAAGCAGTACACAAAAGGAATTTTTGTATCTCTATTTCAAATTTACCAAGTACCCTGTCTACTGGAGTGGTAACAGCTCAGCTGAAGGACAAATCTGTTCCAACAGGTTCATCCATCCTGCAAAGCAAAAATGCATCTTCTTAAGCCTTTCTGGGAAGTCAATGTCTTAACTAAAATAAATAACCTTAACGTTATGGATTTTAAGTATTGGAACAGATCAATCTATCCAAAATTTGGAGGCAGACAAGTCCTTGAAACTGTTCTTAATTTGTTTTATTCCAGGTGGCTGCCTCTTCTGCTTCATCTGCATTAGGAAGTCTGAATTAATCTTTCTGTTCTGATTGCTGTCTTATTAAATATCATATTTTTCTTTATGCTTTTACCTTTTTTCTCACGAGCATTGCCTTTACATCTTCTGCATGATGAAAGAGGTATTCTTATTTAGTTCAGTTATTAGAGGCCCTAGAAATGTGCCTGTGTGAAGTGAACCAGTGCATTTTCATATCATGTATTAACATGGGCTTTAATGATCAGATTGTGGGACCACTCACAATTGTCTTTGCTAGAATATTACAGTTTGTAATACCTGAAGGGAATAGTGGTAATTTTGTACAGTCTTTATTTCTTAAAAAATAAGACATCATGGGCTATTGAAATGCACACTCATTGAGAGAAATGTAAGAAAGGTATGAGAAGAAATAAATAAATGTTATTTTTAAAGGCAAGGGAAATATTTAACTGGTATTATTTTCAAAAGGCAGGTATTTTCAAGTATGAGCCAGGTTTTAATCAACAAAAACTTCCCTATTTGGGGATATATATATTCCCCTGCTCTCCACACTCCTGAATGCCATCAGGACTTTATTTTTCCTTAAAATTAGCTAAAATGCATGTTTATTTGATAATTTCATCACCTGTGGCAAAAGTCTGAAAATGGCATTCATACAGTTCTCTGATGTGAAATACTCCAGCAAATAGTACCAAATACATTGTTAGTTGATTATATGTATTGGGAAGCCCAAATTTTATTATATTTTAAATTATCAGAAAATAAAGGAAGGAATGTCTATGATATCTTTCTCTCTGTCTTTCTCAAAAAGACAAACACAATTTTACTTTATTTTTCTGATATCTGGTTGTTTTCTTTGCTAAATGTCCCATTTTAGTAATGTAAGTGTAATTTAATGTTAAAATTAACAATATGACTTGTGTTTTTGATAGTGTATATAAACCACACATTTTCTCTGCATAAACATTTTCAGAAAGTTCAGCAAATGTTTGTTATTAAAATCTGCATGCAAATATGAGTAGAGGAGGACTTTTTTGATAAAGATTATCTATCAAAAGCCTAATGTAAATCTATTTAATAGGAGAGATTTCATATAATATCCTTTAAAATAAGGTATTGCTTGTTACTTCCATCACTGGTTAACATAGGTAATTCTTTCACAAATATTAGAATGAGAAAAAAATAAATATGTAGATTAGAAAAAAAGAAAAATAACTTTCATTTCATATAGATAATCATTTATATAGGTAATATATGTAAATTGGCTCGTTTACATATAGGAAACCCTATGGAATCAACATACAAATTATTAAAATGAAAATTTTCATAGACAAAAATCAACAGTTCTTCAATACTTAGAATAGCTGTTCCCTGTATAGTCTTGCTATCCTGTTCACTGTATAGTCTTGCCTGTATAAACAGTACTTCATAAGGAGACAGTAGAGACAGGAGAGAAGAGAAAGGAGAGTAGAAAGAGACACATTCTAACTTTGTATAAACCTAATGAAATAATCTCAAACATACAAAGCCAAGAGTAACAGAACCGAAGGAATAGATTAATCTGTTGTCTTAAGTGGAGATTTTAACATGTATTTCATAGTAAATTGAGAACACAAAAACAGAAAAGATAATTTAAGATTGAAACAGGAGGGAAATGAAGTCAAGTCAAGAGAGACATAATAAGATATGAAGCAAGTATGCAATAGAGAATAAATAAAGCCAAATAGTGGCTCATTTACACTATGTTCGATTTTTTTTCACTCTGTCAAGACCAATCAAGGAAGAAAAAAAAGGCAGAAAAGAAATAACCAGTACCTGGAATGAAAAATGGGCATCACTGTAGATTCTAAGAATTAATATAAAGACATTAGCAGTGTAATTTGAACAACTTTATAAAGATAAAATTTTTAACTAGATGAGAAGAGAAAGTTTCTTTAGAAATACATGTGAATAAACGAAACAAGAGGACATGGAAAATCTGAATAATTATCTATACTAATGAGTTTGATGTCATAATTTGAATATCTAGTAGAAACTTTTCCCAATTAGCATCTGCTTATGCATAGGATGAAGTGATTTGCGTCCCTCTGAGAACTAGTGGAAAATATCAGCTAAATTCTTTGCAAATCTGCTTAAAGGCATCAGAGAACAGGGGATAAGTTTCTGTGCAAAGTTGAAACATGTAAACATAAGGTGATGATATACAGTCATTCAGTCATTTTCCCCCTAGTAGCATTTGCCAATTTCAACTTAAGGAAGAAGTTAAGAAATAGAACATTGGGAAGAGATTGTAAGACTGAAGCCAATAGAATTCTTGGGAGTCTTACACAAGGGAGCAACAAAATAGTAGAGTTCAGGACCCATAGACATCTGAAGTCCTCTGAAAACACTGGTTATATTCTGAACCTGTGGTGGGTAGCACACTAAGAAACCAAACAAAAAACATGTGAACCACAAAAATTCCATAATCTTGCTGTGCTGAAGGCTAAAGCTCATGAACCATCAACAAAAGGGACTCCAATGAACAACATACCAGACTTACATTGGGACCTTCTAGTGAGCTATAACATACCTACAGGATAAACCAGTTGTAACCTGAGCCTTACTAATTCTACAAGTCAATATTTATCTAATGATATTTACAATCCAAGGTTTATCTAACCTAGCTAGTCCATCATGACCAGAAGCAGATGTCCTAAAATTATCTTTATAATGTTGATTTTTCATATTTACTTTAGGAAGTTTTCTGACTCTGAGATTATATATATAGTATGTGAAAATGTATGATGTTGGTTTCAGGGTTCTCTTTTTTCCTTCTCCATAGGGTATATGTAAAGAAACAAATCATTAGATGGATTTTAAGTAAATTTCTATAGTCCTAGCTATAATGCCATTATTGCAATGCATTTGAGCCAAAGCCATCAGTTCTAGTTCACCTACAAGTCAGAAACCTAGCTTAACTTACTTTTTTGGTACATTCAAGCTAAATGAATCATAGTTGTCTTGTTCTTGTACGGTTATATCTTTGTATATACACACATCTAAAGTATTCCTATATAATAAAACATAGCACTTAAGATACCCTGAGGACTATTCTGCTGCTCCATTGTTGGAAGAACTTAAATTTCAAGTTAGTGAAAGTCAAATTTAAGAATATGGGCACTAAAAACAAAAGCAAAAAAAAAAAAAAGGAATATGGGCATTTGATAGACAATGAATAGATATTAATGGCTACTTATCAAGGTAACACAGCTTAATGGAACATACTTTAGGAAATTTGATTCTATTAGAAGTACATATAATGATTAAGATGTGAAAAAGCAATATTTCAGTTGAAATGTCATGAAGAGCCATGAGGTTGATCCAAGGAACTCATGATTTAGAATTTTACATCTATAAGAGTATTAGAGTTTAATTCTGTGACTTTATATAATGGAAGGGAAACTAGAAGAAAAGGAGTAAGTGGAAAGGAAATACAAATAGCACATGGTTTAAAAAAGAAGAGTTGAGGCATATAAATTATTTAAAGTACCATCTTTTAGTCTTTCACATATTTTTTTAAAAATAAGAATGTTGTATAAAAACAAATCCAGAGTTAGATAAGGAGAGGCTTTACTAAGAAGAAAGACTGTTGCAGTAGGGAGAGCTCTCAGATCTCAGAAATCTGAAAGTGTCTCAAAAGCAAGCAGAAAGACTTTTCTTTTATAGAGAGGGGTGAGCAGTAAGTATGGACAAGTCAGGCAAATGAGAGAAAATGATTGGAGGGCTCTGTCAGGAAATGAGTCTCACTGTAATTAGCCGATTCTCAAGATAAGCTGAGAACGGGCTATTTTTGGCTTTTCAGTGCTTGATCAGGTTGGAGGATAAGCAGAGTTCAGAAACGTTTAGTGAAGAAACAAACCTGACTAAAGTTGGTCAAGACAGCAGAGGGTGAGTGTGAACACCTGGTCAGTAGCCAGTAGCACATGGGGATACACCATTACTAGAGGTATTCCAGTGGATAATAAATAGCCTCTTGGTAGTTATGCAAGAAAAGAAATTTATTAATTTTAGTCAGGTAAGAGTTTGGCTTGGGTGACCTTCAAAAATTTATTCTCACTTGAAGAACAATTTTTTGTATGATTCAGTGAGTACTTCTACAAAAGCCATAGAGGTCCCCTTCGTGTACCTTCCTGGACTATAAGATTTGCTGTACCATCTAGACAGTTTATATAGTATCTTTCAATAAAAGTTAGTAAAATCCTTTAAAAGCAAGCCTTGCAATCATCATTTTGTAGATTGTGTAAATGAATTATTCAGGACTCTGTACTTCCAAATATCTATTATTTCAGACTGAACAAAATTGCTGTGTACAGGATATGCATGTCTTCCCTAGGATTGCAGTAACAGTATGGAAAGGATGTGCACTATTAACATTTAGATAGGTATCATTGGAAAAGCAATGCTTAAAATTTACCTAGTGTGGAGAAGAAAGAGGAAAGGTTTTGGTTAAATCTTATCAGACTCACCACTGGTCCATCAATTCAAAGTCAGCTTGGGGAGTGATGCTGCTTTTCAAGCTCCCATGAAAAGACTTCCTGATTTGTAAAGGAGGCAAATTTATTTATGTAAATTGACTATTTGGCAGTACTTCTGCTTCTTTTAGTGTTGACTAGTCCTGCCTCTGATAAGGCAGATCTAATTTCATTTCCATTAAAATGCAATGAAAGCACATTTATGAATTTAAATAATTTCTTTCCTGAGTTTGATAGGAGTTTAGAATGGTGAGCTGTGGAGTGTTATTAATAAATATTGCTTTTTAAAATTAAAATAGAAACACCTAGCTGGTCAGGGAATTTTTTTTTTCCTGCTATAGATGACAAAAATTGAGTTGGTAAAAGAAATAGTAATTTGCCAAAGGGCTTGTTTAATTGGACCCTCTTGCTTATCTCATTGTCAAATTATTTTCAAACCTTTTTCTATATAATTAAAATATTGATGTACTTTGGTTTGCATAACTTATTCATCTTCCTGAAAGGAACATGAAGCAAATATAAATTAAGGCTTTTTAACAAAGCATGGAAAGAGGAATATGATGTTGTGAATTGTTCTGCTAATTTGTCTTTCAGAAGGCTCTCTTAAAATTTTATTTTTTCTCATACTGCTTACATTGTTATATGAACTGTGTCAACTAAAAAAGATTCACAACTTGAGAGTTGCAAACTAAGTTTTATTTGTGGCAAAATGAGGACTGCAGTCTGGGCGATGGCACCTCAGACAGCTCTGAGAGACTGCTCCAAAGAGGCAGTCAGGGAAGGCTAGTATATAAGATTTAGGTGAAGGGGGAGTTCAATGCAAATCAAGTGCTTACTTTACAAGAGGCTTTCTCCTGGCAGAAGGATCTGATGTAATCATGAAGGGATTTAGTGCTTTTCTAGATAAGAGGAGATGAAAGGATTGGAACTTCATGGCATATAGATGGGGAAACAATGGAAACAGTGACATACTTTATTTTCTTGGGCTCCCAAATCACTGATGACAGTGACTGAAGCCATTCAATTAAAATATACTTGCTCCTTGGAAGGAAAGCTATGACCAACCTAGATAGCATGTTAAAAATCAGAGGCATCATTTGCTGACAAATATCTGTCTAGTCAAAGCTATGGCTTTTCCAGTAGTCATGTATGGATATGAGATTTGGACTATAAAGAAAGATGAACACTGAAGAATTGATGCTTTTCAACTGTGGTGTTGGAGAAGACTCTTGAGAGTCCCTTGGACTGCAAGGAGATCAAACCAGTCAATCCTAAAGGAAATTAGTCCTGAATATTCATTGGAAGGCCTGATGCTGAAGCTGAAACTCCAATACTTTGGCCATTTGTTGCAAAGAGCCAACTCATTAGAAAAGACCCTGATGCTGGGAAAGATTGAGGGCAGGAGAAGGGGACAACAGAGGATGAGATGGTTGGATGGCATCACTGACTCAATGGACATGAGTTTGAGCAAGTTCCAGGGGATGGTGGTGGACAGGGAAGCCTGGCATGCTGCAATCCATGGGATCAGACAGGACTGAGCAGCTGAATAACAATAACAAGGATTGGGATCATAAAATCTGTTCCTAAAAAACATTCAACTATCTAAAGACCTGTCTCACCAGATTCCCTGGAGCACTAGTTCTTCACTCTACCCTGAGCTCCCTCAGGGAGTGTTGAAGGTCAATAGCTGAAGCAGCACAGGGTTGAATCTCCAACAGAGGCAGATGACAAATGTCCTTGTTGTTCAGTCATTTGCAATGCTCCTGGCAAGTGCCAATTTGTCATTGATGACTTCCTGTATAAATATCATTATTTCTAATAACTTAGTGCAGATACTTGATCCACAGTTCTTCCTGATGAAGTAGTATTTGCCTGAAGTGCCTCTGTATAGACTGTGTAGTCAACAACCATTTACAGATTAACAAAAAAGGGGATATATGTGTGAAAATTTTTAAAAATGCAAAAGGGTTTTAAAGATTGTAAGAATCACTGGTAGCAGAGCTTATCCTATTTTCCTGTCTAAATTAACTTTCTAATTTCACCTTCCCAAGAGTGAAAGTGGAAGTGAAGTTGCTCAGTCTGACTCTTTGTGACCCCATGGACTGTAGCCTACCAGGCTCCTCAGTCCATGGGATTTTCCAGGCAGGAATACTGGAGTGGGTTGCCATTTCTTTCTCCAGGGGATCTTCCTGACCCAGGGATCAAACCCAGGTTTCCTGCATTGTAGGCAGATGCTTTACCGTCTGAACTACAGAGCTCTAAGGTCTCCCAAGGGTGGGCAGGCGCAACTTAACCTTTTATTCACTTACAAATACTTGATTGACTTGTTAGGTCAGATAAACAACTTTCTTGACATCAAGAGCTGTGTAGGTTGGGGAAGAATATGAAGAAAATCTATATAACAAAGTAGGAAGAGTGGGTTGCATAGATTCAGAATACTGAAACTGTGGCTACAACTTAAGAGTTTCTTATACATACTTAAAATACTGAATTTACAAACTTAATTTCCTTGACAGTGCTGTCAGGCAAGTCCAGCCCATCCTTTATTAAATGACAAGTAAATAAATCTGGATTGGAGTAGAAAATATTATCTGGTGTCAAATATTTGTAGATGCCTTCCTAAGACTAGAACTTCCAGTTTAATGAAAATGTTTGAAATCTGTTAATACTTCTGTACCAGCTGTTTTATTTTATATATCTTTAAATTTAAAATGCCATTTGTACCACTAAGTACAATCTAAATTTATCATGCTATTTAAAATTCACAATCAATTTTTTGTACAGCCCTGTGTAATGTTTTGTATATGGAAAGTAAATCCATTTTAATAAAAATATATTGTCATTTAGATTACAAAAATATTATAAAGTAAAATAAATTCAATAACTAACAGCAATTATTTGAACTATCATCCTTATGCATATTAAAAATTCAGAGCAAATTAAGAAAGAAGAAAATATCATTAGATAAATGTATCAAACCTAGAGCAAAAACCATACTTACTGGTAGAATATTAATAATTCATCCCAAATGGGGAATAACACTATCAGTACTATAATTATTTTACTAGAATACCTAACCAGTGCATTAAGAAAAAGAAAGAGATATAAATATTGGAAACATATAAAATTAAAGATGCTTTCAAATAATTTGATCTGATAATTAATATTAGACTAGAAATAAAAATACATCAGTAGCATTCAAATGATATATTGCAAATAGAAATATAAAGATGCATATTAAAACAGATAAGAGCTTTAATTTTATTTTGGAATAAACTAAAGTTATACAAAGAAAATGAGAAAGAAGACCAAACATTTTCCTTTTATTCCAAAGATTCATGAGTTTCAGCTTTTGGAAATTTACTTATACTAATTCTTGAATATAATTCTTTAATATCATTTCCTCTAAGATTTACTATCATATCCTCTAATATCTAATATCATTTAATATCATTTCCTCTAAGATTTTAGCATTTCTAATAGTAAAATATTCTCTCTATGGGATTAAATCCCTATGTTCCTACTGTTGCTTTCACATTTTCTTTCTTTCTATGGAAACGTATGTATTTCTCCAGCATTTTTCCCAGCAATTCTATTGATTTCCTTCATTATAATAATGACTTTTTTTTTCTGATGTTTTTTTACAGCATTCAATTTCATTTTAAATTGTTTTTCATTTTGTGAAAGTTAAATTCACATGAGTTTTAAGAAATAACAGATCCTATATGCTCCTTACCCAGTTTCTCCCAGTGATAATACCTTGCAAACCTATAATATCACAACAGAGATATTGCAATAGATACAGTTAAGATATAGAACATTTCCATCACCAGAAGGATCCCTCATGTTCCCCTTTTATAGTCATATCAATTTCCCTCCCACCTCACCCTTTTCTTAATCCCTGGTGACTGTCCATCTCTTTTCTATTATTTTGTAGAATTAATTTTCAAAAATTTCATATAAATCTTATATAAATACAACATTTATATACTGTGTATTTGGCTCTTTTTACTCAGCATAATTCTCTGGAGATTCATACAGGCTGTTGCATGCATAATTAGCTGATTGCTTTTTAATGCTAATTAGTATTTAATGGTATAGATGTGCCACAGTTTGTTTAACCAATTGTCCATTGTAGGATATCTGCATTGTTTTCAGTTTGGGGCTATTACTATTAAAGCTAGTATATACATTCATGTACAGCTGTTTGTATAAATTTTTGTTTCTTTTATATAAACACCCAGGAGTGCAATTGCTAGTGTATGGTAGTTGCATGATTATTTACTTAAGAAACTCAAGCTGTATTTCAGAGTGTATTCCAGAAACTGTACCATTTTACATTCCTACCAACAATATAAGATGTTCTCATATTTCTCTGAGAATACTAATTAGATTATTTTAAACTGTCTCTTCTCTTTTTTTGAAGTATATTCTGGGCTCAATATTCTGCTTCTTGTTTTTAAACTTAACGTCTTATTCTGTTGAGTGTTATTGTAGGTGTTAAATTTTAGTTGCCTGTTCATGTACTGCAGAATAATTATTGCAGGTAAATTGAAATTGGTTTTCTCTGCTATTGTGTAGGCATATGTGTTTCCTGACAGGCTTCTCATCTGATTGGAAGTTTTGTTTCTGGAGACAAGTTTGGACATTTTGAAAGGCAAGCTTCATTTTAAAATGCCTGTATGAAAAGTTAGAATGTTTGGCTCAGTTTCCCCAAGTTCCAGGCTGTGGAATTTATACATGATATCTCATTTTCGTTTTTGCATTTTTAAAATGTATGTAGAGAGATTTTTGTTCCAAGTGTACAGTTGAGGAAGTGAGCTCAGAGAAGGTAAGTGACTTGTCTGAAGTCACACAACTTATAGTGGGATGAACTGAGACTCGAGTCCAGGTTTTCTGGTTCCAGAGGTAGTGCTTTTTCCAAAGCAAAGAGTTAAAGCCTGGTTAGTGGCAAGGAAATGGCCTTCCCATTTCATAACTCTGTATGGAGGAGCAGGGCAGGATAAGGATGAGGCTAGAGACTGATCAGGATTCCATAGATGGTTACTCCATAGACGGTTATAGACAGATATTAAAATCAATATCTTGTCTCACTTTTCACCATGTCTCTGTGTGGAAGAATTGGATAGAATGGGATGATGGCAGAGACTTGGCATAATTTTTTAATAGTCATTCAATTTATATCTCTGTATCCCTCTATAAGTTCTTACTTCAGAGATAGACCCTCAGTGGGCTTTTCCCATGAAGACCAACTTGTATTTCTTTTTTAGGTACCACATTCATATATTCAGCAACACATTTATAACAGGACAAGAGGGTAACCTGTCCTGATATCTATGTTTTGGATGATCGTGCTTATAAACACACACAAAATTAAACTTATTAAAGAACATCTAGCAACTTCTGTCCCTTAGCATCTGCCACTCAGACCTGCAATGCTAAGCAAGCTGTCTTGTGACTAATATTGTTTAGATCCAAGAAAAAACATTTTCCCACCTCTTGCCCTGTGCTGAAATGTATCCAAATACCCAGCAGTGTTATGTGTTGGATACAGATGCTACTTCAGGATATGAGAAACATTTAAATACCTTATGTAACAGAAAAAGCAAATTAGTTAAGTTGTTCTATCTTTTCTCTCAGATAATATGAATCCAATAGATTCTTGTTTAAGGGAGTTTTATTTCACAGTAGTGCCAAGCATCTTTGCTTCTTTTCTTTGTGTTCCAATCTTGTTTCTGTAGATATACACATGGTTTTTATAATCACACAATGCAACTGAGAAACAAAACACAGCTGAGAAACATTTTGCTAAATATATTTAACAGTTCATATTCTTTTTAAATGTTTCTGTATGTAGTTTGTTATGTTGGCAAGTAGGTGGGCATTAAAAGGTAGAATTGCCAATATCTTTGCATTTATAATAATATTTGAAAAGATTTGAATAAATTTTCAAAAAAATACATTTCAGCTTTATTTAAATTTAACAACAATTTTAGTATTCAACAATTAAGATATATTAATTTATCTGACTTTTAATTTAAAATTTTTGAATATGATATAAAGTATATTGAAAGCATATATTAACTGTTTTAATATTTTATAGTAATTTAATTTTATGAACATAAATTTTAAGATTTGTATTTTTGAACATGATCACCTTTTACATTTCAATCTTTTATAGTGTTACTACTAATATGAAAGTATTTTAACAACACTAAAGTACAGGAAAAATAAATTGAATGAAATGAATATTCATAAATTATGAATTATATATATATATCTATATTTTACTATTCAACTAAATATCACTGCCTAATCCATAGAAAATCAAGTTATATATTAATAATTAATATATTTTTTTATATTCTGCCAAAAGTCAGTCCTATAAAAATCATCCAGGCATTTAACTTTTTTCAAGACAGGACAATGGATATGTTTTACATCACAGACTGTTAGCTTGACTTAGAAGTCATATACTTTTGCCAGGTCCCCAAATTTTTAAGGATGTATCCAAGGTTTTATTGGATTTCTGGTTCCAAAAATGAGTTTATTTTTCATTTATTTATTTTAATTGGAGGTTAATTACTTTACAATATTGTATTGGTTTCACCATACATCAACATGAATCCACCACAGGTATACACGTGTTCCCTATCCTGAACCCCCCTCCCTCCTCCCTCCCCGTACCATCCCTCTCGGTCATCTCTGTGCACCAGCCCCTCGCATCCAGTATCATGCATCAAACCTGGACTGGCAATTCATTTCACATATGAATCTTTCTGCTCTTTTTACTTTACTCTTTTTAGTTAAGGTATTTAATATGATGTTTTTAGAAAATATCACACAAAAACAGTTCTGTCCCATGTTCAGTAAGTGCTTTCACCTCAAAATAAATGCCTTCTTCTATTGTGGACTTGACTGCTTTTTTTTTCTCCTCCAAGCCTCCATATTTTCCTATGGAAACCCTGTTGTATAAATGCTGTGTGTGTGTGTGTGTGTGTTTGTGTGAATGTCAGAATGAAGATGTTCTTCCATATTTGCTCTCTGTATCCTTGCTATTTAAAGTAAAATCTACTGATCAGTAACTACTCCATCTCTTGGGAACCAATGAGAAATGAAGAATCTTGGGCTCTACCCTACATTTACTCAATCACAACTTGCATTTTTAGTAAGATCACCTGGTAATTTATATCCACATTCATGTTTCAAAGACACTGCTCAGTACCTTGGCTATCATAATTTCTGTTTTTCCCTTAATTCTATATTTTGAGAGGATTCATTGGGATGAGTATTGAGCTTTTCCAGTTCTGTGGCCATGGCTGGGTCTTCCAAATTTGCTGACATAATGAATGCAAAATCTTGATGGCATCATCCTTTAGGGATTTGAATAGTTGTACTGGGATTTCATCGCATCCATTAGCTTTATTAACAGAAGTGCTTCTTAAGGCCCACTTAACGTTGCACTCCACAATGTCTGGCTCTGAGTGGCTAACCACAGCATTGTAGCAATCCAGTTCATTAAGATCTTTTTAATGCAATTCTTCATGTATTCTTTCCATCTCTTCTTGATCTCTTCAGTGTCTACTGGGTCTCTACCGTTTCTGCCCTTTTTTGTGCCCATCTTTGGGTGGAATGCTCCCTGGATGTTTCCAATTTTCCTGAAGAGATCACTAGTTTTTCCCCTTTTGTTGTTTTCTTCTATTATTAAGCACTGTTCATTGAAGAAGGCCTTCGTGTCTCTTCTAGCTATTTTTTGGAACTCTGCATTTAACTGTATATACCTTTCCCTCTCTCCTTTGCTTTTCCCTTATTCTTCCACTAGTTGTAAAGCCTACTCAGATAACCACTTTGCCTTCTTGCTTTTCTTTTTCTTTGGGATGGTTTTGTTCACCACCTCCTGTACAATATTACGGACCACTGTCCATAGTTCTTCAGGCACACTGTTAACTAGATTCTAGTCCCTTGAATCTATTTGTTACCTCTACTGCCAATTCATAACAGGATTTGATTTAAGTCATACCTGGCTGGTCTATTGTTTTTCTCGGTTTTCTTTAGTTTATGCCTGAATTTGCTCTTTTACTAGTGCTCTTATTGTTCAGGTTTAGGTCATTAATTTTTAAATCTTTTTCTAGCATGCATTTATATTGATAAAATTCTAAGCATTGCTTTGGTTACATACCGTAAAATTTTATACTTTGATAGTCATTGTTGATATATGTGGTAGGTGTTCAGCTCACAATAGTCACTATTTTTTCTTGTGATTTCTTCTTTGATACATGTATCATTAATACATGCTGTAGAAATTCCAAATTCTGGGAATCTCTCCATGCTGTTTGTCATGGGTTGAGATATGTTCCCACTTGTAAAAAGGGAAATGCTGACGACCTAACAATCAGTACCACAGAATGTGACTTTATTTGGAAACAATATCAATGTAGATATAATTAAAGATAAGGTCATATTGGAATCAGGTAACCCCTTGATTAATATGACTGGTGTCTTTATAAGATAGCCATGTGAAGATAAACATAAGGCGGAAGTCATATGAAGACAGAGAGCAGAGTGATGCAGGTACAAGCCAAAGAATGCCAAAGACTGCTGACAAAGCCCCAGAGCTGAGAAAGGGAAGAGTTACCCTGCAGGCTGAGAGGGAAGTTGGCTCTGGTGACACATTGTTTTCAGACTTCTTGCCTTCAGAACTGAAATGGTAAGTTTCTGTTGTGGTACCAGTTTGTGGTACTTTGTTATGGCTGTGCTTAGTCGTTCAGTTGTGTACCACTCTTTGCAACCCCATGGACTGTAGCCCACCAGGCTCCTCTGTCCATGGGGAGTCTCCAGGCAAGAATACTGGAGTGGATTTCCTTGCCTCCTACAGGGATCTTCCCATCTCCCACATTGCAGGCAGATTCTTTATCATCTGAGCCACCAGGGAAGCCCTTTGTTATGGCAGGGTCTAGGAAACTAATCCAGTGTTACTGTATAGTTTCAATTCTTTTAAATTTGTTGATGACTTTGTCTTATGGCTCCACATACCTTTTATGTTGATGAATGTTCCCTGCACTTGTACATGTATGTTGCAGTTGTTGGTCTAACATTCTTTAAATATCAATTAGATCAAGTTGATAGTGGTTTTCAATTTTTTGTATCTTCACTGATTTTTTTCCCTACATTTTTTTAAAAATCAGGTACTGAGAGAGGGAGTTAATTTCTTTGAGTACTGATTTGTCTATTATAGTCTGTCAGTTTTTAGTCAATATAGCTTTTTACATCAACTTTAATATGATTCATATTCGTTTTTTATAATTTTAACTGTTTGCTGTCACTGTGTGCCTTTTTTATTAAATCATTTTTACTAAGCACGATATAGATTAGTCTTGCTTTTAAATCTAGTCTGACAATCTCTGCTTTTTGATTCTAGTGTTCATCTATTTATTAACTGAATCAGTACTTGTGTTTATTTTGTCTTTGCTGTTACTTTGTGTTTACTGTTCCAATTTTCTGTCATATATAATTTCTCTACAGCCAACTGAACTTCTTTTATCATTTATTATATTGTATGTACATTTCAGACAAATTCTCTCAACTCTTACCTACTTAGAAAGTTTTTATTTTATATTCATAGGTTTCAAAGATGATATTTTGTATTTCTTCCAGCAGGTATATAAGTTATGTTTTTATGCTTATGTGTATGATCATCTATAAATAAAATTTTGTGTATTGAATAAGATAGGATCCAAAGTCATTTTTTTGCCCAAATGATACCCAGTTGTCCCAGTATCATTTGTTGTGAAGAAAGACTTTCTTTTCCCCATGAATTTGTAAAAATATGTTAAATATGTTTGTAGAAAGTCAAGTGACCATAAAATTAGGTATGATTCTGAATTTTCTATTTTATTCCATTAGTTGATTCATCTATCCTTATATCAATACCATTTGTCTTAATGAAGCTTTTTTGTAAGTCTTGATATCTGGTAGTAAATGTCCCATAATATCACTCTCTTTTTGAAAACTAATACTGGCTCTTCTGTAGCATAAATTGTAGAATCTAATTGCCAGTTTCTTCAGTACCACAGTGATAGTCTCTCAATTAAGGAATATAAATTATTCCTCCATTTGTTTAGAGTGAAAGTGAAGTCACTCAGTTGTGTCCAACTCTTTGAGACCCCATGGACTGTAGCCTACCAGGCTTCTCCATCCATGGGATTTTCTGGGCAAGAATACTGGAGTGGGTTGCCATTTCCTTCTCCAGGAGATTTTCCCCACCTATTTGTTTAACCATTCTTTAATATCCCTTAACTTTCCCAAAACCTCCCAACAAAGAAAAGCCTAAGTCAGATGGCTTCACTAGTGAATTAATAGGAAAAAATACCAATTTTCTCAAAATCTTCCAAAAATTAAAGAGGAGGGAACACTTCCAAACTCATTTTATGAGTCTATCACTACCATGATACTAAAGCCAAACAAAGACCTACAGGAAGGTAGGCGAGAGAGAGAGAATCTTAAGAATGTATTACCTTATCAAAAATAAATTGTATAAGAAAATTGGAAATAGCATGACAGCAAGAGTCAAAACTTTCAAGTACTATTTTTACTATTGCTTTCCTTAAATGTTTGTAATATATGTTTCTTATATAAGAAAGCCTTCCTAGGCTGAATACAGACATTTACCTGAATTTTTAAAAAATTATTAAATTTTGCTTCTCAAATGTCAGTATTTAATATACCTACAATTTAATTTTTATATATGTTCTGAGAAGGAAATAGAAACTAATTTCCCCCCATCCAGAAGATTGTTCTAGCATCATCTATCTATCTATTTTTATTTTGAGATACATTTTACATAAATAATACTGCATAAAACACAATGTAAAGAATATTTACGAAGTATGTGTAGTTTGTAGCAACAAAGGGGAAAACAATGGATCATTTTCAGCACCTCAGAAATCCCTCAGGTATCCATCATTTCCCCCATTCTAAATATTTTTAATTTTATGATAATTATTACCTTGCTTTTTAAATAATTTTGCTACTTATGAATATGTCTATAAATATATTTTTCCTTGATTTTGAGCATACTACTCTATTACTTTTTAATTTATTGATCAACATTGTCAGAATCATTAAATATACATATAGTTATTTCATTTGCTTTGCCATATACTATTCTATTGTATGAATATCTCCAAATTTGTTCATTCTACTATTGATAGAAATTTGAAGTTTTTTCCAATTGAAAATTATTACAAACACTGGTGCTGCAAATGCTATTTACATATCTACTAGTGAGCATGTGTAACAGACATTCTAATCTGTGTACTTAGATAGGATATTGCTATATTACAAGTCAGTTGTTTGTTTAAAGTAGAAGATTATGCTAAAATGTTTTACAACATAGTTGAACAACTTACACTCTACGAAGCATGAATGACGTTCTCCATTGTTTAACAATTTTACCATCAATTAGTGTCATCAGAGTTTTCAGTAATTGCCGATCTAATGTGTATGCATTGAGATGTTGAATTGATATTTTCTTTTTTATTATATATTTAATTGGAGGACAATTGCTTTACAATATTGTGTTGGTTTACATGAATCAGCCATAAGTATGCATATGTCCCCTCCCTCTTAAACCTCCTTCCTACGTCTCACTTCATCCCAACCCTCCAGGATGTCAAAGAGCACCAGATTTGAGCTCCCTGCCTCAGGCAGCAAATTCCCCTTGGCTATCTATTGTACATATGGTAATGTATATGTTTCAGTGTTATTCTTTCAATTCATCCCTCGCTTTCCTTTCCTAACTGTGTCCACAAATCTGTTCTCCATGTCTGAGTCTCATCAGTACCATCTTTTTAGATTCCATATATGTGTGTTAATATATAAGTTTTTTCTCTTTCTGACTTACTTCACTCTGTATAGTAGGCTCTATGTTCATCCACCTCATTAAAACTGACTCAAATCTTTTTCTTTTATGGCTGAATAATATTTCATTGTATATATGTACCATAACTTCTTTATCCATTCATCTGTTAATAACATCTAGGTTGCTGCCGTGTCCTGGCTATTGTAAATATTGCTGCAATCAACATTGGGGTGGATGTATCTTTTTGTTATGGTTTCCTCAGGGTATAGGCTCAGTAGTGAGATTGCTGGTTCATAGTGTAGTTTTCTTTATTTAAATTTTTTTTTTATTAATGGATAATTGCTTTACAGAATCCTGTTGTTTTCTGTCGAATCTCATCATGAATCAGGCATCAGTTCAGTTCAGTTCAGTTCAGTCGCTCAGTCGTGTCCGACTCTTTGCGACCCCATGAATCGCAGCATGCCAGGCCTCCCTGTCCATCAGAGTTCACACAGACTCACGTCCATCAAGTCTGTGATGCTATCCAGCCATCTCATCCTCTGTCGTCCCCTTCTCCTCCAGCCCCCAATCCCTCCCAGCATCAGAGTCCTTTCCAATGAGTCAACACTTTGCATCAGGTGGCCGAAGTACTAGAGTTTCAGCTTCAGCATCATTCCCTCCAAAGAAATCCCAGGGCTGATCTTCAGAATGGACTGGTTGGATCTCCTTGCAGTCCAAGGGACTCTCAAGAGTCTTCTCCAACACCACAGTTCAAAAGAATTAATTCTTCAGCGTTCAGCCTTCTTCACAGTCCAACTCTCACATCCATACATGACCACAGGAAAAACCATAGCCTTGACTAGATGGACCTTTGTTGGCAA
This sequence comes from Capricornis sumatraensis, assembly GCF_032405125.1. Lineage (NCBI taxonomy): Eukaryota > Metazoa > Chordata > Mammalia > Artiodactyla > Bovidae > Capricornis > Capricornis sumatraensis. Next base: position 36,365,572 of record NC_091092.1, on the reverse strand, counting down.
AGTAATGTTTCTGCTTTTCAATATGCTATCTAGGTTGGTCATAACTTTTCTTCCAAGGAGTAAGTGTCTTTTAATTTCATGGCTGCAGTCACCATCTGCAGTGATTTTGGAGCCCCCCAAAATAAAGTCTGACACTGTTTCCTCTCTTTCCCCATCTATTTGGCATGAAGTGATGGGACCAGATGCCATGATCTTCGTTTTCTAAATGTTGAGGTTTAAGTCAACTTTTTCACTCTCCTCTCTCACTTTCATCAAGAGGCTTTTTAGTTCCTCTTCACTTTCTGCCATAAGGGTGGTGTCATCTGCATATCTGCAGTTATTGATATTTCTCCCAGCAATCTTGATTCCAGCTTGTGCTTCTTCCAGCCCAGCAGTTCTCATGATGTACTCTGCATAAAATTTAAATAAGCAGGGTGACAATATACAGCCTTGACGTACTCCTGTTCCTATTTGGAACCAGTCTGTTGTTCCATTTCCAGTTCTAACTGTTGCTTCCTGACCTGCATATAGGATTCTCAAGAGGCAGGTCAGGTGGTCTGGTATTCCCATCTCTCTCAGACTTTTCCACAGTTTATTGTGATCCACACAGTCAAAGTCTTTGCCATAGTCAATAAAGCAGAAATACATGTTTTTCTGGAACTCTTTTGCTTTTTTGATGATCCAGCGGATGTTTGCAATTTGACCTCTGGTTCCTCTACCTTTTCTAAAACCAGCTTGAACATCAGGAAGTTCACGGTTCAGGTATTGCTGAAGCCTGGCTTGGAGAATTTTGAGCATTACTTTACTAGCAGGTATGCATATATCCCCTCCCTTTTAAATCTCCCTACCATCTCCCTCCCCATTCCATATCTCTAGGTTGATACAGAGCCCCCGTTTGAGTTTCCTGAGCTATACAGCAAATTCCCATTGGCTATCTATTTTAAACATGGTAATGTTAGTTTTCATGTTACTCTTTACATACATCTCACCCTCTCCTCCCCTCTCCCCATGTCCATAAGTCTATTCTCTATGTCTTTTTCTCCACTGCTGCCCTGTAAATAAATTCTTCAGTTCCATTTCTCTAGATTCCATATATATGTGTTAGAATATGATATTTATCTTTCTCTTTCTGACTTACTTCACTCACTCAAATATGTTCCTTTTTATGGCTGAGTAATATTCCATTGTGTGTATGTACCACAACTTCTTTATCCATTCTTCTGTCCATGGACATCTAGGTTGCTTCCATTTTCTAGCTATTGTAAAAAATGCTGCAATGAACAATGGGATACATGTGTCTTTTTCAATTTTGGTTTCCTCAGGGTTTATGCCTAGGAGTGGGATTGCTGGGTCATATGGTGGTTTTATTCCTAGTTTTTTAAGGAATTTCCATACTGTTTTCCATAGTGGCTGTATCAATTTACATTCCTACCAACAGTGCAAGAGCATCCCCTTTTTTCCATGCCCTCTCCAGCATTTATTGTTTGTAGACTTTTTGATGATGGCCATTCAGACTGGTGTGTGGTTTTGATTTGCATTTCCCTAACAATGAGCAGTGTTAAGCATATTTTCATGTGTTAGCCATCTGTATGTCTCCTTTGTAGAAATGTCTGTTTAGGTCTTTTTCCCACTTTTTGATTGGGTTGTTTGTTTTCCTAGCATTGAGTCGTATGAACTGCTTGTATATTTTGGAAATTAATCCTTTCTCAGTTGTTTCATTTGGTTATTATTGTCTCCCATTCTGAGGGTTGTCTTTTCACCTTGCTTATAGTTTCCTTTGCTGTGCAAAAGCTTTTAATTTTAAGCAGGTCCCACTCATTTACTTTTGTTTTTATTCCATTTACTCTAGGAGGTGGATCTTAGAGGATCTTGCTTTGATTTATGTCATTGAGTGTTCTGCCTAAGTTTTCCTCTAAGAGTTTTATAGTTTCTAGTCTTACATTTAGGTCTTTAATCCATTTTGAGTTTATCTTTGTGTATGATGTTAGAAAGTGTTCTAATTTCATTCATTTACATGTAGCTGTCCCAGTTTTCCCAGCACCCTTTATTGAAGAGGCTGTCTTTGCCCCATTGTATATTTTTGACTCCTTTGTCAAAATGAAGGTACCCATAGGTGCATGGGTTTATTTCTGAGGTTTCTATCTTGTTTCACTGGTCTATATTTCTGTTTTTGTGCCAGTACCATACTGTCTTGATGACCATAGCTTTGTAGTATAATCTGAAGTTAGGAAGGTTGATTTCTCCAGCTCCATTCTTCTTTCTCAAGACTGCTTTGGCTATTCTGCGTACAGTTCTTTTGTCTCCTTAGGTAAGTTTATTCCTAGATATTTAAATCTTTTTGTTGCAGTGGTGAATGGAATTGATTTTTAATTTCTCTTTCTGATTTTCATTGTTAGTATACAGAAATGCAAGTGATTTTTGTGTATTCATTTTATATCCTGCAACTTTGCTGAATTCACTGATTACCTCTAGTAATTTTCAGATACTATCTTTAGGGTTTTCTATGTACAGTATGAAAAGGCAAAATGATAGGATATTGAAAGAGGAACTCCCCAGGTCGGTAAGTACCCAATATGCTACTGGAGATCAGTGGAGAAATAACTCCAGAAAGAATGAAGGGATGGAGCCAAAGCAAAAACAATACCCAGTTGAATGTGACTGGAGATAGAAGCAAGGTCTGATGCTGTAAAGAGCAATATTGCATAGGACCTGGAATGTTAGGTCCATGAAATTGAAAGTGGTCAAACAGGAGATGACAAGAGTGAACGTCGACATTCTAGGAATCAGTGAGCTAAAATGGACTGGAATAGGTCGATTTAGCTCAGATGACCATTATATCTACTACTGTGGGCAGGAATCCCTTAGAAGAAATGGAGTAGCCATTATGGTCAACAAAAAAGTCCAAAATGCAGTACTTGGATGCAATCTCAAAAATGACAGAATGATCTCTGTCCGTTTCCAAGGCAAACCATTCAATATCATGGTAATCCAAGCCTATGCCCCAACCAGTAATGCTGAAGAAGCTGAAGTTGAATGGTTCTATGAGGGCCTACAAGATCTTTTAGAACTAACACACAAAAAAGATGTCCTTTTCATTATAGGGGACTGGAATGCAAAAGTAGGAAGTCAAGAAACACCTGGAGTAACAGGCAAATTTGACCTTCGAGTACAGAATGAAGCAGGGCAAAGGCTAATAGAGTTTTGCCAAGAGAATGCACTGGTCATAGCAAACACCCTCTTCCAACAACACAAGAGAAGACTCTATACATGGACATCACTAGATGGTCAACACCGAAATCAGATTGATTATATTCTTTGCAGCCAAAGATAGAGAAGCTCTATACAGTCATCAAAAACAAGACTGGGAGCTGACTGTGGCTCAGATTATGAACTCCTTATTGCCAAATCAGACTTAAATTGAAGAAAATAGGGAAAACTACTAGACCATTCAGGTATGACCTAATTAAATATCTTATGATTATACAGTGGAAGTGAGAAATAGATTTAAGGGACTATATCTGATAGAGTGCCTGATGAACTATGGATGGAGGTTCGTGACATTGTACAGAAGACGGGGATCAAGACCATCCCCATGGAAAAGAAATGCAAAAAAAGCAAAATGGCTGTCTGAGGAGGTCTTACAAATAGCTGTGAAAAGAAGAGAGGCGGAAAGCAAAGGAGAAAAGGAAATATATAAGCATCTGAATGCAGAGTTCCACAGAATGGCAAGGAAGATAAGAAAGGCTTCCTCAGTGATCAATGCAAAGAAATAGAGGAAAACAACAGAATTTGCAAAGACTAGAGATCTCTTCAAGAAAATTAGAGATACCAAGGGAACATTTCATGCAAAGATGGGCTCGATAAAGGACAGAAATGGTATGGACCTAACAGAAGCCAAATATATTAAGAAGAGGTGGCAAGAATACACAGAAGAACTGTACAAAAAAGATCTTCATGGCCTGGATAATCACGATGGTGTGATCACTCACCTAGAGCCAGACATCCTGGAATGTGAAGTCAAGTGGGCCTTAGAAAGCATCACTATGAACCAAGCTAGTGGAGGTGATAGAATTCCAGTTGAGTTATTTCAAATCCTGAAAGATGATGCTGTGAAAGTGCTGCACTCAATATGCCAGCAAATTTGGAAAACTCAGCAGTGGCCACAGGACTGGAAAAGGTCAGTTTTCATTCCAATCCCAAAGAAGGGCAATGCCAAAGAATGTTCAAACTACCGTATAATCGTGCTCATTTCACATGCTAGCAAGGCTGCGCTCAAAATTCTCCAAACTAAGCTTCAACAGTATATGAATCAGGAACTTCCAGACATACAGGCTGGATTTAGAAAAGGCAGAGGAACCAGAGATCAAATTGCCAACATCTGCTGGATCATCAAAAAAGCAAAAGAGTTCCAGAAAAACATCTATTTCTACTTTATTGACTATGCCCAAGACTTTGACTGTGTGGATCACAACAAACTGTGGAGAATTCTGAAAGAGATGGGAATACCAGACCACCTGACCTGCCTCTTGAGAAACCTATATGCAGGTCAGGAAGCAACAGTTAGAACTATACATGGAACAACAGACTGGTTCCAAATAGGAACAGGAGTACGTCAAGGCTGTATATTGTCACCCTGCTTATTTAAATTTTATGCAGAGTACATCATGAGAACTGCTGGGCTGGAAGAAGCACAAGCAGGAATCAAGATTGCCGGTAGAAATATCAATAACCTCAGATTTGCAGATGACACCACCTTTATGGCAGAAAGCAAAGAAGAACTAAAGAGCTTCGTGATGAAAGTGAAAGAAAAGAGTGAAAAAGTTGGCTTAAAGCTCATCATTTAGAAAATGAAGATCATGGCATCTGGTCCCATCACTTCATGGGAAATAGATGGGGAAAGAGTGGAAACAGTGTCAGATTTTCTTTTGGGGGGCTCCAAAATCGCTGCAGATGGTGATTGCAGTCATGAAGTTAAAAGACGCTTACTCCTTGGAGGGCTTCCCTGGTGGCTCAGAGGTTAAATGCGGGAGACCTGGGTTCGATCCCTGGGTCTAGAAGATCCTCTGGAGAAAGAAATGGTAACCCACGCCAGTATTCTTGTCTGGAGAATCCCATGAACGGAGAAGACTGGTAGGCTACAGTCCAGAGGATTGCTAAGAGTTGGACAGGACTGAGTGACTTCACTTTCACTTTCACTTAACTCTTTGGAAGGAAAGTTATGACCAACATAGATAGCATATTCAAAAGCAGAGACATTACTTTGCCAACAAAGTTCCATCTAGTCAAGGCTATAGTTTTTCCAGTGGTCATGTGTGGATGTGATAGTTGGACTGTGAAGAAAGCTGAGTGCCAAAGAATTGATGCTTTTGAACTGTCGTGTTGGAGAAGACTCTTGAAGAGTCCCTTGCACTGCAAGGAGATCCAACCAGTCAATCCTAAATGAAACCAGTCCTGGGTTTTCATTGGAAGGACTGATGCTGAAGCTGAAACTCCAGTACTTTGGGCACCTCATGTGAAGAGGTGACTCATTGGAAAAGACTCTGATGCTGGGAGGGATTAGGGGCAGGAGGAGAAGGGGATGACAGAGGATGAGTTGCCTGGATGGTACCACCGACTCAATGAACATGAGTTTGTGTAAACTCCAGGAGTTGGTGATGGACAGGGAGGCCCGGCGTGCTGCAGTTCATGCAGTCGCAAAGAGTTGGACATGACTGAGTGACTGAACTGAACTGAACTGATGTACAGTATCATGTCATCTACGAACAGTGAGATCTTTGCTTCTTCTTTTCTGATCTGGATTCCTTTTATTTCTTTTTCTTCTCTAATTGCTGTAGTTAGGACTTCCAGAACTATGTTGAATAATAGTGGGAAAAATGGACACCCTTGACTTGTTCCTGTTCTTGGGTGGGGGGAATGCTTTCAGTTTTTTACCATTTGAGTTGATATTTTAATTTGAATTTGTCTGATTTACTAATAAAGTTAAATATATTTTTATATGTTTCCTGATAATTGATATTTCTTCTTTTGTAAAGTCTAGTGAATCTTTAGACCCATTTTCAAAAACTGGTATTTGAAGTTTTTAATGTCTTCTTGTATTTTTTGTTTGTCAATTTATACATAAATATATATATATTTGATTAAATATGCACGTTGTAAACATCCTCTCCTTATTTTCTTTTAACTTTTCCAACAGTTTTATTGTGGCTTTAGATGAAGAGAGATTAAGTTTAATGTAACTGAGTTTATCGATATTTCCTTCATGCATATGGCTGTTTTCATCCAGTTTAACACATCTTTCCCTCAAGTTGAAATCATAAAAATATTGTCTTATTCATCATCTAAATGTGTATACTTTCCCCTTTTATGCATTAGCCATTTCTCTGCCTGGAATTGAGTTTTAAAACATTTGTAAAGTTTGCAATATATTTCATATAGCATATAATGCAGCATTTTAAAATCGTACGCTTAAGTGGTTTATGGTATATTTACTGTGTTGGACTTCCCTGGTGGCTCAGATGGTAAAGCGTTTGCCTACAATGTGGGAAACCCGGGTTCAATGCCTGTGTCGGGAAGGTCTCCGGGAGAAGGAAATGACAACCCACTCCAGTATTCCTGCCTGGAAAATCCCATGGACAGAGGAGCCTTGTAGGCTATAGTCCATGGGGTTGCAAAGAGTCAGACATGACTGAGCGACTTCACTTTTACTTGTCACTTTCATAGCCCTCACACATACGTACTCAGTCGTTTTAAACCACACAATATAGTGTTATTTTTATGAGAATTTGTCCCTATTTTCATAATGAAAAAAATGCCAAAAAATCTACAAAATCATAACTCTTCTTGAAAGTACCAGAGAACAAATCTCACAAGGCAAATGCAAAAATCTTGTTTCCCAAAAATGACACAACTCTCTCAGGAGAAGCAAGAAACAAACTATTTCACTGGAGGAAGAAGAAGCAGGCATAGAAATGTTTAACAATAAAACAGCTGAAATTGTAACAAATTCCAAATGGTTGAGTATGGCCTAACATATTGATTTAGCCTGGAGCCCCCTATACAAGGGGAATGAGATTGATTTACCAGTCTTCTACATGGTCCTCTACTGGTTACCCACAAGAAAGGTTTGGGTTGGGAAGAAGGCAAGATTAAGAGTAATTGTTGGTGCAGGGGTGTAAGCTCCACTGCAAGGCCAGAAAAACTCTGTGAACGTGAAAGTGTTCAAGTCGCTCAGTCATGTTCAACTCTTTTCGACCCCACAGACTGTAGACTGCCAGGCTCCTATGTCCATGGAATTCTCCAGGCAAGAATACTGCCGTAGGTTGCCATTCCCTTCTCCAGAGGGTCTTCCTGACCCAGGGATCGAACCTGGGTCTCCTGCATTGCAAGCAGACGATTTACCATGTGAACCACCAGGGAACCAGAGGTATAGGCTCCACTCCTAGGCTAGTAAAAACACCATACTCCTTCTTGAATCCTTCTCTTATGTGAAGAAATTGCCTTAAACCACTGGGAGAGGAAAATCCAAGCTATCTTGTCCCCAGTATTCAGGCAAAGATTCAATTCTTCTGAATGAGGGGTAGAACCACAGCTCTTCTAGCATAAAATTCAGGTATAACCTCACATTTTGAGGGAAGGACATAAGAAAGTCCACCAACCCTTTGAGAAAGGGTAGGGAATCTTCTTTCTAGCCTGCAGAATGCAGACAGATTCTATGCTTCTGGAGCAGGGGTTCACAGCATAAGTCATCTGCCAGTGTGGGAGGGGCTTAAAAATGTCTCTTACCAAAGACCTTGCCCAGGTGCACAGCAGAATTTGCTCATACAAGGGGAAAGGGATGGGAATGTTAAGACCTCACCCACAAAGACAAAGTGTGCAGGTCCTGCCTAAAACATGAGATTTGATGAGGAAAAGTGGGAATCTAGTTGCTAACTCAACAAGCCTAGCACCAAGTAACAAGAGTACTCTGCATGTGTGGCAAGAGTGAAACAAGTAGGAAGGAATTGTTGAAAGCTGAAGCAGGAATGCTAAATATTACTCCTCAGTAATCCAGCGTCACACTCAGTACAGAATAACAACTGCTTATCATGAGGAATAAAATGGAAGACTCTGTTATACTGAAAGTAGTAATATAACAACCCAACTCAAGTACTTGCTACATTACTCAATTCCCTCAACTAGTGGCTAGACAAAAGAAGTGCAACCATTTGTGGTAATAAATACTACCTGATTCAGTCTTTGTTATTCTTCTAGATAGTAATTCTGGTGTTCTATTAAAAGACACATAGCAAATTCAGGGGAAAACATTCATTTTTATGAGATAAAGCAATACATAGAAACAGACTCAGATGAGCCAGAATTTGAAACTATCAGGTAAGAATTTGAAAATAACTACCATATGAGGTGATGGATATGTTAATTAGCTTAATTGTAGTAATTTCAAAATGTATGCATATATCAAAACATGATATTGTGCATCTAGAATATACACAGTTTTATATGCTAATTACAGCTCAGTAAAGTGGGAAAAATAAAACAACTACTGTTATATGTAAAGCATCTAGTGGTAAATGTGGACAGCTTGATGAAGGGATGTGAAAAGCACCTCTCTCATTCTTTCCAGATTCTCACTTTAGAGTTCTCTAACAGTTTTTTAGGCTTGTACTAAGCCTAGGGATTAGCTTGAAGTAAAAGTCTAGGGTCTTCTAAGATCTTAATGTGTGCATGTGTCTTACCCTGTTCTTGATTGTGGCTTTCTTTTCTTTTCTTTTCTCTTTTTTTTTTATTTTTGGTCACAAGGCATGTGTGATCTTAGTTCCCCAACTGGGGGTTGAACCCATGGCCCTTGCAATGGAAGCACAGTCTTAACCACTGAACTGCAAGGGAAGTCCTGTAGTTTTCCAAATTCCCCTATAGACATGGGTGTTTTTGAATGACCTAATTTTTCAAAGAAATTCTCCTTAGATTTTTCCTTCCAAACTTTAGTTGGTCTATTATGTGTCTTGACTTTAATCTTTTGCCCCAGGCTTCCTGAGCATTTTCTGGTCACCTTGCAAAGCTTTCAAGAAATGACTGCCAATTTTCTGGCCTGTTAGTTCTGAGTTTGGTGAAACAGAGACAAGTACCTAGTACTAATATTTCACATAGCCTGCAGACAGTTCAATGTCAACATACACAATAATTTATGAGTAATACCTGATCTGCTCCTTCTGTAACTTGACAGAGGGTGCCACAGTGGAAATGAAGGCTGTCATCTTCAAGACTGCTATCAAGCCAGGGAGGGATCAGGGAAGAGCAAGTAAAATGCTACAAAGATTTCCCGCCAATCTTAAGTTGTTTTCTTTCTTGATTCAGTGTTTGATTACTGTAAACCTTGACTCTTTTCCAGAATTATGACAAAGTTGAGTCTTACAGTGCTTATGTTTTGGTGTTGTTATGGAAGGTGAGAGCTTGGAGCTGTCTACTCTGCCATTTTGCTGATGTCAGATCTATATAATTTAATTTTAAATAATGGGAATATGTTTACAAATTTTCTGAAAATTTATCATTAAATTCTCATGAGATGATTTGAACTAGCTCTAACACACTTTTGAGTTTAAATTCATTTAAAGGTGTATTATCTCTACTTTGAATTACATCATTCTCTTCAAGCAAAACAATGACTCTTGCCCTCAGAGAATGTCTAGTCTAAAGAAAGTTACTCCAAGTATGACAGTATGATTTATGCATTAAAAAGAAATTTTTAGAGCATTTGGTTTGATTTTGTTATTTTCATGAGTCTTCTTAGATATTCTTATGATGATAGCATCTTGATCCCTGGTCTCATCTTTAGTGTGTAAATGTGTGTGTGTGTGTGTGAGTGTGTGTGTAATGGTTCTGTCATTTCTTCCTAATTATGGCTTTGTCTCTCTAGTGTAAGAATGCAAGTAGTACTATGGGTTTTGCAATGCTTAGCTAGATGCTGCCAGTCCGTTGGTCAAATAACACACTGCTTCTGAACATAGATTGACCTTTCTGCATAGTTTTGTACTCTTTCTGAAATCTGAAAGCACTGCTTTTATATTATCTCTAGAATTAGCTGTTTTTAAATAGATGAAAATATATCCTACTGCAATTTTCAGTCAACAAGAAGGTTTAATAAAATTTGTTGTATATTTTAAGAATTGCTATCTGATTATACCAAAATAATAATTGCTCATAATGGAGGATTTATAAAGTTAATTTATATATTGCTGCATTGAAAAATCCTTTGATTTTTAAAATAATCACTTCCCATCTGTTATATGAATTCCTCTGCAACTTACAGGAAAAAGCAAAGCTGTCTCTCCAGTACTGTTCACATTCCAGTGCTACATGTTAAATAACAAGAGGAAATGATTCTTGAGCTGAGTTTAAATCAGATGTATTCAATTATCTATTGAATATGTAACATTTGGCTATGTAATACTTTCAGTTTCTTAGTTAATTCAATATTGCAATAGAAAAAAAGATTACACAAGAGGAAAGCTACTACCATAGACCCAAGTTTAGATTTTTATATGATTTCTAAGGTATATTAAATAGGTTGAGTCATATGATATATTTAAAAGTCTAAAAATAACTTTATTTCCTTCAATCCTCCAATCACTCCTGTCACTATTCTTTTGATTAAAGACATGCCAAAATTTACCTATTGGAACAGCTTTATTTTTAGGTATGTTCTTCCTCAACTAAAAGTCATTGATGTAGAGAAATTTTCCATTTATTCGCTGATTTGAAAATAATAATGCATGGTACTTCAGAAGCATGTCAAAGGGAGCATACAATGCAGTCATTCTCCAAGCTATAATTGCATGCAGTGCTTTCCCTAAAGCAATTTGCTTTCAAACATGAAAGAGCACATGACCTGAGGAGATAGAGTCAGTGCTAAAGGGTATGATTTGTATCATTTATTTTGGAATCTCTCTAAAATCATTATATCACTTAAAACAAGCAAGACATTAACCACAAAGCTACCATAGACCAATATGTCCAAGTCTACATAATTACATCAAAATGCAATAGCAATTTTTTTTAATATAAAGAGTTTATGATACCAGGTGGAAATTTCTTAAAGAGATGGGAATACCAGACCACCTTACCTGCCTCCTGAGAACCTGTATGCAGGTCAAGAAAAAACAATACCAGACATGGAACAAAAGACTGGTTCAAAGCTGGGAAAGGAGTACATCAAGGCTCTATATCGTCACCCTGCTCACTTAACTTACATGCAGAGTATATCACACAAAATGCCAGGCTGGCATTCTTGATGAGCATCTTGATGAAAGTGAAAGAGGAGAGTCAAAAAGCTGGCTTAAAACTTAATATTCAAAAAACAAAGATCATGGCATCCGGTCCCATCACTTCATGGCAAATAGATGGGGAAACAATGGAAACAGTGAGAAACTTTATCTTCTTGGGCTCCAAAATCACTGCAGACGGTAACTACAGCCATGAAATTAAAAGATGCTTGCTCATGAGAGTCCCTTAAATAGCAAGGAGATCAAATCAGTCAATCCTAAAGGAAATCACCCTGAATATTCATTGGAAGGATTGTTGCTGAAGCTGAACCTGTAAGACTTTGGCGACCTGATGTGAAGAGCCTACTCATTGGAAAAGACCTTGATGCTGGGAAAGACTGAGGGTAGGAGGAGAAAGGGGTGACAGAGGATGAGATGGTATAATGGCATCACCATCTCAATGGACATGAGTTTGAGCAAACTCAGGAGATAGTGAAGGATAGGGAATCCTGGTGTGCTGCAGTCCATGGGGTCACAAAGAGTTGGACACGACTGAACAACAACAACATGATACCAGTGGTTGTAAAAACACACACAGAAAGAATATTTCGAGTCAGTGGAGATTGAGCACTTGCTCAAGTTCCTGAGGCACACATAGCTACTTCTATTCAAAGATCTCCAAAAACAGAATTTGTTCAAGGCTGGTGGTATAATAGTCCTTCCCCCTTGTGGTCTAAAATTTTATGGAATCATAGAGGATGATCAGCTTCCCTGTTGGCTCAACAGTAAAGAACCTGGCTGCCAATGCAGGAGATGGAGAAACAGGTTCAATTCCTAGGGCAGGAAAATCCCCTGGAGAGGAAATGGCAACCCACTCCAGTATTCTTGCCTGGGAAATCCTGTGGTTGGAGGACTCTGGCAGGCTTAAGTCCATGGGGTCACAAAAGAGTCGAACATGACTTAGTGACTAAACAACAACAGAGAATGATCAAGATACACCATAGACTATATGCAGCCATAAATTTCTATGGTGCAAAGTGAATCGAGTAGAGTTGGGGGTAATTCCAGATAGCTAATTATGTTACAGTCGTGAAAGTTTAAGCCAAAGAGGGCATATATGGGCAGTGACTTTTAACATGTGTAAAGGAAATTTTTATCAAAGCATATTTTATTTTAGTGACCAAAAATTATTGACACTGCTTTTTCTTCCATCTCAATAAGTTTAGGAGTCATCACTTCATTGTCTCCAAAGAAATGAGGAGCAGCTTGGGCATAGAAAAGAATTTTCTGTGAAGATATTTTCTAGAACAGTTTTTTTTTTTTTTAATTTTAAAATCTTTAATTCTTACATGTGTTCCCAAACATGAACCCCCCTCCCACCTCCCTCCCCATAACATCTCAGTGGGTCATCCCCATGCACCAACCCTAATGTCATCATACCACTCTCTAACCAAGCTGGAGCTGCATATCTATTTTTCAACTAGACTCAGAATAAAACAGAAATAATCATTTGACTCAAGTAAATGAAATGATAAATATCACTCCATTGTATGAAAATGATGATTGCCTGGCTGACATCCTTTTTATTTTTTCCTACTGCTTTTTAAGCTGTATTAGTGACATTTTCCAAAACAAACTAGGAGACAGAGGCCACAATTAGCCAAAGTATTGTTTACATGATAGTGGCAAAACACTTTGCAACTGTATTACTGATGAATTTGCAGTTCAGTGGTGGATAGAAAGACAAAAATTTGGCACTGCAGATGGAGGGTTCCACAATACAAAGGCAGAAGAATGAAAGAGTACACAATAAAACTGGCAAAAAGAGTTTGATCTACTGTTTAGAGAATGCTACCACAATGAGTTTGTCTCCCAGTGTTGATCAATTTTGACTATACTCTAAAAGCAATGAATTATGCAGAATTATGATGATGAATCTTAAACACTCTCCATGTAACTAAAAGTACCTCTGCCTGAGAATGTTCCACTTGTGATTTAATCCTAAACAACCAGTTTTCAAATCACAAATGAACTGATCTGTCAAATAGCATCTTGTTCTTCAGTCGTTCCATCATGTCTGACTCTTTGCAACCCCATGGACTGTAACCCGCCAGACTCCTCTGTCCATGAGGATTCTCCAGGCCAGAATACTAGAGTGGGTTGCCATGCCCTCCTGGGGATCTTCCCAGTCCAGGGATTGAACCCAGGTATCCTACATTGCAGGCAAATTCTTTACCATCTGAGCCACCAGGGAAGCCCTGTTACATTATACATGAAGGCAAAAATCTGTTTGAATCCTTCAGTATGAATTGTGACCTGTATATAGGAAGCTTCTCACTCCAAAAAGAGGCATTTTCTTCATTGTTAATAAGAAATGCCACAATTTACACAATTGATGACTATAGAAAGCACTTGACCTTTGCTAAGATCACCATTCTATATCTCCCAAGCCTCCCCTAAAGTGTCAAAAAAATTAGCATTAAATTGACTAACATGGTTTCTTTCTCAGCTTGTGTGACATAACCTTTAAATAAAATGGTGTTTGTTTTAAAAATAAATATTTATTTCATTTATTCACAGAATGCACTAAATGTTTTCTATTTATCAAGTACTATACTCAGTCCTTTCATATGCAGTTTCCTAATTCTCACACAATCCATTTTTAAAGAGCAAAGAAAGACATAGAGAGGTTCTGGAATGTAATTAAGGTCACGTATATAGTAAAAGGCAAGGCAATTATATGAACCTATCATCTCAGTTTTTAAGTGATTTTTGCCACTATTTTTTTCATTTTTCATTCAAATTTTCAAATTTATTTGCATACCATTATTTATAATATTCTCTCATTCTATTGTGTTACTATTTTATCATGAAAAATTACCACTATTTATTGTTTTCCTTATAAAAATATATCCCAATAAAATTAAAATATTTCAAATATATTATTAGTTATAAAGAAGTTAAAATAATACAGAAACTTCTAGAGTTACTCAACCTGATCACTCTCAATATTTTGTGCTTGATACTTTTTTGGCAAGGGCACATCATCAGGGGAGGGCTATGCTGTAAGATGCTGTAAGATGTTTGGCAATATCCCTGATTCTAACCATTAGATGCCAGTGGCAAGCACTACCTACTCCTAACTGTGATAACTAAAATTGTCTCTAGACAGTATTAAATGTCCTAGAGGAAGGAGGATAAAATAACCCCTCTTTTGTGAACTGCTGCTTAGAAAATCATGTTTCCTCTTTCAGTCATTAAATTTATTAAATAGTTTTATAGTTTTCAATAGCCCTGTAGAATCAGAAGTTCATTAAAAATAGATACATTTTCTTTAATGTTATTTCCATGGAAACAAGGAGAAGGTCGACTACTATTGCTATAGTCTCTTGGGTGAAGTTTTAAGCTAACCTAGCCCTGTGTAATTATAAGAATGTTTTAAACTTAACATAAATTTAATAACTTATGATTGTGACAAATTCTAAGCTCCTTTTGGAAAAAAAAATAAATACTGCCATATTCTTGTAAGTTTTCAAATGTGGTCCTGGGCAACAGTTATGGCATTGCTGAAGTTTCCTTCAAAGGTGATTTACAATGTTGTGTTAGTTAGTTTCAGTTATACAGCAAAGTGAATCAGTTATACATATATATCCACTCTAATTTAGACTTATTTTTTCCCATGTAGACCATGACAGAGTATTAAGTTCACTGGGCTATATAGTAGGTCCTTATTCATTATCTATTTTATATATAGTAGTGTGTATATGGGTAGTAGTGTGGAATATTCCCAGTATCCCAGTTTATGCCTCTCCCCATCCTTCCCACTGGTAACCATAAGTTTGTTTTCTACATATGTGGCTATTTCTGTTTTGTAAATAAGTTCATTTGTTTTTTTTTTTTTTTTTAGATTCCACATAAAAGCAGTATCCTACAATATTTGCCTTTCTCTGTCTGACTTACTTCACTCAGTATGACAATCTCTAGGTCCATCCATATACAACCCACAGAATGGGAGAAAATATTTGTAAATAAAGCAACGACCAAGATTGACTTATGTTTTAAAATGGACAATGTCCAATAGGTGGCTGGGCTTTAATGATGAGTTGCTCTCACCTGACTGATTCCCTCATTCCCCTTGATTAAAATTTAAACTTAAAGGCTACAAAGGAATGTAATAGCACCCTTTCTCACCAGCTCTTCTCAGGATGGCTCCATTTTATTTTGCTAACAGTACTAATTATTCCTTATTACTCTGCCATTATGCTCCCCTTCCAAAATAAATAATATTTATGAAACATTGGAGCAATAAATAAACTGTGTGTTTATTGTGTTTATTCAACACTGAGGCTTCCTTTCCAAATTGCATGGCTCAGCTCTGACTGCTGTTCAAGTAGAGGCATCATGCTTTCCAAACTGCCCTGCCAACTTGTCTTTGTGTACACATTTTTTTTTTCCTTTGAGACTTGGAGAATAGCAATTAGGCCATCCCAGGTGGTGTGGTTACTAGAAAATAATCACATTTTGGAGCCATCAGACATTTCACACAGTCACTGAGGCTTTGTAATTCTCCAGGGTATGATTACTTCATCTCTGCTCTTCTTCATTCCATGTCAGTATCCCCTTCTGTTTTCACAGTAGTAACTTATAGTTTCTTCAATCCCTTCCTCCCAATTATGTCCTTTCAACCATATAATCATACTAAGAATAGTGTCAGAAAACAACCACCGCGACAAAAGCCAATAAAACACTGTACTGAGCAACATTCTGTTTTTTTTTTTTTTTCAACATTTAATTGCAGTATATGTCATATTTTTCAAGTAACTCATTGCTTTTGGAAAACTAACATGGAAATTTGTAGACATCCAAAATCTAGAGGGATCAGGTTTTGACATCCAGCTTTAGCTATATCTCATTTTTCTCCATCCTCGCCACTCATGCTATTGCATACCTCCTCTAACACTTAGCACAGAGCATGGGCTAGAGTAGGTGCACACTAATTGCTTTGTCTTGCAAGTGTTTCCAGTCTCTGAATATAACACAGCAATGCTTAATATAGTAACTCTAAGCCTAAATGTCCATTATTTTCAGAAATATTTTCAAATGAGTCTCCATTTTATAATGACGGTGTTTCCTAAAATATTCCATTATAGCATAGTGTGCCATAGAATGTTAATAGCCAGACTGTGCAATATAAAGCTTCATGATTACTCAAGTTTTAAAATGTCTGGTTTAAATGAATTCCATTAATCTGTTAAAGGTTTTGAGACATTCTGTAGTCCTGCACATTGAAACTTCCAAGAGTGACTTTTTTTCATAACGGCTTTCTAAAATTTATTTGGCTATGGAACTCTTTTTTATTTACATGTGCATTATAGAAATAGGCCTAAAATGTTGTAAAACCTAATGAATTTAATAGCTGAAATAAAATTGTTAGTTGAGAGATTTATAACATAAGGTCCATGTATCCGTGCTAAGTTGCTTCAGTCATGTCTGCCTCTTTGTGACCCTATGGACTGTAGCCCGCCAGGCTCCTCTGTCCACGGGATTTTCCAGGCAAGAATATTGGAGTAGGTTGCCATGCCCTCCTCCAGGGGATCTTCTCAACCCAAGGATTGGACCCACATCTCTTATGTCTTCTTCATTGGCAGGCAGGTTCTTTACCTCTTGTGCCACCTGGGAAGTCCAAGGTCCTTACACAGGCTTAAGGGAAATCAATGTTAGTATCTGTACTTTCCTGGGCTGAAACTGAAACTGTTGGTTATTTGCATTTGTGCTTCTATAGGATATGCAACATAGATTAGTAAGAAATTAATTTCAGCTGTTACATGAGGGAACTCTGGGAAGGCTTAATTGGAGGTGTCATTTCTGTTTGGCCTTGAGAATTTTAAAAGTGAGAAGTGATCAAGACTATTCCAGAAAAAGACCACTTGAATGTATTGAAAAAGTGAAATGCTGGGTGTATTTCAAATATGGTGAGAGGTCTCATTACGTTTGAGGTTAGAATGTATTACATTGGAGCTTAGGCTACATGAGTGGTATGTTGTCGCTGTTGTCATCGTCATTTAGTCGCTAAGTTGTGTCCAATATTTTGTGACTCTGTGGGCGGCAGCATGCCAGGCCTCCCTGTCCCTCACCATCTCCCAGAGTTCACCCAAGTTCATGTCCATTGAATCAGTATACCACATGATTGGTATAATGGGAAATAATTTTGAAAAATCATGTTGGATCAGATTAAGAAACAAGATTTTAGATTTTGATATTTCCATTTACTCTTTTGTAAACTTCTGTGGTCTTCCATTTTTTACATAATTTCCCATTTTAGAAAGTAATCTGGTAGTGATATGGTGAATTAAGGGAAGATGACAGAAGAAAAGTGTTGACAGAAGGATCAATTCAGTGAACTCAGAAGTTTAGGTGTAATGTGGTGAGGGTGCTAAATTTGGTAGTGCAGTAAGACCAGAAAAGAATGGCTTTAGCTTTTGTAATGGTGAGGATCCACATACCATTTGCTTTCCCCCACCTTAACATACACTGTCTAGGCTTGTGCTGTGTAATGTATGACAATGTACACTTAAATTTAATTAAAATTACAAAAAATTAGAAATTCAGTTCCTTAGCACTGGTCATATTTCAAATGCTTACATATTTACATGTGGCTAATGGCTACCATATTGGGCAATACAGATAGAAACCATTTCTGTATCTGGAGACAGTTCTATCAGAAAACTGCAGTCTAGCTATAAAAACCTATGTAGACATGTAGCAGCCTGAAATGAGTGATTTGGGGATAGCAACATTTCTGCCAGTATTGGCCCTCATTGAATTCTGAATCAGGAAAGCCTGGTATTTTGTGTCTCTAGCCCACCCTTTCTGACAAATCAGTGCTGCTTTCTCATGCTACATGTCTCTTTCCTTTGTGTTCCCACAGCACTCTTCTTATCTCTTGGCGCACTTATGACACAGCTGAAACACTGATTCACTTGCCCTCCTCCTCCACAATATTGTATCCCTAGCATCTCGCACAGTAGGGAACACAAAGAAATTTACAGAGGAGTTGCTCCATGGATTTCTGTGGATGAATGAATGTCAAAGCAGCATCATAAAACATCATTATCAGGGTCATGACATGAGATATTTTTGATTAGGGTAGTCTGTTTACTCTGCTTCTCAAATACCATATTTCATGAATCACTTCTTATTGCCATAAAGACCTTCAGAATTGGGTTTGAGTGGAGCTACATATGGAATAGGTATGTCACTGCATAGGAAGGGGTTTACAGTCATAACCATTTAAAGTGGAAGCTTTCCTGGAAGTCTGACAGACATGTACAGAAAGTGCAACTGATTTAGCATCTAGAAAGAAAGGCATAATCCATTCTTTTCCTACCAGATGTGAAGGTGTTTTTGTTGTTGTTAGTTGCTAAATCATGTCAGACTCTTTTGTGAACCCATCTACTGTAGTCCACCAGGCTCCTCTTTCCATGGGAGTTCCCAGGCAAGAATACTGGAGTGGGTTGCCATTTCCTTCTCCAGGGGATCTTCCTGACCCAGGGATCAAACCCTCATCTCTTGCATTGGCAGGAGGGTTCTTTACCAGTGATCTATCAAGGAAGCCCATAAGAAATATATCAAACCCATTTTATTAGTTGGGGCAGAAGCAGAGTTTACAAAACAATGCATTATAGCTAAGCATCCACATTGCCTTGTATTAATTCATTTCCCGTGATTATCATTTTTGATTCTCCTTGTAATGAAACAATAAATGTGCAGAGATTGACTGGATTGGAAAATAGAGAGGTCACAAGCTTGGCCCCAGTGACATCTTTTGCCTCTGCGTAAGAGTGGAACTGTCTGACAAATGAACAGGCTTGGGCACCTGGGAGTGTAGATTAAAGAGCACAGCAAGTATATGGACAAGATTGCTGTTTTGGGTAATTAAAGTGGGCCCGTTTAGTGCTGATCAAAGATGCCATGCTCCATTCTTTCATGTTTGCCAAAAACTTTAAACGCTCCCAACTTTTTTTCTCCCTGTAATCTCATAGGATAGCAGTGCTTTTCCTGACAAATGAGGCTGTGTCTCTAGGTAAAGCCTGAATGTGGCTTCAGAATCTGATAGAATAATGGTTCTTGTCTTGGCAGGTCTTCTTCTTGAAATCCTTCCTCATTTTAAATCTCCAGTTCTTGCATTTCCATTTCCCCTGTGAGAGCTCCATTCTCACTGTTGTCAGCAGAAGCAGTTGCTCAGTGTGGTGCAACAAGCCTGACGGATGGCTTTAATTCACTGGTCCCAGACCACCTTCATGATTGCTCAGGTCCTGGAGAGAACTGGCCACCTAAGGCAGCAATCACTGCCTCTGTGTTTCCATACCTGCCATGACAGCCACTGGGCATGGAGATTGGTGCCAAGGAGGAGAAATAGAAACAGATATTTCTCATGATTTCTGCAATGCGGGGGGCTGGCAGAGCGGGAGAGGTCTTAAACATGATATCATAACTACCATCTCCTATTTGCCACCATTTAAAACTCGGGGTGAAATAGGGGTGGTCCCCTTGTCACGAAATGACATCAGACAGAAAATACCAGCAACTCTTCTCCCAATTTCAGTTTAGGAAAACTTTAATTTGGATCTATGCATGTGTGCATGCTAAATTGCTTCACTCATGTCCGACTCTTTGTGATGCTATGGACTGTAGCCCACCAGGCATCTCTGTCCATGGGATTCTCCAGGCAAGAATACTGGAGTGGGTTGCCATGCCCTCCTCCAGGGGATCTTCCTGACCCAGGGACTGAACCTGCGTCTCTTCTGTCTCCTGCATTGGCAGGTGGGTTCTTTACCACCAGCGCTACCTGGAAAGTCTTTATTTGGATATATAGAGTGGGATATCTCTGTGAAAGAAAGCTATCAATTGTCATTTCTTTACTGTCCTGAGTCTAGATTAAATTCTCCTCATTTTAATTTCCTTTTGTTAATTAATTTTACTTACTTGTGTTACATTATTTATGGCTATATATACCCTTATTGGAGAAGGCAATAGCACCCCACTCCAGTACTCTTGCCTGGAAAATCCCATGGATGGAGGAACCTGGTAGGCTGCAGTCCATGGGGTCTCGAAGAGTCGGACACAACTGAGTGACTTCACTTTCACTTTTCACTTTCATGCATTGGAGAAGGAAATGGCAACCCACTCCAGTGTTCTTGCCTGGAGAATCTCAGGGACGGCGGAGCCTGGTGGGATGCCATCTACGGGGTTGCACAGAGTCAGACACGACTGAAGTGACTTAGTAGCATACCCTTATTACGCACAAATATGTTGGGGAAATGAGCAACTGACTGTAACTGGACCAACTGTATAATATTGGGTAGGACCCTTCTACTCACCTTGTATTTCTTGACTGAATTAGTTAAGATAGACAGCTTATTCTTTAAGTCCTCCTTGTCTGATTGTGTATTACAATTTAGCTTAGTGACATTTGTGATTTAAGAAGAATGCAGAGATGAGAGCAATTCATGACTAAACCAGAGTCTTGTTTATCATAAATTGGATCTTCATAACCAGGGTATGGAGAGCTCTTCATAGTTTACAAAGAATGTTCTCATCTCTAATTTTCATTGGTTCCTTATAAGAATACTATAAGAAAGATTGTTCTCAGGGATTAAGACAATCTTCGTTTTACAGTGTAACACAGTGATTTAAAGAGTAGATCTCAGGATTTGGAATCAGTATTTCCCAGATTTTAGTCTCTTTAACTTTTCCAGCAGTTACGCTGTGCTTTCCTGTGGGACAGACTTATAAATGTGACTCTTTTGGTGCTAGGGGAAATGTGGACAGAGAGCAAACTGAAGGATTCAGAGAGCTATCTCAGGCTTTTTCTAGCAGACCTTGTCTGGCTCAAAGTGTTTGCTTCTTCCTTCTCGATTGCTGTGATTCATGACTTTGCAAAATTGCAGGCTCAGCATTGCCCCAGACTCTGGAACTCATCTGACCACAGGATAGAGGAGTTTCCACAGCTACAAGCAAACATTCCAGGACAATCGTATAGCCCTTCTTGCTGTGCCAGCCTTGATCTCATGCCACACTTAATAATAACTGGGCCTTGTTTTGGAAACTCAGCTACTCCTATCATTCTCTGGTTTTCTATCAGAGCCTTATCCTCTTATTCTTAAGTTTCTGTTGTATAACCTACCAAGCGTTTCCAAGACTTCTAGCGCTCAACTTCTTTTGTGAATAGTTTTTTGGGGGACTGCAACTATGCCCATTCATTTATGTGTTGTCTGCTGCTGCTGCTGCATTGCTTCAGTCGTGTCCGACTCTGTGCGACCCCATAGATGGCAGCCCATCAGGCTCCCCCATCCCTGGGATTCTCCAAGCAAGAACACTGGAGTGGGTTGCCATTTCCTTCTCCAATGCATGAAAGTGAAAAGTGAAAAGTGAAAGTGAAGTCGCTCAGTCGTGTCCGACTCTTCGTGACCCCATGGACTGCAGCCTTCCAGGCTCCTCCACCCATGGGATTTTCCAGGCAAGAGTACTGGAGTGGGGTGCCATTGTCTATGACTGCTTTAATGCCACAAAAAGTACAGTTGAGCAGTTGCAGCAGAAACCATGTGGCCTGTAAAGCCTAAAGTATTTATTGTCTGGCCCTTTAAAGAAAATGTTTCCTGACCCTTGCCCTAGAACTGTTCTTTGCTTTGCTCTTCCAGTTTATATTATCTGACAGCTTAGTTTTATCCTAAGCCTAGCACAGTGGCTGGAATGCTGAAACCCCAGAGTGATTCCCCTTATATCTGACTGTATGCTGGTGCAACTGCTCTAGCTTACCTGTACCTTCTATCCCTGGATTCCCACTAACTGTATTTGGCCCTGCTCTAGGCAGGACACCCCATCACCTTATGTTTGTTTCTCTCTTCCCATGCTCACTGCTTGGCTCGGACAAAATTTGCATTTTTAACTGCCATTTAAATGAGGTCTAGCCATGGAACTAGGCTTCCTCCCCTACCATGCATCTGCATCTATTCTATCCTCTCAAACCCTGCTCTTCAGTGTCCTTCATGTCTCCATAGATAGATCGGTTTCCATGTCCTGTCTTTTACCATGCTCATTCCAGTTGAAGTCAGCTATGTTGAAATGTCTCTGGGTCACTCTTCCTATTCATTTCTGGGAGAGAGCAGGAAAGATTGAAGTTAGACAAATTTCTCTTAGAGCTGATATGCTCTTATCTCCAATATATATAGCTCCAATATGGCAGGTTCTTGTGACCATAGAAGGTGTGGAATCACATGCCTTCAAAGACTCCAGTTAAATTGAAATCTAAAACCACAGGGGCCTGCTCATCATGCTGCTGCTGCTGCTGCTGCTAAGTCACTTCAGTCGTGTCCGACTCTGTGCGACCCCATAGACGGCAGCCCACCAGGCTCCCCCGTCTCTGGGATTCTCCAGGCAAGAACACTGGAGTGGGTTGCCATTTCCTTCTCCAATGCATCAAAGTGACAAGTGTAAGTGAAGTCACTCAGTCGTACCCGACTCTTAGCGACCCCATGGATTGCAGCCCACCAGGCTCCTCCATCCATGGGATTTTCCAGGCAAGAGTACTGGAGTGGGCTGCCACTGCCTTCTCCACTGCTCATCATAGGTGCTCAGTATACATGTATTGCCTTTTGGCCTAGTCTCATGGATAAGTATTATTCTCCACCCTCTATCCACCCAATCCTTATTCCTGGGAATGTTACTTAATACTGCACAGGAGCAACCAAAGCTCCTCAGTGAAAACAACCCAGAAGCTCAAAAGTTTACAATTTAAAGCATGATTTGAGTTTTACCAATAGTTTTCTACAACTTCATGTATCTTTGTAATTGTGATGAAGCACAATTGTATCCTAGTAGAAATTCTAGCAAGGAGCTGATTGTGTAAATTTTCCATGTAGATAACCTTGCATTCATCTGAAGTAAATAATATTCCCAATGCCCTTAAATAAATGGAGTTGATTTTTTTAAAAGTGTGTTTGCTTCATCATTCCATTGGAGATATCTGTATAGGTGACCACCATCTCCCCAAATCTGACACTGTACTGGTTTTCCCTCCTGTTGGCTGTACATGAATAGAAAACATGTTTGCTCATTGTGGAAAGTTGTTTAACATAGTTTCCTTGTCTCTTTTTTTGCATTTAATAACTTGATGACCTTTGTAGAGAGATTCAGATTTCTGGCCTTTGTTCTCCTTATTATGAGACTGTATATCTCAATCTAATAGTATTTCTAAACACCATTATTTTTTCAACACATTTTGAATTTAAAAACACACTTTCACCACATGTAACTTTTCCAGTTTGATTTGATAAGAAAAAAATTTTGCAGCTTCAAAAAGCAGAATAATATGCTATCTAAGTAACAATGATATAGTTTTTTTATTTCCCAATTTTGTGGAAATTTTAGGCAAGTCAAAGTAGGTTAAAACATTATCTGCGAACCAGAATGACTGGCACCTTTAAGATTACTGAAGGTTTCTCAGGCCTCAGAAATCAGACGTGGGTCAGGGCTTTGTAAAATCTTAAACAAAATCTCTGAATATGTGTATTGTGTACAGATCTTTCTGAACTACTAAGCATACATTTCTCCTTCCTCTAGCAGATTTTAGAAATATTGACCAAGATTAGGGTTGGTTACTTATCAAACACTGCTGTATAACTGTCTTTGAGTTGTAATGAAAGCATACAGTTTGATTTGTGGAGTCGTGCCCACAGTGAGGTGTTTTCCATCAGGTAGCCACTGGGCACAACTGGCCATGTAACATGTGAAGAAGATTATTTTACAATCATGCTTTGATTCTTGACCTATACTGTATTTGATTGGTGATAGATAGATGGGGAGATTTAGCATCATACACTCAAGTCATTTTCTTTTCTCAGATTGAAGATATGTTGGATATGGGAAGGAATTTGGAGATTATTCATACTTCATTTTGCAGAGAAAACTGAGGCCTAGAGACAGAAAATCACTTGCCTAAGAGTCATTTGGTGAAGGCCAAGAGTCAAACTCAGTTTAATAGCTTTTCATTTGTACTATTTTAGTTCTCTTCTTTTTTGGCCAGTAGGCTTTATTTTGGTAAGATGATACAGCAAGACATCTCTAAAGACTATGTACTCTATCTGGATATTTACCAGAGGATGCGGGTGAAATGACCTCCTTCTACACCTAATATTTACCAGATCTCTTGCCATGGACCAGCTATTCTGGCCTTTCAGTAACTTCTTCATTCTAGTCCAGAAAGTATTAAACATTGGAATTCTTATAAGTGTTCTGAACTGAGATGCACTTTGTAAGTTCACCTTTGGTGGAATGCAAATCAGTGCAAAATGGCTCACTTAATTTACGTTTCTGTCAACAGTGAGTTTCTCCTGATTACCTGCCCAGATATGTGAGGAGACTGTTGATATGCGGAGTAGTCTCTGTTTGTGTTGAAGTGGCCTCTGGTAATTGCATACATGCCTCCCTCTACCAACAATCTTACTTAGCACATCACCTAAGAGAAGGTCCAAGGTGATACTTTGTGAGTTTCAAGCCTGATCATTTCATACTGTTTTATTTGGAGAGAGAGCACCAGGAACATCTTGCTTTCTTTCTGTTGTGTGTCTAAATTATGTATCTGCATGGGGCTGCACACTAATTTGTTTATTAAATATTTGCAATAGCAATTATAGAGGCAGAAAGGAACATTTAGATGGCTGGTTCTCAAAGCATTTATTTCACAGGTAGCCCTTTTCTTACATACAATAATAATGTGCAATATAGATTACTTGAAACATAGCTTGGGAATCTAGATTTCTGCCTGCTTACTCTCCTAATGTAATCTGTCAGTTTTACTGAACTTTGAGAGTTCTATGAAGAATGATTTTGCAAATCTTTATCTTATAGATTGGAATACTAAGGAACAAACTGGTCTAAGGCCTGAAGTGAGGTGAAGTGAAAGTGGCTTGGTCGTATCCAACTCTTTGTGACCCCATGGACTATACAGTCCATGGAATTCTCCAGGCCAGAATACCAGAGTGGGTAGCCTTTCCTTTCTCCAGGGGATCTTCCCAACCCAGGGATTGAACCCAGGTCTCCTGCATTGCAGACAAATTCTTTACCAGCTAAGCCACAAGGGAAGCCCAAGAGTACTGGAGTGGGTAGCCTATCCCTTCTCCAGTGGATCTTCCCAGTCCAGGAATTGAACCGGGGTCTCCTGAATTGGAGCTGGATTCTTTACCAACTGAGTGACCTATCACTGGGTTAAGAGTACATTTGACTCTGGGACCCAATATGGATTCATAACAATTCAGTGTTCTTTATTCTACTTCTGAACAAGAGTGGGATGCCGGTGAATAAAAAGTGAGATAGCAAATTTTGAATAATTGAGCAACTCAGAGTGCATGGTAGGTCTTAAGTAGCTTATTGTGAAATTGTCATATAAAATTAATTTATTTAAAATTAAATAAATTCTGAGCCCATGACAATTAGCACTTTCTGCCACTGTAACACCACATATGATGAAACTTGAAACATTTGAGAGATTATGGAAACTATTTCAAGTTGCTTATATTTAGCCTCATAAAAATTTTACTGATCTGCTTGAGATCTCTTATAGGTCTTCCTTTTTCCAGAATATCACATGAAAGGAAACAGATAGCCTATGTCCCTTGGAATCTGTCTTCTCTTACTCAATATAATGCTTTGGAGATTTATGCACATTGTGGCATGCATTTGTAGTTTGCTCCTTTTTTGTTGCTGAGGAGTATTCTATTTATTTTATTTGGGGCAGGGGGTAAATTATGCTCAGAGGCTGAGATAGCATATTTAGCAGAGGTTCACTTCAGGAATTTTACAAACCAGTAACATACAGGGTAATGTGTTCCAATAAGCCTATAAAGAAGTGTACCCCAAACAAATGATAGATTAATTACACTATTGTCTCAGGCAAGGGAAGATGGCAGAGAAGTCCAAATTAAGTTGAGATGTACCTTTTATGAGTTTTGTTTCTCAGGAGAGCAGCCTTAAGCAATCAAGAGTGAGTTTCAGCAAATGGAAGTTCCCTGTTGCTAGAGAATGAAGGTGTGAGTGGGTGTTGGTGGCAGGCTAGGCTGCTCTGAGGGAGTGCCTGCAGGAGTGCCTCACCAATGCAGCAACCGATGTCCCTTCTCTTCCTGAGACTGCTGCATGGTTTCACACCACTGCTGACCAAGAGGAGCCTGGCCACAGCAGGAGCAAGTGTCTCAAGATCTTTGGATAGCCAGATCAGCAAAGGGGAGACATAACCCAGACTAAATCTCTTGAGTATCCCTTACAAACTGTAGTGTTTGTAGTCTACATATCCCTTTGCCACAGTTGGTTCTCCACGTATTCTTATCCATAAGACCCAGCTGCGCCTCTTAGCAACTGACCTGTGCATGTGTGTGTGTGTGTGTGTGTGTGTGTGTGTGTGTGCTCAGTCACTTCAGTTGTGTCCGACTCTTTGAAACCCTAAGTACTGTAGCCCTCCAGGCTCCTCTGTCCATGGGATTCTCCAGGCAAGAATACTGGAGTGGGTTGCCATGCCCTTTTCTAGGGGATCTTCCCAACCAAGGGATGGAACCCATGTCTCCTGCATTGGTAAGCAGGTTCTTTACCACTAATGCCACCTGGGAAGCCCTAGCAGCTGAGCTACTAAGTGCTTATCAGTGACAACAGATGGGATGATGATGTTCTGACACAACTTCCTTCACTCTTATAGAAAACAACTTGACTTCTAAAAACAACTTTTTTGTTTTTGCTATCTGTGTTATAAACATGTGAATTTAAACAAATTCATTCAAGCCATAAGCAACCGGATTTGAAATAATTTCAATCCAATATACAGCACCATTATATAGATATGCATTCCCCAGCAGAAGAAAGTCGTTTGAATTTGGATTGTTCTAACGTGGGGCAACTATGAATAAAGAAGCTGTTATAACTAATATTTACATGCATGTTTGGTGTGAATATGTTTTTGTTTCACTTGTATAAATATTAGGTGTGGGAATGCTGAATCAAATATTTAATGAATGTTTACATTTATAGGAAAGGGTGAAATAATTTTCAAACTAGCTGCAGCAGGTTGAACAGAAAGGTAGGAGAGTTATAATTGTTCCACATCTTTGCCAACACTTTGTATTACCAGTGATGTTTTTAACGGATCTAATAATATTTAGAGATATCTCTAAGTGAAGTTTAACTTTCATTTCCCCAATGACTAATATTTTTGCACATTGTTTTATGCACCATTTGAAATTTGTACCATTTGTAGTTTTTTACTGATATGTCTGTGCTAATGTTTTGGCTATTTAAAAATTTTTATTTTTACTGAGTTTTGGAACCTTTTAATATTTATTTGAGCTATTTCAAATTCTAAACATAAAAAATATATGTATAATTGAGCTATTTCAAATTTTAAAAGATGATGCTGTGAAAGTGCTGCACTCAATATGTCAGCAAAGTTGGAAAATTCAGCAGTGGCCACGGGACTGGAAAAGGTCAGTTTTCATTCCAATCCCAAAGAAAGGTAATGCCAAAGAAAGCTCAAACTACCACACAATTGCACTCATCTCACATGCTAGTAAAGTAATGCTCAAAGTTCTCCAAGCCAGGCTTGAGCAATGTGTGAACCGTGAACTTCCAGATATCCAAGCTGGTTTTAGAAAAGGCAGAGGACCCAGAGATCAAATTGCCAACATCTGCTGGATCATCAAAAAAGCAAGAGAGTTCCAGAAAAACATATATTTCTGCTTTATTGACTATGGCAAAGCCTTGACTGTGTGGATCACAATAAACTGTGGAAAATTCTGAAAGAGATGGGAATACCAGACAACTTGACTTGTCTCTTGAGAAACCTATATACAGGTCAGGAAGCAACAGTTAGAACTGGACATGGAACAACAGACTGGTTCCAAATAGGAAAAGGAGTACGTCAAGGCTGTATATTGTCACCCTGCTTATTTAACTTCTATGCAGAATACATCATGAGAAACACTGGGCTGGAAGAAGCACAAGCTGGAATCAAGATTGCTGGGAGAAATATCAATAACCTCAGATATGCAGATGATGCCACCCTTATGGCAGAAAGTGAAGAGGAACTAAAAAGCCTCTTGATGACGGTGAAAGAAGAGAGTGAAAAAGTTGGCTTAAAGCTCAACATTCAGAAAACTAAGATCATGGCATCCAGTCCCATTACTTCATGGGAAGTAGATGGGGAAACAGTGGCTAACTTTATTTTTCTGGGCTCTAAAATCACTGTGGATTGTGATTGCAGCCATGAAATTAAAAGACACTTGCTCCTTGGAAGGAAAGTTATGACCAAACTAGACAGCATATTAAAGAGCAGAGACATTACTTTGCCAACAAAGGTCCGTCTAACAAGGCTATGGTTTTTCTGGTAGTCAGGTATGGATGTGAGAGTTGGACTATAAAGAAAGCTGAGTGGTGGGATTGCTGTGTCATAAGGTAGTTCTATTTCCAGTTTTTTAAGGAATCTCCACACTGTTCTCCATAGTGGCTGTACTAGTTTGCATTCCCACCAACAGTGTAAGAGGGTTCCCTTTTCTCCATACCCTCTCCAGCATTTATTGCTTGTAGACTTTTGGATAGCAGCCATTCTGACTGACGTGAAATGATACCTCATAGTGGTTTTGATTTGCATTTCTCTTAGATTTAAAAAAAAGAAAGAAAGAAAGCTGAGCACTGAGGAATTGATGCTTTTGAACTGTGGTGTTGGAGAAGACTCTTGAGAGTCCCTTGGACTGCAAGGAGATTCAACCAGTCCATCCTAAAGGAGATCAGTCCTGGGTGTTCATTGGAAGGACTGATGTTGAAGCTGAAACTCCAATACTTTGGCCACCTGATGTGGAGAGCTGACTCATTTGAAAAGACCCTGATGCTTGGAAAGATTGAAGGCAGGAGGAGAAGGGGACAACAGAGGATGAGATGATTGGATGGCATTACCGACACAATGGACATGGGTTTGGGTGGACTCTGGGAGCTGGTGATGGACATGAAGGCCTGGCACGCTGCGGTTCATGGGGTTCCAAAGAGTTGGATACGACTGAGTGAGTGAACTGAACTGAATATATATTTTGGATGCAAATTCTTTGATATGTGATTTGCTAATGTATTTTCTCAGTATACTGGTTTTTCTTTTCATTCTCTGTCTCATAAAGGTGAAAATTCTTAATTTTGATGAAGTTCAATTTATATTATTTTATCCTTTTGGATCATGCTTAATACATTTTTGCTATATCTGCATTCACAAAAGTACTATCGTATATTTTCTTCTAGAAGTTTTATTGTTTTTGATTTCATATTTAGGTCCATGGTCTAATTTTGACTTTTTTTTAATATACGGGGTGCAGAATGGATTGAGCCTTTTTTCCTATGAGTTTGACTTTTTCCCCCACATATAAGTTACACTGTGCAGTATTTGTCTTTCTCTGTCTGGCTTATTTCACTTAGCATACTGCCTGCCCTCCAAGTCCATGCATATTATCACAAATGCTAGGATTTTCTACTCTTTTTGTGGCTGAGTCATATACCATTATTTATATACTATATTTTATTTCTTCATTCATCCATTGCCAGGCATTTAGGTTGTTTCCATATCTTGACTATTGTAAATAATGCTAAAATAAACATGGGAGTTGCCAATAACTCTTGATGATAGTGAATTCATTTCCTTTGGATATATACCCAGAAGTGGGATTGCTGAATCGCTTTCTGTTTGCTTTGATTTTTTTGTGAGTTTGGGTATCCAGTTGTTCCAACAAGAGGTATTTAATTGCATTTACACCCTGGTCAAAAACTCAGTTGACCATAATAGCTACCTGTGGGCTGGTGAGCAGCCTTTGAGATCATCTGGCATGAGGGCTTTACCACCACACCAAAAAAGTCTTATTACTATATAATGGCCAATCAGAAACTTTCTTTAAAGGAGATTAAATAAAAGCCCTAACAGAAAGGACAGACACTAGGGGGAAATTAGGAAGGGTAGATTGAAGAGGTACAGAAGGCAGGAGCAAAATATGCAAGAAGAGAATTGGGAATTAAGAAAGTGTTAGTCAAGAATTAAGAAAATATTAGGAGAATTGAAAATAGGAATAACCTATTGGTTCATTGTAGTGGAGAGCACCAGAGTTGGGAGTAATGGATCCCTACTGTGGAGGACACCAAAGAAGAACTGGATTGGTACTCTGAGCTGTGTTCCAGATGGTATTACAGTTCTCTGTGAGACTAGATATGACATTCTAATTCTTTGCTATCCTTTTGTATTCCTTTAAGTATTCTTAGTATGAAACATACTCATGTGTGTGTGCCTCTTTTCTTTGAACCTAAAAAGGCTCAAAATCAAGCATCATGTTTGTTTATGCCAGAACCTGTAGCACAGTCTGGCTTTGTCTGGCATACTGCTAACCCACAGATGGAGTGAGTACCGGTTAAGTCAGTAGAACTGGGACAAGATTTTGAGAGGGACTTTTGATTTATCTACATTTGAGTTTTTACAAGAATAGATTATGTATTGTGTGATTGAAAACAAAGAAAAAATCAATTGACCATATGTCTGCTGGTCTATTTCACTACAATTTTTTCATCTGAAATATATATCTATCCTTTTACCTTTTGCAACAAAACTGTATGAAATACTGTTTTATAGTGAGTCTTAAAATTGTGAGTCGTACAGTTTTGTTATTTTTCAAAATTGTTTTGCCTATTCCAGTTCCTTTGCATTTCCATATAGATTCCAGAATTGTCTTGCTAATTTCTGCAGTAGTCCTGTTGGAATTCTGTTTAAGATTACGTTGAATGTATGCATATATTTGGAAAAAACGGACATCTTAGCACTGTCTTCAAATTCATAAGTAGACTATATCTCATTTTTAGCTTCTTGACTTCATTCATAGTGTTTTATATGTTGTTTATAGATCCTGTATATATTTTGTTAGCTTATTATCTATTTTGATTTTTAGTGATGCTATAAACTGTACTTTAAAAATAGACTTCTAATTGCCCATTACTAGATGGCTATGATGTTGATATGATTGATTCTTTTCTATATTAACCTTTATCCTGAGATCTTACTGCTTTTAGTAGTTCTTTTGTGGTTTTTATTGATTCTTTGGGATTTTCCATTTCCAATCATGCCATCTATGAATATATTTAGCATGTACCTTTAGTTCCTTTTTCTTGCATTATGGCTCTGGCTAGGACATCCATTATGATGTTGAGTTTTGAGTGGAGACAGTCTTAGAAGAAAGATTTTTTCTTTCTTAGAATTTACAATTTTAGAAGAAAGGTCTTCAGTCCTTCACAATTAAGTGTGATGTAAGAAGTTCCCTTTTGTTTCTAATTTGCCAAGAGTATTTATCAAGAATAGATGCTGAATTTTGAAATGTTTTCCTCTATTTATGAAGACAATCAGATGATTTTTCTTCTTTAGTCTATTGATATGGTGAATTACATTGATTGATTTCTGAATGTTAAATTGCATTCCCAGGAAAGATTCCTGTTTGATCATAATGTATTATTTATTTTATGTACTGTAGGATTACATGTGCTAAAATATTGTTAAGAATATTTGCAACTATGTTTGTGGGGAATAATGATCTGTAGGTAATTTCTCTTGTAATGAATTTGTCTGTTAATTCTGGTCACAGAATGAATTTTGAAATGAGGTCTTTTCAATATTTAGTAGGCATTTTTTGTAAAGTTGGTATTTTTTTCTTTAAATGTGTGATAGAATTCCACAGTGAAACCATCTGGGCTTCGAGGGGCGTGTGTGTGTGTGTGTGTGTGTGTGTGTGTGTGTGTGTGTGTGTGTGTGTGTGTGATAGTTTTAAAACACAGATTGAATATTTTTCATAGCTATTCTGCAATGCTGCAGTTCATGGGGTCGCAAAGAGCTGGATGGTGCTTAGAGACTCAACAACAACAACAATGTATGTTACTTGGTTTTTCTTGAGTAATCTTTGGTAGTTTGTGGCTTTTAAGGAATTTGTCAATTTCACCTACATTATCAATTGTATTTACACGAAATTATTTATAATATTCTCTTATTATCTTTGCCTTTGGTATCTGCAGTGATATCCCCTCTAATTCTTGATATTGACAATTTGTGATTCTCCTTTTGTTAACTTAATAGCCTAGCAAGAATTTTATCAATTTTATTGGTCTTCTCAAATAACCTGATTTTGGTTTTATTGATTTTATCCATTGCTTTTGTGTTTTGTATTGCATTATTTTTGCTTTCTTT
Source organism: Capricornis sumatraensis (assembly GCF_032405125.1). NCBI lineage: Eukaryota > Metazoa > Chordata > Mammalia > Artiodactyla > Bovidae > Capricornis > Capricornis sumatraensis. The sequence goes on along the minus strand of NC_091092.1, from coordinate 36,333,052 downwards.
TTGGGTTTAGCTTGTCTTTTTAGTGTTTTTCCTAGCTTTGAGAACTTTCTTCTTTAGTAATATAGGCATATAGTACTATGGTTTCCCTTTCAGTATTGCTCTAAATGCTATAAAATTTTTTCATGCTATATTTTCATTTTCATTTTATTCAGAATGCATCCTTGTCTTCTCTTTAATTATTTCTTAGACTCTTAGATTATTGGAAAGTGTTATTTATAAGTATTTTGTTGGTTTCTAAATGTTTAAGGATTTTCTGGATTTTTAGATATAGATTTCTAATGCAAATCCATTGTGGTCAGATAACAGACTTATTTAATAATCATATGTGTAACATCATTCTTTATCTTTGCTCTTGTAATGTGATTTCTTTTACCCCCAATGGCTGCTTTTAAGAATTTTTTTTCCTTTATCGTATTTTAAAAACATTCAGTTATGATGTGGTGATGTACTTTTGTTCATAACTCTTTTTCTTGGGATTCTTCAAACTTTTGGATTTGTGGGTTTATAATTTTCATTAAAGTTGATGAATTTGTTATTTATTCAAATATTATTACTTATTTGACATATTTCTCTTATTTTTTCTCCTCTCATATTTGATGGTATATACATCGGGACTTTTGACATTGTGAAAGGTCATTGATGCTCTGTTCATTGTTTGTATTTATTTTCACTTTTTGTTTAATTTAGTATTCTATTGCTTTGCATTCAACTTAACTAATATTTTATTTTTCAGTGTCTAATCTGCTGTTAACCCATTTTAAGAATTTGTCTTCCAAGATTTTGTATTTTTCACATCTGTAAGTTCAGTTGAGGTTTCTTTTTTATATAACATCTATTACTTTGCTTTTGTAAATTTATTTACTTTAATTGGAAGATAATTACTTTATAACATTTTGATGGTTTTTGCATACATCAGCATGAATCAGCCATAGGCATACATGTGTCCCCTCCCTCCTGAAACCCGTTCCCACCTGCTTCCCCACCCCACCCCTCCAGGTTATCACAGAGCACCAGCTTTGGGTTGCCTACATCATACATCAAAGTCCCACTGGCTATTTCTTTTACATATGGTAATCTATATGTTTCAATGCTGTTCTCTCAAATCATCCCGCCTTCTTTTTCTCCCACTGAGTCCAAAAGTCTGTTTTTATGTGTTTATCTCCTTTGCTACTTAACATTTTTGTCCCCCCCTGGCTTCTTCAATATAGAAATATAATTATAGTAACTGGCTTAATATCACTATTAATGTCCAACTAATTCTGTCATCATTTTGTCATTTCTATGTTAATTTCAAGTGATTGATATGTTCTCCTCATCATGTGTCATATTTTTGTACATCTTTGAACGACGTGTAATTTTTGATTGGATGCCAGACATGGTGAATTTTGCCTTGTTCCATGCTGAATATTATTGCATTTCTTTACATATCATTGAACATGTTAAGACAAGGTTAAGTTACTTGCATATAGTTTAATAATTTTGATGAGAACCTCTGTCTTGATGACATTGAGTTTTCTTGTCTTTGGACTTAACAATTGTGTGTCATGTTTCTGTTTTGCTTTGTGTTCTTCCTTTATCTGTTCCTGCTATATATGGGACCTCTTGAAGTTGTATTGATTATGAATGCCAGAAACTCCAGTTTAGCAGCTCTACTTAAAATAGAAAACTTGTTTCACCCAGTATTTCTGTGTCAACCACAGGAAGGAATCAATTCAGTTCAGTTCAGTCACTCAGTCATATCCCACTAATTGCAATCCCATGGACTGCAGCACGCCAGGCCACCAAGTCCAATGCCAACTCCCGGAGTTTACTCAAATTCATGTCCATTGAGACAATGATGCCATCCAACCATCTTATCCACTGTCATCCCTTTCTTCTCCTGCCTTCAGTCTTTCCCAGCATCAGGGTCTTTTCCAATGAGTCAGTTCTCCACGTCAGTGGTCAAAGTATTGGAATTTTCAGCTTCAGCATCAGTCATTCCAATGAATATTCAGAACTGGTCTCCTTTAGAATGGACTCGTTGGATCTCCTTGCAGTCCAAGGGACTCTCAAGAACCTTCTCCAACACAATTCAAAAACATCAATTCTTCAGTGCTCAGCTTTCTTTAAAGTTCAATGCTCACACCATACATGGCTACTGGAAAAACCATAACTTTGACTAGATGGTACTTTGTTGAAAAAGTAATGTCTCTGCTTTTTAACATGCTGTCTAGGTTGGTCTCAACTTTTCTTCCAAGGAGCAAGAGTCTTTTAATTTCATGGCTAAAGTCACCATCTGCAGTGATTTTGGAGCACAGGAAAATAAAGTAAGGCACTGTTTCCACTGTTTCCCCATCTATTTGCCATGAAGTAACGGGACCAGATGCCATGATCCTGGTTTTCAGACTGTTGAGTTTTAAGCCAAATTATTCACTCTCCTCTTTCACTTTCATCAAGAGGCTCTTTACTTCTTCGCTTTCTGCCATAAGGGTGGTGTCATCTGCATATCTGAGGTTATTGGTGTTTCTCCTGGCAATATTGATTCCAACTTGTGCTTCATCCAGTCAAGCACGATGTACTCTAAATATAAGTTAAATAAGCAGGGTAAAAATATACAGCCTTGATGTGCTCCTTTCCCTAATTGGAATCAGTCTGCTGTTCCATGTCCAGTTCTAACTGTTACTTCCTGACCTGCATACAGATTTCTCAGGAGGCAGGTAAGGTGGTCTGGTATTCCCATCTCTTGAAGAATTTTCCAGAGTTTGTTGTGGTCCACACAGTCAAAGGCTTTGGAATAGTCAATAAAGCAGAAGTAGGTATTTTTCTGGAACTCTCTTGCATTCTCAATGATCCAGAGGATGTTGGCAATTTGATCTCTGGTTCCTCTGCCTTTTCTAAATACTGCCTGAACATCTGGAAGTCCATGGTTCATGTACTGTTGAAGCCTGGCTTGGAGAATTTTGAGCATTACTTTACTAGCATGTGAGATGAATACAATTGTGCAGTAGTTTGAACATTCTTTGGCATTGCCTTTCTTAGGGATTGGAATGAAAACTGACCTTTTCCAGTCCCGTGGCCACTGCTGAGTTTTCCAACTTTGCTGACATATTGAGTGCAGCACTTTCACAGCATCATCTTTTAGGATTTGAGATAGCTCAACTGGAATTCCATCACCTCCACTAGCTTTGTTAGGATGTCTGGCTCTAGGTTGGTGATCACACCATCATGATTATCTGGGTCATGAATAACTTTTTGTACAGTTCTTCCGTGTATTCTTGCCACCTCTTCTTAATATCTTCTGCTTCTGTTAGGTCCATGTCATTTCTCTCCTTTATTGTGCCCATCTTAGCATGAAATGTTCCCTTGGTATCTCTAATTTTTTTGAAGAGATCTCTAGACTTTCCCATTCTATTGTTCTCCTCTTTTTTTTTTTTTTTTGCACTGATCGCTGAGGAAGGCTTTCTTATCTCTCTTTGCTATTTTTTGAAACTCTGCATTCAAATGAGCATATCTTTCCTTTTCTCCTTTGCCTTTCACTTCTCTTCTTTTCACAGCTATTTGTAAGACCTCAGACAACCATTTTGCCTTTTTTCATTTCTTTTCCTTGGGGATGGTCTTTATCCCTGCCTCCTGTACAATTTCATGAACCTCCATCCATAGTTCTTCAGGCACTCTATCTATCAGATCTAATCCCTTGATTCTGTTTGTCACTTCCACTGTATAATTGTAAAGGATTTGATTTAGTTCATACCTGAATGTTCTCATGCTTTTCCTTTCTTTCTTCAATTTAAGTCTGGATTTGGCAATAAGGAGTTCATGGTCTGAGTCACAGTTAGCTTCCAGTCTTGTTTTTGCTGACTGTATAGAGCTTCTCCATCTTTGGCTGCAAAGAATATAATCAATCTGATTTCAGTATTGACTATCTGGTGGTGTCCATGTGCAGAATCTTCTCCTGTGTTGTTGGAAGAGTGTGTTTGCTTTGACCAGTGCGTTATCTTGGCCAGTCTCTACTAACCTTTGCCCTGCTTCATTCTGTACTCCAAGGCCAATTTGCCTGTACTCCAGGTGTTTCTTGACTTCCTACTTTTGCATTCCAGTCCCCTATAATGAAAAGGACATCTTTTTTGGGTGTTACTTCTAGAAGGTCTTGTAGGTCCTCATAGAACCATTCAACTTCAGCTTCTTCAGCATTACTGGCTGGGGCATAGACTTGGATTACTGTGATATTGAATGGTTTGCCTTGGAAACGAACAGAGAGCATTCTGTCGTTTTTGAGATTGCATGGAAGTACTGCATTTCAGACTCTTTGGTTGACTATGATGGCTACTCCGTTTCTTCTAAGAGATTCTTGCCCACAATAGTAGATATAGTCCATTTTAGTTTGCTGAATTCTAAAATGTCAGTGTTTACTCTTGCCATCTCCAGTTTGACCACTTCCAATTTGCATTGATTCATGGACCTAACATTCCAGGTTCCAATGCAATATTGCTCTTCACAGCATCAAACTTTACTTCTATCACCAGTCACATCCACAAGTGGGTGTTGTTTTTGCTTTGGCTCTATCAATCATTCTTTCTGGAATTATTTCTCCACTGATCTCCAGTAGCATATTGGACACCTACTGACCTGGGGAGTTCATCTTTCAGTGTCCTATCTTTTTGCCTTTTGATACTGTTTATGGGGTTTTCAAGGCAAGAATACTGAAGTGGTTTGCCATTCCCTTCTCCAGTGGATCACGTTTTGTCAGAACTCTCCACCATGACCTGTCCATCTTGGGTGGCCATACAGGGCATAGCTCATAGTTTCATTGAGTTAGATAAGGCTGTGGTCCATGAGATCAGATTGGTTAGTTTCTTGTGATTGTGGTTTTCAGTCGGTCTGCCCTCTAATGGAGATCTCTGTGTTTGTGGTGTTTAAGTGAAACCTGAGCACATGTAAGGGAAGAGAGTACAGGTACTTCTGGCCACATGGAAAGAAGTGCCTTTAGGAAGAGCAGCTGTGACAGAGTTTCTGGGACTTAAAGGAGCAGTGGCTGTGCAGCGCGGGAGCGACTTTGAGGAGATACCCCATGTCCAAGAACAAAGGAGAAGCCCCAGCAAGATGGTAGGAGGGGCAAAATCATGTTTAGAATCAAACCCCATACCCACCAGAAATGCTCAGAGGGCTCAAACAAATCTTGTGCCAACCAGGACCCAGAGACCCCACAGAGACTGAGACAGAACTGTGTTTGAGTGTCTCCTGTGGAGGTAAGGGTCAGCAGTGGACTGCCGGAGGGGCAGGGCTCTGGGTGCAGCAGACCTGACTATGGCATAAGCCCTCTTGGAGGAGGTCGCCATTAACCCCACCATAGAACTGCCAGAACTTACACAGGACCGGGAAACAAACTCTTGGTGGGCACAAACAGAACTTTGTGTGCGCCAGGACCCATGAGAAAGGACAGTGACCCATAGAGACTGACCCAGACTTGCCTGTAACTGTCCAGGAGTCATCAGCAGAGGCATGGGTCAGCTGTGGCCTGCTGCAGGGATGGGGGCACTGAGTGTAGCAGTGCATACGTGGGAGCTTTTGAAGGAAGTCTCCATTATCTTCATTATCTCCATCATAGTTTGTGTGTGTGTGTGTGTGTGTGTGTGTGTGTGTTAGTTGCTCAGTTGTGTCCAACTGTTTGCAACCCCATAGACTGGGGCCCACCAGGCTTCTCTGTCCATGGACTTCTCTTCTCCAGTCAAGAATACTGGATTGGATTGCCATTCTCTTCTCCAGAGGAACTTCCCAACCCAGGGATTGAACCCTGGTCTCTGGCATCTCAGACAAGTTCTTTACCATTTGAGCTACAGAGAAGTCCTTAGTTTGGCCCTAGGTAAATAACAGGGAGGGAACACAGCCCCGCCCATCAACAGAAAATTGGATTAAAGATTTACTGAACATGGCCCTGCCCATCAGAACAAGACCCAGTCTCCCCCTCAGTCAGTCTCTCCCTTCAGGAAGCTTTCATAAGCCTCTTACCCTTCTCCAACAAGGGCAGACTGACTGAAAACCACAATCACAGGAAACAGGAAGGAATACAATTTGCCTTCTTAAGTCAATTGAACGGATCCTTCTTTCTAGGAAGAGGAAAGGCTATTATCAGCCTAGCCTAATCAGAAGAAACATACTAAGAAGTAGTACTGAGTAGACAACTAAGACAACAATAGTTCTCTTCAAATAGTACATCAGAGTAATATTGATATTCTCATCTATTACTGGATGATAATTAAGTTTAAAACTTTTTCGAAAGCAACTTTCCAATATATAAAAATAACCTCAAAATGTTTATGTTTATGACCTAGCAATTCTATTTTGGGGAATTCATCTTAAGAAAATAATCAGACACATATATAATGGTTTATGTAAAAGTATATTTACTAAAGTATAACAACTAAAAAAAAAATTGGGAACAATCTTAATGCCCGAGATTATGTCAGTATTTAAGTAAAATAGAGAATATTTACAAAATAGAATACATTGTATCATTAAGTATTAATATTATTTTAACCTATTTTTATTTGATCACTTTTGGTTTATTCATATTATATGAAAATTTGCATTAAAACAGTAAAAGTATAACTTCACTGTGATAACTAATGTGACTATTAAACTAATGAGTTTAATACAAGTGTGTGCTATGTGTACACATATTAAAACTTTTTTAAGACTATATATCAGTATTCTGACAACTAACAGTTACTATTATATGATGGTCAATTTATGAGGGAATTTTATTTTTTCAGTAGTACTTTGTAATTTTTAAATTGTCAATAATGAATGTCTATTACCTTTAAAAGTGGTTTCTTCTCTGATACATATAAAAAATAGTTGTGACTCAATATCCGTCATTACTATTGTTGATAACAATATCTATTGTTGAATAATATCTACTGTTGTTGATAACAATAGAGATAACAGTCTCTATTATTGACCAATATTTCTACACATGTTATTCCTGGTCATAAGGAGACTTGGAGAAAATTGGATTAATTCAATATAAAGCTTTTTCTAAGACTAGTAATAATTTACATGTTCATAATCAGTTTAGGCTTATATTTATTGTTGTTGTTCAGTTGCTCAGTCATGTCCAACTCTTTGTGACCCCATGGACTGCAGACTTCCCTGTCCTTCAGTAACTCTCAGAGTTTCCTCAAACTCATGTCCTTTGAGACAGTGATGCCATCCAACCATTTCTTCCTCTGTCATCCCCTTTACCTCCTGATTTCAATCTTTCCCAGCATCAGGGTCTTTTCCAGTGAGTCAGCTCTTCACATTAGGTGGCTAGAGTACTGGAGCTTCAGCTTCAGCACCAGTCTTTCCAGGGAATATTAAGGGTTGATTTCCTTTAAGATTGACTTGTTTGATCTTCTTGTTGACCAAGGGACTCTCAAGTCTTCTCCAACACCATAGTTTAAAAGTATCAGTTCTTCAGCACTCAGCCTTCTTTATGGTCCAACTCTCACATCCATACATGACTTCTGGAAAAACCACAGCTTTGACTAAACGGACTTTTTCGGCAAATAATGTCTCTGCTTTTTAAAATGCTGTCTAGGTTTGTCATAACTTTTCTTCCAATGACTGCAGTCACTGTCCACAGTGATTTTTGAGCCCAAGAAAGTAAAATCTGTCACTGTATTCATTTTTCCCCATCTATTTGCCATGAGGTGATGGAACCAGATGCCATGTTCATAGTTTTTTGAGTGTTGAGTTTTAAGCCAGCTTTTTCACTCTCCTTTTTCACTTTCATCAAGAGGCTCTTTAGTTTCTCTTTGCCTTCTGCCATTGGAGTGGTGTCATCTGCGTATCTGATATTTCTCCTGGCAATCTTGATTCCACCTTGAGATTCATTCAACCTGGCATTTTGCCTGATGTACTCTGCATAGAAGTTAAATAAGCAGGGTGACAATATACAGCCTTGACATACTCCTTTCCCAATTTTGAACCAGTCAGTTTTTCCATGTCCAGTTCTAACTGTTGCTTCTTGACCTTTATACAGATTTCTCAGGAGGCAGATAAGGCAGTCTAGTATTCCCATCTCTTTAAGAATTTCTCATGGTTTGATATGAAGTGATGGGACTGGATGCCATGATCTTAGTTTTTTGAATATTGAGTTTTAAATCAACTTTTTCATTCCCCTCCACCTTCATCAAGAAGCTCTTCAGTTGTTCATTCCTTTCTATTTATTACTTGCTATTTATTTTATACTATAGAAATGATGTTAGACAAAAAGCAAATTCGAGTGATTTTCTTATTTGACTTCAAAATGTGTCCTCAAGCAGCAGAGACAACTTGCAACATCAACAACATATTTAGCACAGGAACTGCTAACAAACGTATGGTGCAGTGATAGTTTTGCAAAGGAGATGAAGCTTGAAGATGAGGAGCAAAGTGGCTGGCCATCAGAAGTTGACAATGACCAACTGAGAACCATCATCACAGTTGATCCTCTTCAGTTCAGTTCAGTTCAGTTCACTAGCTCAGTCATGTCCGACTCTTTGTGATCCCATGAATCGCAGCACGCCAGGCCTCCCTGTCCATCACCAACTCCTGGTGTTCATTCAAACTCATGTACATCGAGTCGGCGATGTCATCCAGCCATCTCATCCTCTGTTGTTCCCTTCTCCTCCTGTCCCCAATCCCTCCCAGTATCAGTCTTTTCCAGTGAGTCAACTCTTCTCATGAGGTAGCCAATGTACTGGAGTTTCAGCTTTAGCATCATTCCTTCCAAAGAAATCCCAGGGCTGATCTCCTTCAGAATGGACTGGTTGGATCTCCTTGCAGTCCAAGGGACTCTCAAGAGTCTTTTCCAACACCACAGTTCAAAAACATCAATTGTTCGGCTCTCAGCTTTCTTCACAGTCCAGCTCTTGCATCCATACATGACCACTGGAAAAACCATAGCCTTGACTAGATGGACCTTTGTTGGCAAAGTAATGTCTCTGCTTTTGAATATGCTATCTAGGTTGGTCATAACTTTCCTTCCAAGGAGTAAGCGTCTTTTAATTTCATGGCTGCAGTCACCATCTGCCGTGATTTTGGAGCCCCCCAAAATAAAATCTGACACTCTTTCCACTGTTTCCCCATCTATTTCCCATGATGTGATGGGACCAGATGCCATGATCTTTGTTTTCTGAATGTTGAGCTTTAAGCCAACATTTTCACTCTCCTCTTTCACTTTCATCAAGAGGCTTTTTTCTGCCATAAGGGTGGTGTCACCTGCATATCTGAGGTTATTGATATTTCTCCCGGCAATCTTGATTCCAGCTGGTGATCCTCTTACAGCTACACAAGAAGTTGCCTAGTAACTCAGCATCGACTATTCTACAGTTATTCAGCATTTGAAGCAAATTGGGAAGCTGAAAAAGCTGGGTATGTTTGTGCCTCATGGCCTTACCGCAAATCAAAAAAATTTTCATTTTAAAGTGTTGCCTTCTCTTACTCTATGCAATAATTAGCAGTTTCTTGATCAGATTATTAACTGTGAAGCAAAGTAGATTTTATATGATGCCTGGTGATGACTAGCTCTTTGGCTGGACCAAGAAGGAGCTCCAAAGCACAGCCCCAAAGCCAAACTTGCACCAAAACAAGGTCATGGTCACTGTGTCCTGGTCTGCTGCTCATCTGGTCTACTACAGCTTTCTGACTCCTGGTGAAACCATTGCATCTGAGAAGTAAGCTTAGAATTTTGATGAGATGCACCGAACACCACAACACCTGTATCTGGCATTGGTCAACAGGAAGGGCCCTGTTCTCCGTGACAATGCCTGACTGTCCATCACACAACCAACACTTCAAAAGTTGAACGAATTGGGCTATGAAGTTTTTCCTCATCTGCAATATTTACTTGACCTCTCGCCAACCAAATACCACTTCTTCAAGCTTTTTAACAACTTTTTGCAAGGAAACATTTCCACAGCCAGCAGGAGGCAGAAAATGCTTTCCAAGAGTTCTTCAAATCCCAAAGCACAGATTTTTATGCTACAAGAATAAACAAACTTATTTCTCATTGGCAAAAATGTGTTGATTGTAATGGCTCTTATTTTGTTTAATAAAAAGAGTTTGAGCCTAGTTATAATTATTTTGTAATTCATGATCCAAAAGAGCAATTACGTTTGCACTGACCTAATATTTTCTTAGAATATGACTAACTAGTAACTTTCCTCATGTAACTCAAATTTCATGAATTACCTCTTTTTAATTTTTGTAAAAATTCAAACATTCACAATATAAAGAACAGTAAAATTAACCTCCTTATACCCAGAATCCATATTCTAGAATTACCAAGTTTTGATACTCCTGCTTTATCTATACTCCCCTTATTTTAGTAAAACATTAAAAAAAAATCCCAGGTATCTTGTAATTTTGCTTCAACATACTTTAGTATGCATCTTCAAAACCATGGATATTTCTTTACAAGAAAATGTCATTATCACAGTTTTGAAGACTGACAAATTTCCTTATTTTACATACACTCAGGGCATGGGCAGAAACAAATCACAGCCTCAAAAAGGGTTAAACAAACTGTAATAGAAATATTGTTTGCAAATGCATAGGGGAAGGATAGGGAAAAACAACAATTACTCTGGAGTTAATGGCATCAGGGACCCATTACCACTTGTAGCCCTAAAGGGTCAAGGAGAAAGAAGCAACTAGAAAAATCTTGAGAATCTAGCTAAATGGAGAGATTCACCCCTCGTGATCAACCATCCAGATTTTCCTTCAGACTGAGGCATTTTCTGGATGTGACACTTTTGATGCTAAAACTGGAAAAATCCTAGGAAAGCTGGCATGGTTTGACCACATAGGTCCCTTTGACAATGAGTTCTCTTTGGTGGAGGTATACATCCAGCATGGCGAATCCTCTGCTCTTGAGCTAGAACCTTGCGATGGATTAACCAAATGGGAAACTAAGAGCAACAGTACCTTTTTATATAAGTTATACAGGTTACCCTCCATGGGCAGAAAATGAGTAGAGAATGGACTGAAAGTGTTAACTGCTCAGTCTTGTCTGACTCTGCAACCCAAGGACTATAGCCCACTAAGCTCCCCTGTCCTTGAGATTTCCCAGGGAAGAACACTGGATTAGGTTGCCATTTCCTTCTCCAGGGATCTTCCCAAACTAGGGATCAAACATAGGTTCTCTTGCATTGCAGGCAGATTCTGTACCTTCTGAGCCACCAGAGAAGCACAGAGAATGGATTAGGAGAGGTAAATAAAATATATCAGCAGGAGTGTATACACCTTGTATTGGTTATTGCTCAAATAGCATATTCCCTAAGATAGATATTATTGGATTGTTTGAGATAGGATATGATTTTTTAAATTAGATTCTAACACATTATATTTGGTTTAATGTTTTTTATTCAACAATACTTCTCCCTTCCTTGTTTTTTTTTCTTTCTTCATTCTAATGACTTGCTGAAAAATCAAGCCAAGTTATCTTGTAACAGTCTCATAATCTAGATGTTTTTGCTTCCCTGTGATGTTTTTTAACTTGTTCCTCTACCGCCTTATTTCCTTTAAATCATTTATTACTTAGCTCTAGATTCAACTTATTTTGGTATATCATAGGTACTGTTATATGGAGAAGGCAATGGGACCCCACTCCAGTACTCTTGCCTGGGAAATCCCATGGAGGGAGGAGCCTGGTAGGCTGCAGTCCATGGGGTCGCTGAAGAGTCGGACATGACTGAGTGACTTCACTTTCCCTTTCTACTTTCATGCACTGGAGAAGGAAATGGCAACCCACTCCAGTATTCTTGCCTGGAGAATCCCAGGAATGGGAGCCTGGTGGGCTGCCATCTATGGGGTCACACAGAGTTGGACACAACTGAAGTGACTTAGCAGCAGCAGATAGTGTTTTATAATTCATATCACATCACATCAAGAGGCAAATAATGCCTTGTTTTCCTAAACTTACTGAATTGAGTACTTAGTTGGTAGATGCCAGTATAATTCTTCTGTTATGAAATTCTCCAAAAACCTTTCATCTAATGATTTCATTCACTGATGATTATTGTTTGAATATATTAATTCATTAGGGATTCCAAAAGAATAATTTTTATAATTCTAGTATTTCTTCCACATGTATTGGCAAGAAATCTATTGAGAGGAAGAACTTTTACTCATAAATGAGGATTATTTGGCTCCTCTGAAAGACAGTTCATGCTATTAAATCTGGAATAATTCTTAATTTTTTTAAATTGAATTATCTATCTTGAAGGTAGCATTGGATCCCTACCTACAATAGCAGCATTTTTTGCTTTCTCTTCTTTGAACATCATTAGGATTGTGCTTTTTAATATATTCAATAGAATTTTTATTGTTGTGAGTTTTACTTCCCATAAATTCAGGGAGTGTAGCTGGACCAGTTTTACAGATGGTACATCATACCTTCTATATCATGTAGACAGACCACAAAAACACACATCCTGGTTTGTCCAGGAGGGTCCCAGTTTGTTCCCATTTTCCTACCATAATTATCAATAGCACCCCCTTTCTTTAATATGTCCTTATATAGACTATAAATTATATGATTCATTTATATTATAGGAAGCACTACTTTAAATCTATATCTTAAAGTTCTCCAGTAGAACTCCAGAAATAGTTTATATAAATTAAATAGGCCCTGATAGAGACAGCTGAAGTGTTAAATGTAGAAGGACCTTATACTGTGTTTCCAGGTAGGTGCTCTGGATCCTTTCAACCTCTGGACTATTAAGCATTTTTAGCACTGCTTGGATGGTATGTTCATTCATCAGATACTAGAAAAGATTTGTTGATACTGTCCTATGATACTTGCTATTAGAAGTGCTGCATTTCTCAAATACTCAGCTACTCATTAAATTCAGTTCATTTTGTTCTTGCTCTACTGCTAGCCTAATGATCAGTGTGTGCCCATGGAAAGCCAATTCAATTGCCTCAGTGCATAACAAGGGCAAAGATAGGCACAGTGTTCTTTCCTTTAAATTACAGGCCATTTTAATACCTTATCTCTAAAAAGGAAGAAAGTTCAGAACTGGTAAATTGCAACTTACATAATGTTTAAGTTGTTAAAGGGTATTTTACTAAAATGCTGGCTTCTGAGAAGTAATTTTAAGAAAACGTTAGAATTTTTTAAATTCTCTAGGGGTCTTGAGTTACTATCATAAAGATTTTTCAATATATTGTAATGCTAATAGAAGCACAGTGAGGTTGACTTAGGGCTTAGACAAGAGAGCAGCTCAGTTTTATTTCAGTTTTGCATCCCTTCCATAAAAAATTGTCAAGTGACCCTCCAGCTTAACTTCTATCCTCCTCCCTTGAACATCATGGAAGGACTAGTTTCCAGTGTCATGACAAGGGAAACAGCATCATTAGATAAGAGATCCTGAAATCCATATTCTTGTAGTTGGCATCATTCCAGGAAAAAAAAATTAATGAAAGGATATAAATACACATTAATTAGCTGATTAATACATTCAACAAATACATACTGAGAGTTCATTATGTGCTGAGTACTGTTCTTGGCTCTGTGAATTCAGCAGTGATTATGAGAGCCTATATGGACATTACATTTTCACTGGTAAACAAAGAATGATTGAGAAAGATAGTGGCACTTTCGGTGTTGGCTAAGAGAGAGAAAGTCACTACAATCTATTTCCCCAATTAATTACAGCCAAAATGCAGCTGCCTAAAGATGCTGAAAATAATGACAGGAATGTTCTTTTTGTTCCCCCCTTCTTTATTGCCTGGCTTTAAACCAAGGGTAAACCAAGCCTCAGAACTGCACTTTTAAAAAAAAAATTTTTTTTCAAATGTTCATTTATTTATGTATTTGGCTGCATCAGTTGCAACATGCAGGATCTTTGCTGTGGAGCACAGATTCTGAAGCCATAGACTCAAGTTATAGTGCATGGTTTTAGTTACTTCAAGGCATGTGGGGTCTTCATTCCTCCATCAGGGATTGAACCCATGTCCCCTGCATTGGAAGGAGGATTCTTAACCACTGACCCACCAGAGAAGGTCCTCAGAACTGCACTTTGAGTGGGGAAAGCAAGAAGTCTGAAAGAAACCACCTCTTTTTAGCCAGAGAGCTAGGGAAAGGAGATTCTGTAAATCTAAACAAACAAAAAAATGTGGGAAGAATCCTTGAGTTGTTTGTCTTTCCTTTTCTTTTCTCCCTGGGCGTTGTCACAATGCAAGTCCCAGATAAGAAGTTGCACAGCTATAGTGGCAGGAAAGGAGGCCATGTGGGCACCTGTAGTCCTGAGAGAAAAAGGAGCCCGGATGACCTGAAGAGTTGAGAGGAAAGGTTTCTTGAAGAAGATAGAACTAAAATAGGGCACTCCAAATTCCGTGTATGAATTAATCAAGTCCCAGGCCCATCCCCAACATTCCCCTATGCATACATGCAACAGACCCAAAGAAACAAGAAAGGCTTTAAGGATGGAACTGCAATACACAATGCCACCCGAGTTCCAGACTAACCACTGGGATGTTCATGTGCAGAATACAGCTGAAAAGTGTAACAAAGTCTTTGAAAACCAAAAACCGACATTGGAATCATTGCCTGCATAAAATGAGAAACAACCTACAGTCTAAACATGATCAGCTTGATTGCCAGCTGAAACAAAAACAAAACCAAAATCAACATCTCCAGAGAATTTTAACAGAACCTAGAATCTTACAACATAATATTCAGAATCTAAGCTATAATCCCAAATTATTTGTTGTATGAAGAGCCAGGAAAAGTGGCCAGTTCTGAAGGGAAAAGAAAACAGATGCTAATCCTAAAATGACCCAGATGTCAAAATTATAAAATAAAGTATTCAAAGCAGCTATTATGAGCATACTCCATGAAGAAAAGGTGAATGCTCTTAAAATGAATGGGAAGAGACTAGTTCTCAGCAGAGAATTATAACTATGAAAAAAATGGAAATTTCACAGCTGAAAACAGATCTGCTACTAACTAGGGGAAAAAATGAGTTTCTTGGCAGTATGCTTAGAAAGTTATTTTATGGTAAATTCCATTTTCAAAATTTTTAGTTTGTAAAAAAATATTATAGTCATTTAGTCATCAACCCCATGGAGGTGAACAGTGAAGAGAAAGATAATACAGCCTTAAGATAATTGCCCTGGATTAGGTTTTAGTTTTGATCAAATTAACTCGCAGTAGCCTATTAGGCATAGACTAGAGACCTCAAGTATGATATTTTGTGAACAAGTATGCTGTTCAGGAATGCAGTTATATAAAGAGTCCTTGGTATGTCATGCTACTGAGAGCCATTGGGTTTGTTGAAATCACACAGTGTGAAACTCTAGACATAAATGAGCAGACAATCTAGGAATGAGTGCAGGGCCCTCAATTAGAGGAGGCCAAGCAAGGAAAGGAATCTGAGCAGGGCAGGAAAACAAGGAAGTAAGCCAAGAGGGAGGTGTCATGGAGAACAAATGAAGGCTGACTTTTGAGAATGAGATCGTGATGAAGTATTTAATGCTACTAAGAGGTACAGAAGATGAGGACAGAGAGGTAGCTGTTGGGTTTCATAAATTGGAGGTCACTGTTGATGTTGAAAAGAGTAGATTCAGTGAAATGGTGGAAAGAAAATCTTAACTGAAGTGGGTTTGGTGAAAGACTGGGAAGTGAGGGATATTTGCTACTATATTAATAGTAAATATTAGCCCAGTTTTGAGAAAATTTGCTGAGAAGCAGGGAAATGAGGAAGTAGCTTGAGGAAATACTTGCTGTCAGGGGAGAGAATCACAAACTGCTGGATATGGAAGGACTCAAGTGGAAAAACTGTGGTCAAGATAAGGAAAGTGACTGGCTCAAAATTGGAAGGTGGCAGTTGGCTTTATTTTTACTGTTGATTTTCTTCCTAGCTATTTCTTAAACAAGACTTGAAAAGTTACTATATTTACTTGTTTGTTTTACTGCACACTCAAGTAAAGAAAGTCAGAAGATTTAAGCTATACATACCACAGACTGTAGCATCACTATAAAGAGCAAGACAGCCTTCTATTGTTGTCAAGACCACAAAATTTGTTTTGAGTGCAGTTTACAATTCAGTGGATATTTATTAATAACCAGTTATATGAAAGGCACTGTTAGAAATTCAAAAATAGTTATAATACCCATCTTTTTTCCTCACAGGGTGTAAAATGTAGTTCTGTGTGGGGTTAATAAGATAACTCTACCATAAAAAAGATGTTAATTTCATATCATGTTTTTTATTCTCCTTTATAGCTTCACTTTCATTCTGTTTTCTGTAGCAGTAAGTTGAAGGTCTCTTCCAGTAGACTGTTAGCCCCTGGAGGCAAAACCTGTGTCTTGCCATCTCTGTGCATTTTCTTTCACTCACCCTCTACTCAGTACATATTTGTGTGTAATAGAAACTTATTGCATTCTTATTGACTTGAGCTCATTGATGGATTAAAATTACAATAAACATACATTGAAACTGTGTTGATTGCCAAATTAGGTAATGTTCTTCCACAAATACTTCATTATAAGTATAGAAGTTACCAATAATTTTTAACACACTAGGAGGTAATAAATTTTTTCTAATAAATACACTTTTGACTCCAGTGAGAGATGAGATTCAAAATATAGTTTAAAACTTTCCACCATTTAGATGTCTGCCCATCACAATACAACTGTGCAAAAGTCTCTGCATAGATTCACATACCCACCCCATCCTTGTGACATAGGTGGATGGTATGGTCATATTTCCCCTCATTCATTTCATTTTAGTATGTTTCTTTAATTAAGAATCTCAGTTTGATAATTATACTATGTGGTACGCTGAAAATCTAGTAAGAGGGTAGATCTCATGTTAAGTGTCCTGCTGCTGCTGCTGCTACTGCTGCTAAGTCACTTCAGTCATGTCCAACTCTGTGCGACCCCGTAGACAGCAGCCCACCAGGCTCCCCTGTCCCTGGGATTCTCCAGGCAAGAACACTGGAGTGGATTGTCATTTCCTTCTCCAATGCAGGAAAGTGAAAAGTGAAAGTGAAGTCGTGTCCGACTCTTAGCGACCCCATGGACTGCAGCCCACCAGGCTCCTCCATCCATGGGATTTTCCAGGCAAGAGTACTGGAGTGGGGTGCCATTGCCTTCTCCATAAGTGACACCACTTCAATTTACCAAAAATAGAAAAATATCAATACATTCACTGACTGCTTTACATAATAAGACCCAGTCAATTAGATAGAAAATAATGAGTGACTTGAATCTGTTTTAGGAACAGTTATGTGGGAAATGTGAGACGACTGGAATCAGATTAAAGTTTGGAAGAATGCTCTGAAAAAGCAAAATGAATACCTACTTTTCCAACCAATCTGAAATGCAACAGTTTATCGAAATGGAAATGCAACAGTTTATTTCTCACATAACTGTTCCTAAAACAGATTCAAGTCACTCATTATTTTCTACCTAATTGACTGGGTCTTGTTATGTAAAGCAGTCAGTGAATGTATTGATATTTTTCTGTTTTTGATAAATTGAAGTGGTGTCACATGAAAATAGCCTACAGTCCATCTCTGAATTTAGTGAAAATTATTGGTTCAGAAAGAAATTGAAAATCTATAATGAGGCTCTCCCTTAACAAGTAAGACAGAACTTACTAAAAAGGTCCTTATTCTGAGCTATACATTAAGGAAATTCTATGAAATGGGTTAAAATAAAATGATATGAATAAAATAAACATCATTTAACTACTGTTGATATGAATTTGTAAAAAGGCAAAGAGAGTGAATTGATTTTGAAAATTGAAGCAAATCTTCCCCGTTTCTTTTAACTGAGACAAAATGTGGGGATTTCTTAATCCTCTTATACAAGTTTTATCTGTGAAGCAGCATGCTTACTCATGGTGCTCTCAGATAAGTGAATTTAAAGACATATGTTAGGAGGCGGGAAGGAGAATGGATTTGGAATCATAAGAATTCTGTTTCAGGATGGAATCTGATGAGTTGCTATTTACGTAAGTGCTTCCTGGTGCTTATTTGAGTCTTTAGTGGGGGAGGGGTGGGATTGTAAGATAGAAACTCTTGCAGCATGCTAGCCGGAGGCTTGGGACTGATGGCAAGGTAGTCTCTAGATTGGACTACTAAGTATGAATGAATCTGCTGCCTTTATCAAGCAAAATCAGATTGTGGATT
Organism: Capricornis sumatraensis; assembly: GCF_032405125.1. Taxonomy (NCBI): domain Eukaryota; kingdom Metazoa; phylum Chordata; class Mammalia; order Artiodactyla; family Bovidae; genus Capricornis; species Capricornis sumatraensis. The sequence continues at coordinate 36,314,905 of NC_091092.1, read as the reverse complement.
TTATGTGTCTTTCTGGGGCATTAGTGAATAGAGATGACTAGGAAGATTCCCACTCTCCACATATTAACTTTTAACTTTTTATTTTTACTTTATAATACTGTATTAGTTTTGCCATACATTATATGTAAACATTCACACAGAGCTGTTTCATATCCTTGGAGTTTTCCCTGACTTGAACTTTACTAAGGTCAGGAAGAGCTTTTAGGTCCATTTTTCTTTTCTTTCTTTTTTTTTTTTTTTTTTAACCAAAAGAGTTCTTGTAGCTAAAGCATTTCCCCTTTTCTGTCACCCAGGGGTGAGTACATCTTCTTTATTCAAATACCCTAAATTATTCTCTGTTCAGAAATTAAAACGATGGCAAAGAAATACAGCATAGGGCAGGAACCAGTATGGAAACATTGTTACAAAATAGCTGAGTGGGAAATGGTTGTAACATTCATTGATAGCAGTTTCTTCTGAATAAGTCAGTTTAATCTTGACCTTGTAAAGATAGTAAAATTCTAATTACTCTGAGAGCAATTAATAGAATATTTTAATTAACTAAATTTGAGAGAATTTTAAACTTAGAAAGAGGCAAAGCATAATAAAACAAGCTCATGGTAGACTATTCCATAACATTATTGAGCATTTGCCAAGACTTAGTGGTAACATGTACTTTTAGAAAAATATAGTCAAAGTAGAAATACTGATATTTAATCTTTTCAAAAATCAGAATGATGACATCTTACATGAATAAACTTTTAATGCTTACTAATTACTTGTGCTCCCAAAATTCATCTTTAATGGAATAGTTTGTTTCTATGGTGAAATGAATTCTGAGTTCCAGTGTTCTAAATGCTTGATGTTTAAGTTTTAGAGATTTAACCAGCAATATACTCGATATATCTACTTAGAGCAATATTTCACAAATACCTAACTGCCAGTGTGATTTATTTCTATGAGCGAAGCCAGTTTGAGTTACAATTCAGGATATCACAAATGCTTGTGGCCAATTCTGAGGATAACGAATAGTCCAGCCTGGCTAATGCTATGACTTGTGTAAGATGATGCTGGAAAAAGCATTTTGGACATGTAGAATTGGGTGAAATTTCAAGAGTCTTGAGGCTAAGATCAAGGGATTTGCTGGTAAATTCATCTTTTAAAAAATTCCAAACTCTACCCTGGATTGTCTGACAAAACCCTTCTCCGAGTTTCTGTAATATATGGGTTAATCAAGAGACTGTATGGAGGACATAAAATTGTCTATACTAGAATGATGGTCTAGAGTATAATACTAGACACAGGATGACAGCACTAGTCTATAAACTTCAGCAGACCAGAATTTCATGTATCTTGTTCACTATTAAAAACCCAGCATCCAACTCATGTATTTAAACTTACCAAGTTCATGTATCTTGTTCACTATTAAAAACCCAGCATCCAACTCATGTATTTAAACTTACCAAGTACAGCAGAAAAAAGAAAGTCATACATTTTAAAGCAGCAATAATAAAAATGTGTTTCATTTTCATTTTCTCTATAAAAAGATTTGATCTTTTTTTAAATTTGTTTGCTAAAATGATAAATAAAATTACACCTCATTAATAGCTCTTAGCTCTAAATTTAGGTTTTAAATTTAGTGCAGTGTTCAGCAATTTATGAAAAAAAAAAAAAGAACTTAAATTCTAACTAAATTTGAGACTTGTCCAATGAAGAGGTGGAGCAAAGAGTATTAAAGGAAGATCCCAGAATTCTGGGCCAGGATGGCATTAAATCTGTTGACAGTCTGGATCTCATTTCTGAGAATCTCTCATACTGGGAAATATATAGAATGATCTAACTCAAGCCCTTGGCTGAGAGTGAAACTCATACCTAACTCCTATGAAAAAAATTAGGTGGATGGCTTGAGCTGTCATTTGAGAAACCTGGCACTGTCTGTTCATAACTCATGATGTTCTTATCTAGTGACATATTATATTACTGTTTTTCGTTTCTGTGAATTAAATATAAGATGATACAAAGTACTTTGGAACTGTGTCTCTATAATAAATAATACAGAACTCCAAAATAGCTGGTCATTTTAGCACATTGCATATAAAATTCAATAATGGTGAATATGTGGGATAGTAGAGACATAACATTCAAGCAAATTATTAAAATTTGGTTAAACATTAACAGGTACTTCATCATCAAATACAATGCAGATATCATTATTTGGAACTATCAATATAAATGAGTACATTATAAACTTTTGGTGTCCTTTACATGCTATAATAGGAAAGAAAACAAGATTCTCAAACTTTCAAATAGAAATGTATCATTTTGAGAGTGGAGGCTATAATATATTCTATTGTTTATTTAATATCTTCTTTTACTTAAGTATGTTTATCAGGATGCTTATAGATGCAATTATAAAAATACTATAAATAGCTAAAACAGAAAGGACATTTTACTATCTCACTTAAGAACTATGAAACTATGAACTATCAAGGATTGGTTAGTTAAGAGACTATATAATGTCAATAGTAATCCAAGTTCGTTCTTTCTATTCTACCATTCTTAGCAATTTGGTTGCTTGTGTTTGTAAAATGGTTGTGGCATTTTGTGATCCAGGCACATTCTCACATATTTGTTTTGAAAATCCTTTTTTTTTTTTTTTTTGTTAAGTAAGCCTATCCAAGAACACCTACCCTTAAATTTCTCTAAGAAGAGAAATAGGATTACATTGATTGGTTTAGGCTAATCACAGTGAACCCCTTGAGAGAGAAGAGGGCAGATCCTTGGAGCATTTGGCCACCCAATAGCTGAAAAAAATTGGAAATGGGTAACAAAAAATAAGGAAATGATTACTAAGTAGGCAAAATATAAGTAAGACATGGGATTAAATATTGTGTTGGTTTGATGGTTTAGTCACTAAGTAGTGTCCAACTCTTATGACCCTTTGGACTGTAGCACACCAGGTTCCTCTGTCCATGGAATTTTCCAGGCAAGAATACTTTAGTGAATTGCCTTCCCTTCTCCATGGGATCTTCCCAACCCAGGGATCAGACCCAGGTCTCCTGCATTGCAGGTGGTCTCCTGCATTGCAGGTGGTCTCCTGCATTGCAGGTGGTCTCCTGCATTGCAGGTGGTCTCCTGCATTGCAGGCAGTTTCTTTATGGACTGAGCTTCCAGGGAATCCCTGAATATTGTGTTAAGTATTCAAATATGTTGTACAGGCATTGATTCTGTTTTTAAAGAAAGGCCTGAGATCACCATAGTATTTATATTGGTAGTTATGTCTGAAAAGCTTTTAAGTCACAAATCCATCAGTTATTAAGCAAGAGTACCCACACCAAAGAAAAAAAAATAGACTTCTTTAAATATCTTAAGAATCCTCCATTTAATGAATACAAATACAGAGAAGCTATTCCTAGGGTCATAAAGTAAGAGGAGTACAAATTATGTAGTTGAATCCACATCTTTTGGTTTACAGGTGAGGAGAGTGATATTTACAGGAGGCAAATGACTTAGTAAGGGTCTCACAGCTAATTTGCAAATGATCTGGTACAAGAACTTGGCTCATCCTGATGCTGAGGTGCTTATTTCACTTTCTTCACTGTTCTACCAAAGACTTTCTGGGAGTCCAATACATACTGCTACTGCAGTAGCATTTGAGTTTTTATAGTGGCAGCCCCTCTGCAGGAAAAAGCAACAACTGCAGGAATTTAACACCAGCAAGCAAAAACGCACTGCAGTAACCAAGCCCAGAAGGAGTCCTTTCTCCAGCAAAGTTCCTTGGCAAGCTGCAGAGCTAGCTAGGGGGAATGAGTCATCAATTGACATTGGTGAATAAATTGTCACCTATAGATTTTCTTTTCTGTTTCCACTTTTTTTCTTTTACCAGATTCACTCATTATCTTTTCATACTCCTAGTGGGACAATGACAGTAATATCTGCCTTATTAATGTCTTTTTTGCACCTGAAGTGTCAAGATGATGACAAATTTCTGTTTTCCAAGAAAAGACTTAGAAAAAAAAATAGCAAAGATTTCAAATGAAAGTTGAATGATGTGGAAATTTATGTTTTCCTTTTATTCTTAAACAACATGTTGTGATTATTATAATATAAGTAGCATAACTCATGTGTTTAAAATTGTCAGGTACAGCAGAACAAAGAAAGTCATACATTTTAAGGCAGCAATAATAAAAATGTGCCTTGTTTTCATATTTTTCTGTAAAAAGACTTATGATTGATCTCTTTTTAAATTTGTTTACTAAAATGTAAATAAAATTACACCTCATTAATAGTTCTGAGCTCTAAACTGAGGTTTTATTTTATACATTGTCCAGCATCATTTGTCAAGTCAAAGAAGCTGGCCATTTTCTAGAGGAACATGCATTCTTCTTAGGGTTTTAACAGCCCTTAAAATTCTCAGTCCCTGAAGCTTCTATGGGTGTGATACTTATTTGTAGATCCAGATCCAAAATTTGCAGCAAAAGTTCTCTCATCATTTACCAAGCAAAGCTCAAATTATACAGGGTGTCTGAGAATTACTTTTTTCATACCTTCTATCAGCTAGCTGAAAATTTCCTAGCTAGTTTCAGTGGGTTAGCCAGTATTGTAGGAGCTCTTCTCCCATTACTTAAGGCAGACTTCTGAGAAGCCATGCTTCTTAGAGGAAAGAACATAATAAACAATTAAAAGCAAGGCAACGAATTGTTGAACATAATTGAATTCTTTAAGTATAAATTATTAGAATTAATTTAGACATGAAACTTGTTGGCAAGATCTCTGTCTCACATTAAATATATGAAATGACACATTTATTGAAACCTATTTTATTAAAAAATTGAGTCTACACTTGAATAACAATAATTTCAGGACGAATGAGTTAGTATAGGACACTGTGGGTTGAAACTTAGTTAATGCTTGTCTCTCAAGAAATGGTACTGACTGAAAACCCACATTGCTCATTTGGGTAATATTCCTAACCTTGAGATTTACGTTATTGATAAAAGCTACAAACTATTAGGACAATTGTGTATAAAACAGGAATGAGTTGAATGAACCATGATTTAGAGTTAATACCACAAACAGGACTTTGATTTCGTGTATTAAGTCACACGTGTAGAAATCCATGCATTGTCAAATAGCTGTCCCCTACCTTAAAAGAATAATTCATTATCACTCACATGTTAATTTACCTCAGTTTTGATCACAGAAAAATAAAGCAGTGAACCCATTAGAAGGATTACATTGAATTGTGAACTTCTGTGGAGTTGATTTTGAAAGACATAAAACTGGTTTTCATTTCTGCTTGGCTTGAACCTGAGGTTAATCATTAATCCCTTTACTATTAGCTCTCTTTTATACTATATTCAACACTTTGGTTCATTTTGAATGGTTTTAAATGATATTCTACAGTTCTATTAATTCTTTCTGGTAATTTGTAAGAAGAAGCACCTATTTGTTTGATAAGCTGCAGTGTTTGTAGATGGGTCATGAAGAATAACTTTTCAATACATAAGGAAGAACATAGAGATTCAAATGAAATGATAGGCTCTTCTATGGGAGAAAACAGTCACAAACAACAACTAGAAGGATCAGCACTTTTTAATGGGTTCCCTTTCTTTGGCTCCAGGGAGAGAGAATATTTCAGTCAGATATTATCAGCATTAACATCATTACCCAGTATAAGGGCAGATGGCTGGCCGATAATTGCTTATAGGGACAGATGGCAGTTCCTTGTACCCTCTTTCTAGTTTCTGTGTTTTTAAAGCTCAGCAGTTGCAATGTGAAGTCTTCATAGGACCATAAAATACAAACCACTTTAAATAACTCTGAACCAGGATTTTGACTGATATGCTTAAAAGAAGCAGTCACAGTTTGAAAGTCAATCTGCAGAGAAAGGCTAGGTACATGGCCCTGCAGGTTATAATTTACAGGAATAGCAGACCAATTGGGGCTAGGTTTACACACTGATACACAAACTGGCGTCAGTAAAATAAAGGACTGAGTCAGGTCAAGAATTTTACCCTAAACTAGACAAAGACACAATTATGGTAAATGCTCCATATTAAACACCAGCATGTATTGAGTGCCTGGCTAGTGTTCACAAGGGTTATCAAAGAAGTGCCAGGCCTTTTTCTGACCTTCATTAGCTGACAGACTAAATGGGGAGTAAAATGATACCCAGAGAGAGAGATCATTCCAGTATAAGGCAGAGGATGCTAAATGCAAATAACACAGAGGATAGCTCTAGAGAAGATCAAGTAGAGTGATTAATATGGACACGAGAGCTTGGGTTAGTAGGCATATGCAGAGCAAGGAAGGTGGTTTTGCAGGTAGAAAAAAAATGATATAAGCAGAGACATAGGCAGAGAGGCACAGAACTAGCCTGAAGATCCTGTATTCTTGTTTATTGTACAATATTTTATTTCTCCAATTTCAGTCTCCTCTTAAGTGTGGTAAGGGATGCTAAACAATTTGCCACTTTGATCAATGTAAAAGAATAACACCTGAGCCCGAATATGTGGGAACTTGAATTCTAGGTTATAGGTTTCATACAATGTTCTTAAAATAATTGGGAATGCCATTGAAAGTTTTGGGGAAAATATGACATGTGTAAATATTATTTTCAGTAGAATTTGTCTGGTGTTTTGTGAAGTAGGTTGGGAAGAGAGTCTGAATTGAGCCCAGAAAGTTATGACCAACCTAGATAACATATTAAAAAGCAGAGACATTACTTTGCCGACTAAGGTCCATCTAGTCAAGGCTATGGTTTTTCCAGTGGTCATGTATGGATGTGAGAGCTGGACTGTGAAGAAAGCTGAGCACTGAAGAATTGATGCTTTTGAACTGTGGTGTTGGAGAAGACTCTTGAGAGTCCCTTGGACTGCAAGGAGATCCAATCAGTCCATCCTAAAGGAGATCAGTCCTGGGTGTTCATTGGAAGGACTGATGCTGAACCTGAAACTCCAATACTTTGGCTACCTCATGCAAAGAGTTGACTCATTGGAAAAGACCCTGATGCTGGGAGGGATTGAGGACAGGAGGAGAAGGGGACGACAGAAGATGAGGTGGCTGGATAGCATCACTGACTCAATCAATGCACATGAGTTTGAGTGAACTCTGGGAGTTGGTGATGGATAGGGAGGCCTGGTGTGCTGCAATTCATGGGGTCGCAAAGAGTCGGACATGACTGAGTGACTGAACTGAACGAGATTATTACCATACTTCAGACTAAAGATGGTAAATCCCTGAAATAGAGTAGAAACCATGAGCAAGAGAAGGAAGATGATAGCCATTGTGAAGAGTTAGCATCATTAAAAGATTGGCTACATAAGAAAGGCCAAAATGAAGGGCAAGAGATCAAATGTTTACAACTTGAGTGATTAGGGAAAGGATTTTCCTTTACAGTAGTAGAAATAAGGAAGACGGAGAGGAGTTGTACCTTCGAATTTATTTGTATATGTTACTGAGACATCAAGATGGAGATTGCACAAGTCAGGTTAAGATGATTGATAGAAAAGACAGATGGAGGGGAATGATGGTTGAAATGGTAAAAGACGATGATATCACTAAGGGAGAAATCTCTTCAGGAAATAATAGTATAATGAGGACCAGAGCTTGGGGACAATATCCAGATTTTAAAACTAGATGTTAAATGTCTGTTTTAAAAATATTTTAACTATTTTTCTCTCCATGTATGTGTATGTATGTGTGTGTGTGGAATCTTGTGGTGTCTATGGGTGAAAGCTTACATTTCTGTGTACTTTTAGTGAATATAGGATCTTCTTTTTTCTTTTTCTTATTTTATTATCCTTGGAAATAATGGCATAAAGTTTGCAAGAAAATCATTCTCTTGACTAGATGTCACATTTGGAAGAAGCTGCCAAAAAGAAATAAACAACAACAGCAACCCACAACAAATAAAAAAACATAACTGTATGCTTGCATCAACAGAAAAATGTAGTTTTGATTCAACTGAAATTTTTTTCTGCATTTCAAATGAAGCAAATGCAGTAGTAGTAATGTTATGTCAAGGAGTTTGTTTTCCCTAAATGTTTCTTGTCAAGGTCTAAAATAATACATTTTATAGTGATTTTGTATAACTCTTATTTATTTTCAAAATAGTTTGACTCCATTTCAGATACCTAGAGTCATTGCCAGATATCAAATGTAGGGTAATATGAACCCCCACAACAAATATATTTCTTTGGTATATTTTGAGCTTTGAGACTGAACACACTGAAGAAGAAGGAGCCTCCTAGTACTATAGACTTCTTACCATGGAGGATGATGGTACTATTTGTTCAGTGGGTCCTGACCCAAAACAATTTGCAGTGCTTGAACTGAAGGGGGCAGGGATTGAATAAGCTCTGTTATTTTATTTAAATATAGTCATTTTATACAGTTTGAGAGTCCCTTGGCCTGCAAAGAGATCCAAACAGTCCATTCTGAAGATCAACCCGGGGATTTCTTTGGAATGATGCTAAAGCTGAAGCTCCAGTACTTTGGCCACCTCATGCGAAGAGTTGACTCATTGGAAAAGACTCTGATGCTGGAAGGGATTGGGGGCAGGAGGAGAAGAGGACGACTGAGGATGAGATGGCTGGATGGCATCACGGACTCGATGGACGCAAGTCTGAGTGAACTCCGGGAGATGGTGATGGACAGGGAGGCCTGGCATGCTGCGATTCATGGGGTCGCAAAGAGTCGGACATGACTGAGTGACTGAATTGAACTGAACTGAACTGAATACAGTTTGAAATGGCATTAAACATCATGTTATCCAGTCTCCAGCTTGTTTAAGTCTAAACAAAGAGACATAAACATATATTTGATTATTCAAATGATAATCATTCTATACAAGTCATAGCCCATTTTGTTTTCAGAAAACTGGGCAGGAGAAAACTCTCTAATATATTGAGCTGAAATCAGTACTTCCACTATGAGGGACAGTTTGATTTAACAGAGAGACAAAGATATTAGAACTGCTTTTTCAGTTGTTTTTTTTAAATTTGGGTTATGTGTCACTTATATGTGCCTTCTTACCAACCAGTGCTCCCTGTTGTAATACCCTTGCCTAACAGTCAGTTAATAGTGATGCTCAGGAGGTATGTGAACAGTAGACTGTGAGCTCTTTGAGAAGAGGGATTATAAATTATTCTTCATTGTGTCCCTTGTCAATAGCAGTGAGCACAGTGCCTGGTAAATATCAAGTGCTCAGTAAATGTTGAATGAAATGAGGAAGGGAGGAAGAAAGGAGAGGAGGGAAAAAGGAAGAAATTTATAGGAGGTAAATGATTCATATTATCTTTGCCAATTCTGACCTTTAATATGGCAGAATCATTGACTTGAGTGCAGCATAGCTTGCTTGACACACTTTACATACTTATATAATTCATTGGGATAATTATTATAGAATTTCTAATCTAAGTTTATCTTGATCTTTGGTACATTGGTTATCTGTGTCATGAAGATCTTTATTGTATAGTTCTTCTGTGTATTCTTGCCACCTCTTCTTAATATCTTCTGCTTCTGTTAGGATAATATCATTTCTGTCCTTTATTGTGCACATTTTTGCATGAAACGTTCCCTTGTTATCTCTAATTTTCTTGAAGAGATCTATAGTCTTTCCCATTCTATTGTTCATGACACAGATAACCATGATGGTGTGATCACTGGACGAGAGCCAGACATCCTAGAATGCAAAGTCAAATGGGCCTTAGGAAGCATCACTATGAACAAAGCTAGTGGAGGTGATGGAATTCCAGTTGAGCTATTTCAAATCCTCAAATATGATGCTGGGAAAGTGCTGCACTCAGTATGCCAGCAAATTTGGAAAACCCAGCAGTGGCCACAGGACTGGAAAAGGTCAGATTTCATTCCAATCCCAAATAAAGGCAATGCCAAAGAATGTTCAAACTACCACACAATTGCACTCATCTCACACACTAGCAAAGTAGCGCTCAAAATTCTCCAAGCCAGGCTTCAACAGTATATGGACCATGAACTTCCAGATGTTCAAGCAGTATTTAGAAAAGGCAGAGGAACCAGAGATCAAACTGACAACATCCATTGGATCATTGAAAAAGTAAGAAAGTTCCAGAAAACATCTACTTCTGCTTTATTGACTATGCCAAAGACTTTGACTGTTTGGATCACAACAAACTGGAGAATTCTTCAACAGATGGAAATACCAGACCACCTTACCTACCTCCTAAGTAATCTGTATGCAGGTCAAGAAGCCACAGTTAGAACTGGACATGGAACAACAGACTAGTTGTAAATCAGAAAAGGAGTATGTCAGGGCTATATATTCTCACCCTGCTTATTTAACTTGTACACAGAGTTCATCATGCAAAATGCCAGTCTGGATGAAGCACAAGCTGGAATCAAGATTGCTGGGAGAAATATCAATAACCTCAGATATGCACCACCCTTATGGAAGAAAGTGAAGAAGAATTAAAGAGGCTCTTGTTGAAAGTGAAAGAGGAGAGTGAAAAAGTTAGCATTCAGAAAACTAAGACCATGGCCTCTGGTCCCATCACTTCATGGCAAATAGATGGGGAAACAATGGAAACAGTGACAGACTTTGTTGGGGCTCCAAAATCACTGCATATGGTGACTGCAGCCATGAAATTAAAAGATGCTTGCTCCTTGGAAGAAAAACCATGACCAACCTAGACAGCATTTTAAAAGGTAGAGATATTACTTTGCCAACAAAGGTTCGTCTAGTCAAAGCTATGATTTTTCCAGTGGTCACATATGGATGTGAGAGTTGGACCATAAAGAAAGCTGAGCACCGAAGAATTGATGCTTTTGAACTGTGGTGTTGGAGAAGACTCTTAAAAGTCCCTTCGACAGCAAGGAGTTCAAACCAGTCAATCCTAAAGAAAATCAATCCTGAATATTCATAGGAAGGACTGATGCTGAAGCTAAAACTCCAATACTTGACCACCTGATGTGAAGAACTGACTCATTGGAAAAGAACCTGATACTGGGCAAGATTGAATGCGGGAGCAGAAGGGGATGACAGAGGATAAGATGGATGGCATCACCAATTCGATGGACATCAGTTTGAGCAGGCTCTGGGATTTGGTGATAGACTAACTGCAGGAGATAGATTAATGCCAGGGAAGCCTGGTGTGCTGCAGTCCATGGGGTCACAAAGAGTCATGCATGACTTAGAGACTGAACTGAACTTTGTTCATTGGGATGGTTTTTTTTTTTTTTTTTTTTTTCGAATGGCAGGTCTTTGTATGAACAAAACAATCTCTGGAAATGCTTCTATTCACCTTTAGTATTCTATCACAAAATCTAACTACCATTATTCCAACTGAGTACATCTGATCCTTGGCGCAGTAACCTGAGACAGTTGTAAGAAATCCTAATAATTCATCATGGTGCCATGACTCTTGATGCAATTACTCTGATGTTAAAAAACACACATAGTGGTGCCCTCTGTTACAATGTAGCTACAATACATTATTTACAAGGGAAATGTGACGATTTAATCAATCAGTAATGACCAAGTTTAAAAAAATTGAATCTTTTTTTCGGTCTCCCAAAAGCAATTTAAAAGAATATAGGGTTGTTTCCCTGGATTGGTGAAACTTTAACATATCTTTGTACAGATGGGGAGGGTTATCATAAGGAAGCTATCTCCTACATAGTTATCATGACTGCCTTAATTTTCATTTTGACCTAGGGTATCATTGTTATATATCAATTTCAAGATAGTGGAAATGTTTATTAGATTTATATCTCCTGATAAACAAAGAGAGTAACTTTCAGCTTGATGGAGACTCAGATTAGCTGGCAAGAAAACGCATTAAAGTCCCTCTTTGCTATGTGTCAACCAGCACAGTAAAAAGAGATTATCTTCAGGACGTGATGCTAGTGAGAAAAATCAACAGGGAAGCCATCCATTTTTAGGAGGTTTAAAAATTTAGTGCATAGGGAACAATGCAGGCAGTCTCTTTTATCAAATAGTTTGTTTTACAAAAATGATAAGGATATTAGAATACTGGGGAAATTATTAGAATAGGAATTAAAGTGGTAGAATAGATAGTCAGCTGGATGTGTAAGTAAACAGGTTGCAATAAAACATGTTTTGGAGCAGAATAAGCAAAATGATGCCATGTCAATCATGTTCAAGTACAATGTAATTTTGTACTAAGTACCCACATACTCCCTCTTATACTTGACCCCCTCCCTGCTCATGTACACATATGTATACCTACAGTCCCACCAACTTAGCCATACTATAAATGTACTCACGTGTACATTAATATACAAATGTGTGTGACAAGTATGTTTGAACTCACTTTGGAGAATAAAACCATGGGAAAATTATAGCCTGATTCAGTCTTCAGTGGTAGCATTCCTTTTCCTTTTTTAAAATTGTTGTTTCACAAACTATTATAGTGCTTACTGTGTACCCTTTCATGTATGAATTTCTTTCATTGTCACATCAGTCTATGAAGTAGATACTGTTACTATGATTTTCCATTAAGAGATGAAAAAATTACCATTCCATCTCCATGTTTATCTCTGAAGTGCCATTCTGGCATTCTACTTAGGTTACTGTGATGTCACTTCTTGAGATGTTTAGGATGGCCCTTTGGAGCCTTCCTGGGAAAGAAGCCTACTCAGTTAAGACAGATGGAGTGAACCTGGCCATTAGCTAAGGTTGGCTCTTCTTGACCTTCACAAGTATTATTTAATTTCCCATCAAGTAGTCTCAAAAGTCAAGTTGACTTCCTCCTTTAGTGACATAGTGAAGTCGCTCAGTCATGTCCAACTCTTTGTGACCCCATGGACTGTAGCCTGCCAGGCTCCTCCATCCGTGGAATCTTCCAGGCAAGGATACTGGAGTGGGTTGCCATTTCCTTCTCCAGGGAAGGAAATATCATTTTAGTGACATAGAACCTGCCTATTTTTTTTGTCTTGTTTCTCCTCTCAGAGTCCAGAGTGCAGGCTCTCTCCTCTATTTTCCTGTGCACATTGATATAAGATATATGTTTGCACATTGAAGCACCTAAGTTAAGAAATATATCACCGCAGTTTAACCTACACTTCTGCCTGCCGTAACTCCAAATGATCACCTTAGCAATAGTCCTCATTTAGAGATGGTCCTTTGGTGTTAAGAAGGTAGCAAACCCTAATAGCAACAATGCTCATATTGACATAAAAGATGATCTTTCTGATTTGGAATCAGCCACCCGGTATCTCATCAGAGACAGTGGGGGACATGAGAGGTGCTGATAGGATCCCAAATTTGGGAAATGGCTAAATTTTCTGCCTTTCCCATTACATTTCAGAAGTCTTGGATCATTGGAAATAATAAGAAAATCCACCCAAACTGCTGCAACTTTTAAATACTACATTTGAAGCTTCTAGTAATGGCCTCCCTGGTGTCTCAGCAGTGAAGAATCTGCCTGCAATGCTGGAGATGCAGGTTTGATCCCTGGGTTGAGAAGATCCCCTGGAAGAGGACATGGTAACCCACTCCAGTATTCTTGCCTGGAGAAGCCCATGGACAGAGCAGCCTGATGGGCTACAGTCCATGGGGTTGCAAAGACTCAGGCACGACTGAAGTGATTAAGCATAGCACAATAATTCAAAATAAATGAAACATCAGACATGGTCATAGAAGAATTTTTTGGATTGAAAGGAGCTTTAGAGACCCCAAAGTCCAATGGCTTCAATATCCTTACCCATATAAGAGAGAGAAAAGGACCTAGTCCTATGTATCTTTGTCACTGGAATACCTGGCATGATGCCTTCCATATTTCATGTTCATAACATGTGTGTGAGGCTGCGTTATACTTAGAATTGTGATTGACCTACCCAAGAATACATGGGTAGTAATGGAAAAGTCCAGAACCCTCATTTTATGCCTGTGACTGATGTTTCTAGCCACTTACAAGACAGGGCCTATTCTAAAGGTCACATTTTGAATCCCTAAACTATAACTCTATACAGCAAGAGTCTTCTCAACTCTAGATGGCTGTTAAGGTAGATATTAGTCCTGCCTTCTAAAAACTGCAGTGCTAAGAGAAGTTGGGGCATTTACTTCTAGCCACTCATATTAGCTCTTCTTTTCAAAATAGAAAGTCCTCATGACTTTCCAATCCGTAACTGTGAGACTTAATTTCTTTTCTTCAGGGATAAGCAATTTAAAAAATATATAAACATAAGCAAATTTGCCCAGAGAGGACAATGTCCTCATATTCCCATTCCCAAAGAGTTCAGGCTGGGAGAATACAGCTCTTGGTTTTAGCCATAATTAATTACTTTGACGTATTACCTATTTTACCTGAGGGACCATAAAGAAAGAGTTGAAAGCAGGCCCAGTTATAACAAGGCATCGTTCCTAGCATATTGCAAGCAGCAAGTGACACATAAGGGAATGGCCATGCAGCCTCAGTCAAACAGTGCCATTCTCTCAGGTTAATATTATTGGAATTATTAACTTCTGAAATGCTTCTAGGAGGAACTACTTTGTATATGACAGGTCCCCTGTGCTTAAGTGGAAAGAAAAGCCAATAAATTATCAAGCAGCATACATGATTAAGAAGTAAAGCAGGGAAAGAAAACGTTTGAGGTGTTTTGAATGTGTGGTCAGCACAGATATAAATTAAGCAATATAAAAAGATAACCAAAAGCACATGTGTACGAGTTTTCGCCCCAAGCTGTCAGCTGCAATCCTGAGAATTTTCTGCAAACATCAGGATCATTGGTGCCCAGTCCTTGAGCCAGTTCTGACAAAAAGCGGCCAGAAAGCTGTTAATGAAAGAGCCTGCCTGCTATTGTTCAAAACACTTATAAACCTGAACCCTTTTAATCCTCACAACAACTCTTTGGGGTAGAGACTGATACCCATTTTGCAGATGGTGATTGCAGCCACAAAATTAAAAGACGCCTACTCCTTGGAAGAAAAGTTATGACCAACCTAGATAGCATATTCAAAAGCAGAGACATTACTTTTCCAACTAAGGTCTGTCTAGTCAAGGCTATGGTTTTTCCAGTGGTCATGTATGGATGTGAGAGTTGGACTGTGAAGAAAGCTGAGCACTGAAGAATTGATGCTTTTGAACTGTGGTGTTGGAGAAGACTCTTGAGAGTCCCTTGGACTGCAAGGAGATCCAACCAGTCCATTCTGAAGGAGATCAACCTGGGATTTCTTTGGAAGGAATGATGCTAAAGCTGAAACTCCAGTACTTTGGCCACCTCATGCAAAGAGTTGACTCATTGGAAAAGACTCTGATGCTGGGAGGGATTGGGGGCAGGAGGAGAAGGGGATGACAGAGGATGAGATGGCTGGATGGCATCACGGACTCGATGGACGCGAGTCTGAGTGAACTCCGGGAGTTGGTGATGGACAGGGAGGCCTGGTGTGCTGCGGTTCATGGGGTTGCAAGGACTCGGACATGACTGAGTGACTGAACTGAACTGAACCCGAAAAACAAAGATGTTAAACAATATGCCCAAATGTCGTAGTTAAGATAATTCTAGCTGCTGTAATATGAATAAGTCCTCCCCAAACTCAGGACTTAACCAAATAGAAGTGTATTTCTTGCACACACAGTTTAGCACAGCTCATAAATGACGAAAGTAACTTACTCAAAGTCAGTGGCCTCATAATAGAATTAATTTTCCAATTCACCATTATTATTGCAAAACAGACACTTTAACATATTAAGGCAATGGCCAGTTACACCCCTGAAACAAAAAAATGAGTACCTCACCTCTATGCTTGCTGTGATGGTGAGATGACAAACGTGTTTAAATTGGTGTTACAACTACCTAGATTTAAAACTTAATTTTAGAATCAAAAATAAAGCATGACCTGATAGTAAGAACTTTAGACATACCAGGCATGTCGAAGTGCTTTGAATATACTTTTCACTTAACTGTCATAGTCTTCCATTTAAGGTACTACTAATCAGTTCAGTTCAGTTCAGTTCCTCAGTCGTGTCTGATTCTTTGTGACCCCAAAGACTGCAGCACGCCAGGCCTCCCTGTCCATCACCAACTCCTGGAGTTTACTCAAAATCATGTTGATTGAGTCAGTGATGCTATCCAACATCTCATCCTCTGTTGTCCCCTTCTTCCCCTGCCCCCAATCCCTCCCAGCATCAGAGTCTTTTCCAATGAGTCAACTCTTCGCATGAGGTGACCAAAGTATTGGAGTTTCAGCCTCAGCATCAGTCTTTCCAATGAACACCCAGGACTGATCTCCTTTAGGATGGACTGGTTGGATCTCCTTGCAGTCCAAGGGACTCTCAAGAGTCTTCTCCAACACCACAGTTCAAAAGCATCAATTCCTCAGCACTCAGCTTTCTTCACAGTCCAACTCTCACATCCATACATGACCACTGGAAAAACCAAAGCCTTGACTAGATGGACCTTTGTTGGCAAAGTAATGTCTCTGCTTTTGAATATACTATCTAGGTTGGTCATAACTTTCCTTCCAAGGAGTAAGCGTGTTTTAATTTCATGGCTGCAATCACCACCTGCAGTGATTTTGGAGCCCAAAAAGATAAAGTCTGACACTGTTTCCACTGTTTCCCCATCTATTTGCCATGAAGTGATGGGACCAGATGCCATGATCTTCATTTTCTGAATGTTGAGCTTTAAGCCAACTTTTTCGCTCTCCATTTTCACTTTCATCAAGAGGCTTTTTAGTTCCTCTTCACTTTCTGCCATAAGGGTGGTGTCACCTGCATATCTGAGGTTATTGATATTTCTCCCAGCAATATTGATTCCAGCTTGTGCTTCTTCCAGCCCAGCGTTTCTCATGATGTACTCTGCGTATAAGTTAAATAAGCAGGGTGACAATATACAGCCTTGACGTACTCCTTTTCCTATTTGGAACCAGTCTGTTGTTCCACATCCAGTTCTAACTGTTGCTTCCTGACCTGCATATAGGTTTCTCAAGAGGCAGGTCAGGTGTTCTGGTATTCCCATCTCTTTCAGAATTTTCCACAGTTTATTGTGATCCACACAGTTAAAGTCTTGGTCTTTCAAATGCTAATATTACCATTAAAAAAAAATTTTGTGCATGCATTTCTCTCCTTAATCAATTTTAATGTTCTTATTGTAAAATAAAACATAGACTATGAAAACACTGAACAAATATATGGCATGAAGGGTTACTATAAGGTAAACCCATGTGTACCCAACTGAGGTCAAGAAACAGAAATATAGCAGCCACCCTGAAGCCCTTCAATTTCCCCATCAAGTCAAAACCTCTCTCTTTCCCCACAGTGATTTCCATCTTGGTTTTACAGTAATCTTTTCCTCATATGTATTTACAGTTTTGCCTATTTTTATTAAACTTTTTATATTTTAATAATTATTTCATTCTGGAGTCCCCTTACACCTGTTAGCTTTATTAATATCTGATGAAGAACTGAAAGAATATGTTGCATGCTCATGGTGTAATTAAATGTGTTCCTCTACCCTAGTATTTCCTGCAAATTGGCAGATCAATCTGAAGCTTGCTTCAAACTCTTATTTTTTCTCTTCAGTAAACTACAGTCAGAGTTATATTTTTAATAATGAGACATACATGTTTTGTTCCATCTCTTTTTGTGATGTTAGCAGCTATTTATGGTCAATGCTTATATCAAATAATCAATTAGGGACTGGAAATGATAAAAATTATAATTCTATTATTGCTTATAGATAGTATACTTAGAATAGATGTATCTTCTACAAATTGTTTAATGAGAAGTAAAATTTACATAGAAGAGGAAGGACACATGCATTATCTTTCCTTTTATTTACCTACTTTAACATAAAGAAAGGTGAACTTCCAAAAGTGAACAAATCATTTATTATTTAATATCATTAAATACTCATGGACTTAACATATTTAATAGATTTCAATTCATTTTATCATTTTTGAAATTTTATATGTATATTTCACATAATATTTAAAATTTTAAGCATTTTTAAGTGTACAGTTCAGTTCAATAGCATTATATTTATGGTGTTTTGTAGCTATCACCACTATCTACTTTCTAGTTATATGTATGTTTTTATCCTGATAGAATGTTAAATTGTGTCAAAGGCCTTTTTTCTTATCAATTGAAAGAAATGTGTCTTTTTCCCCATGTTCTTTAATGTAGTATATTACATTGATTTTCTTATGTAGAATGATCCTTGCCTTGCTGTGAGAACTGCCACTTTGTAATTGTGTATAATCATTTAAATATACTCTTGGAATCAGTTTGCTAGCATTTTGTTGAGAATTTTTGCTTATGTATTCATAAGGAATATTGGTCTGTAACTTTCTTTTGTTATGTCTTTTTTTGGCTTTGGTATTATCAAATGAATAAGTTATTGGTTCCTACTCTTACATTTTGGAAGTGTTTGAGAAGGATTGGGTCATTTCTTATTTAAATATTTCGTGAGAATTATATGTGAAGAAGCAATCTGGTCCAGTTCTTTTTTTTAATTTTTGATTGCTGATTTAATCTCTTGTTAAAGAACTATTGAGCTTTTCTGTTTCTTCTTGAGTCAGTTTAAGTAATTTTTGTGGTTTTAGAAATATGTCCATCTCATCCAGGATACCTAATTTTGTTGTACAACTGTTCATGGTTTTTTCTTAACAATCCTTTTTGTTTTGTAAGGTTGTAAATAACGTTCCTCCTACTTTCACTTCTGGTTTTAGTTATTTGTGTCATCTCTCTTTTGACAGTCTAACTTAAATGTTTGTCTTTGGTTGATCTTTCAAAGAACCAACTATTTTTTAAAAATCTGTGTTTATTTTATTCTCTTTTTCATTCTTTTCTATTCCAGTCTTTATTATTCTCTTCCTTCTGCTAGCTTTAGTTTTAAATTATTCTACTTTTTCTAGTTTATTAAGGTATAAATTTAATTTATCTATGATAGATCCTTCTTTTTTCATGACTGAGTGACTAAGCACAGCACATTTTCAAGATATTTGTGCCTTTGGCATTTACAGCTATGGCTTTCCCTCTGAATGCTGCCCTTGCTGCATCCTATAACTTTTGGTGTATTGTGTTCTCATGTTTATTTATCTCTTAGTATGATCAAATACCTCTTGTGATTTCTTCTTTGACCATTGATTGTTTGCTGCTGCTGCTGCTAAGTCACTTCAGTCATGTCCGACTCTGTGTGACCCCATAGATGGCAGCCCACCAGGCTCCCCCATCCCTGGGATTCTCCAGGCAAGAACACTGGAGTGCTTTGACATTTCCTTCTCCAATGCATGAAAGTGAAAAGTGAAAGGGAAGTGGCTCAGTCATGTCCAACCCTCAGCGACACCATGGACTGCAGCCTACCAGGCATCCATGGGATTTTCCAGGCAAGAGTACCGGAGTGTGGTGCCATAGCCTTCTCCATTGATTGTTTAGCAATGTGTTATTTTCCATATATTTGTGAACCTACAAGTTTTCCTTCTATTACTGATCTAGTGAAAAAGTTGGCTTAAAGCTCAACATTCAGAAAACGAAGACCATGGCATCTGGTCCCATCACTTCATGGGAAATAGATGGGGAAACAGTGGAAACAGTGTCAGACTTTATCTTTTTCGGCTCCAAAATCACTGCAGATGGTGACTGCAGCCATGAAATTAAAAGACGCTTACTCCTTAGAAGAAAAGTTATGACCAACCTAGATAGCATATTCAAAAGCAGAGACATTATTTGCAACAAAGGTCCATCTAGTAAAGGCTATGGTTTTTCCAGTGGTCATGTATGGATGTGAGAGTTGGACTGTGAAGAAAGCTGAGTGCTGAGGAATTGATGCTTTTGAACTGTGGTGTTGGAGAAGACTCTTGAGAGTCCCTTGAATTTCAAGGAGATCCAACCAGTCCATTCTGAAGGAGATCAGCCCTGGGATTTCTTTGGAAGGAATGATGCTGAAGCTGAAACTCCAGTACTTTGGCCACCTCATGCGAAGAGTTGACTCATTGGAAAAGACTCTGATGCTGGGAGGGATTGGGGGCAGGGGGAGAAGGGGACGACAGAGGATGAGATGGCTGGATGGCATCACTGACTTGATGGACGTGAGTCTGAGTGAACTCCGGGAGTTGCTGATGGACAGGGAGGCCTGGTATGCTGCGATCCATGGGGTTGCAATGATTCGGACACGACTGAGCGACTGAACTGAACTGAACTGATCTAGCTTCATTCCACTGTGGTCAGAAAAGATACTTTGTATGATTTCAATCTTTTAAATTTTTGAAACTTGGTTTATAACTTAACATAGGGTCTATCCTATAGAATGTTTATGTGCAATTGAGAAGAATGTTTATTCTGCTGTTGTCTGGTAGAATGATTATTATGCATCATGGGTTTATATTGTTTTTCAAATCCTCTATTCCATTATTGATGTATATAGTCATTCTGTCCATTATTGTATGTGATGTATTGGAGCCTCCAACTATTATTGTAGAATTATCTATTTCTCTCTCCAATCTTTCAATGTTTGATTCATTTGAGAGCTTTTATTTGGTTTATCATTTCTTATAACCATATTTTTATAATTATTATATCTTATGAATGAATTGAGTCTTTTATAATGTCCTTTTTCTCCTGTAACAGTTTTGGAATTGAAGTATATTTTTCTGATATTAGTATAGACACCCTAGATCTCTTTGGGTTACTATTTAGATAGAAAGTCTTTTTTCATTTGTCTGTTTTCAAGATGGGCTTCACTGGTGGCTTAGATGGTAAAGAATCCACCTGCAATGCTCAGATGGTAAAGAATCCACCTGCAATGGGTTGATCCCTGGGTTGGGAAAGTCCCCTGGAGGAGGGCATGGCAACCCACTCCAATATTCTTACCTGGAGAATCCCCATAGACAGAGGAGCATGCCGGACTACACTCCATGGGGTTCCAAAGACACTGACATGACTGAGCAACTGAGCATAGCACATTTTCAAAATATTTATACCTTTGGATCTCTTGTAGATAACATATAGATTCATATATCTCACGAAATTTGGGAAGTTTTTGACCATTATTTGTTCATATATTCTTTCTTCCCTTTTCTTCTCCTTCTTGGACTCACATGATGTGCATGTTGTTCTGTTCACTTTGTTACACTGATGCAAAACTGCCATTTTATTTGTTTTTTTCTTCATTTTTATTGGAGTATAGTTGATTTATAATGTTGCTTTCTTTCTGCTGAACAGCAAAGTGAATAGTTTTACATATACACATATCCACTATTTTGTAGGTTCCTTTTTCCATGTAGATCATTACAGATTATTGAGTAGCATTCCCTGTGCTATACAGCAGGTCCATATGGGCATATTTAAGATAGTTGTTTTAAAGTCTTTTTCTAGTAGGTGTAATGTCTTAACTTCCTCAGGTGTGGTTTCTGTCACTCTGTTTTGTTTCTCTGAATGGGTCACACTTTCCCACTTCTTTATATGCTTTTTGATATGTTTTATTGTTGAAAATGGGAAATTTGAATATTATAATATGATAACTCTTGAAATCAGACTTTCTCTCTTCCCTAGGATTTGCTTTCTGTTGTCGTCATTGTTGAGGGATACACTAGTTATTTTGTTTAATGACTTTCTAAAACTATTTTTGTATACTATATTCATTGTTTGTGGTCAGTGAAGTCTCTCTTCCTTAGTATGTGCTCAGGTAATATTTTGACAGATTTTCTTGAATGCCAGGAGCCAAAACAACAACAACAACAACAAAGAAAAAAAAAAGAGAAAAATCCCTAAAACACAAAATACTTTTCCTATTCCTTATTGGTTTGCTCTGTGTGAGGACATTCCTTCCACAACTGGCCAGGCTTGAACTGAGCTGGAGGATTAGCTTTAGTTGAAAACTGTATCTTCTTCAGCTTTTACTGAGCATTCACATGGCTTTCTAAATTTCCCTATATATACAGATCCTTTTGAGTGTACTAATTTCCCCAAGAAACTCAAGTTTTGTCTCCTGGGCCTTAGGTGGACTATTTTATATTTTGTCATCAAGCATCTGTGGACTGTTATTTCAGCTTGTAGCACTTTTGAGCAAATGCTACCACTTTTCTAGCCTAAATTCTTAGTTATTTGAAACAGAGTTAATTGCCTTACCTTTGTCCTTCAGGTATCCTCCAAATGAGTTAGAATACACATATATAATAATTTGTGAACAAGGCCTAGTCTTCTCCCTTTGGATCCAGATATCAGGATCCCACACCAGGAAATCAGATTTCTATCTTTAATAGAAAAACTGCCACCATGCTGGAAAGTAGTGGCTCAAGGGCTAGTATAGATTCCATAAAATTTTTCTATTGTTTCAGATTTTTTTTTCTTGATTCAGTGTTTACTTGATTGCTCTAAACCTTTGACTGTTTTCTAGAGTTCTGAAAACTTCTGGTGATTTTGTGATGTTTCTTTGGTGAAATGAAAGCTTGGAGCTGCCTACTATGCAATTTTGCTAATGTAGTCCTTTTTCAATCTCAAACTTTTCCATATATGGTCAGTAAGATCCCTTTCAAACTGGCCCGTGAGTTCTTTTAACATGACTCTAATAGTTTTTCATAACATATATATTGTCTTATATGAAAAAATATGGCTGACCTAGAATCAGTTATTTCTCTAAGATGCCCTAGTTTCTTTTGATAGAACACAGTATTTCAAGTCACAAGTTGTATGTTAGACAACTTGCTACTGTTTGCTTTGGCCAGTGTTTCTATGCCTTTGCCATGTGTAGAGCTGGTGAAGATAGATAGATAGAAAGAAGGAAAGGAGGGGGAGAGAGGAGATGGGGGAGGGAAGAAGGGAAACCTTAGGAGTTCGTATGTATATTTCTTATTTCATCCAATTCAGGGCTACAAAGTTTTTACTTAACCTCTTCTGCTTATCTCCTTTCTTGTATTCTACATGCAGTTTCTGTTGCTATTCTCAATTTACTCTGCTGTATTTCCTATAAACACTTTTAAACTATGTTGGGGCTCTTTTGTTCTGAGGTCCATGAGATGCCCTGTTGCTTCCCTCTACTCTGTTCTCCACATTCCCTGATACCATGCTAGTTTTGCATGTTGATATCTCTCCTGCTCATTTGCTGGTATTTTGAGATTGTGAGGGTATCTTATTACCTAATTTTGTTGTAAATGTTGCTCCTAATTTTTTATTGTGATATCTAGTTGTTCCGTATTATTTTATTTTATTTTATTTTCAAATTCAGGGAGATCCAAGAAGAATGCTGCTGTTTCCACTAACTCCCCCAAATTCTTTCCTGTTATTACCATTTTAGATGTGGGGAAACTGACGCACAGATTAAGTGACTTTGTTAATGTTACAGAGTAATTAGCAAAGCCTGAATTAAGCCCTTGTAATTTTTTTTTTAATTTTTATTTTTACTTTATTTTGCTTTACAATACTGTATTGGTTTTGCCCTACATTGACATGAATCAGCCACGGGTGTACATGAGTTCCCAATCCTGAACCCCCCTCCCACCTCCAACCCATTAACCTCTACTCCATGCTGTCAAATCAAGAAAATACATGTTTATCATTACCTGGAGAGATGACGTATTTTTACCTGTTCCATGATTCTTGCCTGGTACTATATATAAGGGGACTTCTGTTTCTCTTTTGTGTAGTTAGGGGGATATGGAGAGTTATTTTGGAGAGAATATTTTCAGTTTATCTTCAAATCGTACACACTCCTTCCCAAGAATTTTCTTTTAATCAGAAGGCAGAATAGATGTATTGAGAAGACAATTCAGGCTTACCTCAATCTCTCTCTCTATCCTATCTCTTTTGGATTCCTTGTACTCAGGCGACGTGAACTTCATATGTGCTTGCAATCTTTATGGGGTAAACAGATCAGTTCTAGTGACTCCCAACTACTACTCTACTTTTTTTTTTTTTTTTAACCATTTATTCACTTAGGTTAGTAAGTCATTCCTGCCCTTTAGTGGAGGTCACTGTCTTAAAATTAGGAGTGTTGAGGGGGTAGGAAGTCCAAGTTTAGCTTTTGAATCAAATCTATTTTTCAAATCTAGATTTACCATGGATAAAGCTGCTTATTTGGCTTCCCCCGTTCTCAATCCAGAAGTGATAAATATTTTTCACCTGAAATGCAACCATTACCAAGTACAGCATCATAGAGTCTTAGTTGTTGAGACAATCTTCACTCTTGTTCAACCATTTTTTTTTTGATAATGAAGTGCCTGTACACCAAACTCATAACTATCTAACCTCTCGTGAGCACCCCTGATTATATGGCTCTATCTTGGATCAAAAAGTCTAGCTTTTACTTGCCAAGTACTTATTTATATGATGGTTAAGAACCTGAACATTGTATCAGACACATTCGGAACTTTGGACAAGGTATCAACCTTGTGCCTTTATCATGAAAATGACGCTAATAGTAGCTTCCTAATAGCGTTCTTGTGAGGTTTAAATTAAATCATGGATGAGAATCTCATAGTAGTTTTCAAAGTAAGTATTCAAAAAATGCTGATTCTCTTCATTCTTGGGCTTCCCTGGTGGCTCAGTCAGTAAAGAATCTTCCTGCTACGAGGGAAACCTGGGTTCGATCCCTTCATTCTTACCAGGCACTTTCGCTTGGTTGGTTTACCTAATACACAACTCTGTAGGTTAGGTATTAATCTTCCTGTGGACCAGGATCTATCAGCATTATCTAGGAGCATATTAAAAATGCAGACTCTTAGGCCCCACTCATACCTACTGTATTAGAATCTGCATGTTAAGAAGATCCCCAGATGATTCTTACGTTCGTTAAACTGTGAGAAGCACTGCTCTAATTGACCATGATGTGCCGCCTCACTCTTTAAGGGGATACCAATCTTAAAAAGAATAAACTGAACTTGTATAAAGTAAAGGGGCCAGAGGCTGATGAAAATATGTAACACCTGAAGAAAGCTTGTAGCCAAGATATAAACTAGGATGAATCTGAAATCAAAAGGCAACATCAAAGAGAGTAGTGTAGGCTTCCTTTCTGAAAGTGGTGATGGCATTGCATGGACACACAGAGGTAGAATCAACAGCAGCTCCAGGGTCAAGCTAGACTAGGACACAGGTGGGGTAAGGAAAGCAATACATCAAGTTACCAGAGCAACTGAGGGTTCTGTTGCCTTGAGGGGCACCTGGATATCTCAGCTGGAAATTGACTGCCTCAGTGGATCGCTCTCAGGAGCTCCAGTACAATGCAGATACTATTCTGTGCTTGTATATTCATTTTCTTCTCACTGTGAGCATGGAACTTATCACCAGGCAACAGAGGAGAGAAGAAGAAGGAGGTCTGATAAAGTACAAACCCCCAAGACCAAAATGTAGAGAGCTTAATCCTAATAGATGGTTCGCTGGTACCCTGGCTTTTCATTTCTAGGTGACAGAAAATGAAAGTTATATAAATGTAAATTGCTTGAAATAAATAGGCCATCACTCAAGGCTTGAAAATCTTTGTTAAACAGAAATTTCCATCACAATATTATTCAAGTTATGGCTGTAATGGCTAAACTTTATGATGATGGGCAGCAGTGATGTATGAAGTATATGGGCAGCTATGATTAAATCACAGTAGGCTGTGGTCTTGTAGTCTGTATCTGTATATGTTTGCTACAGTCCAGCCTTCTGTGTAGCCTAAGCAGTCAGTTGTGAATATGGTGAGGTTGCGGCTGTGCTTGAAAGGACCCTTTTACCAAAAGATGTTTCCCCCTACCCTTGATCTGCTTGCTAATGGCACAGTTGTTTAGCTAGAGATAAAACTGCTTGTTCCTCAATTAGAAAAATGCTATGAAAATGCTTTTTAAAAAAAGAAGAAAAGAAAAAATATGGGAGGAGAAAGTCAGAGAGAGCACAATGTGGGTGTTCAATGCTGGGTAAGGGATTAAGTGTTACAGTTACGTTGGAAATAAGAGGGGCAAAGGTGTTCATGTTAACCTATGAGTAATCAAGCATTGGGCATCCACCGAACCAAGATCTATAGTACAGATGTTTTCCAGCTTCCAGATACAAGTTGCCCTATGTACAAACTCAACCTGGCACACAATATATGTTCTAACACTTTAAGCAATGTCTGACTTCCCAGGCCAGTCCACAGAGCTGATTTGATTGCTAAAGCAATAAAACTAATAGCATGAGCTTGAGAGCTGAAAACCAAGGGCACTGGACCATTGATACTAGAGGAGAGGAAGGCAAGGGAAAGGAATAAGCAGAAAAGGAGAGAGTATAGGAAAGGAAAAAAAAGATGACTAAAAGTGAGGAGAGACACAAGATACTACAAGAGCCCCCTAAGACTTTGCCCATGAAAACTATGACCTCCCTCCCTTTTTGTCTATTCTCTACCTTCTTCTTGAATCGATAGAGCAAACTGTAGGTGAAATCATGGTCCCTGTTACTTCTAAGTTGTGTTTTATTATTATTGTAATAAAATTCTAGAGCTTTCATTGTCCAGTGTGATTTGTACTCTACCTGTATATTGAACCTAATGTTCTATTTCTTTTATCCTTGCTTAGGAATCTAGTTTTGTTTCAAGTCTTTGAAGACGCCAGATTCCTATCCTAGGCAAAAATAGAAATAGGAGAAAGAGCGTTTCACATAAATTGCTCTCCACTCTTCAGGTCTTAAGTGTTCTTTATCAGTGTTGCTGTTACTGTAACACTATCCCCACCCCTCCAGTCTAGATTTGGACTCTTAGAGCATCCTATAGTTTTCCTGTGTGGTACTTATCAAAATTATAAATTCTTGTGAGCTTATCTTTAATTATTTTTCTCACTAAACTGTAGGCCCCGTGAGAATAGAAAACAAACTCTGATTATTCATGCTACATTCTCAGCATCCAGTTTAGTATCTTGCTCAAAACTTTGAATGAATGGAATGAGAATAGGGACTAGAGAAGAGGTATTTACTTTCTATTTGCTATGAATGAATCAGGAAGTTTGTAGTAAAAATATAAAAATGAATAGGCCCTAGGTAACTGTCATGCTCTAAAATATTTCTCCTGAGGTCCTAAATGTCTTCATGCTAACTTAAACTCTGCTAAATTTGCCATCTTCTCAGTTCAGCCCTACCACTTTTAAGTGTTCTGTATGCTGAAATTTTATCCCACTCTTTTTTTTTTCCCATTTGCTGAAACCCAAAATTCCCTAAAGAACTCACATTAGTTTTCATAGAGTACCTTCCCTCTCAGTTCTCCTGTGAATTTGGAGGGAAAACAATAGGAGGGGTAGTGGGGAACAGAAGGTACCTGAGGGGCATTTATCTGTATGGGTTGATTTTGTGTTCATTGTAGTTTCCAAGTCAACTGTTCCCAATAGACCAGGGGTTACAAATTTTTTTTTTTTCTGTAAAGAACAAGGTAGTAAATATTTTCAGCTTTGTAGGCTACATGTTATCTAGAACAGCTATTCAATTCTGAAGCTCTACTACTTTGGCCACCTAGTGCAAAGAGCCAACTAATTAGAAAATACCCTGATGCCAGGAAAGATTGAAGGCAGGAAGAGAAGGATATGACAGAGAATGTGATGGTTCAGTCACATCACCGACTCAATGGACATGAGTTTGAGCAAACTCCAAGGGATGGTGAAAGGCAGTGAAACCTGGCATGCCACAGGCCATGAGGTCACAAAGAGTTGGACACGACTGAGTGAAGAGCATCAACAACAATGGCAAAGTAGAATGTAGAACAGAATGTGCTGTGCTCACTCGTGTCCAACTCTTTGCAGCCCCATGGACTGTAGCCCACCAGCTCCTCTGTCCATGGAATTTTCCAGGGAAAGCTATTGGAGTGTGTTGCCAGTTCCTCCTCCAGGGAATCTTCCCAACCCAGGGATCGAACCTGCATCTTTTGCATCTCCTATATTGGCAGGCAGATTCTTTACCACTAGACATACCTAAATAAACAAGTGTGGCTGTGTTCCAATACAACTTTATTTGCAAGAATAAACAGCAGTCTGGATTTGGTCCATATGCCATGGTTTATTTATTCCTGCATCTAGAGAGCTATTGGCTAGAGGCAGGGTGTCTTACCTTATTACCTCGTATCTGTTTTAGACATTCCACAGATTAGAAAGTATCCCCTAAGTAAGAATTCTTTAGTACATGGGTCTCCAACCCCTAGTTGGTCCACTGCCTGTTAGGAACTGGGCTGCTCACCTCCTGCGTGGCAGGTGAGTGAAGCTTCGTCGGCTGTTCCCCATCTCTTGCATTACTGCCTGAACCATCCCCCAACCCCTGACCAGTCCGTGGAAAAATTGTCTCCCACAAAACCAGTCCCTGGTGCCAAAATTTTGGAGACCACTGCCTTGGTGGAAGGGTTATAGGTCACAGGTTAATTAGAACACAGGTGTCAGGCCTTCCCTTCTGACAACAGTATTATAGATGAGTAGTGTGTGAGTTGGAGAAGGCAATGGCACCCCACTCCAGTACTCTTGCCTGGAAAATCCCATGGACGGAGGAGCCTGGCAGGCTGCAGTCCATGGGGTCGCTAAGAGTCGGACATGACTGAGCGACTTCACTTTCACTTTTCACTTTCACTTTTCACTTTCACTTTTCACTTTCATGCATTTTAGAAGGAAATGGCAACCCACTCCAGTGTTCTTGCCTGGAGAATCCCAAGGATGATGGAGCTTGGTGGGCTGCCGTCTATGGGGTTGCACAGAGTCGGACACAACTGAAGCGACTTAGCAGCGGCAGCAGCAGCAGTGTGTGAGTAGGAGGAATCGTTTCTCTGTATCATTTCAAACCCTGACCTTTCTACAATTAGTGTAATTATAGCTAACATGATACTCCATTAATATAGTAAGAGATTTGATCTTTTTTTTTTTTTTTTTCATGAACTGGATTTCTAAAGTCAGGCAGTACTTTGAGACCCCTCTGGCACATCACAAACTTGATAACAAATATATGCAATTCGCTACTGCATTTCTCTCCTAGAGGAGAGGAAAGAATAGGGAATTGTTTGTTGAGGGTGGAGTTCTATGAGAAATGAAAGCACATACTAAGGAAGGTTATAGAAGATGAAACAGTTCAGAAGAATCTAGTGAGATCATCTGGGGCCATGTGACATAAGTTGACATAATTGAATCCCTATATTACTCTCAGCTCTGAACCAGATAGTGCCCCTTCAAAACAGGCACTAGATGCCCCAGGAGGTAGCCTTTTGCCAAGTGGCATTGTCCATGATGAAAACACTGTCTTCTCTCCTTTGCTAGGTACTGTAGTATCTTCTAATGCAGGGGTCCTCAACCTCTGGGATCTAAGGCCAGTTCATCTGAGGTGATGTAATAATACCATGATTTCCCTCATGGCTCAGATGGTGAAGAATCTACCTGAAATGCAGGAGACAAAGGTTCGAGTAGAAATAAAGTGCACAATAAATAAAATGCACTTGAATCATCCTAAAACCATCCCTACCCCCTGCCTTATTGCCATTCTGTGAAAAATCATCTTCCATGAAACTGGTCCTTGGTGCCAAAAAGGTTAAGGACTGCTGTATTAATAATGGATTGTTTGGGGGCAAAACCAAGAAAACTAATTTCAGCTTCCTAATTGGGTATCTATGTCCTAGTTGGATGAAGAACACTGGGCATTCTAACTTTGAGTGGCAAAAATCAGGTTGGGATATGTATGGTCTGCTTTTAGTCACATGTATCACAGTGCTTAACAAAGGAGACTTTGAAATCAGAGTCTAGGTTCAAATCTTGGATTATGCCATTTAGTGTGTGACTTTAGACATGTTACCTAAGCTTTCTGGACCTCAGTCTCTAAAACTCCGAGATGAGGTGATACATGGGAAGTGCTTAATTCCCTACCTGACATATAGCTGTTGCCAAAATGAATGTGAGAGTAAGTAGAATACTGAAAAGCTAGTAGTTTGGGAATGAGACAAAACCGAGTTTAAATACTGATTTAAAGATTTATTAGCTAACCTATACATTAGTTTAGCTAATCCCAGTGAAGTTCAGTTTCTCTGTCTGTAAAATTGGAATAATTTCACCATTATAATATATGAATAATAGTTGTTGTGGAGATTCAGCCTTACTAAATGTGAATTCTCTCCTCAACATTTTCTGGACCTCAAAATTAGTTTAACAGTAGAGTATATTTTGTCTCTATATTCTGAGTTCTCCATACCATCCTGCATATATTGTAATGCCTCCTTTTCCCTAGGCTGGTGATGTAGAGGGCAATCATTGTGAATGAACAGAGCTATAGAATGTAGCTATTATGACTTAAGCCTGACGCAGTATCTTGGAGACTGTAAAGAGGAATACATAGTCCTACATCCCTCATGCCCAGCACTGGAGACATTCTCCTTTTCCAAATCTGTACAACTGTTGGCAGGATATTCTTCTAGGTTTTTCCAATACCCTATTATACTTCCCTCCCCCCCATACTGAATTAGAGTATCACCTTACAAGAAATCATTTTCTCCAGCACCGCCTGGCTGGACTTCTACTCTAAGCATTTCTGAACACATAAGAAAATATTTCTACAGATGACCCCTTAAGACCCAGAGAGTTTTCTGAATCATCAAAGAAAGATAAACTGAAATGAACTGAAAGATAATTTGAGCACATGGATTTTGAGTTCTTAATCTGTGTTAAGTGACTTGAGTTGTACTCAGATTTTGTAAATGTTGCTAAACCTTCTGTATTTGCATGACAAATGTACAGAATATTCAATTAACGGAAGCAGTCCATTCCTGTTGGACTGCTGGAAGACCAAGAATGGCCTGAGTTAGATTGTTATACTGTAACAATCTGTTACTAAATAATATTGGGCTTGATAGCAACCTGCTGTTGCAATATATACTGAACAGAAGAATGCTTTCCCTGGAACAGAAGGTGGACCACTTTTACATGTGCTATTAAAGGGATATATTACTCAGTGGCTTTTAATATCTCTTTGAATTAAATTTAGGTTTTTAAATATTCTACTGAAGCTTGCCATATAAAGGAAGCTTGCTACATAAGTATACATTCATCTCTTGTGTATTGACCCATAGCCAAAAATCTTTGCTCTCCACACCATTGTCTGATCTCATCCTATTTCTCCAACTCAAGTCCCCATGGCTACACATCAAAGAAGCTAGATTTCATTAAAGTTCATGGACTCTAACATGTCATGTTCATACCTCTTTTTACTCATATTGCTCTTTCTACCTGCAATATCCTTTATTCATTTTCCCTCTGGCCAGCCAAATCTCAGTAATCATTTAAGGCCCATTTCAAAATGCCTCCTCCAAGAAGCCTTCCATTTAAAAAAAATAACTTTTAGAGATATTATTCCTTCTGTATGGAACATACCCTTCTTCTCTGATTCCCAGGTCTTATCATACATTTTTCTACCTCAAGGTGGCCTTCCCTGCCATAGCTGACAACATCAGTTTGTGTTTTTTTTTTTTTTTAATTGAAGGATAATTGCTTTACAGAATTTTGCTGTTTGGTTTTTTTTTTTTGTCAAATCTCAACATGAATCAGCCATGGGTATACATATACCTCCTCCCTTTTGAACCTCCCTCCTATCTCCCTTGCCATCCCACACCTCTAGGCTGACACAGAGCCCTTGTTTGAGTTTCCTGAGCAATACAGCAAATTTCTGTTGGCTATTTTACATATGGTAATGTAAGTTTCCATGTTACTCTTTTCATACATCTCACTCTCTCCTCCCCTCTCCCCATGTCCATAAGTCTATTCTCTATGTCTGTTTCTCCATTGTTGCCCTGTAAATAAATTGTTCAGTACCATTTTTCTAGATTCCATATGTATGTGTTAGAATATAATATTTATCTTTCTCTTTCTGACTCACTTCACTCTGTATAATAGATTCTAGGTTCATCTACCTTATCAGAACTGACTCAAATGCATTCCTTTTCATGGCCAAGTAATATTCCATTGTATATATGTACAACTTCTTTATCCATTCATCTGTCCATAGACATCTAGGTTGCTTCCATGTTCTAGCTATTGTAAATAGTGCTGTAATGAAAAATAGGATACATGTGTCTCTTTCAATTTTGGTTTCCTCAGAGTATATGCCTAGGAGTGGAATTGCTGGGTCATATGGTGGTTTTATTCCTAGTTTTTTTGAGGAATTTCTATACCATCTTCTATAGTGGCTATGTCAATTTCCATTCCCACCAACAGTGCAAGAGCATTCCCTTTTCTCCACACCCTGATGGCTATTCTGATTGGTGTGACATGATACCTCATTGTAGTTTTGATTTGCATTTCTCTAATAATGAGTGATGTTGAGCATCTTTTCATGTGTTTGTTAGCCATCTGTATGTCTCCTTTGTAGAAATATCTGTTTAGGTCTTTTTCCAACTTTTTGATTGGGTTGTTTGTTTTCCTGGCATTGAGTTATATGAGCTGCTTGTATATTTTGAAAATTAACCCTTTGTCAGTTGTTTCATTTGCTATTATTGTCTACCATTCTGAGGGGTGTCTTTTCACCTTGCTTATAGTTTCCTTTTCTATGCAAAAGCTTTTAAGTTTAATCAGATCCCACTCATTTACTTTTGTTTTTATTTCCATTACTCTAGGAGGTGAGTCATAGAGGATCTTGCTTTGATTTATGTCATTGAGTGTTTTCCTTAAAGTAGGACTATGGTTTATTTATAAGTGTAGTCTTCAATATATGGACATGTGTGGATTTCCCTGGATATCATTTTGTTATTAAATTCTAGTTCAATTTCAGTGTGGTCAATGAACATTTTCGGTATGATTTTAATCACGTCAACATTTGCTGAGACTTGTCTTATGGCGCAGTATATGGTGTATTTTGATAAATGTTCCATGTGCACTTGGAAATAATGTGTATGCTGCAGTTTTGCTATAATGTACAGGGTTCATGGAACAACAGACTGTTTCCAAATAGGAAAAGGAGTACATCAAGGCTATATATTGTCACCCTGCTTATTTAACGTCTATGCAGAGTACATCATGAGAAGCTGGATGAAGCACAAACTGGAATCAAGATTGCCAGGAGAAATATCAATAACCTCAGATATGCAGATGATACCACACTTATGGCAGAAAGTGAAGAAGAACTAAAGAGCCTCTTGATGAAAGTGAAAGTGGAGAGTGAAAGAGTTGACTTAAAGCTCAACATTCAGAAAACTAAGATCATGGCATCCAGTCCCATCACTTCATGGGAAATAGATGGGGAAACAGTGGAAACAGTGGCTGACTTTATTTTTCTGGGCTCCAAAATCGCTGCAGATGGTGATTGCAGCCATAAAATTAAAAGATGCTTACTCCTTGGAAGGAAAGTTATGACCAACCTAGACAGTGTATTAAAAAGCAGTGGCATTACTTTGCCAGCAAAGGTATGTCTAGTCAAGGCTATGATTTTTCCAGTGGTCATGTATGGATGTAAGATTTGGACTATAAAGAAAGCTGAGTGCTGAAGATTTGATGCTTTTGAACTGTGGTGTTGGAGAAGACTCTTGAGAGTCTCTTGGACTGCAAGGAGATCCAACCAGTCTATTCTAAAGGAGATCAGTCCTAGGCGTTCATTGGAAGGACTGATGCTGAAGCTGAAACTCCAATACTTTGGCCACCTCATGTGAAGAGCTGACTCATTTGAAAAGACCCTGATGCTGGGAAAGATTGAAGGCAGGAGGGAAAGGGGATGACAGAGGATGAGATAGTTGGATGGCATCACCAACTCAATGGACATGGGTTTGGGTGGACTCTGGGAGTTGGGATGGACAGGGAGGCTTGGTGTGCTGTGATTCATGGGGTTACAAAGAGTCGGACACGACTGAGTGACTGAACTGAACTGAACAGTGTTCTATAAATATCAATTAGGCCATTCTTGTTAGCTATTGTAGCAGATGCTGTCAGTGCCTCACTCATGTCCTTAGAACACTCTAGTGTGCTCTGGCTGATTGCAAATTGCCCACAACTTACAACTTTATGACTGAAAGCAGAAAGATGGAAGATCATGCTGACCATGTGTACACTATAGACCAGAGGTGCTCGAGAATTTATTCCCCTAGAGACTGGCCCTATAATCGATGACTCTTGGGAGTGGGTGTATGTGTATAAATATTCTAATCTATTACTCCTTAGTTGGGATAATACTGAGGAAGTGTTTTTCTTTGGTTTAACTTTGTCTGAAAGTTGACAGACAAGAATAAGTTCCCATGCCCACAGCAGCACATAGCAATAGCTGAATTTTCTTTCCGTTAACAATTCCCCTGTCTACTACCAGTATTCCCTTGGCTTCTCAAAGCAATAACTAGCATTTAAATCCTTGTCTCCA
Organism: Capricornis sumatraensis; assembly: GCF_032405125.1. NCBI lineage: Eukaryota > Metazoa > Chordata > Mammalia > Artiodactyla > Bovidae > Capricornis > Capricornis sumatraensis. The sequence goes on along the minus strand of NC_091092.1, from coordinate 36,280,697 downwards.
AATGTGTTTCTGGGAAAACCCAAATTAAGCCAGTTTATTTACATCTGCCCGATCATCAGTATTTTTTATTCATTTGTTTTATGTTTTAGTGAGACAGGTGTTTTAATGTTGCCTGATTTGTTTGCAGGTCGTATATTGTTTCTCTTCTGAAAATGCGTGCTTTACATATTTTAACCTATATTATTGGGTGCATGTACCTTACTGTTTCCCTGATAGCTTAGCCAGTAAAGAATTCTTCTGCAATGCGGGAGACCTGGGTTCGATCCCTGGGTTGGGAAGATCTCCTAGAGAAGGGAAAAGCTACCTACTCCAGTATTCTGGCCTGGAGAATTCTATGGACTATGCAGTCGTGTCTGCAAAGAGTCAGACATGACTGAGTGACTTTCACTTTTCATCTGCCTGTTGAGTTGACATTTTATCATTATTAAATTTGTCCTTTATGTCCTACCTTATTCTTTTTTTAAAAAAATTATTGAAGTATAATTGATTTATAATGCTGTGCTAATTTCTACTGTATAACAAAGTGATTCAGTTGCACATATATATTCATATTCTTTTCCATTATGATTTATCACAGTATATTGAATAGAGTTCTCTGTGCTATACACTAGGACCTTGTTGACTGTCTATTCTATATATATAATAGTTTGCATCTGCTAATCCCAAACTTCCAAACCATTCCTCCCCCACACCACTCCCTCTTGACAACCACACATCTGTTCTCTGTGTTTGTGAGTCTTTTTCCGTTTTGTAGATAAATTCATTTCTATCATGACTTACGATAGAATGTTTTATGTTTCTGTATATTTAAGGTGTGTCTCTGGTAAGCATGTATTTGAGTTTTATTTTCATTTTTAGACTGACAATATGTTTCTTTTATTTGGAGTCTTTAGTCGTTTATATTTAAAAAGTAACTACTGATGTCTCTGAGTTTATCTGAAAAATTCCACATATAAGTGATATCATATGGTATTTGTCCTTGTCTTTCTGATTTATTTCACTTAGTATGATAATCTCAAGGTTACTTAAAATCTCTAGGTCCATCCATGTTGTTGCAAATGGGATGATTTCATTCTTTTGTATGATGAGTAGTTTTCCATTGTGTTTGTATTATATCATTTCTTCCTTATCCATTCATCTTTCAGTGGACATGGAGATTGTTTCCATGCCCTGACTATTGTAAATACTGCTGCTATGAACATAGGGGTGCAAATATCTTTTCAAATTGTGGTTTTGTATGGATATATGCCCAGAAATAAGATTGCTGGATCTTATGGTAACACTATGTTCAGCATTTTTTAAGGATCTCCATATTGTTTTCTATAATACTTGTACCAATTTACATTCCTACCAACAGTGTACAAGGATTCCCTTTTCTTCACACCCCTCCATCACTTGTTATCTGTAGATTTTGTAATGATGGCCGTTCTGATTGGTGTCCTTTCATTTTCTTAATTTAGCTTCCTTTGGGTTAGTTGTATGCATGGTGTATTTTTTTTTTCACTCTTTACATTCATGTTTTATGTTTCTGTACACTTAAGGTGTGTCTCTAATAACTAATAAATTGAGTTTTATTTTCATTTTTAGACTGACAATATGTGTCTTTTATTTGGAGTCTGTGGTCGTTTATATATAAAGTAGTTAGTGATGTCTCTGAGTTTATATGAACCATTTTGCTATATACTTTCTTTTTGGCCTATTTTGGCGATTTCTTTCTCCTGTTTTGGACTCTTTTGAATTAATCAAATATTTTTTTAAATCCTATTTCTCCTTTGTTGCCCTGTTAATAATAAATATTTCATGTTGTTTAATGGTTACCCTAGAGATTACAGCATGCATCCTTGTCTCATTAAAATGCAATCAAAATAAGTGCTTTTATTACTTTCCAAACATGCAAGGACCTTTCTAATATTATACCTCTATTCACACTTCTTTTACATTTTTATGTGATTTGCTGCCAAAAGTTTTAATTCTGCAAATATTAAAGCCACACAATTTAACACTATTATTGCTTTAAAAGGTCAATATTCATTTAAATTAATCCTTTCAGGAGTTCATCATTCTTTTCCACATTACTGTACTTCTACCTTAGATCATTTCCCTCTCATAAACATTTCTTTTTAGTATATTTCAGGGAAAATTTGATAGTAATTCATTCTTTTAGCTTTTGTTTGTTTGAATATGTTTTATTTTGTCTGTATGTGTAGAGATATTTTCATTATAAATTGTAATGTGAATTTGCATTATTTGCTTTCAGTCCTTTAAAGAACTCCTATTTTATTCTTTCTTTAGAAAAATTAGCTATTAGTCTAATGGTGCTGTTTGAAAAGTAATGGAACTCTAAATTCCTTTGGCTGATTTTTCATATTATCTTGTCTTTGATTTTCAGAAGCTTTACCATGATATCCTTTGCGTGGAGACACACACACACACACACACACACACACACACACACACACACACACTGCTTGGGATTCATAGATATTCTCTTATCTATAGTTGATGGTGTTTATCATTTTTTGGAAAACTATTGGCTGATATTGCTCCAAATATTCTTCTGATCCATTTTCTCTCTTCTCTTTTTCTTAGATTCCATTTACCTGTATGATAGATTTTTTACATTTTTCTTTTTCTCCTTGTGCTTCATTCTGTACATTTTCTGCTGACCTACCTTCAAGTTTACTATTCATCCATTCTACTTGGAATGATTTGCTGTTAAACTTGTCTATCAAATTACTAATTTAGATTACTTAAAATTTTTAAGTGTTATTTCATTTTACGTTTTACTTCTAAGATTTCCATTTGATTATTATTTATTTTTGTGAAATTTTCCATTTTTTTCTATTTTCTTGAAGATATTCATTGTAGTTCTTTATAAGTTTGTGTCTGGATCACCATTGGATCTGTTTCTATTGACTGCCTTTTCTCTTGGATTTAAGTCAGTTTGTCCTGTTTCATTCCATACCTGTTAATTTTATATTGAATAATAGACATTGCACAAGAAAAATTTAGAGGTTCTACATCTCATTATTTTCCTTTAGAGAGGATATATTATTCTTCTTACAGGAGCATAGAGTATGGTCAAATTGCCTTGCTCCTACTCCAACTGATGTATTTGCATTTTGTCCATTCTCTAGGATACATCTCTTTCAGAGTCTTACCAGAGGACTTTGCTCATTTACCAGGTGATTCTTCCTTTGTAGGTTCTAACCTCGATGTTTTTGTCTCCTTAGTGCCATGACACTGCTGGAATCTCTTCTTAGCCTTTTCACCTCCTACAGCTTCTTTTAGTTTGGATTCTCAGAACCATTCTCCATACAAGTAAAGCGTGAAACTTAAAAAACTACTTCAAGGGAAAACTGAGTGTAGAATGTTAGACTCACTTTGGTGTGGTTCCCTTTTCTATGAAATATTGGCCCTTAGATTATGGCCTTTTGGGAGCCCTAAATGCTAACTTGTTCTCTATGCCCAGTGAGACTGCTACAAGCTCAGGGAATCTGTTTTCTGCGAGCCTTTGTGCTCCTTGCAAGACTTGTGAAATGCCTTTAAAGAGAAAAGAGACAGAGTTTTAAGGTTTACTTCAGTGTGCTTTCATTCTCTCTTGACCTTGATACATCAAGTCTGGTCAGTACACTCTGATACTGTTGAACAGCTCTGTTTGCGTGTGTGTGTGTGTGTGTGTGTGTGTGTGTGTGTGTGTTCAGTCAATTTGGTGCTCTGTGACAAACTAGAGGGGTTCTTTTTTTTAATCAAAAATATTTTCAATTTCTTGGTCATGCCATATAGCATATGGGATCTTAGTTCCCAGATTAGGGGTTGAACGCATAATCCCTTCAGTGGTAGCATGGAGTCCTAACCACTGGACTCCCAGGGAAGTCCCATGTGATTCTTAAGTTTTAGTTTCTAGCTCTGTGGCAAATTTGATTTTCTTGAAATTCTTCAACAGTAACAGAATTATTCTATAGCCCTTGTCTGATAACTTAAACATATGGATCTCTTGTTTGTCTATTTGTAGTATGTATTTTTTCATTAACTTGTCAAATCCTTTATTTGTACAAGGTTGGTTCTATTTTATCAAAAGCCAAAGAATTTTGTATAATATTTTAGATAAATTTGATGTGTTTTTCCTCCAGAGATGATTTAATTTTCATTCTGAGAAATAGCTGGGTGAAAGCACTAGCAATCCCAGATTTCCATAATCCATAGAAGGTTGAATGTACTTTTAGTGATTTGCTTATCCATGTAGTGTAGTAGTGAAACACAAAGAGCTTCAAATTCTCAACTGAAAACCTTATATGTTTAACATAAATCTTCTTTTATTACCCTTGAACTACAATTTGTTTTTTTTTTTCATAGTATAAAAATTGGACTTCCCTTGTAGCTCAGTCAGTAAAGAATATACCTGCAGTGCAGGAGACCTGGGTTCGATCCCTGGGTTGGGAAGATCCCCTAGAGAAGGAAATGGTGAACCACACCAGTATCCTTGCCTGGAAAATCTCATGGACAGAGGAGCCTGGGGGCAGCAGTCCATGGAGTCACAAAGACTTGGGCACAACTGAGCGACTAACATTTACTTAGTATAAAATAATTATAAATATATATATATATATATATATATATATGTATACATACATATACATGATACTCAGAATATAAACTCATTGTGCTTAATTTATATTACATTATACTATTTTAAATAAAAATTTTACAATTATGTTCTATGCAGATATTTTTGGTGTCCTAGTAGATGGATTGGTCTGAAAGTAACTAGTCTGCTGCCATCAGAAGCATAAGTCTACCAAAGACAAATGAAATAAAAGCTGGAGAGAGGTTGCATCAGAAAGTTCAGTCGCTCAGTCATGTCCAACTCTTTGTGACCCCATGGACTGCAGCATGCCAGGCCTCCCTGTCCGTCACCAACACTTGGAGTTTACTCAAACTCATGTCCATTGAGTTGGTGATGCCATCCAACCATCTCATCCTCTGTCGTCCACTTCTCCTCCTGCCTTCAATCTTTCCCAGCATCAGGGTCTTTTCAAATAAGTCAGTTCTTTACATCAGGTGGCCAAAATATTGAAGCTTCAGCATCAGTCCTTCCAATGAATATTCAGGACTGGTTTCCTTTAGGATGGACTAGTTGGATCTCCTTGCAGTCCAAGGGACTCTCAAGAGTCTTCTCCAACACCACAGTTCAAAAGCATCAGTTCTTCTGTGCTCAACTTTCTTTATAGTCCAACTCTCACATCCATACATGACTACTGGAAAAACCATAGCTTTGACTAGACAGACCTTTGTTGTCAAAATAATGGCTCTGCTTTTTAATATGCTGTCTAGGTTGGTCATAACTTTTCTTCTAAGGAGTAAGCGTCTTTTAATTTCATGGCTGTAGTCACAATCTGCAGTGATTTTGGAGCCCCCCCAAATAAAGTCTGTTCCTGTTTCCCCATCTATTTGCCATGAAGTGATGGGACTGGATGCCATGATCTTCGTTTTCTGAATTTTGAGTTTTAAGCCAACTTTTTCACTCTCCTCTTTCACTTGCATCAAAAGGCTCTTTAGTTCACTTTCTGCCATAAGGATGGTGTCATCTGCATATCTGAGGTTATTGATATTTCTCCCAGCAATCTTGATTCCAGCTTGTGCTTCATCCAGTCCAGTATTTCTCATGATGTACTCTGCATATAAGTTAAATAACCAGGGTGACAATATACAGCCTTAATGTATTCCTTTCCTGATTTGGAACCAGTCTGTTGTTCCATTTCCAGTTTTAACTGTTGCTTCTTGACCAGAATACAGATTTCTCAGGAGGCAGGTCAGGTGGTCTGGTATTCCCATCTCTGGAAGAATTTTCCACAACTATGAACAAAGCTGGAATTCAAGAAAAGTTCAGGTGAGTAAAAAAATAAATTTTGCAAAAACCTACTTATAATAGAGAGTCATTTAAAGCAGTCAAATGTTTACAAATAAGGTATTTCATTGTATGAAAGTGTTTATATTTTGAAAATATTGGTTGATGAATGATACATACTTTTAAAAAATAGTTTTCAAATATTTTCATTGGCTCTTTTTCTGTAATTATGTTTAATTTTTTTTCTGTGCATATGTAAGTGATAAAATATGCTTATTTAAACCAGTGAATTATGAAGCACTTCTTATATGCAGTGTGTAATTCTAACTCTGCCTATAAACTGACTATTCCTATAGGACATCCTGCTATTTGGGGCATAATCCCAAAGGCTGGGAGCCACTGAATACCTACTAGCCAGCAATTAAAATAAGTTGCCAAGTACCTAGGAGGGAATAAAGATATTTATAACACTAATATTATAAAATATAATCATAAAAATAATAGTGAGTAGCATAGCTGATCAAAGATTAGGGTGTTATTTTATTTTCATATAGTAGTTCAAAACAAACCTGGTTCACCTGAGGTTGTGACTAATTACTGCAGCCTCATTAGACCAGTTGCTATACCACCTAGCCCTTTCAGATACGCTACTTATAACTTTGTTATGAAAATTTAAAGGAGAAATTTTAACATAGAGCAGGTAATACCCCATCATAATTTCTTTATTCAACACATATTTGTTGAGTATGCATTATAACTCTGGTTTTTATGTGAAGTGCTATGGCTACAAACGAATGACCCTCTTTTCATGTTATTTGAATATGAAAAATGAAAATCATAGGAGTGGATGAGATTTTTATGGAGTCCAAGCTCAGTAGAAAACAAAGTAAAGTCACAAATAGTTAGATGATCCAGCGGAAATCATAGGGGTGGAGGAGGGTCAGCAAACAGTAACTATGAATGAGACTAAAGGAAGTTGGTTAGGCAGGAATGATGGTAGGAAAACTGAAAGAAAAGGAAGCTTTGGTTTATGTATGATATTGAAGTTTTAGTTTTGAAGAGGTGGTATAGTTCCTGTTAATCATTCAATAAATGATCATGGGAATGGGTGTCCCATGTGGATTGATTGTGATTTTAAAGAATCAAGAAAGCCTAAGACCAAGGTTTTAGATGCATGAACGGTGGAGATATTGAGGTTCTACAGTCCCACGTTGAAAATGTGTAGTAGTGGCTATGATCCAGTAGAAAAGGATAGATGAGGATGAATGAGCAAGTAGCAGGCCACAAAGGATGCTTACCTAAGTATGAATGAGTAATCGTGTGGAAATGAAAGTGTTAGCAATGGACTTTCACAAGACAGCCATTCATGCCTGTCATATTCTTGTTAATGCAAGTTTATGTGCCCGGTGCACAGTGAGGCCAAACTAATGGAAACTTCTGCTTTTGGAGCAGAGAAAGGTTTATTGCAGAGCCAGGCAAGGAAACAAGTGGCTCATGCTCTACAAGCCCTGAACTCCATGAAGGGTTTCAGCAAAGCACTTTTAAAACCCAGGTGAGGGACGGGGGTTGCAGGGTACATAAGTGATTAGCTCGTGCACAATTCTCTGATTGACTGATGGTACGGTAGCAGGGCTGTGTCACAGGGATTAACTTTATCAGTCCTCAATCTCTAGTAGGCCTGGGGGCTATGCAAACATGATCATCAATTGGGTAACATCTCCCTTTATTGAGGGGGCAGGGGTTATATCTGCAAATCAACTCAGAGAATGTACATCAAATACTATTGTCTAGGTACTTCAGACAGGAGCTAAAACAGAGGACATGGGTGCGGGGTCTCTCATGAGATGGCCCCATAGGATCCTGCTCAGTTACATTCTCACCATAGAATATCCAATTTAAGACCACATTCAAAAGAGCACAAGAAATTAGCAGACCATTATTTTCATCTCAGGTGTGTCATGTACTACTGTGAGGTGAACATATAATTGATAATCAAAACTGAGGAAATCTGGAGAGTGAAGATGGATACTGTTAAAATTTACACCAAAACAATAGATATAAACTGGAACTGGCCAGGGCAAAAAGGTACATGTGGTTACTTCATAGGCAGTTCATATTGCTTTACTTATAAAATGTGGACAGTATCCATTTAAAGACGAGTGTGTGAAAGTATCAAACCCTATTAGTTAACATTTGTCAAATTGGAATATTTTGTCCTGCCTTGTCCCAGATACTGTAAATTCATTGAAATCAGGGGATGCAGCTATTTTTTCTTTGTAGTCCCTCCATAATTAGTATGTGAACTTCCCTGGTGGCTCAGACGGTAAAGTGCCTGCCTACAATGCAGGAGATCTGGGTTCAATCCCTGGGTCGGGAAGATCTCCTGGAGAAGGAAATGGCAACCCACTCCAGTATTCTTGCCTGGAAAATCACATAGACAGAGGAGCCTGGTAGGCTACAGTCCATGGGGTCGCAAAGAGTTGGACACGACTGAGCAACTTTGCTTTTCAATTTTTATAATTAGTGCAGAACTATGCCTTCAGGGAGAATTCAATAAGTGTAACTGTTATTCTGTGTTTATAACTTTATTTGGATCCCACTGCAATTTACTCTCATGCCTTGATTATTTTTTAAAATAATTTTATTTTTATTATTATTTTACTTTACAATATTGTATTGGTTTTGCCATACCTTGACATGAATCCACCATGGGTGTACATGTGTTCCCCACCTGAACCCCCCTCCTACCTCCCTCCCCATCCCATCCCTCTGGGTCATCCCAGTGCACCAGCCCCGAGCACCCTGTATCATGCCTTGATTATTTTGAAGACAAAACTCATCCTTAACATAGATAAGAAACTGGGGTAGAAAAGTTTTGCAAATGATCAAAAAATGACCACAGTAGACTGTGTTATGATGTAAAAGCAAGGTTTTGAAAATAAAATTCAGGTTTGTATTAGGGCCTTAGGATCTGGAGGTTCAGCCCATTCTTTTTCATTCAATCTTCTATCCCTTGGGCACTAAAACCGGTTGGTCCCAAATAGATGAAAGTACTTGGGGCATAACTCTGACTTCCATTTTGCTAGTTCCTGGTGCTACTTAACCCAAAAGCAAAGTGTCAAGGATGGGCTTAATGTTTCTGTGCTAGATGATATAGAAATTTGGTGCAGGCAAACTTAGGGTTGATACTTGGCACTGATCTTGTTTGGATACTTGGCATTTCAGTCACCCTGGTAACTTAAACACTTTTCTTGAGACAAAGAGGAGTAGGCATATTTTTTGTCATCCCTTTGGTAAACATGTAAGAATTAATTTAATGCTTGAATTACTTTACCATCCTCAGTGACTGTTTCTCATTCTCTTCTAAAATGATCTTTCTTCACCCATGGCTGATCTCTTATCTGAGGCTGCCTGCTTCAGAAATGACTTGACAGCTTATATCACCTGTTACACTAACCTCAGACTAATTTCAGTTTCTCTCCTGCCCTATCATTCTCCTTATTTTGCTCTTTCAAAATTCTTCTGTTACTTTTTGGAAATGAATGTAAAATTTTCAAACTTCCTCTTCAGACTTGGTTGTATCTTAAATATCCTATGATCATAATAGAATCATAGAAGTTATAAGCAGAATTGGAAAGAATCATAAAGGCCATCTAATCTAAACCCCTTCTCCCCTTCTCCTCTTCCCAAAATTTGAATCCTCTCTGCAACATTCCTTGTATATCTTTACACCAACTGCTGCCCATAACCTGAGAATTTTCATGAATGTCTTGATCTATCTCATTTCACCTTTAGGCTGCTTGGATTATAAGTCTTTTTTGTTGTTATTGTCGTTATATTGAACCACAATGTGTAACTTTACTTCCTGATCCTTGTAACTTCTTGGGGTTATAAAGAAGAAAATAATAGGGTCTTTAAGTATGCACAGAAGAATTTATCATGCCTTCTCCTGGGTAAATGTCCTGAAACTCTCAGTATTTCTTTCTACAACATGGATTCAAGTTCTCCCTAGGGTGACCAACTTGTCTTGGTTTGTTTTCCTAATTTTAGCACTGAAAATCCTGCATTCTGGGAACTCCCTCAATCCCCAGCAAACTGGGATAGTAAGTCTATATATAAGAAGTGCTAGAAAAAAAATCAGGTCTTATGCTAGATTCTCATTAAGCCTATACCATTTTGAATTTGGCTTTGGCACAGATGAACCTTTAGAAACTGTTTATTTGCATGGTCAACACACATGAAAGCAAAAGAAACATCAAGATGCAAATGTAATATCATTGAAAGGCAAAAAGTACTGGATCATGTGCTAATTTCCAACTGACTTTCAGGCTAGATTTATTTGTGATGTATTGAATTTAAAATGAAAAACCATCTGTCATCCCCCTGTGTTCAAACAGCATTATTCACAAATAGCCAAGGTATGGAAACAACTTAAATGTCCGTTTGACAGATGAATGGATAAAGAAAATATGAACCTGGAGAGCATTATGCTAAGTGAAATAAGCCAGCCAGACAGAGACAAATACCACATGGTACCACTTGTATGTAGTAAAAAAAAAGAAAAAGAAGTCAAAATCATAGCCAAAAATAAGCAGTTGACAGGGGCTGGGAGTGGGCAAAATAGGGAGAGATTGGTAAAAGAGTATCAACTTTTAGTTATAAGATGAACAAGGCCTGAGGATATAATATATAACATGGTGATTATAGTTGATTACTCTTATATAATGTAAGTTTGCTAAAAGTGAAAAGTGAAAGTGAAGTCACTCAATCATGTCCGACTCTTTGCAATCCCATGGGCTGTAGCCCACCAGACTCCTCCATCCATGGGATTCTCCAGGCAAGTGTACTGGGGTGGGTTGCCATTTCCTTCTCCAGGGGATCTTCCTGACCCAGGGATCGAACCTGGGTCTCCGGCATTGTAGGCAGACACTTTACCATCTGGGCCACCAGGGAAGTTCCAAGAGTAGAACTCAAATGTTCTCAACACACAGTAAAAGTTGAATATGTCAGGTGATGGATGTGTTAACTCAATGGGAGGAATCCTTTCACAATGTATACATATGTCTAATTATTGCATTGTATACTTTAAATATCTTATACTTTTATGTGTTAATTATACTTCAGTCAGCAAAGCTGGAAAAAAGTTAAGAACATCTATCTACAAAGATCTAAAGCACAGGCCACAAACTGGCAACCTAAGCTCAGATTCAGCTTGGAGTTGTGGACTTTTTGGGAAACCATACAGTAGTGGTCTCCTCAATATTTTATTTATTTTCATTGACTTAGTCACCAATAATTAAAAAGCAAGAGATTTCACATTTTAAAAAAATCTGGATTTCTCATTCTTTTGAAAAAAATTATAGCATCTGGCAATAATTTGCCCATACTTAGGGCAGTGATCTGTTGGAACTGAAGAGTAGCTGCTGCTTTTACATAAGGCTTTATAGTTCATCATAATCCCTGCCATGGCCCATCATTTCCTGTCCCCACTGGCTTCAGTAATCATACTACCTTCCAGAATCCTGGAGGCATTGGGTATTGAAAATCCTCATTAAAGTCCTCTTCTCTTTGAATTGTTCCTGTTTTCCATATCTTTCACTACAAAAATATGTTTTCTTAGCAAAAACAAAAAAGGCATAGTAATTCCTTTCCCTAGAGATGGCTGTCATCTTATTGGGATGAAAAACTGCTAATATATTTAAGGCAATTATATAATAAGTGTCTTTGATTGATTGAATTAATGGCCTTAATTTTTCATGTCTCTATGTGTCAACATCATTTGGCAGTGTTTTCTCATATTGACTTGATCATGAAACTTGTTTTGGTCAGAGAAACACTAGAAAATTTGATGCCATCAGTAGTTTGAAAAAGTACTTAGTGTTTCCACTTTTCTATTTTTCTTTGCCTTCACCATGGTAAAATTCCCTGGATAGTTTTCTGGATGATGTGAGACACCGGCTGGCCTAGTGATAGCTTTTGTCCTGGTTGACAGGCAGCCAACCTCCAAACATGTGAGGGAGTTCACCTCAGACCAGAAGCATGGGCCAGAGAAGTTCATTCTAAATCCCTAACCCACAGACTCGTGAGCTAACAAATGCTTAGTGGTTAGCGTTCTTGAGTTTGATTTGTTTTGTTATATAGCATTATTGTAGATATAGCTAAAAAATAGAGATATTTCTCCTTTTAGAAGCAAAATATTATAATAAAAATCTGAAATATGTGTCCTTGGCTTTGGGAAAGGCAGTAGGTAGAGACTAGGAAGACAGTGTTGAAAGAATGGAGGCTGAAACAATGGTGAGAAAGCTGCTATAGCACTTGGATAAATGGTGAACCATGTTATTTAGTGAAACATTTGATAAAATGTTATAATAGAATATAGAAAATATACCAAATTAGCATTTATACTTGAGTTAAGATATTGCCAGATAGAATGTTAAAAATATCACCTGGCTCTTACTTGCTGTGTATAACAAGAAAGAAATGAGTTAAAGAAAGAAATGGCCAGTTTTTAAATAAAATTTAGAGAACACCACAACTCACTGGATTAGAAGAAACATTTTTTCTCATCTATAGCCTCTCATACTAGTAAAAGATTAAATCCAGGGAACACCCAGAAAGATGTGATCTAGTACTAAAGACCAAAACAGTTTTGTAAGATTGTGTTAAGATATTTGATAGAATTAAGGAATTTCTAAATAGATCCTCAGGCTTCCCTGGTGGCTCAGTGGTAGAGAATCTCCCCTGCCAATGAAGGAAACACAGGTGCAATCCCTGGGTTGGGAAGATATTCTGGAGAAGGAAATGGCAACCCACTCCGGTATTCTTGCCTGCAAAATCCCATGGATAGAGGACCCTGACAGGCTACAGTCCATGCGGTCACAAAAGAGTTGGACATGACTTACTCAACTGAACAGCAACAAAGTAAACACTCTCAACTAGACAAAAGTATTTGGAGAAATCTTAAGGGTATTGCCTTGCAGCAGCCTGATATCTCCAAAGAAACACTAACAAAATTTAGAGACAGAGGCCTATCTCAAAAATAATTATGACTTTGGCTTTTGCCAATGAAGTGAACTTGAAAAATAAGGGCATTGTGTGGGCAAAAGTGCAACCAGCCTGGTTTAAAAGAGAATGAGATTGTGGAAAACTCAGAAAAGCACCAGTCCTTCAATGTTCAGTGAGCAGGAGGCAGACTAAAAAGTTACTCAGAAATTATGTTTATAAGTGCTCTCTTCAGAAGTGACCGAGCAGAATGGAAAAAGAATAGTATTTCAGAGAATAAAGTTAAAAGCCATGGAGAACAATGGACAGGTGAGCCACTGTCTGGAGTCATGATGGAACATAGGTAAGAAGCATTCCCCATTCCTGCGTTGTAGGGTTCTGGTCATATATACCCAGTGGGAATTGCTATAGATGTATACCAGGGCTAGCAGCTTCCCATTTTCTTTCCCTTTCTGGACGAGTATTTTTGTATCCAGTGCCACTGTCATCACTGAATGTTGGATATGTGGGTGGCTGATAATTTTCATTTAAATCTGTCGATCTTTGGATCTTCATCTGAGGAGCCATGTGAGCACCTGATCATAGATCATGAGATACTGGATTCTAGGTCCGATGTGACTGAATGAAAGTTTTGAGATCCTCATTGGAGGAAAGCATATTTTGCATGTAGGAATGTTGTGAATAATTATTACAAGAGTGAACTATGATATATGGATTGCACTAAAGGCCATCTATATCAGACCTCCCCATACCATTGATCTTTGTAGATGTTGGGCTTGGCCTTGTGACTTTATTTTGCTAATTTGAAAGTAGAAAATTTAATATAAGCGAAGCCTTTAAAAAATGCTTGTCTGCTTCTGCCTTTTTTTTCTCGGTACTCTCCTTTCAACATAATAACATTCATAGTTTAGACTGCTGCATGATGAAAGACATGTGTCCCTGACACCCCTATGACCTAAGTATCATTTACCAACTGCCAGGCATGTGAGTAAGCCTACCTAACATCAGAATCATCCATCTGAGTGTGGCTTAGATTATCAACCCACAGACTCCTGACCTAAATAAAGATTTAGTGTTTTAAAGTTCCTGAGTTTTGGGGTGATTTGCTACACAGCATTATTGTTGCAATAAATAACAGGTAGAAACAAATTAGTGTATAATCAAGGGAGGGATGAAGGGAGAAATCTGTATCATTTGGCAGTTGATGCCCACAGATAATGAAGAAGCTTCCTTTTTCTGAGCTACTGTATCTGATATGGGTACATTTCACTAATACAGCTATTGGTAAATAAAGTGAAGTATGGCTTGATACCTTTAAAATATTAAATAATGATTTGTTTCATTTGGTAAAAATTAAATTTGGCATATTCACAGTCTGACTAATGGTAGGATTTCATAGTTTTGCCTCTAATAATTCTGAAAAGGGTTTTACAAGTAGTCTTTTTTTCCATTTCATTTTAATTTAAAAATCATTTATGACATTATGCTTCAGAAGAGGGGAGGACTGGGGAAGAGGATATGAGCACAGAATGCCTCCAATCGCTAGAATACTAAAGTAGGCTTTGGTTTTCTCATGTGTTAAGTGGCAATGATACTATAAAACTTGAAGGGCTGTCCTGAAAATAAGTTTTATATGTAAAGTACTTGACATATAGCAGGCACAAATCAATTATTAGCATCTTCTCAGAATTCTGTCACTTTGCACCATTTTCTCTTGAAAACTTGAAAGCAGAAAATATATGTAGGTAAAACAGCAGATACAAAATGTCAGAAGAAACTGCTTTCTTCACATGTAAATGCAGAGCTCAGCTTGCTTATTTTGCGGGTCCATCACACTGATATTTGTTTTAAGGGCTAGGCTGCATTAATGGAAGGGACTCAAGCAAATCAGAGTGGTGGGAGAAAGACACTTGGGTTTGAGTCTCATCTTGACCAACTTATTAATTGGGTAACCATGGGCAAATTACCTAACCTCTCTTAGTCTCTGTTTCTACATTTATACAGAATATAAATGCTGTGAATATTAATTGAGATAATCAATGTAAAGCATTGGCGAAAAGCAGAAACCGATGCATGGCAGCAGATATTATTACTAATTACTTTTTGCCATCTTACGATAATATTTTTAGCTCAATATTATGGTTTGAGAGATATTTTCAACTTTTACTGTTGTATTAGCAATGACCTAGCCTGTGTTCTTTAATGGCTTTTTGAAAATCAAAACTCCTACTGGGAAATATTTTAGCTTTCAAAAATCTTTTCACCTTCTGAATGCTAGTTCCTGTGAGTGTTTCCAAAGGCAAAATGGCATTTCAAGAGCAATGATAAGTGCACTTCTAAAATAGAATACACACCAGGCAGTTTCCTAGGACAGAAAAATATCCTGGTGAGAGCAGCTGGGCTGGTTAGGGGAACAAATGGTCAAATGTAACACCCAAGGAAGTTCTGTAAGGCTGAGGGCAATAACGACCAGAAGGAGCTTTGTTCCTTGGTGTTTTTTTTTTTTTTTTTTAAGTTTTCCAAAGCACTTGGCCCCTTTCTCCTGAATGTGGAAACTTTCTGCTTTAAAGTAAAGACCATTCCTTTCCAAGATTATTAGCAATACAATGGCAACCCAACTCCAGTATTCTTGCTTGGAGAATTCCATGGACAGAGGAGGCTGATGGTTTACAGTCCACGGGGTCACAAAGAGGCAGATATTACTGAGTGACTAACACTTTCACTTTCTTCCTTGATTATAGCAGCAGTAACTATGTCCACTGTTTGGGAAGGGTCTACAGAAGTTTTGAAGAAGACATTCTCTCTCACAATTAATTCCTCTGTTTTTGTTTTGGAAACTCATTGTGCTTTCTTTCCCTGTCAGCTTCATATGCGCATGTTGCTCAGCAAAATGATATTCATTACAAAGATAATTATCATCTATTATTAGCCTATGCAAATCATTCAGGACTTCTTCCCAGAGACTTTCTATTCTTCAGTTGGGACAAGTAGCCAGAAACTGAGAAAAATATTTTACTTTCAGTTGGTTCCACCCTGGAACTGAGTGCACATAGTAATAAGGTAATAAAGTAATAAATTAATAAAACAATAAGATAATAAAGATGTAGCTCTGATCATGAACTGTCTTGGTATGTACTTTTTCATTACATAATCTGTGTCCTACAAGAAAAGAAGTGTTACTATGGAAGCCAAGAAGTCAATACTATTAAGAAAGAGTGGTGAAGACTGCTTAGTTGTCCAGATGTGTCCAACCCTTTGTGACCCATGGACTGAAGCATGCCAGTCTTCCCTGTCCTTCACTGTCTCTTGGAGTTTGCTCAAACTCATGTCCATTGAATTGATGATGACATCCAACCATCTCATCCTCTGTCATCCCTTTCTCCTCCCGCCTTCAATCTTTCCTAGCATGAGAGTCATTTCCAATGATTCAGCTCTTCGCATTGGGTGGCCAAAGGATTGGAGCTTCAGCTTCAGTCCTTTGAATGAATATTCAGGTTTGATTTCCTTTAGGATTGACTGGTTTGATCTCCTTGCTGTCCAAGGGACTCTTGAGAGTCTTCAGTGCTCAGCCTTCTTTACGTTCCAACTCTCACATCCATACATGACTACTGGAAAAACCATAGCTTTGACTATAAGGACTTTTGTCAGCAAAGTGATGTATCTGCTTTTTTAATATGCTGTGTAGGTTTGTAAAAGCTTTACTTCCAAGGAGCAAGAGTCTTTTAATTTCATGGCTGCAGTCACCATCCAGTGATTTTGGAACTCAAGAAAATAAAGTTCATCACTGTTTTCATTGTTTACCCATCTACTTGGCATGAGGTGATGGGACTGGATGCCATGATCTCAGTTTTCTGAATGTTGAGTTTTAAGCCAACTTTTTCACTCTCCTCTTTCACTTTCATCAAGAGGCTCTTTAGTTCCTCTTCTCTTTCTGCCATAAGGGTGATGTCATTTGATCTGAGGTTATTGATATTTCTCCCAGCAACCTTGATTCTAGCTTGTGCTTCTAGCCCAGCATTTTGCATGATGTATTCTGCATATAGATTAAATAAATATGGTGACAATATACAGCCTTGACATACTCTTTCCCCAATTTTGAACCAGTCCATTGTTCTGTGTCTGGCTCTAACTATTGTTTCTTGACCTGCAAATAGGTTTCTCAGGAGGAGGTAAGGTGGTCTGGTATTTCCATCACTTTAAGAATTTTCCATAGTTTGTTGTGATCTGCATAATCAAAGGCTTTAGCATAGTCAATGAAGCAGAAGTAGATGTTCTTCTGGAATTCCCTTGCTTTTTCTATGATTCAAACGATGTTGGCAATTTGGTCTCTGGTTCCTCTGTCTTTTCTAAATCCAGCTTGTACATTTGGAAATTCTTGGTTCGTGTGCTTTGAAGCCTACCTTGGAGGATTTTGAGCATTACTTTGCTAGTGCATGAGATGCATGCAATTGTGTGGTAGTTTGAAAATTCTTTGGGTTTGCCCTTTTGGGGGATTGGAATGAAAACTTACCTTTTCCAGTCCTGTGGCCACTGCTGAGTTTTCCAAATTTGCTGGCATATTGAGTGTGGCACTTTAGCAGCAGCATCATTTAGGATTTGAAATAGATTAGCTGAAATTCCATCACCTCCACTTGCTTTGTTCATAATGTTGCTTCCTAAGGCCCACTTGACTTCACACTCCAGAATGTCTGACTGTAGGTGAGTGATCATACCATCTCAGTGTCAAAGAGAAGGATGAAGGTAGAACAGCCATTGGTATAGAGCTTATATGTTTGGGGACAAAACATGTTTCTGGTTATTTTAAGAACGTATGAGAAGCGTAGCAAGATTGATTTTTTTTTGTTTAAGGGTCATCCTATGGATCATATTTAAACAAGCTGGGAGTCAACTGGGCAGTGAAAAAATGAAGTAGTATGAGGAAAACTGTATGAACATAGAAAGCTGGGTGTAAAACCATTTTACTCATTATAATAATATTCTTATGGTGTCTAAAGTCATGTCCTAGTAAGATAAGGGGGAAGTGAAATTTCAGGCATTGGTAAGACAGCTGATCTCATTTAGGGGTATAATATAAGATAGAGAAATAGGTTTTCTCTGTGTAATTTTAACTGACCTACATGAAGAATCTGTCATTTTTTAAAATCCGGTATTACCTAACTCTGATAGCCCAGAGTATTTGTTATAAGATAGTCAACACCATTTCTTGAACACACACCATGTTGAACTCAAAATTAGCTAAGGCAAAGTGGTAGAGAGAGGTTTAAAAAAAAAACCCTGGAATATATCAATGAATCCATTTGTGCGTACATTTTTGTTAGATACCTCATGTCCAACAGGAGGTTATGCCCATACGTACAGAGAGGATATGAGTTTAAATTGAAGAAAGTTTGAAACTTGAATAGAAAATTGGCATTAGTACCTAAGATAACTAATTCAAGAGAAGCAAGATTTTGACATGGAAGAAACGTGACAGAAAAGAATCAACAGTGAGTTTGACTGAATAAGAGATTCATCTATCCGTGTTTGCTGAAATTTAGGTATAGTCAACAGTTGAAGGATATTTGCTATGTGCAAGTCTATCACTTTAAGGGAAGTACAAAAGAAATTATGATTTTCAAAAGTATTATTTCCAATTAATTTTTTGGTTTCAGACTTGCACATATGCATCCATAGCCTGCTCAATTATAGTTTGACCAATAGGTCAGATTTTATGTTGAGTCATTTTTTGGAGACTGTTAATTTTATTGAAATTTAAAATTTTTCACTTGTTAATATTCCTTATGAAATATAGTTGTATCATTACTCCATCAAAAATTGGTAGTTATTTGTGCCCAACTTAGATCCCAAATTATTAAAAAGATACTTCCAGCTTAAGAATACTTTCAGTACTTGTCAATAGCTAAGTTAATGAATACATCATAAGCAAAAGTTGGATGGTTGCATGTTCACACTGCCTGATAGCTAGCTATAAATGGATTGCCAATCTATTCTCAGGTTTCTTTCAGTTCTAGGGAATGTGTTTCAGTATTATTTTGAAACATGTATATTTGGCTTTTAAGTATGCCCAAATAAGTGTTATTTATATTTTTGCTCTGAGTAAAGAATATTACCAATTGTTCCAAAATAGTCAAACTCTTGGTAATCAAACTGTTTTCATCACAGCTGAGTATTCTTATACAGCTCTGTAATTTTATCTTCAACATAGAAATAAGCAAGATAACTTATTCTTGAAATTATATGTTATATATCCCTGAAATGATAACTGATATATAAGAAATTTGTGATAATGGGTCCCTGCTGAGGTGTGCCAATTGAGCAAATTCATCTTTAACCCACCTCATCATTTTTTACTACTTCCTTAAAATCGTCACACTTGCAAAGTCTCATGTTACTATCATATACTATCAAATACATAATCCCATTATATGTATATATACACAAATATATAAAAGGACAATTTGCATTTGTGATTTTTCTGAGCTGTAGCATTTATATCATTATCTTTATCATTACTTTCATGTTTTGATGCACAAAGTTTTACAACATTGATCCACTTTTGTTATTTGGGGATTTAACAAAATGATATGAATTCAAAGGAAAACTATAGTAAAGGTAAATGGTAAGAAATTATTTGAGAATATTTTAGTGTATATAAACTGGACCATATTAAATGTTAGTCAATAATCATATATCATTTTAACACACTTCTAACCTTGAAGATTGCAAGAATTACTAATACTGTAATAGGATTTCTCTGAAAAAAACCATCCCATTTCCATTTAATATTTGTAAAATGTATAAATACAAAATCATATATAGGATGCTAGTTAATTTACTCACTTATATAAATTTGCTGTACTTAAATATTTCACACTATGGCAGTAAGAAAAGCAGAGAAGGCAAGAAAGCACACCCATGATTGCCTTCAAGAACATGCAGTCCTCTGAGTCAGATATACACCTCCATATGAAATGAATCACATTCAGCAATCGAATCTTTTGTGACCTTCCTTTAACATCTTTGCAAGTAGGGAACTTGAATTGGGTCACTTTTTCTAAGAGGAATAAAACCAGACGTATGAGGATCAACAAGAGAAAATATAATTTCCCCTTCCTTTCCCCTATCTTTCAGTGGGAAAAACAAGGCATTGTGATAAAGTGGAGAGAAAACTAAACTAGGAATCACTCTCTTGTTTTGGCCTGACTTTCTCACTTCATGGCTGTGCACTTCAGGACAAGTCCCTTCACCTTTTGGGGGATAATTATCCTCAGATGTGGCATGTAGTAGGTGGATTTCACCAGATGCAATGTCTATAATTCTGCATCCATGAATCCCTTGTCTATTTTATATGGAAGTTCTTTGTGAGAATCACCAGGTATGTTTTTGCAGTGAGAGTTCTTGGAAAAAAAATAGATTCTTCTGTTTCTCTTGTGTAAACAGAAATTGATTTCCATCCTTTGAACTAGGGGATATAAAATTTTAACCTCTTCCTCCATTTGTTTCATAAAGTAGTTTTTCTCTTCTTTTATTCTTTTTTTAACTTTTTAATTTTGTATTGAAGCATAGCTGATTAGGGGCTTCCCTCGTGGCTCAGACAGTGAAGAATCTACCTGCAATGCAGGAGATCCAGGTTCACTCCCTGGGTTGGGAAGATCCCGATTAACAGCGTTGTGATAGTTTCAGGTGAACAGCAAAGGGACTCAGCCATACATATACATGTATCCACTCTCCCCCAAACTCCCCTCCCATCCAGGCTGCCATATAATACCGAGCAGAGTTCCATGTGCTATATAGCAGGTCCTTGTTGGTAATGTATTTTAAACACAGCAGTATGTACATGTACCCAAACTCCCTAACTATCCGTCCCCCCATCTTTTCCTTCTGGCAACCATAAGTTAGTTCTCGAAGTCTGTGAGTCTGTATTTGTTTTGTAAGTTCATTTGTATCCTCTTCTTTAGGAAGCAACCTCGTATTTCATTTTCAGCCATGGAGGCCTTTCTGTTCCCCAGCCTCTCATTTTGTTTGACATATGTAAACTCGTTTTCCTTTTCTAAGACACATGATAGATAATGAGAGTTATTTCTTATTTCTTAAAGTCATGATCTAAATGCTTTCCCATTCATTACATCAGAGACTTGACCTAGTCTGTAAAGGGCCCCTGTGTTAAGGCTAGCAACAATGTCAATGAATTAAAATGAAACAACCAGTAAATGACAGTTGAACAGATGTCAGCTGATAAACATCCATAATGGGCCAGACCCCAAATCCTTACCTTACTCTGGGGTACTACCAAATACCATTGACACAATACTTGGCCTGCCCTGAGATTCACCAAATTCACATTTCCAAAAGTGTAACTCAAAGAGTACTTCCCTAGAGTGAGACTTGAAGAAACAAACGCCCAGGTATATTCCATCTGTCAGCTCATCAATGTGCAGAAATGATTGATTTTCACCTCACCTCACTGTCTCTTCCTCCCCTGATAACCCAGAAACAGAAAGGAAAGGGTAGGGAAAGGAACAAGCTGTTTCTTAGAAAGAAACCTAACTGGAGTGGAAGGCAAATGCCTAGTCTTTGTAACTTCTCTTATGTGACTGATAAACAAAAGATTATAAGAGGAAAAAATATCTAGTCTGTTCTTTGTAATTTTCAGAGTAATAACTCTTTAGAGACTTGCTCCATGTCCATAGCATATAAGCAAATAAGTTAGATTTATAACTCAAGACACCTGGATTCCAGTCCAAAGCTTTTTATTAGACTTCACTCATGCATTGATGCTCCCTTTTTGCTGTAGCCCAGGAAGCCTTACTTTGCTTGCAAGACACAACTGCTACCATCTGCCTTTTAAAAATTGTTAGCATTGATCTATAAGCTACTACAACTTTCCTAGAGCCCAGGTAGACAGAGCTGTTAAACAGTGTATTTTAAGCATGTAGAAAACCCCACTAACCAAAGACACAGTTTGCCTAACAAGGAAAAATTTTATCTGGCCCCCATTTTCTGTGAGGCAGGAATATGATTTGAACAAATCCTAAAATTATGCTCAAGAATTTAAACTTCATTGTTACATCAAGATTAGAATGCCATCTCTACCATATGTTGTGAAACTTTAGGGAGATTACTTCACCTCTCTGAACATCAGTTTCTTCATCTATAAAGTAGGGATGAATAATATTCCCTTCAAAGCCTCATCTAAGAGGACTGAATAGATGAGATAATGGATGTTAAACACTTAGCAAGTGTGTGGTGTGGCATACAATGTTGAAGATATGCTAGTTGCTATTATTTTCATCCCCTTCATTCAAGTCTTTGTGTGTATGTGTGTAAAACATGTTTCTTTTTATCTCTCTTGTTAGAAGGTAGAAATTATAAGAACAGAAATTATGTCTTTATTGTTCACTATTATATGTCCAGCATCTAGACTAACATTTGCTCATAGCGTAGACAATCAGCACATATATGTTTAATAAATGAGTGAGTCAAATGGCCCTCAAATATAGTAATCCATCATGCCAGAGTATGAATTAACATAAAAGGAAGTAATATTTTTCTAACTCATTTTTGGACTGTGGGTATGCCATAACATTGCTAGTTATCTCTAATATTTGACATCCATTATTCATTCCATAGAAATCATCTTCTTCAGTGACAGAAGGCAGTTTATCCGCCACCCCCTCCATGTTTTCAAAGAGTCAGTCTTTTTGTGATTAATATATTCTCCTCAAGGAATTGTTCCTTTGCTATATGTTGAAATGATTCATAAATTAAATTTAACAAGACCATCCAGCTTGATTATGAGTAGTAGTTATTCACCTTTTCATTCAATCACAATGTTATGGATGGTGATGATGATGAAGGATAATGGCCCACTTGTGTTTAGTGGATTGTAACCAAAGGATTAATGGAGAGAATAGAAGATACTCATATCAAATATGTGCATTTTTGCTGCCAATCTAGATTAAAAAAAATCTGGCTGATGCCTAGTTACTTTTTTTTTACCACCCTCCTTCTCCACCCTACCTCCACACACATCCTTCTTCTACAGTCTTTTCTTCTCTGTTAGGCTCCTCTGTCAACCTACCCACAAAATCAAATAATGCCTGCCCAAAGTGATATACATACAGGTTGGAGGGTTAGCCCTTATCCTGGATTTGGCATGACCTTAATCAGTTTTGGAATATGCGGGTACTGTTAAATGATATCCATTTGCCCAGTCTATACTAATATACTATACTAATGTTCCCCACCCCCAACCTCAGTACCTTAAAGGAACCCTTCTACAATGTTGACAAATTGTATGAAAGATGAAGGTAAGCTGGATTTCAAGCAACCTGGGTTCTTGCCTTATTTCCTCTACTAATTTATTTCATCTTAGACCAGTTATTTCCTCCCTAGATGTAGGCTGCATAATTTGTAAATGGGGATAATAGCTCTTAATGCCCAATTTATTTTTTTAATATAAATTTATTTATTTTAATTGGAGGCTAATTACAATATTGTAGTGGTCCAATTTATTTTTAATAGTTTATGATTCTCTGAGATTCTTTGTTAATTTAGAAAGGAATGCAAGTTAGTTTTCCTTTGCCTAAATCTATTCTATAGAAAACAAATAACGTTCTTGGAGTAGTTTAATTTGAATTGCAATACAATATGTAGCGAAGATTTAGCTGTGCCCCAGTTTGAAATATCTGAAGCAATACTTTACTAATTTAACAGTTATTTCAACATGTTCATTTTTAAAGTAAATGTGTGCAAAATTATTACTGGAGTTAATCTTATTGGTTAAACTAAATAGGGCATATATACAAATTAAGGCCTCCAAATATGTTAGTGCAATTGATAATTTTAAAAGATAATGGAAGAATGAGCATAATATTTGCAATTCATGTCAAGTAACACGTTTAATGCAACAAGTGATTAATGCAGTTAGGAAGAAAAAAAAAGAGAAGGCTTAAAATGTTTTCTTTGGTCCAGGAGGAAGTAGTATCAGATGATTGGTATTAAAAGCATGCATGTATTAATCCAGTTTTCTTAAATGCAGAGCATGGAAGAGAACTGGCTTTTCACTTCACATACACCCATCTGAATCTGATGAATAAGCAAGAAACTGCTAAAATGAATTCTGAGTACCCAAGGCATGGATACAGAAACCCACATGCCTTTCTGCTTATCTCTTATTGAAGACTGCTCCATAAACTATTAAGATGTCTCCTCCAAACTGGCAAATAGGATGTAGATATAGTCCTTGGATGCCAAATACCAATTAGACAAGGACATAGAGTTGAACGGGGCCCTGGGAGCCAAGGTTTCATTTATTGAATCTGTTATCTGTACAAAGATGACCATAGTCAATTTGCTTACTTTGACATTTGCTTTCAGGTGTTGACATCTGGTTTTGTTTTTCCCTCAACTGGATGGGCACTAGTTGTTTCACAGAGAGCCCTCAGACTCCTCCTAGAGATTACAAAAACTTTTTATTATTCATCAATTCCTTTCATGAGTTACAGCTGTATAGTAACCTGTTTTTCACTGGATGCTGAGGTCTATCACTGTCAGAAATCTTAATGTGGCATCTAGCCCACCATACCTGTTGACAGGTATCTGAATTAAATGAGGTTTGATCCATAACTTCTTCAGTTTGTATAATCAAGTTTTTGGTGATCAATCTTGCCTCTTAGCAATGAAGCCATCACCACTCCTGTTCATTTTCTTCACACTCTGCTAGCAGAGATCTAGCTTGGTTCTCCTGTTCCCTCCTCAGAAGTATCCCAAATATTTCATGTATCACTTAGTGAAGGGGAATCCAGGAAGGACCACATTAGCAATTCACATATTTTTACATCTCACAAAACCTGGCAGTAATTTATCCCTTCCATGAAGCCTTTTACAATTAGCCCCACTAAACTCCTTTCACTTATCTCTGTCCTACAGTTTATTTCTCTGTCTTTGTATTTGTACATACATATTGGTATTTTGGGGTGTATATGGTCCTTTTTTCAGTCCATGAATGTGTTGTCAGTTCTTCGGTCCAGATAGCAGATTTACTTGAGAGGATCACTTAGTTCCTACTGGGACCACCCCATTCCTGCCTTATATTCCCATATGAGCTTACTTCTCTTTAGACTACACAAAATCATTTTCAGAAATCAAGATAACTTTCCTTGGTAAAGGTGAAAATACAATTTTGTTTCTAGAAAACATTATTTACCATATAATATCCAGAAGAAATAGTAACTGGAGAACTGGAAAACTTGGTATTCAAAGGTCAGAATCAGAAGAGAGATTCTACAGGATGTTGGAAGAATATGAACCCCAGTGTCATTTATGCTGATGTTGTATATTTGAAGCTGGAGAGGGATTTTTGGCTACATCTGTGCTATGTCAGCACATGCAAGAACAGTGTCTGCTTTCTCAGATGAGTGGCTTTTTGATGATAAGTTTGCTGCAATGATTCTGTTTAAGTAGGACCTTGGAAAAGACAAGAAGCAAGTAAAGAACAAAAATGCACAGCATGTTGCTCTGTAGCTTCATCAAAGGCACCCAACTCAGAAGGAAAATTATGAGTTAAAAAGATAATTGATTTGTATCCTTTCAAAGGAAGTAACAGAAAGCTCAAGCAAACACCTTCACATCCAGTGATACTCTGTACTGTGCAGTGCTTAGTTTCTCAGTTGTGTCCAACTCTTTGTGACCCCATGGACTGTAGCCCGCCAGGCTCCTCTGTCCATGGGACTTCTCCAGGCAAGAATACTGGAATGGGTTGCCATGCCTTCCTCCAGAGGATCTTCCCAACCCAGGGATCGATCCCACGTCTCCCACATTGCTGGCAGATTCTTTACCATGAGCCACCAGGGAAGCCCTACATACATACAGTTCTTACTGTTGCCATGGTTCCCCCCACTTTGGCAGAATAAATGCCCGTTTTCCCAAAACCAATTCACCTGCAGTTCAGGAGACACAGGTTGAATTCCTGGGTCAGGAAGATCCTCTGGAAGAGGGCATGGCAACCCACCTTAGTACTCTTCCCTGGGAAATCCCATGGACAGAGGACCCTGGCAGGCTACAGTCCATGGGGTTGTAAAAGAGTTGGACTCAACTTAGTGACTAAACAACAAACAACAAAGAAGTATGAGTAGTTCGGTAAAAGGATCTATGTACCATTTCTACCCTTCCTCCCTCTAGTGGTTTGTCAAGGAATAAATGTGCATATGCCTTCATCCCATTCTAGCTCTAAATACACAAAAATAAGATTTCCCCAGCCTCAGAGATTACAGGTTTAATAATATCACTTTCAACTTATATATCTGAAGGTCTCTTTGCTTGAAAAGTTTCCCAGAGTTTCAAGATTTCTGATGTCAGCTACATTTTAGCACTAATGGTGCACAGTCAGTAGATCATACATCCCTCCAGTGACACAGCCCTGGTATGAAATATGCTGAATGTGATATATTGCATTTTCCCTCAGTCTTGCATCTTCTTTAGGTCTTACCCAATTCAAAGGTCAAGGCACTGATAATTTTGAACGTCTAGGAAGAGTGGCTATCCTTTTTCTTTCAGAAATTCCATGTTCCTATTTGAATCTTGCTTACATTTTCCCTGAAACTTCCAAGGTCTGGGGGTGAATGCATTCAAAATGTCTGATAAGATGCTTCCCTCTGTGCTCTGAGTTGTGAGGTGTTAGTATATTGATACTACACAGAGTGTAAATAGATAGAAGTGTATCTATTGAAGTATAGTGGATTTTTATTGAAGTATAGCGGATTTTTATTGAAGTATAGTGGATTTACAATATTATGTTAGTTCTAGTTGTACACATTAGTGATTCAATATTTTTATAGATCATATTCAATTCACAGTTATAAAATAATAGCTATATTCCCCTGTGCTATACAATATATTCTTGTTGTTTATTTCTTTTATACATAGTAGTTTGTATTTCTTAATCCCATACCTCTGTCTTGTCCCTCCTCTCTTCACTCTTCCCACTGGTATCCACTAGTTTGTTGGCTTGTTTTCCAGATCTGTGAGTTCTTATTTGCATTATATCTGTATAATCTTTAAGATTACATGTATGTGTTTGTTTCTCTCTGACATTTCACTAACCATAATATTGCCATCCACATTGTTGCAAATGGGAGACTTTCATGGTATATGGGTATAGTTGTGTGTATGTGTGTGTATATATACGTATATATATGTGTGTGGAACTAAAAAGCCTCTTGATGAAAGTGAAAGAGGAGAGTGAAAAAGTTGGCTTAAAGCTCAACATTCAGAAAACGAAGATCATGGCATCCGGTCCCATCACTTCATGGGAAATAGATGGGGAAACAGTGGAAACAGTCTCAGACTTTATTTTGGGGGGCTCCAAAATCACTGCAGATGGTGACTGCAGCCATGAAATTAAAAGACGCTTACTCCTTGGAAGGAAAGTTATGACCAACCTAGATAGCATATTGAAAAGCAGAGACATTACTTTGCCAACTAAGGTCCGTCTAGTCAAGGCTATGGTTTTTCCTATGGTCATGTATGGATGTGAGAGTTGGACTGTGAAGAAGGCTGAGCACCGAAGAATTGATGCTTTTGAACTGTGGTGTTGGAGAAGACTCTTGAGAGTCCCTTGGACTGCAAAGAGATCCAACTAGTCCATTCTGAAGGAGATCAGCTCTGGGATTTCTTTGGAAGGAATGATGCTGAAGCTGAAACTCCAGTACTTTGGCCACCTCATGTAAAGTGTTGACTCATTGGAAAAGACTCTGATGCTGGGAGGGATTGGGGGCAGGAGGAGAAGGGGACGACCGAGGATGAGATGTCTGGATGGCATCATTGACTCGACGGACGTGAATCTGAGTGAACTCCGGGAGTTGGTGATGGATAGGGAGGCCTGGCGTGCTGCGATTCATAGGGTCGCAGAGTTGGACACGACTGAGCGACTGAACTGAACTGGATTCTGATTGCTAGAATTTTGTTAAGGATTTTTGCATCTATGTTCATCAGTGATATTGGCCTGTAGTTTTCTTTTTTTGTGGCATCTTTGTCAGGTTTTGGTATTAGGGTGATGGTGGTCTCATAGAATGAGTTTGGAAGTGTACCTTCCTCTGCAATTTTCTGAAAGTCTTTGAGTAGCATAGGTGTTAGCTCTTCTCTAAATTTTTGGTAGAATTCAGCTGTGAAGCCATCTGGACATGGGCTTTTGTTTGCTGGAAGACTTCTGATTACATTTTCAATTTCCGTGCTTGTGAAGGTTCTGTTAAGATTTTCTATTTCTTCCTGGTTCAGTTTTGGAAAGTTGTGCTTTTCTAAAAATTTGTGCATTTCTTCCAAGTTGTCCATTTTATTGGCATATAATTGCTGATAGTAGTCACTTATGATCATTTGTATTTCTGTGTTGTCTGTTGTGATATCTCCATTTTCATTTCTAATTTTATTGATTTGATATTTCTCCCTTTGTTTCTTGATGAGTATGACTAATGGTTTGTCAACTTTATCCTTTCAGAGGACCAGCTTTGTTGATTTTTGCTATGGTCTCTTTTGTTTCTTTTTCATTTATTTCTGCCCTAATTTTTAAGATTTCTTTCCTTCTACTAACCCTGGGGTTCTTAATTTCTTCCTTTTCTAGTTGCTTTAGGTGTAGAATTAGGTTATTTATTTGACTTTTTTCTTGTTTCTTGAAGTATGCCTGTATTGCTATGAACCTTCCCCTTAGCACTGCTTTTACAGTGTCCCACAGGTTTTGGGTTGTTTTGTTTTCATTTTCATTCATTTCTATGCATATTTTGATTTCTCTTTTGATTTCTTCTGTGATTTTTTGGTTATTCAGCAGCATGTTGTTCAGCCTCCATATGTTGGAATTTTTAATAGTTTTTCTTCTGTAATTGAGATCTAATCTTAGTGCATCATGGTCAGAAAAGATGCTTGGAATGATTTCATTTTTTTTTTTTTTTTAATTTACCAAGGCTAGATTTATGGCCCAGGGTGTGATCTATCCTGGAGAAGGTTCTGTGTGTGCTTGAGAAAAAGGTGAAATTCATTGTTTTGGGGTGAAATGTCCTATAGATATCAATTAGGTCTAACTGGTCTACTGTATCACTTAAAGTTTGTGTTTCCTTGTTAATTTTCTGTTTAGTTGATCTATGCATAGGTGTGAGTGGGGTATTAAAGTCTCCCACTATTATTGTGTTTTTGTTAATTTCCCCTTTCAGACTTGTTAGCATTTGTCTTACATATTGTGGTGCTCCTATGTTGGGTGCATATATATTTATAATTGTTATATCTTCTTCTTGGATTGATCCTTTGATCATTATGCAGTGTCCTTCTTTGTCTCTTTTCACAGCCTTTGTTTTAAAGCCTATTTTATCTGATATGAGTATTGCTACTCCTGCTTTCTTTTGGTCTCCATTTGCATGAAATATCTTTTTCCAGCCCTTCACTTTCAGTCTGTACGTGTCCCTTGTTTTGAGGTGGGTCTCTTGTAGACAACATATATAGAGGTCTTGTTTTTGCATTGATTCAGCCAGACTTTGTCTTTTGGTTGGGGCATTCAACCCATCTACGTTTAAGGTAATTATTGATAAGTATGATCCCATTGCCATTTACTTTATTGTTTTGGATTCAAGATTATACTCCCTTTTTGTGTTTCCTGTCTAGAGAAGATCCTTTAGCATTTGTTGGAGAGCTGGTTTGGTGGTGCTGAATTCTCTCAGCTTTTGCTTGTCTGTAAAGTTTTTGGTTTCTCCTTCATATTTGAATGAGATCCTTGCTGGGTACAGTAATCTGGGCTGTAGGCTATTTTCTTTCATCACTTTAAGTATGTCCTGCCATTCCCTCCTGGCCTGAAGAGTTTCTATTGAAAGATCAGCTGTTATCCTCATGGGAATCCCCTTGTGTGTTATTTGTTGTTTTTCCCTTGCTGCTTTTAATATTTGTTCTTTGTGTTTGATCTTTGTTAATTTGATTAATATGTGTCTTGGGGTGTTTCCCCATTTTAGGGAAGTTTTCAACTATTATCTCCTCAAGTATTTTCTCACAGTCTTTTTTTTTTTTGTCTTCTTCTTCTGGGACTCCTATGATTCGAATGTTGGGACATTTACTATTATCCTGGAGATCTCTGAGATTGTCCTCATTTCTTTTAATTCGTTTTTCTTTTTTCCTCTCTGATTCAGTTATTTCTACCATTCTATCTTCTACCTCACTAATGCTATCTTCTGCCTCCATTATTCTACTATTTGTTCCCTCCAGAGTGTTTTTGATCTCATTTATTGCATTGTTCATTATATATTGACTTTTTTATTTCTTCTAGGTCCTTGTTAAACCTTTCTTGCATCTTCTGAATCCTTGTCTCCAGGCTATTTGTCTGTGATTCCATTTTTATTTCAAGATTTTAGATCATTTTCACTATCATTATTCATAATTCTTTATCAGGTAGATTCCCTATCTCTTCCTCTTTTGTTTGGTTTGGTGGGCATTTATCCTGTTCCTTTACCTGCTGGGTATTCCTCTGTCTCTTCATCTTGTTTATATTGCTGTGTTTGGGGTGGCCATTCTGTATTCAGGCAGTTTGTGGAGTTCTCGTTGTTGTGGAGTTTCCTCACTGTGTGTGGGTTTGTAGGGGTGGCTTATCAAGGTTTCCTGGTTATGGAAGCTTGTGTGGGTGTTCTCATGGGTGGGGCTGGACATATTCTCTCTGGAGTGCAATAACATGTCCAGTAATGAGTTATGAGATGTCAGTGGGTTTGGAGTGACGTTGGGCAGCCTGAATATTGAAGCTCAGGACTATGTTCCTGTGTTGCTGGAGAATTTGTGTGGTATGTCTTGCTCTGGAACTTGTTGGCCTTTGGGTGGTGCTTGATTTTAGTGTAGGTATGGAGGCGTTTGATGAGCTCCTGTTGATTAATGTTCCCTGGAGTCAGGAGTTCTCTGGAGTTTCAGGATTGGTACTTAAGCCTCCTGCTTCTGGTTTTCAGTCTTATTTTTACAGTAGCCTCAAGACTTCTCTATCTATATAGCACTGATGATAAAACATCTAGATTAAAGATGAAAAGTTTCTCCACAGTGAGGGACACACAGAGAGGTTCACATAGTTACATGGAGAAAAGAAGAGGGAGGAGGGAGATAGAGGTGACCAGGATGAGATGAGGTAGAATCAAAAGAGGAAAGAGTGAGCTAGCCAGTAATCACTTCCTTCTGTGTGCTCCACAGTCTGGACTGCTCAGAGATATTCATGGAGTTATATAGAGAAGAGAAGAGGGAGGAAGGAGACAGAGGTGGCCAGGAGGATAAAGGGGAGAATCAAAAAGAGAGACAGATCCAGCCAGTAATCAGTTCCTTAAGTTTTCTCCACTGTCCAGAACACACAGAGATTCACAGAGTTGGGTAGAGGAGAGAAGGCGGGGGGGGGGGGGGGGAGGAGGAGATAGAGGCAACCTGGTGAAGAAAAAGGAGAATCCAAAGGGGGAGAGAGCAGTCAAGCCAGTAATCTCGCTCCCAAGTAAAAATGGGTAATGAAGATTGGGTTCTTAAAGGTACAAAAATGATATTAAATACCAGAAAGCAAAGATTAAAAATCTAGAGTAGAGGCTGGATTTTCAAAAATACAATATTATAGAAAAAGAGAGAAAAAAAAAAACAAAGTCACAAAAATTGTAAAATATATATATATATGAAGTTTGCTCTAAAAAATAGGGTCTTTCTTTTTTTTTTCCACAAAGTAATAGTAGGTTATAAAAATGAAAATTAAAGGAATAATAGAAGGCTTAAAATTAAAAAAAAATAAAGTTAAAGAATGATAGTAAAAATAGTAAAAATATATCTAGAACTTTCTTTGGTGTTGTTGCGGGCAGTGTGGGGTCAATTCATTTTTGGACGGTTCTTTGATCCGGCTTATATTTCTCAAGATCTATAGGCCCTTTCCTATGTAGTTGGTACTATCTATAGGGTTTCAATCTATTGCACCTGTCACTTCCAAGGAGGATCCCTCTGTTTTAGCTTCTTCTGTTTGCTGGTCTCTTCAGTGTCTAATTTCTGCCCTGGCACAAGGGGGCAGTGGTGTACACTTTTTTAGTTTCACTTGTTTAGTCGTGCTGTGGGGAGGGAGGGACGCTGCAAAAAAATAACACTGTCGTATGTTCACAGTGTGCACTGTCTCGGCCACACTGGGTTTGCCCCCGCTCACGGCATGTGTGCTTTCCCTGTCTACACTGCTTAGGCTCTAGGTTGCTCTGCCAGCAACTATCTGAGGCCAGCCCTGGGTTGTATGCACTTCCCAGGTCTAAGCCACTTAGGTTCAGGTACTCGGGTAGTCCTCAGAGGCACAGACTCGGTTGAAAGTGAAAGTGAAGTCGCTTAGCTGTGCCCGACTCTTTGCAGCCCCATGGACTGTAGCCTACCAGGCTCCTCCATCCGTGGGATTCTCCAGGCAGGAATACTGGAGTGGGTTGCCATTTCCTTCTCCAGGAGATCTTCCCCACCGGGAATCGAACCCGGGTCTCCTGCATTGCAGGCAGATGCTTTACCATCTGAGCCACCAGGGAAGCTCAAGACTCGGTTGGGCCTGCATTTTGTGCCCTTCCCAGATTCGAGCAGCTCATGTGACCAGGTGTTTGGCGAGTGCTGTTGCTGTGACTTATCACCTCCCCCATCCCTGCCACTCAGTTTTCTGGGTGTACTACTGGTGCACCTTCTCAGGTGGATGTTGACTGTCCAGAATCCCAAAAAGTATTGGTTAGCAGCGAAGACTGCATGCAGTTTGGTAGATGGTGCCTCTCTGGGCCGCTATTGCCCCCTTCAGGCTCTGGCTGCCCTCACCTGCCTATCTCGAGAGGGGGATGGGCCAGCCTGAAGCCAGCTAGCTCTAGTCAGTCCTTTGTTCTGTGAGTGGGCCTGGCAGTGTTTTAGGTTAGGGCTTTTCACGGGGTAGCTATCCCACAGTCTGGTTTGCTATCCCTAGTTAGTCCCCTCAGATTGCCCTAGGGGCATTCAGGCCCCGTCCTTACTTTAAGCAATGCAGCCTGCGCCTCCCTGCCCAGCCCCCGCTTGCTAGTGGCAGGTGCAGGCATCTGCACTGCTTCTCTGCTGGGGGAGTTGCCATTGGGCATGTAATCTATGGGTTTTAATTAATTATTTATTTTTCGTCCCAGTTATGTTGCCCTCTGTGGTTCCAAGGCTCACCACAGACTCAGCAGTGAAAGTGTTTCCTGGTGTTTGGAAGTTTCTTTCTTTTTTAAGACTCCCTTCCCAGGATGAAGCTCAGTCCCTACCTCCTTTGTCTCTCTTTCTTTTATATTTTTTCCTACCTCCTTTTGAAGACAATGGGCTGCTTTTCTGGGTGCCTGATCTCCTCTGCCAGCATTCAAAAGTTGTTTTGTGGTATTTTCTCAGTGTTCACATGTTCTTTTTATGAATTTGTGGGGGAGAAAGTGGTCTCCCCATCCTATTCCTCCACCATCTTCCACCGCTGGTCTTTAAACTACACGGACAACTATTCTCCCTTCTAACACACTAATAAATAATGCTCATCCTCATGATTTTTTTGCTGGGTCAGGGGTCATCCTTACAGGACAGACACAATGAACGGTACAACACTTCCAGACACACCAAAGAACAACTGCGCATCTTTGACTTGTTTCATTATCTTATAGTTTTCTGCATACAGGTCTTTTGCCTCCTTAGGTAGGTTTATTTCTGGGTATTTTATTCATTTGGTTGTAATGGTAAATGGGATCGTTTCCTTAATTTCTCCTTCTGATCTTTTGTTGTTAGAGTATAAGAATGCAATCACTTTCTCTGTTTAAATTTTGTATCCTGCAGCTTTTCTAAATTTCGTTGATTAGCTCTAGCAGTTTTCTAGTGTGATCTTTAGGATTTTCTGTGTTTATTGTCATGTCATTTACAAACAATGGCAGTTTTGAGGCTTTGGGTTAGTGACGCTCAAGACCCTGGAGCCTCTGTGAGTAGAGGAGGCTTTGCCTTGAGGGGCAACTTGAGGTGAGCCAGCTCAGATGGATGCTTTTTCTAATGCCTGTGGAGGCTGAAGCCTGCAGATTGGGAAGAGGATTACAGTGGCAGCCCTCCCCCTCCCTTGTGCACCACTCACCCAAACATTGCTTCTATGGTGTCCTGGACTTCCTCTGCAAGCTTTCCCAGTTGTGGAGCTCCTTACTCCTGTTCCTTCAGGCTGTCTCTTCACAGCCAATAGCTGCTGCCTCCCTGGGTCCACGTTCCAAACCCTACTTCCCAGCAACTAGCCCCATTCCATGACAGGAGACCTATGACTCTGGCTGGAGTGTGCAGTGCACAGACCATATGTTCAGTTCTTACTTTGTCCTGCCTTCCACAGACTGTCCTTTGCATTCCTCAATCCCCCCAAAGTCCCTTTCTATCCAAGCTGATTTCCCCACCATGTGTGTTTCTTTCTGATTACAAGAAACTCTCCTCACCTTCAGCTTTCCACCACAATTGCTGGACTTTTATTCCTCTTTTCTTTTTTTCTTCCTTTCATCCTAACCAGTTGTGAGGGGATTTTTCTTATCTCTTTAGGTATCCAAAGTCTTTAACTAATGTTCAGCAGGTGTTCTGTGAGAATTGTTCCATTTGTAGATGTATTCTTTTTTTTAATTTTTTGCAATTTTTAAATTTTATTAAATATTTATTTGCCTGCATTAAGTCTTAGTTGTGGCACTTGGGATCTTCCTTGTAGCATTCAGGCTCAGTAGTTGCAGCACACAGGCTCTCTGATTGTGGTACTCATGCTCCAGAACACGTGGGCTCAGTAGTTGCTTCTAGTGGGCTTAGTTGCTCCATTGCACGTGGGATATTAGTTCCCCGAACAAGGATCAAACCTAAGTCCCCCACATTGGAAGGTGGATGCTTAACCACTGGACCACCAGGGAAGTTCCTGTAGATATATTCTTGATATACTTGTGAGCAGAGACAAATTCCCCATCCTCCTATTCCATCCTGACTCCTCGCCCATCTACATCTTGATTGAGGTATTGGATTCAGGTGTAGATATTTGTCAAAACTAATCAAAGTGTACTCTTTATAGTTGTGTGTATACTGAATATAATCATAACTCAATAGAAAATTAAAAAGAATGTCATAGCAAAAGTTGAATAGATATTAGCTTGAACTAACTTTAGATACTGATTTCCATTTCTAAAATGGAAATGGCCTTGCTAATTTCTATCTTAGATTAACTCTAAAATATGAGTCACAGAGAAGAGGGAACAGCCAATTGTAATATGGAAATATGAAGAAACTTCATATATATGTTGGAAACATTGTATTTCCTTAAAGTAAAACTAGAAAATAGATCCTTATGATAATTTAGATTTGGTAAATTCTGAAAATAAAATGTTAACATACATCTTCAGTTGGAAAAAATTTTATTCAGAACTATAATTAAAACCAAAGGAGATTTTGTTTTTACTTTTGTTTTTGTTTAAAAAGAAAAGCTTTTCCCAAAGAACCTGCCCCAGAGGTGAATTGACATTCTCTTTTCTGGAAAAGAATACTGCTGTCATTCTTGCAATGATTCTTTTGCAGTTAACTAAAATATCTAAAGTCCCACTGAACCCTCCATATCACAAGGGAGCATAATAGATAAACTGTATAAAGCTTAAAAATGAATTCACTTGGTTGAAGGGTATGTGAGAAGCCAAACTCTCCAAGTTTTGATGTTGATTTTGATGATGATTTGGTCATGAATTGAAATATGTTTAGTACACATTTTGGTACACAGTAGCAAATTAAAATGTTACTTAGCCTGTTGGTTATGCACCTGTTCAGTTACTGACTATGTGACCTTTGGCAATGTGTTAGTCCTCTCTGAACCTCACTTTCCCTATTTAAGAAATGATAATCATGAAGGAAAAAATTCCAAAACCAAATTGGTAAGATGAGTATGAAGAGGTCAAATAGGATCTAAAGTGCTCAACTAATGCATAGCACAGAGAAGTAGTTCTAGTTCATTAAAGGCTTACCACTAATATTATTAGGTAAATGCATGGTATTTCAAGTTCTCTGAAATTAGTCCCTGAGGCAAGAAGAGTTGTGCCCTTTAGGGATCTCATATAGTATCATGTAGATAACTGTATCATTTTCCCAAGTGGAATGTTGATCTTTGAAGCAACTAAAAGAACAGAGAAAAATATTTGGAAAATGCTTGAATTATTCAGGGTGAATTTTTCTAAAGCATAATTCTTGTCCTGGAAAAGATCATAATCATGCACTCAACAAACATTACCTAAGCATTACCCAACATAATGGATATTAATGGATATTATTCCAGAAAATAAAGAAATGTTAGCATATAATTTCAAATAATATATATTATGCTTAGTGAAATAAGTTAGACAGAGAAAAACACTATATGTTATCTAAAAGATCTAACAAACTAGTGAATATCACATAAAAAATTTGAATCT
Source organism: Capricornis sumatraensis (assembly GCF_032405125.1). Lineage (NCBI taxonomy): Eukaryota > Metazoa > Chordata > Mammalia > Artiodactyla > Bovidae > Capricornis > Capricornis sumatraensis. Next base: position 36,244,427 of record NC_091092.1, on the reverse strand, counting down.
TAGATATAGAGAACAAACTCATGGCTACCAGAGGATGGTGGAGCAGCATTATAGCGGGGAGGTCACATGGGAGGTACAAACTATTAAGTGTAAGATAGGCTACACTGATGTACAACACAGGGAATATAGCCAATATTTTTTAATAACTAAATGGAGTGTAACCTTTAAAAAGTATATTTAAAAAATCCAGTTGTGATACTGATTGAGGGTACATTGAATCTGTGGCACCATTTGGGAGAGTATTTCCATAATAACAATACTAGATTTTCTAATTGTTACATACTGTTTCTTTCCATTTAGTTAAGTCTTCTTTAATATATTTCAACTATATTTTATAGATTTTATTCTATAAGTATTATACTTCCTTTCTTAAATTTATTCTAAAATATTTTACTTTTTAATATTCCTTTAAATGAAACTATTTATTTACTTATACAGATTTAAAACAAACAAGTTTTTTAATTTATTTTGTGTGTGTGTGTTTCAGCCTTCATATTTTATTTATTTATTTTTTTACAGTCAGCAGAACATACATGCAATATATATATTAAAAAACTTGTTTGTTAAATAAAATAAAATAACAAACAAGTTTTTTAACATGTGTATCTCATGTATACTTGGCAGAAACAGAGGGTAAAGTGATAAACTGTGTAAGAGATGGCTTAGAATTCAGATTTAAATATCTTAAGCTATTCTGGTTGTTGGGGTGCAGATTATAGAATGAACAGGAAAACAGGTAAGCAAAAAGAAAGTTTGTTATACAGATTTAAATCAGTTTCTTCTCCACTGAAATGAATGACTTGTGATTTAATCGTTCATCTGTTTCCCAGGCACAGAGAGGTCAATACTTTTACATGTGGAGACTTATTTTTATAATTGTTCATTTCCCTTATAAAAGAATGAATTATAATCTGATTTTAGAGCTTCTGCTGTTTCTGTTGTTTCTCAAAATATTCCCCTTACCATGATCCTTATGGTGAAGAGATTTGTTCTGGGGTGGTATATTTTGCCACCCTTACATTTCCTGCCTTTGAAACCTCCTTAAGAAGTTTCACAGTCCAGAAAGTAAGTTGGTAGATTATCCTGTGCATCACTGAAGTAGTTTATTATTCCTGGGAACAGGTGAGATCAGTTCAACAGTTGAGTCTGATTTCAGGAGATGTTACAGGTGCACTGCCACCAAAGTTAGGCATCTGTATGGTGTGAGCAATCATGTACTTAATAAGACATGTTTCTATGGAAAAGAAGAAAAGGTTAATAGTTGGAAATGTATATCTGAATCTGAAAACAGATGAGATTTCTAGATTTGAAGTCAAAGCATCCGTGCCCATTTGAATGTCTTTCATGCTAATATCAGTGTTCTGGTGAACTTCCTGAGTGGCTTGTTACAGCAACATGTATGAAGGTTTTCATACTTAGCTGTTGTAGTGATTTCTCTGAAGTTTATATCAAGTCATCCCGCTTCAGCTACCAGAGCTTGGGGGGAAAAGTAGTTTTAATTTTAACTCACTCCAGGTCAGAAGAGTGGAAGAAAATTTGAAATATTAATTTGAAGCATTGTAGCCTGATCAATGCAAAAAAAATAGAGGAAAACAATAGAATGGGAAAGTCTAGAGATCTCTTCAAGAAAATTAGAGATACCAAGGGAAAATTCCATGCAAAGATGAGCACAATACAGGACAGAAATGGTATGGACCTAACAGAAGCAGAAGATATTAGGAAGAGGTGGCAAGAATACACAGAACTGTACAAAAAAGATCTTCATGACCCAGATAATCACGATGGTGTGTTCAACAACCTAGAGCCAGACATGCTGGAATGTGAAGTCAAGTGGGCCTTAGGAAGCATCATTATGAATAAATTTAGTGGAGGTGATGGAATTCCAGTTAAGCTATTTCAAATCCTCAAAGATGATACTGTGAAAGTGCTGCACTCAATATGCCAGCAAATTTGGAAAACTCAGCAGTGGCTACAGGACTGGAAGAGTTCAGTTTTCATTTCAAGACCAAAGAAGGGCAGTGCCAAAGAATGTTCAAACTACTGCACAATTGCTGTCATCCCACATGGTAGCAAAGTAATGCTCAAAATTCTCCAAGCCAGGCTTCAGGAATATGTGAACCATGAAATTCCAGATATTCAAGCTGGTTTTAGAAAAGGCAGAGGTACCAGAGATCAAATTGACAACATCCACTGAATCATTGAAAAAGCAAGAGAGTTCCAGAAAAAATCTACTTCTGCTTTATTGGCTATGCCAAAGCATTTGACTGTGTATATCACAACAAACTCTGGAAAATTCTTCAAAAGATGGGAATACCAGACCACCTTACCTGCCTCTTGAGAAATCTGTATGCAGGTCAGGAAGCAACAGTTAGAACTGGACATGGAGCAACTGACTGGTTCCAAAAAGGGAAAGGAGTACGTCAAGGCTGTATATCATTACCCTGCTTATTTAACTTATATGCAGAGTACATCATAAGAAATCCTGGGCTGGATGAAGCACCAGCCGGAATCAAGATTGCTGAGAGAAAGATCAAAAACCTCAGATATGCAGATAACACCACCCTTATGGCAGAAAGCGAAGAACTAAAGAGCCTCTTGATGAAAGTGAGATAGGAGAGTGAAAAAGTTGGCTAAAATCTCACCATTTAGAACACTAAGATCATGGCAGCTGGTCCAATCATTTCATGGCAAATAGATGGGTAACAGTGGAAACAGTGGCTGACTTTATTTTCTTGGGCTCCAAAATCACTGCAGATGGTGACTACAGCCATGAAATTAAAAGATTCTTGTTCTTTGGAAGAAAAGTTATGACCAACTTAGACAACATATTAAAAAGCAGAGACATTACTTTGCCAACAAAGGTCTGTCTAGTCAAAGCTATTTTTTTTCCTGTAGTCATGTATGGATGTGAGAGTTGGACTACGAAGAAAGCTGAGCACCAAAGAATTGATGCTTTTGAACTGTGGTATTGGAGAAGACTCTTGGGATTCCCTTGGACTGCATGGAGATCCAACCAGCCCATCCTAAAGGAAATCAGTCCTGAATATTCACTGGAAGGACTGATGCTGAAGCTGAAAGTCCAATACTTTGGCCACCTGATGTGAAAAACTGACTCATTTGAAAAGACCGGGATGCTGGGAAAGATTGAAGTCAGGAGGAGAAGGGGACGACAGAAGATGAGATGATTGGATGGCATCACTGACTCAATGGACACGAGTTTGAGTAAACTCCTAGAGTTGGCAATGTACAGGGAGGCCTGGTGTGCCACTGTCCATGGGGTCACAGAGTCAGACACAACTGAGCAACTGAATTGAACTGAGCCTGACAGTATTGGGGAAAAGTAGAATTCAGAAACTAGTCCAGTTTACAGAGAGAAAATAAACCTCAGAGACAGTTAATAGAACTAGATTTTGATATCTATAAGAGTACACTATATTTTTTTATGGCTTCCCTGGGGGCTCAGAATCTGCCTGTAATGCTGGAGATGCAGGAGACGTGGGTTCAATCCCTGGGTTGCGAAGATCCCCTTGGAGAAGGGCATGGCAGCCCACTCTGTTATTTTTGCCTGGAGAATCCCATGAACAGAGGAGCCTGGCGGGCTGTAGTCTATGGGGTGGCAAAGAGTCAGACATGATTGAGCGACTAAGCACACTAGTTTTCTATACTTTTCTATTGAAACATAGTTTTTCTTCTACAATCATGCCCCCCCTTTTCTTTTAACCAAAGATAATCAGACTATGTTTTTGCAAAATAGGTCCAATATCATCAAACTCGGCCTGATTATTTAAACAACTACAGCAAGAATACTAATTGACCGTGTAGGTCATTTGTAAATCCACTTTGCTAGGACATTTAATAAGAAATATCTGACTGAGCTTTTAAAAATCTCTCATTTCTAGAATGTTAAGCCAAGGACTTATCATCAAACTTCACCTGCACCACCTGTGGATTTGCGTGATTTCTTCCCTTCTCAAGGTCCCTCATGTATCCTCAGGTTCCTGGAACCATTAGGAATTGTTCTTCCACAGCATACTGTAAACTGTGAAGTTTGTAAGACAGGTAACAGGCCCTTTGTTTTCTCCTTCTCAAATGACTTTATTGACTATGTGAAGTAAACCTTAGTTCCTTAAAGCAATCTGGTTATATCTGACTCAATGCACATTCTCAAATTTGACTTTCTAGTCAAAGTCTTAATAAAATGGAAAACATTTCCAATTGTGTTCCTGTTGTAAGGAGAACAGCTTCTTATTAAATTTATGCAAATAATGACATTTCTATTGAAATAAGAGTATTCAATATGAGTGTGCATTCTAAAGGGATCAGGTGGGAAAAAATAGTTCAGTTCTATTTACACAGTTATAATTTACCAAATATCTATAAGGTATAGATAGCTTAAGAAAAAGGGATTTTTTACATTTAGAAATCAAACTGTTAATAATGTTTTAAACAAGAGGTCATAAAATTACAATTATCCTCACTGATTCTTTGACTCCAACTTAGTTTTTGTTTTGCTTGATCCTGGGTTAGCTGTTTCTGAATCAATTTCTCCATTAGGGCACTGGAAGTTCTTTACTAGTTCAGTGAGATGATGTTAATGCTATCCAAATCCTATGCTTGTCAAAGCTCTTCCCATTATTCTTTTTGAGGATGATTCCTTTTGTCTGTAGCAATAATTTTCGGGAAAGCATCAGAATAAAACAATAACTGTGAATAACAAAAGAGTTCAAAATGGCCATGGATGAAGATCTGGTGAAGATAAAGTATAATGTAACTAACAAGGAAATTCGGCTATTTCTGTGATATACAACATTTAAGATAATATTTGAAACTATGATTACATGAATAGTAAGGACAAATTTATATAAATTTTCTACAATTCCTGGAGCACATGTTAATACACTTATAATCATATATAACCTAAAGAAGGTTTAGCTTCATTTCTTATTTGAAAATATTCCTGTATTTTAACATATAAAATAAGCTTCAAATAGTTTAATAACTCTCCTTTTATAAGGAGAGGGAACCAATTCTTTTGCGATTATCCAGGGACATCTGGAAAATCACAAAGTTAGTTCAAGATCAAAATGACTTCATTTAGAATTTGGTTTTAGGATGTTATCTAAAATGTCACAAGGTTTAAAGCACTTGATTAAACATAACCACATGTTGCTGTGAAAAAATATCAAGTTATCCATTTAATCAAAGTGATGATTAAGCAAATACAAAGTTATAGTTGTAAGAGGAACTGTAGTTTTTGTTTTGTTTTAAACAGAGAAGATTCAGTTTCTTAAGTAATTAAAGACCTGATAAAGACAACATAAAACTCAGAAAATTATTTTGGTGAGAACCAAATCTTTGTTTCTTAAATGAGTTACTTAACAAATAAACATTTCATACAGTAATTAAAGAAAAGTTTGTCCTTTTAACAAAGAGAAGACAAAATTCTATTGTCATGGGGCTAGTCAGAACAATGTCAGTTTTAATAAAACTCTGCAACTAACTGTGGTGTTGTTGCTGCTGCTGCTGTTGCTGTTGTTCACTCACCAAGTCATGTCTGACTCTCTGAGACTGCAGCATGCCCAGACTTCCCTGTCCTGCATTATCTCGCTGAGTTTGCTCAGATCTCATGCCCATTAAGTCAGTGATGCCATCCAACATCTCATCCTCTGTCATCCCTTTCTCATCCTGCCCTCAATCTTTGCCAGCATCAGGGTATTTTCCAGTGAATTGGCTCTTTGCATCAGGTAGCCAAAGTATTGTAGTTGAGCATCAGTCCTTCCAATGAATATTCAGAATAAATTTCCTTTAGGATTGACAAGTTTGATCTCCTTGCAGTCAAACGGACTCTCAAGAGTCTTCTCCAGTACCACAGTCTGAAAGCATCAATTCTTTGGAGCTCAGTCATCTTTATGGTCCAACTCTCATAACTATACATGACTACTGGAAAAACCATAGCTTTGACTAGATGGACCTCTGTTGGCAAAGTGATATCTCTGCTTTTTAATACATTGACTAGGTTAGTCCTTCCTTTTCTTCCAAGGAGCAAGTGTCTTTTAATTTCATGGCTGCAGTCATCATCTACAGGTGATCTTTGTTGCCTAAGAAAGTAAAATCTGTCACTTTCTACTTTTTCCCCATCTATTTGCCCTTAAGTGATGGGACCTGATGCCATGATCTTCATTTTTTGAATGTTGAGTCTTAAGCCAGCTTTTTCAGTTTCCTCTTTCACTTTCATCAACAGATTCTTTAGTTCCTCTTTGTTTTCTGTCATTAAAGTGGTATCATCTGCATATCTGATATTGTTGATATTTCTCCCAGCAATCTTGATTCCAACTTGTGCTTCACCCAGTCATCCAGCCCAGAATTTCACATGATGTACTCTGTATATAAGTTAAATAAGCAGGGTGACAATATACAGCCTTGATGTATTCCTCTCCCAATTTGGAACCAGTCTATTTTTTCATATTCAGTACTAACTGTTGCTTTTTGTCCTGTATACATGTTTCTCAGGAGGCAGGTAAGATGGTCAAGTATTCCCATCTCTTTAAGAATTGTTTATGCTTTGTTGCGATCCACACAGTCAGAGTCTTTAGCGTAGTAAAAGAAGCAGCAGTAGATGTTTTTCTAGAATCCCCTTACTTTTTCTATGATCCAGCGAATGTTGGCAGTTTGATCTCCTCTGCCTTTTCTAACTGCAGCTTGTACATCTAGAAGTTCTCGATTCACGTAATGCTCAAGCCTAACTTGAAGGGTTTTGAGGATAATCTTGCTAGCATGTGAAATGAGTGCAATTATATGGTAATTTGAACATTCTTTGGCATAGCCTTCCTTTGGGATTGGAATGAAAACTAACCTTTTCCAATCCTGTGGCCACTGCTGAGTTCTCCAGCCTGTTATATTGAATGTAGCACTTTCACAGCATCATCTTTTAGGATTTGAAAGTTCAGCTGGAATTCCATCACATCCACTAGCTTTGTTTGTAGTGATGCTTCCTAAGGGCCACTTGACTTCACACTCCAGAATGTCTGGCTCTAGGTGAGTGATCACACCATCATGATTATCTGGGTCATGAAGATCTTTTTTGTACAGTTTTTCTGTGTATTTTTGCCACCTCTTCTTAATCTCTTCTCCTTCTATTAGGTCCTTGCTGTTACTGTCCTTTATTGTGCCCATCTTTGCATGAAATATTCCCTTGGAATCTCTAATTTTCTTGAAGAGATCTCTAGTCTTTCCCCTTCTATTGTTTTTCTCTATTTCTTTGCACTGTTCAATTAAGAAGGCTTTTTATATCTCCTTGATATTCTTTGGAACTCTGCCTTTAGTTGGATATATCTTTCCCTTTCTCCTTTGCCTTTCTCTTCTCTTCTTTTCTGAGCTATTTGTAAGGCCTCCTCAGACAACCACTTTGCCTTCTTGCATTTCTTTTTCTTTGGGGTGGTTTTGGTCACCACCTCCTGTACTGTATTAGGAACCTCCATCCATACTTCTTCAGGCATTCTGTTTACCAGATGTAATTCCTTGAATCTATTCATCACCTCCACTGTATAATCATAAGGGATTTGATTTAGGTCATACCTGAATGACTTAATGGCTTTCACTACTTTCTTTAATTTCAGCCTGAATTTTGCAATAAGGAGCTGATGGTCTGAGCCACCTTAGCTCCCGGTCCTGTGTTTGCTGGCTGTATAGAGCTTCTCTATCTTTGGCTGCCAAGAACATAATCAATCTGATTTCAGTTGACCACCTGGTGAGGTCCATGTGTAGAGTTTTCTCTTGTGTTGTTGGAAAATGGTGTTTGCTATGACCAGTTCCTTCTTTTGGCAAAACTCTTGATTCCTTTTGTACTCCAAGGCCAAATTTGCCTGTTACTCCAGGTTTCTCTTGACTTCCTACTTTTGCATTCCAGTCACCTATGATGAAAAGGACATCTTTTTTTGGTGTTAGTTCTAGAAGGTCTTGTACGTTACTTGTAGTTACTGTGTAACTTGGGATAAATCACTAATTTGTTGTGTCAAACTCAGTATTTTTAAAAGGGACATGATGATTCTTGTCTTGTAAGGTCACTCTAGTGATTAAATGTGATTATGTATGTAGTACTGCTAATAAGTGCTTCAACATTATAAGCAATAAATGATGATTATTCCTATTGTTGTTACTTGTCCTAGACTTGTAAAGCCTACATTTGCAAACATGTCTATTGTTTTTGAACAATTTCTCCCCTATCATATAATATAGGATTCACATATAATTTGCCAAATGACAGAATTAATCCCATAATCAATGTCCTTGCCATGTAACTTTTGGTTGAGCATTTCTTTAATATATTGAGGACATTTAAAATGCAGCCATAGTCTCTAATTCACAAATAACAGTTAACAAATGAAGGTTTTCATGACTCTAGCGTTTAGCTCCAGGATTTGCCTCTTTCTAGCAATACTGTAGCTAATAGTTCCAGGGGAACACAAAGGATTTACTTATGTGAACTTGAGTTACTGAGAAAAAAAAACATTAGTTGCAAGTGAATGTGGCCCCACCCAAATGAGGGGAAAAAGTTGTACTTCATCTTTATTTTTTTAATTGAAGTATAATGGATTTACAATGTTGTATTAATACTTCTTTTTTTCTGTAATGAGGTATAGCTGATTAACAGTGTTGTGATAGTTTCAGGCTTACAGTGAAGGGACTCAGTCATACTTATACTTGCATCCATTTTTCCCCAAATGCCCCTCCCATCCAGCCTGCCACATAACATGGAGCAGAGTTTCCTGTTCTATACAGTAGGTCCTTGTTGGTTATCCATTTTAAATACAGCAGTGTACATGTCCATCCGAAACTCCCTGACTATCCCTTCCCCCAACCCTTCCCTCTGGCAACTATAAGTAACACTTCCTCTTTTAAATGCTAGTCCTTTCTATGCTTCAGCCATAGATACTGAAGTAATTTTGAGTAATTTTCACTTTGAAGAAGGAACATTATGGAGCATATGCATACTTTCAGACACTGTCAGCAGATGACCAGAGCATGTGCTGATTCCCGAGGCTGGCAGTTTACAGTTCCTACCCTGTCAGAGAGTAACTATGCAGTGATGAATATTAAGCCATCAAAGGTATTTCTTAGTTTATGTTTATGAAACTCAATAGCTGCCAAGATTCCTCTGTTAATACCTCTGAGTCATTTTCATCTTTCCTATCATCTGACCACACCTGAGCTTTTAAGCCCACTTGGCACAACATGAATGTTACCTACTTGATAAAGTTTTATTCTGGCTTTGTTTCTAGGGCCCTTTAGGCTGTGAAGTGCTCTTTAAAGCACGGATCTGTTTGTCACAGATGTAGACACTTGACTTGTTTACAAAAAACCAAATCTGTGTAAGCTTGCCAAGGAGCACATGAAGTTGTCTCTGAATGTATGAGCAGTGTCATCATTGTCCTTGAGTAGAATACCTGCTGTGATGCCATCACCAATTAGCTCTTCTCTTTCTTCCCTTCTCTCTCCAGGAGGCTTACTCTTCAGTTCCTTGTGTTCTGAAGTTTCACAGGAATATTTTCTATGGAGAATAAGAATATTCTGTGACCTTTCTAAAATGTCTGTGGCTCCTTGGTCACATAGGGTATGTAGTTTTCTCTGGCACACTCTATTCAAACAAAATGATGTGGCTTTTAAAGTTTGACTCAAGTTTATACAAGTCACTTGTTAAAATAGTAAAACAATGTGACTAATTAGATTATTTTTATCATTGAACATTGAAATACATCATCCCCATCTTTAATCTACTGAAGGAAAAAATTGATTGCAAAGTGGTGATAGACTAGTTTGTTTCATGAGGCCTAATATGGAGATTGTAGACTAGCCATAGTATAATCAAACAAAGCAGCTGGTTACATATGTTCATCTATACTGTGCTAGTCTATACAAAGTTCTAATTTGTTATTTACTTGTTGAGTCGTTAAGTCGTGTCTGATTCTTTTGCAACCCCATGGGCTACAGACTGCCAGTTCCTCTATCCATGGGATTTCCCAGGCAGGAATACTGAACTGGGTTGCCAGTTTGTTCTCCAGGGGATCTTCCTGACTCAGGGATCAAACCCATATCTCCTGCATTGGCAGGTGGGTTCTTTATCACCAAACCACCTGGGAAACCCATATTTACTTATACATATTTAAAAACAGGAAATTTCATGTACCAGTCCACAAAAAAAAATTTTTACAAGAAAAATATAAGATCTGGTGCATTGGGCCTGCATTGGTGCATAACAATATTTGGCTGGAACTGAGTAATAGCCTTTGAGATGCATGCACTCTTCACTCTTTCACCATCTACATGGCTTTTAGCTGTCTTACCAACTCTAAAGTTTGGTAGTGATTGACATTTATCATATTAAATATGGCCTTTAAGTATGCAACCCTTGGTGTGTCTTGAGGTGCCCTTTTGTGTATCCTGTATCTAAATTTCAAACAATAAATTGATAGATTTGTGGGACTTTGAATGAAGAAAATATATGGCATTGGTGTAGCTTTATGTATTGGCACTGTAAAAAATTAGTACAAACTTAATAATTTTAAACAACACACACTTATGCTCTTATAGATTGGAGGTCAGATATTGTAAACACAATGAATCTTAAAAGTAAAAACAAAGGTATGGATAAGAGATATTCGTTCTCCAAACCAAGCTCATAACCTTTAAGGCTTTGAAGGGAGAATCTATTTCCTTGCTTCTCGCATCCTCTATAGGATGATGGTTCCTTGCCTTATGGTACATCAGTCATGTCACTCCAGTCTCTAGATTCTGTTGTCACATCTTCCATTCTAACTTTATAAAGACCCTTCTGATTACATTGAGACTATTGGCATAATCTAGGATAACCTCCCCATGTCAAGATACTTAATTACATCTATAAAGTATTTTTTTTTTTTTTACCTTTCAACTAAAAGTAGGTCCTTAATGAAGAAATAGTACAGAATTCAGGAAGAGATAGGCAGCTCTCTGTAGACATATAACCAAAAATTGTAGACGGTTATTGCATTCAGAGAATGTACAACTTGGAATTTATTCAAAATAATAAATTTCTTAGACTCTTCACCTTATCAATCATGAGAAAATTATAAGCTTTGTCAATAATATGGGCGCATGCATGTCTGTTTAGTAGTTTTCATTCAGTAAGATATTTTCAGATTAGACTTAGACTCTCTCATCTGTAAATGCAGCAATGAAAGATGGTGTCTTAAAATATCTTTAAAATGACACTGAAAAACAAGCCAGTGGTTCCTATGGATCAGAAATTGAAAATAAATACACAGTTGTAAGCTAAGGATAAAAGCATGGTCTAATGAGCTTTGCAGTTGAAAGCAAGTAGAAGTGGCCCAGAGATCAATTACCATGGAGGACAAAAATATTGCTGGTAGGGCTACAGAAATGTTCATTAAGTGAAACTAGGAACCTGAAGTGATATTCTCCCTATGATGAAAAGAACCCCACCCTCCAAATCCTGTTACTGTTTTTCTGGACAGTAGCTTTTATAAAGTTTAACAACTGGAGTGGTGGGTGTAAGTAGGAAAAGTCACAGAAAAAAAGGACCTTAACTAGCCAACTACAAGCTTAGTGACTGTGTTTTACCCAGGATTCCACGGAAAACATTGTGAGGCAGAGTGCTTTTTTTTTTTTTTTTTTTGTAAACTAGGGAGTACAATTGTAGGAGGAGAAATAAAAGAAAAAGAAGACTAGAAGGTAGCAAAAAATAAAATTAATTTCAGGCATAATTGGTGATATTGAAGGTTGGGTTCCATACCACTGCAAGAAAGAAAATATTTCAATACAGTGAGTCACTTGAATGTTTTGGCTTCCCAGTGCATGTGAAAGTTATGTTTATACTACATTGTAGTCTATCAAATATGTAATAGCATTATTTCTAAAAAACAGTGTACATACATTAATTTTAAAAATATTTTATTGCTAAAAACTGCTAACCATTATCTGACCCTTTAGCAAGTTATAGTTGTAACATTAAAGATCACTGATAACAGACTACCATAAAAATACAATAATAATGAAAAAGTTTGTAATATTGTGAGATTTCTGAAATGTGAGGCAGAGACACCACAAAGTGAGCAAATACTGTAGGAAAAATGGTGCCAGTAGACTTGCTTGAAACAGGTTAGCCATGAACCTATAATTTTTTTTTCTATGCAGTATCTCCAAAGTGCAATTAAGTAAAGCACAATAAAGAGAGGTGTATCTATGTCAGGGTGAGATACCAAGTCTGCTACCACTTGATACTAAATACAACTAGTGTTTCAATCATACAGAACCTTCTTGGAGAAGACCAAATAATTGCTTCTTAGGAAAACCCATCTTGGAGAGAAAGTGAAAAGAATTATATGCCACCTCCAATCTCCTGCTGGTTAAAGTTTCGCCCTGGAAGTTTTAATTCAAACACTTTGGTGGAGCATGTGCTAATGTAAATTTCTGTGTCAAGAATCCTTAGCAAAGAAAATAAAGGATCTAGGGTGTAATGAAGTGAGGAACATTCAGACAGTTTTCATTTGAAGTTGGTTACTCAGTGGCAGCTTTGGCTAGAATGAATGACCAAAGACCCTAAAGACAGTTGAGACTAAGAGAATCTGAGAAGTCAGATGAAAACTGTTTGACACATATTGGAATTGTTATATTTTCTATATCACCATAGCTTCATGAGTCCCAAGTCACTGATACAAGATGTCATTCTGAGTGAAGGAAAAAGAAAAAAAAAATTCCACTCAAGATGAGCCTTCTAAATAAAATGTCAAAGTATAGGAGAATAGATAACACTAAGAAATACAACTACTCAGAAGGTGAGAAATAAATGAATTTATGTAGAAGAAAGTTCAAATAATTGAGCAAATTAAAATTGCACCAAGTCTTAATAATATGTTTAACATTTCATCCTTGAAATAAAAGCTATGACAAACCTACACAGCATATTAAAAAGCAGAGACATTACTTAGTGGACAAAAGTCCGTCTAGTCAAAGCTATGGTTTTTCCAGTATCATGTAGGAATGTGAGAGTTGGACCATAAAGAAAGCTGAGCACAGAAGTATTAATGCTTTTGAACTGTGGTGTTCAAGAAGACTCTTAAGAGTCCCTTGGACTACAAGGAGATCAAATCAGTCAATCCTAAAGGAAATCAACCCTGAATATTGATTAGGGTTGGACTGATAATTGAAGCTGAAGCTCCAATACTTTGGCCACCTGATGCAAAGAACTGACTCATTAGATAAGACCCCTGGATGCTGAGAAAGATTGAAGGTAGGAGGAGAAGGGGACGACAGAGGATGAGATGGTTGGAATGCATCAATGACTGGATAGACACGAATTTGAGCAAACCCCAGGAGTTGGTAATGGATAGGGAAGCCTGGCATACTGCAGTCCATGGGGTCGCAAAGAGTCAGACACAACTGAGCAACTTGAAACTGAACTGAAAATAAGTTTAACTATAACTTACTATATGTTTTATACAGCCAACAAACTGAAGACAATTTATACATTTTTAAATGTTTGAAAAGCCTCTTTTGTGAGAGCAGCCCTATGTAGACAGTACATGCTCAGTGCTTTTGATAGGAGAGCTGAATTTGATATGGACTCAAGTCATATCTTTCTTCAGGGTGTGTTGGCAGCTTTCACCTTGGGAGGGGCTAGGGCTTGAGATGCCAGTACCAGAGGCAGTGGTGATACTGGTATGAGAGCAGACCTCCTGTCTGCTAGCAGCCATCACTGCCCAGTCAAGGGCCGAGTCTGATCCCATACTCCTAGAGCAGAAGCCCAGAGGGCTGGACTTGAGCTAGCTCTGTTCCTTTCAAGTATGTGATTTTCTTTCTCTTTGTACCCATACCTTCGCCCCAGAAGAGGGCAGTGCTGAAGGAAGTAGGGACATGTTCCAACAGAGGTTCAATGTACTACCTGTATAGGTTTCCATGGCTGTACTCAGACAAAGATTCAGATGCGATTCTCCTTTGTCTCTCACTAACAAGTGCTTTCCTTTGCCTCTGCTGTTCTGTGATACTACTCTGCAGGGCTGGCGGGGCACACGTGTGCTCTTGGTATATATCAGGAGGTTCGCTGTGGTAGAGTGGCTGCTTATGAGTAATCTGGGTGGCTTCTGAGGCCCCTCTTGAGTAAGCACCAACAGTGGCCACCACTACCCCATCAGGCTCTGCTCCAGGCCATGCTGTCACTGTGTCCTGCGATTGAGTAGTTTCCCTGGTCATGGACTGAGTGAGGCTGGAACGCTTCCTCAGCTCAGGCTATGGAATGCAGTGGGGCAGAAAACCTAGCCGCTATTTGGGCAGCTCTCTTTCCACCCTCCCTCAGGGGGAACTCCCCTTTGTCTCTTGCAACTGATCACTGTTCTCAGCCTCTGTTGCTTCTGCCGTGTTGTGGATTCGCTCCCAAGATAGGTGGGTCCCTTGTGGTTTCTCTCCATACATTAAGAGTGACCCATGGTGAACTGGCTACTGACAGAGATCTGAACAGCTTCTGAGGTCCCACTTGATTATGTACTGACACTGGCCAATGCTGCCCCACTTGGACTCTGCTTTGAAACTGATCACCTTCGCATTCCCTGGCCAAGTTTTTTTCCAGGTCATGGCTGCTCCAGATCCAGTGCTGCACCATTGCTCAGCTCAGGCTAGAGCATGTGGCAAGATGCTTATAAGGGACCTGACAGCTGCTCTCTTCACCTTGCAACGTGGCTAGCCAGGGTGTGTGGGCTCCTCATGAGTGGAATCTGAGCTTCTCTAGCCCTTCTCTTTGTCCCAGCTGTTTTCCAACCAGTCACTGGGCTTGTCTTCCCCATGTAGGAGCCCAGGACTGGGCTGCTGAGTCTGTGGCTTGATCTGCTTACTTCCCAGGATGGATGCCCACCCATATAGTATGTCTCCCTTTTCTTCTGAGTCCCCTCCCAGGAGCACAGGTCCCAACCTGATCGCTTCTCTTCCTTTCTTACACAATTACATATGGATTTTTCCTACAGTCTTGATTGTGTACCAGTCTTCCTGCCAGTTTCCAGATATTTTTCAGTGAGACATATTCCACCTGCAGATGTATTTTTGATGTGTTTTTAGGGAGAGGTGAGCTCCATGTTTTCTTACTCTGGCATCTTGATTCTCCTGCCTTCTATAGGCAGGAGAAAAAAAAAAAAGACAATAAAAGGAACTAGCTCTATACTTGACAAAGGTGATAAAATAATTTATGAATTGGGAACTAATACTTGGAAACTAGTCATAACACATGGTTGAGGAAAATATGAAAATATGAAAGAAGATAACTTTGGAAAAATCATGATCTTGTGGAAAATTCAAAAGAATCAACAAAAAAACTCCTGGAATTAATTAGCAATTATAAAATGGCTGCAGGAGGTCATGTTATTAATTCAAAATCAGTAGCTTTTCTACATTCTAGCAATTAAAAATGGAATTTGAAATTAAAAACATAAAATAATTTATGTTTTAATTTACCCCCAATTTTTTAAATTTATTTTTAATTTACCCCCAAATTACCCCAAATAATTTACCACCAAAATAAAATACTTAAGTATAAATATAACAAAAATATATAGTATATAATACCTATATGAAGGAAACTATGATAAACAGAATCAAAGAACTAAAATAATGGGGAGGGACTACATTTTAATGAATAGGAAGACTCAATACGGTAAAGATGTCAGTTCTTCCCAACTTGATCTATGTATCCAAAATAATCCTGGTCAGAGTCAAGTTATTTTGTGGCTACATACAAACTGATCCTATTGTTTATTTGGAAAAGCAAAAGACAGTAGTCAACACAATATTGAAGGAGAATAGCAAAGGTGGAAGATTGACACCACCTGACCTGAAGTCTTATTATGTACAGTAATCAAGACAGTGTGATATAGTTGAAATAATTGAAAAGTGGGTCAATGGAGTACAGACATAGACACACGTATATATCCTCAATTGGCTTTTGACAAAATGGCAAAAGCAATGCAGTGGGGCAAAGATATCCTTTTCAACATATGATGCTAGAACAGCTGTATGTCCACATGTAATAAAAGGAATCCAGTCAGAGACCTTACACCCTGCATGAACTTTAGATCAACATGGAGCAGATACTTAAATTTAAAACAAAAATATCAAACTTCTGAAAAAATAGGGTAAAATTTGTATGTGTATATTGGTGAGTTTCCTAGGTATAACACCAAAAGCATGGAAAGAAATTATCAATAAGCTGGACATCTTCTGCTCTGTGAAAACTTCTACTCTGTGAAAGATAGGTCAAAAGAATGAGAAGAAAGCCACAACTAGGAGAAAATAATTGCAAATGACACTTCTGATAAAGGACTATTGAAGAAACTCTAAGGCTCAACAATAAGAAAATAAACAACCTGTTTAAAAACAGGCCAAATATCTTACCAGACACCTCACCATTCAAGATATATAGATCGCAAATAAGCATATGTGGAGATGCTCCATATCATAGTTCATTGTGGAAATACAAATTAAAACAACCAGCACACACCTATGAGAATGGCCAAATTCCAGAACACTGACAACACCAAATGCTGGCCAGGATGTGGACTGACAGGAACTCTCATTCATTGCTGCTGGGAATGCAAAATGATAGAGTCATTTTGAAGACAGTTTGGTAGTTTCTTACAAGACTCATCTGCCTGCAATGCAGGAGACCCTGGTTGGATCCCTGGATTGGGGAGATCTGGAGAAGGGAATAGTTACCCACTCCATTATTCTTGCCTGGAGAATCCCATGGACAGAGGAGGCTGGTGGGCTACAGTCCATGAGATTGTAAACAGTCGGACATGACTGAGCAACAAACACTTTCTCTTTTCAAACACACTTTTATCATAAAATCCAGTAATCATGTTCATTGGTATTTACCCAAAGGAGTTGAAAGCATATGTCTACACGAAAACCTTCACATGGATGTTTGCAGCAGTTTTATTGACGATTGTCAAAACATGGTCAACCAAAATGTCCTTCAGTAGGTGAATGAATAAATAAATTCTCATATATCTGGACAATGGAATATTATTCACCATTGAAAAGAAATGAGGTATTAAGCCATGAAAAGACATGGGGGGAACTTTATTATTTATTTATTACTATGTGAAAGAAACATCTGAGAAGTGTACATACTGTATGATTCCACCTGTATGCCATTCAGAAAAAGACAAAATTATGGAGACAGTTAAAAGATCTATTGTTGCCATGGCATAGAGGGTTGTGATGGATAAACAGGTGGAGCACAGAAGGTTCTTAGGGCAGTGAAATACCCTGTGTGATACGATAATGGTGGATACATACCACCATACATTTGTCTAAACCCATAGAATGTACTACACCGAGAGTGGTCCCTAAAGTAAACTATGGACTTCGGGTGATTATCAGGTTTCAATGTAGGTTCATCAGTTGTACCAAATGTACCACTCTGTGAGACCTGTGGGACACCATCCAACTTACTAATATTCAAATTATGAGAGTTTAAGGAGGAGAGGAGAGAGACTAAGGGGCAGGAATAATTTTTTTTAAGTCTTTAAAAATTGGATAAATTTGATGAAATATACAAATCTACAAATTTGGCAAAATCCATAAACTGATACATACTAATTCTTGCCTGGAAAATTCCATGGACAGAGGAGCCTGGCAGGCTACAGTCCAAAGAGTTGGATATGACCGAGTGACTAACACTTTCATATACATTCTAAACCTCATAGTTATCCTGGTTTCTCTTCCGTTTCTTATAAAGACATCATTCAGATTTAGTTTACTTGCTAAGTCAAGTCCGACTCTTTGCGACCCTATGGACTGTCACCAGCCAGGCTCCTCTATTCATGGGCTTTTGCAGTCAAGAATACTGGAGTGGTTTGCCATTTCCTTCTCCATGGGATCTTCCCAACCCACGGATTGAACCAAGGTCTCTTAATTACTCCTTTAAAGGTCCTGTGCCCAAACAGAGACACATGGGGTCAGAGTTAGGGCTTGAATATATGAGTTTTGAAGGAACACAATTCGATCCATAATAATTGTGTAGCCCAAGAACACAATTACACACTTATAGATGGTCATATCCAATTTATTCTTTTATACCATTTCTGTCGCTTATTTCTTCTCTTAATAATTAGCCAAAGTTTCAGGAAACATTTAAGTATAATTGGCCTTCTGCATCTGTGTATTCAAAGAACCATGGATCAAAAATATTAAAAAAAAAATTTCCAGGAAGTGTCAAGAAGCAAAATTTGGGTTTGCCCCATACTGGCATCTATTTACATAGGATTTACATTGTATTTACATACCATTCACATTGCATTAGGCATTATAAGAAATCTAGAGATGATTTAATGCACACAAGAGGATGTGCTTAGATTATATGCAAATACAATGTAATTTATATAAGGACTTGAGCATCCATGGGTTTTGGTATCTGCAGGGGTCCTGGAGTTACTCCCTCCGGGTAAGAAGTGATGAGTGTAATAATGCTAATTGTCCTCCTGCCTAATTCTCATCTTTAATACAAAGCAATTCTAGTCCTCTTCCATTAAGCTTAATATGATAGACATATTTTATAATTATGCATTTTATGCCTGAATACATATATTTTATGTAAGTACATATATATTTAAAAAGTACATATATATAATAAAATAGTAAATATTTTAATATTTACTACAGATACTCTTCCTTTTATCTGCTTGCCTGCCTCCTTTTCTGCCTTACTTCCTTCTCTTTTTCATTCTACTCATGAATGAAGTTTAGCTATAACTGAATGACTCTTTAGAATTTATTGAAATAAGTATGCATTTCCTTTCTTTATGCCTAATATGGTGAATTATATTAATCTATTTTCCAATGTTGAGCCATATGTATATCTCTGTAGTGCAAAGAAAATCACTTAGTTTCAGTCAATTATTATTTTACTACAGTTTTTGAATTATATTTGCTTTTATTCATGATTTCTGCATCAATATTCATATTGCAAATTAATTTATCCTTTAAATTCTATATTTTATAGATATGGATAAAAATGAAAATATAACTTGAATGCTTTTTCTATTTTTCTCTGTTCTCTTAAAATGTAATTGCATTAGGATTTTCTGCCTCTTGAAAGTTTGATAGAATTCACTTATGGAATCAATTGGCACTTAAAATGTTGTGAGGGCAGTGTGTTAGGTCTTAGAAAACCATAGCAGACTGGTTAATATAGATACAGTTCAGAAGTTGTATAAACTTTCTTCAGTTTGTTCAATCTCCTTGAGTGGCAGGAGATTAAACAAACAATACATCAAAATTTAAAAACAAAAAAGAAAGGAGACAAACAAAAAGAAGAAAAACAACCTCTTGCAATCTTTGTAGATTGGTTCTGTGCTGGTGCACTCAATTTTTCTTGTTTTTAAATATTTATTCATTTAGCTGTACCAGGTCTTAGTTGCAGCACCCAGGATCTTTGATCTTTGTCAGGTGTTGGTTGCAGCGTGCAGGATCCAGCTCCCTGACTAGGGATCGAACCTGGGCCCCCTGCATTGGGAGTGTAGTCTTAGCCACTGTACACCAGGGATGTCTTTCTTCTGGTGCACTCTTTCAGTTAAGCTTGCTCTGGGCTTATGGATCTGCCTTAGGTAAAAGCTTAAGGCCTTGTCAGATCTTTTCTCAGGATGCATAGTATCTGAGCATATATGTGGCTTCTCTTCCCTGCCTTGAATGGTCTGTATTATGTATTTACAGTAATCCCTTGTTCCCAGCATCTGGGGGTCTATAGTTTACCTTACAGCTTTTGTGGACAGTGTTCACGGCTTTTCCTGTCTGAGTTCTGATGTAGGCAAAACAGAGTCTAGCACCACACATCAGCCTTTCGGGTATCCCTCAGGTAGGTTAGAATAGATATACAGAACAATGTATAGGTTAGGTCTGCTTTTCCAGCTCAGCTCTGGGGAGGGAATGGAGAACCAGGCTGGTAGAGCTTGAAGACCAAAATGACTGTCATGCCAGGTAGGGGGTGGGGCAAAGGCTAGTGAAAATGTCACAAAATTTCTTGCCATTTTAAAGATGGCTTTTTCTTGATTGGATATGTACAAGATGGCAATAAAACTTTATTTTCCAGAACTCTGGCAAAGTTGATTCAGATAGTTTATATTTTACTCCATATGGTCCACCTTTACATTGTAAAAGATATTGGTTGTCAGTTTTTGTATCTTTATATATTTTGTGACCATCTTGATGAGAACTTAGTAAAAAGTTTAGCAAAAATGTGTTACTAGTTTATCAAGTTGAATTGGAATTTAAAATATCTCATTTTTGATATATACAGTGATAAATTCATTAACTTTTCCTCTAACTGGTGACTTTACCTCATTTTCTTGGTTGCACAGGGAAAATAAATTATAATCCACTCATCTCAGCTGGAAAACTTGTCAATGTTGATCCTGCTTCTTTTTTTTTTTTCTTTTGCCTTATATATGCTATTTTTCTGGGGCTTGCCTGGTGGTTCAGCGGTAAAAAATTCACCTGCAATGCAGGAGAAATGGGTTTGTTCCCTGGGTGGGGAAGATCCCCTGGAGAAGGATATGGCAACCCATTCCAGTATTTTTGCCTGGAAAAATCCCATAGACAGAGGAGCCTGGTGGGCTATGGTCCATGGGGTCGCAGAGTCTGATATGACTGAGCGGCTGAGCACTCAGGCATGCTATTTTTCTAGGAGCTGATTTCATTTTATCTACCAAAATGCTAAAGTATTCGGCATTTTTCTTTCTAGTCTCCCATTTCCCTATCCATATCTCCCTTAGTTTAATACTTTTTATACCCCAGCAAAGAATATTCTTCCTTCCCTAACAATTCTCATCTTCCATGTCCTACAAGGTCCAGTACCATAACTTTTATTCAGTAATATTTTCCCAAGCTTCTACTGTATCGACAGCACCAGGAAAACTGTCTATAAATATTGAATATTTAAAACTGTTTCTTGGATTAGATGCATCATTGAATGATTACTCTGTCCCTTAGAGTTCTCTTACCTCTAAATTTCTACGACACTTACTATTAAAAACATAGATAATAATAGTAATACTCTATTTCTTGTGTTATTATCTCTGGAGTGAAAAGATAAAGGTTAGGGAAGGGAGACAGAAATTGATGCTTTTTGAAAATCTCCTATATACCCAGTATTTTGCAGGTGTTTTGTAAAAAATTAAAGATAAAATATACATAATCATCTCCATGTTAGATGTATGAGATTTTGGATAACTAGGACAAAGTTATATAACTGACAGGTAGGAGAACAAAACTGGGTGTGCCAAACTTCAGAATCCATCATGTTTTTTTCAGCACACAGGCTGTATTAGAATAGGTAATATCTTTAAAGAGCTTTAATATCTTTACCATTCTTCCATATCTAACCTTACCTTCCATTTTTGCTACTATCTGCTCCAGGTTCACATCACTTTATCCGTGCAATAGCCTCATACATTACCTGTTTTTTCTACCCACTTCCAGCCTTATACACTTAGTCAAACTGATATATAAAGTCAAACAAAAGCAAGCTAAACTAAATACCAAACTCAATGTTTCACTTTTTCTCAAATCTCTTCAATCACTCTGCATTGGCCTCAGGATACAATTTACATTCCTTAGTTTAAAATTCAAGGCCCTCTAAGATTTTGAGCCCTTTCCTAATGATTCCATCTTTAAATCACATATGTCATACAAACTAACATGTTCACTAGTATACTACTTATACTGCAGAAAGGGAGAAAAAGATTAGAGTAAAAGGTAGAAAATGACAATTCCGAAGTTATCTTACCTGATAAATGGTATGCTCTGTAAAAATTTGTATTCTCAAACCCCACCCCACCCCACAGCTGGTACAGAGTAGGATCCCAAAGTTGTTTATTGAATGGATTAACAAATGCCTCAGTTTTCACCACTGAAATGTAATTTAGAGTGAAACCACCTCTTTCTCCTTTTCATCATAGTGTACTAAAAAATGAGAGAATCACTCTTTTTTATTGTTTTATTTATTTATTTTTTAATATAAATTCATCTATTTTATTTTTTTTGTTTTTATTTATTTATTTATTTTTAAATTTTTTTAATTTTAAAATCTTTAATTCTTACATGCGTTCCCAAACATGAACCCCCCTCCCACCTCCCTCCCCATAACATCTCTCTGGGTCATCCCCATGCACCAGCCCCAAGCATGCTGTATCCTGCGTCAGACATAGACTGGCGATTCAATTCTTACATGATAGTATACATGATAGAATGCCATTCTCCCAAATCATCCCACCCTCTCCCTCTCCCTCTGAGTCCAAAAGTCCGTTATACACATCTGTGTCTATTTCGCTGTCTTGCATACAGGGTCGTCATTGCCATCTTTCTAAATTCCAAAAAGAATCTATCTATCTTAACTGGAGGCTAATTACAATATTGTATTGGTTTTGCCATGCATCAACATAAATCCGCCATGAGTGTACACATGTTCCCCATCCTGAATCCCCCTCCCACCTCCCTCCCCATCCCATCCCTCTGGGTTAAATGCTGATGTATATATGAAATTTCTCCGTGGCATTTTATACAGTGTGGTATACTGTTTAAAAACACAGACTTGGAAATCAAACAACCTTATTATAACAGTTACTAAATGTAAGACCCTGGATTTCACCTCTCTTTTCATTTTGGTTTTCTCATCTATGAAACGGATAGAGATATTCCCCATGTCATAGGGTAGTTACAAGGCCTGACAAAATGTTGAAATGTATCAACTTTATTTCTAGAGTTTGTTTCTAGAGCCCCATTCTAGAACTTCAGATACAAAGAATATCCAGACTGGAACGGACCTTTGAAGGGACAGATTTTTTTTTTTGTGTGTGTGGTATTCCAATAGAAACCATGGCAGCCTTCCTATCAAACCTATGAGCTCCATTTCTCTCCCAGATTAAAGTTGATTTCTCTGCTTCATGCTAACTATCCTTGTGCAAACTTACAAACTGAATCTCCCCCAAGGCTACTATTCACAATTTTTCCTACACTGAACATTTTCACTGTTTCTTTTAGAAATGCACTAATTAATGAACACTACTAATTTAAGCTTATAATCATGACTTATACTTTAGTGATACAAGAGGCCCCATAAGTTTTCACTGAGCAGTGAGCAATGCATATATTTTTTGTCATATGTTAATCCAAGATGCTGGTGCACACTTAGTACTAGGAAATATTCTGTTTTTTGAAAAATTTACCTGAAGCTGCATCAGTAGTAGTAATGTATCTTTACTACGGAAGGAGCTAAGATTATTAAATATATTTTATTTCCTTTGCCATGTACACTTCTTCATGCTTCCCTCCATTATGCTTCCTTTAGAGGTGTAATTATTCCAACAATAAAACAGGAAATTGAGTGCTAATAGGCAGGATGGTGAAAGGACCCTTTTCTAACAAATTATTAACACATCCTATTGATCCCAAATTTCCTAAATATATATGGAGGTGGGAAAGGGGGACCCTTGATCATCAAATCTCAAAATATTGGGAAAATCAATCCTCATGAAAGCTAAAGTAAATTCCAGACAAATAAAAATCTGTCCAAATAAGCAGAGACCAATATTATACATGTAAATGGAAGAATTATAGTATCCAACATCGGAAAGGGAAACTATATCTTATCAATTTACCTGAACCTATTTATGAATGCTCTTTAATTGGTCAATAAAGGAAGATGAATGTTAACATTGACATTTATCATTACCCCCAAGTCTGCCCTCTTCAAAGAAATAATCTGGGATTAGATGTGTTATCGGACTAGCTCAGAGAAAACTTTCTGAAGTCCACCTTTCAGAAACTAAGAAGCTGCTCCCAAATTCTGTGCATCCACTTAATCGAAATCCTTGAATCCTGCCTCCTAAATATCCTTATTTTATTTTTCTCCCTATATATACATTCCCAGCACCATTTCCTTAGACTGTGTCAATAAGAACTCTTTTCTGAAGCTTTGCAATACCCTTTCCTGCCTATTGTATAACCCTCACCAATTCATACCCCATAGTGATAATGGAGTGATCTTCCTAAAACACAGATATGATCATTTTCTTCTACATCAGTTCAGTTCAGTCACTCAGATGTGCCTGACGCTTTGAGACCCCATGGACTGCAGCACGCCAGGCTTCTTTGTCTATCACCAACTCCTGGAGCTTGCTGAAACTCATGTCCATTGAGTCGGTGATGCCAGCCAACCATCTCATCCTCTGTTGCTTTCTCCTCCTGCCTTCAATCTTTCCCAGCATCCAAGTCTTTTCCAATAAGTTAGTTCTTCACATCAGGTGGCCAAATATTAGAGTTTCAACTTCAGCATCAGTCCTTCCAATGAATATTCAGGGTTGATTTCCTTTAAGATTGACTGGTTTGATCTCCTTGCAGTCCAAGGGACTCTCAAGAGTCTTCTCCAACACCACAGTTCTTCTATATAAAATTCCTCATTGTATCCCTATTGCCTCATCTAGAAAACCTCTGCTTCTTTCTCACGACCACACCTACTATCCCAAAAGCATAGTATGTTTGACCCTAGTATTGTTCTTAGAAAAGTGAAAGGGAGATTATAATATGCTGATTTCCTTGAATGGGCAAATTATATCATTATTTCATCCCCAGTGACCAGTACATTTTGTAGCACATACAAGGCATTAAGAACATTTCTTTTGCATGCTTAAATGAAGTCTTTCTAAGATTTGGACTGGAGAGAGGATAAATGAGGGTTTGGGACTTATACAGATAGCTATCATAAATCTCTTAAACCTCACTTTATTCGTAACAATAGCTATAATTTGTTGATTATATACCATATACTAGACTCTGGTTTTTGAAAACAAAACCCTTCCACTGAGGCTGTGTCTTTACAATGTCAATACATTGAATGAAACAGCTAACAATCTTTGATCTTTGATCTTTGCTTGATGATTCTGCTTGATCTTTGGTCCACAAAGCTCCATATAACTATTTGTAATTATGTTATTTGGGGAACAAATTGATCAACTCTGGTCTGCCTTTTTATCCAGCTTACTTTACAGTAAAGATCACATTCATTATTTAGCTTGTTTTCAAAACCATGTTAAGTGATTGAGTCACGGAGGAGGGTGTGAGTGAAGTATCACAGAGAATATGCAAAGTCTTGCTGAGATAATTAAATATTTTCCCTCTTGGTATGTCTTGAATTAGGTGTGGAAAAGATTGTTGGCTTTCTTTGTAACCCTTTAGATGAGAGTATTTGGAAGGCAACATGATATCAGTTCTTGTAATACAATAGAGGAGTAAGGGCCTGCAAGAAGCTGATTCAATTCTGCCAGGATATTTCTCCTGGATATCATGTTATTTTGCTAGTTGACACAGTGTGGAAATTATAGCCAGTTCATATTTACTGGCCTTTAAGAAATGTTCCCATCACTATCGAAGTGCTAAAGCACTTATTTTTGTAACAAACAGAAACCTTGTCCCTCTTCCCATGTTCTCTAGCTTTGCCATTTGGGGTGATACTGAACCATAATTTGCAGTGGATTATTATGAATATTGGGATGAAGAGTAATTTACAGAATACTTTCTTACAAAGTTTTGAGTTCAAAAGCAGATTCCTTTGTTATGTATATATAAATGTTATAGCTAATTGAAAAAATTTGTCTTGACATTTCAGAGAAGCAAATTGACTACATGTGAGTTGTTAAATTTAGTATAAATGCTATGACTATATTCTGAATTACCATTAAGTTTAACATTCCAATTGAATTCTACAATCACTTTCTCTAATCAGGTGGTATGAGTAGTTCAATTGGTAGTATTTATTATCACCATCGTCACCATTATCATTATTTATTGAAATGTCTATTAGATTCTTTGAATATGATATCAAATTTAGATAACTTGTTTAGTGATATGTAGAAAGCTAGAAAGATTTTTTTATATCACAATAATTTATGTTAAGAGGTTTCCCCTAAGAGATGGCCAAGTATCTCCTTGAAAATATGGCTTTTTTTAAAGCCAATTTCTGTTCCTAACACTTTTGCAGGTATGATAGATAGCCACAGTAAATTCATATGGTAGAATTTCTTTTATGGCAAGAGTCATCTTAAACTGTAGGTAGGATTTGAAGTCAAAGTTCTAATTGCTTAATGGCTGCTATTGAGTTAACTGCTTTCTAAAATCAACTGGCATGAAATGGATGCCAGGACGAGGTTTGCTTGAGAAATTTTTTTAAAAATTTGTCACAATTACTCATAGAAAACTCACTTTAGTGAGGGGATGGATACACAAATAACTATAAGACAAACAACAATCCATGACAACATCCTCAAATTGAAGTTCTGGCTAGCTTTGTTCACTGCTTTTGCCCTTCTCCATTTTTATCTTGATCATGACAGAAAGTAAATTATGTAAGAAAAGGAACACTTAAGCAAACAATAGCATGTGAAAAATGTGCTTCAGAAATAGTTACTCCAGGAATTCATATATTTGGCAGAAGACTCAGATCAAAAAGAACCTTTATAAGTCAGTAAGGTGACAAGCAGTCCAAGTGAAAATTGGCAAACAGTTTGAATAGACCCTTCACAAAGGAGTCATATGAATGATGAATAAGCTCATTAAAAATTATCACCATCATTTATAAAGAGGGAAATTCAAATTCATGCCACAATATGATACCAATGCACTTTCACTCAAATGGCTAACATTTAAAAGACTGCAAATAATAAGTGTTGACAAAGATTTGGAACTCTCATTCATTACTGATAGCAGTGTAAACAGGTAAAACAATTTCTGAAAGTCATTTGGCAGTTTCTTTAGGCTTAAACATATACTTACTATATGATGTAGAATTCTACTCCTAGGTATTTACCTATGAGAAATGAAAGTATATGTCCACACTGACTCATCTACAGAGTTCATAGCAGACTTATTTATAATAGCCCAAAACTGGAAACAAAATAAATGATCAACAGATGTGATAAATTGTAACAAATCTTTACAATGGATTAGTACTCAGAAATTAAAAGGGAATGGGAGGAATTAAGGAAAGGAACAGGGTAAACAAGAGTATGTAAAGAATATACTTTAAAAAATAATTTCATGAGAAAACTGATCATAGAATATTTATATAAAAATACTTTGTCATTAAACAGAACATGGACACTAATAGGATTATATATATATATGTATAAGAGTAGTGATGTAAAAAACAGATCTACACAAGAGGTTTGTGATCATCCTTTTCTCATGGAAAACGTGAAGAAAACAATTAACTATCAAAAATAAAATCTATATTTGATACATCAAGAATTACAGTATAGTTTTTTTTTTAATTTTTGCTATGGTCTCCTTTGTTTCTTTTTCATTTATTTCTGCCCTAATTTTTATGATTTTTTTCCTTCTACTAACCCCTGGGTTCTTCATTTCTTCTTTTTCTAGTTGCTTTAGGTATAAAGTTGGTTACTTATTTGATTTTTCTCTTGTTTCTTGAGGTAAGCTTGTACTGCTCTGAACCTACCCCTTAGAACTGATTTTACTGAATCCTATAGGTTTTGGGTTGTTGTGTTTTCATTTTCATTTGTTTCTATGCATATTTTGATTTCTTTTGCTATTTCTTCTGTGATTTGTTGGTTATTCGGAAGTGTGTTGTTTAGCCTCCATGTGTTTGTATTTCTAATAGATTTTTTCCTGTAGTTGACATCTAATCTTACCGCATTGTGATCAGAAAAGACACTTGAAATGATTTCAGTTTTTTTTTTCTTTTTAATTTACCAAGGCTAGATTTATAGCCCAGGATGTGGTCTGTCCTGGAGAATCTTCCATATGCACTTGAGAAAAAGGTGAAATTCATTGTTTTGGGGTAAAATGTTCCATAGATATCAATTAGGTCTAACTGGTACATTGTCTCATTTAAAGTTTATGTTTCCTTGATAATTTTCTGTTTGGTTGATCTATCCATAGGTGAGAGTGGGGTATTAAGTCTTCCATTATTATTGTGTTACTGTCAGTTTCCCCTTTCATACTTGTTAGCATTTGCCTAACATATTGCTTTCTGGGCATACACACCGAGGAAACCTGAATTGAAAAAGACACGTGTACCCCAATGTTCATCGCAGCACTGTTTACAATAGCTAGGACATGGAAGCAACCTAGATGTCCATCGGCAGACAAATGGATAAGAAAGCTGTGGTACATATACACAATGGAATATTCAGTTCAGTTCAATTCAGTCGCTCAGTCGTGTCCGACTCTTTGCAATCCCATGAATCATAGCACGCCAGGCCTCCCTGTCCATCACCAACTCCTGGAGTTCACTAAGACTCACGTCCATCAAGTCCGTGATGCCATCCAGCCATCTCATCCTCTGTCATCCCCTTCTCCTCCTGCCCCCAATCCCTCCCAGCATCAAAGTCTTTTCCAATGAGTCAACTCTTCGCATCAGGTGGCCAAAGTACTGGAGTTTCAGCTTTAGCATCATTCCTTCCAAAGAAATCCCAGGGCTGATCTCCTCCAGAATGGACTGGTTGGATCTCCTTGCAGTCCAAGAGACTCTCAAGAGTCTTCTCCAACACCACAGTTCAAAAGCATCAATTCTTCAGTGTTCAGCTTTCTTCACAGTCCAACTCTAGCATCCATACATAACCACTGGAAAAACCATAGCCTTGACTAGACTGACCTTTGTTGGCAAAGTAATGTCTCTGCTTTTGAATATGCTATCTAGGTTGGTCATAACTTTTCTTCCAAGGAGTAAGCATCTTTCAATTTCATGGCTGCAGTCACCATCTGCAGTGATTTTAGAGCCCCCCCCCAAAATAAATTCTGACACTGTTTCCACTGTTTCCCTATCTATTTCCCATGAAGTGATGGGACCAAATGCCATGATCTTCATTTTCTGAATGTTGAGCTTTAAGCCAACTTTTTCACTCTCCACTTTCATTTTCATCAAGAGGCTTTTTAGTTCCTCTTCCCTTTCTGCCACAAGGGTGGTGTCATCTGCATATCTGAGGTTATTGATATTTCTCCTGGCAATCTTGATTCCAGCTTGTGCTTCTTCCAGCCCAGTGTTTCTCATGATGTACTCTGCATAGACGTTAAATAAGCAGGGTGACAATATACAGCCTTGATGTACTCCTTTTCCTATTTGGAACCAGTCTGTTGTTCCATATCCAGTTCTAACTGTTGCTTCCTGACCTGCAAATAGGTTTCTCAAGAGGCAGGTCAGGTCGTCTGGTATTCACATCTCTCTCAGAATTTTGCACAGTTTATTTGATCCACACAGTCAAAGCCTTTGGCATAGTCAATAAAGCAGAAATAGATGTTTTTCTGGAACTCTCTTGCTTTTGCGATGATCCAGTGGATGTTGGCAATTTGATCTCTGGTTCCTCTGCCTTTTCTAAAACCAGCTTGAACATCAGGAAGTTCACGGTTCACGTGTTGCTGAAGCCTGGCTTGGAGAATTTTGAGCATTACTTTATTAGCGTGTGAGATGAGTGCAATTGTACTCAGCTATTGAAAAGAACACAATTGAATCAGTTCTAATGAGGTGGATGAAACTGGAGCCTATTATACAGAGTGAAGTAAATAAGAAAGGAAAACATGAATACAGTATATTAGCACATCTATATGGAATTTGGAAAGATGGTAACAATAACCCTATATGTGAGACAGCAAAAGAGACACAGATATAAAGAACAGACTTTTGGACTCTGTGGGAGAAGGCAAGGGTGGGATGATTTGAGAGAATATCATTGAAACATGTATATTACCATATGTGAAATAGATCACCAGTCCAAGTTTGATGCATGAAACAGGGCATTCAAAGCTAGTGCACTGGGACAACCCCGAGGGATGGGATGGGGAGGGAGGTGGGAGGGGGTTTCTGGATGCGGGACACATGTACACCCATGGCTGATTCATGTCAATGTAAAGCAAACACCACTACAATGTTGTAAAGTTATTAGCCTCCAATTAAAGTAAATAAACTAATTTTAAAAAAAGATTTGCAGCATATTCTGCTACAAAAAGATTCAGTGCTACAGTTAAAAGACCTGAGAGAATCAGGCATATTTGAGAAAAAGATGAGATCAAATTAATTTGAGATGTCCGAAGTACACATAAGTTATATACCTGACAAAACTAGATATAAAAGCATTCATAAAAGTGGTAGGAGAAAAATTAAGACTTTACTTTCCAAATCAAGTGGTATTGCTTTTCAGTAAAAAAAAGTGATGGTCATTTTCAGCTAATAAATCTCTACTTCTTACAGCAAAAAAAGAAAAAGTTGAACAAACCTAAAATCGACTACTTTTCTTGGGCCCTCAGATAACTGAAATTACAGGAAAAGCTGTCATTCAAACTCTGATAAACAGGCAAATATAGACATCAGTCTACCTAGAAAAGAGGCTACTGGCGTCAAAATTTGATGGTAAAATTAAAGTGGTAATTTTGGGAAATAACTGAAGGCCAAGTGTGGACTAACTTGAGAGTGAGAAACTTTTCAACGTGCAGTCCTAAGAGTATTCCTACATTATGTGGGTTTTATTTCCAGGTATTCCTCTGGGTTCTCACAATGGAAGTATCCAAGAAAAATCCCCTCACATTTCAGTCAAGGACAGGGGAAAAGTAACCATTTTGAAATATACCATGAGTGTTCTCCATAAAAAGGCCAACTCTCGAAGGAAAAAAGTCTTTACCAGAGCGTTATCTAACCCATGGGAAGGGCAATTAACTAATTCTAGCCCCCTGGGGGCTTCATATCTTGCATAAGTGTGGGGGAAAATGTCTAAGAAGTGCTTCAAAAGATGAAACACTGTTATTTGATAATAAGATTGTAGAATGATTCCCCTTCCTCACACATTATTAACATTTACAGAGCACTAGTACAGTAATCAGAGAAGGCAATGGCACCCCACTCCAGTACTCTTGCCTGGAAAATCCCATGGATGGAAGAGCCTGGTAGGCTGCAGTCCATGGGGTTGTGAAGAGTTGGACACGACTGAGTGGCTTCACTTTCACTTTTCACCTTCATGCATTGGAGAAGGAAATGGCACCCCACCCCAGTGCTCTTGCCTGGAGAATCCCAGGGACAGGGGAGCCTGGTGGGCTGCCATCTATGGGGTCGCACAGAGTTGGACACGACTGAAGCGACTTAGCAGCAGCATTATAGTAATAGTGGGTTGCAATGAATAGAACTGAAAGCCAGAGATCCTGTTTAAAGAGGGATTCATACAGAGACCCAAAGACTAGAGAGAGAAAAACAAGGACTCTGGAGGAATTTAAGACCTCTAGTACTTACAACCTGAGAAGTCATTAAACATAGCCAGACTCCTAGCCAGATTAACATAGAACCTCACACAGAAGATCCTTTATCTTAGTTCCTATTACTCAATGCATCACATCTGGCTTTCACCCAAGATATAAGGCGTGTGACAGGCAAGGGAATAAAACCCCACTAGTTTACAAAGAAAGCATAAGTCCCAGACTCTTAAACAATTTAAAACAATTGTGATGGGTTATGAGACATCAAAGGTTTTGGAATAATTTTGAGCTGCCTGTATATTGAAGCTCAGGGGAGTGTTCCTGTGTTGCTGGAGAATTTGAGTGGTATGTCTTGTTTTGGAACTTGTTGGCCCTTGGGTGGAGCTTGGTTTCAGTGTAGGTATGAAGGCATTTGATGAGCTCCTATTGCTTAATGTTCCCTTAATTCAAGAGTTCTCTAATGTTTTCAGGCTTTGGATTTAAGCCTCCTGCTTCTGGTTTTCAGTTTTATTTTTACAGTAGCCTCTAGACTTCTCCATCTATACAGCACCGATGGTAAAACATCTAGGTTAAAGATGAAAAGTTTCTCCGCATTGAGGGACACTCAAAGAGGTTCACTGAGTTACAAGGAGAAGAGAAGATGGAGGGGGTAGTTAGAAGTAACTGGAATGAGATGCAGTGAGATCAAAAGAGGAGAGAGCAAGCTAGCCAGTAGTCAGTTCCTAATGTGCGCTCTATAGTCTGGACTGCTCAGAGGTATTTATGGAGTTATACGGGGAAGAGGAGAGGGAGGAAGTAGACAGAGGTGACCAGGAGGATAAGAGAGAGGAATGAGAAGGAGAGAGACAAATCCTGCCAGTAACCAGTTCCTTAGGTGTTCTCCACCGTCTGGAACACACAGAGATTCACAGAGTTGGATAGAGAAGAGATGCGGGAGAAAAGAGACAGAGGCCACCTGGTGGAGAAAAAGGAGAGTCCAAAGGAGAAGAGAGTGGTCAAGCCAGTAATCTTGCTCTCAGGTAAACTTGGGTAGTGAAGTTTGGGTTTTTAAAAGTACAAAATTGACAACAAAAACCCTAAGAGCAAAGATTAAAAATCTAGAGTAGAGGTTGGATTTTCAAAAATACAATATTAAAGAAAAGAAGCAGAAGGAAAAAGGAGGAAAGAAAGAAAAAAAAAAGAATTATTAAAAAACAAACAAAAAAACAAAACAAAACAAAACAAAACAAAAAAAAAAACAAAAAACCAACAACCATCCAAAGGCTATATATTGTGTTTGCCTTAAAAAAAAAAACAAAAAAAAAAACTTTTTTTTTTTAAAATAGTAATAGTAGGTTATAGTAATAAAAATTAGAGGAGAAATGACTTAACAATTAAAAAAAAGTTAGAAAAAAAAGAAAAAAGAAAAAAAAAAAGGAATGATTTTAAAAATAGTAAAAATATATCTGGCCCTTCTCTGATGTTTTGGGCCATGTGGGATCACTTCCAAGGTGGTTCCCTCTGTTTAACTTCTTCCATTTGCTGGTTTTTTAGGCTCACTAGTTCAGTCGTGCTGTGGGGAGGGGGGAGGGGGGATGCTGCAAACAAATAGCACTGTCGTGTGCACACAGTGTCTCCGCCCCGCTTGACCTGTCCCTTCTTGCGGTGCACAAACCGCTCCAGCTCTACAGAAAACCTCGAATTGCCAAAGCAATCTTGAGAAAGAAGAATGGAACTGGAGGAATCAACTTGCCTGACTTCAGGCTCTACTACAAAGCCACAGTCATCAAAACAGTATGGTACTGGCACAAAGACAGACATATAGATCAATGGAACAAAATAGAAAGCCCAGAGATAAATCCACACACATATGGACACCTTATCTTTGACAAAGGAGGCAAGAATATTCAATGGAGTAAAGACAATCTCTTTAACAAGTGGTGCTGGGAAAACTGGTCAACCACTTGTAAAAGAATGAAACTAGATCACTTTCTAACACCGCACACAAAAATAAACTCAAAATGGATTAAAGATCTAAATGTAAGACCAGAAACTATAAAACTCCTAGAGGAGAACATAGGCAAAACACTCTCAGACATAAATCACAGCAGGATCCTCTATGATCCACCTCCCAGAATTCTGGAAATAAAAGCAAAAATAAACAAATGGGACCTAATTAAAATTAAAAGCTTCTGCACAACAAAGGAAACTATAAGCAAGGTGAAAAGACAGCCTTCTGAATGGGAGAAAATAATAGCAAATGAAGCAACTGACAAACAACTAATCTCAAAAATATACAAGCAACTCCTGTAGCTCAATTCCAGAAAAATAAACGACCCAATCAAAAAATGGGCCAAAGAACTAAATAGACATTTCTCCAAAGAAGACGTACAGATGGCTAACAAACACATGAAAAGATGCTCAACATCACTCATTATCAGAGAAATGCAAATCAAAACCACAATGAGGTACCACTTCACACCAGTCAGAATGGCTGCGATCCAAAAATCTGTAAGCAATAAATGCTGGAGAGGGTGTGGAGAAAAGGGAACCCTCCTACACTGTTGGTGGGAATGCAAACTAGTACAGCCACTATGGAGAACAGTGTGGAGATTCCTTAAAAAATTGCGAATAGAACTACCTTATGACCCAGCAATCCCACTGCTGGGCATACACACTGAGGAAACCAGAACTGAAAGAGACACATGTACCCCAATGTTCCTCGCAGCACTGTTTATAATAGCCAGGACATGGAAACAACCTAGATGTCCATCAGCAGATGAATGGATAAGAAAGCAGTGGTACATATACACAATGGAGTATTACTCAGCCGTTAAAAAGAATTCATTTGAATCAGTTCTGATGAGATGGATGAAACTGGAGCCGATTATACAGAGTAAAGTAAGCCAGAAAGAAAAACACCAATACAGTATACTAACACATATATATGGAATTTAGAAAGATGGCAATGATGACCCTGTATGCAAGACAGGAAAAAAGACACAGCTGTGTATAAAGGACTTTTGGACTCAGAGGGAGAGGGAGAGGGTGGGATGATTTTGGAGAATGGCATTCTATCATGTATACTATCATGTAAGAATTGAATTGCCAGTACATGTCTGACGCAGGATACAGCTTGCTTGGGGTTGGTGCATGGGGATGACCCACTGAGATGTTATGGGGAGGGAGGGGAGGAGGGTTCATGTTTGGGAACACATGTAAGAATTAAAGATTTTAAAATTTAAAAAAAAATAAAAAAATTTAAAAAAAATAAATAAAACAATTGTGATTAACATGTTAGGGGCTCTGTTGTTGTTCAGTCTCTCAGTCATGTAACCCTTTATGACCTCATGGACTGTAGCATGCCAGGCTTTGCTGTCCTTCACTATTTCCCAGAGTTTGCTCAAACTTATGTCCACTGAGTCAGTGATGCCATCCAACTATCTCATCCTCTTTCACTTCCTTCTCCCCCTGCCCTCAGTCTTTCCCAGCATCAAGGTCTTTTCCAATGAATCAGCTCTTCACATCAGGTGGCCAGAGTATTGGAGCTCCAGCTTCAGCATCAGTCCTTCCAATGAATATTTAGGGTTGATTTCCTTTAGGATTGACTGGTTTGATCTCCTTGCAGTCCAAGGAACTCTCAAGAGTCTTCTCCAAAACCACAGTTCAAAAGCATCAGTTCTTCAGCACTCACTCTTCTTTATGGTCCAGCTCTCAAATCCTACTGCAAAAAACCATAGCTTTGACTATATGGGACTTTGTCAGCAATGTGATGTCTCTGCTTTTCAATATGCTGTTTAGGATTGCCATAGCTTTTCTTCCAAGGAGCAAATGTCTTAATTTCATGGCTGCAGTTACCATCCAGTGATTTTGGAGCCCAAGAAAATTAAATCTACCACTATTTCTATTTTTCCCCATCTATTTGCAATGATTGGACTATAAGGAGATCCTACCAGTCCATCCTAAAGGAGATCAGTCCTGAGTGTTCATTGGAAGGACTGATGTAGAAGCTGAAATTCCGATACTTTGGCCATTGATGTGAAGAACAGACTCAGTTGAAGAGACCCTGATGCTGGGAAAGATTGAAGGTGGGAGGAGAAGGGGATGACAGAAGATGAGATGGTTGCATGACATCACTGACTCAATGGACATGAGTTTGTGTAGACTCCGGGAGTTGGTGATGGATAGGGAGGCCTGGCATGCTGCAGTCCATGGTGTTGCAAAGAGTTGGACATGACTGAGCAACTGAACTGAACTGATTTGTGATGAAGTGATGGGACTGGATATCATGATCTTAGCTTTTTGAATGTTGACTTTTAAGTCAGCTTTTTCATTCCCCTCTTTTACCTTAATCAATAGGCTCTTTAGTTTTTCTTCACTTTCTGTCATTAGTGTGGTATAATTTGCATATCCGAGGTTATTGATATTTCTCCCGGTAATCTTGATTCCAATTTGTGCTTCATCTAGCCCGTCATTCTGCATGATGTACTCTTCATATAAGTTAAATAAGCAGGGTGATAATATACAGCCTTGATGTACTCCTTTCCCAATTTTGAACCAGTTCATTGTTCCATGTCCAGTTCTAACTGTTACTTCTTAACCTGCATACAGGTTTTCCAGGAGGCAGGTAAGGTGGTCTGGTATTCCCGTCTCTTTAAGAATTTTCCACAGTTTGTTGTGATCCATAGAGTCAAAGGCTTTAGTGTAGTCAACAAAGCAGAAATAGATGTTTTTCTGGAATTCTCTTGCTTTTTCTATGATCCAATGGATGTTAGCAATTTGTCCTCTGGTTCCTCTGCCTTTTCTAAATCCCACTTGTAATCCAAAATTTCTCAGTTCACATACTACTGAAACCTGGCTTGAAGGATTTGGGGCATAATCTTGCTAGCATGTGAAATGATTGCAATTTTATTGTAGTTTGAAAATGAGTAGAGTATGAAAGAAAAAGCAAATGAAATTCACTCCACTGTAGTGGGTGCATTTTTTTCTCAGAGGGGTACAGGTACTGCTTTATAATATAGTATCCCTGAATAATTTAATACATGAATTACATGTGCTGTGAGCCAATTATTTCACTTTTAAAGTGGGAATTTTCATATGGTATGAACAGGAAGCTGGAATGATCCATGTGCTAATGGATTAGAGTTGGAGATATCAGTGTGAACTCATATTCAGCTTAATATACACACAGAAGGCTATATAGATAAACATTTATAGATATATGTAGATACACAGGTTAATACACATATTTTCTTGCTCTGTCACTTGAAAGTTCCTAGCATAAATGGTACCTAAGTAAGATCAAACACTTAGTGCCCAGGTGTTGATTTATCATACCATTTTTTAATAAAAGAAATGAAGACTTTTTGGAGAAACAGCTGAGTCTAAGACTATTAGAAGAAATACAGAAAATGAATCTAGAACATCGTATAATTTCTTAAAGTACATAGATTCTCCAAAAGGAAGTGCCTACTTTGATGAGAGTATGTCAGAGGGACACAGGAGACAATTTAAATTGCTCCCAAGGGCCAAAGTTGGAAAATAAAGTAGCTAATACTCACCACTCTAAGTGTAGGATGTGTACAATGAGTCCCTTCCAAAAAGTACAATATGGAAAGATTTTTAAAAGTACCTGTACAGTGGAGGAATCAGGAAAAATACCTCTGCCAAGTTATCAAGGTCACATTAACAGTGACAAATTATGTTAATAGTATGTACGCTTGATATGATGCAATGAAAACGGCACTGTACCTCGTAGTCTTCCTTGCAACAAGACATCACCACAGTCTAAACATGAGAAAGACATCACATTAATTCTAATTAAGAGACATTCTACAAAATACCTGACCTCCTCAAAACTATCAAGTTCTTCAAACACAAGGAAATTCGAAAATTTGACACAGCCAAGAGAAGCCAAATGAGACATATAACTAAATATACTGTAGCCTCTTGAATAAGGTCCTGAAGCAGAAAAAAGACATTAGGTAAATGCTAAATAAGTCTGGAAGCAACAGTTAGAACTGGACATGGAACAACAGACTGGTTCCAAATAGGAAAAGGAGTACGTCAAGGCTGTATATTGTCACCCTGCTTATTTAACGTCTATGCAGAGTACATGAGAAATGCTGGGCTGGTAGAAGCACAAGCTGGAATCAAGATTGCCAGGAGAAATATCAATAACCTCAGATATGCAGATGACACCACCCTTGTGGCAGAAAGTGAAGAAGAACTAAAGAGCCTCTTGATGAAAGTGAAAGTGGAGAGTGAAAAAGTTGGCTTAAAGCTCAACATTCAGAAAGTGAAGATCATGGCATCTGGTCCCATCACTTCATGGGAAATAGATGGGGAAACAGTGGCAGACTTTATTTTTGGGGCTCTAAAATCACTGCAGATGGTGACTGCAGCCATGAAATTGAAAGATGCTTACTCCTTGGAAGAAAAGTTATGACCAACCTAGACAGCATATTGAAAAGCAGAGACATTACTTTGCCAACAAAGGTCCATCTAGTCAAGGCTATGGTTTTTCCAGTGGTCATGTATGGATGTGAGAGTTGGACTGTGAAGAAAGCTGAGTGCCAAAGAATTGATGCTTTTGAACTATGGTGTTGGAGAAGACTCTTGAGAGTCCCTTGAACCAACCAGCCCATCCTAAAGGAGATCAGTCCTGGGTGTTCATTGGAAGAATGATGCTAAAGCTGAAACTCCAATACTTTGGCCAGCTGATGTGAAGAGTTGACTCATTGGAAAAGACCCTGATGCTAGGAGGGATTGGGGGCAGGAAGAGAAGGGGACGACAGAGGATGTGATGGCTGGATGGCATCACTGACTCAATGGACATGAGTTTGAGTGAACTCTGGGAGCTGGCAAAGTAATGTCTCTGCTTTTCAATTTTCTATCTAGGTTGGTCATAACTTTCCTTCCAAGGAGTAAGTGTCTTTCAATATCATGGCTGCAGTCACCATCTGCAGTGATTTTGGAGCCCCCCAAAATAAAGTCTGACGCTGTTTCCACTGTTTCCCCATCTATTTCCCATGAAGTGATGGGACCAAATGCCATGATCTTCGTTTTCTGAATGTTGGGCTTTAAGCCAACTTTTTCACTCTCCTCTTTCATTTTCATCAAGAGGCTCTTTAGTTCTTCACTTTCTGCCATAAGGGTGGTGTCATCTGCATATCTGAGGTTATTGATATTTCTCCTGGCAATTTTGATTACAGCTTGTGCTTCTTTCAGCCTGGAGGCCTGGTGTGCTGCAATTCATGGTATCACAGAGTCGGACACGACTGAGTGACTGAACTGACTGAAAGAAGTCTGAATGAAGAATGGAGTTTAGTTAGTAATTATATATATGTATATATATATATATATATATATATGTATATAATATTAATTAAGTAAATACAAGTAATGGACCACAATGGGGCAAGTTGTTAATAGTAAGGAAATTGTGTGTGGGATACATGGTAACTCTTTGTACAATCTCCTCAGTTTTTCTATAATCTAAAACTGTTCTAAATATAAAGTCTATTTGAAAATGTGAAGGCTGATTAAACTTAGATGTATTCTTCATAATTTGCTGAAGCTTAAATACAAAGCATGTATCCTCTTAAATATCCAGGCAATAAAAATCACCTGAACTTGAGACTGGCTTCAGAACTTCACAGAAAAAAACCATTGCCAAAATAAAACTACAGTGGAATGGGAAGGTAGAGAGAGCCAAGATGTATGACTCAAGAATCTCGTACCTAATCAAGCTACTGTTGTATTAATATTATGAAAATTTTGACAAAGAATATTGTCAACATAAAAAAATTGTACTGAGAAGTAACAGTACACACAAGCATGGTTTGAAATATTTTCTACAATTAGTCAGTAGATCAAAATTTAAAAGTCAGCTCTTGTATTTGTGACTCAGGTATGAAAGAACCTGCAGGAATCCTTAAAGAAAATACATATTTAAGGTCAAGTAATTTATGGGTTTTTTTTTATCCAAGAAGAGAAGATAAAATTATAGTAATTGGCAATGTAAATGGATAATATGCCTAACAAAAATTAAAAGGTCAAAGGAAGAAATTATGGAAGATATTTGGAATCGTAATTTCTGTTACCTTTTTAAACTGAAGAAAAACATCTATTTCTGCTTTATTGACTAGTCAAAGACTTTGACTGTGTGGATCACAATAAACTGTGGAAAATTTTGAAAGAGATGGGAATATCAGACCACCTGAACTGCCTCTTGAGAAACCTATATGCAGGTCAGGAAGCAACAGTTAGAATTGGACATGGAACAACAGACTGGTTCCAAATAGGAAAAGGAGTAAGACAAGGCTGTATATTGTCACCCTGCTTAGAGTACATCATGAGAAATGCTGGGCTGGAAGAAGCACAAGCTGGAATCAAGATTGCCATGAGAAATATCAATAACCTCAGATATGCAGATGACACCACCCTTATGACAGAAAGTGAAGAAGAACTAAAGAGCCTCTTGATGAAAGTAAAAGAGGAGAGTGAAAAAGTTGGCTTAAAGCTCAACATTCAGAAAACTAAGATCATGGCATCTGGTCCCATCACTTCATGGCAAATAGTTGGGGAAACAGTGGAAACAGTGGCTGACTTTACTTTTTGGGGCTCCGAAATCACTGCAGATAGTGTTGCAGCCATGAAACTAAAAGATGCTTATTCCTTGGAAGGAAAGTTATGACCAACCTAGATAGTATATTCAAAAGCAGACATTACTTTTTCAACAAAGGTCTGTCTAGTCAAGGCTATAGTTTTTCCTGTGGTCATGTATGGATGTGAGAGTTGGAGTATAAAGAAAGCTGAGTGCAAAAGAATTGATGCTTTTGAACTGTGGTGTTGAGAAGACTCTTGAGAGTCCCTTGGACTGCAAGGAG
This sequence comes from Capricornis sumatraensis, assembly GCF_032405125.1. Taxonomy (NCBI): domain Eukaryota; kingdom Metazoa; phylum Chordata; class Mammalia; order Artiodactyla; family Bovidae; genus Capricornis; species Capricornis sumatraensis. Next base: position 36,204,273 of record NC_091092.1, on the reverse strand, counting down.
ATCCAACCAGTCTATCCTAAAGGAGATCAGTCCTGGGTATTCGTTGTGAGGACTGTTGCTGAAGCTGAGACTCCTATACTTTGGCCACCTGATAGGAAGAGCTGACTCATTTGAGAAGACCCCGATGCTGGGAAAGATTGAGGGCAGGAGGAGAAGGGGATGACAGAGGATGAGATGGTTGGATGGCATCACCGACTCAATGGATATGAGTTTGGGTAAACTCCGGGAGCTGGTGATGGACAGGGAGGCCTGGCATGTTGCTGTTCATGGGGTCGCAAAGAGTTGGACACGACCGAGCGACTGAAGTGAATTGATAGCTGATTTACAATTTTGGTGAATTTTATGTATTAACTTGAATGGACCGAGGGTTACCCAGAATATCTGGTTAAACATTTCTGTGTGTGTCTGTGATGAGACCTCCTCACACCCAGTAGAAGTGGTCTCCCCACTCTAGCAGAGGTAGCCTCCCAACCCCCACAGAAACAGCCTCTCTACCCACAGTGGCAGCAGCATCCACCACCACCCCTGCCCTCCCCCTCCACTCCCCGCTGTCAGCCTCTCTACCCCCAGTCTTACTGGCCTTTCCACTTCTGCCTGAGGGAATGAACCCTGAACTGCCTGAAGAAAGTATAATGGCTTTCCCTGAGGCAGTTGTTATGTAAAACAATGCTGATTCTCTTCAGAACCCACCGCCACCATCCTTATTTGCTTCTATACCTACAAGACTAATATCTCAGTGGACCTGCTAAAAGTTAGGTACTCAGTGTCACCCATGAGGAGGTACAACACACTCCAGAAGAATTACTTGAGTTTTCTGATTTATACAAACAAAAATCCAGGGAAATGTGTGGGAATGGACTCAGAGACTCTGAGATAATAGAGGAAGGAAGATAAACTTGGATCAGGTTGAATTTATTCACATGAGCTCACTAAGCAGAAAATTTGCATTTAATGTTCCAGATTGGGAAATTAGTAAAAGCTCTAAAGGTTTGGATGGTTAGCTGATGGATGAAAAGGTGAATTTGGTGGATATATAGGACATATCTTGGTTTAAAGTAGAGAAAGGGATTCAAAGGCTTAGGGAGACTGGAATGTCTAAATGGATTAATTATTTAAGAACTACTAATTCACACTGGTGATGAACAGGGGCCTGGCGTGCTGCAATTCATGGGGTCGCAAAGAGTTGGACAAGACTGAGCGACTGAACTGAACTCAATTCACACTGGGGGCTTCCCTGGTTGCTCAGGTGGTTAAGAATCTGCCTGCAATGCCAGAGACCTGGATTTGATCCCTGGGTTGAGAAGATCCCCTGGAGGAGGGCTTGGCAACCCACTCCAGTATTCTTGCCTGGAGAATCCGCATGGACAGAGGAGCTTGGTGAGCTACAATTCATGAGGTCGCAAAGAGTCAGACATGACTGAGTGACTAAGCACAGCACAGCACAACCCACACCGGGAGGGACCAGAAGACATAGCTATAACCAATGCTGTGAGAAATAAATTTATGAGGTTATGAGGGAAGCCTGAGCATCCTTGAAGAGCTCCATGATTGTTCTACTCTATAAGCCCAATCCTACAGTGGGAATGGCAGACACTGAATTGAGAAACCTAAATGCAATGGAAGTAATTGGATACCAGTCGGCAGGGGTAAAGTGGTGGCATTCAATAGCTACAGGCAAGGGGGGCATGGTTACCATAATGGACAGCATTGTCAAAGCAGCAATCAGAATAATCTGTCATGTAGACCTATGAAATTAGCTAATCATGCTATTCCTAGAAGTGAAAGAAATAAGAAGCCTAGTAAAGTCTTACTTGATGTGTATAAACAGAAAAGTTCCAGATCAAGTGGAAAAAGTCTAAACTGAATCATAAAAACAGAAAGTCACACCCCTTAATCAATTCCTAAAGAGAGCTTATAGGCACAGAAACCCCCACAAATGAAAGGGAGGCTGGGTCCCACTGAAGGAGGACTCTGATACACTATCAAAAATGTATAACTATTAATTTTTGCCCCAGCCTTCTCCAAAGGGACCTATGTCCTCTTAGCAGGGTAACTGAGAATTGGAGACTCTGATACACTATCAAAAATGTATAACTATTAATTTTTGCCCCAGCCTTCTCCAAAGGGACCTATGTCCTTTTAGCAGGGTAACTGAGAATTGGAGACTCTGATACACTATCAAAAATGTATAACTATTAATTTTTGCCCCAGCCTTCTCCAAAGGGACCTATGTCCTTTTAGCAGGGTAACTGAGAATTGGAGAAAAGGAAATAATCAGACCTTTCAGGGACTACTGGACATTGACTCTGAACTGACACTAATTTAAGAAGACAAAATGCCACTATGTTCCACCAGAGTAGGGATTTATGGAAATCAGGTTATCAATGGAGCTTTAGCTCAGACACATCTCACAGTATCCCTGTGAGAGGTCCCTGAACCCCTCTTGTGTTTGTTTCCACAGTTCTAGAATATATAATTGGAATATATATACTTAGAAGCTGACAGAAATCCCTCACAATGGTCCCTTGAACTGTGGAGTGAGTGCTATTATGGTAGTAGAAGTCAAGTGGAAGCCACTATGACTGTCAAAACCAAGAAAAATAGAAAAAGAAAATTCCTGGAGGGATCTAAAAAACTAGTGCCCCCAGAGGACTTGTACATAGGGTGAGTAACATGTACTTTCACTCACCAAAGATAACCTGGCAATGGCCACCAGTGAGTGTCCAGTTTGCCTGCAGCAGAGAACAACACTGAGTTCCCTATATGGCACCATTTCCTGGGTGATTGGCCAGCTATTAGCGATAGGCTGAGTATACTGCACTGCTTCTATCATGGAAGGGGCTGCATGTTGTTCTTACTGACAGACATACTCTGAATATGGAGATTTTCCTTCCTTGCCTGTAATACTTCTGCCAAAACTACCTCCACGGATTTACCGATTGCCTTACCCACTGTCATGGTATTCTACACAGCATTGCTTCTGATCAAGGAACTCACTTCACTGCAATAGAAGTGAGGCAACATGCCCATATTCATTGAATTCACTGGGCTTATCATGTTCCCCATGATCCAAAGCAGCTGCCTAGACTCAATCATGTAATGGCCTTTTGAAGACTCCATTACAGTGCCAGCTAGGTGGCAACACCTTCTAGAGCTGGGCCAAGGTTCTCCAGAAGACTGTATATGCTCTGAATGAGTGGTCAGTATGTTGTGCTGTTTCTATGATAGGATCAATGGGTCCAGGAATCAAGGGGGTAGAAATGAGAATGACACCACTCACTATTAACCCTTAGTGACCCTTCAGCAATATATTTGCTGCCTGTTTTGGGGACACTATGCTCTGCTAAACTAGAAGTCTTAGTTCTAAAGGGAAATTTTCTTCCACTTGGAGACACAACAATGACTCTATTAAACTGAAAGTTAAGGCTTCCATGCAGCCACTTTGGGTTCCTCATGCCCTGAATCAACAGTAAAAGAAGGGAGTTACTGTGCTGGTTGGGGTGATGGATCTCAGCTACCAAGGGGAAATTGGATTACTACTCCACAATGGTGGTAAAGAAGAATGTGTGGAATACAGAAAATCCCTTAGGGTGTCTCTTAATATCACCATGCCTTGTGACTAAGGTCAGTGGAAAACTACAACTCAATCCAGGGAGGATGACTAACATCCCAGCATTTTTAGGAATAAGGGTTTAGGTCACCACATCAGACAAAGAACCATAATCAGCTGAGGTTCTTTTTGAAGGCAAAGGGAACGCAGAAAGAGTACTGGGAAAAGGTAGTTATAAATACCAGCTATGACTATGAGACCAGTTGCAGAAACTGTAATTCTTCCTCACTTTTTTATGGATATATTTGTGTGTGTGTCAAATATCTTTGTTTTCTTTCCCTTTTCACTCCTTTATCATGTAATGTAAGAAGAATCATGAACTTTATATCACACAATTTAAACACTGTTAATTTTACATCAAGATATTTAAGTTATGGGATATCAAAAAGAAGAGTAAACCACTCAAGGACTTTACTTCCTATTCTGGGGAAGTGGTTCGTGCATTTTTTATTGTATGTAGGGTAGTTGTATTACATTAGAATTAGAATTGTCTTCATTTGGAGATTAAGCACGGTTTAAGGAGATGGGCATGAATGCTCAGCCAAGTTGACAAAAAAAAGTTAGCCATAAGAGTTCTATCCCTTGTCATCTTGGCAAAGAGATACTCACATATTTCTGGGTATGTCTGTAGGGTGTTTTGGGAAGAAATTAGCATTTGACTTAGGGGACAGAGAAAACCACATTGCTCTCCCCAAGGTGGGTGGGCATTATCTAATCTACTAAGGGCCTGAATAGTACAAAAATGCAGAGGAAGGAAGAATTCTCTCTTCCTGCCTGACTGTGTAAATTGAGATCTTAGTCTTCTGCTCTGGGACTGGGATTTATATCATCGGCACTCCTGGTTTTCAGTCCTTAAGACTGGAACTGGAATTTATAGCACTCACTTTCCTGTGTCTCTGGCTTGCAGACAGCAGATTTTGAGACTCTCAGCCTCCACAATCTCATGAACCAATTCCTTATAATATATCTCATTATATATATTTGGGTTTTATATCAAAAATATATACAAATATTTATATACCTAAAATATATAAATATGAAATCAATCGGTTAAATATATAATATGATATAAAATATTAAATATAATAAACACATCTATATATATATTATTGGTTCTATTTTTCTGGAGAACCCTGACCAATATAACGGCTGCTTTTGTGTTTTTTCTTATATTTTGAGCAAACCGAAGAGCAAAGTGAGAGAAGCCAACACAGTGTCAAGCTGCAAGATCATATAGAAATGATTCAGATTATCCTGTACATTTGATAGATGGGAAAACTAAAGTCTATATAGGTAAAGGGACTGGTCCAAAGAAGACAAGATCAGAGGTATAACCCAGACATTTTGATAAACAACTCAATAGTCTTTTACTTTATATCCTTTGACAATAAAATTACTAATACTAATGATGATGTTATCTGTTAGCATAAATCTATTGTGTACTATATAGTTTATCTTTTTCTTTTGCGTCTATTACCTCCTTTAAAGAAAAAGGAGAAAATTTGATGCAAATTGTAGATTTTGCTAATTATCTCTAAGGCGCCTAACTTTACAGGTGCTGAATAGTGTGTTACATAATCAAGGTGATTAATTGAACTTAAGAATATATGATTCATGTTGATGTATGGCAAAACCAATACAGTATTGTAAAGTAAAATAATAAAACAATAAAAAAAAGAATATATGATTTCAACTCATGTTGAAGCCATGTGATCTGAATAAGTTTTAAATGGAGTTGGATGAGTTTTTTATTTCCAAATTTATTGGTGAGAAAATTGGATTCTAACTTCAATTAATTTAATTTGTTGCTTTGTACTACATGGCTACATGAATGACAGGAAAGATCAGTGCCTTGAGGTTTCAATAAATTGGATTGCTTTGAGGAGAAAAGCCTCTTATTTAGTGAAAGAGTATGTTCTTCAAAGTAAATGTAATTTAAAGCATATATAAGACTTCAAACTATACTAATAATGTCATACCTACAACCTCTAACCTAATTGTTTTAAAGATACATGTTAATATATTTAACTTTTTTCTGGACTATTTTCTCCATCCATCACTATTTTTTCCTTGATTGGGACCTGGTTCTCCTTCATGGACAATGATTCCCCTATAATATTATCAACTGATATTTCCTCATTCTCCCATTGTGGACATATATTAGATCCAGGGAGATGGGTTGGAATACACTTGATTCCCCTTTACTATTTTTCAGACCTTTGTTCAATATCTCATACTCTTTTGAAGCCTACAAAACTACCCTCTTCCTGTCCAATTTCATTTTCAAGTCACTCTCCCACAATCTTTGCACATGTTGGCATCATTTTTACAGCTACATATTTCTTCATTACCACAGGAATCCTATGGCATTGCAACTAAAAAACAGATGGCACAGTTAAGGAAGTCCATGACTCCCTTAAATTTTCTTGACCATCTTCCACGTTCTATTTCTGCAATTCACTAACAATGAAAATCACTAGAAATTGTCATCAACCATAACAATTCTACCGATACCTCTATAATGTTTAACAATGAAATTTCTCTCTCAACACATTCTTTTACCCTTTAGCTTCTCCTACTCTTGCACCTTCAATAGACTATTTTTTTTCCATCAAAACTTTCAATCTACTCTTACCCCTCCTTTCAATAACTTCCTTTATTGCCTAAATATTTATGATAAGCTTCTTAAAGAGCACTTTCACTAGCAACTTGCATTTCTTTTTCTTCCTATAGTATATGCCTAGTCCATTAGTCTATGGCACCCCACTCCGGTACTCTTGCCTGGAAAATCCCATGGATGGAGGAGCCTGGTAGGCTGCAGTCCATGGGGTCACTAGGAGTTGGACATGACTGAGCGACTTCACTTTCACTCTTCACTTTCATGCATGGGAGAAGGAAATGGCAACCCACTCCAATGTTCTTGCCTGGAGAATCCCAGGGACGGGGGAGCCTGGTGGGCTGCTGTCTCTGGGGTCGTACAGAGTCGGACACAACTGAAGCAACTTAGCAGCAGCAGCAGCAGTCAATTAGTCTAAAACCCCTTTTAGTCAACATGTCTCTTCTCTCTTTGACTACTTTTGCGCTTCGGCAAAGTGCCTCAGAATGTCACACAACACATGGTGATTGACTCCAGTGAAAATATATCATTTCCAATATTTCGGGTAGAACCTCTATGTCTGCATGCTCAGTCACTTCAGTCATGTCCGACTCTTTGTGACCCTATGGACTGTAGCCTGCCAGGCTTTTCTGTCCATGGGATTATCTAGGCAAGAATACTTGAGTGGGCTGCCATGCCCTCCTCCAGGGGATCTCCTTGACCCACGGATCGAACCTGTGTCTCATGTCTCCTGCCCTGGCAGGCAGGTTCTTCACTGCTTGTGTCACCTGGGAAACCCAATCATTAAGTAATTATTTCATTCAATTCTGGTGTTTCATTTAAAAAAAAAAAATTAGCTTGGTTTTAAAAAGTCCAAGTTAAGTTGAAAGAACTAGGGATGAATAAAGTATTGAAAAAGTACAGAGACCCCATGGAAATTAATATATTTGGACTCAAAGTGGCTCAAAGTTGGTAATTGGATGCTATCATGAACTCTGGCAGTGACTTTCTCTGTCTCTTTCATCCTCTCTGTCTCTGGCTACCTCTCAGCCTACTTGATCTTCTTTCTCTGCTTCTCTTTGTTCAGTATACTATTATCCCCTCAGATTCTCACAGCTACCTGGAATAGTCTCTCAGTGTCTCAAACCTAAATTTCTAGTGAAGAGATGGCATATTTGATTGGCTTGAGTAGCTAATCAGCAAATAATATTACAAACATGCTCATCTAAGCTGACGGCTTCAGTAGATTTGGGTAGTATCAGTTATAAGAAAAGGGAGCTGCAGACAGAAAGCATCATAAAACTGTTTTGCTACAGTAGTTCTAAATTCACTGTCATTCTCAAGTTCCCCAGTTGTACAATTTTCAACATTTTTAGCCTGCCTTTTTAAGGAAAATAGAAGACAATGTTTTCTGCAATCAATATGACCTTGATTTATGTTTTTCTTCTTTACCTAAAGACTTACAGCTCCACTTTTTCCTAACACTTCTTTATACCTGTTTCAAGTAATGAATACTCTATTTTTCCCCAAAACTAAACTCCATAGAATATGTATGTATTAAGATCCTAGAAAGGAGAAAATGAGAGTCCAACAGTAATTTCTTTTTTCCTTTCAAGTCTTCAGTCTCTTCTTTAGCGTTGATATTGTCTTTCTCTGCTAGCCATAATGATTATCTTGTGTGTGTGTGTGTGTGTGTGTGTGAGGGGTGTGTTTAGTCACTAAGTCATGTCTGACTCTGTGACCCCATTGACTGTAGCCTGCCAGGCACCTCTGTCCATGGGATTTCCCAGGGAAGAATACTAAGATGGGTTGCCATTTTTTTTCTCCAGGGGCTCTTTCAAACCCAGGGATCAAACCTGCATCTCCTGCATTAGCAGGTGAATTCTTTAGAGCTGAACCTCCAGGGAAGCCCTAGTGAATCTTCCCCAGTCTAAATGAACATTGCTTTGGTTGTGCTGCCCTCAATATACTCTGATATTTTTTTTTTCATTCTTGCATGACCAAATAAGGAGAAAGTCGTCTAAAATACATGAACTTATTTCTCAACAAACTGCTATCCTTTAAGACCTTATTCTTTTCTACTTGCCTTATCTGTATGCATTTTCTTTCCTACTTAAACAAATAAGGCCAAAACACACTTACAATTTGCTTTTACATTGTAATAATATATTTTGGATTTGGAATTGGGAGAAAATGCTTCTTCCTCATTTCTAATGTTTCCTTTTATGTGAAGAGACATATATTAGCATAACATTCTTGGTTTCTTCCCATTTCTTTACTCATTTTGCCTTAGGGGATGAGGAATAATTTAACATGATTAGTGATTTTTGGAGGGAGAAAATTTTTATCACTAGCAGAGTACTCTCCTGCTACTTTAGGGGCAGTCTATCACAACTGGCATATCAGTATTAGGAAATCAGAAACCACTCCAGTTCTATAATCTTTAACACTGAAATTCCCCTCCTTGATCAGAATCATTTGCCATTGCATTCTAGTGGAATATATATTAGGAATCCCACTTATTCATAAATATTCACCTTCTCCAACATCAGTTTTCAGTAATAAAGGTTATATTTTGAGCCCCATCTTCTTTCTTTTTTGTCTTATTTTCCACTTGGTTCAGCCAGAAATACTGAGTAGTAGACTTCTAGGGGAAAGGTAATTCCTGGAGATTACGGCTTCTCACATGCTCTTTATGGATGACTTTAACTTTTGGGAGCATTATATAAGTGCAGCACACATGGGTTTTTGACCTTGAAGTTTGAAGTGAAGTGAAGTGAAAGTCACTCAGTTGTGTCCGACACTTTGGGACCCCATGGTCTATACAGTCCATGGAATTCTCCAGGCCAGAATACTGGAGTGGGTAGTCTTTCCCTGCTCCAGGGGATCTTCCCAACCCAGGGATTGAACCCAGGTCTCCTGCATTGCAGGCGGCTTCTTTACCAGCTGAGCCACAAGGGAAGCCCAAGAATACTGGAGTGGGTAGCCTATGCCTTCTCCAGCGGATCTTCCCGATCCAGGAATCAAACTGGGGTCTCCTGCATTGCAGATGTATTCTTTACCAACTGAGCTGTCAGGGAAGCCCTTGATTGAAGTTTACAGTGGCCTATATTGTGAAGGTAGATTTTTAACTGCTGTGATCTTAGGCTATATTGCATTTTGACCTTGGCAGGTGAATATAGCTTATGTAGCCTTTTCATAAACAAATGTTTCTTTAGAGGTGCTGCAGGCACCAAGCTTTGAGTAAACACAGAAATCTAGAGCTTTATATTTCATCAAAGGCATAAGTAGAAAATTTTAGAGCTTTTGGACCTCAGCAAAGAAAGGATACAGGGGCCACCAGCCATGGACTGGCCTGAGTAAATAAGGGTCACATGGGGTTTCGCAAACAAATGCTAGCTAAACTGGCTTCAGCAAAGATATGGGTCTCAGAAGAGTCTCATACTTAGTGAACCACCTTAACAAAATGATGGGTAATTTAGGGTGCTGACTAGAACGTGATTTGAACTGTCTTATTGGACTTCCCTGGTGGCTCAGACGGTAAAGCATCTGCCAACAATGCAGGAGACCCAGGTTCAATCCCTGTGTTGGGAAGATCTCCTGGAGAAGGAAATGGCAACCCACTCCAGTATTCTTGCCTGGAATATCCCATGGACAGAGAAGCCTGGTAGGCTACAGTCCATGGGGTCGCAAAGAGTCGGACACTTCACTTCACTTCACTAGTACATGTATGCAGAGCTGAAGAAGCCTCGGCAGCTGTTACTGTGTACTAAGGCCTTGGTGAGTGGGGTCAACTGAGGCAAAGATTCAAATTTGAGAGAATGAGAGTCTTTCCATATATAGACTTTTTAGCCATTGATAGAACAAGATTTGTTGCTTTTAAACTGAAAATACCGCTGAATTCCCCAGACCTTATGAAGTTCTAGAGTTTCATATGAAACAAAATTATGGCCTTATAAAGGCAGGCCGATAGTTATTGTATTCAGCACCCAAGACACAATAGTGAAGGAGACACATCTGGATTCCTGGAGCTAGTCCACAGGCTCAAGAGTCATTTCCAAACTTGTAGTCTCAGCATGAATCTGGATTAACTATAAAGGGGGAAAAGTCTTCTCTGTTAGATAGATTTTAGACAATTAAGCTATTCTTTATCAAGTAGCAATAGAAGTTACAACTGTGACCTAGCACTGAAAATTCCTGTTTACAAAACAACATTTACACTGCATTGTAAGAAAGACTCCAATTAATGAAGAAACACAGATTCAAAATATAAATGTGAATAAAGATGTTTTGAACAAGCAGTCTCAAGTGAGATCTGGTGAATAGGATTCACAACTCTGTAAATTTATAAACTTCTTAAAAAGGTTATACAGTATAAGCATAGGAAGGTTGGAGGAGCTATATGGATAATAGGTAAAAGTTCAAGATAGAGATAAAGAGATATAAAGTGAGACTGTATAACAATAGAAAGATCAATTCATCAGAAAGATAAAAATCATTAATGCACCTGTGTCTGATTTAAAAAAAGCTTCCAAATACATAAAGCATGATTTGCCCAAATTATAGGGGAAAATGGGCTTCCCTTGTGGCTCAGCCGGTAAAGAATCCACCATGCAGGTGACCTGGTTTCGATCCCTGAGTTGGGAAGGTCCCCTGAAGAAGGGAAAGGCTACCCACTCCAGTATTCTGGCCTGGAGAATTCAGTCCATGGGATTGCAAAGAGTCAGGTACGACTGAGCAACTTTCACTCACTCACTCATAGGGGAAAATAGTGCATTACATGAATACAGTTGGGGATTCTAACACATTTATCTCCCAGCAAACAGTAGACCAAGATAAATAAAATCAATAAAAACACAGATGATCTAACTAATACTGTTGATTCAGTTCAGTTCAGTTCGGTTCAGTCACTCAGTCATGTCCGACTCTTTGCAACCCCATGAATTGCAGCATGCCAGGCCTCCCTGTCCATCACCAGCTCCCAGAGTTCACTCAGACTCATGTCCATCGAGTCAGTGATGCCATCCAGCCATCTCATCCTCTTTCGTCCCCTTCTCTTCCTGCCCCCAATCACTCCCAGCATCAGGGTCTTTTCCAACGAGTCAACTGTTCGCATGAGGTGGGCAAAGTACTGGAGCTTAAGCTTTAGCATCATTCCCTCCAAAGAAATCCCAGGGCTCATCTCCTTCAGAATGGACTGGTTGGATCTCCTTGCAGTCCAGGGGATTCTCAAGAGTCTTCTCCAACACCACAGTTCAAAAGCATCAATTCTTCGGCACTCAGCCTTCTTCACAGTCCAACTCTCACATCCATACATGACTACTGGAAAAACCATAGCCTTGACTAGACGGACCTTAGTCAGCAAAGTAATGTCTCTGCTTTTGAATATGCTATCTAGGTTGGTCATAACTTTTCTTCCAAGGAGTAAGCGTCTTTTAATTTCATGGCTGCAGTCACCATCTGCAGTGATTTTGGAGCCCCAAAAAACAAAGTCTGACACTGTTTCCACTGTATCCCCATCTATTTGCCATGAAGTGATGGGACCGGATGCCATGATCTCCGTTTTCTGAATGTTGAGCTTTAAGCCAACTTTTTCACTCTCCACTTTCACTTTCATCATTAACATTACCTAATTGTTATAAACACTATACCCTAACACTGCAGAATATAATTATTTTCAAGTGAATATGGCCCACCTACAAAGATGTGATGATAGATCCTATGTTAAGCCATGAAACAAATCTCAATAAATTTAAAAGGACTGAAATGTAGAGTATGTTCTCTTGCAACAATTACATTAAATTAGAAGTAAATAAAAATAAAATGTATAGCAAACACCAAATCTATTTATGTAGAAACACCTCTGAATAATCCACAGGTCAAAGAAGAAATCATGAGAAATTAGAAAACATTTCAAAATGAATTATTAAAATGTAATGAAAATGAAACATCAAAATTAATGAGATACTCCTAAGGCAGTGCTTAGACAAACATTTATACCATTAAAGGTTTATATGGGAAAAAAGACAAATCGAAAAATGAACTTAGATTTTTGATAGGAAAAGAAGAGAAAGTGGAAAGAAAATGGTAAACATATGAGAAAAAAATCAGTAAAATTGAAAACAAACAACAGAAAAAAATAACAAAGCCAAAAGCTGATTCTTGGAAATGATATACAAAATTGATAGAGGGGTTCAGATCAAGGTCAGATCGAGAGCAGAGTAAGAGGATATGGAGCTCAGTTTCGTCCACCAACACATCAAAAATGCATCTACATATAGAACAATTCTCACTGAAAACTAACTGGAAACTGGCAGTCAGACTGTAAGAAAGGTACACATGTCATGAGGCGAGAAGGAAAGAAAAGCACTCAAATCGGAACCCATGCCCTTGGGATCGGACACAGAAGTAAAGGGAGTTCACACAGGTGGACACCCATCCAGGCGAGTAAATGGGTTTGAACCACTGATGCCCCAGTCCAGGTGTCCTACACTGGGAGGCACGCACCTTTGGCTGGTTGGAGGCCCACTGGGATTAATAGAAGGGCAATGGGAAGACTGGAGTCCACTTGTGAGGAGCACAATGCAGGCTCGTCCCCAAGGCAGGGCAGGAAGAAGTCTGCTCTAGTGGCCACAGGATTTTCCAGGCCCACCTGATATATTATACTTTGACAGAAATTTGGGCTATACAGGTGAATGTACTTGTCAAAACTTAATGATCACATTCTTAAAACATGTGCTTTTTGCAAATACATTTTACATCAGAAGAAAAATTACTGTAAACAAACACTGAATTCTTGTTAATGATTGCATATACTGTGCCCTGGTAAGTCGCTTCAGTTGTGTCCAACTCTTTGCGACTCTGTGGACTATAATCCACCAGACTCCTCTATCCGTGGAATCCTTCAGGAAAGAATACTTGAGTGGGTTGCCATGCCCTCCTCCAAGAGATCTTCCTGACCCAGGGATTGAACCTGTGTTCTTTACATCTCCTGCATTGGCAGGTGGCTTCTTTACCACTAGCTCCACCTGGGAAGCTACCAGTGTATGTTATAGTGATGTCTTCAACTTACTCAGAGGTTAAAGCATCTGCCTGCAATGCTGGAGACCTGGGTCCAACCCCTGGGTCAGGAAGATCCCCTGGAGAAGGAAATGGCAACCCACTCTAGTATTCTTGCCTGGAGAATCCCATGGATGGAGGAGCCTGGAGGGCTACAGTCCATGGGGTCGCAAAGAGTCGGACACGACTGAGTGACTTCACTTTCACAACTTTCTTTGAAATTCAACAAAAATAAATAGATTGATGGATGGACACAGGAATGAAAAAATGGATCAGATCAGTTCAGTTCATTTCAGTTTAGCCGCTGAGTCATGTCTGACTCTTTGCGACCCCATGAATCACAGAATGCCAGGCCTCCCTGTCCATCACCAACTCCCGGAGTTCACTCAAACTCAAGTCCATCGAGTTGGTGATGCCATCCAGCCATCTCATCCTCTGTCGTCCCCTTCTCCTCCTGCCCCAATCCCTCCCAGCATCAGAGTCTTCCAATGAGTCAACACTTCACATGAGGTGGCCAAAATATTGGAGTTTCAGCTTCAGTATCAGTCCCTCCAATGAACACTCAGGATTGATCTCCTTCAGAATGGACTGGTTGGACCTCCTTGCAGTCCAAGGGACTCTCAAGAGTCTTCTCCAACACCACAGTTCAAAAGCATCAATTCTTCAGTGCTCAGCTTTCTTCACAGTCCAACCCTCACATCCATACATGAATAAATGGATAGATATGTTATGAATCAAGCATAGTAAAGTGTTAATGGTAGAATCTAGACATTGGTTATCTAAATGTTCAGTATAAATTTTTTCAACTTTGCTGTATAAACATTTTCATTTAAATAAAACCTTAGAATAAAGGGCTAAGAAATCTTCAATGTTTCTCTCTAAGGGAGATGCCAACTTGTATAAGTGAATTTTCTCCCTAGAGAAGCTGTCTATTTGGATAGTGCCAAAATTTGCTTTTTGTAAGAATATTTCTTCCTGTTAAGCTTATGGGTTGTACAATAGAATTAGTACAACTGGCCTCCAATGTATTAAGACAAAAATTAAGAAAGTCTTTTTCTACCCTTCATTCTTCAGACACCACTGAGACTTTGTTGTGATATTTGATGCCATTAAGTACATACTACACTCAGGGAACATGGTTTTGCTTGGCATAGCTACTATAGGACAGACTTTGAAAAAAATTGGCATGTCTGTGGTTGGCACTCTGCTAATCGTGTGTCCTCTGAGCTCTTGGAATTATTTAAAAGTGAAGGCTCATGAAAGACTTGGAAATGAAGTGAGGATCTAAAGAAATTATGTTCCATTCCACTGAGGGGCCAGGTTGAAGATGCCAAAGGAATGTTAATAAGTCTACTCAGATATTGACATGCTCTCTGTCTGAGATTTAGAGGCTAAGAAAAAGAAAAAACTGGAGAAAATTTTGATTTGAACTTTTTGCAAGAGCATAATAATTTAATTTGCAGTATGTATTTTGGACTTTAATATCTTTGGACACTTCCTTTCTAGGAAAATTAATTTTTGGACTTTTATTTTTCCTTCAGAATTTTATAATGGGACAACATATTCAAATGTGGGTGATCTTATGGTTGGTATTTTATTGGAGTATTTTACTAATGCCCTATATTCTCACTGCAGAGTCACTGAGAGGAAATGTTGATTATAGTGGCTGGAAATAGCTTTAGCTGGGAGATAAAATAAGGAATAATTCTGGCCAAGGCTTCTGATTTATTTCTGAGCTTTATGCACATAAACTCTCTACTGACCAACTGTGGTCCCAGAAGGATATCAAATGAATTAGTGGTTGGTATAGAAGAGTCAGCCTAATGAAGGTGGGTGCAGGATTGTCCTGAAAGATTGCTGACCTCTTGCATTGAGGTAAATAGACAAACGAGCAATTTAACATAGATTTAATGGCTAAGGTTAATGGGTTAAAATTTTAAGTCAGGATACTCATTCACTTTTATTTCCCAGCTAAAGTTATTTCCATGTAACATATTTATCTTTTATGTACTTATGGTTTCCATGTCTTATTTTGAAATGCTTTTCCCCAACTCAGATCAAAGAAGTCATTTTTGGAATCATATTTTTAGAACTATTTTTTTCTGAATTATAATTTATCTCAGCTTAAGCTTTGAAAAAGAAATCCAAGTTTATTGATTTTACCCAAATGGCTAGTCATTCAATTGTCCCAACAAAATGTATTGAATAATCCATGTTTTCTTACTTATTTAGAATACACTGAATCTCCATGTATCTGTTTCTGGTTTCTCTATTCTTTTCTGTTGTTTGATCTATTCTTGGAATATAACCAAACTGATATATAATAGAATTAGTCTTGCCTCATTACTCCTCTTTTTTATCCTCATTATTCTCACATTTATTTTTCAAGATAATTTTAGACTCATGTTGCCAAGACTAAAACACAATGAAAAATTAAAAACCTTACTAATATGTTAATAGGATCATATTAGATTTAAAAATTAAAGAGACTAAATATTTGGAATAGACCATCATCTTAGACAAGAACAAAGTAGCTTTTTTATATAATGTAGTAGGGTTTTACAGTTTTTCTTATCAGCCATGGACATTCCAAGTTAAATATATATATAAACTTTGTTGATGTTGTGCTACTGTGAGATGCTTCCTTCCATAATCTTTTCAAACTATTTTTTTTATTTATAGAAGAGATAATTTACTTTAGTGTGTTAATTTTATGGCCAGTCACCTTATTGGATTTTCTTGTTTCTAAGAACTTTTCAGTTGATTCTCTTGTATTTTCAAAAGAGTATCATTTATAAACAATGATAATTTTGTCTCCATTGTTCATTTGCCAATATGACTTATTTTAGTCTGATTACCTGGCTAGTATTTATAAAACCTATTCAATTGACACAGTGCTAGTAAGTAGATTTCTCTTGTTTCTTATTTTAATGGAAAAGCTTATAATTTATCACTGATGATAAGTAAATAAAGCTGGACATTGAACAATGTGTGTTTTAACTGCACAGGCCCATTTATACACCAATATTTTTCATTAGCAAATACTACAGTAGTACATGGTCCATAGTTGATTGAATCCATGGATGTGAAGGAGTCACAGATACAGAGTCAACTATAAGTTATACGTGGATTAACTCTGGTGTTATTCAAGGAGGGTCAACTGTATTTCTATAAGGTTTGCTTTTAAAATCATAATAGATATTAATCACATTAAATACACTTTGTAATTCATTGGGATAACTAAGTTTTTCCTCCTTTGGCTTCCTGATATGGTAAATTAAAATAGTGATTTCTTAATATGTAATTATCCTTATAGTTTTTATAAATACTCCACTGGACCAAGGTTTCAGTTCAGTTCAGCTCAGTCGCTCAGTCATGTCCGACTCTTTGCGACCCCATGAATCGCAGCACACCAGGCCTCCCTGCCAGGACCAAGGTTTAGTTTATGTTTAATTAACTGCGTGATTCCATCTTCTCATGTTATCTTTAAGATATTTGAATCATAGTTAGAAAGAGAATAATATTTAAAGACAGTTTCTATGTTTTGGTGGGTATCCTTTTTTAAAACTTTTTATTTTGTATTAGGGTATAGCTAATTAACAATGTTGTGATAGTTTCAAGTGAACAGTGAAGGGACTCAGCCATAAATATACATGTATCCATTCTCCCCAAACTCCCCTCCCATCCAGGCTCCCATATAACTTTAAGCAGAGTTCCCTGTGCTATTTAGTAGGTCCGTGACAGTTTTAAATATAGTAGTGTGTACATGTCCATCCCAAACGCCTTACTATACCTTCCCCTACTCTTCCCTTTGGTGACCATAAGTTTGTACTCTAAGTCTGTGAGTTTCTTTCTACTTGTAAGTTCATTTATATCATTTCATTTTATATTCCACATATAAATAATGATGTATGATATTGTTCCTTCTCTGTCTGGCTTACTTCACTCAATATGACAGTCTCTAGGTCCATCCATGCTGCTGCAAATGGCATTATTTCATTCTTTTTAATGGCTGAGTAACATTCCATTGTATATATATGTAAGGAGTACCCTTTTGTAAGGGTTTGTAGTTAGTTTTAATTAGGCAGTTAATTAAACATAAACTAAACCTTGGTCCTGGCAGGGAGGCCTGGCGTGCTGCGATTCATGGGGTCGCAAATTTGTAAACTGTATTTTGAATTTTGCCCTGTTTTGATCTTGAAAGTTTTATATATTAATAATATTCACATTATATGTTTCTTAGAGGTGCACAAGAATTCACCTCTTTGATCATTTTGACTGTATGCATAAAGGGGATGACATGAAAAGATGCTCAACATCACTAAACATCAGGGAAATGCAAATGAAAACCACAATGAGTTATCACCTCACACTTGTTAGCAAGGCTAGCATCAAGAAGATAAGAGATAATAAGTGTTGCTTAGGATGTAGAAAAAAAAGAACCTTTGTGTACTGCTGGTAAGAATGTATACTGGTACAGCCATGATGGAAAACAGAATTGAAGTTCTTCACAGAATTTTAAAAAGACCTACCATATGATCCAGTAATCACACATCAGGGTATATATTCAAAGAAAATGGAAACAGGGTATCAAAGAGATTTCTACACCATGTTTTTTGCAGCATTATTTATAATAACCAAGATATGGAAATTACCTATATGTCTCTCAATAGATAAATAGATAAAGAAGTTGTGATAAATGTATAAATTTAGCCATGAGAAAGAAGGAAATTGTACCTTATGGGACAACATGAATGGTCTTTGAGGATATTTTAAGTGAAATAAAATAGAAAGAAAAATATTGTGTAATATTCCTTTTAAGTGAAATCTATAAAAGCCATATTGATATATAGTTAAATGGTGGTTGCCAGGGGCTGGGGGTGAATGAAATGGGGAAGTGTTGGTCAAAGAGTATAAACTTCTAGTTCAGTTCAGTCGCTTAGTTGTGTCCAACTCTTTGCTACCCCATGAATCACAGCACGCCAGGCTTTTCTGTCCATCACCAACTCCCGGAGTTCACTCAAACTCACGTCCATTGAGTCAGTGATGCCATCCAGCCATCTCATCCTCTGTCGTCCTGTTCTCCTCATGCCCCCAAATCCCTCCCAGCATCAGGGTCTTTTCCAATGAGTCAACTCTTCGCACGAGGTGGCCAAAGTACTGGAGTTTCAGCTTTAGCATCAGTCCTTCCAAAGAACACCCAGGACTGATCTCCTTTAGGATGGACTGGTTGGATCTCCTTACAGTCCAAGGGACTCTCAAGAGTCTTCTCCAACAAGATGAATAAGTCCAAGGGATCTAATGTACAACATTGTGATTAGAAATAATAATGCTGTATTATATACTTGGAAGTTACTAAGAGAATATATCTTAAATCTTCTAGCTATGAAAAAGAAATGGTAATTATGTGATATGATAGAAATGTTAGCTAACACTATGGTGGTAATCATATTGTCATCTGTAAATTTATCAAATCAACTCATTGTATACCTTAGTTATATATCAATTATATCTCAATAAAGCTGAGGGGAGCAGGAAAAGGGGATGGCCTGGGAATGGACAGCAGTGAGCATCAGTGGCTATTTCTTTCTGTTTCAAATTTTTATTTATGTATTTTAATGTCAAATTATTTTGTTGCATAAAGACATACACTAGAACTTCACTGTATAATGTACTGTGTACATCACTGAAATGCTATTCAATCATCTTAGCTAGTAATCTCATACTTAATGTACCTGCATATGCATAAGGTTTGTGTTTGATTTTTTTCCCACTGATAATTTGAGAATTTAAATTTCTTGAATATTGAATGTTTCTTTAAATATTCTTGAAAATTTAAAGAACACCTGTCAACCTCTATTTATTGATTTTCTAGCTTTAGATGATATTTATTGACTCTCTGTTGTTCATTCAATAAATATTTATTGAGTGCCTATTATGAAATGTATCATTATAAGTACCATTTTAGGCATAGGTGAACAAAACAAACTTATCATCCTCATAAAACTGACCTCTAGCTATAAAAGGTAAGGGATATATAGGGAAAATGAAAACTTTATTTTGAAAAGATACATGGGCCCCAATGTTCATAACAAACAGTACTATTTCCAATTGCAAAGATATGGAAACATTCCAAGTACTCATCAACAGATAATTGGCTAAATATATGCCACAAACATACACATACCCATACACAATGAAATATTACTCAGCCACAAGACAAAATGAAATATTGCTGTCTGCAGCTAAACCTAGAGAATGTTATACTTAGTGAAGTCAGACAAATACTATGATATCACATATGTCATATCTAAAAATAATACAAATGAATCTATATACAAAACAAAAATAGACACAGAAAATAAATTATGACTAGCAAAGGGTGGAGGGAGGGCTAGACAAATTAGGAATATAAGATTAACAGATACAAACTACTATACACAGAATAGATAAAAAACAAGCATCTGCTATATAGCACAGGAAATTATATTCAACATCTTGTAATAACCTATAATGGAATATAATCTGAATAGTTTAACTGAATGACTTTGCAGGCTACAGTCCATGGGGTTGTAGAGTCGAACACCATGGAAGTGACTTAGCATGCATGCATCAGTTTCAAAGCCACTTAGATTTTGAATATGTGAAGCCAAGATCTATAGATAAAATGAAATTCGTGATGTCAATTGTGTTGTTTTGTCTTCATGTGTGATATCACATAGCTATGGTCTTTTTCATTTTTCTGAAAATGCAATTTATGCTCAGGAGTCTGATAATAAAATGCATTTTTTATACAACCAAAATATAGGAAACCTCTTTTGGAGTATTGTAGCATTAAAATAATGATGCTTGGTATTTAAGCTCTGCTAGGAATGAGAGCAATGGCAACCCACTCCAGTACTCTTGCCTGGAAAATCCCATGGACAGAGGAGCCTGGTAGGCTGCAGTCCATGGGGTCGCTAAGAGTCTGGCACAACTGAGTGACTTCACTTTCACTTTTCACTTTATGCGTTGGAGAAGGAAATGGCAACCCACTCCAGTATTCTTGCCTGGAGAATCCAAGGGCTGCCGTCTGTGGTGTCGCACAGAGTCGGACACGACTGAAGCGACTTCGTAGTAGTAGGAATGAGAAGGCCTTCTGAATCCTCAAACAAATGTGGAATGGTATTAGGTCTATATTTACCGTTTCTTATATCTTCCGTATTTCTCATCCTTAAAACTAATGAGTTACAGTGGTCGTTTAGTCTCTAAGTTGTGTCCGACTCTTGTGACCCCGTGGACTGTAGCCCTCCAGGCTCCTCTGTCCATGGGATTCTCCAGGCAAGAATGCTGGAGTGAATTGCCATTTCCTTCTCCAGGGGATCTTCCAAACCCAGGAATTGCACCTGAGTCTCCTGCATTGCAGGCAGATTTTTTACCAACTGAGCTACAAGGGAAGCCCAATGAGTTATAGAGCAGATTTTAAAACTGTTTCACAGACCGTTAGTGATTCTTCCTAGGTGTCTCATTCACTTAATCATTTACTAATTCAAAAATCTTACTTAAATGTCTGCTATGTACCAGACACAATGTTAAATGATACGTGTCAAAAGAGCACGAGAAGAGAAACATCGTGATGACAGAATGCTTTGTCTACAATTGCTTCAACCAGATCAGGTCTGCTTTAGCTCTTTGATATTTTGAATTTCTGAAAATATTTCCATGGCCAAAAATCCATGAAAATTACTAATATGGCTACCAATAAAATACTAGAATATCCATTCCCTTATCGTGTCAGTTTGCTAAAATTTTACTGGATTGAGATACAACAACAGTCTCTAGTGAACTTACATTGCTTTGAATTCTTCATGCCCTTCACATTGTAAAATTCTCAGTGTCTTCCAAAGTGTCCGAATTTCTATGGTTACCAAATTGAGGAATGATTTAAAATAAGCCAATGTGTTCTGTCTCTGCTATTCAGGAACAGTCACAGACCTGTGAACAGTTTTCTGTTCATTATTATGAACCTCATGTTTCTTTATAAATATCATAAATGGTAAAAGAGAGAGAGAGAGGGAGAATAGCTCCCAACAGCCTGTGAGTAGGACTAATTCTAATTAAATTTTCAGTAGAATTTTTGGTTTCCTATAAGGCTCTGCTTTTATATTTGAGCACATGACTGACTGCCCTGACTGGGTCTTAACAATACTGTTGCTGTTGCTATTATTATATCATTATAGCATTTCCTTTTATGGTAGGTTGACTAACAGTACTTAAAGTGAAAGTGAAAGTGAAGTTGTGTCTCTTTGCAACGCCATAGACTATAGTTTACCAGGCTCCTCCGTCCATGGGATTTTTCAGGCAAGAGTACTGGAGTGTGTTGCCATTTCCTTCTCCAGGGGATCTTCCCAACCCAGGAATCAAAACCGGGTCTCCCG
This sequence comes from Capricornis sumatraensis, assembly GCF_032405125.1. Lineage (NCBI taxonomy): Eukaryota > Metazoa > Chordata > Mammalia > Artiodactyla > Bovidae > Capricornis > Capricornis sumatraensis. The sequence continues at coordinate 36,182,591 of NC_091092.1, read as the reverse complement.
CATTGCAGACAGGTGGTTTACCATCTGAGCCACCAGGGAAACAGTACTTAAGTGGTGCTTAAATATAAATATTATCTTTCTTGACTTTCCTAAATTTTCTAGTCATTGGTATATACATTTGTGGCAACTTTGATAAAGAAGGATGCTTGAATTTATCTTTGCTATAAGGATAAGATTTTCATAGATAAGGAGAAAGAATTCTGAACTAACAAGGGAGACAAAAAGATATTCAAAATATCCAAATCCATCAATGACTTCCAAATGCTATAAATGGTGAAACACACAAGCACACACACACAACCCTGTTGTATCTACCAGAGGCAAACTACTTAAAATGATGAGAATTCAGAAGTCAGTAGAACTGAGCTAGAGTAATCCTTTTTTCACATCTAAATAAACCCAAGTGACCATGAACTTTTAGAAATATTTTTTGAAATGTACCTTTATGCAACCCATAGTCTGTGTCTTCAAGGTCATCAAAATTGAAAGAGACCTTGTCAGTGGGAGGGTTCAAAAATTATGGCATAGTCTTTCTGGAAAGACTGAAGTGGAGTTGGCTTTCTGAAAAGAATACATTCAGTGGCTTCATCAGCAGAAGTCTCACCAGTGTCTGAATCACCATCAAAAACAATTTAGCAACCCACTCCAGTATTCTTGTCAGGAGAATTCCATGGACAGAAGAGCCTGGTGGTCTGTAGTCCATGGGGTCATGAAGAGTTGGCCATGTCTGAGCGACTAACACTAGCACACTTGCAGACTATTTACTATGGTTAGACTGCTAAGTGGCTTAAAAGGGCTTATGGCACACCACCGCTTCCCCACTCTCAGAGCATGAGGATTGCATGTTTCTTGTTTCTAGTCTGTGAACTCCCTAAAGTATAGACTATGGGCCTGCTGCTGGAACTCAACCCCTATGACTGGAGAAATGAACTATTTTTCTAATTTTCTTTTCTTGAATGAGAATTGTTTTTTTTTTCTTAAAGCACCAAATAGTAAATCTTTTAGGCTAAATATTTGATGTAATGGGCTCTAAGACCACTGTCAACTTTACCAATTTCAGTGGTAGCAATAAAACAGCCATAGACAATATATAAACCATTGATTGTGGTTTAATAAAATATTATTTGCAAAAGCAGACATCTGGGTAGATTTGGGTCACAGGGTGTAGTTTGAAGATGTCTTGTCTATTCTACGCCATTAGTGATCTTGGCATAATGCCTGCCCTTATTTTTTTTTTTTTCCTAATTGAATGCTCATGATTTTCAGTCTGTCTATCCTTCTCTCCTGCACTCTTGATCTCTCCCTGCCCCCTCCCTCTTATCCTGTCTCTATGTCTTCCTCTCTCTCTCGCTTTGTTCCTCCTCCTCTCCTCATCTTCTACCTGTCTTGCTCTCAGCTCTCATGCCCACTCTTTCTCCTGTTCTAAGACATGTTATTTATTCACTTGTACTAGCTCATTTTCTGTCAAAGGTTCTGTCTTCCACCATTTCCTCTTCTTTTTTGCCCTGCATTCTTCATCAAGCATAGTTCAGTACTTGTCATTGAATCAGGGGAGCAGTCATCTCATCCCAACCATGGTTGAGTAGCTCACAATCAGAAATGTCATTCACTTTAAATTATTCAGAGACCCTGGCTCTTTGATTCCTCTTGAGACTGTGATTGGAAGAAGTTAGGAGCAGTATGAGGGGGGGCTGGGGGCAAGGACGCTTAATTTCTAGAGGGATGCATGTGTACCATCTATATATCTTAGTTTGAGGGTGTTATCATTTGTTCCAGGGTGAGAATGAGAGTTGAAGGGTCCTATGTTGACCACTGCAAGGCCTGGTACAGAATATTACTCTAGTCTGTTCATTTCTTATCACCAGCTTTAAAAAAGGGGCTGGGCATATGCCTTCCTTAATCCTGAATCTTAAAAAATGTCTTCCTCCCACAAGTTAATTAAAATGTGCTTTTATAAGGACTTTGAGTCAGTAGCAACTTAGCAGAAAGCAAGGCTCTAAGGAATTAAAACCAAAGATAGGAAAAAAAACATGATAGGGGAGGAAAATCCAGAGTACAAAGCAATGTCTAGGATGACCTGGTAAAATTGTGGGAGGCCTCACGTGGTCAAAGCTCAGAATGAGGACTCTGAGTGCCTAAAGGAATAGAATAAGTCAATAGATCATTCTCTATCACAAAATTGCCAGGGGTAGGTTATACAGTGATGTTTTAAATATGAGAAATAAAGGGAAAGAGTTGGTATGTATGATTTCAGTTTGAAAACTGATAATCAAGATTGGCTCATCTATAGCCAAGTTGTAGCTAGAATATCTCCTAAATGGCAGAAGGGCAGCTTCAAACCCTCCTATAAAAAGTCCTATTATATGCAAGCTTCTATGTCAAGTCTTAAGGCACACAGATAAAAAAGACTTTCTCAAAAAATTAAATACATAAATAAAGAATTTTTCTCCATAAGGCTTTTGCTGTTTACCTATTTCTCTCCCAACAGATTATTAAACAATATAAGTGCTAAAATATGAAAAAGTACACTATGTTCCATGAGCACACTAGAGGAGCCCCTAACTCTTATGTCTAGTCAAATAATGCTTCCTCCAATAAGTTACACTTGACATGAGATTTGAACAAAATATGTTCAGATGGAGGAAGTAGCAAGGTGACAAGGCCTAAGGTTTTGGTCTACGTTTACTGAAAGGGAGGGATAGCACCTTCGTGGGATTGGAAAGTTCAGTTCAGCTGGAGAAAGAGACAGCACTGACCACATTCAGCAGTTAGTATGAGTGTGTTGCAGTCGCTGTGTGAGTGGGGAGACCAGAAATGTCAGCAGTTGTGGAATAAACATTGGCCCTGACTGATATGCCAAAAAAGAGAAAAAAAAAAAAATGAGTCCCACTGCCATCCCAGAAACCTCAAGAAATCGTCCCTGAGATGGACTGCATAGCCAAGTAGTAGCAGTGAGTCAGCCTAATTTGGGCATGGATGCCAGTGTGACTTCATTACACCCTTATACTTATAAGGCCTGGGGACATTCAGTTTACATAAGATTGACTTCCAGCCCAGGCATTAGGACATTTGTGGGTTACAAAAAAAAAAAAAAAAGATCCCTCACTACTCCTTTTTCCCTATTTATGATTGAGGGTTAAAAATATAATTAACCACTGAGAAAGAGGAACACCAAGACTGTGTTTGGCTACCAGTTGGGGGAGGAGATCTATCAAGCCCTCCAGCAAGGACAGTCCAGTAGAGAATCTGTATTGATATACAACATGTTCCAGCCTTTGTGATTCCTGGAGCTCGTGGCTGATAGCTGATAGTAGCTTCCTCTTGTAGCTTAGGTCCATGTACATATGGAATAAACTGCCATCTATAATTTCAGACAGTCTGATTATTATAGAATTGGTCATCTCATTGCATTCTTCAAGTAATAAAGTATACTTAATATTAAAGCTGGATTGAATTTCTTGGTCTTTTTACCTAGTTGCGTTTTTTTAATTTAAATTTATTTATTTTAATTGGAGGCTAATTACTTTACAATATTGCATTGGTTTTGCCATACATCAACATGAATCCACCACGGATGTACACATGTTCCCAATCCTGAACCCCCCTCCCACCTCCCTCCCCAGTTGCATTTTTTTTTTCATATAGTTGTCCCCATGTGGGCTCTTCAGACCACTTGTTTCATTTGAATTGGCTTGAGAAACACCCAGTTAAGCAACAGATTTTATCATTGTTGTTGCTGTTAGCTTGTTTCTTATTGTAGAACTTCTCAGAGGCTTAAATAGGTCAATATGAATTCTGTATCTATACAAGACATCCGTATTATATATTATCTGTTCCCCTACGTGACCGTGGATCTTCTGTAAGAGTAGAGATTATGTCTGTTGTTCATTGATACATCTCCATATCCACTGCTTTGCCTGGCACCTATTAGGCCCTTTAAATATTTGTAAAATGAACAACCATATTGAAGGGCTGATGTTTATGGAACATATTTCTCAGCTACATTAAGCAAATATTTCTGTCAAATGCCAGCTAACTAGTTATCATGTTTATATTTTGTATTGACTCTGTAACTCAGAACTGCCATTTTGGTAAAATTTATATTGGTAGCATATACACAGATGCGAGAAATTGTTAAGATGCAACAATAAGCATGGAGACAACAGCAAAATTGCAGAGACATGTTAGATAGAATCTTATGTAAATAGACTACTTCAGCTAAACACTGACTTTGTAGTTCTTCTGCTTATGAAACATTTTTCAGTTGTCATGTGGACATAGCTATATAGTCAAAAATACTGTATGATGATTAACGAATGATTGTTCTCCAAAGTACCCTTGGGATATTGGTTGTTTTAGGTTTTAGGAGCTTCTCAAAAATAAAGAAGTATCTCCTAGAAATAAAGATGTTTTACAAATAAATCATATATGCATTCTGGGAGACAGATGCTGAGTTCAGTAACCTTTTGTCACTTTTTATTGGGAGCACCATCTTGTAATTCACAGTATGCTAATATGTCCTCATATGATTAGAAGAATCACTGCCAGTTACTGATGTGAACAGACAGTAACTGCTAATCCCAAAACCCAGTTGTTTAGATGATGAAATGAAAACCCCTTAATTAAACCCCATAGCCAATTTATAATCACCCATGCACAGGGCATTCCTAATTTTTTTTTTTCTATAAGCATGCAATAAGTCCTTGGCATCTGGCCTTCTGTGATTATTCAGTTTAGGAACTCTACCACCATGAGTGAAGTGAGTGAACCCTATTCCTTTTGGCAGATGTGGGTAGAAGAAGTGATCCGAATTTTTTTTTCTCCGTTAATCTTGAGCAGGCCTTAGCACCATATGAAATGTTCTGTATGTTCTGCTGGGAAATTAATGATATTTTTTTCTTTTCTGTAAGTATCCAGATTTTTAAATATTTGTATTTGTTTGTTTGTTTCTTTAAGTGATGCAGGCTTTAATAAAAAGAGTAAAATAACAGCAGTAAGAATTGAAAAGACAAGGTTGATATTTGTGCAGAGCTAAGACATTATAGCTGCATGTGACCTGAATGGTTTCCTGGTCCACAAAGAATACATGGATTTCAGCTGGGCTGCCAATTCTGATTTTCTGTAGCTGCCCCCTCAAAAAACTGTGTTTAGCAAGATCCTGGGGCAGTCTTAAAGTAAATGAGAAAGGCTGCCTTGGTTGATTAACGTGTCTGTTGTGGAAAGATAGTGTTGTCTACTGATTCCAAATCTATGATCTTCTAGTCATTGCAAGTACTTCGTATGGGGTGAGGGTGTATATGCACTGAACCACATATAAATGTGAAACTCTTGTCAGAATTATGGAGCAGTTTATGTCTGCAAAACAACATCAGCCTACTGATTAAGTAAGTGTTATCTCTTTTCCACTGCTAGACTTACTGCAGGTAAATGTTCTGTGACAAGACTAATATGTTTATTTGCGTGTGGATAATAAATTATGAGTTATAACTGTGTCTTTAATACTTCCAGATATGTGGTGTTTGATTCCCAGCATCCACAGGCCTCCTTGAATAGTAGGTTTCAAATATTCTTACCTATGTATTCGAGTAGTTCTGTGGAACCCTGGGATTCTATGAAGGGGTCTCAAGGGCTACCTCAGGGGCTGATAGGTATGGTTCCAGGCTCCCCACCCATGCCTGTGCATGTGCTTTGAAACTTAAAAGATAAAGAAGTGAAAAGTTGCCAAGCACATTGTTGTTGTTCTTTTAGCAACAGAAAAAATATTTTTAAAAGTATTTAAGCCACTGATTTACACTCCAGTTTCTTTTCTTATTATGTTTTGTGAATTATAACTCAAAATAGACCTTGGGATTTCTTAAACCTTTTGTGGTATTAATATTCTAGATGTTAATCTCTAAGAAAAGATTGAGCTACCAACTCCCAGATGGTGTGTCAAAACAGATTTCCTATTTGGATAGTCTAATTCATATTTTACATTTTCCTCTGAAGCTCTCCTTCCAAAATTGAGGATGAGCTGCCCAATATTGAGAATTAAGGAAATGGTCTTGCTCAGAAAGTTTACCTATTCCCTCAAATATAATAACTGTGTTTTTAAGATTTCACTACCCCTGTTCCACTTACTGTAACCAGTACTTTGCTAAAGCTGTCTTGTATTGGTATGGCAGGGCCTATTATTAAATTTTCAATAATTGTACAAGCCAAGTATAAAACACAGTTATTATTTTAAAATATAAATTATGTAAGTTTACAATTGAATAAATTATTTTAAAAACAAAGAAAATGAATAGTCAAAATTTATAACTTTACAATTATCCCTCAGTATCTTGAGGTCATGTATATCTCTTCCATCTGTGTGGTGGAAATACTCTATAAGGGTATGCTGTCATGCATCTCTTCCCAACTCATTCAGTGACTTCAGTTGATAGCTTGAAAATGGAATCACCAATGCTGTACAATGCTGTTATTTCTTTCCTTGATTTGAAATGTTTCTACTTTCCTTTTATCCAGACTTATTTTCTTTCTCTCCCATTTCTACTGTGTATTTTTCCTCTTTGATCAGACAAATGTTTCTTTGCTAAGGAGTTAAGAGAAAAAAAATCTCTATGTGTTATTTTTTCTTGGAGAGTTTTCTCATAGTAAAAACCATTGTTGAGGGTATGTCTCTCTCCTGACCTTATGGGTATTTTTCATGTGAGTCATTGGTTGCACTGACCCCTCTAGAGTTCTATAGTTCAGACTGTGAAATGAGTGACCTGAATAAATGATTCATACCATAGTGCTAACTAACTAAACTAATCAAATTTCACCTTGGAGCTAAAATCTTGCAGGAGTTAACCAGCTCACTCCTGATATTTAACCCTGTTTATCCATTTAGGCATTCATCCTAAGGTAATTCATTTCTCATTGGTAAAAAATTATCTTAAGTTATCAAGACAGCTTCTTGAGAATGTCTACTTATTCACAGAATAGTTTGGAGTAACCAGATTGTTCTTAAGAGGACCTAGATACCAAGGGAACATTTCATGCAAAGATGGGCTCGATAAAGGACAGAAACAGTATGGACCTAACAGAAGCAGAAGATATTAAGAAGAGGTGGAGAGAATACACAGAAGAACTGTACAAAAAGGATCTTCATGACCCAGATAATCACGATGGTGTGATCACTCACCTAGAGCCAGACATCCTGGAATGTGAAGTCAAGTGGGCCTTAGAAAGCACCACTACGAACAAAGCTCGAACAAAGCTAGTGGAGGTGATGGTATTCCAGTTGAGCTATTTCAAATCCTGCAAGATGATGCTGTGAAAGTGCTGTACTCATTATGCTAGCAAATTTGGAGAACTCAGCAGTGGCCACAGGACTGCAAAAGGTCAGTTTTCATTTCAAGACCAAAGAAAGGCAATGCCAAAGAATGCTCAAACTACCACACAATTGCAGTCATCTCACATGCTAGTAAAGTAATGCTCAAAATTCTCCAAGCCAGGCTTCAGCAATATGTGAACCGTGAACTTGCAGATGTTCAAGCTGGTTTTAGAAAAGGCAGAGGAACCAGAGATCAATTGCCATCATCCGCTGGATCATCGAAAAAGCAAGAGAGTTCCAGAAATACATCTATTTCTGCTTTATTGACTATGCCAAAGCCTTTGACTGTGTGTATCATGATAAACTGTGGAAAATTCTGAAAGAGATGGGAAAACCAGACTACCTGACCTGCCTCTTGAGAAACCTATTTGCAGGTCAGGAAGCAAGAGTTAGAACTGGACATGGAACAACAGACTGGTTCCAAATAGGAAAAGGAGTACTTCAAGCCTGTATATTGTCACCCTGCTTATTTAACTTATATGCAGAGTACATCATGAGAAATGCTGGGCTGGAAGAAGCACAAGCTGGAATCAAGATTGCCAGGAGAAACATCAATAACCTCAGACATGCAGATGACACCACCCTTATGGCAGAAAGTGAAGAGGAACTAAAAAGCCTCTTGATGAAAGTGAAAGAGGAGAGTGAAAAAGTTGGCTTAAAGCTCTACATTCAGAAAACAAAGATCATGGCATCCGGTCCCATCACTTCATGGGAAATAAATGGGGAAACAGTGGAAACAGTGTCAGACTTTATTTTTGGGAGCTACAAATCACTGCAGATGGTGACTTCCACCATGAAATTAAAAGATGCTTACTCCTTGGAAGAAAAGTTATGACCAACCTAGATAGCATATTGAAAAGCAGAGACATTACTTTGCCAACAAAGGTCCATCTAGTCAAGGCTATGGTTTTTCCAGTGGTCATGTATGGACGTGAGAGTTGGACTGTGAAGAAAGCTGAGTGCCAAAGAATTGATGCTTTTGACCTGTGGTGTTGGAGAAGCCTCTTGAGTGTCCCTTGGACTGCAAGGAGATCCAACCAGTCCATTCTGAAGGAGATCAGCCCTAGGGTCTCTTTGGAAGGAATTATGCTAAAGCTGAAACTCCAGTACTTTGGCCACCTCATGTGAAGAGTTGACTCACTGGAAAATACTCTGATACTGGGAGGGATTGGGGGCAGGAGGAGAAGGGGCTGGATGGCATGACCGACTCAATGGACGTGAATGTGAGTGAACTCCAGGAGTTGGTGATGGACAGGGAGGCCTAGTGTGCTGCAATTCATGAGGTTGCAAAGAGTCGGACACGACTGAGCGACTGAACTGAACTGAACTGAACTGAACTGATGCTAATGTGTGGCTTCCCTGGTGTCTCAGATGGTAAAGAATCTGCCTCCAATGCAGGAGACCCAGGTTCAATCCCTAGGTTGGGAAGATACCCTGGAGAAGGGAATGGCTACCCACTCCAGTATGCTTGCCTGGACAAGTCCATGGACAGAGGAGCCTGGCAGGGTCCATGTGGTCACAAAGGGTGAGAAACTACTGAGCAACTAACACTTTCACTTTCCATGGTAATATAGTAATCTTTAGTATTCCTCTAGTACTACACTAGATGTCAGTTGCTTCTAGAAGATAAGAAACCAGGGAGAATAGTGCTATTTAGGCATGTACACCATACAGTTCTTAGATTAAGGTTGATTCTAGTAGTCAGGTTTGTTGAAAGAAATAGTACTAAGAGAAAGTGTAGGGCCATGATTTTTCCAATATCACCAAATTAATCATGGTTCACAAGGGCTGTCTAAGACCTCCTTCAGATCTGGATACATCAAAAATAAATACAGCAAAATATGTTTTGCTTTAGTAGAATGTTATCAGTTTCTTTCTGATAGCTTTCTAGCTTGGTGAATACTTCTAAAACTATCATTTAAAAGGTGGGATTTCCATACATATTCAATGGAAATAATGTCATTGTACCTTTAGAAAATCATTTCTTTTTTTCTGTTTACAATCAACATTTTCTGCATCCTATGAGTCTTTGTTTAGAAGGAATATAGTGTTCATAGTTGTTGCTATGATAACTTGCCAAGTAAGCTTTTATAATTTAGTGGAAACATTAATAAATCACGATGTGAGAAGAATAATACTGAAAGGTCTCCAGAATGATATGAAGTCATTACTTCGGTAAGTGGCTGATAACTCAGTTTTTAAATTTTTCTGTTTTATTGTTGTTGTTGAGACAGCCATCAGTTGTTTTTCCATTGTTTTGGAGGATGAGTTTCCTAATGCCACACTAAATAGTGTAGATCTGCAAAGAGACCAATGAATAGCTGATTTCCTAACAAGTTTCATTCAAATTTGAATTGGAAATATTGCTTCTGAATCTTCCTGTCATCAATATAGCCACATCAGTCCTTAAAAGCTTATTCCATGTGTATCTAGGGTTCCTCCTTCTCCTTGGGTTAGTCACAATTAGCATTCTGTGACTGCATTTTATGGAGTTGAGCAAGATATGTGCACAGCAAAGCAATTAATTAGCTAAATTAGTGAGTATCATACAAAACCAATACAAAGAGATGTGCAACTTCTCTAGCCCTTGAGAGTGGGAGAAATGCACTATTAAAAAGCCTTACTGCATGCAGCTTATAACCTCACACAGAGTCCAGAGGAAAAAAGTTGTCCTCAAGATTTTGATTGTACCATTCAACTCAATGAGTTTCTAGGTGTAGGAGAGTTCAAGGAGTGTTTTCTAAAGTCACGTCTATTTTGTCAAAGGCTTTCTCTGCATCTATTGAGATAATAATATGGCTTTTATTTTTCAATTTGTTAATGTGGTGTATTACATTGATTGATTTGCAGATATTGAAGAATCCTTGCATCCCTGGGATAAAGCCCACTTGGTCATGGTGTATGATCTTTTTAATGTGTTGTTGGATTCTGATTGCTAGAATTTTGTTAAGGATTTTTGCATCTGTGTTCATCAGTGATATTGGCATGTAGTTTTCTTTTTTTGTGGCATCTTTGTCAGGTTTTGGTATTAAGGTGATGGTGGCCTCATAGAAAGAGACACGTGTACCCCAATGTTCATTGCAGCACTGTTTATAATAGCCAGGACTTGGAAGCAACCTAGATGTCCATCAGCAGATGAATGGATAAGAAAGCTGTAATACATATACACAGTGGAGAGTTACACAGCCATTAAAAAGAATACATTTGAATCAGTTCTAATGAGGTGGATGAAACTGAAGCCTATTATACAGAGTGAAGTAAGCCAGAAAGAAAAACACCAATACAGTATACTAATGCATATGTATGGAATTTAGAAAGATGGTAACAATAACCCTGTATGCAAGACAGCAAAAGAGACAAAGATGTATAGAAGAGTCTTTTGGACTCTGTGGGAGAGGGTGAGGGTGGGATGATTTAGGAGAATGGCATTGAAACATGTATAATATCATATATGAAACAAATTGCCAGTCCAGGTTCGATGCATGATACTGGTGCACTGAGATGACCCAGAGGGATGGTACGGGGGGGGGCGGGGGGGTTCAGGATGAGGAACACGTGTATACCTGTGGCAGATTCATGTTGACGTACGGCAAAATCAATACAATATTGTAAAGTAATTAACCTCCAATTAAAATAAATAAATTTATATTAAAAAATAAAATAAAATAAAGTCACTTCTAAACACTGATCAAATTTCCACGATATTCTCCATGAATGTATTAACTTAAATCAGGTGCTTCCCCCGAAACAATCTCTGTGACTGAAATAATTGCCTTTGGCCAATTAGGTCTCACCCATGCTGCTGCTGCTGCTAAGTCGCTTCAGTCATGTCCGACTTTATGCGACCCCATAGACGGCAGCCCACCGGGTTCCCCCATCCCTGGGATTCTCCAGGCAAGAACACTGGATTAGGTTGCCATTTCCTTCTCCAATGCATGAAAGTGAAAAGTGAAAGTGAAGTCGCTCAGTCGTGTCCGACTCTTCATGACCCCGTGGACTGCAGCCTACCAAGCTCCTCTGTCCATGAGATTTTCCAGGCAAGAGTACTGGAGTGGGGTGCCATCGCCTTCTCCACTCACCCATGAATCCCTCCTAAATTAAATGCTACCTAGAGTACCTGACTGCTATGCAATTGGGCAAGGAGTAAAAAGGGGTTGGAGAGGCAACAAAGTATATGCAATAAACTACACCACAACACAGCCTTAGCCTTAGCACTTAATAAGTGTTAAATAGAAAATGTAATGCCTGACAAGACAGGCATGCTCATTTTTCATGAGATTGATTACATTATTTATTATTTATTTTTAACATTCTTCATTCCCGAAAGTAATTCATATATGCCATATAGTATTATAAAAAGAAAGAAAACATGTACTTTTAAAAATGATCTGTGGTAAAGAATGTTCTGGGGGAAGCCTGCTGCCATGTTATAAGGAGTTTCAAAAAACCTATGGGAGACCTACAAGGTGAGGAACTGAGGCCTTCCAACAACTTTGCTTATGAACTTGGAAACCAAGCCTCCTTCTCCGGATGACTGCATGCCCAGTTGCAGCTTAACTGCAGCCTCATGAGTAACTCTGGTGAAAGAAATCAAAGAAGACACAGATGGAAAGGAATCCTGTGTTTATGGATTACATGAATTAATATTGTTAAAATATCCATACTACCCAAAGCCATATATAAATCTGAAGCAATCTCTGTAAAATTCCAAAGGCATTACTTCACAGAGATAGGAAAAACAATTCTATTATTATTATTATTTTTACTTTACAATATTGTATTGTTTTTGCCAAAAAAACAATTCTAAAATATGTATGGAACCACACAAGACCCCAAACAACCAAAGCAGTCCTGAAAAAGAACAATGCTGAAGACATCACACTTCCTGATTTCAAACTAGACTATAAAAAAATAGTAATATAAACAGTATGAAAATGAAACTGTAAGTCTTAGTCACTCAATCATGTCTGGTTCTTTGTGACCCCATGAACTGTAATACACCAGGCCCCTTTGTCCATGGAATTCTCCAGGCAGGAATACTGGAGTGGGCTGCCATTTCCTTCTCCAGGGGATCTTCCCAACCCAGGGATTGAACCCAGATCTTCTGCATTACAGGCAGACTCTTTACTAACTGAGCCAGGAAACAGTATGGTAGTGGCATAAAAATAGACATATAGACCACTAAAACAGAAGCAAGAACGAAAAAAATAACCCTCCCACCCCACATATGTAAGATCAGCTAATATTTGACAGGGAAGCCAAGAGCACTCAATTGGGAAAGGATGGTTTCTTCAATAAATAGTGTTGGAAAAACTAGATAACCACATGCAGATAAATGAAACTGGATACCTATCTTACACCACTCACAAAACCTAACTCAAAATGAATTAAACTTACAATAAGCCCTGAAATCATAAAAGCCCAGAAAAAAATATGGGGGAAAAGTTCCTTGACTTTGGTCTTGATAATGCCTTTTTTTTTTTTTTGCAAGGTTGTTGGGGGTTGGGTTAGCATTCCCTGGAGGCTCAGACAAAAAGAGCCTGCCTGCAATGTGGGAGACCCTCGGTTGATCCCTTGGTCAGGAATATCCCCTGGAGAAGGAAATGGCAACTCACTCCAGTATTCTTGCCTGGAAAATCCCATGGATGTAGAAGTCTGGCAGGCTACAGTTCATGGGTTGCAGAGTCGGACACGATTGAGCGACTAACAACAACAAAGCTTTTTTAGATATGATTCCAAAAAGTGTAAGCAACAAAGGCAAAAGTAATTTAAGTGGAACTACATCAAACTTATAAACCTTCTGCATGGAAAAATGAAAAACAAAATGAGAAGGTATCCTATACAGTGGAAGAAAATAACTGCAAACCATTATATATTGGATAAATTTGATATAAATGCAAACTATTATACATCTGATAAGAACCCATACAACAAAACAGCAAAAAAGAAAGAAAGAAAGAAAGAAATCCAATTAAAAATGGGCAGAAGTAAATAAACATCTTTCCAAAGACCTACAAGTAGCCAAGGGTATGTGAAAAGATATTCAACATCACTAAGCATCAGGTAACTTCAAAACCATGATGAGATACCACTTCACGCCTCTTAGAAAGGCTATCCTTACAGAGACATTTTTCTCTAGCTCATGTGGAACATTCACTAATATATAACACCATCTTGGCCAAAAACACCCCCTAACAATTTTAAAATAATAGATATTATACAGTGTATGCTCTAAAACCACATGGAATTAAATTAGAAATCAACAGCATTAAAATAGTTGGAAGAGCCCAAACATTTGCAGGTTAAGTAACAAGCATCTGAATAAGAGCACCTGGATCAAAGACAAGGTCTCAAAAGAAATTTTAAAATATTTTTAAGGAAATGAAAGAAAGCTAAGATACAACTTTTCAAATTCTGTAGGATCCAGCAAAAGAAATGCATAGTGGGAAATTACAGCATTAAATGCATATATTAGATAAAAAGAAAGATTTAAAAATAATAATCTAAGCTTATACCTTAGAAGCTAAAAGAGAAAATTAAATCCAAGTTAAGTAGAGAAATATAAATGATAAAATGTGAATATTCCTTTGGAAGACCATGGTATAATTTTCAATATGTACAGGTATCCACTGGTGAAGGAAAGTGAAAGTGAAATCACTCAGTCATGTCCGACTCTTTGCAACCCCATGGATTGTAGCCTACCAGGATCTTCCGTCCATGGGATTTTCCAGGCAAGAGTATTGGAGTGGGTTGCCATTTCCTTCTCCAGGGGATCTTCCAGACCCAGAGATTGAATTCAGGTCTCCCACATTGTAGGCAGACGCTTTACCATCTGAGCTACCAGGGAAGTTCCATTGGTACTGTTCACTAAATTTCTGTAGTTTTAAAATAAAGATTTGGCATTCTTCTGCTTAGATTTATTCTTGAGTATTTAACATTTCTGAAATACCATCACAATGTATCTTTATGTGGGTTTATTATTTAAGTTTTTTGACATGTCCTAAAGGATATTCAGCATTCATTCAAGCATTCAAATCTTTCTTCCTTTATGGAAAATTCTAATTATCTAGTTATTTTCCTAAAAATATTATTTTGCTCCACTCCCTGTATTTGTTCCATCTGGAACTTTGATTTGAAAGATATTGAGAATTATATGTTTGTTTCATAAATCTTTCTTTGATATGGCATCTCTATCTGTTTATACTATCTTCTGGTAAAATTTCACAAGTTAGCTCTCCAATTCATTATTTCACTCTTCTGCTTCATTTATTTGTGCTATTTTTTTTGTATAATCCATTCAATTACTATTCAGTAACTATGTATTGAATGCATATGATGTTATATAACAATATATAACAATACGTGCCTGTTACATATTAATGAGTGCTAGAAGAAAAACAAAAGGATACTTTGAGAATGGAAAGTGAGGGAGATACTACTCTAGAGGGGTCAGAAAGGCCTCTCTGAGAAAGTGACAATTGAGCAGAGGCTTGAATCAAGTGCAAGTGAGGATGCTGCCTTTACCTGAGGAATTAGATGCAATTGCACTGAGGAGAAGGCAATGGTAACCCACTCCAGTACTCTTGCCTGGAAAATCCCATGGATGGAGGAGCCTGGAAGGCTGCAGTCCATGGGGTCGCTAAGAGTCGGACACGACTGAGCGACTGCACTTTCACTTTTCAGTTTCATGGATCGGAAAAGGAAATGGCAACCCACTCTGGTGTTCTTGCCTGGAGAATCCCAGGAATGAGGGAGCCTGGTGGGCTGCCATCTATGGGGTCGCACAGAGTCGGACACGACTGAAGCGACTTGGCAGCAGCAGCAGCAGCACTGAGGGGAAATGTGTAACAAGGGAAATGAGACTGAAGCCTGCTGCTGCTGGTGCTGCTGCTGCTAAGTCACTTCAGTTCAGACAGTTCAGTTCAGTCACTCAGTCGTGTCCGACTCTTTGCAACCCCATGAATTGAAGCACGCCAGGCCTCCCTGTCCATCACCGACTCCTGGAGTTCACTCAGACTCACGTCCATCGAGTCCGTGATGCCATCCAGCCATCTCATCCTCTGTCGTCCCCTTCTTCTCCTGCCCCCAATCCCTCCCAGCATCAGAGTCTTTTCCAAAGAGTCAACTCTTCACATGAGGTGGCCAAAGTACTGGAGTTTCAGCTTTAGCATCATTCCTCCCAAAGAACACCCAAGACTGATCTCCTTTAGAATGGACTGGTTGGATCTCCTTGCAGTCCAAGGGACTCTCAAGAGGCTTCTCCAACACCACAGTTCAAAAGCATCAATTCTTCAGCGCTCAGCTTTCTTTACAGTCCAAGTCTCACATCCATCCACGACTACTGGAAAAACCATAGCCTTGACTAGACGGACCTTTGTTGGCAAAATAATGTCTCTGCTTTTCAATATGCTATCTAGGTTGGTCATAACTTTCCTTAAAAGGAGCAAGCGTCTTTTAATTTCATGGCTGCAATCACCATCTGCACTTCAGTCATGTCCAACTCTGTGCAACCCCATAGATGGCAGCCCACCAGGCTCCCCCGTCCCTGGGATTCTCCAGGCAAGAACACTGGAGTGGGTTGCCATTTCCTTCTCCAATGGATGAAAGTGAAAAGTGAAAGTGAAGTTGCTCAGTCGTGTCTGACTCTTAACAATCCCATGGACTGCAGCATACCAGGCTCTTCTGTTCATGGCATTTTCCAGGCAAGAGTATTAGAGTGGGTTGCCATTGCCTTCTCCGGAGACTGAAGCCTACTCAGGAGGAAAAGAATGACAAGAATTAGGGTTAAATAAAGAGGTGAAACTGGGCAGATTAGTAAATATCATCAGGAAGACAATTGATTTTATTCTTGTTTGACAATCAGCCAGTGCAGTGCTTTGAATAGAGGAGAGGCATGATCTGATTTATATTGTAAGAGAGGTTCTTGTGCTATTCTGTTGAGAATAGGTTTTAAGTACAAGGAGAAGAATGAGAGAAAGGAGACAAATTAGAAGACTACAATGTTAAGTCCAGCAAGAGATGATAGTGGTTTGGTATAATGGACTGAATGTTTGTGCCCCTCCAAAACTCATATGGTGAAACCCCACCTCCCAATATGATGGTAATAGGAAATGAGGCCTTTGGGAAGTTATTAGGATTGGATGAGTTCACGAGCAGAGAAGGCAATGGCACCCCACTCCAGTACTCCTGCCTGGAAAATCCAATGGACAGAGGAGCCTGGAAGGCTGCAGTTCATGGGGTCGCTAACAGTTGGACACGACTGAAGTGACTTAGCAGCAGCAGATGTCACGAGGGTGGCTCGTGGAAGCCACGAATGGGATAGTTCAGTTTAGTTCAGTCGCTCAGTCTTGTCCGACTCTGCCACCCTATGAACCGCAGCATGCCAGGCCTCGCTGTCCATCACCAACTCCCGGAGTCTACTGAAATCCGTGTCCATTGAGTCAGTGATGCCATCCAACCATCTCACCTATGTCATGCCTTTCTCTTCCTGCCCTCAATCTTTCCCAGCATCAGGGTCTTTTCAAATAAGTCAGCTCTTTGCATCAGGTGATCAAAGTATTGGAGTTTCAGCCTCAAAATCAGTCCTTCCAATGAACACCCAGGACTGAGCTCCTTTAGGATGGACTGGTTGGATCTTCTTGCAGTCCAAGGGACTCTCAAGAGAAAGGGATAAAAGCCTTTTTTAAAATCATGAGTCTACTATCAGCAACTATATGCCAATAAAATGGACAACTTGGAAGAAATGGACAAATTCTTAGAAAAGTACAACTTCCCAAAACTGAACCAAGAAGAAATAGAAAATCTTAACAGACCCATCACAAGCACAGAAATTGAAACTGTAATCAGAAATCTTCCAGCAAACAAAAGCCCAGGGCCAGATGGCTTCACAGCTAAATTCTACCAAAAATTTAGAGAAGAGCTAACACCTATCTTACTCACTCTTCCAGAAAATTGCAGAGGAAGATCAACTTCCAAACTCACTCTATGAGGCCACCATCACCCTAATACCAAAACCTGACAAAGATGCCACACACACACAAAAAAAAGGAAACTACAGGCCAATATCACTGATGAACATATATGCAAAAATCCTTAACAAAATTCTAGCAAAGAGAATCCAACAGCATATTAAAAAATCATACATCATGACCAAGTGGGCTTTATCCCAGGGATGTAAGGATTCTTCAATATACACAAATCAATCAATGTAATACACCACATTAACAAATTAAAAAATAAAAACCATATGATTATCTCAATAGATGCAGAGAAAGCCTTTGACAAAATACAACATCCATTTATGATATTAAAAAAAAACCTTTCAGAAAGCAGGAATAGAAGGAACATAATAAAAGCTATATATGACAAACCCTCAGCAAACATTATCCTCAATGGTGAAAATTTGAAAACATTTCCCCTAAAGTCAGGAACAAGACAAGGGTGCCCACTCTCACCACTACTATTCAACATAGTTTTGGAAGTTTTGGCTACAGCCATCAGAGTAGAAAAAGAAATTCAGGAATTCAGATTGGAAAAGAAGAAGTAAAACTCTCACTGTTTGCAGATGACATGATCCTCTACATAGAAAACCCTAAAGACTCCACCAGAAAATTACTAGAGCTAATCAATGAATATAGTAAAGTTGCAGGATATAAAATTAACACACAAGAAATCCCTTGCATTCCTATACACTAACAATGAGAAAACAGAAAGAGAAATTAAAGAAACAATTCCATTCACAATTGCAACGAAAAGAATAAAATACTTAGGAATATATCTACCTAAAGAAACAAAAGACCTATTATATAAAACTATAAAACACTGGTGAAAGAAATCAAAGAGGACACAAATAGATGGAGAAATGTACCATGTTCATGGATGTGAAGAATCAATATAGTCAAAAGGAGTATACTACCCAAAGCAATCTATAGATTCAATGCAATCCCTATCAAGCTACCAACGGTATTTTTCAGAGAACTAGAACAAATAATTTCACAATTTGTATGGAAATACAAAAAAACCTCGAATAGCCAAAGCAATCTTGAGAAAGAAGAATGGAACTGGAGGAATCAACCTGCCTGACTTTAGGCTCTACTACAAAGCCACAGTCATCAAGACAGTATGGTACTGGCACAAAGACAGAAATATAGATCAATGGAACAAAATAGAAAGCCTAGAGATAAATCCATGCACCTGTGGACACCTTATCTTTGACAAAGGAAGCAAGAATATACAATGGAGAAAAGACAATCTCTTTAACAAGTGGTGCTGGGAAAACTGGTCAACCACGTGTAAAAGAATGAAACTAGAACACTTTCTAACACTATACACACAAAAAAAACTCAAAATGGATTAAAGGTCTAAACATAAGACCAGAAACTATAAAACTCCTAGAGGAAAACAGGCAAAACACTCTCCAACATAAACCATAGCAGGATCCTTTATGACCCACCGCCCAGAATATTGGAAATAAAAGCAAAAATAAACAAATGGGACCTAATTAAAATTAAAAGCTTTTCCACTACAAAGGAAACTATAAGCAAGGTGAAAAGACAGCCTTCAGAATGGGAGAAAAAAATAGCAAACGAAACAACGGACAAAGAATTAATCTCAAAAATATACAAGCAACTCCTGTAGCTCAATTCCAGAGAAATAAATGACCCAATCAAAAAGTGGGCCAAAGAATGAAACAGACATTTCTCCAAAGAAGACATACAAATGGCTAACAAATATATGAAAAGATGCTCAACATCGCTCTTTATCAGAGAAAAGCAAATCAAAACCACAGTGAGGTACCATTTCACACCAGTCAGAATGGCTGCTATCCAAAAGTCTACAAGCAATAAATGCTGGAGAGGGTGTGGAGAAAAGGGAATCTTTTTACACTGTTGGTGGGAATGCAAATTAGTACAGCCACTATGGAGAACAGTGTGGACATTCCTTTAAAAACTGGAAATATAAAAGCTTCTGCACAACAAAGGAAAATATAAGCAAGGCGAAAAGACAGCCTTCTGAATGGGAGAAAATAATAGCAAATGAAACAACTGACAAACAACTAATCTCAAAAATATACAAGCAACTTCTGCAACTCAATTCCAGAAAAATAAATGACCCAATCAAAAAATGGGCCAAAGAACTAAATAGATATTTCTCCAAAGAAGACATATGGATGGCTAACAAACACATGAAAAGATGCTCAACATCACTCATTATTAGAGAAATGCAAATCAAAACCACAATGAGGTACCACTTCACACCAGTCAGAATGGCTGCGATCCAAAAATCTGCAAGCAATAAATGCTGGAGAGGGTGTGGAGAAAAGGGAACCCTCCTACACTGTTGGTGGGAATGCAAACTAGTGCAACCACTATGGAAAACAGTGTGGAGATTCCTTAAAAAATTGCAAATAGAACTGCCATATGACCCAGCAATCCCACTGCTGGGCATACACACCGAGGAAACCAGAATTGAAAGAGACACATGTACCCCAATGTTCCTCGCAGCACTGTTTATAATAGCCAGGACATGGAAAAAACCTAGATGTCCATCAGCAGATGAATGGATAAGAAAGCAGTGGTACATATACACAATGGAGTATTACTCAGCCGTTAAAAAGAATACATTTGAATCAGTTCTGTTGAGATGGATGAAACTGGAGCCGATTATACAGAGTGAAGTAAGCCAGAAAGTAAAACATCAATACAGTATATACTGTATATATACATATATACTAACACATATATATGGAATTTAGAAAGATGGCAATGATGACTCTGTATGCAAGACAGCAAAAAAGACACAGATGTGTATAGCGGACTTTGGGACTCAGAGGGAGAGGGAGAGGGTGGGATGATTTGGGAGAATGGCATTGAAACATGTATACTATCATGTAAGAATCGAATCACCAGTCTATGTCTGATGCAGGATGCAGCATGCTTGGGGCTGGTGCATGGGGATGACCCAGAGGGATGTTATGGGGAGGGAGGTGGGAGGGGGGTTCATGTTTGGGATCGCATGTACACCCATGGTGGATTTATGTCAATGTATGGCGAAACCAACACAGTATTGTAAAGTAAAATAAAGTAAAAATAAAATTAATAAAAAAATAAAAACTGGAAATAGAACTGCCATATGACCAGCAATCCCACTGCTGGGCATATACACCAAGGAAACAAGAATTGAAACAGACACGTGTACCCCAGTGTTCATCACAGCACTGTTTATAATAGCCAGGACTTGGAAGCAACCTAGATGTCCATTAGCAGACTAATGGATAAGAAAGCTTTGGTACATATACACAATGGAATATTACTCAGCCAGTAAAAATAATACATTTGAGTCAGTTCTAATGAGGTGGATGAAACTGGAGTCTATTAAACAGAGTGAAGTAAGCCAGAAAGAAAAACACCAATACAGGATACTAATGCATATATATGGAATTTAGAAAGATGGTAACGATAACCTTGTATGTGAGATAGCAAAACAGACACAGATGTATAGAACAGTCTTTTGGACTCTGTGGGAGAGGGAGAGGGCGGGATGATATGGGAAAATTGCATTGAAACTTGTAAATTAGATGTATAGAACAGTCTTTTGGACTCTGTGGGAGAGGACGTGGGCAGGATGATACGGGAAAATCGCATTGAAACATGTAAATTATCACATGTGAAACGAATCGCCAGTCCAGGTTTGATGCATGATACAGGGTGCTCGGGGCTGGTGCAAGGGGATGACCTAGAGGGATGGGATGGGGAGGGAGGTGGGAGGGGGTTTCAGCGTGGGGAACACATGTACACCCATGGAGGATTCATGTCATTGTATGGCAAAACCAATACAATATTGTAAAGTAAAATAAATAAATAAAACTGAGATAAAAAAAAAGAAATAAAAATCTCAAGAGTGCTCACTCCCCTTCTCTGCTCTCAGCCATATGAGGATACAATGAGAAGTCAGCTGACTGTAATGTATCAGAGAGTCCTACCAGAATTTCAGAGTTTAAGCCTCTAGTACTGTCAGAAATTAATTTGTTGTTTGTATGAAGTGCATGCTAGAAGAAGCCAATATAGCCATGAAGGGAATTTAAAAGGTGATTCTGTGGAGAGTTCAGAAAGAAAAGGAGGAGCAGCAATAAGGAAAGCTTCCATCTTCTTAGAGAATATGTAATTATGAACAGAGTTTGGTAGAAATATGGATGATAAAAGCTATTATGATGAGTTCTCAGATGGAAATGAGAAACATGTTATTGGAAACTAGAGAAAAGCTGATCTTTGTTATAAAGTGACAAAGAACTTCGCTGCATTGTCTTCATGTTTTAGGGTTTTATGGAAGGTAGAACTTGTGAGCAATGAAACTGGATATTTAATTGATAAGACTTCTGAGCAAAGTGTTGAGGATATGGCTTTCTCCTTTTGAATGCTTATAGTAAAATGTGAAAAGAGAAAAATGACTTAAAGATGGGATTGTTAAGCAAAAAGCATCTAAAACATAAAGGTTTTGAAAATTATCTGTCTACCCCTGTTGCAAAAAAATAGGGAAACATTTTTGTTTGAGAACACTAAGGAGGGGACCAAATGACCCTTTGACAATATTAGTAGGGATGTCAGCCATGTTCTTATCATCCCAGTAAGAAAACTGCCAGTTTGAAGTGAAGTGGGAGAAGATGGGAAGAAGTGAAGTAGGAGAAGAAGGAAGAAAGTCTGTTGGACTTGCTGAATTTTCTTTGGATTGGCCAAAAAGTTCATTCAGGTTTTTCTTAAGATATTATAGAAAAACCAGAATGAACTTCTTGGGAAACCCAGTATAAGACAGGAGCATTTGGCTACAAAAGTAAGCTCTTCTTTAAGACAAGGAAAGAATGAGCCTGAAGGTGATTCAGAGATCACAGGGCTGCCATCTCAGTTTGAAAATGTGGGATATTGCCTTGCTTTTAACAGACTAGGGAATTCTGCCTAAAACCTTGAGAGTGAGGTAATTCCACAGAGCCCTGGAGCATAACCCCTGCCTGGCGAAGTTTGGGGGCAGGACTGCCATCCCTGTGGCCTGGGGGTCATCCCAGTGGTCATCCCAGTAGCCTGGAGGAATCCACATAGGTGGACTACTGCTTCAGTGGCCTGGGGGGCAGAGTATGGAGCCAAAGAGGATTATCTTTGTACCTTAAGATCTCATGAATTTTGCCTAGTGAGGTTTTGAACTTCCTAGAGACTAGTCACCTTTCTTCTTTCCTGTTACTGCCTTTGAAATGGAAATGTTTCAGTTCAGTTCAGTCACTCAGTCGTGTCCAACTCTTTGCGACTACATTGACAGAAGCACTCCAGGCTTCTCTGTCCATCCCCAACTCCCGGAGCCTACTCAAACTCATGTCCATCAAATTGGTGATGCCATACAACCATCTCATCCTCTGCCATCCCCTTCTCCACTTGGCTTCAATCTTTCCCAGCATCAGGGTATTTTCCAATGTCAGTACTTCACATCAGGTGGCCAAAGTATTAGAATTTCAGCTTCAGCATCAGTCCTTCAAATCAATATTCAGGACTTATTTCCTTTAGGATGGGCTGGTTGGATCTCCATGCAGTCCAAAGGACTCTCAAGAGGCTTCTACAACACCACAATTCAAAAGCATCAATTCTTCAGCACTTAGCTTTATTTATAGTCCAACTCTCACATCCATACATGATTACTGGAAAAACCATAAGCTTGACTAGACGGACCTTTGTTGGCAAAGTAATGTCTCTGCTTTTGAATATGCTGTCTAGGTTGGTCATAGCTTTTCTTCCAAGGAGCCAGCATCTTTTAATTTCATGGCTGCAGTCACCATCTGCAGTGATTTTGGAGTCCAAAAAAATAAAGTCAGCCACTGTTTCCCCATCTATTTCCCATGAAGTGATGGGACAAGATGCTATGATCTTAATTTTCTGAATGTTGGATTTTAAACCAACATTTTCATTCTCCACTTTCACTTTCATCAAGAGTCTCTTTAATTCTCTGCTTTCTGCCAAAAGATTGGTATCATCTGCGTATCTGAGGTTATTGATATTTCTCCCTGCAATCTTGATTCCACCTTGTGCTTCTTCCAGCCCAGCCTTTCGCATGATGTACTCTGCATATAAATTAAATAAGCAGGGTGACAATATACAGCTTTGACATACTCCTTTTCCTATTTGGAACCAGTCTGCTGTTCCATGTCCAGTTCTAACTATTGCTTCCTGACCTGCATACAGATTTCTCAGGAAGCAGGTCAGATGGTCTGGTATTCCCATCTCTTTAAGAATTTTCCACAGTTTATTGTGATCCACACAGTCAAAGGCTTTGGCATAGTCAATAAAGCAAAAGTAGATGTTTTTCTGGAACTCTCTTGCTTTTTCCATGATCCAGCGGATGTTCACAATTTGATCTCTGGTTCCTCTCCCTTTTCTAAATCCAGGTTGAACATCTGGAAGTTCACAGTTCATGTACTATTGAAGCCTGGCTTGTAGATTTTTGAGCATTGCTTTGCTAGTGTGTGAGATGAATGCAATTGTGCAGTAGTTTGAACATTCTTTGTCATTGCCTTTCTTTGGGATTGGAATGAAAACTGACCTTTTCAAGTCTTGTGGTCACTGCTGTTTTCCAGATGAATGGGCATATTGAGTGCAGCACTTTCACAGCATCAGTTTTAGGATTTGAAATAACTCAACTGGAATTCCATCACCTCCACTAGCTTTGTTCATAGTGATGCCTCCTAAGGCCCACTGGACTTCACATTCCAGGATGTCTGGCTCTAGGTGAGTAATCGCACCATCATGGTTATCTGGGTATTGAGGATCTCTTTTGTATAGTTCTTCTGTGTGTTCTTGCCACTGCTTAATATCTTCTGCTTCTGTTAGGTCCATACAATTTCTGTCCTTTATTGCGCTCATCTTTGTGTGAAATGTTCCCTTGGTATGTGTAATTTTCTTGAAGAGATCTCTAGACTTTCCCATTCTATTGTTTTCCTCTATTTCTTTGTACTGATCACCGAGGAAGTCTTCCTTATCTCTCCTTGCTATTCTTTGGAACTCTGCATTCAAATGGTATATCTTTCCTTTTCTTCTTTGCCTTTAGTGTCTCTTCTTTTCACAACTATTTGTAAGGCCTCATCAGACAACCATTTTGCCTTTTCTCATTTCTTTTTCTTGGGGATGGTCTTGATCACTGTCTCCTATATAATGTCACGAACCTCCATCCATAGTTCTTCAGGTACTCTATCAGATTTAATCCCTTGAATCTATTTGTCATTTCCACTGTATAACCATAAGGGATTTGATTTAGGTCATACCTGAATGGTCTAGTGGTTTTCCATACCTTCTTCAATTTAAGTTTGAATTGGGCATTATGTTGTTCATGATCTGAGCCACAGTCAGCTCCCGGTCTTGTTTTTTCTGACTGTATAGAGCTTCTCCATCTTTGGCTGCAAAGAATATAATCAATCTGATTTCACTATTGACCATCTGGTGATGTCCATGTGTAGAGTCTTCTCTTGTGTTGTTGGAAGAGAGTGTTTGCTGTGACCAGTAAATTCTCTTGGCAAAACTCTATTAGCCTTTGCCCTGCTTCATCCTGTACTCCAAGGCCAAATTTGCCTGTCACTCCAGGTATCTCTTGACTTCCTACTTTTGCATTCTAGTCCCCCATAATGAAGAGGACATCTTATGGATTTTAGTTCTAGAGTGTCTTGTAGGTCTTCATAGAATTGTTCAACTTCAGCTTCTTCAGCATTACTGGTTGGGGCATAGACTTGGATTACTGTGATATTGAATGTGTATAGAACCTTGGAAATAAACAGAGAGCATTCTGTCGTTTTTGAGATTTCATCCAAGTACTGCATTTTGGACTCTTTTGTTGACTATGATGGCTACTCCATTTCTTCTAAGAGATTCTTGCCCACAGTAGTAGATATAATATTGTTCTTTACAGCATTGGACTTTACTTCTATCACGTGTCACGTCCACAACTGGGTGTTTTTTTTGTTTGTTTGTTTGTTTTTTTGCTTTGACTCTGTTTCTTCATTATTTCTGGAGTTATTTCTCCACTCTTCTCTAGTAGCATATTGGGCACCTACTGACCTGGGGAGTTCATCTTTCAGTATCATACCTTTCAGTATCATACCTTTTCATACTGTTCATTTTGGTTTGGCTTTGTATAATTTGTTGGTTTCACTTGTTCACATCTGGGGAAGATTTTTGTTTCAGGATGAATTTTACTCAAGACCCTTTTTTATCTGATTTATCTGTTATTTTTAGATGAGACTTCAGACTTTAGAGTTGATGCTGGATCAAGTTAACTTTGAGGACTAAGGGGCGGAATATTTTGTTTGTGAGAAAGACATGAATTTGAGGGGGCTTGTGGTAGAGTGTTGTGGACTGGATATTTGTATCCCACCCCCAGAATTCATATAATGAAACTCTAGCCCCCAGTTTGATGGTCTTAGGTGGTGGAGCCTTTGGGAGGTAATTAGGATTAGATACAAACATAAGGTTGGAAGCCTCATGATGGAATCTGTGCCTTTGTGAAAGTCAGAAGAGGGCTTCCTCCCCCTTTCTCCTCTCTGCCATGTGAGGTTACGAGAAGTAGTCAGCAGTCTGCAGCTGAGAAGAGGGCCTTTATCAGAACTCAACCATTTTGGCACCCAGATTCAGATTTTTAGTCTCTAAAATTCAGAGAAGTAAATGTTGTTTATAAGCCACCCAATCTTTAGTACCTTGTTAAAGTAGTCTGAATAGACTGACACTTGGTTTGAGGGTTTCTAATTTCAATAATTTTCCCATAATCTCTAAGTATTTCTGTCATTTGGCCTGAAAGAGGAAGCAGGTATCTATAGTATTGGGACTGAATTCACTGGGTAAGTGTGTAGAGAGAGCCATCTAATTACCTTTCTAGTTTTTCTTAAGTCCTTGCAAGCTCCTAGTTTCTTCTGTTTCCAGATGTGGAGCACTGTTAGTACTGATCCTCTCTTTTGGGTAGCACAATGTTCTCACCCTTAACCTTGACCAAAGCTTCCTTCCAAGACTCTGTCTTCCCTCGGAGGCTTAATGTCTGCTTTCCAGTTTTCAATGATCCCTCATAGTTTCTGGCCCACTGAGAATATCTCATTGATTTTCAACATCTGTCTGTCTTGCTCCACCTTTCCACATGTATGTGTGTTTATGTGTATGGTGTGTATGTGTGTTTGTGCCTGTTTACTATATTTCCACTTGTACCTCTAGTTTTGTGAATTTGGTGCCAGAAGGAAATGTATTTATCTCTTTATCTGGAAGGTAGATTTTAATATAAAATTTTAAAAGCTAGTTCCTTGGGCAAAATAAACTATGAATGAAATTCCAGGTTTCCTGTAGATTACACTGTGCATATATTATTGATGATAAGTGCACACTATTTTATTCTTGACATTTGATGCTTCAGAAGAAATTTAGTAATCTGATGGTTGATTACTAAAGCCTGAGGCATTATCACTGTACTGTAGGCATTTAATAGAAAGATTATTTCAGAGTTTCTGTTTCAGATATTGATAAGATCCATTGTCCCCTACTTTGCCTGGTTATTTCTGTGGATAAGAGAATTAAATAAGCGAGATTCATATTCACTAAGCATTGTTGTTGCTGTTCAGCCACTAGTCATGTCTGACTCTTTGTAACCCCCATGGACTGCAGCCTGCCAGGTTTCCCTGTCCTTCACCAGCTCTCAGACTTTGCTCAAACTCCTGCCCATTGAGTCAGTGATGCCATCCAACCATCTCATCCTCTGTTGCCACCTAAGCATAGTTTTGTGTTATAGGGCCCTAGGCTAAAGCTCTAGCTCTGATGAGCCACCTTTAGGAAGGAGCTTTGTGTGACTAGATGCCAGTTATTTTCTGGCATATCATCTGATGGTGTATCCCCCTAGAGCTGGAACACTGCAGAACACATAATTTCAGGATGGACCAGACTTGGATTTTCTCTCCTAGCTTAGAACTGCACAGAAGGTATTTTTAGAGTATGTGTGTGCTTAGTCACTCAATCGTGTCCAACTCTTTGCAACCCCATGGATAGTAGCCTGCCCATGGAATTCTCCAGGCAAGAATACTGGAGTGGGTTGCCATTCCATTCTCTGGGGTATCTTCCCTACCCAGGGATTGGCCTCCAGTCTCCTGCATTGGCAGGCAGGTTCTTTACCATCTGAGCCACTAGGGAAGCCCATTATTAGAGTAGAGAGATGCAAAGGCTGTATCTTTTTATTTTTTCCTGTACTTTTGCATAATATTCTTCTTATTATAATTAAAATAATGACTGCTCACCTGAAGACCTCTCAGGAGTCCTTCTCCTTGGGAGATGGATCCAAAGGAAAGATCCCTAGAACCTTGCTGGGACCCTTCACAGTTGTACATAATGAATAAATGAAGGCATTTGTTTGAAGCTGAAGTCTGGAAGAAAAGAGACAATAATATAGAAATTTCTGTAATGAGACCTAGGATTTTCCTTTGATAAAAACAGAGACACAGTAGCAGTGAACACTATTCTTCATAGCTTCTCAATACTGAGATACTGTGGGGGCATAGAAAAGTGTAGAGAAATTGGGTCTACTTATTTGGAAAACAGCATCTGGGGGAAAAAAGGAAAATGTTGAGTTCAGTAAATGTATGGTCTCCACCAACAATTTTCAAATATTTTAGACAGAAAGATACCTTCATTGTTTCATAGAGAGATCACTCAGGTACCAATCCTCCCTTACCATTTAAAAGCTCATGGTCATAATGAATGAGGAGAAACTGCTGTTTTTGTTAGCCACCCCCTCAATAAAGATGATCAATTTATTGCTAATTAAGACCTGAAACCCACCAGTATGATGTTACATCATTATTACCAGAAGCCTGTCTACACACCCCTCACATCATTTACAAAGTATTGCTTGACTAAACAAAACCATTATTTCAGGAGTGCAAAACACCAGGGTGACTCCTGAAAAATACAGGGAGTAAATATTGAATGGATATGACCAAGCATAATTCTTAGGACTGATGTAATAATAATAATGATGATGATGATCCCCTTTAATCTCCAAAACAGTAGAACACTGGTATGGCCACCACTGAGAAAGAATATACTACACAGAAACACCTTTGTCCTTTGAATCCAACAAGAATGACTCATTTTTATACAGATCCAAATCCAACAATCACATGATGCTCCCTGAACATTAGTCTTCCCCCATCCTTCTTTTTTTCTTTTTTTTTTTGCTTCTTCCCTCCCTTCCTTCATCAAATACAATTTAATAGGCTTATGGATAGCATATCCTAATGGGAGGACATTTCCACTTAAATGACACTTAAATGATCCTGCTGCTAAGTCACTTCAGTCGTGTCTGACTCTGTGCGACCCCATAGAATGCAGCCCACCAGGCTCCCCAGTCTCTGGGATTCTCCAGGCAAAAACACTGGAGTGGGTTGCCATTTCCTTCTCCTATGCATGAAAGTGAAAAGTGAAAGGGAAGTTGCTCAGTCGTATCTGACTCTTAGCGACCCCATGGACTGCAGCCTACCAGGCTCCTTCGTTCATAGGATTTTCCAGGCAAGAATACTGGAGTGGGGTACCATTGCCTTCTCCCTAAATGTCCCCTAAGAAATACCCTAACCCACTTTAAGTCTCACCATTCCTTCCTTAGCATTAGGCCTCTTACTCCGAATTTTAGGAAATAACTAGAAAATAGTTAAGAAGAGAAGAGAGTTTATTGGAATTTTCCCCATTGTTTGAATCTCACTTACAAGGATTAATGAGCAAGAGATGGAAGCTTTTGTTGCAGGAATAGAGTAAGACTTAGAGCCTTTATAACAACTATTTGTTGATTTAGTAGAAATTGTGTTTCACTAGCAGGGTCATTCATCAGCATGAGACACTAGCAGCAACGTGCCCAGGAAAACCAATTTTTCAGAAGACACAAAGCTTACCAGAAGTCTTATGGTCTGAAGGCAGAAGATTCAGTTTGGTTGCTGACAAATAGAAAGGAAAAACAAAATGAGCATTTTAAACCACAGCACACATCATCATTGTGCTGTGTCAAGTTTTATCAGTCAAAGCTGTTTAAGAAAATTGTATGGATTTTGTAAACTTTTTATAATGGAATAAGTCATTTGAGTTTCAGCAAACCTGATACACCTAGTACTTGAGATCAGATGGACTTTCTTCCATCATAATTATCATCATCATCATCATCATCTAACACTTTGGTTAATTATTGACCATAAAAGTGAGAATATTTTATTTCTCTTAAGACCATGATAAAGATGCATACTACTTTTTTTATTCATTAGCATCTTTATATCTATTTTCTACTCTCCCATGTAGGATTAGGGACAGGGCATATTGCAAGTAACTTTTGCATCCAGAGTAGAGTCCTCACTTCCACCAGCTAATTTATTCATCCTCACCTTTTTAGGAAATGGCAGTTTAAGTAATCTTTGAGTAGAGCTATGTAGCTCTG
This sequence comes from Capricornis sumatraensis, assembly GCF_032405125.1. Lineage (NCBI taxonomy): Eukaryota > Metazoa > Chordata > Mammalia > Artiodactyla > Bovidae > Capricornis > Capricornis sumatraensis. Next base: position 36,152,764 of record NC_091092.1, on the reverse strand, counting down.
AAATGAGTGGGACAGTCTAGTGGCTACCTTGAAAGGCTTTGGATTTGAGGAAACTACACATATAGGGCCTAATCATGTCCAAAGTACACATATAGCCCTGATCAGAAAGTACACATGATACTTCCTAGGTGACATTAGTGATAAAGAATGCACCTGCCAATGCAGAAGACATAAGAGATGTGGGCTTGATCTCTGGGTTGGAAAGATCCTCTGCAGAAGGAAATGGCAACCCACTCCAATATTCTTGCCTGGAGAATCCCATGGACAGAGAAGCCTTTCAGCCTATAGTCCATAGGGTCACAAAGAGTCGGGCATGACCAAAGTGACTTAGCACACACACAACACAGAAAGTACACATATAAGCCCTCAGAAATTACCTGCCTCACCTCACAGACTTACTGAGAGCTGACACTATAACAATCTGACCTGCATATTCACCATGTAACACTGTGGAAGGGAAAGCTTGGAACTAATTTTGCTTGAAAAGGTATAATTAGGCTGCCAGTTATTTTGCAATGGCAGGCAATATCCTGCTTAGTAAGTCATACTCATACAATACCATTTTGTCTTCTAACTTCAGATGATAAAACAGCCTCAGAGAAGGAAGACATTAACCCAACATCTCCTTGTCAGGGAGTGGAGAGACAAGACTAGCATCCAGGTCCTAGGAATCCTATCCATGAGCATCTTCCTAACATCACTAATTCATTCTGCAACTGGCAGAATATAAGATCAAGTGTCAAAAGTCTAATACCATCCTTATAAGATGTGTTATTTTTTCCAGAGTTCTAGGCCTTCCTATGGTGACTAGAAATTACATTTACCACTATTCATCTCTGAAATGCTCAGTCTTCAACATGCAGTAAACACTTCCTTCTAATGTTTGATACTGCTGATGGTAGTATTTGTTGGGTAACTGCTTTGGTTTCTTATTGATGACCTTTAAAAGCAGTTATTTATTTTTGGCTGTGCTGGGTCTTCAGTGCTATGCCTGGGCTTGGTCTAGCTGTGGTAAGAGGGGCTACTCTTCATTGTGGTTTGCTGGCTTCTCATTGTCATGATTTCTCTTGTTGTGCTAGTAGGAAATGGCAGCCCACTCCAGTATTCTTGCCTGGAAAATTCCATGGACAGAGGAGCTTGGCGAGCTAGAGTCTATGGGGGCGCAGAGAGTTAGACACGACTGAGCACACACACAGTTTCTTGCTGTGGAGCACAGGCTCTAGGCACATGAGCTTCAGTAGTTGTAGTATGTAGGCTCAGTAGTTGCAGTTCCCGGGCTCTAGAGTGCAGGCTCAGTAGCTGTGGTGCACAAGCTTAGCTGATTCACGGAATGTGGAATCTTCCTGGGCCAAGGATCTAACCCATGTCCCCTGCATTGGCAGGGGACTGTACCACCAAGGAAGTCCATCTTACTAATAAGCTTAATGGATTCAAAGGACTCAGAGTACATCTTTGTCTCTGAGACATCCAGCTTAACTTTTTCTGGTAGTTTTATTATTGTTCTTGCTGTTATTCCCATTTCACAAATAGATATATAAAGCCCTAAAGGGTGATATCTTCTTCAAGGACATATAACTATGAAACTGTGGAATAGAGAACAAACTACTCTTACTGCTGCACTGCTTTTTATTTGTCTACCCTTGACTGTGAGTAACTCTCTGAGATATACTGGTTGGAGACTGAGATTAGCTCCTCTGAAAATAAAATGAATTAAAACCTCTATGAGTTATGTATGTGTTTTATAATTAGAGTATGTGTGGTAGACAGTGATAGGAGCTGAGCTATTAACTCAAAGAACCAGGGTGGGAAAGAAACTAACAAAAAGTTCTATGCTTAGAAACAGAATTATTTCCTGAGATAGGAAATGCTGGCTACAAAGGGGAAGCAGAAGGAAATGAAGGTCGATGGCTATTTTCCACAAATCCTTTTGAAAACTCAATCCACTAGGGAAGTAACTATTCATTTTATGGAATTGTGAGATATTTATACTTCATGATTTACTCAGAACCAAATACTTAGATGCAATAAGCAATGTGCACACATTTATGAAAAGGGGTCTTCAGGGGACAACTGGATATTAAACTTAATTCTCCCTATATATGTGTATTCTGTAATAGGACCACTTTGTTCACTAAAAGAAACTGACTTTTTTTTTCAAACAGAAGATGTATGAAATATTTCTTATTCAGCATATTTTGGAGTGAGTTACATGTCTATCAATAAAATAAGTTCCTTTTAATGAGGTTCTAATTTTTATTATTTATGGTGGGTTTTATTTTATTATTTGTGACCACACAAGGACTTGAGAACCATAAGAACTTGAGTTTCTAAACCTGCTCCCCAAAAGCATCTTTAGAGAAGAAAATTATTCACTGTGCAAATATACTAAGGCTTTTTCTGCTATTAAGGTAGAAAATAGCTGTGTGTAGGGTCCTGAGCATTTAGCTGTGTTCCCTGGGTTCTAGAAGATTGCTTGAATTTGTACCTAAAATCCTATACATGGATGTGGTAACAACACAGAGAAATTTCCCTTATCTCACTCCATTCCCTCCAACCCATGGAGCAATCTTCATAGAACAATGCTTTCACCATATTACCAGCAAAATCAAGGATCTATAATAGCTCTCAACAACTAGAAACTAATTATTCTCCAGAACAATGCCTCACATGGAAGAAATAACATAGGATTTGGATTTAGAGCCGGGCTCTAATCTGTGTTTTGTTAATGTGTAATGTTTGCAAGTCATTCAAATTTTCTGAAGTTCATTTTCTGCCTCCATGATTATTTTCAATACTGGAGAAAATGTTGATACAGATTGTTTAAAAAGGGCTTCAATAATTCTTCCTACTTCCACATGCATGCCATTTTTTTCAACCCAAATTTTTAGCCCCTTCCATCAAAAGTAGAATCTGTCTACTTCTTGGTCTGAAATTGGCCATGTGATAAACTCATCAAATAACATTAGCAAACATGGTGCAGAGGGTCTTCCTTCTCAAGCAAAGGCTTTAAAACTGCTTGCACATTGCATATTTCCCTCTCCTTCTCCTTTGCAACCTAGCCATAAAGTGTAAACAGCCTAAGCTAGCCTGCCGAATGATGAGAAACATGATAAAATTCACCCACATAACTGCAGTTGACAAGAAGCTAACTTCCAGAAGCTAGCTGCAGATACATGAATGAGCCCAGCCAAGATCATCAGCACTGTCCAGATGAGCCTAGCCCAAATTCCCAACTTGCAGAGTCATGAACTAAATACATCTTTTACATCACCAGGTTTTGAGATAGATTCTTATTATCAAAAGTGAAGTTATACAAATGTAAATAAAAAGTCTGTTACAATCTATGGGGTATAATAGATGCCTAAAAAGGATATTTCCCCATCCTCCCTAATATAGCTTGACCTGAACATTTCAAATTTTTACTTACCTATGTAAACTCTACCAAAGCATTGATGTAGCTAGCATGCTTCTCACTCTATCTATGAAAATCTGTTTTTCCACAACATGTCATGATTTAAACATTTATTTCAAATCCCAACATTTCTGCGAGGGCTTCTTTATTATAGCCTACCATTATCACTTTTATTTTTCTGATTCTGTTACAGTCTAAAGTACATAATATACCACTTTAGATATTAATTCACTGATCTTTAATAATTGAGTCATGTGTGTGTATCTTCTCTCAGTGAATAAATATTTACTGAATTGTTACTAGATGCAAGGCCATGTGATAGATTCTGGAGACAGAGATAAATAGGCTATAATTCAACCCTCAAGTTATTCACAGTGGCAATAAATACAGACTAATGATAGTGATGAAGTGTGATTTGTACTAAAAGAGAGGTAAGCAGAATAGTGGAACAAAGGCAGTTTGGAGGGTTGGAAAAATCTTTACAGAGGAATTTGTAGCTTAGAAGTCCACCCTTGTCCCCCCACCTCCAGCCCCCATCAACCTGGTGAACTCAGTCTTCAAATATTCAGAGGGAATACTGTATACAAAGTTATTAAAATTACTGTTTAATCATTGGTGTATAACAGTACTTTCAGTTTCTCTTGAGTGCTTAAAGTGTAACTTTTTTATTATTACCCATTATGTTTATGATATATTTTTATCTTATTTTTTCTCTTCTACAAATGAGTAAACGGACGCTAAAAGTATTCAAACTAGGCTGTATGCATCTTGAGGACAATAACCACATTGTTAATCTCTATTTTCAATAAAACATATAGGACCTAAACAATTTTCAGTGAACACCTATAGAATGAAAGAGAGAAAGGAGCTGGATATCATCATTTTCTCTTATAGGTTAAGAAGGAATTCAGTGGCCTCCTCTTTGTCTTAGTATAAAATATGTAACTTAGCCTACAGATCTCTAAAGGAACTATCACAAATATATATTTACAAGTTCCACTCATGTTTGACTCAAACGTACTATTCTGTTCTAGCCATCCTAGGCTTTGCTCCATTCTTAGAAAGTTCCAAACCCTCCCCTGGCCCTTGAACATCTGCTGTTTCCTCTGTCTGAAATATTCCTGTGTTCTGTGAGTCCCTTTCATCCCTGACCAACTCTTACTCATCCTTCAGGTTTCAGCTCAAGCATGACTTCTTAAAGAAGAAAACCAGGAATCCGCAACTACATCAGGTCTTCCTGTTACAGACACCTACAAAATTGTGTAATTTTAATTACATGGGTTAATTTTAATCTCAGTCATTTTAATCACATGTTTACACTGTGTCTTTTCTTCTGTACTGATAGCTGTCTAATTGCTATCTTTTGTTCACTACTTTGTCCTCAATGGTGAGAGTATATAGTAGGCATTCATAACATTCACCTATTAATTTAAGTAAATGTACTATTGGGTAAGGAGTCTGTGCCTAGCCTGTGTAGAAATGGTTATTGTGTTGTGGTACAAAATATTTCACTTGGTGTTATAGTATGACTTTAAATGCCATCATGCTTGAAAGAGATCTATGCACATTGTAGCCACTTTGCACATGTGTCCATGTTGTACATTCAGTATCTTGATTGAGAATGAGAGATGTATGAGTCCCAAGCAGTCAGTGCTAATGCAGACATTTCACTTCTATCTACTTGATGTTGTCTAAAATTAAATGATATCAATAGATCATGGGAATTATAATTTTTTAAAACAATCTGGCAAACATTTGCTGCTGAGAAGCTTTCTTTAAGAAGGTCTGAGAAGCTATTTCCATCAACTTACAGCGATATTCTATTTTTTAAAAGATGCCCATTTGGCTGTGAAATGCCTGTTGAATAAATTTTGTTTGTGGTGGATGTTTCCCTTTAGATATCTTTTGTCCATAGAACTAATATCTAATATTTTCCAATTCTTAAAAAATAATAAAGTCACTGAATCATCATCAGTGGAAATGATTGTCTGGAACCATTCACTATCTTTAATTAATCACATTATGAAAACAAAATTGTTTTGAGAATTCTGACTCCAGAAAGCATAATACAAGTGTTAAAACTTAGTTCGTATAGCAGGATAAAACTCGGTTTGAATTCAAGTTCTTCCGTCATGTAATATATAGTGCTGGGACTTTGAACAAGTTACTTAGTCTTTATAGTGGCAGATTTCATATCTGTGAAAATAGGGATCCTAACTCTTTGGGTTGTTGCAAGAATTAAAGGAGATAATCCATGATAAGTACATAACTAAAACCAATTGTGTGCTTACCATTTGCTCAATGCAATTATTCAATATCAAAATTCTTGATAATGTTTATTACAAGGAGAAAGAATTAGGGAGACCATTTTAAGCAAATTGAATGAACAAATATGTGGAACTCAGGCTATGAAAAGAATGTGAACTGTGTTTAGGTGTCAATGAGGAGAATCCTCTACTTTGAAAACAGTGTTTATGAAGTTGACTAGTAAGAGATCAGACTGGGGATATGTGTATTGAGCATAAGAAATTGGAACTCTATACTATAAACAACAGGGAGTCATTGAAGTAACTTCCATTTAAACAGCACCAGGTTTATATTAATAGTATATATTCTGCTACGGTTTCAAAGTATTAGGGACACTTTAGCTGTTACTAACTACTGTGGACTGGAGTTGTGCCCCTGCCCCCAATCCATATGCTGAAACCCTACCCCTTCCCCATGATGGTATTTGGAGAGTGTGGCTTTGGGAAGTAATCAGGTTTAGATGAGGCCATGAAAATAGGACTGTCATAACGGGATTACTTTGTTGGCAAAGTAATGTCTCTAGTTTTTAATATGCTGTCTAGGTGGTCATAGCTTTTCTTCCAAGGAACAAGCATCTTTTAATTTCATGGCTATAGTCACCATCTACAGTGATTTTGGAACCCAAGAAAATAAAGTCTCTCACTGTTTCCAGTGTTTGCCCATCTATTTGTCCTGAACTGGTGGGACCAGATGCCATGATCTTATTTTTTTATACTTTATAAGACATATATAAGAAGTTTATCCTTATTTTATAAGTTTTTTTTTTTTTAACATATTTAGTTCCCTAGTTCCCAATTCCTCCCACCCCCCTTGGTACCCATACCTTTGTTCTGTATGTCTGTCTCTTTCTGCTTTGCAAATAAGATCATCTATACCATTTTTCTAGATTCCATTAACACATATAACACATTAATATATGTGTTAATATACGATATCTGCTTTCCTCTTTCTGACTTACTTTACTCTGTATGACACTGTCTAGGTTCATCCACATCTCTACAAATGACCCGATTTCATTCTTTTTTATGGCCGAGTAATATTCCATTGTATGTCTATACAATATCTTCTTTATCCACTCCTCTGCTGATGGACATTTAGGTTGCTTCCATATCCTGGCTATTGTCAATAGTGTAAAACTAGCTAAAAACTGGTTCTTTGAGAAGATAAACAAAATTGATAAACCTTTAGCCAGATTCATCAAGAAAAAAGAAAAAGGAGAAGACTTGATAAAGTTAGAAATGAAAAAGGAGAAGTTACAACTGATAGATATAGGTAAATATTTATATTTGTAGGAGGAATACTCTGGAAACAGCAGTTCATCATCAAGTCACTATGATAGAACATGGACAATTCTGGACAGACAAGAACAATTGTATAACACTGTGTCATATGCTTCATGTAATCAGTAGGCAGAGGGTTTGGAACAGCAGCTCTAGGAGATTAAAGAGGATTCCCCTTAGATTCTGGGTATGCCAAATGATTGGCATGAGAATCTGGATCTGTTCAGAGACTAAATGGAAACTGATAAAGATGAGCAGTCATGTAGATCAGCTTTGTCCAATAGAAATATAACATAAGCCATATATATAATTTTAAATTTGTGAATAGGCATACTTTAAAAATGACTATAAACAACTAAAATGAATTCAGTTTATTTAACCCAATATGTTTCAACATGCAATAATTTTAATATTGGGGCTTCCCAGGTGGCTCAGTGGTAATCTTCCCACCAATGCAGGAGAGTCAAATTTGATCCCTGGGTTGGGAAGATCCCCAGGTAGGGAAGATCCCCTGGAGAAGGAAATGGCAACCCTCTCCAGTATTTTTGCCTGGGAAATCTCATAGACAGAGGAGCCTGGCAGGCTACAGTCCATGGGGTTGCAAAACAGCCAGACACATCTTAGTGACTAAACAACAATTTTAACACTCTAGAAGCATTTAAAATTATTTATGATATATTTTAAGTTTTTAATAGTAAATTTTTGAAATCTGGTGAATACTTTGCATTTATTACATTTTGGATCAACCATATTTCAACTGTTAAATAGCCACATTTGTTCAGTATCTGTTATATGGACAGACTAGCTGGAACTTTTAATAAAGAGTGCTTTATATATGGTCATGGAAATACTGAACTGCTAGTATTACTTGGAAAAGGATGAAGGTACAATTTTGTGCTTTTGGATATGAATGTTCATATACATTGAGGACAAAAATAGACTAAAGTCAGGTTTCTCAACCTTAGCACTATTGACATTTTTGGCCAGATGGGTCTTTGTTGTGGAGGGTCTGTCCTGTCCCTGGCCTCTATCCACTAGATGTCAGTAGGTTTCTGTCCAGAGATAATAATTACACATGCCTCCAGAATATGCCAAATGTCCCCTGGGAGATTGGGGGTATGTCAACCGTGATTAAGAACCAGTGTTCTAAATACTGCTTCTAACCAAAGACTTTTAGACTCAGATTGGATAATACACAAAGCAAAGATCCTCAAACTCTGAACCTTAAACATCAATCATCTATTTCATTCTCAATGTGTGCATCTTAGATGGTTGGATAAGAGAATCAACATGATTTGGTAATTTTTTCAGTATCTCCCATTGTCCTGCATTAATGCTGTTTCTTCACGTAGTAGTATGTTCTCCCAATTTTCTTTTACTAATTGAATTTAATTTATCTTTAACATCCTGTTCAAGCCTAGTACATTCTTGAAGCTGTCTCTTACTTAACTGATTTAGACTGAGAAATCTCTCTCTTTTTGAATGCTGAGACTGTTTAGAAGTGCTATTTTGTGTGGACTTGTCTTATAACCATAGTGAGAGTCTAAGTTCTTAGAAGGCAGGGGCTTTTCTTTTTTTGGTCCAAACACAAAAATACATAGACCCTCCAGAGAGTGCCTGGCAAATTCATGTATGTTTCAGGTTAAATTCTCTGAAAAGCAGATGTTTAGTTGGAGTTTAATGGGGTGGATGTTTGCTAGGAAGTGGCCTTGGGATCTAAATCTGCAGAAGGAAGGAAAAAGAAGTAGAACTGAGTAGAGGAAAAGATTGAGCTACATTGCAGATCTCAGAGCCTCACCCAACCACACAGGGAACTCTAGAACTATAATGGCCCTCAATTAGCCAAATTATTATAATATTATAACCCCCACCATTATTTGGGCTTCCCCTAAAAGAGTATGACCTTGGACAGTCCTTGAAGGGGTTGAGTACACTTCTAGCAGCTTGGTCAACAAATAAGTCCTTCCTTGAAGGAGGGTTTGGACATGTTTTCATGTCTATCACAAAATGATAGATATGTAGAAGAAATTCAGTAGATGTTTATTGATAGCTAGAAGATTTTGCAGTGGTGCTAACTTGCAGAAGAATGGATCGGGGAAGTTTTTGTCTGTCAGTCAGATTGGGTGGACCTATTTAATGGCCAGTCAGATGGCTTTTCTAAGGAACATTCCTTCCAAGAAAAGAGGAGTGACTTGGTGTTTGTGATATTGGGAATATCTCCAATGAATGTTACATTATCAAACTGAGGTAGCATAAATACTTTGTTGGACATGTTAAGTATCAACTTTCCTTGTGGCTCAGCTGGTAAAGAATCCGCCTGCAATGCAGGAGACCTGGGTTTGATCCCTGAGTTGGGAAGATCCCCTGGAGAAGGGAAAGGATACCCACTCCAGTATTCTAGCCCAGAGAATTCCACAGACTGTATAGTCCATGGGGTTGCAAAGAGTTGGACACAACTGAACAACTTTCACTTAACCTAGTATAGGTACTGAAAGACCATGTATATGCTTGTAGGCTCAGTGACATTAAGAGAAACACAAACAATCCAGGCTCTCAATTTCTGAATCTGCCATTCCCACTTTTCCATAGACAAAGGAAAGAATAACTGGGGTAAGGTGGTGGGAACACATTTATTTAGTTGATACTTAATACTAAATCCTTTATACCTTTATCTGTTAAGCCCTGCAGTAATTCTGGGAAATGGGGAGTACTGTCTCAAGTTTTCCAGATAAGAAACCTGTAGCTCTACATTGTAAATTATCCCTGGCTCCACCATAATCATCATAGTCATCATCATCATTGCCAAAACATCCACAGTGTTTACCTGTTACTAGACATTCTTTTAAGTGTTTTACATATAGAAGCCCGTTTACTTTACAAAGTAGGAGCTGTTGTTATTCACACTTTACAGATATAGTGACTGAGTTACAAAGAGGTTTAGTAACTTGCTCAAGGTTTGCCGAGAGTGGCAAAGCTGAAATTTGAAATCAGGCTGCTTTGTCTCTAGTTTCTGTCCTCTTAATCACTATTTAAACTCACCTAAGTAGTAAGAAGCAGAAAAAAGTGAAAGTGTCAGTTGCTCAGTCATGTCTGACTCTTTTGTGACCCCATGGACTGTAACCTGCCAGGCTTCTCTGTCCATGGGATTCTCCAGGCAAGTATACTGGAGTGGGTTGCTATTTCTCCTCCAGGAGATCTCCCCAACCCAGGGATTGAATCTGCATCTCTTATGTCTCCTTCATTCGTGAGTGGGTTCTTTACCACTAGTGAATCCTGGTCTGAGCAGAAATGAGGCGCAAAAACAAGATGGTCTTACTCTAAAGGCAGACATTTTTTCCTGCACAAGGATAGCTTCAGAGGCACTGTACTTTACATTTTGAGTAAAGATTCTCTTTTGATAGCAGACAGGGCCTACATGGAAAATTGATGAAATGATTATGAGATGACCTTTAGGAAAGATGTATGTTTTAGTAGGTCACTGAAGGTGGCTCTTTTTCAGAAATTACGTGGTTTTTGCAAAGGTGGCTGGTAGTCAAATTTCATATTTGATGACTTACAGAAAATAATATTTTTCTCATTCTAATTAGTGTAACCATTGAAAATTTCTGAGGCTTATTTGGCCTTGTCTAGAATCTAATGCCATATTCAAGTGCCTCAAGCGACAGGAGAAGGCCAAAAACAAGTCCCAGCAACAAGAGTAGTAGCAGGATTCCACTTCCCAGAACCAATCATGACAGAAACTTAGCCAGCTTCCACAGAGCTACCCTTCAATTATATCCTCTATGCTTGGCCTGTCTCTCCAAGTAAACTGCAAACCTATCCAGAGCAGAGTTTCTATATTATTTGTATCCCACCTTCTTCTACAACAGAGGGTAAATGAGGTCTTGAAACCATGCCTATGGAAACTGAACAGTAACTGAATCACAGAGCTCATGTTTCCCTGGCCATGTTGAAAATACTTTTTTTTTTTTTAAAAATGCTTGCGATCTCAGTGTTTATGCAGAGGCAGACCGGCTGAGAACAGTCCAATAGGTGCCAAGTATCTCCACATCCTAAAGCAAGGGGTTATATTAACAATCTGGACCACAATACCATGCATATGGTAGTTCCGCCTATCCAAGTGTGATGCGTTCCAAGACCCTCAGTGGATGCCTAAAACCAAGGATAGTACCAAACCCTATTTAGACTATGCTTTTTCCTATACATGGGCTTCCCTGGTAGCTCAGAAGGTAAAGAATCTGCCTGCAGTGCATGAAACCCGGCTTTAATCACTGGGTTGGGAAGATCTCTGGAGAAGGGAATGGCTACTCACTCCAGTATTCTTGCCTGGAGAATCCCAGGGACAGAGGAGACTGGTAGACTACAGTCCATAGAGTCACAAAGAGTTGGACATGACCAAATGACTAACACTTTCACTTTCCTTTTTCATATATATATATATATATATATATAGAGAGAGAGAGAGAGACACCTATGATAAAGTTTAATTTATAAATTAGGCACAAAGAGTAACAGCTAATAATAAAATAGAACAATTATAACAATATACTATAATAAAATTATGTAAATGTGGTCTCTCTTGCAAAATATTATCTCATTGTACTATAACTCACCTTTCTTCTTGTGATAATATGAGATGATAACATGCATATGTGGTGGGATGAAGTGAGTTGAACAATGTAGGCATTATGCTATGACAGATAAGTCAAAAGAAGGATCATCTGCTTCACATGATCCTGGATCATCAAGCCTTTGATGATGTCAACTGTTGGATGTTCAGACCGTATAGTGTTGATGGTTGGGGATCCCATGGGAGGGAGTATTATAGTGAGTGCTTTTATTATGCCATTCAGAATGGCTCATAATTTAAAACCTATGCATTGCTTATTTTTGAAATTTTCTAGTTAATACTTTCAGACTGAGGTTGACCATAGGCAATGGAAAATATAGAAAGTGAAACTATGGATAAAGAAGGGGGTCAACTGTATATTGTGAAACAGGATTTGTTACCATTACCATGATTCCATGAAAGGTGCTCCCTACTTCAATCTCTTTCCATTAAATTCCATCTCATCCCATAAACTCAATGACATGCAATTTCCCAGGAGTACCAAGATGGTCTTTCCTGTGAGTAGTTCAGCCCCTGAAGTCTATCATTCTTGAAATTTCATTTATCCAGGAGAATTACAGTTATCCTCTGCCCGATTCAGACTCTGATAGTAAATATTGTTTTCAATAAAAATTGATTCTTTGGGAGCAAATTGCAACTAGACACCAGGCTTTATATCAACTCAACATACACAGAAACCAATACTATATTCAGATTTTGCAAGAAATCAAAATGTTGAGTCATCACGAACATGTGCTAGGACTGGTACTTAAAGATAGAGACTATGAATCTTCTATAAGCAGGATAAACACACTGAAATGGGGGCCAGTCTACAGTAAAGAATCAGAAAGCCCTAAGCCACCTATTTTCCTTTTTCTGAAAAAGCAACAACAAAATGTTAAAGTAGTTTGCAAGCTAACAAGAAGAAAAGATGGGATTCAGACTAGCCTTAATTTCCAAAGTTCATATTCACAGTCAATTCTAACCCCCCCAAAAAAAACATTTATTTTACATATCAGATTAGGAAAATGTAAAGGAATGATAATACCTAGGGGAGAGGACGATGGAGAAGTAAGATACCTGATAGAGTAGCTGTGAGATTTTATGTTGGTGCAGTATTTTTGGAGGTGAATTCAGCAATAATTATCAAATGTTTGTATTAATAAAAATGGGCATATCTTTTAAGATAGATAGTTGACACCTAGGGAATTTTTCTATTGGAATTATAAATATAGGTTTAAATATAGAAATTCACTATATTATTTTCTATAATTTTGAAAAAAAAACAATATGCTCATCATTAGGGAGTTAGTTAAATTATAGTGCATCCATTTAATATCATGGATCATGAAAAACTATGATGTCTATTTTACACATTTATATAGACAGATGCCTAAAATACATGTGAAAAGTTGAGTTTATATAACAGTGTATAGAGTATAATCTCATTGTTTTGGTTAAAAGTACCCAAAATATATAAATATAAATATGCATGAGTGTATATACACTAAATTGTATACATCGGAAAGTTTTTGAGAAAGATACTTTTATCACCCATGGTCTCCCTAGAGGTCCAGGCACCTTTAATTAAGAACTCTGTCATACCAACTTTCCCACTGTTTGGCAATGTACCTTATACACAGGTTAAAACTATTTTCCTCTGTTTTCATTTCATGCACACCCTAGAATTTTCTGAAGTAAAAGTTCTAGTCTTTTTTCTTTCCAAAATTTTAATAAATATGAGCACAAATATATATTTTCATACATAAAGTTTCTACTGCATGTTAAGGCAAATACAGTAATTATTATTTTACTACCCAAATATATAGTGACATGAAGTTTATATACATGTAAGTTATATAATTCTTACTCTGAGGAAAATTGTAACATATTATTAGATATCTATTGAGTCAGCCCATATTGAAAAAGATAATTGAAACTGACAAACGAATTTCTTTGACTATGCCTTGCTGGATATTTGGGTGTTTTTCAGTCACAAGTCCTGCCCAACTCTTTGCAACCCAGAACTGCAGCATGCCAGGCTTCTCTGTCCTTCACTATCTCCTGGAGTTTACTCAAACTCATGTCCATTGAGTCAGTGATGGCATCTAACCATCTCACACTCTGTCACTCCCTTTTCCTCTTGCCCTCAATCTTTCCTAGTATCAGGGTCTCTTCCAATGAGTCGGACTGTTGCATCAAGTAACCAAAGTATAGGTGCTTCAGCTTCAGCATCAGTTTTTCCAATGAATATTCAGGGTTGATTTGCTGTAGGATTGACTCATTTTATCTCCTTGCTATCCAGGGGACTCTCGTGAATCTTCTCTAGCACCACAATTTGAAAGCGTCAATTCTTCAGTGCTCAGCTTTCTTTGTGGTCCAACTCTCACATCCGTACATGACTACTGGAAAAACAATACTTTTGACGATATGGAACTTTGTCAGCAAAATGATGTCTCTGCTATTTAATATGTGGTCTAAGTTTTTCATAGCTTTTCTTCCAAAAGCAAACATCTTTTAATTTCATGGCTGCAGTTACTGTCTACAGTGATTTTAGAGCACAGGAAAATAAAATCTGCCATTATTTCTACTTTTTCCCCATCTATTTGCCATGAAGTGATGGGACTGGATGCCATGACTATAGTTTTTTTTTTTTAATGTTGAGTTTTAAGCCAGCTTTTTTCACTCTCCTCTTTCACCTTCATCAAGAGGCTCTTTAGTTCCTCTGCTTTCTGCCATAAGGGTGGTATCATCTACATATCTGAGGTTATTGATATTTCTCCTGGCAATCTTGATTCCAGCTTGTGAGTCATCCAGCCTGGTATTTTACATGATGTACTCTGCATATAAATTAAATAAGCAGGGTGATAATATACAGAACAGTTCATTGGTGGAACTGATGTTGAAGCTGAACATCAGTTGGTCATAACTTTACAGTCCAACTTTCACATCCATACACGACCACTGGAAAAACCATAGACTTGACTAGACGAACCTAGGTTGGCAAAGTAATGTCTCTGCTTTTCAATATGCTAGGTTGGTCATAACTTTCTTTCCAAGCCTTGACATACTCAGACATAAATGCTACCAGTATCATCTCAGCACAGATTATGTTTTATAACACATTTGCAACTCACAAAAAAATTCACTTTCAATTAAATGGGAATGTCAATACCTTCATTTTTAGACTTTACCTCATTGGCAGTTTAAATGATTCTTTTTATGTTGAAATTGACCTTAGTGTTTAAGAAGGAGTAATTTCACAAGACTTTTCAGGTAGATCCAACATCATGGGTTTAACTAAAATATATGAGCTCAATAGAAATAGCCCTGGATTCTTTAGCACAAATATATTTCCAAATGTACCCTCATAAAAATTTAAGCTCATCAGTTCAGTTCAGTTGCTCACTCTTTGCGACCCCATGAACTGCAGCACTAAAAGTCCTCCCTGTCCATCACCAACTCCCAGAGTTCACCCAAACCCATGTCCATTGATTTGGTGATACCATCCAACCATCTCAGCCTCTATTGTCCTCTTCTCTTCCTGCCCTCAGTCTTTCCCAGCATCAGGGTTTTCTCAAATGAGTCAGCTCTTCGCATCAGGTGGCCAAAGTATTGGAGTTTCAGCTTTAACATCAGTTCCACCAATGAACACCCAGGACTGATCTCCTTTAGGATGGACTGGTTGGATCTCCTTGCAGTCCAAGGGACTCTCAAGAGTCTTCTCCAACACCACAGTTCAAAAGCATCAATTCTTTGGTGCTCAGCTTTCTTTACAGGCCAACTTTCACATCCATACACGACCACTGGAAAAACCATAGACTTGACTAGATGGACCTTTGTTGGCAAAGTAATGTCTCTGCTTTTCAATATGCTAGGTTGGTCATAACTTTCTTTCCAAGGAGTAAGCGTCTTTTAATTTCATGGCAGTGATTTTGGAGCCCAGAAAAATAAAGTCAGCCACTGTTTCCACTGTTTCTCCATCTATTTCCCATGAAGTGATGGGACTGGATGCCATGATCTTAGTTTTCTGAATGTTGAGCTTTAAGGCAACTTTTTCACTCTATTCTTTCACTTTCATCAAGAGGCTTTTTAGTTCCTCTTCACTTTCTGCCATAAGGGTAGTGTCATCTGCATATCTGAGGTTATTGATACTTCTTCCGGGAATCTTGATTCCAGCTTGTGCTTCTTCCAGCCCAGCGTTTCTCATGATGTACTCTGCATATTGCAGCACTGTTTATAATAGCCAGGACATGGAAACAACCTAGATGTCCATCAGCAGATGAATGGATAAGAAAGCTGTGGTACATATACACAATGGAGTATTACTCAGCCATTAAAAAGAATACATTTGAATCAGTTCTAATGAGGTGGATGAAACTGGAGCCTATTATACAGAGTCAAGTAAGCCAGAAAGAAAAACACCAATACAGTATACTAACACATATATATGGAATTTAGAAAGATGGTAATGATAACCCTCTATGCGAGACAGCAAAAGAGACACAGATGTATAGAACGGACTTTTAGACTCTGTGGGAGAGGGAGAGGGTGGAATGATTTGGGAGAATGGCATTGAAACATGTATACTATCAGATAAGAAATGAATCACCAGTCTATGTTCAATACAGGATACAGGATGCTTGGGGCTGTTGCACGGGGATGATCCAGAGAGATGATATGGGGTGGGAGAGGGGGGTTCAGGATTGGGAACTCATGTACACCCATGGTGGATTCATGTCAATGTATGCCAAAACCAATACAGTATTGTAAAGCAAAATAAAGTAAAAATAAAAATTAAAAAAAAGACAATGTAAGTGAAAAAAAAAAAAAGTTAAATAAATAGTGTGACAATATACAGCCTTGACGTACTCCTTTTCCTATTTGGAACCAGTCTGTTGTTCCATGTCCAGTTCTAACTGTTGCTTCCTGACCTGCTTACAGATTTCTCAAGAGGCAGGTCAGGAGATCTGGTATTCCCACCTCTTTCAGAATTTTCCACAATTTATTGTGATCCACACAGTCAACGGCTTTCATAAATCTCAGTAGTTCCTTTGCAGTTTGTGGGCAGATCCACGTTTAATCAATGATATTTTCAGTTAGGTTTATTTTTAAGGTACTCTGAATGGTACTATTAAATACTTTATATGCTCTGTGTATTATTCATTTATACATTGTTAAACATTCTGGATTCATTTTTTTTATAGTTATAATCACAAACAGCCTGTTCTAATGTTTTTTTTTTTTTTTGTAGGGTGTTGAAACAGATCTTTTCTCTGGAGTAAAACAATATCCTTAATATGTTATAAAATGTAGCTTAGAACATCCATATGGCAAAGCTCATTTCAAGGGGAAAGTCAACTTTTTCATTCAAATTGAGTAGATTTTGGTTCAACTTGGGAAAACAAACAAATAGATCTTAGAAGGCTTTCACATGCATTTCGAGTACATTTCCCAAAGACAATTTTAAGATAACTTTTTTGAAAGAAGTGTATTTCATGCCTGAAGTTCACTTTTCAATAAAGATTATTGCTAGCTTGGAATTTCATTATCTCTTTGTGGTAGGAACATATTTTAGTAAGCTCAAGAATGGTTTACTAATTCATGTTAATTGCTGGGAATTCGTGATGTAAGAAAACAAGCAAGGTAGCCAAGAAAGTGGTCCAGTCTCCTTTATTGTTGACAAAAAGGCACCAGCAGAATTCCTGTTGCATATATGAAAGTAGAAATTACCTGTCATTACCTGCCATTAAATCTGTGTATAGCAAAGCACTAGCATTGCCTTACGAAAAACCTGAAGATGACTTAAAGGTTACAAACTGGTCAATAGAACTAAGCCATTGTCTGCAGCTTCATTATGCTTTTTGTTAAAATATAGCAACTCTACATGAAAATGGCTTATCTACCTGTTTTATCATTGCTAGGTCTCCAGGACACATTTTTTTAAAAAGCATTTCAATTTTTTAACAACCTGATTGAGATATAATTAACCTATAATAAACTGCATATATTTAAGATGTAAATTTTGCTAAGTTTGACATATGGATATACTATAAAACTATCACTACCATTCAGTGAACATACCTATTACCCCCAAAGTTTCTTCATAACCTTCACATTTTCTCACTCTTCCTCCCTTGTCCTCACTCCACCATCCCCAGGCAGACACTGATCTGCTTTCTGTTACCATCAATTAATTGACATTTTCTAGAAACTTCAGTAAATGAAATCATACAAAATATCCTACTTGTCTGGATTCTGTTTCTCAGAATAGTTATTTTGAGATTTGGCCATGTTTTAGTTTGTATCACTAGTTCTTCCCCCCACCCCCATTTTTTTTTTTTTTGCCTTGCATAAAGTTCCAAAATTTTGTTTGTTTGTTTGTTTAATTCAGGGAACATACAGAGGTAGAGGTCTAAGATCAAATTTTTTATTATAGAGTTATAATTAACAAACAATATTAGTTTCAGATATACAATATCTTTTATGGCAGTGGTCCCCAACCTTTTTGGCACTAGGGGCCAGTTTTGTGGAAGATAATTTTTCTACAGATGGGAGTGAGGGGTAATGTGAATGATGGTTCAGGTTGTAATGCAAGTGATACGGAGCAATGGGGAGTGGCAGGTGAAGTTTTGCTGGCTCACCTGCCCACTGCTCACCTCCTGCTGTGCAGCCCAGTTGGGCACCCCTGTTTTATGGTATGAAATGATCAACACATTAAGATCAGTTACCACCTGTCACCATGCAAATTTGTTACTGTTACAAATTTGTAATGACTATATTCCCTGTGCTGTACATTACACCCCCATGGTCTATATATTTTATTGCTAGAAGTTTATATCTGTGCTTTTGGTGTCTAGCTTTAATTGTCATCACAAGTATGTATGTTTTGCATCTCCACCTGGATATCATTGCTTGAATATTCCAATGTCATTCACTGGATCTAAAAGAAAGTGCCTATCCTTTGGAAGGCCAGGATATAAGGGCAAGGGTAAGGATAGGGGTCATGCAGTTCCTAGCTTTAGCCACAAAAATAACAGGTTTGGTTTAGTTCAGTCGCTCAGTCATGTCAACTCTTTGCGACCGCATGGACTACAGCACACCAGGCCTCCCTGTCTATCACCAACTCCCAGAGCTTGCTCAAATTCATATCCATCGAATTGGTGATGCCATCCAACCATCTCATCCTCTGTCATTCGCTCCTCCTGCTGCCTTCAATCTTTCCCAGCAACAGGGTCTTTTCGAATGAGTCAGTTCTTCACATCAGGTGGCCAAAGTATTGAAGTTTCAGTTTCAGCATCAGTCCTTCAAATCAATATTGAGGACTGATTTCCTTTAGGATTGACTGGTTTAATTTGCTTGCAGTACAAAGGACTCTCAAGAGTCTTTTCCAACACCACAGTTCAAAAAGCATCAATTCTTCAACGCTTAGCTTTCTTTATGGTCCAACTCTCACATCCATACATAACTACTGGAAAAACCATAAGTTTGACTAGACAGGCCTTTGTCACAAAGTAGTGTTTCTGCTTTCTAATATGCTCTCTAGGTTTGTCATAGCTTTTCTTCCAAAGAGCAACCATCTTTTAATTTCATGGCTGTAGTCACCATCTGCAGTGATTTTGAAGCCCAAGAAAATAAAGTCTGTCACTGTTTCTCCATCTATTTGACATGAATTGATGGGACTGAATGCCATGATGTTAGTTTTTTGAACATTGAGTTTTAAGCCAGCTTTTTCACTCTCCTCTTTCACTTTCATCAAGAGGCTCTTTAGTTCTTCCTTGCTTTCTGCCGTAAGCATGGTGTCATCTGCATATCTGAGGATATTTCTCCCGGTTATATTGATTCCAACTTGTGCTTCATCCAGCTTGGCATTTCACATGATGTACTCCTCATATAAGTTAAATAAGCAAGGTGACAATATACAGCTTTGACATACTCCTTTCCCAATTTGGAACCAGTCTGTTGTTCCATGTCTGGTCCTAACTGTTGTTTCTTAACCTGCATACAGATTTCTCAGGAGGCAGGTAAGGTGTCATCTGTACTTTGCTATTGATGATATATTTACTACACTGAAAATGATACTCTTAGAAATATATATCAAATTGCAAACCATCTAAAGCTTGACAGTTATATAGGGTATAACATTTGAGTCTGTTTATCCAAGATACTGTCAATAAAAAGAGATAATGACTGCCTGAAAATAAAAGTCTTCATTTGGAATACCTCTTCCTCCAGATAATCATGGGTCTTGGCATAATCAGCTTTTTAAGGGCACTTTACAAAACTGTCCTTATCATTATTGACTCATTTTAAAAACTAAAGAGTAAAAGCAAACTTAAAATATCCTAATTTAGCATGGCCTTTCAATTCAATAAATCTTTATGACACTAGAACTTTATCTGTGATATTCAGCCTATAAGGTTAAAACAATTTTCCTATTCTCCAATTCAGAAATTTTAAAATAAAATTTTAATTCTAGTATATGAACCAATCAAAATTTTTTAAATATCAACAACCTAAGGTTCTTCTCTTACTGTTTGTGCTTGGCATGATTTGGATACTCATTTGTGTCTGACTCTTTGTGACACTTTGGACTGTAGCCCACCAGGCTCCTCTGTTCATGGGATTTCCAAGGCAAGAATACTGGAGTAGATTACAATTTCCTTCTCCAGGGAATCTTCTGAACCCAGGGATCTGAACCCACATCTCCTGCATTGGCAGATGAGTTGATTCTTTACCACTGAGCCACCTGGGAAGCCCCTGTTTGTGTTTAGAAGATAGTTTATGAATTTCTAGAAAAAATACAAGTAATTTTGCTTTAGGTTAATAGTTTATTTGGCTTTTAGCCTACAGTGAGTCTGTGTGACAGCAAAGAATTATTTTGTTTGAATGCCTTGGCAAGACTAGTTTTGGTGCTTTTAGTTAGGGAGAAAGCTGTGTTATTCACATTCTGACCAAACATTTGTTTCATAGCTTTAGTTTGAGTTTATTTCCATGCTAGTGGAACTTATTATTTTTTTTAAATTGCAGGATAATTGCTTTACAATGTTGTGCTGGTTTCTGCTCTACAACAACAAACAATCATAAGTATATGCATGTCCCCTCTCTCCTCCCACCCCACCCTTCCATCCCACCCCTCCAGGTCATCACAGAGCACTGAGCTGAACTCCCTGTGTTATACAGCAATTGCTTACTAGCTGTCTATTCTACACATGGTAGTGTATATATTTCAATGCTACTTTCTCAGTTCATCTCACCTTCTCATTCCCACTCTGTGTCCACAAGTCCGTTCTCTACGTCTGTGTCTCTATTCATCAGTACCAATAGGTTCATCAGTACCATTTTTTCTAGATGTGTGTTAATATACAATATTTGTTTTTCTCTTTCTGACTTATTTCAGTTTGTATAATAGGCTCTAGGTTTGTCCACCTCAGCTCAAGTGGCTCAAATTTGTTCCTTTTTATAACTAATATTCCATTGTATATATTTACCACAATTTATCTATTAATTTGTTGATGGACATCTAGATTGTTTCCATGTCCTGGCCATAGAAAATAGTGCTGCAATGAATGTCTTTTTGAATTATGGTTTTCTCAGGATATATACCTAGTAGTGGGATTGCTGGGTCCTGTGGATGGAGCTGGAGGAATTTATTATTGTAAGACATTTTGATTGGATGAAAGTTAATGTCTTAGCTATAATGCCCTCTATGACTCATTTGCATGGGGAAGAGAGTACAAAGTAGAAAGTACATTTCAGTCTATCCTGCTGCTGCTGCTGCTAAGTCACTTCAGTCGTGTCCGACTCTGTGCAACCCCATAGACGGCAGCCCATCAGGCTCCTCTGTCCCTGGGACTCTCCAGGCAAAACACTGGAGTGGGTTGCCATTTCCTTCTCCAATGCATGAAAGTGAAAAATGAAAGTGAAGTTTCTCAGTCATGTCTGTCTTAGTGACCCCATGGACTGTAGCCTACCAGGCTCCTCCATCCATGGGATTTTCCAGGCAAGAGTACTGGAGTGGGGTGCCATTGCCTTCTCCATTCAGTCTGTCCAGTGATTCTCAGAAAAACTGATACTAATCCCAAGGTATCATTTTGGTAATTTGTGGGAGACAGTCTTGAGTCATGAAAACGGGAGAGTGGGCTCAACTGGTATTTCATTGACAGAATGCGATGATCAGGAACCACAGAAAATGGTCCTATGTCTTGAACAAATCTTGAATGTCCTATTAGACATTCAAACATGTGATATTTTCTGTGCTAAATGAATATCTGAGCCTGGAAAACTATGTGACTTTAGAACCTAACTCCAGGAGACATACAAAGTGATTTTGATTGATTTTAATAAACATTTTAAATAATGCAGGTAGCACGTAAATTGGAATAATTGAGGGGAAAAATGTACATTGTACACTTGTTTGTTTAAAACTTATAATAACAGGCCCATCATTCAGAAAATTACACATATTTAAATTGGCAATTCAAAATTCCTGAATTGGTTTGCATTTTTAGCTGTTGCTTTTGCAGTGACATTGTATTATAGGTACAACTACGTCATTGTGTTATCTTTTGTAGCTGAGTTCAAATATCTACATAGTGAAACACTTACCATTTTATTATAGTATACTTTTTAAATTAACCTTTAAGTTATATATGAGGCATTAAA
This sequence comes from Capricornis sumatraensis, assembly GCF_032405125.1. Classification (NCBI taxonomy): domain Eukaryota; kingdom Metazoa; phylum Chordata; class Mammalia; order Artiodactyla; family Bovidae; genus Capricornis; species Capricornis sumatraensis. Next base: position 36,130,491 of record NC_091092.1, on the reverse strand, counting down.
TTGAATTTTTAATTATGATTACACATAGGTTTGATGAACTATAAAATTAATTTCAGCATATTACAGGAGATGTCATGACACACTTGTTTTTAAAAATAAATTCATTAGATCTAAAAGCTCATTGTAATTGTTTTATAATAAATATTAAAGTATGAGAATACTGTTTTCTATATGAATTATTTGTTATCTGCAAAATTGAAGTAATAATAGTATCTACTCCATTTTGATGTTGCTGCAAGGATACATGCATGTAGATTATGCATATAAAACTAATTATTGCATTTGTTACATAGAAAGTACTCAATAAAAGTAGGTTGTTATTATTCTGATTAGTAGAATAGTATCATGATTTTATTATCTATGGTAATTTATGCCATGCTTCTTAGAATATAAATAACATATATGGTATAGAGTGTATATTCCATTGGGCATGATTGAACACTTATCCTCCCTAAATATTTTCATTTTGTCTGCAGATCTCAAAAGCTCTCTCTTGAATTTTCTCTCATCTCATGATCTGATCATTTTTAGTCTCTTTTATTCATTTTTCTCATCCTCATAACCTCTTAACTTTGGAGTGTCTCAGGGTTCAGGGCTGGGACATCTTGTCTTCCTTGTGCACAATCACTCTATTGATGGACTCATCCTGCATCAATGGCTTTAGACAATATTACATACTGACAAATCCTGAATCTATATGTCCAGCTAGGAACACTTTTCTGAACTCTAGCCTCATATATACAATTGCCAAGTTTCTATCTGAGATTGTTTATCTACCATGTATCTAAAATTAGGATGTCTAAAACCAAATTGCTAATATTTCCTCATCTAAAATCAATAATTTTCTGTCTACTAGTACCTTTCCTGTCTGTTATTGAAACTATACCTTTTAAGTACTTAGGAAAATAAATCCTGGAAACATGCTTAACTCTACTTTCACTCACATCCTCTAAGCTAGTCTATCAGTAAATCCTCCTGTTGGCCCTACTCTCAAAAAATATCTAGATTGTGATCACTTTTACCATCTTCACTGCTGCTACTCTCATCTAAATCACTGTCCATCTCAGACCTCCGATGATCATATCCTCTTAACTGTTCTCTTTTCTTTCATCCTGGCCTTAATTTTCATTCTATTCACACAATAGCCAGATTGATCCTTTTAAAACAAAGACTCCAGTGACAGCCCATGTTGCTCAGAGTAAATACCAAACCTGTACAATATGGCTTTCTGTTATCTTTCCAACCTCATCATTAGTTGTTTTCCCATTTGGTGGCTCAAATGGTAAGGAATCTTCCTGCAATGCAGGAGACCCAGATTTGATCCCTGGGTTGGGAAGATATCCTGAAGGAGGGAATGGCTACCCACTCCAATATTCTTGCCTGGAGAATTCCATGGACAGAAGAGCCTAGTGGTCTACAGTCTATGGAGTCACAAAGAGATGGACATGACTGAGTGACTAACACTTTGCTCTTACTCATATTGCCCTGATCTTGGTGCAGATCCTGGGAAATCCTCTTACCCAAAGGTCTTTGTACATTCTGCTTCCTCTACCTAGAACTGTATTTCCCCAGTTATCTGCATGGCTTACTTCTTCATTTTCTTAAGGTATTTCCTCCAACATCAAATGCTTTCAGTGAGATATTTCCATAGCACCCTAACAACCACCTCAGCACTTACCTGTTTAACTTTCTCTGTATAATATTTATAGAATTTGTGTGTTTATTTTGATTATTGCCTGTCCTTCTCTAATAGAATGTGAGGACAACAGGGTGTGAATTTGTCTTTCTAATTCATTTCTGTATTTCCTGCACTTAGATTAATGCCTGGCACATAGTAAATGCACATGAAACATTTACCAATGTATGAATACTCTGCCTTTGGTTAACAAATGACTAAAGAGAGCAAGACTGAAATATCACCTCCTTACTAGTGTATATACATCTATTTGTATATATATGTATTTGTGTGTATATATATATATGTGTGTGTGTGTAAGGAGCAATATTGCACAGGAACCTGGAATGTTAGGTCCACGAATCAAGGCAAATTGAAAGTGTTCAAACAGGAGATGGCAAGAGTGAATGTCGACATTCTAGGAATCAGTGAATTAAAATGGACTGGAATGGGTGAATTTAACTCAGATGACCATTATATCTACTACTGTGGGCCAGGAATCCCTTAGAAGAAATGGAGTAGCCGTCATAGTCAACAAAAGAGTCTGAAATGCAGTACTTGGATGCAATCTCAAAAATGACAAAATGATCTCTGTTCATTTCCAAGGCAAACCATTCAATATCATGGTAATCCAAGTCCATGCCCCGACCAGTAATGCTGAAGAAGCTGAAGTTGAATGGTTCTACAAAGACCTACAAGACCTTTTAGAACTAACACCCCCCAAAAGATGTCCTTTTCATTATAGGGGACTAGAATGCAAAAGTAGGAAGTCAAGAAACACCTGGAGTAACAGGCAAATTTGGCCTTGGAGTACAGAATGAAGCAGAGCAAAGGCTAATAGAGTTTTGCCAAGAGAATGCACTGGTCATAGCAAACACCCTCTTCCAATAACACAAGAGAAGACTCTACACATGGACATCACCAGATAGCCAACATTGAAATCAGATTGATTATATTCTTTGCAGCCAAAGATGGAGAAGCTCAATACAGTCAGCAAAAACAAGACTGGGAGCTGACTGTGGCTCAGATCATAAACTCCTTATTGCCAAATTCAGATTTAAATTGAAGAAAGTGGGGAAAACCACTAGCCATTCAGGTATGACCTAATCAAATCCCTTATGATTATACAGTGGAAGTGAGAAATAGATTTATGGGACTAGATCTGATAGAGTGCCTGATGAACTATGGATGGAGGTTTGTGACACTGTATAGGAGGCAGTGATCAAGACCATCCCCAAGAAAAAGAAATGAGAAAAGGCAAAATGGTAGTCTGATGAGGTCTTACAAATGGCTGTGAAAAGAAGAGAAGCTAAAGGCAAAGGAGAAAAGGAAAGACATAAGCATCTGAATGCAGAGTTCCAAAGAAAAGCAAAGAGATAAGAAAGCCTTCCTCAGTGATCAATGCAAAGAAATAGAACAAAACAATAGAAAGGGAAAGTCTAGAGATCTCTTCAAGAAAATTAGAGATACCAAGGGAACATTTCATGCAAAGATGGGCTCAGTAAAGGACAGAAATGGTTTGGAACTAACAGAAGCAGAAGATATTAAGAAGAGCTGGCAAGAATACACAGAAGAACTGTACAAAAAAGATCTTCACTACCCGGATAATCACGATGGTGTGATCACTCATCTAGAGCCAGACATCCTGGAACGTGAAGTCAAGTGGGCCTTAGGAAGCATCACTACGAACAAAGCTAGTGGAGATGATGGAATTCCAATTGAGCTATTTAAAACCCTAAAAGATGACGCTGTGAAAGTGATGCACTCACTATGCCAGCAAATTTGGAAAACTCAGCAGTGGCCACAGGACTGGAAAAGGTTAGTTTTCATTCCAATCGCAAAAAAAGGCAATGCCAAAGAATGCTAAAACTACCTCACAATTGTACTCGTTTCACACGCTAGTAAAGGGTTACTCAAAATTCTCCAAGCCAGGCTTCAGCAATACGTGAACCATGAACTTCCAGATGTTCAAGCTGGTTTTAGAAAAGGTAGAGGAACCAGAGATCAAATTACCAACATCAACTGAATCATCGAAAAAGCAAGAGAGTTCCAGATAAACATCTATTTCTGCTTTATTGACTATGCCAAATTCTTTGTATGGATCACAAAAAAAACTGTGGAAAATTCTTACTGAGATGGGAATAACAGACCACCTGACCTGCCTCTTGAGAAACCTGTATGCAGGTCAGGAAGCAACAGTTAGAACTGGACATGGAATAACAGACTGGTTCCAAATAGGAAAAGGAGTACGTCAAGGCTGTATATTGTCACCCTGCTTATTTAACTTATATGCAGAGTACATCATGAAAAATGCTGGGCTGGAAGAAGCACAAGGTGGAATCAAGATTGCCAGGAGAAATATCAATCACCTCAGATATGCAGATGACACCACCCTTATGGCAGAAAGTGAAGAAGTACTAAAGAGCCTCTTGATGAAAGTGAAAGAGGAGAGTGAAAAAATTGGCTTGAGCCCCAAAAATAAAGTCAGCCACTTTTTCCCCATCTATGTCCCATGAAGTGATGGGACTGGATGCCATGATCTTAGTTTTTTGAATGTTGAGTTTTAAGCCAGCTTTTTCACTCTCCTCTTTCACTTTCAAGAGGCTCTTTAGTTCCTCTTCACTTTCTGCTATTAGAGTGGTATCATCTGCATATCTGGAATCATTTGTATTTCTGTTGGCAATCTTGATTCCAGCTTGTGAGTCTTCCAGCCCAGAAATCTGCATGATGTACTCTGCATATAAGTTAAATAAACAAGGTGACAATATGTATACTTGTCATACACCTTTCTCAATTTTGAACCAGTCTGTCATTCCATGTCCAATTCTAACTATTATTTCTTGACCCATATATAGGTTTCGCAGGAGATAGGAAAGATAGTCTGGTATTCTCATCTCTTTAGAGTTTTCCACAGTTTGTTGTGATCCACACAGTAAAAGACTTTAGCATAGTCAGTGAAGCAGAAGTTTTTCTGGAGTTCCCTTGCTTTCTCCATGATCCAGTGTATGTTGGCAATTTGATGTCTGCTTCCTCTGTCTTTTCTAAAGCCAGATTGTACATCTGGAAGTTCTCAGTTCACGTACTGCTGAAGCCTAGCTTGAAGGATTTTGAGCATAACCTTACTAGGCATGCAAAATGAGCACAATTGTACAGTAGTTTGAACATTCTTTGGCATTGCCCTTCTTTGGGATTAAACAAAAACTGACATTTTGCAGTCTTGTGGGCACTTCTGAGTTTTCAAAATTTGCTAACATTGAGTGCAGCACTTGAACAGCATCATCTTTTAGGATTTTAAGTAGCTCAGTTGGAATTCCACCCACTCTGCTAGCTTTGTTTGTATTAATGCTTCCTAAGGCCCACGTGCCTAAGAATTGATGCTTTTGAACTGTAGTGTTGCAGAAGACTCTTGAGAGTCCCTTGGACTGCAAGGAGATCCAACCAGTCCATTCTAAAGGAGATCAGTCCTGGGTGTTCTTTGGAAGGAATGAAACTAAAGCTGAAACTCCAGAATTTTGGACACTTCATGCGAAGAGCTGACTCATTGGAAGAGACTCTGATGCTGGGAGGGATTGGGGGCAGGAGGAGAAGGGGACGACAGAGGATGAGATGGCTGGATGGCATCACCGACTCGATGGATGTGAGTTTGAGTCAACTCTGGGAGTTGGTGATGGACAGGGAGGCCTGGCGTGCTGCGATTCATGGGGTCGCAAAGAGTCGGACACGACTAAGCAACTGAATTGACTGAAGGCCCACATGACTTCACACTCTAGGATGTTAGGCTCTTGATGCGTGACCAAAGTATCGTGGTCATCTGGTCATTAAGACCTTTATTGTATACTTCTTCTGTGTATTCTTGCCACCTCTTCTTAATCTCTTCTGCTTCTGTTAGGTCCTTAACATGTCTGTCATTTATTGTGCCCATCCTGCATGAAATGTTCCTTTAGTATCTCCAATTTTCTTGAAGAGAGTCTAGTCTTTCCCATTTTATTGCTTTCCTCTACTTCTTTGCATTGTACCTTGATGAAAGCCTTCTTATCTCTCTTTGCTATTCTCTGGAACGCTGCAGTTTGCTGGATATATCTTTCCCTTTATTCCTTGCCTTTTGCTTTTCTTCTTTCTCAGCTATTTGTAAAGCTTTATCAGACAACCACTTTGCCTTCTTTCATTTGTTTTTCTTCAGGATGGTTTTGGTCACCATCTCCTGTACAATATTATGAACCTCTGTCCATATTTCTTAGGTACTCTGTCTACCAGATCTAATCCTTTGAGTCTATTCATCACCTCCATTGTATAATCCTAAGGGATTTGATTTAGGACATACCTGAATGGCCTAGTGGTTTTTCCCTGCTTTCTTCAACTTCAGCCTGAATTTTGCTATAAGGAGCTGATGATTTGAGCCATAGTCAGCTCTGGTTTGAGCAACAGTCAGCTCCTGGTCTTGTTTTTGCTGACTGTATAAAGCTTCTCCATCTTTGGCTATAAAGAATATAATCAATCTGATTTCTGTATTGACCATTTGGTGAGGTCTATGTGTACAGTCGTCTCTTGGTTTGTTGTGAAAGGGTGTTTGCTATGACCAGTGCATTCTTTCAAAAAAATTCTGTTGGCTTTTGTCCTCCATTGTTCTTTAGTACAGTACCAAACTTGTCTGTTACTTGAGATATCTCTTGACTTCCTGCTTTTGCATTCCAATCCCCTATGATGAAAAGAACTTTTTTTTTTTTTTGGTGTTAGTTCTAGAAAGTCCCTGAAGAAGGAAATGGCAACCCACTCCAGTATTCTTGCCTGGAGAATCCCATGGACAGAGGAGCTTGACAGGCTACCACCACCACCTAGGTCTTTTAGGTCTTCACAGAACCCGTCAACTCCAGCTTCTTTGGCATCAGTGGCTGGGGCATAGACTTGGATTACTGTGAGGTTGAGTGGTTTGCCTTGGAAACAAACAGAGATCATTCTGTCATTATTGAGATTGCACCCAATTACTCCATTTTGGACTGCTTTGTTGACTATGAGGGCTACTCCATTTCTTATAAGGGATTCTTGCCCACAGTAGTACCAGTCGTCTGAATTTAATTCACTCATTCTCATCCATTTTAGTTCACTGAGTCCTGAAATGTTGATGTTCACCCTTGCCATCTCCTGCTTGACCATGTGCAATTAACTTTGATTCATGGACCTAACATTCTAGGTTCCTATGCAATATTGTTCTTTACAGCATTGGACTTTACTTTCACCACCAGACACAGCCACAGCTGAGCATCATTTTGACTTTGCACAGCCTCTTTATTTTTTTCTGGAGCTATTAGTAATTGGTCTCCACTCTTCTCCAGTAGCACCGTCCAGCCTGGGGGGCTCATCTGTGGACTAAAAGAATATGTTTTCAAGATGAGCCAAAAAAAAAACCCCTGAAGTTAGCAGTTATAAGGTCAGCTAATATTTAATAATGGAACTGTGAACATCAGTGGGGAAAGGATAGTCTCTAAAGGATAAACTAAGAATTAATAGACATCATTTGGACAGACAGATAATATAGACCCAGAAAAGACCAATTATTATTGTTTCATCCCTGATTTTTTGTAAGGATAAGGGTAGAGTTAATAACATTTTCTGTTGTTTAAATTGCCTATGTGCAATTTATCTAATATGGGAAAAGATAACTATTTTACTATATGGTGAATTTTTGAACCACCTGTTTATTAATGAGGGAAGAGAAACAATGAAAGGTTGCTTTGTAGATGCTAATAAATTCAGGGTGTTCATTGGGGAAAGGGCTTTTCCTGATAAGACATATTGATTTACAAAAGATAAGATGCAAGACAGAGTTAGAATTTAAAACCATTATCCTAAAAGTAAATGAACCTATACTTTGATTATATAACCAGAGATTAATTCTAAATGTAAATGTTAAAATGGTCATTACTAACATTTGACATGCTGATTTCACATTTGAGAAGTCATCATAGACCCATGTTCTATAGTTATACATTAATAATGATTCTAGAGAATTAATTTCTGTTTTGTAGAGAGGCATTGAGTATTCTCTTTAGAGGTGATGTGATTTGATTTCTTGTAATTGTTCATTTACTAAGTAGTGAGACAACTTTTTTTAATAGGGGCTGGTAACTGAGCTGGTAAAGAATCTACCTGCAATGAAGAGACCCAGGTTTGATCTCTGGGTTAGGAAGATCTCATGGAGGAAGAAATGGCAAACCACTCCAATATTCTCGCCTGGAGAATTCCATGTACAGAAGCCTGGCAGACTATAGGCCATGGGGTCACAAACAGTCAAACACAACTGAGTGACTAACATGCTACAGTATTAACAGCTAGAGCAGGAAACAGTTCATGTGGCTATTTTAAGCATATATATATATATATATGTATTCTTATAGGAATAATTCTACTTGTTTATAATGTATATTCCTTTTAATATGATATTGAATTTTGTTTACTTGTATTTTGTTGAAAATTTTTGCATAAGTATTCATAAGGGATGTTGATTTGTAGTTTTCTTGTAGTGTCTATTTCTGGCTTTGTTATGAGGTTGATGCTGGCCTCATAGATTAAATTTAGAAGTGCTCCCTCCTCAATTTTTTAGAAGAGTTTGAAGACTGATATTATATATTCTTAAATACTTGCTAGGATTCATCAACAAATCCAAATAGTCCAATAATTATCTTTGTTGGGAGGTTTTTTTTATTATTGATTAAATTTCTTACTACTTACAGATCCATTCAGAGTATTATTTCTTTATTATTCATGGTAAGTTGTATATTTCTAGGAATTTGTATATTTTAGCTAGATTTTCTAATTTGTTGGCACACAAGTATATATACTATTCTATTAAAGTTCTTTTGATTTCTTTAAAATGGGTCATAATGTTCCCAGTTTCGTTTCTAATTTTAGTAAGTTGAATTTTCTCTTTTTTTCTTAAAGTAGTTAATGGTTAGATAATTTAGTTGATCTTTACAAAGAAATAATTTTTGGTTTCATTGATTTTCCACTATTGCTTTTCTATTCTCTGTGTGTGCCAAGTTGCTTCAGTTGTGTCAGACTATTTGCAACCCTCTGGACTGTAGCCCACCAGCCTCTCTATCCATGGGATTCTTCAGCAAGAATACTTGAGAGGGTTGCCATGCCCTCCTCCAGGGGATCTCCCAGGGATTGAAATGTCTCTTATGTCTCCTGCATTGGTAGGTAGGTTCTTTACCACTAGCACCTCCTGGGAAGCCCTATTCTCTATTTCACTCAAATAATTATTTACTTCTTATTATATTCTTCTTTTCTAACTTTGGGTTTGCCACTTCTTTTTTCTAGTTCCTTAAGGTGCAAAGTTACATTACTTTTTGTTATCACCCTATTTTTTTTAATATAAGCATTTATAGCTATAAGTTTTATATTACATGTATTTTACATTTTTGTTTTTATTTGTTTGAAAATATTTTCTAATTTCCCTTGAGATATCTTCTTTGACCCATTGGTTACTTAAGTGTGGTTGTTTAGTGTCTTTAATTTCCACATATTTGTGAATTTTTCAGTTTTGCCTGATATTGATTTCTGGTTTCATTCCATTGTGATTGGAGAGGATATTTGTATGATATCAATCTTTGTAAATTTGTTGACTTGTTTTACAGCCTACATATAGTCTATATTCTAGAGAATGCTCCATGTGTTGAGAAAAACGTCTATCATGTTGTTATTTTTGTGGAGTATTCTGTATACATCTGTTTGGTACATTTAGTTTATGGCATTCTCTATTTCTTTATTGGTCATCTATTTGGATATTTTATATTTTAATGAAAGTGAGGTATTAAAGTCTGAAACTATTATTGTAGAAATCCCTTTTCTACAATAAAGGGGATTCTTAAAATCCCTTTATGTGTTAGTGTATGTGTCATATATTTTGTAGCGCTGATGTTTGTTGCATCAGTCAATCAGTGTTAGTCACTCAGTCATGTCTGACTCTGAAACCCCATGGACTGCAGCACTGTCTGGTATTCTCATCTCTAAGAGTTTTCCACAATTTGTTACGATCCAAGGTCAAAGGCTTTTTAGTGTAGTCAAATGAAATAGAGGTAAGATGTTTTTCTGGAATTCTCTTGCTTTCTTTGTGATCCAGTGAATATTGGCAAGATGATTTCTGGTTCCAGCTTGAACATCTGGAAATTCTCAGTTTACATAATGCTGAAGCCTAGCTTGAAGGATTTTAAGCATAATCTTACTAGCATGGGAGATGAGTGCAATTGTCTGGTGGTTTGAACATTCTTTAGTATTGCCCTTCTTGGGAACTGGGATGAGTTGAACTAGGATTGACCTTTTCCAGTCCTGTGGCCACTATTGGGTTTTCCAAATTTGATGACATATTCAGTGCAGCACTTTAAAAGCATCATCTTTTAAGACTTTAAATAGCTCAGCTGGAATTCCTTCCACCTCCACTAGCTTTATTAGCAGCAGTGTGTACTGAGGTCCACGCCACAGTTCAGAATGTCTGGCTCTGGATGAGTGACCACACCATTGGTTTATCCAAGTCATTAACATCTGTTTTGGACAGTTCTGTGTAATCTTGCCATCTCTTCTTGATCTCTTCTGCTGCTATTTGGTCTTTACCGTTTCTGTCCTTTATTGTGTCCATTTTTGGATGAAATGTTCCTTTGATATTTCCAATTTTCTTGAGATCTCTAGCCTTTCCCCTTCTGTTTTCCTCTGTTTCTTTGCAATCAATATATTAGTTCCTTTTTTATCTCTTGTAACAGTTTTTGATATTCAGTATATTTTGTTTGATGTCAATATAACTGCCCTCTTTTTGGAACTATTTGCATGGATTATCTTTTCCCATCCTTTTACTTTCCACCTCTTTGTGTCTTTATATTTAAAGTGATTACCTTGTAGACCCCATTGATTGGATCATGGTTTTTGTTTTTTATCCATTTTGTAATCTATAACTTTTGATTGAGGAGTTGGTAATCACCTTATATTTGAAATAAATGCTGATAAAAAAGGACTTACTTTTACCAATCTGTTTTCTACATGTCTTATAGATTTTGTGTTATTGTTGTTCATTTCCTCTATTTTCCTGTTTTTGTGTTTATTGATTCTGTAATGAGATACTTAGATTCCCTTATAATTTCCTTTGTGTGCATTTTATAGATATTTTCTTTCTGGTTACTATGGGGAATTACATATAACAACTTAAAGTTATAAGAACATAATTTGAGTTGATACCAACTTAACTTAAGTTGCATATGAAATTCTACAGCTTTCTCATCACTTTATACAAATGATGCCACAAATTGCATCTTTAAACATTGTGTATTCATTATCAAAGGTAATAATTATTTTTATACCTCTGTCTCTCAAATCCTTTAGAAAATAAAAAGTTAAGTTACTAACTAAAAAGTACAATAATACTTTTTTGTTTTTATATTTGTCAAACCTGATTGTAATGGATTTCCTTTACTTTTGTTTATGTGGAAATGTGTTGATTTCTCATTTTTTTACAATATTTTTTGAGAGATATAGAATTCTTTGTTTATTTTTTTGTCCTTCCAGAACTTTAAATATATTCTCCTACTGCCTTCTGGTTTCTGCTGATAAATCAGCTGACAATCTTATTGAGAATTCTTTGTATGTGACAAATCATTAATCTTTTCTGCTTTCAAGATTCTCTCTTCATCTTTGGCTTTTGACAGTTTCATTATAATATGTCTTGGTGTGATTAATTTTGTATTTATCCTACTTACACTTTATCGAGCTTCTTGGATTTGTAAATTCATATCTTTCCCTAAATTTGGAAACTTTTTGGCCATTATTTTTGAAAATAATCCCTCTGTTCCTTTCTCTTTCTCTTCTGGGATGTCCTTAGTGTATACAGTGATTTTCTTGGTGGTATCCCAGATGTCCTTTAGGATCTGTCATTTTTCTTTACTTTTTATCATTATGTTCCTCAGACATGATAATTTAGATTGTCTTGTGTTCACAGTCAATGATTTTGTTTTCTGTTTGCCAAAATCTACTGTTAAATCCCTCTATTGAATTTTTCAACTCAGTTATTGTATCTTTTCATCTCTAATTTCTGTTTGGCTCCTCTTCATGATTTCTATCACTTCATAGTTATTCTCATTTTTCAGATGTCATTTTCCCAATTTATTTTCTTTCTCCTTTTTTGAGCTCTTTGAGTATATTTAAAACAGATATTTTAAAGTCTTTGTCTATTAAATCTGATGTCTTTTCCTCCTCGTGTACATTTTTTGCCAATTTACTTTTTCTTTTGAATGGACCATGGTTTCTTATCTCTTTGTATGTGTTGTGATTTTGTTGTTGAAAATTGGGCATTTGAAGGAAAAAAAACAGCCAACAATTACACTTACAACTTACACTTAGCTTATAGGTTTTGTGGATCATCAGCATTTGAGTCTGTCTTTGGTGGTGAATAAATGGAAGTTTTTAGAGAAAAAAAATGCCCATTTTCCACCAAAGTTCATAGTAATTTTCAATGTTTTCAGGCAAGTTTTCAAAACTGGCTGGCTTGAGAAAGTGGCAAACAGAGAAATAATATCAACCTAAATCTGGATATAGAGAAAAGCAGAAAGAAGATGCATACACACATATTCATTTTAAAGATAACCCATATCTTTGGTGGGTTCTGTCCACTGCTTCTTATTATAGAGCATAATTAAAGCTACTTACATCACTATAGAATATATATCTGTACACATAAGCCATGAACATTCTAGGACCTATAACAGAATAAAGTGCTTCCATTTATTTTGTACAATAATAATATGGTACATGCTAAAGGTTATATACCCTGATCATAAGATGATAAGCATGAAGGGCAAGTCTGTCACATGTCCATTAATCTACATCAAATATTTGAAATAAAGACCGCAAATAACAGACGTAAAGGACTGATGCAACAGGGAAGGGCTCTCTGGAGTTTGCTGGAAAAGTCTATACTATAGTTACTCTGATAGTTGTCAGAGGGTTGCTGTAGACATTGAAATCAAAGAAACAGCCTTCTTTCCTCATTTCTATGGTTCCAAGTGTAATTAATTTTAATGAATTGATTACCCACTGGGTTGCTATGGGCTATATTTTACTTTTTTTATGAACATGGTTGGAAACTTCAAAATCACATGAAAATGACTCAAGGGAAATAACCTAGACCAATCATTTCTAACCCATTCCCATGGTATTTACCACAAAGGGAACATATTATTGCTGAAGTTATTTAATATATTAGATACATTTCATGTGCACTTTTTGTAACATCTCATATTATTAGAAGTGCATGCTATTTACTAAATTGGACAGAAATATCATTTATGAAATAAGACAGCTGAGTCAGTCCTAAAAGAGTCTCCTCAGTTGGATTTGGAATATGAACAGTTTCCTGAAATTAAAACATTAAATTTTTAAAATGACATAAAAAGATAACTTCATGTTTAATCTAGAAATTCTGTTCAGAAATTCTGCTGAATGACAAGTTGATTGGTCAGTGGGGATTTCCAATAAAATATTAATAGCTCAGATTTTCCCCTCCAGGGAATCTGCTCCAAATATGTGTTTCCTCTGATAAGTGTGTTTCTCATCACATGCAAACCCCATCCCATGCTTATCTGTTAGCATAAGATTCACTGTGGTGGTTCTTACAGGATAAAGCAGGTAAAATGAGTGGATTTAATCTGACTTTGCAATTTAATTTTTTTTAGCTATCTTTAGCATCGATACATCTCTTTCTATATTATTTCAATTGTTTGACTTACCCATAGAAAATCTTTCAAATTTACCTTTCAAATAGAATGTATATAGTTCTTGGTTGTCCTACGTATGAGATGACAGAATCTAGATAATGTCAGAAACATCCATATGGACTTCCCAAATCTGTCATATTACACAGCATAGCACATGGTTCTTGAACACATCTCAGCTACCTTAGAAGATGCCTCTGGTCATGGAGTATGGTGTTTTTCTGTCAGCATAGCTAAACTGAAGTCCTATATAGTTCTAGATTCAAGTTCACTACAGAGTACTTTGGACAAAATTTGTTAAGGTAGGAGTAGGTCATCAACTAATTGGCATGGGGCTACAGCTGGGCCCACAGCTTTCCACTGTCCACCAGATCTCCATCTTGAATGTCTCCAAGTCTTGATTCAAGCCTGTATGTAGTTCCATGGTGAAGACATCAACTCATTCTTCAAATCACCTGTATTGTTGAGGACAGAGGTGATAGGGATAAACATGGATTTCTGTTGACCTTATAAACTCTAATTTATCCTCATGGACTCCATTTTGTGATCATGGATTCCATCTTGTTGGTACTCTCCTCTTTTGGACATTCACCATTTTCCCCCCACTATCATCCCTGCCAATTACAGCAACATTAGACATACCATCAGATACAGAGGGAATGTAATTTTCTAAGTTTACAATTGCATAAGAACTAATTCCTACAGTAAATCTCTTATTTTATAACATTCATAATGATTCTGTATCTCTGATTGAAACTTAAATGACACACTGTGTTACACATAAGATACATTGTCCCTTAATCTAAGAAGATGCTACCACAATCCATATTACCACTGCCTTTGTAGACAATTTTTGAGTAATATTGTAACATGTTTAGTACAGAAATTTATGTATAGGAGGTACTTGTAAATACTAATTTTATAAGAAATATAAGCTACTGCTTTTCCATTTATTGGCTAGGATATTTGGCATTCTTTTAAATGAAGATCTTACCATTTCGTAGCCCAGGGCAATGCTTTGACCTTTTCAATATTCCATAATTAGATTGGCTGCAATTCCACTTTGCCTCCTGTTTACAGCCTAAGCAGCCTCTGGGAAAGGGGCAGAGTAGCCAGCTGTTCACAGTTGAAAATATTTTAAAGGTCAAATAAATAGAGCATTTCAACTGTCAACTCTACTGAAAAGTATTCAATTTTTTCAGGTGAATCTAAAGAAAAAGGAAATATACTCCCCATAGAACAAAGCTGAAATCATAAAATTTTGCTACTGTATTTAAGAAATTTATCAACTGACCTGGGTGGATGTCCGTACCCTTAGACAAAGGGAAGTATGCTTCTCAAACTATTTTGGCTTGTGTCTTTCTTGGGTCACTCCTCCCACTCACAGCACACCTCTATTACTGCAAAAATAAGATACATTAACAGAATTTTTAAAAAAGTCTTATGCTTCCTTCTAGTAAGACAAATGAAGTTATATCTGATTTTTTAAGAGAGAGTTATATTTCAAGAAATGCAAATGTTAACAACTGGATTGTTCTGCTTAACAGAATTTGTGGGTTTAACCATAATTTTTATGCTTCATTATTTGTTTCTGAATTATCTAAACACATTTTCCTCATAGTAGTAGATTCTAATGAATATCATTTAATGCTGCCTTAATAATTGTGGCAGTCATATTAATATCAAGAGTAAGTTTCTAGTATTAGATTTGGAGAATTCACTTTTGGAGTGAATTTCTGAAAGAAGTACTGACCTGACTATAATCAGAAAGTTGTGTTGTTGTTTCTTTGTTTTCCTTGTTTTTAACTCAGCCAAATAATAAGAAAACTAATTTATAACAGGGATATTTCTCTCTCTCTCTAGTGAGTATTCAAAAGCTCTTCACAGATAAATATTCTGATTGTCTTAGAAAGAAAGTAGAAAGTATTAGTTGCTCAGTCATGTCTGACTGTAACACCTCAAGGCTCTTCTGTCCATGGAATTTTGCAGGCAAGAATACTGGAGTGGGTTGCTATTTCCTACTCCAGGGGATCTTCCTGACTCAGGAGTCTCCTACATTGCAGGCAGATTCTTTACTACCTGAGCCACCCAGATAGTTGAAGTTTAACATGTTAGAGGTAAATATAGTTGCTGTTGGTTACACTTGAAAACCAAAAGTATACTTTGGTGAACATGAAAAACTCAAGAGATCAGGAAAGAAAAGGGGCTGTTTAATCAGCAGTGCCATTGCTTATTTTACTGAATGGAGCTTTAAATTAAAAGTGTTTGTAAGATTAATATCTTTTCCAGGATTAAAGTTGACCTTTGTGTTAATATAATACTATGGAAAACGGGGTTATTTCTCAGAAAAATTAGGTACCTTGCTAAGCTACCTGGACAAAAGAACTTCAAGGAGAGAGTTGTTATCTGATCTACCTCAGGAGACAATCCTTAGAGAGGCTTGACAGCTGTACCTTGAGAAAAGATATGGGAAGAGAGCAGGGGAAGGTTCACATTCTCTCCAAGGCCCAGAGTAGTTTAGAGAAGCTAAGGGCATGATGCTGCAGTATTACACAATCATGCTTCCTTAGGGGAGTCTGATTGACGTTATGGCAGAACTACAAGGTAATAACTTTCACCAGGGTTACCAGTTTTTCTGGGAGAGTAGAACAGAACAACTTGGAGAAGCACTACACAAAGCCTATTATATAGTATAGAAGCTCCAGGGAAACATGGACATATAAAATTAGTGCTGGAAAAACATCATCAGAAGTCCTAGGAGTCATGCACACAAAGGAGAACTGCTGTGACTTTGTATAGAAGAGGGCCTGCTCTGAGACAAACAAGCATATCGATCTTAGTGATATTGTCTAGAAGTCATCTGACCTGGGCTCTTGGGACCATTCACCAATGGTAAAGATTGTCACTGAGATAGTACAACTCTAAGACCAACATGGTCAAAGGAAGATTTGACATGTTTTTCCTAGTACGAAAATAGTAGTAATTTATGACTATTATGTTTCTAGACATAAGAAAGAGCAGATACTCCAAAAAAGAGTCCTTATAAAGTTCTTACCCATGGATAAGTAGCATCCTTTTGCCTCCTGGCAATACTAGATACCTTTACTATCCCTTTAGGAGATGCCAGAGTTAGGCAAGGATTTGCTGGGCATAATCTTTTATTGGGAAGTTTACTAGTAATCTTAATAAGAACACAAATTTCCTTTCAAAAGTACTAGAAACGGTTGAGATAAAGCTATTCTAGACTATAGCTTAATTCCCACAATGAGGTATTGGGAAGATTTAATGCAACCCTAAAGGGAATAATTAAGAAACATATGGATAATCATGCTAATAATTTAGATGAGAAGTTTTATCACTTCCATCATTTACATATAGAGAGATTTCCTAGGAATTACATTTAATAATTCAGACTTATACATGGGAAGAAAGGGGAGTCTTTTTAACTCAATAACTAGACAACCCATACTAGGAAATAATAATAAATTATAGTATATATAAGTATTATATGTATAATGTAAGATAAATGATTTTAAGTATCAACTTGATAATAATGCAGAGCTTATTATAGTCATGATTCACATAACCTCTTTTCCTTTGATTTACATACCATGATTTAAAATTTTAAGATTAATATATATTAACTGGAAATGACACTATTTATCTATAAATAGATACACAGTTATATATATATGGTTTATATATACTACATTATCCTATTAATATTGATACCAAATGTAAACTTGTTTCCAGATACTACAATTTAGCTAGGTATATTCCTCACTATTGGACAAATGAAAACAAAATCAAAGGTTCAAAAACAATTAAAACATTTTGGTATATTGAAAATGGCTATTAAATGGGTAAGTTGAGAAACATGCAAAAATACTACAATTTACTAGAAGGAAAAGAAACTTACATTAAAAACAAATGGAAAAAAATAGTGCCTTTTGGAGGAAAGCAAAAGTATGGAAATTCACTAGCAAACTAAAAGCCATAAATTTACAAAGCAGTAATTAAAATTTTTGAAAGGGGAAAGGATGATATTCCTGCCCCTATAGAAAGGTAGAGCTTCCCAGGTGGCACTAGTGGTACAGAATCTGCGTACCAATGTAGGAGACCCTGCCTTGGTAGGGGAAGATCCCTTGGAGAAGGAAATAGTAACTTACTCCAGTATTCTTGCCTGGGAGACCCCATGGTCAGAGGAGCCTGGCAGGCTACAGTCCATGGGGTTGCAAAGAATCAAACACAACTAAGCACACATATAAATGTAGGTTGAAGATTACTAGAGAGGTCTATGATTTCAAAGTTAATTAGATAAAAAGTCTAATGCAGTTTTTCTTGAATAAGTCACCAGAGAAATCTGAAAGAGTATATACAAATTAAGTTAAATTCATTCTACTTAAATAGTAGGAAATAACAGAATTATCTAGGTATCTAAAAAAAGTAATTTGAACTCTACCATTATAGATGCTGATTTAGTGGGTCTGTTATAGAATCCAGGTTTATACTTTTTAAACAAAATTCCTGGTTATCATAATGGAAGGGTTCCAACTAAGAAATTTCAGACACATTAGAAGCATCAGAAAGTGTTGTCTGAATTCACCAGATCATATAACTGGAGAAACCCCAAATCAAAGGGTAAATCATTGGCATTCTTATTATCTCCTAGGGGGATAACTCATGAAATAATGAAGGTAGTCTGAGTCTAGTAGTATTGTTTACAACAAATATTTTTCATTTTAATGTAGTTCAATTTACACTTTGTAACATGCAAGAGTAATGTCTATGCTAAGAAAGATCACAGATGTAGTTCACTAAAAGCTACATAGAACCAATTTGGCTGTGTATATAGAGGGGATGAACTATGGATGGAGGTTCGTGACATTGTACAGGAGACAGGAATCAGGACCATCCCCAAGAAAAAGAAAAGCAAAAAAAGCAAAATGGCCATCTGAGGAGGCCTTACAAATAGCTGTGAAAAGAAGAGAAGTGAAAAGGAAAGATATAAGCATCTGAAAGCTTATATCTGTTCCAAAGAAAAGCAAGGAGAGAAAAGAAAGCCTTCTTCAGCAATCAACGCAAAGAAATAGAGGAAAATAGTAGAAAGGGAAAGTCTAGAGATCTCTTCAAGAAAATTGGAGATACCAAGGTAAAATTTAATCAAAGATGGGCTCAATAAGGGACAGAAATGGTTTGGAACTAATGGAAGCAGAAGATATTAAGAAGAGGTGGCAAGGATACACAGAAGAACTGTACAAAAAAGATATTCAGGACCAAGATAATCATGATGGTGTGATCACTCACCTAGAGCCAGACATCCTAGAATGTGAAGTCAAGTGGGCCTTAGGAAGCATCACTATGAACAAAGCTAATGGAAGTGATGAAATTCCAGTTGAGCTATTTCAAATTCTGAAAGATGATGCTGTGAAAGTGCTGCATTCATTATGCCAGCAAATTTGTAAAACTGAGCAGTGGCCACAGGACTGGAAAGGTCAATTTTCATTCCAATCCCAAAGAAAGGCAATGCCAAAGAATGCTCAAACTACCACACAATTGCAGTCATCTCACACGCTAGTAAAGAAATGCTCAAAATTCTCCAAGCCAGGCTTCAGCAATACGTGAACCATGAACTTGCGGATGTTCAAGCTGGTTTTAGAAAAGGCAGAGGAACCAGAGATCAAATTGCCAACATCCGCTGGATCATCAAAAAAGCAAGAGAGTTCCAGAAAAACATCTATTTCTGCTTTATTGACTATGCCAGTGCCGTTGACTGTGTGGTTCACAATAAACTGTGGAAAATTCTTACTGAGATGGGAATACCAGATCAGCTGACGTGCCTCTTGAGAAACCTATATGGAGGTCAGGAAGCAACAGTTAGAACTGGACATGGACCAACAGACTGGTTTCAAATAGGAAAAAGAGTATGTAAAGGCTGTATATTGTCACCCTGCTTATTTAACTTATATGCAGAGTACATCATGAGAAACACTGGGCTGGAAGAAGCACAAGCTGGAATAAAGATTGCTGGGAAAAATATCAATAATCTCAGATATGCAGATGACACCACCCTAATGGCAGAAAGTGAAGAAGTACTAAAGAGCCTCTTGATGAAAGTGAAAGAGGAGAGTGAAAAAGTTGGCTTAAAGCTCAACATTCAGAAAACAAAGATCATGGCATCTGGTCCCATCACTTCATGGGAAATAGATGGAGAAACAGTGGAAACAGTGTCAGACTTTATTTTGGAGGGCTCCAAAATCACTGTAGATGGTGATTGCAGCCATAAATTTAAAAGACACTTAGTCCTTGGAAGGAAAGTTATGACCAACCTAGACAGCATATTAAAAAGCAGAGGCATTATTTTGCCAACAAAAGCCCATCTAGTTAAGGCTCTTGTTTTTCCAGTGGTCATGTATGGATGTGAGAGTTGGACTATAAAGAAAGCTGAGCACCGAAGAATTGATGCTTTTGAACTGTGGTGTTGGAGAAGACTCTTGAGAGTCCCTTGGACTGCAAGGAGATCCAACCAATCCATCCCAAAGGAGATCAGTCCTGAATATTCATTGGAAGGACTGATGTTGAAGCTGAAACTCCAATACTTTGGCCACCTGATGCAAAGAGCTGACTCATTTGAAAAGACCCTGATGCTGGGATAGATTGAGGGCAGGAGGAGAAGGGGACGACAGAGGATGAGATGGTTGGATGGTATCACCAACTCGATGGACATGGGTTTGGGTGGACTCCGCAAGTTGGTGATGGAAGGGAGGCCTGTAGTGCTGCGGTTCATGGGGTTGCAAAGAGTCAGACACGACTGAGTGACTGAAGTGAACTTAACTGAACTGATAGTGGGGATGATAACACAATTATACACTAAATTTTAACATGAAAGGAAATGTTTTAGATTAAGTCACAATAGTGCTAAGAAAGTAAAACAACAAAATTTTTAGAATTGTATATCCTTGATCTTTTTAAAAAAAAATAGGATACATATTAAATCCTGTATGTATCATAAATAGTTAAATTTCCTATCAAAGCTTGATTTGCATCTTATGACCAAAATTAATGCATTATTTGATCAGTTGTGAACTACTAAAATTATTTCAACTATAGATTGTAGTAATGGCTATTTTAAAAAGCAGCTGTATTAATTTATAATCCACAAGCCATAAAATGCACTAATTTAAATTGTACAATTCAATAGCTTTAAATATATATACAGAATTTTAAAACGCTCATCATATCTAACTTTAGAACTTTCTCATTACCCCCAAAAGAAACTCCATGCAGGTTAGCAGATATTCCCCATTCTACCCCCCAGTCTTCTCAGCTTGAGGCAAACAGTAATCTACTTAATATCTCTATAGAATTATCCATTCATTCTACTTTATATAAATGGAATCATATACCATCGGTCTTTTGTGACTCACTTCTTTCACATAGCAAATTGTTTTCAAGGTTGAGCCACATTGTAACATATATCAGCTCTTCATTTGTATTGCCAAATAATCAGCTATATCATATTTTAATTGTCTTTCACATGTTGGATATTATGAATAAAATAATACTGTAAATATTTGCATGCAAGGTTTTATATGTACATGTTTTCATATACCAAGGAGTTAAATTGCTAGATTATACAGCTACACTATTTACAGAGAGTGAGTAATGCGTGCTCAGTCACATCAGGCACTTTGCGATCTCATGGACTATAGCCTGCCAGGCCCCTCTGTCCATGGAATTTTCCAGACAAAAATACTGGAATGGGTTGCCATTACTTCATCCAGGGGCTTTTCCCAACCTAGGAATCAAACCTGCATCTCATGCAAATTCTTTACCACTGGCCACTGGGGAAAGCACCATTTTATAGTCCCACTAACAATTAGTGTGTATTCCAATTTCTTCACATTCCAACTAACATTTATTAGTGTCTATTTTACTACAGCCATGCTGCATACATGCTAAGTCACTTCAGTCATGTCCAAATCTTTGTGACACTTTGGATTGTAGCCCGACCGGCTCCTCTGTCCATGGGACTCTCCAGGCAAGAATACTGGAGTGGGTTGCCATGCCCTCCTCCAGAGGATCTTCCCGACTCAGGGATCAAACCCATGTCTCCTGCGGCTCGTACATTGCAGGCAGATTCTTTACTGCTGAGCCACCAGGGAAGCCCTACCACCATACTAGTGAATGTGAATTAATATCTCATTGTGGTTTTGATTTGCATTTCTATAATAATTAGTGATATTCAGTATCTTTTCATTTTCTTATTGGCCCTTTATTTGTCTTTGGAGAAATGTTTATCAGATAATTTGCCCTTAAAAAGTAGGCCATTTATCATTTCATTATTGAGTTCTAAGCATTTTATATATATATTCTGGGTAGAAATCCTTATTGAGATATAGTATTTGAAAATATTTTTTTTTTCCTATTCTGTGACTTGTGTTTTCATGTTCTTGATAATATCATTTAAAGCAGACATGTTTTTCACTTCTTATAGTCTAATTTATTTGTTTGTGGCCTGTGCTTTTTGTTTCATATCTTATAAATTATTGAAGTGAAGTGAAATGAAAGTCACTCAGTTGTGTCCGACTCTTTGCAATTCCATGGCCTATATAGTCCATGAAATTCTCTAGGCCAGAATACTGGAATGGGTAGCCTATCCCTTCTCCAGTGGATCTTCCCAACCCAGGAATCAAACTGGGTGGGTCTCCTGCATTGCAGCCGGATTCTTTACCAACTGAGCTATGAGGGAGTCCCATAGCTTCCTATTGCTGCCGGCGTCCAGTCCCGGTGGATCCAGGGTAATTTGAAGGTGGGGATGGAATCGGCATCCTAGGAAAAAACTTATTTAATTACAGATAGAGGGAGATTAGAAAATTAGCAGAGAAAAAGAGGCTGAATAACTTGGTTTACGTGGAATACCAATCACCACCTATGTAGGCCACAGATGTCTTTCCGTTCTACTGAAGGAGAGGAGGCACTGAGGCCTCCCCGGTCCGATCTTAGAAGCCCAGGCAGAATTAACAGGCTTGGTGAGTACCCACATACCAGATGGGAACTCAGCCAGAAAAACAGGGAGCAAGAAAGAAATGACATGGGGGAACCAGTCTTTCCAGAAACTGATCCCATTTCTTTATTTTTTAGGTTTGCTTATATACCTTTTGTTACACATAGAGACAAATGGAAATTTTAAAGTCACACAGGGGTCAGCAGTCCTGACCTTTATCAAAATCAGGTGCTTCATATAAATGCATAAAAAAAGGTCTTAGGGGTTTTACATCATCTTCTGGCTATGAGGCCTGCTGACATTTTATGATCCTTTCTTTCTGATAACCAAAAAACTTATTTTTTCCAAGGGTGTTTTTTCTTAAACCAGGCACCACCCTTGAAATAAAGTTGCATTCCTATAGGGTGAGGGTGTAGTGGGTTACAATCAAGAAAGGAATTTATTTAACCTAAGGTTAACATGATTAATCTTAAAGGTTAATACTTAATTCTCCTATATGCTAGTTGTATTCATTATAAGGGCAGAGAATATGGAGATTTAGCAGCAAACATCAGCCCAACAAATGAAAACCCTTCACCAATGTTCCCCTTAAGATCTATTTAGTCTTAAGATAGTGATAAAGTTACATTTTTACATAGCAAGGACACAGTTATTTATAACAAAGTACAGTGATCTATAACAAAAGAGAAAATTCATTAACTCAAAAGTTCTAGTATTGCTAACATCAAAAACTACTATATTTCCTTTTCTATATTCCAAATACATTGATTAATATATTCCCAGGTGCCTAAGGATATGGAGGCCTGGCAGCAGTCATTGACTCAACAATGAGAAAAGCCCTATGCTAATTAAGACTTTCAAAAATACTCCAAACTCTCTGTGCTGTTTATGGTTGAGAGGTTGTCACACAAGTTAGTCTGTCAGCAGAGAGGTTTGACCTGAGACACCCTTGTCACAGCCACGGCAGGGAATTAGCAGCAATTATTGGCACAAAAAGTGAAAAACCCTTCACCAATATAATTCCTAACCAACCCATTATACTAACAATTTCCAACTTCCCAAAAGAATCTGCTTTTAGTAAGTCTAAAACATCTCATGCTTCTCACGATTGGGAGGCTGTAAACAATCACATGTGGCCGGACGAACCTGTACAGGCAGGCTAGATAACCTTCAGAAGAGTTCATAAGTTGAAACACTCTTGTCACGCCCAGGAATTTTTATTGACTTGGAGCTGTAAGTTAACTCCTTCTCTGAGAGAGGTAATGGGGGTCAGCCCCCCGTAAAATCAGAGGTATAGGTGAGAGCATAAAACAGTAAAGTAGGTAGACTCTGGTTTTGGGGGTAGATGCTCGGGAACGGGGGGTTTCCTGAGGCTCAATCCTGCCTTTGCATATGCCGAAGCCTCCTTCCTCATGACTTTGCCATGGGCGGAGTTCCTCACGCTGGCTCCCAACATATTGCCTAACCCCAAATTGTTACAATTTACTCCCATATTTTCTTTTACAAGTTTTATTGTTTTAGCAATCATGTCTAATTCTAAAATCCACTTTGAGTTAATTTTTTTGCAGTGTGAGGAAAGCATCTGAGGCTGAGAATGCAGGGCAGTGTTACTGTCTTTGCAGGTCATTCTCTGTTTTGCCTACCAGAAACACTGATGCACTCTCCTCTGAGGCTCCAAAGCTCCCTCTGTGTTCAGGTTGATCTAACCACTAGTGAGGGGACTTCCCCGGGTTCAAGAACTCTTTTAACATTCCCTCCTTGTGGCAAATGTCCCATGCCCATTCTGCTCTTTTTCTTTTGTCCTATCCAGTGACATAGAGGTTCTCTTGCTATTTTGGAAGCCTGAGGTCATATGCTAACAATCAGTAAGATATTCTATGCAAACTGTTCCACTTTTTGATGTATTTGTGGAAGGTGGTGAGCTCCACCTCCTACTCCTCCTCCATCTTCTTGACCCTCTCTCAAAAAGACTTAGTCTTGAAGACTTCCCTGATGGTCCAGTGGTTAAGATTCTGCACTAGCAATGCAGGGTGTATAGGTTCAATATCTAGTCTGAGAACTAAGATCCCACATGCCATGTCAAAAGGATGGCCAAAAAGACTCAGAGTCTGAATATGCTAAGCAACTGTGAATCTCCAAGAGGATGATATGGTATGCATCCTGTCTCAATTTTGTTTGTTCTGTTAACCATTATTTTCATTTTTATGGTTTGTGTTTCATTTTCTTTTTTCACTGAACATTTCTCAAGACTTATGTTGCTGAGAATACCCTTTGGAAAACACTAATTTAATGTATTTCTTTTTAAGCAAGAAATTTACCTGGCTCTGTGCAATGCCTGATTTGACAGTTTAATCTGGGAACTATGGCATTTTCATATTACATGATTGCCTAATTCTATATATCCAGAGTATATATAAACATCTGGGGAAGCTCAGGATGTTGATAAAATACTAGCTGCCAAAAAGGGTTTATGGAGAAACTTCAAAGCCCCAATTTGGATTTCCAAATGTCAGATATAAGGAAACACCATGATAATGAGCCCCAGACCCTGTTGTTGAGTAAAGGGACCTATAGAAATTTTCAGCTAATGTACAGGCCAGGTCATTCTGAAGACTAACATATTACAGAAGAGTTTATCTCCATACGGACACGACAGTAGTATTCTTCCCTAAACTTATTTTAATAACCCAAGAAACTACATAGATTCAAATTCTTACTCTCGCCTTTCCAGATGTTGTGACCATTGGCCTATGCCTTAACTTTCTTACTTGAACTTCAATTTCCTCATCTATAAAATGGGGATAATAATAGTTATTAGGATTTCTTAGATGTTCAAAGATAGTCTAGGAAATTTCAAATACTTGGCACATGGCATAGGTACCACATGTTACCCCAGCATTTCAGCCCCTTTAAATGTAGTTAATGATGTTTTATACCAAACATTTTTCTTGGAAATATACATGTAACAAATTCTTAGCAACTAATAAGTTTTAGAACTTATCAAGGATTAACAAGTGTTCATTTAATTGAAGGGAAAGATACAAATGGAAAGAAATTATTATTTAATATCAACAGTATGCCAGAAGTTCTAAGTAAATTATTTTTGTGGAGTTAAGTCATCACAACATTTCTGTCAGCACTACTGTCCCTATTTAATAAATGATAAATAAAAGGTTCAGAAAATTGACTTGCTAATACTTGTTACTCAGCTACTAGGAAATAAATCCAAGATATAAGTCTGTCTGATACAGTATCTTAACATTCCTTCTCATATTCCAAACTGTTATTTAACAACGTTGGAGACTTTCCCTAAACCCAGATTATACTTTTTTTGGATAGGGTATTATTCATGTTATGCTGTTATTAAAAATGCAAAACTCTAATAGCATGTTGCACATATTGCTGTGGAATCCTTGGATATTCTTCATAAACAATCAATACAATATATGTTAATACCATGGCAAATAAGATTTCTAAAAATATAATGGAATAATGTAAATACATGGAATCTTGTGGATATACTAAATGAATTATACTTTAACACAAATTTTGAATATGAAATACCACAGTAAATGGAAAAGTATGAAAAGATACACCTTGGATTTGCATTCTTCTAGGTAAAAAAATATTTGAAAACTTTCAATTAGGAAAAAGATTAAGATGACACAGTAAAGGGCATGGGGCTCACCTCTCCTAACAAACACATCAAAATACATCTAAATGTGGAAAAATTCTCACTGAAAGCTAACTGGAAACTGGCAGAAGGACTCCTGTGTATGCAAGAAAATAAGAAAGATACACATGTACTCAGGGAGCGAGGTAAGAAAAGTGATGAGGATGGGATGTATGTCCCCGGGAGGGAACTCAGAAAAAGGGAAAATATGTGGGTGGATACCTGTCCTGGGAAGTGAGTGGTTACAGCCATGGATTTGATGCCCCAGTGCTGGGCTCCAAGATGGGAGGGACCAGCTGCCCCACTCTCACTGGTAACAGGAGGGTGCCAGGAGGCCTGCATTTGGCTCCAGATGGGGGCACACACATCAGATTGCCCATGAGGAAAGGAGGTGAGAGGTCTACACCAGCAGCCACCAGGTTTTCCTTGACCACTTCGGTGTGTACCCCAGACTGATCTGAGCAATCATCACAGCCTTGCTCATGCCTTATTATAGTGTATCACTGGATCAGCTGTGACCATGAGCTGAAAGAAGACTCAGCCTAGGAAGAAAAGGTAACCTGGTCACAGGGCTGAACTTGGCTGGAATGACAACTGCCATCACTGGCACTCACTCAGTCAGTGCATTAGAAGTAGCCCCGATCCCTGATAGCCAATGCTCCATCACAGCTCACCTCCCAATACATGCCAACCATCCACACAGGCCTCATCATTTCTACAATATGGCAACACAGTAGGGTGGCAGAGCCTGGAGGTCGAGATTGACTATGAAGGAAAAAGGGGACTTGTACCCATGACTGCTTCTGAGTGGAGATAATAATAATAGTGGCACCTACCTATCAGGAGTGCATGTGTGCTCAGTTGCTGCAGTAATGGCCAACTCTTTGTGAGCCCGTGGACCGTAGCCTGCCAGGGTCCCCTGTCCATAGCATTCTCCAGGCAAGAATAGGGGAGTGGGTTGCCATGTCCTCTTCCAGGGGACCTCCCCAACCCGGGGATCGAACCCATATCTCATGCCTCCTGCATTGGCAGGTGGGTTCTTTACTACAAGTGCCACCTGGGAAACCCTGCTTCTGAGTGGAGCAAGGGAAAAAACATTCTGGTGTTTGCATAGGCGGCACATAAGAGGCAGCTTGGACTTCTGTTGCTGACATAGGCTGAGAGCCCACACGGGCCCCACTTGTTCAGTACTCCATGCACTGGGGAAGCCTCCTGGTTCAGGGAAAAGGGAAAACACACTTAAAGGGAACAGAGCCTGCTTGCCCCTGACTCTCGGGGTTTCTGGTCCAGCAACTTAAGATCAGGCCCCACCCCTCCTAGGGTTGTGATAGCCACAGGGAAGGGCAGTTCATCTTCTCACAAAGCTCTAGTTCCAGCACCCTTCATCTCTACCCTACCCGCTACCAAGGTAATAGCTGCCAGCACACCATGCGGAAAGACATAATTTGCACTTCCATCAAATCCAGCTTACCCACCAAAGGCATGAGACACACACAGTCTGCATAGGGACACTCGTTCA
Source organism: Capricornis sumatraensis (assembly GCF_032405125.1). Lineage (NCBI taxonomy): Eukaryota > Metazoa > Chordata > Mammalia > Artiodactyla > Bovidae > Capricornis > Capricornis sumatraensis. The sequence continues at coordinate 36,102,867 of NC_091092.1, read as the reverse complement.
TAAGAATACCTCTTCAAGACCACAGTATGTAACAGTTCACCTAAACTCATAGGGGCAGAGAAAGTTAAGCAACACAAAAAGACAGGAAATACTTTCAATTGAAAAAGCAAGGGAAAACTACTGAAAAAAATAACAAAACAGAAATAAATGCTTGACCAGATAAAGAATTCAGAGCATTTGTTTTAAGAATGTTAAGTGAATTAGTGAAAAGATTATATGAACACAGTGAGAATTTTTACAAGGAATTGAAAAAGATTCAATCAGAAATGAGCAATAGCTGAAAATTAAAATAAAACTCATGTTAGAATTTATGAATAGCATACTAAGTTACACAGAAGAATACAAAAGTGGTATGGAAGATAGAATTATGGAAATCACACATTTAGAATAGCAAAAAGAAAAGTACATTTTAAAAAATGAAAATAGTATAAGATCTCTGGAATAACAGTAAGCATACAAACATTTGCATTATAGGGGGCCTAGAAGGAGAAGAGAGAGAATGGAGGATCAAAAAAAAGGTATTTGAATAAATTATGACTGAAAATTTCCCAAATCTGAAGAAGAAAACATGTATCTAGCCACAAGAAGTACATGGAGTCCCAAACAAGATGAACCCAATTATACCCACACTAAGACTTACATACTGTAATTAAAATGGCAACAGTTAAAGAGAGATTCTAAAGGCAGTAAGAGTCATATACAAGGGAATCATAAGGCTATCAGCTGTTTTCTCTGTAGTAACTTTGCAGGCCAGAAGGGAGCAGAATGACATATCCAAAGTCCCAAAAGGGAAAAGGATAGCCTAACACCATGATTACCATTTAGAATAGGAGAAGTAAAGAATTTCTCAGATAAGCCAAAACTGAAAGAATTCATCAGTACCAAACTGATTCTTAAGGAAGTATTAAATACGGTCTTCTCTAAGTGTAAAAGAAGTAAGAAGCTATATTGTTGTTCAGTTGCTGAGTTGTGTCCAACTCTTTGTGACCCCAGGGACTGCAGCACACCAGGCTTCACAATCTCCTGGAGTTTGCTCAGATTCATGTCCACTGAGTTGGTGATGCCACCCAACCATCTCATCCTTTGCCACCCCCTTCTCCTTTTGCCTTAAACAACCTCAGCTATGCAGATGATACACTCTAATGGAAGAAAATGAAAAGGAACTAAAGAGCCTTTTGATGAGGGTGAAAGAGAAGGGTGAAAGCTGGCTTAAAACTCAACATTCCAAAACAAGATCATGGCATCTGGTCTCATCACTTCATGACAAATAGAAGGGGAAAGAGTGAAAGCAGTAGCAGATTTTCTTTTTTTTTCTTTTTTTTTTTTTTGGACTCCAAAATCACTGCAGATGGTAACTGCAGCCTTGAAATTAAAAGATGCTTGCTCCTTGGAAGGAAACTTATGACAGACCTAGACAGCATTTTAAAAAGCAGAGACATCACTTTGCTGACAAAGCTCCCTATACTCAAAGCTACGGTTTTTCCTGTGGTCATGTATGGATGTGAGAGTTGGACCACAAAGAAGGCTGAGCACCAAAGAAGTGATGCTTTTGAACTGTGGTGCTGGAGAAGACTCTTGAGAGTCCCTTGGACTACAAGGAGATCCAACCAGTCAGTCCTGAAGGAGGGCAACCCTAAATATTCATTGGAAAGACTGATGCTGAAGCTGAAACTCTAATACTTTGGCCACCTGATGCAAAGAGCCAACTCATTGAAAAAGACCCTGATGGTGGGAAAGACTGAGGGCAGGAGAAGAAGGGGATGACAGAGGATGAGATGATTAGATAGCATCACCAACTCAATGGACATGAATTTGAGCAATCTCTAGAAGATTGTGGGGGACAGAGGAGGCTGGCATGCTGCAGTCCATGGGGTTGCAAAGAGTTGGACATGACTTACTGACAGAACAACAAAGGTATAAACTTTCTGAATCAAAGGCCTATACTGTGAAAATTTTAAAACATTGATGAAGGATATCGAAGATGATGTAAAAAATAAAAGATATTCTGTGGTCTTGGATTATAAGAATTAATATTTTTAAAAAAGCCATACTACTGAAAGAAATCTACAGATTTAATGCAATATCTATCAAAAATACCCATGACATTTTTCACAGGAGTTGAAAAATTAGCCTAAAATTCATATGTAACTATGAAAGACCCCAAATCTCCAAAGTAATCTTCAGAAAAAAGCACAAAACTGGAGGTATCACTCCCCCCAGATTTCAGACTATATATACTACAAAGCTACAGTAATCAAAACAACATGCTACTGGTTGGTGAACACATGGAAGTTTGGGGAGAGTGCATAATTGCAAAGAGCATGGAAGCTTAATGTCCCATCCCATATACTTTTTTCTCTGCATCTCTTCCATCTGACTGTTTCTGAGTTATCCTTGGGCAATAAACCTGTAATCTACTTTGGGAGGTGAGGAAGATGGTAGAGTAGAAGAACTTGGGTTCACCTCCTTTTGTGAAAGCACCAAAATCACAACTAACTACTCAACAACCATTGACAGAAAAGACTAGAACCTACCAAAAAAGATACCCTGCAATCAAGGACAAAGAAGCCCCAGTGATGATAGGAAGGGCACATTCATGATACAGTCAAATTTGTCGACCTATGAACCGGAAAATAATTATATTGCAGAGGTTTTCCCAGAATAGTGAAAGTTCTGAGCCCCACATCAGGCTCCCCAGTCTGGGGTTTGGCATCAAGAGGAGCCACCAGAGCATATGGTTTTGAAGGCCAGCAGGGCTTGATCACAAATACACCTCAGTCCTGGGGACACAGAAATTCCACTTGTAGAGTGCTCACACAGGTCTTGTGTGCACCAGGATCCAGGTGAAAAAGCGATGAATTCATAAGGAGCCTGGGCCAGACCTATCCAATAGTCTTGGTGAGTCTCCTGAGAAGGGGGGCAGCATTACTGGTGAGCACTCATTGACATGAGCTCTCCTCATGGCCATTTTGACAGCAAGTCCTGGCCCCTACCAACAGCCTATAAGCTCCGGTGTAGGGATACCTCAGGCCAATTAACCAACAGGGTGGGGATATAGCCTCACCCATCAGCACATAGGCTTTCAACACAAACAAACCAGTTCTTCTCCACAACAACGCCCAACTGCATGTTGCACAATCAATGCTTCAAAATAAATTGGCCTTTGAAGTTTTGCCTCATATGCTATATTCACCTGACCTCTTGCCAACTCACAACCACTTCTTCAAGCATCTCAATTTTTTGCAGGGAAAATGCTTCCACAACCAGCAGGAGGCAGAAAATGTTTTCCATGAGTTCACTGAATCCCAGAGCATGGATTTTTAAGCTACAGGAATAAACAAACTTATTTCTTGTTGGCAAAAATATGTTGATTGTAATGGTTCCTATTTTGATTGATAAAAATGTGTATGAGCCTAGTTATAATGATTTAAAATTCACAGTCCGAAACCACAATTACATATTGCCCCTAGAATAAAGACTTTCTAACAACGTTCTCAAGAAATGACAGTCATTCCAGTTATTTCAAGATACGTGAACTAAACGATAAATATAAAATGCATCAAATCAGCACTAAACCAGTGTTGTGTGCAGTAAACTTGTTCACAATTAACATGCATAGCAGCCAATCTTTTGAAAATACTTGCTTTCAGAACATTAATTAATCAGTCACTAAACTTCATGATATTTCCCATGAAAACATTCAATTTAAAAAACAAAATATTCACATTTCTTTCCTATAGATGAAAAGCATGGGTTTCAGTTATGAATTAATTAACCTAGCAGCTAATTTCTTACAACAAAGAATGTCTCTGATGTGGTAACTTTTCTTCCTACCATCTTGGCAGGCACCATGTTATGTATTTTCTCTAAAATATGAAATACAATGAGAAGATATTTTATGGACAATCCCTAACCTCTGCATGCTACAGCTTGGTTCCTTTTTCTGATTATGATAGATCATTGCTTTTTAAAATCATGGGAAAGATATACCAAGTCTCTTTCCAAATTAGTACTTGGAGTATCTCTGCATTCAGTTTTGCAATATTTCAAGAATACTCCTTGCTATTTTAAAAACTAAAATCAGCAGATTTGAGGTAACAGATGTCAGAAATTATCAAGGCCATTACAGGCTAATTATTTACCAAAACATCATCTTAAAGGAAAAGTATTCAGAAATAATTATGGCTTTCTATATTACTCATTGCAGCCATTAGAAATTTCTTTGGAGCCCAAGGACTAAAGTGGTTTGTTTTTGTTTTTTTTTTTTTTCCCTAATCCTTCCTCCTGCCCTACTTAGCATTGAGTCAGACAGTGAGACACCCTGCTTCCAGGAGCATAGATGAACACTTAGAAAATTCTGTTCACTTATTATTCTAATATCCCTTGGAAATATTTTACTGATAACTGTTGAACAATCTACGCAAGTATTGTGATAACCAATATACACCAAAATTTCATTAGTTTCTCCCTCAAATTTTAGAAAACTTCTGTATTTCACCTTTTCCCTAAACACATATGCAATCCTGTTAGGTCTACATGATCATTATTACAATTTAAATTTACTGACTTTAAGATTCTAATGGTTAAAAATTAACAGTCTCTATTTTTTAGGCACCATGGCCTAGAGGCAAAAGGTCAGACCTATATGGAAGAAACAGCGAGCTCTTACCTTATGGCCAAAAAGGTATCTCAACTCCAAGAGTTATGGTCTATTTTATGCCATCATACATATATTCCATCTCCAGTGCAGATTCATTTGATTGACCACCTGGTGTTCCATGCTGAAAAATAATATTCAGCTGTGTCACTGTTCATTGGGAAAGGCTATCATGATTAATTTGTATCTGATATGGATACAGGAGGGGGTAGCAAACTTTCTTGTGCAGGTAATTTACCATCCCTGCAATAGTAAACATGTTCCCACTTGACAGTTCCCTTGTCACAGAATGAAGGGAGCCATTACTGTAAACAAGGGAATAGTCAAGAGGGGAGGGCAAAAAGAAGAAAAAAATTCAGTTAGGAAAAACAAAAATTATGTTTTGTCATTCAGAGAAAAAAAATGCTTAGGTGTTGAATGCATATTGTATGCTTTTTAGCCAGTTGATTTTCAGCTAGGGTAATTGTGTGTGTGTGTGTGTGTGTCTAAATTACACCTATATGTGTGTGTATGTATATGTATGCATATACATACACACACATATACACACATATATAAAAGTAACCAATCAGTAACTTCTTTATAATATTTCATATTACTTATATGCAGTGTCACGGTCTTCATAGACTGGGACCTGGGGACTGGAGTCAACCAGAAGAGGGACGCAGGGGACCCAAGTCTCAAGTGAAACAAGGGTACTTTATTTGCAGAAATGCATGCTTATATATCTTCAATTAAATGATTACTCAGCCATTAAAAAGAATGGAATTCCACCAGTTGCAACAAAATGGATAGTCCTTTAAGTAAAAGGTCAATGAAGAAAGTCACTGAAAAGAATCCAAGCGGGTGCTCTTTCCCATGATCTCAGTCCTGAGAACTGCATGCAGCTCTGCTTGTTCCTGTTTTCCAGGAATTGGTAAGGAACAGAGAGTCTGTGAGAAATGGCACACAAAGGAAGAAAACATATTGGATCCCTTAAAGTTGAATGTCCCCTGACAATGCAGTATTGCCCATATTAAAAAACATCTGGTGCTGTTTTAAAAATTAGAAATATATACTAGACTGTTGTGAGCTCTGAGCATACTGGTTTATTTCTACAGAAAGCAGAGCTTGGTTTGTGGTGAACAACTTGTCTCCCTAGGGTAAAAATTCACACTAGAGATTATCCAAATTGATTGGCCACAGTTTAGTGAACATATGTCCTCCTGAAAAGCTGCTTTTTATCCTTCCCTAACATATCCAAAGGAGCACAAAAATAGATGGCAGGAGAAGGGATATACAACAGATTTTATTATCACTGGTCAGACAGTAACAGCTGTCACATGAAGCTAGGTTTGCCAAACAGAAAAAAAAAAACCAATATATATATATATATGTATATATATATATATATATTTCCCCCCGTGACTACAGATGATACATGATTTCTCTATGAAAAACAAACCTTTCTTTATTTTAGATATAATTCTATAAAGTCCATATAATCACCTTTTCTTTCTATTCTGCCTCTTATTGCTAGTCCTTAGCCAGCAGAATAAGGCAAGAAAAATAAAATAGTAAGGATTGATAAAAGAAATAAGTAAAACTATCATTATTTGCTATTGATAATTTCTTATATAGGAACTATAAGAGAATTTAAAGATAAAATACTAGAATTAATGTTTATCAACATTGCTTGATTTAAAATCAATATCTAAAATCAATCATTTTCTATATTTGAGCAAATCTCACTGGAAAAAAAAATTTTAAGAGATATATATTTTGATGTTGTAGTAAATTTCAATACCTATGAGTAAACCTCCTAAAAGCTATATAAACCTTTTATGGATAAAATTAGAAAAAAAGTTGTTGAGAAATATTAAGATATGACTAAATAGGTCATTATGCTATATTTATTTATTAAATATATAGCAAAGTTAAATAATAGCAAAATTAATCTCTAGATACAGTGTTGATGCCAATCTCAATCAAAATCCCAAGAGAATATTTTGTGGGCTTCACAAATATTTTGCAAATTCATGTGGATATTCAGTGTGTTTTAAAAAATATGTATTAGTTGAAGAGAAATAACTAGCTTGATAGATTTTTTCAAATTATAAAATTAGAATAATTATCTTGGTTTGGCTGTAATAGACTGAGGTGTCCACCACCATCTCCCCATTCGTATACTGAAACCTAGTGCCCAATATGATTGTAAAAGACAGTGGGACCTTTGGGAGTTGACTAGATCATGAGAATAGAGCCCTCGTAAAAGGAATTATTGCTTTTGTAAGAGACTCCAGAGAGCTCCCTTCCCCCTTCTGTTATATGAGGACACAGAGAGAAGATGGCTGGCTGTCTGTGAACAAAGAAGCAAGCTCTCATCAGACAAATTTTCTGGCACCATGTTTCTAGAACTGTGAGTAATAAACATTGGTTGTTTATAAGCCATCCAGTCTATGGTATTTTGTTATAGCAGCCCATTGGATTAAGACAGTGTCATTAGCATAAGCAGTAAGTGAAAGAAAAATGAAAGTCACTTAACTGTGTCAGACTCTTTGGGACCCCATGGACTGTAGCCTGCCAAGCTCCTCTGTCCATGGAATTCTCCAGTCAAGAATACTGGAATGGGAACCTTTCCCTTCTCCAGGGGATCTTCCCAACACAGGGATTGAACCCAGGTCTCCCACACTGGAGTCAGGTTCTTTACCATCTGAGCCACCAGGGCAGCCCAAAAATACTGGAGTAGGTAGCCTATCCCTTCTCCAGGGGATCTTCCCGACCCAGGAATCAAACCAGGGTCTCCTGCATTGCAGACAGATTCTTCACCAGCTCAGCTACCAGGGAAGCCAGCATAAGTGGTAAAGGCTTCGCAAGTCAAGAGGGAAAGAATTGGGTGAAATGAGCAAGATGGTGGAAGAGGAGATCCTCTGTCTACATCCTTTCACAGAAAAAAATACTTGACAGTCACCCATGGACAAAAGTGCCTATGTGGGAGTTTTGTGATCCAGGTTAGAGGTTACAGAACCAGTAGAATCCAAGACTGAGGAAGGCTGCTTTAAGGAGGCAGACTTGTGCAACAACAGTATGTTCATCAACCATGTTTCCAGCTGCAGATCAAAAGCAACCCCATACCTTCTGTAGACTCAGATCCAGTATGACTTGTCCAGTGTCCTGCCACCAGCCCCTTCCACCAAGGGATGTGGGAGGAACCAGGCCCTGGTAACAAGCTTGACAACCTTGGATTCAAATGTGATCCCTGAAACATTCCCATAGCCTGGCTCCAGCTCTACTCTACTGCTGCCCCAGAGGCAGTCTTTCCCACCAGACTTAGGGACTTGACAGAAGCCATAGCCATAGGCACCCCCAGTAACAGCACTGCAAAACTAAAACCGACTGTGGCCCCTACTCCATCTCATGACCTGGTGCCAGCCTTGTTCTACCATGGTTCAGAGGCAGTAATGCCTCTCACCCAAGGACCAAGCAGAAGCCATGCTGAAAACCTAGCTGATAGCTGTCTCTGGTAACAGACCATTTACAACAGGAACAAAAACAACAAAATAGGTATAAATTTAACTTAAGCAGTGAAATATATGTGCACTGAAAAGGGTAAAACATAGATGAAAGAAAAAAGATAAAAATGGGTGGAAAAAATATTCCATATTCATGAATTAGAATTAATATTGCTAAGATTCCATAACACTCAAAGAAATGTACATATTCATATGCAATCCCCATCAAAATCACAACAGCATTTTTTATACAAATAGAAAAAAAAAAAACAAAAAATTCAAAAGACCCCAAACAGTCAAAGCAATCTTGATCAAGTAGAGCAAGACAGGAAGCATCATACTTCCTGATTGTAAATGGCATTGAAACATGTATACTATCATGTAAGAAATGAATCACCAGTCTATGTCTGATGCAGGATACAGCATGCTTGGGGCTGGTGCATGGGGATGACCCAGAGAGATGTTATGGGGAGGGAGGTGGGAGGGGGGTTCATGTTTGGGAATGCATGTCAATGTATGGCAAAACCAATACAGTATTGCAAAGTAAAATAAAGTAAAAAATAAAAATTTAATAAAGTTTAATGCTGCAGTAACCAAAAATTTTATATATATATTTCTTCAAAGTCACTCAGTCATGTCTGACTCTTTGAAACCCCATGGACTATAAAGTCCATGGAATTCTCCAGGCCAGAATACTGGTGTGAGTAGCCTATCCCTTCTCCAGCGGATCATCCTGACCAGGAGTCGAACCAGGGTCTCCCACATTGCAGGCAGATTCTTTACCAACTGAGCTATCAGGGAAGCCAATTTGGATACACACACACACACACACACGCACACGCACACACACACACACACACACACACACACACACACACACCAAAGGAACACTAGAGCCCAGAAATAAGCTCACTCACTTGTGGTCAACTGATCTTGACTAGATGATGAGGCAAGAATACACAATTGTATTCTTAGGAAAAGAATAGTCTTTTCAATAAATAGTGCTGGGAAAACAGGATAACCACTTGCAGAATTGTGAAAATGGACAACTATCTCACATCACACACAAAAATCAACTCAAACAGATTAAAGATTTACATGTAAGTCCTGCAAACATAAAATTAATAAAAGAAAACATGGGAAAATCTTCTTGAAATTGGTCTGGGCAAAAATTCTCTTGAACATGACACAGGCAACAAAAGCAAAAATAGACAAGTGGGATTTCTTAAAGCTAAAAAGCTTCTATACACTAAAGGAAACAATCAACAGAGTGAAAAAAATCTTCTAAAGTAACCAAAAAAAAGTAGAAATGACATATTAAGAAATGGGAAATGGATTAATATAAAATGCTCAGTTAAAACCACACACACAAAAAGAAACAGAAAAAGTATAAGACGAAAATATGGACAAAGCACAAGGTCAACAAATATACAACAATAAAATTCTGTAGATATTAACCCCAATACAGAAATAATCACTTTTAACATCAATTAGAGGTTAAACCACTTTAATCAAAGAGACAATTAAAGTGGATAAAAAATAAGACACAATTATATGATGTTTACAAGTAACCAACGTTAAATATGAAGACACATACGGAGCAAAATTAAATAAGTATATACCCTGACATCCCTTCATGGATCACTCCCTTGTCGTGGTGAAGGGACTTGTGTAACTCAATGAAGCTATGAGCCATGCTGTGCAGGGCCACCCAAGATGTACAGGCCATAGTGGCCTGGCCATAGTTCTGAAAAAAACATAATCCACTGGAGGAGGGAATGGCAAACCATCTCAGTATATTTGCCGTGAGAATCATATGAACTGTATAAAAAAGCAAAAAGATATGACACTGAAAGATGAGTCTTCAAGGTTGGAAGGTGTCCAAAATGCCACTGAGGAAGAGCAGAGGGCAGTTGCTAATAGCTTTCAAAATAATGAAGTGGCTGGACCAAAGTGGAAACAATGATCAGCTGTGGACATGTCTGGTGATGGAAGTAAAATCCAAAGCTGTAAAGAACAGTATTGCATAGGAACCTGGAATGTTAGGTTCATGAATCAACATAAATTGGAGGTGGTCAAGCAGAAGATAGCAAGAGTAAACATCATCTTGGGAATCAGCAAGCTAAAATAGATGGGAATGGGTGAATTTAATTCAGATGACCATTATATCTAATACTGTGGGCAAAAATCCCTTAGAAGAAATGGAGTAACCCTCATAATCAACAAGAGTCTGAAATGCAGTACTTGGATGCAACCTCAGAAAGGATAGAATGATCTCAGTTCATTTCCAAGGCAAACCATTCAATGTCACAGTAATTCAAGTCTGTACCCCAACTACTGATGGCAAAGAAGCTGAGGTTGATCAGTTCCATGAAGACCTAGAAGACCTCCTAGGACTAACACCAAAAAAGATGTCCTGTTCATCATAAGGGGTTGGAATGCAAATGTGGGAGGTCAAGTAGCAGGCAAGTTTGGCCTTGGAGTACAAAATAAAGCAAGGCGAAGGCTAACAGAATTCTCCCAAGAGAACACACTGATTATAGCAAACACCCTTCCTCAAAAACACAAGATACAACTTTATACATGGATATCACCAAATAGTCAACACCAAAATCGGATTGATTACATTATTTGTAGCCAAAGATGGAGAAGCTCTATATAGTCATCAAAAATAAGACCTGGAGCTGATTGTGGCTCAGATCACCACCTTCTCAGAGCAAAATTGAGGCTTAAACTAAAGAAAGTGGGAAAAACCAGTAGGCCAGCCAGGTATGACTTAAATCAAATCCCCTACAAATATACCATGGAGGTGATGAATAGATTCAAGGGATTAGATCTAGCAAACAAAGTGACTGAAGAACTATAGACAGAGGTCCGTAATATTGTATAGGAGACAGCAAACAATCCCATCCCAAGAAAAGCAAAGCAAAAAGGCAAAGTGGTTGTCTGAGGAGGGTTTACAAATAGCTGAAGAAAGAAGAGAAGGAAAAAGCAAGGGAGAAAGGGAAAGGTACACCCAACTATATGCAAAGTTCTAAAGAATAGCAAGGAGAAACAAGAAGGCCTTCTTCAATGAACAATGCAAAGAAATAGAGGAAAACAACAGAAGGGGAAATACTAGAGATCTCTTCAATAAAATTGGAAATATTAAAGGAACATTTCATCCAAAGATGGGCACAATAAAGGACAGAAATTGTAGCAGAAGGGATCAAGAAGAGATGGAAAGAATACACATAAGTACTGTACAAAGAAGATCTTAATGACCTGGATAACCACAATGGTGTGATCACTCACCCACACAGCCAGACATTATGGAATGTGAAGTCAAGTGGACCTTAGAATGCACTGCTGTCAATAAAGCTAGCAGAAGTGATGGAATCCCAGAGAGCTATTTCAAATCTTAAAAGATGATGCTATCAAAGTGCTACACTCAATATGTCAGAAAATCTGGAAAGCCCAGCAGTGGCCACAGAACTGACAAAGGTCAATCCTTATCCCAGTTCGCAAGAAGGGCAGTACTAAAGGATGTTCAAATAACTGGTCTATTGCACACATCTCCCATGCTAGTAAGATTATATTTAAAAATTCTGCATGTTAGGCTTTAGCATTGCATGAACCAAGAATTTCCAGTTGTTCAAGCTGGGTTTAGAAAAGGGAGAGGAACCAGAGATCAAATTGGCAACATTCACTGCATCATAGAGAAAAAAGGGAATTCCAGAAAAATATCTACTTCTGTTTCATTACCTTCCATCAGGAACCTTTACAAGCCTCTGATCCTTATCCATCAGATGGCAGACAGAATAAAAACCATAATCAGAGAAAACTAACCAAACTGATCACATGGATCACAGCCTTGTGAATGAAACTATGAGCCATGTCATATAGGACCACCCAAGGTCATGGTGGAGATTTCTGACAAAACATGGTCCACTGCAGAAGGGAATGGGAAATCACTTCAGCAATCTTGCCTTGAGAATCCCATGAATAGTATGAAAAGGCAAAAAGATACAGTGAAAGATGAACTCCCCAGGTTGGTAGGCGCCCAATTTGCTAGTGGAAGGACTGACAAAATAGCTCAAGAAGGAGACACTGACCCAAAGTGGAAACAACACTCAGTTGTGGATGTGACTGGTGATGGATGTAAAGTCTGATGCTGTAAAGAACAATACTGCATTGGAAGCTGGAATGTTAAGTCCATGAATCAAGGTACATTGGAAGTGGTCAAAGCTAGTGGAATTGATGGAATTACAGCTGAGCTCTTTCAAAATCTAAAAGATGATGCTGTGAAAATGCTGACCTAAATATACCAGCAAATTTGGAAAACTCAGCAGTGGCCACAGGACTGGAAAATGTCAGTTTTCATGCCAATCCAAAAGAAATCCAGTGCCAAAGATTGTTCAAACTATTGTACAATTGCACTCATCTCACACACTAGCAAAGTAATGCTCAAAATTCTCCAAGCTAGGCTTCAATAGCACTTGAACCGAGAACTTCCAGTTGTACAAACTGGATTTTGAAAAGGCAGAGGAACCAGAGATCAAATTGCCAACATCCATTGGATCATAGAAAAAGCAAGAAAATTCCAGAGAAACACCATTCTGCCTCATTGACTATGCTAAAGCCTTGTGTGGATCACAACAAATTATGGAAAATTCTTCAAGACATGGGAATAACAGACCACCTTACCTGCCTCCTGAAAAAACCTGCATGCAGGTCAAGAATCAACCATTAGAACCAGACATGAAACAACAGAGTGGTTTAAGATTGGGAAAGGAGTACTATATATTGTCACAAGGCTGCATATTTTCACCCTTCTTATTTAAATTATATGCAGAGAAAATTATGTGAAATGCCAAACCAGATGAAACACAAGCTGGAATCAAGACTCCAGGGAGAAATATCAATAACCTCACATATGCAGATGATACCAACCTCATGGAAGAAAGTGAAGAGTAGCTAAAGAGCCTCTTGGAAAGAGGAGAGGGAAAAAGCTGGCTTAAAACTCAACGTTACAAAAACAAAGATCATGGCATCTGGTCCCATCACTTCATGGCAAATAGATGGGGAAACAATGGAAACAGTGACAGACTTTATTTTCTTGGGCTCCAAAATCACCACAGATAGTTACTGTGGCCATGGAATTAAAAGACGCTTGCTCCTTGGAAGAAAACCTATGACCAACATAGACAGCATATTAAAAAGCAGAGACTTGACTTTGCTGACAAAGGTCCATACGGTCGAAGCTATGGTTTTTCCAGCAATCATGTATGAATGTGAGAGTTGGACCATAAAGAAGGCTGAGCACCAAAAAATGATGCTTTTGAACTGTGGTGTTGGAGAAGACTCCTGAGAGTCCCTTGTACTGCAAGGAGAGCCAACCAATCAATCCTAAAGGAAATCAGTCCTGAATATTCATTGGCAGGACTTATGCTGAAGGTGAATCTCCAATACTTTGACCACCTGATGCAAAGAACTGACTCATTTGAAAAGACCCTGATGCTGGGAAAGATTGAAGGCAGAAGGAGAAGGGAACGCCATAGGATGAGATGGTTGGATGAGATCACTGACTTTATGGACATGAGTTTGAGCAAGCTCTAGCGGATGGTGAAACACAGGGAAGCCTGGCATGCTGCAGTCCATGGGATCACTAAGAGTCAGACACAACTTGGCAACTGAACAACAACAAAAATACTATGATGACACTAGTCAAAAGAACATGGCATCAATTCACTAAGATGTTGTATATAACCATTAACATATATGCAATTAAAAGCAGAGAATCTAAATATAGGAGGCAAACACTGATGGAACTACAAGGAGAAACAAATTCACTATTTTATTTGGAGACTTCATTATCCTTCTATTAGAAATGGAGAGATCCAGCGGGAATAAAATCTGTAAGGCCATAGTTGAACTGAACAGCACCATCATCCAGTTGGATTTAACTGATATCCGTAGAATAATTCATGTAACATCAACAACTTGTTATTCTCAAGGTCAACGAAAGACTAACTAAAATATAACACTTTCTGGGCCATAAAAGACACACCTTAACAGATTTAAAAGTATAGAAATCCTGCAATTTTTGTTTTCAGAACACAATGGTGAGAAACTTTTTCTTTCCCACTAAGATTAGGAAAAAGGCAAGGATGCTTCCGCTCACCACTTCTTTTCACATCATACTGGAATCTCAGCTAATAAGAAGAAACAAAAGGTACAAAATTTGTGAAGGAAGAAATAATACTCTCTCTAAAAGGTAATATTATTTATGTAACAAAAATCCTGAAACTAATAAGCAATTATAGCAAGGTGTTGCAGAATATGTTATTATATAAAAGCCAGTCACTTTCTGTTATTGTCTGAATGCTGGTGTTCTCCCAAAACTCACAAATTTAGATTCTAACCCCTAAACCTAGACAGAGTTAAAAAGCAGAGACATCACTTTGCCGGCAAAGTTCTCTATAGTCAAAACTATGGTTTTTCGAGTAGTCATATACGGCCGTGACAGTTGGACCATAAAGAAGGCTGATCACCAAAGAACTGATGCTTTTGAATTGTAGTGCTGGAGAAGACTCTTGAGGGTCCCTTGGACTGCAAGGAGATTGAACCAGTCAATCATAAAGGAAATCAACCCTGAGTATTCATTGGAAAGACTGATGCTGAAGCTGAAGCTCCAATACTTTGGCTATCTGATGCAAAGAGCTGACTCATTGGAAAAGATGCTGATGCTGGGAGAGATGGAAGGTAAAAGGAGAAGGGGACAGCAGAGGATGAGATGGTTATATAGCATCACCAACTCAATGGACATGAATCTGAGCAAACTCTTAGAGGTAGTGGAGGACAGGTGAGCCTGGCATGCTGCAGTCCATGGGGTCACAAAGAGTCAGACACAACTTAGTGACTGAACAACAACAAAGGTAATGGTATTAGGAGAGGTGGGGCATTTTGGAGGTGATTAGGGCATAAGCACAGAGCTCTCACAATGGGATTGGTGCCTTAGAAATGAGGCTCCAGAGAGCTTGCTTGTCTATTCTGCTATGTAAGACTACAACAAAAAAGTTGCAATCCAGAAGACAGCCATCATCTGACCATGCTGGCACCCTGATCTTGGACTTTCAGTATTCAGAACTATGCAAAATGAATTTCTGTTTTTCATAAGCGACTGAGTCTATGGTATCTTGCTATAGCAGTTCTACAAACTAAGATACTTTCTTATATACCAGCAATGAACAAATAGAATTTGAAATTACAAACATAATACCACTTACATTATTACCAGAAAATTAAAATAGTTTGGTGTACAACTAATAAAATATGTACAAGAGCTAGATGGTGAAAACAACAGAACTCTTATGAATGAAATCAAAGAGAAAAATAAATGGAGAGATATTCCATGTTCATGGATAGGAAGACTCAAAATTGTAAAGATGTCAGTTCTTCCCAACTTGATCTATACATTCAGTGCAATCCCAACCCAATTCCAAGCAAGTATTTTGTGGATATTGACAAGTGGATTCTAAAGTTTATATGGAAAGGCAAAAGGTCCAGAATAATCAACATAATATTGAAAGAGAATATTGAAAGCTGACACTACCCAACTTCAAGACTTAGTATAAAAACTACAATAATCAATACAGTATAGTACTGGTGAGAAAATAGACAAATAGAACAGTGTAACAGAATAGAGAGCCCAGAAATAGACACCCATAAGTATAGTCAACTTGGATTTTTCCTGGTGGCTCAGACAGTACAGAAACTGCCTGCAATGAGGGAGACCCAGGTTCAACCCCTGGGTCTAGAAGATCCTCTGAAGAAGGGGATGGCTACCCACTCCAGCATTCTTGTTTAGAGAATTCCATGGACAGAGGAACCTGGTGGGCAACAGTCCATGGGATTGCAAAGAATCAGTTAAGACTGAGCAACTAACGCTTTGACTTTTCACAGAGTCAAATGATCATTGACAAAGGATCAAAAGCAATACAATACAGCTTTTTTTCAATAAAAGTTATTGAAAAAAAAACTGAATATCCATATGCAAAAAAGAAAAAGATCTGGACAAAGACCTTAAAATTTTTATGAAAAATGAACTCAAATGGATTATATACCTAAATATAAACCCTATTCCTAGAAAATAAATCAAGATGACCTTTATAAACAACTCTTTAGTATAACCCCCCCAAAACAATCTATAAAACAAAATAAATAATTGAGCTGCACTTAATTAAAATTAAAAATCTATGCCCTGCAAAAGACAGTGTCAAGAGAATGAAAGTCAAGAGACTGGAGAAAATTTTTGCAAAGACATAGCTGATAAAGAACTGCTATCCAAAACATACAATTTTAAAAACTCAACAATAACCGCAACAATAAGAAAATGAGCAACCTGATTAAATAATGGGCCAAAGGCCTTGACAGATACCTGACAAAATAAGATATATGGATGATGACCATATGAAAAGATGCTCCACATCATATAATGTAAATGCAAATTAAAAACAGCAATGACATGCCATTACATACCTATCAGAATGTCTAAAATGCCAGAAAACTGACAACAGAAAATGTTCAAGAAGCTTAGGAGTAACAGGAGCTCTCATTCATTGCTAACTGAACTTTAAACTGGTAACACTTTGTTTTTTTTTTTCTTTTTTTATTTTATTTTATTTTTTTTTATTTTACTTTACAATACTGTATTGGTTTTGCCATACATCAACATGAATCCGCCATGGGTTGGTACACACTTTGGAAGTCAGTTTGATAGTTTCTCACAAAGGTAAACATAGTCTTATCACATGATCTAGCAATCATTCTGGTATTTAACCAAAGCAACTGAAAAAACATCAACACACCTGGATATATACACCTGGATATTTATAGGAGGTTTATTCATAATTGCCAAAACTTGGAAGCAGCACTAAAAATACATTATCTATTCAGCCTTGAGAAGACATAGAGGAAACTTAAATGCATATTACTAAGTGAAAGAAGTCAATCTGAAAAAGTTATGTACTGTAGGATTCCAACTATATGACATTACAGAAAAAGAAAACTGTAGTAAAAAGATCAGTGGTCGAAGGGGTTAAAAGGGAGGGAAGGATGAACAGTCAGGAGAGTAGAGGATTTTTAGGGCAAAGAAAGTCTTCTGTTAGATACTCTAATGGAGAATAAAGGCCACTGTTGAAAACCTATAGAATATGCTACACTAAGAGTAGACCCTAATGTAAATTACGGACCCTGGGTGATATGATGTATCAATGTATGTTCATCAGTTCTAACAAATGTGCCACTTTGGTAGGCATATTGATACTGAGAGAGTTTATGAATGTATGGGGGAAGGGTATATGTGGGAAATCTCAATACCTTCTACTCCAATTTGTTGTGAATCTTAAACTGCTCTAAAAAATTCTGCTGTATTCAATAATAGACAAACAAATATATTTTTAAAGCAATTTTTGCCATAGAGGAGGTCCTAACTCTGACAATACTGATGTGAGACTCTTTGAAGAAATTGATACATATAAATATGACCAGAGCAGAAAAAAAAAATCTTTCCCTAGAATATCATGTAACCACACACAGTTTTAATCTCTACCCCACCCTTTCCTTTCTGTTACCATGTCTGGGCAAGCTGGTTAAAAAACCCAAAACAAAAACATGGTGGCTCCCTTCTTCTGTGCCAGTAGGATATTCAAACCACACAAACCTCTGTCCATGTTCAGGAACCCACACAAAAGCCCAATTCCTCTAACCATAATAAAACCCCAAGTCAGATTACGTTTTCTGCCTGTCAAGCAATGCATAGTTCTTCTTGGGAGCATAACATATTTACTATGTTCTCCCCAGAAAGCTTCATGTGAGAAATAACTTTTCATATTATCCTCTAAGTATATTTGTGGCATCATAGGTCTTGGCATTTAAACAAATTTGGGGGTTAGAGATATGATATCATTCTGTGGTGACAATAATATGGATGAAGGAAATTTTATCTTTAGTATTTAAGAAATAAAGAAGGAATGATAAAATATCACCATACTGCAACTCATAATGAATGGGACTTATCACTGTTCTAATAACAACTAAAAATATAAATTATTTGCCTTCTGGTGGCAAACACACAAATATCTCTTAAAATAACCTTCCAAAATATTAACTTTAATCTGATAGTTTTGAGACTTAGTACAATTTATATGAAACACAGAATTGATTAAAACCTAAATGTTGCCATGGTGATACAATTAACAAAATCCAGAATGTGAAAATTCTATAGGGCAAAAAAAAAAAAAAAAAAAAGCTTTCTTAAATAATTTTAAAGGAAATTGGAAGAATTATTAGGAAAAAAATCTGAAATCCCTTTTGGGTTCCTCTAAATCCACAATGAAATCACCAAAAGTTTTCTTTTGTTCAGTAGAATTCAAATGGCAAAGAATAACCATGACTTTGATGGAAATGAGTGATTTATATGCCTTTGATGACAGTGTTAACCAAAATCAAGTGGAAAGATTGACCTACATGTTTATACCACAGCCTAGTTTTATGGATTGGTTTACTTGCTTATTGTACTGGCCAAAAATATCCATAATTGCTGTCACATCATGAAAAATATTTTCAGGATTAGGAAAAAAATGGCTTTTCCCCATGAGATAACAAATTGGAGAATGCTATTCTGCCACAGATTCTCCCAGCTTTCCACTTCATTAGCCATGAAGGGCAACACTTTGCACTGAAATGGGAGATTCATTAGAATGGATAGTAATCTGTGAATCCATAATGCCTCTATAGAAAATTTATCCATACCCCAAATTAAACTGAGTGTGTTCTTACTACATCTTGCAGCAATATTTTGAGATATAAGGAGCATTTTAAATAAACTGTAAACTGTAATTCAAGATCTGTTATTTGAGACCTCCTTTAAAGAGATGAGATTGATTTGGTACATTTCAGTCCCATTGAAGTAAATTAAAACTCTATCTGTGATAAAAGAAAAATGTAACAGTCCTAAATGAAGTCTCGATTCATTACTGATATGGCCAATTCACCAATCAGAATATAATGATCTGATTTTAATCTTGTAACTAAGCTTCATACATTGTTCTTTCCTATACCTCTCCTTTATTTATACATCAAATAATAGCATTCTCAGTACATGTATGTAAATATGTTACATTGAAGTATATAGAGGATATGCTAAAATAACCCCACCCCCAATTTTTTTCTGAGCAACTTCTGTAGGTATTCCATTTTTAATTCCCTTTACCACAATACTATTTGAAAGCAGTAATTCAAAGATAGCCACATAAAACTAAAATTGATCAGAGGTTGTTATGACCTGGTAAGTTCTTCCATGATAAGGCCTAAATTCACACCAGAAAGAAGATCAGACATGCTTTATGCCATGAACATAGAAATGATCTAAGGGAATTGAAGTAGCTATGATTGAATGTGCAGAGAAACTCTGCACAGTTCTTCGTTGTTCTTTTTTTTTCTGTAATTGAGACAACTTCTCTTAGGCAAAACATAGCTACTTCAATTCCCTTAGATCATTTAGTTGATGGAATGAACTTCCATCACAAGTCCTTTGGAGTAAAATTTGAGATAAAGATTAAAATAGCATTATACAAGCATTATAATAATTTTTTAAATATTCATTGTCTAAAAAGGAAGAATCTGTACAAGCCTCGTTAACTAATAAAGGATGGAGACAAACAATTCTGGATCATAAAACAAGGCAAATGAAATAGTATTTGACAAATAAAATGAATTTTTTAATAAAAATGCAATTTTAAAAAAGAAGCATGCTTTGGACAATATCAGTTTCTTTCCATCAGTAAAACATCAGAAAAAATGAACTCCATGCACACTATGTGGTAAAATATGACATTATCTTATTAAAGGCTAATACAAAGGTTATAAAATATGCCTGCAGAAACCTCTAGGGAGATAAGACACCAATAATGCTATAGCAGAATTTGAAACAGTATTGAAATTATTGAGTAGTATCAATATGACGGAAAAAAGAACAAGTGAGGTGGAGGACAAATAAGAGCCTCTCTCAGAACTCAAAGGAAAAGGAAAGAAAATGTTAACATAAAGAACAGTAAATATAGAAGAGGGGGAAAGAAGCTACAACTTACAGAAAAATATTATGAAGAAAAAGACCATAGCAAATACAACTGATAAATGTTAAATGATACTTGATCAAGAAATATCTGCCTCTATAAATTGATGACTCATATACCGTGCAAAATTAATAGTGATATGTACCTGTCAATATGCAAGAAAATTTTAGATGAAGAAAAAACATATAAATATTCAGGCAAGGGAAGAGTGAAGTTACTTATAATGAAGGAAGTTAGGTTGATCTCAAAGAGTTTTGGAGATTTTCAATGCAACAATAGAATGAAATGAGAGGCTGAATTTTGATAAGTTTATATCTGTTTATACCTCATCCACTGAGTAAACTTTTGGTATTTTTGGTAAACTTTCTACTTTTATACATGAAACATATTCTCCAACTTACTCTTCTCTGGAAAAAAAAAAGATACACCATAGAGATTAAAATATATATAAAATAAAGCATTTGACAAAATTCAATATCCCTTTATGATAAAAAGCTCTCAACAAATTGGGTATAGAAGGATATATCTCCATCCTGAACCACCCTCATGGGGAACACGTGTATACCTGTGGCAGATTCATGTTGATGTATGGCAAAACCAATACAATATCATAAAGTAATTAACCTCCAATTAAAATAAATAAATTTATATTAAAAAAAGAAGGATATATCTCACCATAATAAAGGCCATATGTGGCAAACCCACAACTAACATCATACTCAATGGTGAAATCCCTCTAAGATCAGAAACAAGACAAAGGTGCTTACTTTCACCACTTACTCAACATCGTACCAAAAGTGCAAGCCAGAGCAATTAGAAAAAAAAAGTAAATAAAAGTCATCAAAATTGGGAAGGAAGAAATAAAATTGGCTCTGCTCATGACATCATCTTTTATATAGAACATCTAAAATACTCCACCAAAAAATCCTCAGACCTAATGAACTAATTCAGTAAGGTGGCAGGATTCAAAATTAAAACAACACACAAATACACACACACATACACATATATATATGTATAGATGGCCAAAAGGTTTGTTTAGTTTTTTCTATAAGATGTCATGGAAAACCCTGAATGAAATTTTTGGCCAAGCTGGTATGTACACATATACACACTGCTGCTGCTGCTGCTAAGTCGCTTCAGTCGTGTCCAACTCTGTGTGACCCTATAGACAGCAGCCCACCAGGCTCTGCCATCCCTGGGATTCTCCAGGCAAGAACACTGGAGTGGGTTGCCATTTCCTTCTCCAATGCATGAAAGTAAAAAGTGAAAGGGAAGTCGCGCAGTCGTGTCCGACTCCTAGCGACCCCATGGACTTCAGCCTACCAGGCTTCTCCATCCATGGGATTTTCCAGGCACAATGGATCATTATTCAGCAGTAAAAGAAAATGAAATCCTGTTTTGTGACAAACATAGATAGACCTAGAGAGCATTATGATATGTGAAATAAATCAGATTGAAAAAAATAAATATGTATGTTTTTACTTATATGTGGAATCTAAAAACATCTGATTACTGGAAACATTGTAGAATAGTGGTTGCTAGGCCCTTAGGAGTGCCAGAGTAAGGAGATTTTGGTCAAAGGGTAAAAAATTTGAATTATAAAATAAGTAACTTCCAGAGATTTAATGTACAGCATGGTGACTTTAGTTAATAATGTATTGTACACTTGAAAGTTTCTATGAGAAGAGCTCTTTGATGTTCTCATCATAAAAAAACAATACACACAATAATTCTGTGAGGTGAAAGATGTGTTAATTAATCTTATTGTGGTAAACATTTTGTAATACATACATGTTTCAAATAATCACAATATACACCTTAAACTTATACAATGTTATATGCTAATTATGTCAATAAAGCTAGGAACAAAAAAGAATCGTTAAAATTTTGGAAGTAAACAAAAATGCAAAGTTGAAGAACTGTGTAAAACCAATAGCTGTAAGCATGATTAGTAAATTAAATTCTCATGACCAAAATTTTTAAGAGATGCTGAAAAACTAATATAGCAATAATAGATTAGAAGTGGGAAAAGAAGAAAAATATCAATAAAAGCTAATTTTTTATCCTATGAAATAGGAACACATAGATACTGTTTAATTTTTGACATTAATAGGTAAGCTTTTGAAAACTTACTTGGACTTAAATTTCTCTTAAAAGAAGAAACAGAATAATTGAATTCAAACACTCTATGCTCAATTAAAAGTGAAAATGCTAGTTGCTCAGCCATGTCCAACTCTCTGTGACCCCATGGACTGTAACCTGCCAGGCTTCTTTGTCTATGGAATCTTCCAGGCAAGAATACTGGAGTGAAGTAGCCATACCCTTCTCCAGGATATCTTCCTGACCCAGGGATCAAACCTGTGTCTCCTGTATTGCAGGCAGATTCTTTACCATCGGAGCCACCAGAGAAGCCCCTTGCTCAATTAAAGCAGAATATAAGTCTTTTACATAATTAAGCCTGCAATTAGAGAAACAACAATTCTTTTGTCAGCATAGTAACAAAGAAAACAGAAGAGAAGAAAATATATTTAACTAAATTCAAAAACAAAAAGTTTAAAAGCAAACTTGAAAATATAATTTGTGACAGTGATTGTAGATAGTTGAACCTCCCTATTAAAATATAGAGACTCAAATAGGTATTAAAAAATTGTACTGCACAAGAACAATACCTAAAACAAAGTGCCTCAAAATGCTTAAAATTCAGAACTAAAAAAGGCATCATAATATTAATGTCATAGAAAGTAGGGTTTATTGTAAGAAGCATTAAATAAAACAGAGGGTCATTGTTTGTTAATGAAGGACCAAAATGCATATATTAAAACACTATTTAAAAAATCTAAAGATAAAGTGGCAAAACAATAAAGGATGATTTAAATACATAGTTTAAAATTAAAATATGACATTAAGAATTAAAATATAGAGGTATTGGAAAATATAATTATTTACACTGTAAAATTTTGACTAAGAGAATAAACATTCTTTTCAAGTACATAAAGGACATTCACGTGTTTATCATAAATTTCAGAGACCAGAAGTCATACAGCCTCCAGCTATCTACAAGCATCACTATAAAATGTGAATCCATGTCTAAAACACCAACAATTCACTCAATAAAATGTGTGATTTTTTGATCAATGGGTAAATAAAAATTTCAATTACCAATTCACTGAATAATAATGGGGAGACTTCTTTCTCTTTCCCTTCCTTCCTTTCCCTTCACTCCCCTCTATTCTTTTCTGTTCCCTTTCTTTCTCTACACTTCTCTCTTTCCATTAACAATTCAGATTTAAAGCTACTACATGGGCAGAGCAGGATAAACATAGATGTTGGTAGTTTGTGTCATGGGGTGCATGGTAGACCAGTGCTGGGCATCAGATCATTAATTAAATGAAGAGGATATCCCTATTGAGGAGTGACTTAGCAGAGTGTGATAACCCAAGTGAGATAAGATGGGCCATGGAGAGTTAGAGTATAAGAATGGTGAGGAGGGTTTCCATGAGGTGGAGAAGCCAGATGTACAATGTTAGAACCAGAAACAGTTAAGGATGGTGTTCATACATAGGGTTGGCAATGTGTAGCACATGAGACTGGCAGGATGAGAGTGCCCCAGTATGGGTTATGGGGACCACACAGGATAAGAATGTCCATGGCCAGTTGGGGGAGGGGCAGCACAGGAGGGAGTGTTTTAATTTGAGACATCAGAGCCAGGGCACTGTGAGGAAGAATGAAAGTGTGGGATCTGCCTGTCTTGAGGAGACAACTACAACAGGGTGAATATGATATTTGGATAGGGTAAACGAAAGGGGAAGAAAAGAGAGACTGGTTACTACAAGTAACAAATCAAGTAAGTAAATAATTTAAGGATAATGAAAGCCAAGCTTCTCACCACTGGAGGAAATACTTAAAAATATGGGGAATGAGAAAATTTGGATGAACTGTCTGATGTTGGATTGGAATTGGTGATGTGTGTGCATGCTCAGTTGTGTCTAACCCTTTGTGGCCCCCACCAGACTCCTCTGTCTATAGAATTTTCCAGGCAAAAATACTGGAGTGGGCTGCCATTTACTACTCCACAGAATTGGTGGTACATATAGACAAATACATATATATGTGTATATATATATATATATATATATATATATGTATATATACATATAATATATACATTATATATACATAAATTACATATTGTGTTGTATATGTATATATATTACATATGTGTATATCCATATATTCCACAGCTCTGAATACTAAGAGAGCCAGGGAACAGCAACACCTAATAACAGTGAGCACACTTCATTCCCAGATCTTCCATGTACTATCTTTTACTAAAAGAATTAAACATTGTAAAGCAATTATATTCCAATTAAAAAAATTAAAAAGAAAGAATTTAAGGCTTCTTAGAGGAACAGCTGGTTCATTGGCTACAGAAGGTACAAATGTACCTGGAACATCCTCTTGCACCAGAAACAAAAGAAGTGCTCAAAGAATAATGAGATTATACCATAAGGACATAGAAATTAGATTGAATAGGTCCCCACTGGCCAAACTGGAGGCAATTTGAATATTGAAGTAAATAAGAGTAGTAATGGAATAAAATAGGAAACCATGATTTCATTTAAATGTAAATGAAGAAGTTGAAATTTGCTGATAAGCAGGTTATGTACATAATTTCAAAGTACCTCCCCAAAAAATGACTATTAATGCCAGTGAGATAAAGAATAATTTTAGAGTGGAACATGTTGGCAAATATCGTCTTAATCAAATGATCAAAATGCACATTCAGATCAGTCAAGTTCAGTTCACTCAGTCGTGTCCGACTCTTTGTGACCCCATGAATCACAGCACGCCAGGCCTCCCTGCCCATCACCGACTCCTGGAGTTCACTCAAACTCATGTCCATTGAGGTGGTGATGCCATCTAGCCATCTCATCCTCTGTCGTCCCCTTCTCCTCCTGCCCACAATCCCTCCCAGCATCAGGGTCTTTTCCAATGAGTAACTCTTCGCATGAGATGGCCAAAGTATTGGAGTTTCAGCTTCAGCATCAGTCCTTCCGATGAACACCCAGGACTCCTTTAGGATGAATGGTTGGATCTCCTTGCAGTCCAAGGGACTCTCAATAGTCTTCTCCAACACCACAGTTCAAAAGCATCAATTCTTTGGCACTCAGCTTTCTTCACAGTCCAAATCTCACATCCATACATGACCACTAGAAAAACCATAGCCTTGACTAGATGGACCTTTGTTGGCAAAGTAATATCTCTGCTTTTCAATATACTATCTAGGTTGGTCATAACTTTCCTTCCAAGGAGTAAGTATCTTTTAATTTCATGGCTTCAATCACTATCTGCAGTGATTGTGGAGCCCCCAGAAAATAAAGTCTGACACTGTTTCCACTGTCTTTCACTTTCATCAAGATGCTTTTTAGTTCCTCTTCACTTTCTGCCATAAGGGTGGTATCATTTGCATATCTGAGGTTATTAATATTTCTCCTGGCAGTCTTGATTCCAGCTTGTGCTTCTTCCAGCCCAGCGTTTCTCATGATGTACTCTGCATACAAGTTAAATAAGCAGGGTGACAATATACGGCCTTGACGTACTCCTTTTCCTTTTTGGAACCAGTCTGTTGTTCACATTAGTAATGGGACAAATTAAAATTATTCATCACCACATAGGATGCAGTCAGAAGGACTCAACATTGCTTCTGAGATATTCCTGCCAAGGATGGATATGCTGAATTGAGCCATTAAGAAATGCTAGTGAAGCCCCGGTTGGGGGAGGGCATCCTACAAGTAACTGGCCTGTGATATTCTTATGTTAAGGTCATTCATTCTGTCAGCCATAGAGATGTACCTTTCCGATCTCCCATGAAGTGGGCACCAGGCAAAAGATGTTCCATTAGCTGGCAATTTCCAATATATGTCAAAGTTTTGAGCTGAAGCTACATACATGAAGCAGTATCCAGCCATTGACTGAGCAAAAAGTGAAGAAAGCGTTTAGATTTTGGCCAGTACATGACTGTTGTATGGAGAATCTTTAAAATGGATCTCACCATTGGGCTGGCAACACTGTCAGAAATACAACAAATATGAGACTCTTTCTACCCTATTCTTCCTTTCCTTTCTCTTTTTCATTAGTGTTCGATCTGCATTGTGGTGGGGAAACTTCCCCTTAATTCTCCTGATCTTTCTCCACTATATTTTTTACAGTATTTACCTCCTCTCCCCATAAATATGTTGCACTTCCAACTTAATATTGGTGTCTGCTTCCCAGAAGATTTAATAATGTGCCAAAAGTGATCCAGAACACTGAGACATTGAGTGGGAATTGGGGAATTTTGAGGCGCTGCTTGGATGGCAGGACCACATTCTGAATGATATGTAGGCATGAATATTATGAACAATTGTACATGAATAAATTAGACAATCTAGATGAAATGCACAAATTCCAAAATACAAACTACCAAATAACTCCAGAAGAAAATACAAAGATATCACCAGAAATAAAACCATAGGCCAATATCCCTTATCAATAAATGAAATGAGCCTCAAATAAAAAAAAAATACCAAATTACGATGATCAAGTGGAATTTATCATCCCGGAAATGCAGACTGATTCAACATATAAAAAATCAAAGAATGTAATACACATTAATCGAATGAAGGGAAAAGACCACATGACCATCTTAATTGATACAGGAAGAGTAGTTGACAAAATTTAACATTCTTTCATGATAAAACACTGAGTAAACTAGGAAAAGGGAACTTTCTTAAATGAGAAAGGACATTTATGAAAAATCCCCAGGTAACATCATGCTCAGAACAAGACAAGGGTGCTTACTTTCACTATTGCTATTCAAAACAGTACTAGAAATCCTAGCCAGAGCAATTAGGTAAGAAAAAGAAAAAAAAAATCATTCATATTGGAAAAGAAAAAGAAAAACTATGTTTGTAGATAACAGCACTCTCTCCATAGGAAATCTTAAATAATCCACAAAAACCTGTTAGAGCTACTACTAATCAAATTCAGCAAAGTTCTCAGGTGCAAGATAAATATGAGAATCAGTGGTATTTCCATACTCTAGCAATGTACAGTATCCAAAACAGAAATTAAGAAAACAATTCAAATCACAATGTGATCATAGAGAATAAAGTATTTAAGAATAAATTTAGCCAAGGATATGCAAGACCTATACACCAAAAATTCCAAAATGTTGCTGAAGGAAAACAAACAGACCTAAATAAACAGAAAGAAATTCAGTTAATGGATTGATTGGAAGATTTAATATTGTCAAGATGGCAAAGATCCCCAAAACAATCTACAGATAATGATGTTGGTTACTTGACTCACACCATACACAAAAGTTAATTCAAAATGGAACAAAGACTTAAAGATAATAGGTGAAATTATAAAACCTTAAGAAGAAAACATAGGATTAAATCTTTATTTACATATATTTGAGAATGGATTTTTAAGCATGCCTACAAATTATGGTTAACAAAAGAAAAAAGTTGGATTTAAACAAAATTGTAAAATATTTGGTGTCAAAGGATATCAACAATAAATTGAAAATAAAACCTATATAATAAGAAAAATATTTTCAAATTATATGTCAGAAGAATTTACTATCCAGAATATTATAAAGAACTCCAACAGCACCATAGTAAAAAAGCACACAACCTGACTAAAAACAGGCAAAAAACTATTTCTCCAAAGAAAATATACAAATGATCAGCACACACATGAAAAGATGCTCAACATTAGTAGCTATTGGGGAAATGCAAATCAAAACCACAATTAAATCCTATTTCCCATCTAGTAGGTTGTCTGCAGTAATGAAAAAAATGAAAAATAGCAAGTATTGATGAGGATATAGAAAAATTGGAACAGTAATACATTTCCCATGATGCTATATTGTGGAAAAAAGTTGGATTTTTCCTCAAAATGTTAAGTATATATATAATATATAACATAGCAATTTCAATCCTGTATATACACAGAATACTTGAAAGCAGATATTCAAACCAATACTTGTACACAAATGTTAATAACAGTACAATTCACAATAGCTAAAAGGCAGAAATAAATGTTTATCAACTGATGAATGAATAAATGTGATACATACATAAATGGAATACTATTCAGCCACAAAAAGGACTAAAGTACAGATATGTGCCTATAGTATGGATGAACCTGGAAAGCATTTTGCTAAGTGAAATAAGCTAGACAAAAAATGCCACTTACTGTATGATTTAATTTATATAAACTATCCAGGTAAGCATATCCCTAAAAATAGAAAGCAGATCAGTGGTTTCCAGAACTTCGAGACTAAGAACAATGGGGAGTGACTGTTTTATGGGTTTAGGGGTTCCTTTGGGGTAATGAAAACATTTTGCAACTAGAGATTTGTGATTATTGCACAATAGTATAAATGTACTAGATGTCATTAACTATAAATTTTATGTTATGTGTATTTTTACCATAATTTTTTAATAGTTTGATTCTATCTCACTTGTCCATTGAGAATTGGCAGCAGAGCTCTGTCATCATGGTTACTCTGAGACTCAGGCTGACAAAAACCTTATCTCAATATGTGCTTCTAGAATAATCATAGCGGGGAAAAGTAAACATTGTTTTATCTTAAGGAAAACAACATAGAATTTGCAACCAGTGATAAAGTTTGAAATTTTAGGAGAAAATTACAATTTAGGGTAATTCAATGTGCCATGCCAAAGCCTTTGACTGTGTGGATCACAATAAACTGTGGAAAATTCTGAAAGAGATAGGAATATCAGACCACCTGACCTGCCTCTTGAAAAATCTGTATGCAAGTCGGGAAGCAACAGTTAGAACTGGACATGGAACAACAGACTGGTTCCAAATAGGAAAAAGGAGTATGTCAAGGCTGTATATTGTCACCCTGCTTATTTAACTTCTATGCAGAGTACATCATGCGAAATGCTGGGCTGGATGAAACACAAGCTGGAATCAAGATTGCTGGGAGAAATATCAATAACCTCTGATATGCAGATAACACCACCCTTATGGGTGGTGAAGAACAAAAGAGCCTCTTGATGAAAGTGAAAGAGGAGAGTGGAAAATATGGCTTAAAGCTCAACATTTAGAAAACAAAGATCATGGCATCCAGTCCCATCACTTCATGGCAAATAGATGAGGAAACAGTGGAAGCAGTAACAGACTTTATTTTTTAGGGCTCCACAATCACTGCAGATAGTGATTGCAGCCATGAAATAAAAAGATGCTTACTCCTTGGAAGAAACGTTATGACCAACCTAGATAGTATATTGAAAAGCAGAGACATTACTTTGCCAACAAAGGTCCGTCTATTCAAGGCTATGGTTTTTCCAGTGGTCATGTATGGATGTGAGAGTTGGACTGTGAAGAAAGCTGAGCACCGAAGAATTGATGCTTTTGAATTGTGGTGCTGGAGAAGACTATTGAGAGTCCCTTGGACTGCAAGGAGATCCAACCAGTCCATCCTAAAGGAAATCAGTCCTGAATGTTCATTGGAAGGACTGATGTTGAAGCTGAAACTCCAATACTTTGGCCATGTGATGTGAAGAGCTGACTCATTTGAAAAAACACTGATGCTGGGAAAGTTTGAAGGTGGGAGGAGAAGAGGACGACAGAGGATGGATAGTTGGATGGCATCACTGACTCAATGGACATGAGTTTGAGTAAACTCCAGGAGTTGTTGATGGACGGGGAGGCCTGGCATTCTGCAGTCCATGGGATCACAAAGAGTCAGACACAACTGAGTGACTGAACTGAACTGATTATGAGCTTGACATCTTCCCAATGTAAGTTTCAAGGTAATTTTAACTAATGTTATTTTTCTGATGTTACATAATGAAGTGTGTCAACATTTGAAATATCTACATAGCTCAATTCACCAATATTTTAAAAACAATGTCATAACATCATGCCTGAGTAAATGACCTATTCATAGTATAAAATAGGTTATCAGATTTTCACTTCAAAGACCTTGGACACCTAGAAAAGAAAGAAAGTGAAAGTTGCTCAGTCGTGTCTGACTCTTTGCCACCCCATGGACTATACAGTCCATGGAATTTCCCAGGCCAGAATACTGGAGTGGGTAGCTATTCCCTTCTCCATGGGAACTTCCCAACCCAGGGATCAAACTCAGGTCTCCCACATTGCAGGCAGATTCTTTACCAGCTGAGCCACCAGGGAAGCTGGGCACATAAAGATTAGGGACAAAAACCAGTGAACAGTGACTCAAAACACAGCCACCACCTATTTCCAATATTGTGCTAGAAATCAGTTCTTTGGTGGAAAAGGAGCCTCTATCTGTAGCATGTTCCTATTTCTATTGTGTAAATATAGCTACTATGGCCAATTTCAAGCTACCAGTGTGACATCACTGAAAATTGGGAAGAAGTGCTAACAGTTGGCTCTTCTATGAGCATACACTGTTACATTGGGACAGCCTTATAAACTGTGACATATCTTTCAACTTTTCTATCCTTTTTATTTCAATAAAATCCTAGATAAATGTTTCTCTAACCATGCTTTTAATCTTTGGACCACCAGCATCTAACTGGTAACTTTGTTAAAATGTAGAAGTCTGTGTGGCATTCCATATTTAGAGTGTACTTTAGAAGTCATACTTTTAACATCTTCCAGGTGTTTCTGATGTACACTAAGTTTGTCATTCACTATCTCAGATGCCCAGTTCCAGTAAATTTCTATGAAAGTATATAGAACTGTGAACTGAAACAGCAACAGCCTAAGATTTAACCCTCCCAAACAGTATACATATCAGTTACTACTATGTTTCCAAAATGTCTATCTACATCAAAATTTAATGAAAACATACAACTATCTATATTATCTCTGATTCAGACTTAGAATCAATCTCCCTGTATTAGTTTGCTAAGACTGGGTATCTGAAAGAACAGAAATTTATTTTCTGACAGTCCAAGATTGATATGTCATCAGTGTGGTTTAATCCTGAGGCCTCTCTTCTTGATTTGTAGATGGCTGTCTATTCTCTTTGTTTTCATATGGTCTTCCCTTTGAGCATGTGTATGTTCTAATCTCCTCTTAAGGAGACCAATTATATTGGATTAGGGCCCACCCAAATAACCTTATTTAACCTTAATTACTTCTTTAACAGCACTGTCTCTAAATACAGTCACATTCTAAAGTACCGGGGGATTAGAACTTGTCCTATAAATTGGTGCGGAGAAGGCAATGGCACCTCACTCCAGTACTCTTGCCTGGAAAATCCCATGGATGGAGGAGCCTGGTCTGCTGCAGTCAATGGGGGTCATGAAGAGTCAGACACGACTGCGTGACTTCCCTTTCACTTTTCACTTTCACCCATTGGAGAAGGAAATGGCAACCCACTCCAGTGTTCTTGCCTGGAGAATCCCAGGGACGGAGGAGCCTGGTAGGCTGCCGTCTCTGGCGTCGCACAGAGCTGGACACGACTGAAGTGACTTAGCAGCAGTAGCAGTATAAATTGGTAGAGAAACACAGTTCATCTCATAAAATTCCTAAATAAGCTAAAAGAAAGAAATATATATAGGAGTTTATACTGAGACATTAAATGTGAGACATAGATACAAACCTTGGCATTTTTAAGCATCTTAGCTTTAATATATCTGTCATCAACAAATGTTAGCATCCCTGTCACATTGAGCCATCAGCCTGCAGAATGTGTCTGGCATGAATCTAAACACACAAACCTTTAGATTTCATGGAACAATTCATCTACTTATGAAGATGAAGACTAATTCATAAAGATCTTGTGACGAACTGAAGGCAAGATGATATATTTTTTTTTAGCTGATCAACTTTTTTGCATCATGACTTGGGTGAAAATCTGTCTTTGAAGCACAATTGTAAACCTGTTCTTTCTCTTATGATACTAACTATAATAAGTACAAGTTGTACTCTGAATTTATAAGAAATTTTCCAAGAAATGGATGATGCTGAAAGCTTTTAATTTTTTTCACATATCTTTACAATGTATTCTTCAATTCTATATGGATATTCTATTTAAACCTTAGCATTTCCTGCTTGACTTCATAATATATATAAATTTCTGAATTATAATAATCACTTGAAAATATGATTCCAAATAATCTTCAAGTATGTTTTACCATTCATCTATATCTTCATTCAAGATTAAACAAATATTTTAGGGGCAGCTGTCCTACATTTTCCATTTCCCTGGTGGCTCAGTGGTAAAGAATCTGCCTGCCAATACAGGAGACATGGGTTTGATCCCTAGGCTGGGAAAATCCTCTGAAGAAGGAAATGGCTACCCACTCCAGTATTCTTCCCTGGGAAATCCCATGGACAGAGGAGCCTGGTGGGCTACAGTCCATGGGGTAGCAAAAGAGTGAGACACCATTTAGCAACTAAACAACAACAAATGTTATATTTTCATTCTAAGATCTACCGGGTACAGATGTGAATAAGTGATGATCTTTTCCTCATGAAGCTCACAGTTTAATGAGACCCAAATAATGAAACATGTGCTATGATAAATATAGGATCACAATGTTATAGCGGAAGGGAAGAAAAATTGATTCACTTTGCCTGAAGGAATTGGGGAAAGTTTCACAGAGGGTATTATGATTTATCTACATCTTAAAGATGTATAAGAGGGGAGAAAATTCACTCCAATGAGGGCAAATAGTTGTAAAACTCTTTGTTACTAGGGAAAATGCAAATGATTTTGTAAGCTAATTGTGAATGATGGAGCCCAACAATGTAGACTAGATTCACATCATTCAGAACTTTATATACTATCCTGAGGTGTTTAAATTTTATTCTAGCATCAAGGAAAGATTTTAGCTGTGATGTGACATGATTAGTTTGGTGTTCTAGATCACAAAACTGAGCCCCTGATTTTCCCCAACTCCAAATTTGTTTCTTACAGTCTTTCCCTATCTCAATTCATTCCATCCTTCCAGATATACAAGGCTAGAATCCTTGAAGTTACTTTTAATCTCATGTCCCACCATCCTGTCAGGAAAACATATAAGTTTTATGTTCAAAGTATATTCATAAGCTGAACACTTCTTACTGTCTTTCACTGCTACCAAGTCATCATCATGTATTCCTGGATTATTAAAATCACCTATTAACTTGTGCCCTGCTTCTACT
This sequence comes from Capricornis sumatraensis, assembly GCF_032405125.1. NCBI lineage: Eukaryota > Metazoa > Chordata > Mammalia > Artiodactyla > Bovidae > Capricornis > Capricornis sumatraensis. The sequence goes on along the minus strand of NC_091092.1, from coordinate 36,069,436 downwards.
TTATCCCACTGTTTAACAACCAGATTTGTTCTCAGTATAGAAGCCAGAGCAACTGGGTTAAAATATTTAGATCATGTTACTCTTTTGCTCAAATTTAACCACTGACTTCTACAGGGGAGCAAATTTGCCACCCTGAAATGTGTCTCTTTGGCATGATGATTAATTTATGCTGATAAATTTCAAGGCCCAAACAACTAAGAAAGAACTTTCCCCACTAACTGCCTAAATGAATGTAGACAGAGGACTTGTTCCAGGAAGTGTTTTCACCATAAATGAACTATGATGAACATACTATGAACTAGGTGTGGTAGACAGGCTCCTAGCAAAGTCTGTTTGTTAAAATTCCCCTCTCTGTCCCATTTTCTCTGCAGGCCCAGAAAACATTTGTTTACCAAACATTTTACCAAACATTTTTTCTATCTCCATGTGAATTCTCTTCTTCCCCTCTGAAGTGCTAAATACCATAATACCATCCCCAACATCTTCTTTTGTCTTTGGATCAAGATGGTATTTAAGGTGAGGGTTTCTGCCATTTGAATGAATGTTTTCCTGGGTCTCTCCCATGTATCCATGCTATTAATCTTTTGTGTGATTTTCTCCTGTTAACTTGTCTTATGTCAATTCAATTCCTAGACTAGCTAGAAGAATCTAGAAGGGTAGAGGAAAATTTCTTGCTCCCTGAAACTTGCCATCTCACTTGTAGTAAAAGTCAAAGTCCTTTCAATGAACTGCAAATTTCTAAACAATCTGAGTCTCTTTTAGTTTTTTTAACCTCACTGGTAACTCTTCCTTCCTCCCCTATTTTCTATTTCCCATAGACATTAGCCTCCTTGCTGTTCCTAGAAAATGACACACACATTCCCACCTCAGGGCCTTTGCAGTCACTGTTTCTTCTCCCTGGAATGCTTGTCCCATTGAGTTTTCTCATTCAGTTTTCTCATTGAGTTGTCTCATGAGTCCTACCTGAGTTTTTCCATCACATCCTTTGTCAAAAATGACGTCAGTTATATAAGCCCTGTCTATTTGAAATTTCACTCCACCCTTCAATACTATTGTTCTTTCTTCCATCTTGAATATTTCTTCCCATGGCACTTATCACCTCATGGTATACTATATCATTTACTTGTTTATATCATTTATTATTTGTGTATTCCCAGTAGAGTATGAACTTCATGAGGTCAAAGATTTCTTTGTTTAATTTTACCTTTGCATTTAATTCCTAAAATGGTGCCTGGAATAGAAAGAGCTTAATAAATATTTTTACAAAGTTAAGTGAAATTCTAGAGAACAGTGCGAATTAAGAAGAGTCAGTGAAAAAAAATTTTTGTAGTCCACAATGTTTACCTTAATAACTATTTATTGTGCTAAACATCTACCATATATTTCACATTTTTCTAGTCTCTTTGAAGAGTAAGGATATTTAAGAAATCTCTGTATTAGACAAAATCTTAAATTAGTTTCTGCCAAACAGCGTGACTATTACTTGCTCTTTCTTCCTGTCAGGATGTCTTACTTCCTATCATTGCAGTCACCATTTTCAAATCTAATCATATTCAATTTAACTTCTAGTTTTATCACTTTTATTTCTTTTCTGTATATTCACTTCTGTTAGCCAATTCCCATTTTGGACTATACATTTTTATAACATGTTACATGGGTTTATCATTGGGAGAAGGATGTATAGCACAACCACACATTTTGCTCTCTGTGCATGAAATGCATGACCAGATATATAGAGACAAATGAGCAAAAAAACTTAGATATGGCATGATTAATAACTGATCATAATGTGCATCTTATTTACATACTGATCTGTGGAATGACTTTCACTTCGTGGAATGAAGAGCTAGCAATGACGTTTATACTTTATGCAATTACTCATAGTTAATATAACATGGTAACAAATTTAAATTGTGTTGTTTGGAGCTGGTGGTATTTAAACCATGAGTAACCAAAGTACAAGCATATCAGATCTTTGCAAAGCAAGAGCTGTCCTTGTGTGTATATGTATTTGCATACACATGTGTATGTGACTATATGTCTGTATTGTGTATTCCATAAAAGTATTGTAAAGTAAAAAAATAAAATAAATAAATAAATAAATAAAAAGTACTATAGACGTACATGTGAAATATTATACAATTTTAATTGTTTTAAAGTTTATAAAAAGATCATTGTGCTGTATTAAATTCTGTGAGATTTTTTTTTCTGTTTTCTTATGTCATATAACTGTATGAAATACACGAATCTGTTTCCAAGTTCTCTTTCCTAGTCTACTTTCTTTATCTATACCAAATATCACACAGTTTTTTCAGGACGTTATATATCTAAATATTTTTATTTCAAACTTTTCAATTACATTATTAAAATTCCTATATTCCTTTATGAAGCCAATATTGAGTCTATCCTATGGGCCAATCATTTTTTTTCTAAGCACTGAGAGTGTATCAGTTAATATATAAGCAAACTGTTTTTATGGAGCTTACAAATATCACACATTCTTAATCACATTGTTTCATATTAAGTTATGATAAGGCAAGTGTTCTTTCCTTGTTTCCTTGACTCATTATTCTTACTTAAAGTTTTAGAATTATTGAATTCTAAGGATGGACAGGGAACCCTGGAGTGCTGCAGTCCATGGGGTCGCAAAGACTCAGACATGAATGAGCGACTGAACTGAGGGAACAAATATGGGTTATTTGACTTTGATGCAGAGTACACCATGTGAAATGTCTGCCTGGATGAATCACAAGCTGGAATCAAGATTGCTGGGAGAAATATGAACAGCCTCATATATGCAGATGATACTACCCTAATCCCAGGAAGCAAAGTGGAACTAAAGAGCCTCTTGATGAAGGTGAAAGAGATGGGTGAAAAAGCTGACTTAAAACTCAACATGCAAAAAATAAAGATCATAGCATCCAGTCCCATCACTTCATGGCAACTAGATGGGGAAAAAAATGGAAACAGTGGCAGATTTTATTTCCTTGGGCTCCAAAATCACTACAGATGGTGACTGCAGCCATGAAATTAAAAGACACTTTCTCATTGGAAGAAAAACTATGACAAAATTAGAGAGCATATTAAAAAGCAGAGATATCACTTTGCTGATAAAGGTCTGTCCATATAATCAAAGCTATGGTTTTTCCGGTAGTCATGTACAGATGTGAGTGTTGGACCATAAAGAAAGCTGAGCACCAAAGAACTGATGTGAAGAGCCAACTCATTGGTAAAGATCCTGATTCTGGGATAGATTGAGGGCTAGAGGAAAAGATAGTGACAGAGGATGAGATGGTTGGATGGTATCACTGACTCAATGAGCATATGTTTGAGCAAACTCTGGGAGATAGTGAAGGACAGGGAAGCCATGCAGTGCTGCACTCCATGGAGTCACAAAGAGTCAGACACGACTTAGCAACTGAACAACAAGAAGGGACAAAGGCTGTTGGTATTTTCATTCAGATGAACTGAATATGTAGCTCAGTTTTAGGGAAATATGATGTTTACTATGGTGGTGGTTGGAGAAGGCAGTGGCACCTGACTCCAGTACTCTTGCCTGGAAAATCCCACGGATGGAGGAGCCTGGTGGGCTGTAGTCCATGGGGTCGCTGAGAGTTGGACATGACTCAGTGACTTCACTTTCACTTTTCACTTTCATGCATTGGAGAAGGAAATGGCAACCCACTCCAATGTTCTTGCCTGGAGAATCCCAGGGATGGCGGAGCCTGGTGGTCTGCTGTCTATGGGATCTCACGGAGTCGGACACGACTGAAGTGACTTAGCAGCAGCATGGTGGTGGTAGTTTAGTGACTAAGTTGTATCTAACTCTTATGACCCCAAGGTCCAGTCTTTGGGATTTTCCAGGCAAGAATACTGAGTAGGTTGCTATTTCCTTCTCCAGGGAATCTTCCCCACCCAGGGATGAAACCCACAATTCCTGAATTACAGGCAGTCTCCTGCATGGCAAGCAGATTCTTTAATGCTGAGCCAGCAGGTAAGCCCATGTTTACTATACTAATGCTTTTTCTATGCAAGCATAGTATATCTTTCTACTAACATTTGGATTGATAAATCTATTCTTAAGACTATTTAATAATGTTTCCTTTAGAAATCATAAACACTCTTTTGCTGGATTTTTTCCAGGTACTCTGCATTCTGTGGCATTATTATAAAAGGTATTTTATTATTAATTACATTTTCTATGTGTTTTAAAATAAATTTGAGTAATGTATATATTCCAATAAAATTCCCATATTTTTCAAATATATTATCAAATAGTTATTCATAATCTTTGATTCCTTAAATAGGGTTAATATAGTAAAATGTTTTATTTTTAATATCATCTAACTACAATATCTAAATTATTTGGGGCTAATATTGCCACCATTTTCTGTATTTAAGCATTATTTTGGTTTGAGATATATTATAGATTGCTAGATTAAATAGCACATGGAAATTAACTGAAAAAAACTATAGTATTATGTCTTTGTGCTCTGTTTGGTTAGTCTTTAAATGTCTTCCTAAATGTGGTATCCTCCTACTAACATTAATTAATATACATTTAGGACATCTACATTATTATATTTAGCACAAGGCTATCACTTCCCTGGTGGCTCAGATGGTTAAGTGTCTGTCTACAATGTGGGAGACCCGGTTTCAATCCCTAGGTCAGGAAGATCCCCTGGAGAAGGAAATGGCAATCCACTCCGGTACTATTGAAAATCCCATGGACAGAGGAGCCTGGTAGGCTACAGTCTGTGGGGTCGCAAAGAGTCGGACACGACTAAGTGACTTCACTTTCACTTTCACTATCTAATAGTAGCGGAGCACAAGGTTATTTAATAGTAGTGAATATATTCATTTTAAAATAATCTTATTGACAATTTCAAAAGTTTTAGATGACTTATAAGAACTGATTAGATCTTCATTATTTTTTATCATAATTGACTGATGGAGAGATTTTATTAGCCATAGGAAAATTGTCATTTTTCAGTGTTTCAGTTATGTTTGCATTATTAGTATTATCTTTAGCCTGCATATTTTATTTCATAATTCATTAACTGCATTGCACTGAAGACAAATGGGAGAGTATCACTGTCAACTCCCTACACTATAAAGAAGGATGAAGTGTCTTTCAGGCCAAGGGAATATCTGCAAAGTCCCTATGTTGGAAAAGCATAAAGTATGTTGTATGAAATAAACAGAAATCAATGTGAAGAGAGTCAGGAGAAAGTGTTATCAGGAAAGGTGTTAGGAGCAAGTATTTTCTCCTAATAAGAATATATTTATCCTCAGCGATCTCCTATTAGTGTTTGGCAAAAACTCTAAAAGAAAGAATATTTTGATCTACAGCCTTACGAATTGTCCTGTTAGTAATGCCAAGTATATCCCATTATTTTGGAAAATTGGGGAACAAGGTACACCAATCATATCTAGCTTAAAACTCAGCATTCAGAAAACTAAGATCATGGCATTGCTTATTATCAAATGGATGGGGAAACAATGGAAACAGTGACAGACTTTATTTTGGGGGCTCCAAAATCACTGCAGATGGTAACTGCAGCCATGAAATTAAAAGAAGCTTTCTCCTTGGAAGAGAAGCTATGACCAATCTAGACAGCATATTAAAAAGCAGAGACATTACTTTACCAACAAAGGTCCATCTAGTCAAAGCTATGGTTTTTCCAGTAGTCATGTATGGTTGTGAGAGTTGGACTATAAAGAAAACTGAGCAGTGAAGAATTGATGCTTTTGAACTGTGATGTTGGAGAAGACTCTTGAGAGTCCCTTGGACAGCAAGGAGATCCAACCAGCCCATCCTAAAGGAAATCAGTAGACTGATGTTGAAGCTGAAACTTCAATACTTTGGCCACCTGATGTGAAGAACTGACTCATTGGAAAAGACCTTGATGCTGGGAAAGATTGAGGGCAGGAGGAGAAGGGGATGACAGAGGATGAGATGGTTGTATGGCATCACTGAAAAGATGGACATGAGTTTGAGTAGGCTTCAGGAGGGGTGATGGACAGGGAAGCCTGATGCAATCCATGGGGTCACAAATAGTCGGACACGACTGAGCAACTTCTGTAACACAGAATACAAAATTTCTTCCGGTTCTTTTATTCCTTGAGATGCAAGTTAGCATATTAAATGGATATAATAATGCCTAGTCTGTAGAACCAAACAAGGGGAATTAATTAGTCAAGGTAAGTTTTCCTGCAGCAATCATTACATGATAAGGAACCTAAAATAATCCACCAGAAATTTAAGTCTCCTCCATTCAAAACTTTTCTCAACAATGAAACCTGAAAAGAATGATTTTGACATGAGCAATTTCTGGCAGTAGTTAATGTAGATTGAAGTAGAAGAAATAGAAAACATGAAACTTGAATGAAATATAGGTATAATTATCCAGGAAGATGATAATAAAGCTTGTATTAGGCTTGAAGCTATAAGGAAATAGCAAAAAATCAGATTCCTGACAGAATGGTAAACTACCATCAATTGTCTTCATACCAAGAAATAGACATGCTGCTGCTGCTGCTAAGTCACTTCAGTCATATCCGACTCTTGAGACCCCATAGACGGCAGCCCACCAGGCTCCCCTGTCCCTGGGATTCTCTAGGCAAGAACACTGGAGTGGGTTGCCATTTCCTTCTCCAATGCATGAAAGTGAAAAGTCAAAGTGAAGTCGCTCAGTCGTGTCCGACTCTTCGCGACCCCATGGACTGCAGCCCACCAGGCTCCTCCATCCATGGGATTTTCCAGGCAAGAGTACTAGAGTGGGGTGCCATTGCCTTCTCCGAGAAATAGACATAGAAACTCCAAAACCAACCAACAAACAAAACCTCAGAATACCAGAGGTTGTTTAATAAATCTGTTAATACCACCTGTGAGAAATCTGTAGCATGATAGAAGTTAACTATGTTCTAAGCTGGGGAGAGGTAGCAGGGCGAGAAGTAGTTTATAATAGTTGAGGCTGGATTGTGGGTAAAAGATGGGAGTTTTGTTTAGTTTTGCTTTTTAATGTCTGTCCTCTTTTTCTCTCCTACATATCCTTAGGAAGATAATTAGATGCCTCATCATCATTGCAAGGATAAAATTAGTCTGTAGGGAGGCAGTACTTTCAATATGGTGGTTTAAAAGCTTGACAAATTCTCCCCACCAAAAAAAAAAAAAAAACACGCCATCAATTAAACTGGATAAAATCATGGGAAACAATCACTGTTGAGCTCTATAAGTCATCAATAAAAACATAAAATAAATTAAGAAGTGTTGTTGTTTAGTCACTCAGTTGTGTCTGACTGTTAGTGACATCATGAACTGTAGCCCCACTAGGCTCCACTATCCATGGGATTTCCCAGGCACGAATACTGGAGTGGGTTGCCATTTCCTTCTCCAGGGGATCTTCCCTGCATTGGCAGGCAGATTCTTTACCACTGAGCCACATGAGAAGCCCACTGAGAAGTGTTTATGCAAGAAAAAGTAACAAATCTTGGATAAGAATAGTGAATGGGAATATGTAGCATTCTTACTCACACCTCCTCCTATATTTATCCCAAAAGTTAGTTGTCTCAATAATTATACCAAAGCTCTCTGAGAGCAAACTTGGTAGGTTTCATGACTTACTGTGAATTTTCATCACACACAAAAAAAATGCCAGAACACAGTGACATGACATATTCAAAAGAGCTAAAGGAATAAAATCATCAACCAAAATGTCTATACAGCAATATACTAAAAGGATTATACATCCTGAATGCATGGGAGTTTATTATAAGAATGGTGGGCTGGTTTAACACTCATATATAAATCAAAATAATTCAACACATTAATAAACAGAAACCCTGTATGAACATTCTCAACAGATGCAGAAAAGATATGACAGAATACAATGGCCATTCCAGATAAAAGCTTAAAGCAAATTAGGAATAGAAGGGAACTTTTTCAATCTGATAAAGGCCCTGTAAAGAAAACCTTTCATTTAACATCATATTTAATGTGAAAATTGGAAAGTTTCCCCCCTGAGTTCAGGAATAATACAAGGACACCTGCTCTCAACACAATATTTCACATTGTACTGGAGGTTCTAAACAGTGCAATTAAGCAAAAAAAAAAAAAAAAAAAAAAAGGAAAGTCATACATTTGGAAAAGAAAATAAAACGGTCTTTATTTCTAGGTGACATGGTCAGTTGTATAAAAAATCAATAGAATTTACAGAAAAGCTACTGGATCTTAGCAAGGATGAAGGATAAAAGGTCATATACAAAAATTATTTGTTTTTGTACACTAGCAAAGAACAAGTGGCTATTAAAATTTATAACATACCATTTACAACTGTATAAAAATAAATATTTAGTGATGAATCTGATAAAAGATGCAAAATACATGTATACTAAAATGTGAAAAACATTGTTGAGATAAAGAATGCCTAAATAAATGGAGATATACACCTTGTTTATGGTTTGGAAGACTTAATATTGTTAAGATGTTAATTCTCTCCAATCTATCTATATATTCATTATAATTCCACATAAACTATCAACAGAATTTAATTGTAAAATAATGAGAAGCTGATTCTAAAATGCATACAGAAATGCAAGGAACTAGAATAGTGAAAAAAGAGTCATGAAAAAGAAAAGTTTGAGAAATAACATTACATCATTTAAAGATTTACTATAAAGCTACAGTAACCAATGTAGTGTGATACTTAATTAAATATCAACAAAAGGACCAGTGGAACAGAGTATAGAGACAGACAAACATATACTGTGGGCTTCCCCTTGTTGTTCAGCTGGTAAAGAATCTGCCTGCAATGCAGGAGACCTGGGCTCGACCCCTGGGTTGGGAAGATTTCCTGGAGAAGGGAAAGGCTACCCACTCCAGTATTCTGGCCTGGAGAATTCCATAGATGGTATAGCCCAAGGGGTCGCAAAGAGTCGGACATGACTGAGTGACTTTCACTTCACTTCATATATACTGAATTAATTTTTGACAAAGATACATAGACAACTCAGTGGAAAGACTCATTTCAACAAATACTGCTAGAACACCTAAATAACAAAATGCAAAAACAAATTTCTATATATAACCCATGTCATATACCAAAATTAACTAAGTGAATTATAGATCTAAACGTAAAAATATAAATTATAATGTTTTTAGAAAAATTATAGAAGAAAATTTCAGTGGCTCTCAGGTAAAGATTTCTTAGACATGATGTCTAAAGCACAAATTAAGAAAAATCAAAAATTATTCATTAAAATTTAGATGTCTTATTCTGGAAAATATATCTATAACTCTGCATATAAGTTAAATAAGCAGGGTGACAATATACAGCCTTAACGTACTCCTTTTCCTATTTGGAACCAGTCTGTTGCTCCATGTCCAGTTAAAACATTCAGAAAACTAAGATCATGGCATCCGGTCCCAACACTTCATGGCAAATAGATGGGGAAACAGTGGAAACAGTGTCAGACTTTATTTTTCTGGGCTCCAAAATCACTGCAGATGGTGACTGTAGCCATGAAATTAAAAGATGCTCCTTGGAAAGAAAGTTATGACCAACCTAGACAGCACACTAAAAAGCAGAGACATTACTTTGCCAACAAAGGTCCCTCTAGTCAAAGCTATGGTTTTTCTCACATGTATGGATGTGAGAGTTGGACTATAAAGAAAGCTGAGTGCCAAAGAATTGATGCTTTTGAACTGTGGTGTTGGAGAAGACTCCTGAGAGTCCCTTGGACTGCAAGGAGATCCAACCAGTTCACTCTAAAGGAGATTAGTCCTGGGTGTTCTTTGGAAGGAATGATGCTGAACCTGAAACTCCAATACTTTGGCCACCTGATGCAGAGAGCTGACTCATTTGAAAAGACCCTGATGCTGGGAATGATTGAGGGCAGGAAGAGAAGGGGACGACAGAGGATGAGATGGCTGGATGGCATCACCAACACAATGGACATGGGTTTGGGTGGACTCCGGGAGTTGGTGATGGACAGGAAGGCCTGGCGTGGTGCAGTTCATGGGGTCGCAAAGAGTCAGACACAACTGAGCGACTGAACTGAACTGAACTGATAACTATAACAAAATGAACAACACCCCCAGTCTAAGAGAAAATATTTCCATATCACATTCATATGCAGAATATATAAATATATAGTTCAGTTCAGTCACTCAGTCATGTCCGACTCTTTGTGACCCCATGAACCGCAGCACGCTGGGCCTCCCTGTCCATCATCAACTCCTGGAGTTCACTCAAACTCATGTCCATTGAGTCGGTGATGCCATCCAGCCATCTCATCCTCTGTTGTCCCCTTCTCCTCCTGCCCCCAATCCCTCCCAGCATCAGAGCCTTTTCCAATGAGTCAACTCTTTGCATGAGGTGGCCAAAGTATTGGAGTTTCAGCTTCAACATCAGTCCTTCCAAAGAACACCCAGGACTGATCTCCTTTAGAATGGACTGGTTGGATCTCCTTGCAGTCCAAGGGACTCTCAAGAGTCTTCTCCAATACCACAGTTCAAAAGCGTCAATTCTTCAGCACTCAGCCTTCTTCACATTTCAACTCTCACATCCATACATGAGGCTTCCCTAGTGGCTCAGACAGTAGAGTGTATGTCTGCAATGCAGGAGACCTGGATTCAATCCCTTGGTTGGGAAGATCCCCTGGAGAAGGAAATGGCAGCCCACTCCAGTATTCTTGCCTGGAAAATCCCATGGACCTGGAGCCTGGTAGTCTACCGTCCATGGGGTCTCAAAGAGTCAGACACGACTGAGCGACTTCACTTAGGTCGCTTATCCATACATGACCACTGGAAAAACCACAGCCTTGACTAGACAGACCTTTGTTGGAAAGCAATCTCTCTGCTTTTTAATATGTTATCTAAGTTAGTCATAACTTTCCTTCCAAGGAGAAAGCGTCTTTTAATTTCATGGTTGCAATCACCATCTGCAGTGATTTTGGAGCCCAGAAAAATAAAGTCTGACACTGTTTCCATTGTTTCCCCATCTTTCTGCCATGAAGTGATGGGACCAGATGCCATGATCTTCGTTTTCTGAATGTTGAGCTTTCACCCAACTTTTTCACTCTCCTCTTTCATTTTCATCAAGAGGCTTTTTAGCTCCTCTTCACTTTCTGCCATAAGAGTGGTGTCATCTGCATATCTGAGGTTATTGATATTTCTCCCAGCAATCTTGATTCCAGCTAGTCCTTCTTCCAGCCCAGCATTTCTCATGATGTTCTCTGCATATAAGTTAAATAAGCAGGGTGACAATATACAGCCTTGACATACTCCTTTTCCTATTTGGAACCAGGCTGTTTTTCCATGTCCAGTTCTAACTGTTGCTTCCTGCTCTCAAGAGGCAGGTCAGGTGGTCTGGTATTCCCATCTCTTTCGGAATTTTCCACAGTTGATTGTGATCCACACAGTCAAAGGCTTTGGAATAGTCAATAAAGCAGAAATAGATTTTTTTTCTGGAACTCTCTTCCTTTTCCCATGATCCAGTGGATGTTGGCAATTTGATCTCTGGTTCCTCTTCCTTTTCTAAAACCAGCTTGAACATCTGGAAGTTCACAGTTCACATATTGCTGAAGCCTGGCTTGGAGAATTTTGAGCATTACTTTACTAGCATGTGAGATGAGTGCAATTGTGTGGTAGTTTGAGCACTCTTTGGCATTGCCTTTATTTGGGATTGGAATGAAAACTGACCTTTTCCAGTCCTGTGGCCACTGCTGAGTTTTCCAAATATTCTGGCATACTGAGTCCAGCACATTCACAGCATCATCTTCCAGGATTTGAAATAGCTCAACTGGCATTCCATCACCTCCTCTAGCTTTGTTTGTAGTGATGCTTCCTAAGGCCCACTTGACTTCACATTCCAAGATGTCTGGCTCTAGGTGAGTGATCACACCATCATGATTATCTTGGTCCTGAATATCTTTTTTATACAGTTCTTCTGTGTATTCTTGCCACCTCTTCTTAATATCTTCTGCTTCTGTTAGGTCCATCCATTTCTGTCCTTCATCAAGCCCATCTTTGCATGAAATGTTCCCTTGGCATCTCTAATTTTCTTGAAGAGATCTCTAGTCTTTCCCATTCTGTTGTTTTCCTCTATTTCTTTGCATTGATCACTGAGGAAAGCTTTCTTATCTCTCCTTGGTATTCTTTGGAAGTCTTCATTCAGATGCTTATATCTTTCCTTTTCTCCTTTGCTTTTCGCTTCTCTTCTTTTCACAGCTATATTTAAGGCCTCCCCAGACAGCCATTTTGCTTTTTTACATTTCTTTTCCATGGGGATGGTCTTGATCCGTGTCTCCTGTACAATGTCACGAATCTCTGTCCATAGTTCATCAGGCACTCTATCTATCAGATCTAGTCCTTTAAATCTATCTCTCACTTCCACTGTATAATCACAAGGAATTTTATTTAGGTCATACCTGAATGGCTAGTGGTTTTCCCTACTTTCTTCAATTTAGCCTGAATTTGGCAATATGGAGTTCATGATCTGAGCCACAGTCAGCTCCCGGTCTTGTTTTTGCTGACTGTATAGAGCTTCTCCATCTTTGGCTGCAAAGAATATAATCAATCTGATTTTGGTGTTGACCATCTGGTGATGTCCATGTGTGGAGACTTCAGAAAACCACAACTCATTGAATAAAAGGACAATAGATTAGAAGAGAATCTTCTGAAAAGAAGATATCTGAATGACAAATAAGCATATGAAATATCATGGTCATTAGGAAATGCAAACTAAAACTATAGTGAGATAGCTATAAACACCTATTAAAATGGCTAAAATTGAAAAGACTGATAATACCCACTGTTAAGCAGGATGCCAACTAAACAGAGCTCTCATATACTGTTTATGAGAAAGTAAACAGCAACCACCTTGGAAAACACATACAGGGTTTCTTGGAAAGAGTAACATGGAAACTTATAGTACCATATGTAAAATAGATAGCCAAGGGGAATTTGCTGTATGACTCAGGGAACTCAAACAGGGGCTCTGTAACAACCTAGAGGGGTGGGATGGGAGGGAGGTTAAAGAGGGAGGGTACATATGTATACCTATAGCTGATTCATATTGATGTTTGGCAGAAACCAACAAAATTCTGTAAAGCAATTATCCTTCAATTAAAAAATAAATAAATTAAAACAAAATAAAAAGTTAAATATACATCTATCCTATTATCTAAGCATTCAACTCTAAGGCATTTACATATGGCATATATTTCAAATGAAGCATGTGTCCATATAAACATGTGCAAATGTTCATAGCAGTTTTATTTATAATAATCAAGTGCAAAACAATGCACATGTTCATGAATGGATAAAAATGAAAAAAAATAGGTATATGAATAAACATATAATGGAATATATGATATAAAGGAATAATACTCCACAATAAAGAGGAATGAACTAGTGATACATGAATCACAAAAGAATTACACTAAGGAAGCCAGACCAAAAATGGTATAAAATACAGGATTTCATTTATTTAAAATTCTATAAACTAACCTATAGTAACCTATAGTGACAGAAAGTATATCAGTGTTAGTCTGAGAAGGTCAGATATGAGAAGGGGAAGGAGATAGGAAAACCACTTCAGCATTCTTGCATGGAGAGTTGCATGGACAAGGAGCCTGGTGGGCTACAGTCAATAGGGTCCCAGTTGGACAGGACTGAAGTGATTTAGTATGCACACATGCAGGAGATAGGAATTACAAAAGGATTTAAAGAAACTTTCAGGGTTCACATATGGGTTGCCTATCATGACTGTGGTGAAATAAAAAGGGAAGTGCATACAGATGATAGATAATAGATGGATACATAGACTCATCATAAACATGTGCAGTTGACTGTGTGCCCATTATAATTCAATAATGTTATAAAAATGTCATGAGAAAATAACACAAACTATATTCAAAGGTGACATCCATATGTATTCAAGTTCCAATTGAGAAAAGTATAAAATGGAGCAGAAACATTTTAGAAATATATATTTTTGTCTTTAAGATTAACTTCTTTAACAAGATACAAAACTGAGATATCATAAAGCAAAATTATAATCTAACTGACCACAAAAAATTTTTTTTTTAATTTTAGTAAGGAACTTGTCAGAGGAAATTAATAGGTGAAAAAATGAGGAAATTCAACAATAGAAGGATAGTGAGAAAACCCCCCAAAACTTGGAGAGTAAAAAAAAAACACTTAGAAATAACATGTGGGGTCAAAGAAGGAATCTCAAGACAAATTTTAAGATATTTTGAACTAAATGGCCAGTTTTCATTCCAATCCCAAAGAAAGGCAATGCCAAAGAATGTTCAAACTACCACACAATTGTTCTCATTTAACATGCTAGTAAGGTAATGTTCAATACCTTCAAGCTAGGCATCAATACTACGTGAACTAAGAAATTTCAGATGTACAAGCTGGATTTAGAAAAGGCAGAGGAACCAGAGATCAAATTGCCCACATATGTTGATCATAGAAAAAGCAAGGGGATGCCAGAAAAACATCTGCTTCATTGACTATGCAAAAGTCTTTGATTGTGTAGATCACAATAATCTCTAGAAAATTCTTAAAGAAACAGGAATACCAGACCACCTTACCTGTCTCCTGAGAAACCCGTATGTAGGTCAAGAAGCAACAGTTAGAACCTTACATGGAACAACAGATTGGTTCAAAATTGGGAAAGTCTGTATATTGTCACCCTGCTTATTTAACTTCTATGCAGATTACATCATGTGAAATGCCAGGCTGGATCAATTACAGGCTGGAATCAAGATTGCTGAGAAAAATATCAATAACCTCAGATATGCAGATGATACTACTCTAATGGCATAAAATAAAGAGGAACTAAAGAGCCTCTTGAGGGTGAGAGAAGAAAGTGAAAAAACTGACTTAAAACTCAACATTCAAACTATGATCATGGCAACTGGTTCCATCAATCATAGAAAACAGATGGGGAAAAGTTAGGAACAGTACCAGATTTTGTTTTCTTGGGCTCCAGAATCACTGCAAACAGTGACTGCAGCCACGAAATTAAAAGATGCTTGCTCCTTTGAAGGAAAGTTATGACAAAGGTTTATAACAGCATATTAAAAAGCAGAGACATCACATTGCCAACAAAGGTCTGTATAGTCAAAGTTATGTTTTTTTCCAGTAGTCATGTATGGATGCAGATTTGAACGATAAAGAGGGCTGAGTGCCAAAGAACTGATGCCTTTGAATTGTGGTGCTAGAGAAGACACTTGAGAGTCCCTTGGACTGCAAAGAGATCAAGCTAGTCAGTCCTAAAGATCATCCTGAATATTATGTGCAATATTAAAGCAGTAGTTTTGGGGAAACTTTTAACATTAAATGCATCTGTTAGAAAAGAATAAATATTGAAAATCAATCATCTAAACTTCTACTTTAGGATAACTAAAAACAAGCAGACCAAATTAAATCCAGCTTCTAGATAATACAATAAAAAGGAAAGGAAATGAGATGTTCTAATTATAGAGGAAGAAATAAAAGGTTGTTTTCTGTTTTTTAACAGATGACATGATATTTTAAGAGGAAACACAAAAAAACTACTAGAACTAACAATAACCTTATACAGGTTCCTGGATAAGGCAATGGCAACCCACTCCAGCATTCTTACCTGGAGAATCCCATGGACGGAGGAGCCTGGTAGGCTGCAGTCCACGGGGTCACGAAGAGTTGGACACGACTGAACAACTTCACTTTCACTTTCATGCATTGCAGAAGGAAATGGCAACCTACTCCAGTGTTCTTGCCTGGAGAATCCCAGAGACAGCGGAGCCTGGTGGGCTGCCATCTATGGGGGTCACACAGAGTTGGACACGACTGAAGCAACTTAGTAGCAGCAGCAGCATACAGGTTCTATGACACAAGTTAATATAAATAGCCAATTGCTTTCCTTTATGCTAGCAATGAACAAGTGGAATTTGAAATTTAAAAATAATACCATTTATGTTAGTATCCAGAAATTTAAATACTTAAGTCTAAAA
This sequence comes from Capricornis sumatraensis, assembly GCF_032405125.1. Lineage (NCBI taxonomy): Eukaryota > Metazoa > Chordata > Mammalia > Artiodactyla > Bovidae > Capricornis > Capricornis sumatraensis. The sequence continues at coordinate 36,053,422 of NC_091092.1, read as the reverse complement.
ATATATAAGACCTATATAAGGAAAACTATAAAACTCTCATGAAAGGAATCAAAGAACTATAAAAACAGAGAAATATTCTATGTTCATGGATAAGAAGCCTCATTATCATCAGGATATCAGTTCTTCCGACCCTGATCTTTGATTCAATGCAATCTCAATGAAAATAAGATATTGGATATTGACAAACGGACTCTAAAATTTATGTGTAGTGGCAAAAGACCCAGAATAGACAATATAATATTGAAGGAGAAAAACTAAGTTTGAAGAATAACACTACCTGACTTCAAGGCTTACTATAAAGCTACAGTAATCAAAACATGGCAGACTCACAGATACCACAGAGTAGAGGGAATGGGAAAGGGAGAAATCACGGGTATAGGATTAACAGATACACACTATTATACATAAAATGTATACACAACAAAGTATTACTCTTTATTACAGGGATTTATACCCAATATCTTGTAATAACCTGTAACAGAGTATACATTACAAAAATAGTGAAACAATATGCTATATACTTGAAACTAACACAATATTGTAAATTAACTATGACCAACCTAGATAGCACATTCAAAAGCAGAGACATTACTTTGCCGACTAAGGTCCGTCTAGTCAAGGCTATGGTTTTTCCTGTGGTAATGTATGGATGTGAGAGTTGAACTGTGAAGAAGGCTGAGCACTGAAGAATTGATACTTTTGAAATGTGGTGTTGGAGAAAACTCTTGAGAGTCCCTTGGACTGCAAGGAGATCCAACCAGTCCATTCTGAAGGAGATCAACCCTGGGATTTCTTAGGAAGGAATGATGCTAAAGCTGAAACTCCAGTACTTTGGCCACCTCATGCGAAGAGTTGACTCATTGGAAAAGACTCTGATGCTGGGAGGGATTGGGGGTAGGAGAAGGGGACGACAGAGGATGAGATGACAGGATGGCATCACGGACTCGATGGATGTGAGTCTGAGTGAACTCCAGGAGATGGTGATGAACAGGGAGGCCTGGCGTGCTGTGATTCATGGGGTCAGAAAGAGTCGGACACGACTGAGTGACTGAACTGAACTGAACTGAACTATATTTCATTTTAAAAAAAGATAATGTGTTATTAGTGAAAGAATAGACATATAGATCAATGAAGAGAACTCAAAAATAGACTCATAATTATGCTCAATTGATCTCAAGAAAGGAGTAAAGGCATTGCACTGGAGTAAAGATAGTCTTTTCAATAAGTGAGGCTGAAATAACTAGACAGCCCTATGCAAAAAAGGAATCTAGGCATAGACTTTACATCTTTTGCAAATATTAACTCAAAATGGATAACAGACCTAAATGTAAAGTGCAAAAGTATAAAATTTCTAGAATATAACATAGGATAAATTCTAGATGACCTGAGATTTGATGATGACTCTAATATACAACACCAAGTTATACTCTATGAAAGAAACAATAAGCCAGTGTATTGAAATTCAATATTTCTGTTCTGCAAAAGACAGTCTCCAGAGAACAAGAAATTAGTTCACAGACTGGGAGGAAATATTTGCAAAGATACATTGACAAAGGACCCATCCACAACACAGAAAGAACTTAACAGTAAGGAAACAACCTGACTGGGAGCAGTCCTAAGATGGCGGAGGGATAGGATGGGGAGACCACTTTCTCCCACACAAATTCATCAGAAGATCATTTGAATGCTGAGCAACTTTCACAAAACAACTTCTGAATGCTGGCAGAGGACACCAGGCACCCAGAAAGGCAGTCCATTCTCTTCGAAAGGAGGTAGGACAAAATATAAAAGACAAAAAGAGAGACAAACGAGTTAGGGATGGAGACCCATCCTGGGGAAGCAGTTGTGAAGGAGAGGTTTCCAAACACCAGGAAACCCTCTCACTGGTGGGTCTGTGGGGAGTTTTGGAATCTCAGAGGGCAACATAACTGGTAGGGGGGGGAAACCCCACAGAATACATGCCTAACTGCAACTCCTAGTGGAGAAGTAGTCCAGACGCTCACATCTGCTGCTAGCAAGCAGGGGCTGAACAGGGAGGCGCGGGTTGCATGCTTAGGGTAAGGACCTGGCCTGAGTGCCCTGAGGACAATCTGAGGGAGCTAATGTGAGATAGAAACCCAAACTGTAGGATAGCCAGAGAGAGGGAAAAAGAGAGAGAGAGAAAACACTTCTGCAAAAAGCTCTAACCTAAGGCATATGTATGGCAAAAGCCATTACGATATTTTAAAGTAATTAGTCTCTAATTAAAATAAATTAACTAATTTTTAAAAATAAAACAACCTAATTAATAAATAGGCCAGACCTTAATAGACATTTCATCAAAGAAGACATACAGATGGCCAATAAGCATATGAAAAGGTGCTTCATAGGATATCATCAAGAAAATGCAAATTAAAATAACAATGAGCTACCACACCTCTTAGAATGGCTAAAATCCAGAATATTGACAACATCAAATTTTTTTGAAACTATGAAACACTAGGAACTCTCATTCATTTCTGGTGAGATTGTGAAATGGCACAGCCACTTTGGAAGTGTTTGGTGGTTTTTTATAAAACTAAACACACTCTTACTATACCATCTAGCAATCATGTTCCTTCATATCTACCCAAAGGAGTTGAAAACTTATGTCCACAAAAGATCTGCAAGTGATTATCTATAGCAGCTTTTTTCATAATTGTCAAAACATGGAATATTGTTAAGTGCTAAAAAGAAATGATCTATCAAGACATGAAAAAATGTAGAGGAACTTTAAATACACATTACCAAGTGACAGAAGCCAAGTCTTAAAAGGCTACATACTGTATAATTCATTTTGGAAAAGTCAAAACTATGGAGACAATAGAAACATCTATGGTTGCTCCAATACTTTGGCCACCTGATGCAAAGAGCCAACTCATTGGGAAAGACCTTGATTCTGGGAAAGATTGAAGGCACAAGGAGAAGAGAATGACAGAGGGTGAGATGGTTGGATGGCATCACTGACTCGATGGACTTGAGTTTGAACAATCTCCAGGAGATGGTGAAGACAGGGAAGCATGCATGCAGTCTGTGGGGACGCAAAGAGTTGGACATGACTGAAAAACAACAAATGGCTGTCAAAGACTACCTGGGAGTAAGGGATGAATAGGTGAAGCACAAAGGATTCTTAGGGCAGTAAAACTACTCTGCACGGTACTATATGGTGGATACATGCCATTATACATTTATCTGAGCCCATATAATACACAATACCAAGAATAAGCCCTAACATGAACTATTGACTTTGAGTGACAGTGATTTGTCAATGTACATTCATCAGTTGTAACAAATGCACCATTCCTGTGGGGAATGTTCATAATAGGAAAATGTATGCATTTGTGGTAGCAGGGGGTATATGGAAAATCTCTGTACCTTATGCTCAGTACTACTGTGAACCAAAACAGCTCTAAAAATAACTTCTATTAAAAAATTGGGAAGATAACTTTTTGATGGTAAAAGCTTACAAGGTATTATTATGTGTCTGATATATACAATCAACTGTTGTAAATCAACAATAAATATTTATATTATACAACAAATAACTTGGGAAAGAATATACATAAGCAAGTCATAAAAGCTTGCCTGCAGCTTCAGACAGTAAAGAATCTGCCTGCAGTGTGGGAGACCCAGGTTCGATCCCTGGGTTGGGAAGATCCTCTGGAGAAGGGAATAGCAACTCTCCCCAGTAGTCTCACCTGGAGAATTCCATGGACAGAAGAGCCTGGCAGGCTATAGTCTATGGGGTTTCAGAGTTGGACAAGACTGAGTGACTAACACTTTCACAATGAATGGTTAACAGACATGTAAAAGTTGATTTCAACTCTGTCAGCAGACAATTACAAATTAAAATAGCAATGTACACTGGTTTAAAGTGCTACGATAGTAATGGATGAATGCCAGAAAGTTTGAGTAAACCAAATATTAGCAAATGAAAAACATATTAAACCTCATACCGAACTTGAGGGACATAGACTGATACCAATATTCTGCTGAGTAAATTGAATTAGTAAACATACGCATACACAAAGTTTATCAATGAATCCCACTCTCAGATTAATATCCAAGACTAATCTATGCACTTACTCATAAAAGGTCTCATGTAAAGATACACATTACTGCACTCCTTGTGGAAGCACAATAATTTGCAACTTAGGTTTCCATTATTTGGGGAAGTAAGTAAAATTTAGTGCATACATATTTTAAAATAGTACTACACATCAATAAAAAATGATGACCTGAAGGGCAAATAGCAACATAATTGATCTTCAAAGTATATATTGGTATCTGGCAATATGAAACACTCAAGAAGTAGCCATTGAACTGAATGTTTTCGGAGTCATTTGTTGTGCTTATTTGATCTGTTGGTATGACATTAAAATAATGAATCAGTATTTGTACACAAAACAACAGCAATAATCTGTTTGTATGCATACAACACTAATATATCTGGTTTAAAGATGAGAAACGCAAAAAAAAAAAGCTACCACATAGTGTGGTATTTTGGGTGTTTTTCTTTTTGGGGGGGTGGTTCTACATGATTCATCTAAACTAAATGATGGCTGTGAACAGAGCCCAGATTTTCTGACTATCAATGCCTGATGAAAAATGTGTCAGATCAGTATGTACTCTAATAGTGATTCCAACACTACAAAGTTAAAGAACTCCTTTTTTAAACCGCTATTTATCTTCCTGAAATATGAGCATAATTGATAATAAATAAGAAAAGTGATCCACAGATAGTGATAAACTCTTCCTGATCTAGCAGAATAGTTTTATACCTGGCTCAGAGCTTTGCACTTAAAGGCTGTATGCTGTCCAGTTTTTAGGTTCAGTGAACCAACCATAAAGGATATGAGTTTTCTATTCCACTTGCATAACTGCCACATTGTATCAATAGCTTCCAAGTACAATTGCTATGATCTGTTAATGACCACAGACATCTGATTACACAGAACAAAAAGATTTAAATTTTTGTCATCTTATACTAATAATGGCTTCCCAGGTGGCTCAGTGTTAAAGAATCTGCCTGCCAATGCAGGTGACACAGTAGACCTGGGTTTGATCCCTGGGTCAAGAAGATTCCCCGCAGTAGGAAATGGCAAACCAGTCTAGTAATCTTGACTGGAAAATTCCATAGACAGAAGAGCCTGGCAGGCTACAATCCATGGGGTTACAAAGAGTTAGACATGACTGAGCATACATACACTATGCCAATATTAATAGTAAAGTGATGTTATACATATTTGTTTAAAGGTTTTTTAACTTTTTATTTTATACTGGGCATCAAGAAGATCCCCTGGAGGAGGTAATGGCAACCCACTCTAGTATTCTTGCCTGAAGAATCCTATTGACAGAGGAGCCTGGTGGGCTACAGTTCAGAGGGTCACAAAGAGTCAGACACGACTGAACTGACTTAGCATGCATGCATACATAGCCAATTAACAATGTTGTGATAGTTTCAGGTGAACAGCAAAGAGACTCAGACATACATATACATATATCCATTTTCCCCCAAACTCCACTCCCATTGAGGCTGCCACATAACATTGAGCAGAGTTCCATGTGCTAAACAGAGGCTGATTTGTGACAGGAATCCATACCTATAAGCTTACTTATCTTCATAACAAACAAATTATGAAGAAATTAAAAGATACTTGCTCCTTGGAAGAAAAGTTATGACAAAGTTGTGCCATGCCATGCTTTGCTAAGTCACTTCAGTCATGTCCCACTCTATGTGACCCTATGGATTGTACCCCGCCAGGTTCCTCTGTCCATGGGATTCTCCAGGCAAGAATACTGGAGTGGATTACCATTCTCTTCTCTAGGGAATATTCCTGACCCAGGGATCAAACCGGCACCTCTTACATCTAACCTGCATTGGCAGGTGAGTTTTTTTACCACTAGCACCACCTGACAAACCTAGACAGCATATTAAAAAGCAAAGACATCACGTTGCCAACAAAGGTCCATATAGTCAAAGCTATCATTTTTCCAGTAGTCATGTATGGATGTGAGAGCTGGACTGTAAAGAAGGCAGAGTGCCAAAGAACTGATGCTTGCGAACTGTAGTGCTGGAGAAGACTCCTGAGAGTCCCTTGGACAACAAGGAGATCAAACCAGTCAATCCTAAAGGAAATCAACCCTGAATATTCATTGGAAGGACTGATGCTGAAGCTGAAGCTTCAATAGTTTGGCCACCTGATGTGAAGAGCCGACTCATTGGAAAAGACCCTGATTCTGGGAAAGATTGTGGGCAGGAGGAGAAGGGGACAACAGAGGATAAGATGGTTGGATGGCATCACCGATTCAGTGAATGGACATGAGTTTGAGCAAACTTCAGGAGATAGTGAAGGACAGGGAAGCCTGTATAAAACATTATCTGGGAATTCCCTGGTGGTGTAATAGATAAGAATCTGCCTGCCAATGCAGGAGAAATGACTTCGATCCCTGGTCCAGGAAGATTCTACATGCTGCAGAGCAACTAAGCCTGTGGGTCACAACTACTGAGCTCACTCTCTAGGGTCTCTGAACTTCAGCTACTGACCCCACGTGGTGCAACTACTAAAGTCCATGTAGTTGGAACCTTTGCTCCACAACAAAAGAAGCCAGTGCAATGAGAAGCCCATGCATCACAATGAAGAGTAGCCCCCACTTGCTGCAACTAGAGAAGGCCCACATGCAGCAATGAAGACCCAGTGCAACCATAAATAAATAAATAATACTTAAAAAAATCATCTAACCATGCTTTCTCTCTGAATTTTGAGTGTGAAGAGAGAGTAAAAATAGAATTGGTCCTATATGTTTACATCAGCTTCTAGTTTTCTTAGTCCTACAAAATGCTTCAATATGGATAAATTTTCAATCTCATTCTGAGTTTTTCCTAAATCTGTTGCATGCTTATGGAACTCAATCTGTTCTTAAAAAAAAATTTATTATGGTGTGATTGACATACACAAATGTGTACATATTTAATGTATACAACTTGATGCATTTGGAGATAAATATACATCCATGACAGAGAAGGCAATGGCACCCCATTCCAGTATTCTTGCCTGGAGAATCCCAGGGACAGCAGAGCCTGGTGGGCTGCCGTCTATGGCATCGCACAGTGTCGGACACGACTGAAGCGATTTAGCAGCAACAGCATACATCCATGAAATTCTCACCAGTCTATACTATAAGGCTATATATCACCTTTAGAGGTTCCTCTCACCTTCTTTATTATTTTTTTGTGGTAAGAACACAATGTATTAAGATCTGCTCTCTTAGCAAAAGTTTAAGTATATAATATAGTTTAAGAACTATATTGTATAGTATATCTCTCAGATTTGTTCATCTTACATAAAAGAAGTTTTGTACCCTGTGACTAATACATCTCTATATCCTCTTCCCACCATAACCTGACAACCACCATCCTATTCACTGCTTCAATGAGTATGGCTATTTTAAATTCTTCATAAAGTGGTATCATATAGTATTGTAATTCTGTGTCTGGCTTATTTCACTTATTATAATGGTCTCCAGGTTCATCCATGTTTTCACAAACAGCAGGATTTCCTTCTTTTATATATTCCTATACACAGAAATGATATTGGCGGATCATGTAGTAGTTTGTTTCTTTCTTTTTTTTTTTTTACTTTATTTTACTTTACAATACTGTATTGGTTTTTCCATACATTGACATGAATCCACCACGGGTGTACATGCGTTCCCAAACATGAACCCCCCCCTCCCACCTCAGTAGTTTGTTTCTTAAGGAACTTTCATATCTTTTTCAATATCATCTGCACCATTTTGCATTCCCAAAAATAGGGTACAAGGGTTGCCTTTTCTCTGCATCCTTACCAACACTTTTATCTTTTATTCTGTTGATAAGATTTTATGTTCGTTTAGCCATGCTAATTGATAAGAGATGATATCTCACTGTGGTTTTGATTTTCAGTTCCCTAATGATTACTGATATTGCCTATCTTTTCATACACCTGTTGGCCATTTGGGTGCCTTCTTTGGAGAAATGTCTATTCAGTTTCTTTGCCTATATTTTATCAGGTTATTATTGTTATTGATTGAAATGAATTCCTTATATATCTTAGATATTAACCCTTTTTCTGATATGTGGTTTATAAATATGTTCTCCCATTCTGTAGGCCTGCCTTTTCTTTCTTTTTTTTTTTCCTGTGCAGAAGCTCTTCAGTTCAAGGTAGTTCCACTTTCCTTTTCCTCTTGTTGCTGTGGTTTTAGTGTCATATCCAAGAAATTATTGCCAAGACCAACGTCAAGAATCTTTTCCCCTGTTTTCTTCTAGAAGTTTTACAGTTTCAGGTTTATGTTTAAATCTTTAATCTATATTGAGTTATTTTCAATGTACGGTGTAAAATAAGTGCCAATTCGACTCTTTTGCTTGTGAATATCCAGCTTTCCCAACATAATTTGTTGAAAAGACTATCTTTTCCCCATGGTATATACTTGGCCCTTTTCAAAGACCAGTTCACTCTACCTATTGGGGCTCTGGATTCAGTTAAATTGGTCTTGATGACTATTTTTATGTTATTACCACATTGTTTGGGGGAAGGAAATGGCAACCCACTCCAGTATTCTTGCCTGGAAAATCCCATGGACAGAGGAGCCTAACAGGTTATAGTTCATGGGGTCACAAAGAGTTGGGCATGACTAAGCAACTTCACTTCACTTCACCACATTGTTTTGATTACTGTAGATTTGTAATATATTTTAAAAGCAAGGTGTGTGGTGACTCCAACTTTGTTTTCTTGCTCAAAATTGCTTTGATTGTTTAAAGTCTTTTGTGATTTCATATGAGTTTCAGAATTTTTTTTCTATTTCTATAAGAAGTGCCATTGGAATTTTGATGGGGATTGAACTTAATATTTATATCAATTTGGGCAGTATGACTTTTAACAATATTAATTTTTCCAGTTCATGGACGTGAAGTGTCTTTCCATCTCTTTGTGTCTGCTTTCATTTTTTTCACTTGTGTTTTATGGTGTCAGTGCACAAGTCTTTCACTTCCTTGGTTAAATTTACTCCTAAGTATTTTATTTCTTTTTATGCTACTATAGATTTGGTTGTTTTCTTAATTTTGTTTTCAGATAGTTTATTGCTGGTGTATAGCAATACAAATGATTTTTATGTGTTGATTTTGTATCATACAACTTTACTGAATCAATTTATTAATCACATGTCTGTGCAAACACACAAAGTCTTTAGGATTTTCTACATATAAGATCATGTCATTGACAGAGATCATTTTACTTGTTCCTTTCAATTTAGGGCATCAATCTGTTCTTCTTATCTTCTGAATAATATTGTTTTATTAGGTCATAGTTAAATATTTATCTGTTTCTATAAAGTTAATTTACTCCTCACAGCAACACTAGGAGGGAGGTTCATTAAATCCACTTTACACTTGAAAAAGCTGAGGCATAGGAAAAATAACTTTCCCAATGCATACAGTGAGTAATAGAAAACTCAGATTCAAATATAATCAATTGCCTCCAGAACTTGCTAAGTCAATGCATGATCAGGTATTATTATAAATTATAATTTCTACATTATAAACTTATCTTAAAACATTTTGGTATTTGTACAGGAGTTGTCAAGTTTATCAATCAAACAAAAAAGAGATCAGTAATAGACATTTATTTGTCAAAATACATGAAAGTTGAACTTGTAATAAATGTGAGTTTAAATCAATACAGTGGTACTGGGAATACTATCCATATGGGACAAATTATGTTTATGTCTAAGACCAAGTATTCAAAAACTTAAAATACAAATAGGTTAAAGACTCAAATATTTAAAAATTCATATGAGTTAAATGCATAGGACAGGTTTATCTCCTTTAATTACAGAAAGTATTCCTAAATAAGATGCAAAAATTGAGTCAGAGACTGATGAATCTAACTATATTAAATCTAAGACTTTATTTTTAACAAAAAAATAACAATAAGTTTAAAAAGACAAGTGATGGACCTGAAGAAAGTATTTGAGACATGCATAATGAACAAAAAAATTCTTATCAATAAAAACTTACAAACTACCAACTGAGGAGATATGCAAATAACACAGGTAGTGGATATTTATAGAGGATGGAAATTGTCATAAAAGAATGCTCAGCTTTATCAGTAATCAGGAATATGAAATGTCCAGGTCAAGAGATACAATTTTTAATCCATCAACTGGCAAAAAATTATATAATTTGATCATCTAAAACATTTAGCAAAAGTAGAAGAAACAGATTATGATATCTGACCCATTTCTAAAACCTGTCTAAGGAATTCCCTGGTGGTCCAGTGTTTGGGACTCCATACTTGCACTGTTGACGGCTCTGGTTTGATTTCTGGTCAGGGAACTAGATTCCCACATGCTGCAAGGTGCAGTCAGAAGGAAAAAAAAATTGCCTATATCTTTAAAATTTTCCGAACTTGTCCACTTCTCTTCATCTTCACTATATCCACCCTAGGCTAAATTATCAGCATATCTCACCAGGGTGTGGGCTACATAACATCCTACAGACAGGTATCCTATTTGCTTCTCTAATATCTCAACAAGTCATTCACTGTGTAGGATCCAAAGTAATCATTTTTAAAGACACATCAACATCACTCCCCTTCCTTAAAATCTTCGAATGACTTTATTTTATTTGGAAAAAAAAAGTTAAACCCTTTTATCTGGTTTTCATGGTCCTATGGAATCTATAGCCTGTCTCCTTTCTCAACTTCATCTAATACTACCCTTATCCTTGCAGATTATGTCTCAAAAAACACTGGATTTTCTCTTTCTAGAACAAGCCAAGCTTGTCTCAATCTCAGGGTCTAGGTATCTTCTGTTTTCTTTGTCAAGAGTGATATCTTTTTTGTTCTTATTTGGTCTCTGGCTCAAATGTCATGTCCTAAACTAGGTCTTCTCTAAACACTTTGTATAATATTAATCCCCATCACTGCTATCCATATTATATCACTATTTATTATGAACTGATGTAATACTAATTATATATTGATTTGCTTATTATATACTTTTCCTATTAAAATAAATATTTAATCATAAACATATTTCAGTCTTCTCTTTAGCAAACCTAGTACCTGAAATATCATAAAATTGAATATTTTTTCAAATGAATAAACTGTTGATGGGAACATAATTTGATACATCCCCTTTAAAGACAAATTTTCCATGCGAATATGAATAATCTATCATGTAGAAATTCTATTTCTCTGTATCTACCCAAGACAAGGATAAGTACAAAGAATATAGGTTCAAATGCTTATTTCACCAATGTTCACAACAATGAAGTATTTAAGGAAAATTTGAATTTTAATTAGGCAAAAAATAGCTTAAAAATATAACATATGTGCAATAAATGTGTCTCAACTCTAGACATTCAGGCTCTTTTGTTGACTAGAACGGCTACTCCATTTCTTCTAAGGGATTCTTGCTCACACTAGTAGATATAATGGTCATCTGAGTTAAATTCATCCATTCCAGTCCATTTTAGTTCATTGATCCCTAAAATGGCAATGTTCAGTCTTGCCATCTCCTGTTTGATCACTTACATTTTACTTTGATTCATAGACCTAATATTCCAGGTTCCTATGCAGTACTGCTCTTTACAGCATTAGATGTTACTTCCATCACCAGTCACATCCACAGCTGGGTGATGTATTTGCTTTGGCTCCATCTCTTCATTCTTTCTGGAATTACTACGAACAAAGCCAGTGGAGGTGATGGAATTCCAGTTGAGCTTTTTCAAATCCTAAAAGACGATGCTGTGAAAGTGCTGCATTCAATATGAGAGCAAATTTGGAAAACGCAGCAGTGGTCACAGGACTGAGAAAGGTCAGTTTTCAGCCAATCCCAAAGACAGGCAATGCCAAAGAATGCTCAAACTATCACACAATGGTGCTCATCTCACATGCTTGCAAAGTAATGCTCAAAATCCTCCAAGCCAGGCTTCAACATACATGAACCATGAACTTCCAGATGTTCAAGCTGGATTTAGAAAAGGCAGAGGAACCAGAGATCAATTTGCCAACATTTTTTGGATCATCAAAAAAGCAAGAGAGTCCCCGAAAAACATGTTTCTGGCTTTATTAACTGTGACAAAACCTTTGACTGTGTGGATCACAACAAACTGTGGACAATTCTGAAAGAGATGGGAATACCAGACCACCTTACCTGCCCCCTGAGAAATCTGTATACAGGTCAAGAAGCAACAGTTAGAAATGGACATGGACCAACAGACTGGTTCCAAATCAGGAAAGGAGTACGTCAAGGCTGTATATTGTCACCCTGCTTATTTAACTTATATGCAGAGTACATCATGAGAAATGGCGGACTGGATGAAACATAAGCTAGAATCAAGATTGCCAGGAGAAATAGCAATAATCTCAGGTATGCAGATGACACCATCCTTAGGGCAGAAGGCAAAGAACTAAAGAGCCTCTTGATGAGGGTGAAAGAAGAGAGTGAAAAAGTTGGCTTAAAACTCAACATTCAGAAAACTAAGATCATGGCATATGGTCCCATCACTTCATGGGAAATAGATAGGGAAACAATGGAAACAGTGAGAGACTTTATTTTTGGGGACTCCAGAATCACTGCAGATGGTGACTGCAGCTATGAAATTAAAAGATGCTTGCTCCTTGGAAGAAAAGCTATGACCAATCTAGACAGCATATTAAAAACAGAAACATTACTTTACCAGCAAAGGTCCATCTAGTCAAAGTTATGGTTTTTCCAGTAGTCACGTATGGATGTGCGAGTTGGACTATAAAGAAAGCTGAACGCTGAAGAATTGATGCTTTTGAACTGTGGTGTTGGAGAAGACTCTTGAGAGTCCCTTGGACTGTAAGGAGATCCAACCAGTCAATCCCAAATGCAATCAGTCCTGAATATTCATTGGAAGGACTTATCCTGAAGTTGAAACTCCAATACTTTGGCCACCTGATATGAAGATCTGACTCATTGGAAAAAATACTGATGCTGGGAAAGATTGAAGGAGAAGGGGATGACAGAGGATGAGATGGTTGGATGGCATCACCAACTCAATGGACATGAGTTTGAGTAAGATTTGGGAGTTGGTGATGGACAGGGAGACCTGGGGTGCTGTAGTCCATGGGGTCACAAAGAGTCAGACGTGACTGAGTGACTGAACTGAACTAGCCATTCCATTTGCATTCTAGTCAATAGAAAGAAGTATGGAACTGAGGAAGGATCTGTCCCCTCCCTTAAATGATACTTATTGAAAATCACATGTAGCACTTTTATTTACATCCTATTGGCCAGAAGTTAATCATATGACCATACCTGACAGCAAGGGAGTCTGAAATGTGTCATTATTTTTCAGATGGACAATGCCCAGCTAATGACAAAAATGTGTGTTGTTAAGAGGAAAAGGGTGGTATGTTTGGGACAATTGACCATCTCTACCACAGAACCATTTTAAAATAAGCCTGTGTATTGTGATTTTCTAGGCAACATGAGAAATCTGGGGCCTGGGCAAGGGGTGAGTGCACAGGCTTATCGTATTTGAAAGCAAACGAAGAGTTCACTGAAGGACATCCATGATAAAGGATGGTTTCAGGAGTGTGGGGGTGTGCACCCTATATCATACAGTATCATGACATCAGAAGGACTCCCTAGTTTAATGCTCTCATGTCACCATCATGAAACTCCTAACTTTTTAATACTGGCACCCACAATTTTTAGTACTGGCACCCACAAATTAAGTAGCTGATCTTGTCCACGACACATATTTGCTCCTTAGAGTTTAGCCGGTATGTATGTGATTCAGAACTTGAATTTACTACAATTATTTACTTTACTTAGATAATAGAAATATCTTTTATATAAAAATAACGAGTTAAGGGCCAAATATATTGAAGTAAGGAAACTTCAAATGACAGCATGAAGTTAATAACTGAAGCAATACAAGCCCTGAGGGGCTCTTGTAAGGGAGCAAAGAGCAAATACACAATGCCAGTAGAGTGAAAACAAATACATGACAGTGCTTAATGGACTTCTACCAAAACATCTTCCCTAAGAATAAAGCTGAAATTGCCTGTCTTAAAGCAGGGCAATTACTCAAAGGTAGAACCACAACTCTTCCCAGCCAGGAAATGACTTTCCAAGTTTTCTTGCAAAAGAAACTTTGTAATATTTGTTTTTGTCAGATCTCTCACCCAAATCCTTTGCTTCCTTCTCTTTTATTTTGATGGTCTTGTCATCAGGCTCTCCCTACCTCTCATCCTGCATTTTAATTGAGAAGAGATGGCAGGGAAGACTATATACTTTGTAACTATACCTTTCACTTGATTGATGTTTTAGTTGCAAGTGATTGAGTGGACTTATTTCTTCTTCCTTACCTTTCATTACCTGCTGCTGCTGCTAAGTTGCTTCAGTCGTGTCCGACTCTGTGTGACCCCATGGATTGCTGCCCACCAGGCTCCTCTGCCCATGGGATTTTCCAGGCAAGAGTACTGGAGTGGGGTGCCATTGCCTTCTCTATTTCATTACTTAATTTCTAGCTTTTTATTCTCTTGGAAAGAACGTACTTTATGAACTATATTTTGGATTTAATCCAGAGTGACCTCAGAATTTTAAAACTAGAAGTTTACCTTTTAGTTAAAGATTGGGTAACTTTGATTAACTTGAATACTCTGAGTATCTAAAAATAGTTACTAGTTGTTAATCTTTCTTTAAAAATTAGAAATGAAATTTTCAATAGATATATATGCTTATATATAAGGAAATGACAGCCCACTCCAGTATTCTTGCCTGGAGAATTTCATGGGCAAAGGAGCCTGGCAGGCTACAGTCTATGGGATCACAAAGAGTTGGACACGACTGAGCGACTAACACATATATGCTTATACAAACATTACTATTACAATAACTAAAACAATAATAAACGCATATTGAGGTAGACTTTGAGCTAAGTGCACCTAAAACCCTAGGGTAGGTATTAGTACCATCCTTAATTTTCATATTAAGTAACTGAGACTCATGTAAAGATATCACATAGCATGCTTAAAGCCATAATAAATTCCAAAACTCAAAAGAGAAACTTAGATACATACTTTTAAATAAATAAAGGGAGAAGCTGTATCATTTCACCTTCAAATAGAGTGTAGAATATTTTCTCTTCACATGATAGATGCTCAAGTAATATATGTTGAATTTGGACCATACTGTACAAAAATTCTGGAGAAACCATTCACATTTTTGCCAAGAGAAGTGCAACACAACAGCTATATGGAACACTGAATTTTAGGAGTAAGTCATAGAAAAAGGCCACCTGACACCTAAGAATATCAACCCACATTGTGGGTTAAGTAAATAAAAAATAAGGTTCTATTGTGTCTAAAGAAACATTGAGATTTATTTATCACAGCACCTATTTGTATGTTATCTATTACAGAATAATATATTTAATTTTTTATTCAATTGAGAGTAAACTCTGAGACTCAGTAAAGCTATACTCAAAAGAAAACCAAAAGCCATAAATTAATTTATTAGAAGAAACACTGAAAATAGATGAGAGAGTTCCCTGGTGGACCAGTGGTAAAGAATCTGTCTTGTAATGCAGGGGATACCGGTTGGATCCCTGGTTGGGGAACTAGGACCCCACATACCGTGGAGCAACTAAACGTGCACACCACAGACACTGAGCCACCCCTGAAGCCAATGCACTCTGGAGCCCGTGATACACAACTACTGAGCCCACATGACACAACCAGAAAACCCATGGGCCACGTGGACAAAATCCAACATGACACAATTAAGACCTGACACCACCAAATTTTAAAAAATATATTAAAAAAAATTGAAATGACAAAAGCATCCATTTAAAGTCGGTAGAAACAGATCAACAAAATAAACCATTACAAATTGAAACATAATAATAAATATGGAATAAGATGAAATAACAACCAAGATGCACAGTATTCATAACGTACACCTCAGTGGCATTAAGTACATTCATATTGTTGTACAATCATCACCACCACCTTCCCAGGCTGAAATTTTGTACCCCTTAAACAACAACTCCTTATTGCCTCCTCCCCTAGGCCCTGACAACCACTATTCTGTCTATGAATAATACTGTTATGAACACAGCTGTGTTCCTACTTTCAGTTCTTTGGAGTATATATCCAGTAGTGGAACTACTGGGTGGTATGATAATTCTATGTACCATAAGTTGCTTTTAAAAGTCCAGTAAATAGTTAAAGCTCTAAGAAAGGTAGATAGAAGATAAAATTAGAAGGGAAATATAGTTACGTATATAGAGTATATTAAAATATTATATGTAATTTATACCAATATATTTGAGTTTTAAAATTTAAAGAAGCATATATAGAGATATAAAGGTACCTACACACACAAGAAGACAGAAAATAGACCATAGAAGTAATTGAGTTGAAGATTAGCCAGTAAAAATATAACAGTTTCAAACTTTCTTATAGGTGAATATTATTAAAACACTATGGAACATAAAATTATCTGTATTTCAACATTCTGCTGATTACATAACAACAGGTATAGCCACCACCTCATTCTATAAATTGATGAAATCCTAATAACCAAATACAGTTCAAGCACATTTATATTCTACATATATTTTTCTTGACTTATTGTATAGGCTAAACTTTATAAATATTAGAAAGAAATAAAATGATAATTATTTATAATCAATACGACTGTTTCTTTAGAGCATTCAAGTAAACAAACTGAAAAAAAGATTAGACCTACAAGGAGATCAAGTAAGTTATCTAAATAAAAATCTACATGTAAAAATTAATAATATTGCTTTATAATGTCAGTAACCATTTTGAAAATGTCATGAAAATGATCCCATTTCCAATTCTAACAAATACATAAAATATATTAGGAATTTTAACTTATACCAGAATAAATGAAAACAAGCACATGATTCTGGATAGGAAGACACGATATTGTACACAGCTTATACAATGAGTGTGAAAGATAATTTAAAAGAAAATAGCTAAGAAGGAGGAAGGGAATTAAGAAGGAAGAAATTACCTGTGAAAACAGACTGCTGCTGTTGCTGCTGCTGCTGCTGCTAAGTCGCTTCAGTTGTGTCCGACTCTGCGACCCCAGAGACGGCAGCCCATCAGGCTCCCCCATCCCTGGGATTCTCCAGGCAAGAACACAGGAGTGGGTTGCCATTTTCTTCTCCAATGCATGAAAGTGAAAAGTGAAAGTGAAGTTGGTGAGTTGTGTCCGACTCTTCGTGACTCCATGGACTGCAGCCTACCAGGCTCTTCTGTCCATGGGATTTTCCAGGCAAGAGTACTGGAGTGGGTTGCCATTGCCTTCTCCGGTGAAAACAGACTGCATCAAGTTGTTAAAGAGAGTGATATAATAATGACTTAGATAATAGAACATAGTAACAGATTCCATAAATAGATAAACATATGTCTGAAAAGTGAGTATACTGTAAAGGTACAAAGGAACTTGTCAATAACTATTGCTGGGGCTACTGCTATAAATTTATAGGGGGAAAAGCAAATACACATATGCATTTCAAATGAACAGAACACCTAGACTTGAAATAATAAGTTAGAGATTGAAAAAATACAGAAACAACATTGATTTTAAAAGATTGTGAACAGGTTAGGAAAGGACTTCTTGAGATACAAAAAGCAAAGAAACACAAAGGAAACTTCTGACAGTTCTTTCCATATGCAATTGTGGGGACAGAGCAAATTAGCCAAGGTGGCGTGTTCAGGCTCTCTCACCCCATGTTTTATAAATAATGACTATGTAATAGCTGAGATCATTTATAGCACTGCACACGTGCATCACAAGGAACTCGCTTGGATGGGGCTGCTGTATGCACTACGCCTGTATGAGCTGCACTGTGAAAACCCTGGTTGCTGTTTCATTGGGGCTACACTAGAAGAGTATCAAAGTCATGTTATATGAAGTTAAGTGATGGCTATGTTATGGCTGTGTTATGGTTATGTTATACCTGTTGTGGCAGCCAGGAGAGAGGCTATGTTATTGCTGCTGTGCCAGCCAGGAGAGAGGCTGTGTTATGGCTGCCAAGCCAGCCAGGAGAGAATAAATGTGTCTGCAATTCCTACAGCTCCTCGAGTCGTCTTCCAGCCTCTTAGCTTATGCCTTGTGCACCCTGGGTTTGGCAAACAGTGTGAACAGTGATATAACTGGCATCATGAACAGGATCAGTGATACAGAAATCAAAAATTGTTATTGTTCCATAAGGAAAAATGAATGACAAATTCAGAGAAAATATTTGCAGATGTGTTTTATATAATAATAATAAATATCTTACAAATAAAGAAAACAGAGATAAAAAACTACAGATTAGAAAAGAATCAGTATGAATGTTCAAGTCACAAGTATAAAAATGGTGGTGAAACAAATATGATAAATAATAATTCACGTATGAGGAAAGCACAAAATAACATTAAGAAGAGTGTACTCTGGAATGGTAGCATGAGTTTTTTCTTTTTCTTTTTTTTTTACTCTATGGCTTAAAACTCAACATTCAAAAACTAAGATCATGTGATCTGGTCCCATCATTTCATGACAAATAGAAGGGGAAAAAAGTGGAAGCAGTAACAGATTTTCTTTTCTTGTTTGCAGTGACTGCAACCACAAAATTAAAAGATTTTGTTCCTTAGTAGAAAAGCTATGAGAAATCTAGACAGCATCTTAAAAAACAGAGATATCATTTTGCCAACAAAGGTCAGTATAGTCAAAGCTATGGTTTATCCACTAGTCATGTATAGATGTGAGAGTTGGACCATAAAGAACGCTGACCATCAAAGAATTGATGCTTTTGAATTGTGGTATTGGAAAACACTCTTGAGAGACCCTTGGACTTCAAAGAGCTCTAACCAGTCAATCCTAAAGAAAATCAGCCCTAAATATGCATTGGAAGGACTGAATTGTTAAAAATTTCCTAAATTTGATTTTAAATGTACACATCCAAGAAAATCAACAAATTATAAGCAGAATAAAAACAAAGACATCCACCCTCATAAGTCATTATCAAGATATGTAAAGACAAAGAGAAAATCTTGTTGTTTTTTTTTACTGAAGTATAGTGGATTTACAATAATATATTTGTTTCAGATATACAGTATAATGATTCAATATTTTTTACAGTTTGTATTCTATTAAAAGTTAATAAAAGATAATGGCAGTAATTCCCTGTGCTTACACCCCCTCCCTTCATGCTTCTGCTCATTGGTAGCAACTAGTTTGTTTTCTACATCTACGAGTTTGTTTCTTTTTTGCTATTTACATTTATTTGTACTCTTTTTCTGGAGAAGGAAATGGCAACCCACCCCAGTATTCTTACCTGGAGAATCCCCTGTACAGAGGAGCCTGGTGAGCCACAGTCCACAGGGTCACAAAGAGTTGGACACAACTGAAGCAACTTAGCATGAGCACACATGTACTGTTTTTAAGATTCCAAGTCTGAGGGATATAGACTAATTGTGTTGTCATTTTCTTTGATGTACAGAATGAATTCCTTAAGAAAAAGATCGAATTAGAAAGGAAAAATCCAATACCTGAAATATAAAATATCCTATAAGGGAAAAATAGCAGACTAATTGACATAGAAGAATATATACGTTATCTGGAGATAGGATAATGGAAATCACCAGGTAGGCGGCTAAAATAAATACAAATTTAAAAACACTAAAACATATAGAGATTTTTAAGAACATTCAGTTCAGTTCAGTCGCTCAGTCATGTCCAACTCTTTGTGACCCCAAGAACTGCAGCACACCAGGCCTCCCTGTCCATCACCAACTCCCAGAGTCCACCCAAACCTATGTCCATTGAGTCAGTGATGCCATCCAACCATCTCCTTGCAGTCCAAGGGATTTTCAAGAGTCTTCTCCAGCACCACAATTCAAAAGCATCAATTCTTTAGCACTCAGCTTTCTTTGTAGTCAAACTCTCATATCCATACATGACTACTGGAAAAACCATAGCCTTGACTAGATGGACCTTTGCTGACAAAGTAATGTCTCTGCTTTTTAATATAGTGTCCAGGTTGGTCATAACTTTCCTTCCAAGAAGTAAGTGTCTTTTAATTTCATGGCTGCAATCACCATCTGCAGTGATTTTGGAGCCCAGAAAAATAAAGTCTGACACTGTTTCCACTGTTTCCCCATCTATTTCCCATGGATTGATGGGACCAGATGGCATGAGCTTCGTTTTCCACTCTCCTCTTTCACTTTCATCAAGAGGCTCTTTAGTTCTTTCTCACTTTTGCCATAAGTGTGGTGTCATCTGTGTATCTGAGGTTATTGATATTTCTCCCGGCAATCTTGATTCCAGCTTATGCTTCTTCCAGCCCAGCGTTTCTCATGATGTACTCTGCATCAAAGTTAAATAAGCAGGGTGACAATATACAGCCTTGACGTACTCCTTTCCCTATTTGGAACCAGTCTGTTGGTCCATGTCCAGTTCTAACTGTTGCTTCCTGACCTGCATACAGGTTTCTCAAGAGGCAGGTTAGTGGTCTGGTATTCTCATCTCTTCCAGAATTTTATTTTGAAGTTTATTGTGATCCACACAGTGAAAGGCTTTGGCATAGTCAATAAAGCAGAAATAGTTGTTTTTCTGGAACTCTCTTGCTTTTTTGATGATCCAGTGGATGTTGGCAGTTTGATCTCTGGTTCCTCTGCCTTTTCTAAAACCAGCTTGAACATCTGGAAGTTCACAGTTCACGTATTGCTGAAGCCTGGCTTGGAGAATTTTGAGCATTACTTTACTAGCATGTGAGATGGGAACATTAAGAATACCAACATTCATATTATAAAGCTATCAGAAGGAAAAGAGTGAGAAGGGGCTAAAAATATATTTGAGGAAATTGTAGCTACAAACTACCCAAACCTGAAGAAAGAAACAGAAGCATGGAGGATTGAAAATAGGATGAACGTATACAGATCCAGACCAAAACGCATAATGAAAATGGAAAAACTTACAGAGAGACTTTAGAAGGCAGCAGGAGAAATAACCAAGGGTCATACACAAGGAAACCTCCATAAAACTATCAGTTGATTTTTGGCAGAAACTTTTTTAGGCCAGAAGGGAGCGGCATGATATATACAAAGCACTAAAAGGGAAATACCTACAATCTAGGATACTTTACCCAGAAATATCATTTAGAATAGAAACAGAAATAACTTCTCAGAGGAACAAAAACGTAAAGAATTCATCAATAGTAAGCCTACGCTGAAAGAAATGTTAAAGAGAGTCTTCTCTAAATGTAAAAGAAGTGAGAATCTTTAGGAAAGGGAAAATTCAACTAGGAAAACCAAACGTATATTAAGGACTAAGGATCAAGCACTTCAGTCAATACAAAGATTAAAAGACAAAAAATAAATAAATAAACCGTAAAAGCAAATAAAACTACAGTAAACAGTTAGGGAGTAAGCTTGAAATGTAAAATATGACATCAAAATCCCAAAATATGCGAGAAAAGAGTTAAAATGTGATCATTTAGAATGTATTTGAACTTAAATCACTACTAGTTCAAAACAAGTTGAAGTAATTTTGGTTCAACATATATGAACCCATGGTAACCACACAACAAAAAGCTCCAATAGAAACACAAAAACTCAAAAGAAACAAACATAAGCATACTATAAAAGAAAATAATCCATCCACAAAAGTAAAAAACAAATGTAGAAACAAGCAAAGAAGAACTACAGAAACAATCAGAAAACAAGTTATAAAATGGAAATAAGTACATGAAATTGAAAGTCACTCAGTCGTGTTCAACTCTTTGCAACCCCATGGACTACAGAGTTCATGGAATTCTCCAGGCCAAAATACTGGAGTAGGTAGCCTTTTCCTTCTCCAGAGGATCTTCCCAACCCAGGAATCAAACCCACATCTCCCACATTCCAGGCGTATTCTTTGCCAGCTGAGCCACAAGGGAATCCCAAGAATACTGGAGTTCATACCTGTCAATTATTTTAAATGCCAATGAACTAAATGCTCCAATCAAAAGACATATGGTGGCTGACTGGATTAAAAAAAAAAAAAAAACAAGATCCACCTATCTGCTGTGTACAAGAGGCTCATTTCAGACCTAAAGACACACAGACTGAAAGTGAGGGGATGGAAAAGGATATTTCGTGTAAATGGAAGCTACAAGAAAGCAGAAGTAGCAATACTCAGACAAAATAGACTTTAAAATAAAGAGAAAATCTTGGAAGTAGCAGGGGGGAAAAAACGACACTTTACCTACTAGGGAAACAAAATATTAATAGCCAACTTTTCATTTAAAAAATATGGGGGCTAGAAGTCAGTGAGAGTACATTCAATGTACTAAGAGAAAAATAAACTCTCAACCAAGAACCATAATTCTAGCAAAACCATCTTTCAAAAATTAAGAGGAGGTAAAGCTTATTTAACTTATATGCAGAGTACATCATGAGAAATGCTGGACTGGAAGAAACACAAGCTAGAATCAATATTGCTGGGAGAAATATCAATAACCTCAGATATGCAGATGACACCACCCTTATGGCAGATAGTGAAGAGGAACTAAAAAGCCTCTTGATGAAAGTGAAAGTGGAGAGTGAAAAAGTTGGCTTAACACTCAACATTCAGAAAACGAAGATCATGGCATCTAGTCCCATCCCTTCATGGGAAATAGATGGGGAAACAGTGGAAACAGTTTCAGACTTTATTTTGGGGGGCGCCAAAATCACTGCAGATGGTGACTGCAGCCATGAAATTAAAAGATGCTTACTCCTTGGAAGAAAAGTTATGACCAACCTAGATAGCATACTCAAAAGCAGAGACATTACTTTGCCGACTAAGGTCCATCTAGTCAAGGCTATGGTTTTTCCAGTAGTCATGTATGGATGTGAGATTTGGACTGTGAAGAAGGCTGAGCACCGAAAAATTGATGCTTTTGAGCTGTGGTGTTGGAGAAGACTCTTGAGAATCCCTTGGACTGCAAGGAGATCCAACCAGTCCATTCTGAAGGAGATCAGCCCTGGGATTTCTTTGGAAGGAATGATGCTAAAGCTGAAACTCCAGTACTTTGGCCACCTCATGCGAAGAGTTGACTCACTGGAAAAGACTCTGATGCTGGGAGGGATTCGGGGCAGGAGGAGAAGGGGACGACCGAGGATGAGATGGTTGGATGGCATCACTGACTCAATGGACGTGAGTCTGAGTGAATTCCAGGAGTTGGTGATGGACAGGGAGGCCTGGCGTGCTGCAATTCATGGGGTCGCAAAGAGTCAGACACAACTGAGTGAGTGAACTGACTGAACTGAATTGAAAGTTGATCCTAGATTTAAAAAAAAAAAAAAAAAAAAACTGACAGCATTTTTTTTTGTTTTTTGCTGGCAAACCCACTTCAGGCTGAAAGAAACATTAGACAGTAATTCAAATCCATTGAAAAAAACTGAGTATCATTACAGGTCATTATTTAGGGAAAAATAAGACATTAAAATTATATATATCCTTCTTCTTCCTTCTCTCAACCAATTTAAACATTAACTGTATAAAACAATTTTATATAATTGCATTACTGAGTACATAATTTGTATGAATATAATATCTTTGATTATAATAGCACAGAAGAGACAGGCAATTATGAACAAAGTTATACTGGAGTAAGGAAATGACAACACATGGTGATATGAATCAACAGAGAAAAATAAAACAGAATTTAAACATTCTTCACAATTGCACATGGAATGTTCTCCAGGATAGACAACACATTAGGTCAAAAAACAGGTCCAATAATTCGTGATTACTGAAATCAATGAAAGTATCTTTTCCAATCACAGTAGAATGAAACTAGAAATCAATAGCACAAAGCATATTAGTCAGGACTCCCATACTAATACTATATACTAACAGCAAAAATTCATTTTATCACAGTTCTGGTGGCTGGAATTTTGAGATCACAGTGCTAGCCTTGAAGATTCTGGTCAGTAGCCACTTCCTGACTCACAGATGGACTCTTTCTAGATGAGTCCTCACAAGACACACACAGGGAAAAAGCTCTCTGCTGCTTCTGCTGCTGCTAAGTCGTTTCAGTCGTGTCCAGCTCTGTGTGACTCCATAGATGGCAGCCCACCGGGGTCTGCCATCCCTGCTATTCTCCAGGCAAGAACACTGGAGTGGGTTGCCATTTCCTTCTCCAATGCATGAAAGTGAAGTCGCTCAGTTGTGTCCGACTCATTACGACCCCATGGACTGCAGCCTACCAGGCTCCTCCATCCATGGGATTTTCCAAGCAAGAGTACTGGAGTGGGGTGCCATCTTCTTCTCCAGCTGTCTCTCTCTAGAAGGGCATTAATCCCACCACGAATAACCTACTCTCGTTATTTTATCTACATCTAATGATTTCCCCAAGGCCTCATCTCCAAATACAAACACATTGGTGGTTAGGAATTCAGATATAAATTTAGGGGAGACACTATTTAGTCTATAGTATTCCAACCCTGGCCCACAAAATTCATGACCTTCTTGCATGCAAAATGTCTTCATTCAGTGATATTCTGATTTAAAATAAGAACTATATTTTTGGTCTTCATCCCTGTTTCAGGCACAGAGATTCTAAAATCTTTGCAATTTCTTAAGTGATTAAAACCATATAGATGTCTTTTGTTACGTTGATAAGGTGGCTTTTAGACCCCACCTAAGGATGGGGGTGGTGTCATCTGCATATCTGAGGTTACTGATATTTCTCCCAGCAATCTTGATTTCAGCTTGTGCTTCATCCAGCCCAGTGTTTCTCATGATGTACTGTGCTTCATCCAGCCCAGTGTTTCTCATGATGTACTCTGCATATAAGTTAAATAAGCATGGAAAGGAGATGTACTCTGCATATAAGTTAAATAAGAGAAGAGCGAAAAAGTTGGCTTAAAGCTCAACATTCAGAAAACTAAAATCATGGCATCTGGTCCCATCATTTCATGGCAAATAGATGGATAAACAGTGGAAACAGTGGCTGACTTTATTTTCTTGGGCTCCAAAATCACTGCAGATGGTGACTGCAGCCATGAAATTAAAAGACGCTTATTCCTTGGAAGGAAAGTTATAACCAACCTAGATAGCATATTCAAAAGCAGAGACATTACTTTGCCAACAAAGGTCCGTCTAGTCAAGGCTATGGTTTTTCCAGTGGTCATGTATGGATATGAGAGTTGGACTGTGAAGAAGGCTGAGCACCAAAGAATTGATGCTTTTGAACTGTGGAGAAGACTCTTCAGAGTCCCTTGGACTGCAAGGAGATCCAACCTGTCCATCCTAAAGGAAATCAGTCCTGAATGTTCATTGAAATAACTGATGCTGAAGCTGAAATTCCAATACTTTGGCCACCTGATGCGAAGAACTGACTTACTGGAAAAGACCCTGATGCTGGGAAAGATTGAAGACAGGGGGAGAAGGGGATGACAGAGGATGAGATTGTTGGATGGCATCACCTACTCAATGGACATGAGTTTGAGTAAACTCTGGGAGTTGGTGATGGACAGGGAGGCCTGGCATGCTGCAGTCCATGGGATCACAAAGAGTTGGACATGACTGAGCGACTGAACTGAACTGAAGAGTGGGCGACGGTTGCCAAGAGAACGAACCATGTGATTAGAAGGTTAGAATTTTCAGTCCCACCCCCTGATTTTTCAGGAGGGGAGAAGGCCTTGAGGTTCAATCAGTTGTTATTGGCCAATGATTTAATCAGTCATGACTATGTAATGAAGCTTCCTTAAAAACATAAAAAGATAGCATTTTGGCCCTGTTCAGAGAGCTTCTATGTAAGGGAATCAGAATGCTTCTGCATACCACACTGCCAGACCCCAAACTTGATAAGGACAGAGCCTTTCTGTTTAGGACCTCATCCTATTTAGCTGGTCATCTGGCTATTGATTCATGTCATTTAATATGTTGTTCAGTTGCTCAGTCACGTCTGACTTTTTGCAATCCCATGAACTGCAGCACACCAGCCTTTCCTGTCCTTCACTCTCCCCAAGAGTTTACTCAAACTCATGTGCGTTGAGTCGAAGACACCATCCAACATCTCATGCTCTGTCATCTCCTTCTCTGCCTGCCTTCAATCTTTCCCAGCATCAAGGTCTTTCCCAATGAGTCAGCTCTTCACATCAGGTGGCCAAGGTATTGGAACTTCAGCATCAGTCTTTCTAATGAATATTCAGGGTTGCTTTGATATACTGTTATAATAAATTGGCAATCTGGTGACTAAATATGTTTTGCTGAATTCTGCGAGACATTCTAGCAAATTAATTGAACTCAAAAAAGGGATTGTGTAGCTGGTTGGTTAGAAGTGCGTGTACCAACCTGGGCTGGTCACTGGCTTGTACAGTGGAGTGTGGTCTTGGGACTTAAGTCCTTTATCTGTGGAATCTGGTTCTATCTCTGCATAGATAGGGTTAAAATTGACTTGATTTCTCAGATATTTTGGCATCTGAGAATTATTTGCTTGTGTGGGGAAACTTCCACACAGACACATTGAAATGAGGCCTTGGAACACTTTTCTTATTCCATCTCAATAGCCCAAAACAAACAAACAAACAAACAAATAAAAAAACCTCTTATAGACAAAAAACAAACAAACAAAAAACTCTTAATTGTTCCACTATCAACTCAGAAGTCTAAAGTCAATCTATCATGTAACTATCATCAAACCAGATATGGATGAAACTTCAGGTATGATTTATACTGCAGCAGTATTCCTTTGCAGGTATGAACCTGTGAAATGAGACAGATTATGTGCTTCCAAAATACAATGGAAGGATATGCATATGATAAACATTCTTATCTCAGAGAGAATTTGGAAGAAAGAAAGGTGTTATGGATTTCAAGCAAGTTCAAAACCTAGCAAAGTAAATTCCATTATATTGTAAGGCTCAAGAATAATCCTCTTTAGCTTGATCTTCCAACTTCTAAGTCCAGTGGGGTGGCAGCATCACTTCCACAACTCTGGAAAGGGATCTTGTGCTCTAAAGTGCTTCCAGATTAGTCTTGTTGGGTAGTCCTGCCATCAAAGCTCCACTGGTGGTCCTGCCTTACTGACTCTGCCTTACAGTCTCACTCCCAAGACTCAAGCCAGAGGCCATTTATTCTGGCCTGTTCAAACTGAAGCAATGGTACTGATGATCCCTGAATCATCCATAGGATTATTCTTCTATCTTCTTAAAAATTAGTACATGAACACAGCTGAATAGTTCTATTGTTCCATCCTATCCAATCCAAGAAGACTGACACTTTGCTTCAATTCATTCTATCTCCATCTGCTTCAGTTCAAAAGGTCAGTGGTTCTGTTCAGATGATTTCTTAAGTTCTTTATTGAGCAATAGTCCAGTCTAACTCTTGGTGTTCTCTCCAGAACATGATTTCTCATTTTTTACAGTATGAAGAGGCAGAAAATTTTCCAGATCTTCAAGTTCTGCTTACTAATTACTTTCTCAATTCACTTTTCTCCTTTTGCACTTCACTATGAACATTCAAGAGGAATCAAATATATCCTCAGCTATTATCCTCAGCTAAATATCCAATTTCAATGCTTGCAAATTCTGTCTTCCACAAACACTTGAACACAATTAAAACAAATTTTCCCCCATTTTATAACAAGAATCACCTTTCTTCCAAATGCCAATAACACGGCCCTCATTTCCATCTAATACCTTACAAGAATCACCCTTAATGTCCATATTTCTAGCACAGATTTCAAAACTCTTCCATCCTCTACCCATTACCCAGTCCAAAACTACCTCCATGTGTTTAGGTATATTATGGCAGCAGTCCACTCTTGGTATCAAATTCTGTGTTAGTTTGGTTGACTGCCACAACAAATTCTATAGACAGAGTGGCTTTAAAAAGCAAATTTTATTTTGTAACAGTTCTGAAGGGTAGATATACAAGATCAGACTGCCAGCAAAGTCAAGTTTTAATGAGAGTACTCATTCTGGGTTTTACCAAAATGGCCACTTACTCTTTGTGTCCTCACATGGCAGAGAGAAAGAGAGCAAGCTTCCTGTTACCTCTTATGAAGGCACTGATCCCATAATAATGGTCTCACCCTCATGAACTAATCTAAACCTAATTATCTTCCAAAGGTCCCATGTCTAAATACCAGCACATTGAGGGCAAGGGTTTCAACATATGAATTGGGGGGGTGGATTAAGTCCACAGGTCAAAGACTGGAAAATCTGCAATTATGTGGAAATTATAAAGTACACTCTTGAAATTCCAGTAGCTCAATAAGAAGTCAAAAGGGAAATTAGAAAGTATTTTTGGAAAAGTAAAAATGAAAGCAAAATATTCCAAAACTTGCTAGTTGCAGTGAAAGCACTGTTAAGAATACTTAGACATGCAAGTGTGTACATTTAAAAAGAAGAAAGATCTCAATTCAACAAGTAAATTTACAACTCAACAAAGTAGAAGAAGAAGAAACTAAACCAAAGCTAGCAGAAGGAGGTAAATAATGTTAGAGGAGAGATCAATGAAATAGAGAATAGAAAAAACAATAGACAAAAAACACCAAAAATAAGGAGTTGGTTTTTTGAAAAGGTGAAAAAAATAGACAAAACTTAGATAGATTAATAAAAACATATATACATATATATTATATCAAACCCAGAAAAACCAGTCTCTATGGTTTTCATATATATATATATATATATATGTATGTATGTATGTATGTATTTTATATAAAAACCAGACAAATAGACTATAAAAAGGTGAAATTACACTCTAGTAGCCCTGATACATTCTGAAGCAGAAATCTTCAACAAAACACTAGCAAACTAGGTTGTACAGCACATTAGAAAAGATTATGTACCATGATCAAATGGGATTTGTTTTGAAATACAAGGATGGTTTAACATATGAAAATCAATATAATACACCACATTAAGAAAATAAAGGCCAAAACAAAATGATAATGTCAATTGGGGAAGAAAAAGTATTTTAAATAATTCAAAACATTTTAATAGTAAAAACACTGAGCAAATTAGAAAAAGGAAAATAAAAAGTAAAAGGCATAAACTACTTCAGCATAGTAAGGGGCATTTATGAAAAGTCCATAGCAAACTTTATACTCAATTAGTTCAGTCCAGTCACTCAGACTATTTGTGACCCCATGGACAGAAGTAGGTCAGGTTTCCCTGTACAAAACCAACTCTCAAGGCTTACTCAAATTCATGTCCATCGAGCCAGTGATGCCATCCAACCATCTCATTCTCTGTCATCCCCTTTTCCTCCCACCTTCAATTTTTCCCAGCATCAGGGTCTTTTCAAGTGAGTCAGTTCTTCACATTAGGTGGCCAAATATTGGAGTTTCAGCTTCAGGATCAGTCCTTCCAATGAATATAGAGGACTGATTTCCTTTAGGAAGGACTGGTTGGATCTCCTTGCAGTCCAAGGGACTCTCAAGAGTCTTCTCCAATACCACAGTTCAAAAGCATGAATTCTTCAGCATTCAGCTTTCTTTATAGTCCAGCTCTCACATCCATACATGACTACTGGAAAAACCAAAGCTTTGACTAGACAGACTTTTGTTGCCAAAGTAATGTCTCTGATTTTTAATATGCTGTCTAGGTTGGTCATAACTTTCATTCCAAGGAGCAAGCGTCTTTTAATTTCATGACTGCAGTCACCATGTACAGTGATTTTGGATGCCAAGAAAATTAAGTCTCTCACTGTTTCCATTGTTTCCCCATCTATTTGCCAAGATGTGTTGGGACAGGATGCCATGATCGTAGTTTTCTGAGTGTTGAGCTTTAAGACAACTTTTTCACTCTCCTCTTTCAAAAGGTTTCATCAAGAGGCTTTTTAGTTCTTCTTTGCTTTCTGCCATAATGGTGGTGCCATCTGCATATCTGAGGTGTTAGATATTTCTCCCAGCAATCTTGCTTCCAGCTTGTGCTTCATCCAGCCTAGCGTTTCACATGATGTACTCTGCATATATGTTAAATAAGCACAGTGACAATATACAGCCTTGATGTAGTCCTTTCCCTATTTGGAACCAGTCTGTTGTTCCAAGTCCAGTTCAAACTGTTGTTTCTTGATCTGCATAGATATTTCTTAGGAGGCAGGTGAGGTGGTCTGATATTCCCATCTCTTTCAGAATTTTCCAGTTTGTTGTGATCCACACAGTCAGTCTTTGGCATAGTCAATAAGGCAGAAGTAGATGTTTTTCTGGAACTCTTTTGCTTTTTCAGTGATCCAACAGATGTTGGCAATTTAATCTCTGGTTTCTCTGCCTTTGGTAAATCCAGCTTGAACATCTGGAATTTCATGGTTTACATACTGTTGAAGCCTGACTTGGAGAATTTTGAGCATTACTTTGCTAGTGTGTGAGATGAGTACAATTGTGTGGTGGTTTGATCATTCTTTGGCATTGCCTTTCTTTGGGATTGGAATGAAAACTGACATTTTCCAGTCCTGTGGCCACTGCTGAGTTTTCCGAATTTGCTGACATATTGAATGCAGCACTTTCACAGCATCATCTTTGAGGATTTGAAATAGCTCAACTTGAATTCCCTCAACTCCACTAGCTTTGTTCATACTGATGTTTCCCAAGGTCCATTTGACTTTACATTCCAGGATGTCTGGCTCTAGGTGAGTTATCAAACCATCATGATTATCTGGGTCATGAAGATCTTTTCTATATAGTTCTGTGTATTCTTGCCACCTCTTAATATCTTCTGCTTCTGTTAGGTCCATAACATTTCTGTCCTTTATTGTGCCCATCTTTGTATGAAATGTTCCCTTGGTATCTTTAATATTCTTGAAGAGATCTCTAGTCTTTCCCATTCTCATGTTTTCCACTATTCCTTTGCATTGATCAATGAGGAAAGCTTTATTATCTCTCCTTGCCATTCTTTGGAACTATGCATTCAAATGGGTATATCTTTCCTTTTCTCCTTTGCCTTTCACTTTTCTTTTCTCAGCTATATGTAAGGCCTCCTCAGACAGCCATTTGCCTTTTTGCATTTCTTTTCCTTGAGGATGACCTTGATCACTGTCTTCTGTACAATGTCACGAACCTCCATCCATAGTTCTTCAGGCACTCTGTCTATCTGATCTAATCCCTTGAATCTATTTGTCACTTCCACTGTACAGTTGTAAGTAACTGGATTTAGGTCATACCTGACTGGTCTAGTGGTTTTCCCTACTTTCTTCAATTTAAGTCTGTATTTGACAATAAGGAGTTCATGATCTGAGCCACAGTCAGCTCCCGATCTTGTTTTTGCTGCCTGTATAGAGCTTCTCCATCTTCGGCTGCAAAGAATATAATCAATCTGATGTCAGTATTGACCAACTGGTGATGTCTATGTATAGATTTTCTTGTGTTGTTGGAAGAGGGTGTTTGCTATGACTAGTGCATTCTCTTGGAAAATCTCTATTAGTCTTTG
This sequence comes from Capricornis sumatraensis, assembly GCF_032405125.1. Lineage (NCBI taxonomy): Eukaryota > Metazoa > Chordata > Mammalia > Artiodactyla > Bovidae > Capricornis > Capricornis sumatraensis. The sequence goes on along the minus strand of NC_091092.1, from coordinate 36,021,962 downwards.
CCCTGCTTCATTCTGTACTCCAAGACGAAATTTGCCTGTTACTCCAGGTATTTCTTGACTTCGTACTTTTGCTTTCCAGTTCCCTATGATGAAAAGGACATCTTTTTTGGATGTTAGTTCTAGAAGGTCTTGTAGGTCATCATAGAACCGTTCAACTTCAGCTTTTTCAGCATTGCTCGTCAGGGCATAGACTTGGGTTACTGTGATATTGAATGGTTTACCTTGGAAATGAACAGAGATCATTCTATAGTTTTTGAGATTGCATCCAAGTATTGCATTTCAGACTCTTTTGTTGACTATGCTGGCTACTCCATTTCTTCTAAGGGCCCACAGTAGTAGATATACTGGTTATCTGAGTTAAATTCACCCATTCCAGTCCATTTTATTATGCTGATTCCTAAAATGTCAGTGTTCACTCTTGCCATCTCCTGTTTGACCACTTCCAATTTGCCTTGATTCATGGACCTAACATTCCAGGTTCCTTGCAATATTGCTCTTCACAGCATCAGACTTTACTTCCATCACCAGTGACATCCACAACTGGGTGCTGTTTTTGCTTTGGTTCCGTCTCTTCATTCTTTCTAGAGTTATTTTTCCACTGATCTCCAGTAGCATGTTTGGCAACTACCAACCTGGGGAGTTCATCTTTCAGTGTCCTATCTTTTTGACTTTTCATACTGTTCATGGGGTTCTCAAGGCAAGAATCCTGAAGTGGTTTACCATTCTCTTTTCCAGTGGACCACGTTTTGTCAAAACTCTCCACCATGACCCATCCATCTTGGGTGGCCCTACCCAGGATGGCACATAGCTTCACTGAGTTAGACAAGGCTGTTGTCCATGTGATCAGATTGGTTAGTCTTCTGTGATTATGGTTTTCAGTCTCTTGTTGATGGAGAAGGATAAGAGGCTTATGGAGACTTCCTGATGGGAGAGACTGACTGAGGGGGAAACTGGGTCTTGTTCTGATAGGCAGGGCTAAGCTCAGTAAATCTTTAACTCAATTTTCTGTTGAAGGATGGGGCTGTGTTCCCTCCCTGTTATTTGACCTGAGGCCAAACTGTGGTGGAGATAATGAAGATAATGGCTTCAAAAGACCATTATCAAAAGGCCCCATGCCTGCACTCCTCCACGCAGTGCCCCCAACCCTGCAGCAGGCCACCACCAACCCACATCTCTGCCAAGGACTCCTGGACGCTCACGAGCAAGTCTGAGTCAGTCTCTTGTGGGGTCACTGCTCCTTTCTCCTGGGTCCTGGTGCACACAAGGCTTTGTTTGTGGCCTCTAAGAGTCTGTTTCCCAGTCCTGTGTAAATTCTGGTGGCTCTATGGTGGGATTAATGGCAACCTCCTCAAAGAGGGCTTATGCCATGCCCAGGTCTACTGCACCCAGAGCCCCTGCAGCAGTCCACTGCTGACCCATACCTTTGCAGGGGACACTCAAGTACAGTTCTCTCTCAGTCTCTTTGGGATCTCTGGGTCCTGGTGCATACAAGGTTTGTTTAAGCCCTCTGAGCATCTCTGGTGGGTATGGAGTTTGATTCTAAACGTGATTTCACCCCTCCTACCATCTTGTTGGGGCTTTTCCTTTGCCCTTAGACATGGAATATCTCCTCAACGTCACCCCAGTGCTGGGCAGACTGAATAGTGAAAGACTAAATACTGCTCCTCTAAGACCAGGAACAAAGCAATGATACCACTTCTATTCATGATGCTATTATAGTATTTCCAATACAAACAGGTAGGACCAACCCAAATGTCCATTAATAATAGATAATGGAAAAGCAAACATTGTATACATATGCTGTAAAATATTACATAGGTTTACAAATGAAGGATATCCTGCTATATGCAATAACATGGATAAACCTTAAGGGAAATTTGATAAGTGAAATAGGCCAGTCACAAAATGAAAATACTATATAATTTTATTCATATCAGGTATCTAATATAGTTAAATTAATAGAATCAAAAAGTCAAATAAATATTCCCAGGATAAATGGTGAAAAAAGGAAATGCTGTTTAATGCATATAAATTTTAAATTTGAAAATATATCTTCTTTATAAATATTATCAGTTCTTTATTATCCTTTCCTATGATTTTCATGCATGTCTATCTTCAGATTTTACACTGTTCCTCTTTGACAATGACTTCATTTACCCTCATGGTTAACTATGTGAACTTTTTCCTAAGCTCTGCCTTCATGTTTTTCAAAACCACTGTGGTGTTATCCAAAGAGATCAGGGCTAACTTTGTTCTCTAGGCTGATTAATGACAAGTGCTAATGATACTAATGACTCAATTCTGTCATCACTTTGGTTTTGAGTATACAATAGCTTGAGGCAGCATCAAAAGCCAGGGAAGAACACAGGAAACAGACAGGCAAGTACAAAATGACATTGATTTTTCCTTTATCTCCAGATTCCACCTGGTCTTAAGTCATCTATGTCAATTCTTTTTAGACCCTTGAGCATCATTTGGAACAAAACATTGTTGGCATCTATGCTACCTATCCATGCTGGAATTCTTCCCTTAAGTCAGAATATTCAGGATATGTACTGGTGGGGACAACTTTCAAGATGGCTCAGTGGTAATGAATCAGCCTGCCAATTCAGGAGGCAGGGGTTCAATCCCTGGGTTGGAAGTTCCCCTGGAAGAGGACATTGCAACCCATTCCACTATATTGCTTGGCAAATCCCACGGGCAGAGGAGCCAGGGGTCCATGGAGTCACAAAAAGTTAGATACATCTTAGGGGCTAAGATGTGTGAGGACAGACACAGAGTCATGCTTATCTTCTTTATGGATAGATGGTCCCTCACATAAAACTGCATCCCTATTAAGAGATTTCCACTTATTTAACTTCTTTTTTAGAATTTAATTTTCAGAACATTATCTATTACATCAGAATTGGGAATTAGTCTCATTTATAGCTCAAAAAATGAGTGAGAAGAATATCTTATAACAAGGTATTTATATTAAAAATTGCTTATAACCCCCAGAGAGTTTCCATCTTTACTACATTCTTCCAAAATAAGCAATTTTTGCAAACCATTGGTAAATGCTGGCACAGTGGTAAAGAATCTGCCTGCCAACGCTGGAAATGTGGGTTCAATCTCTGGGTCAGGAAGATTCCCTGGAGGAGGGCATGGCAACCCACTCCAGTATTCTTAACTGGAAAATTCCATGGACAGGGGAGCCTGGAACACTATAGTCCATGGGGTTGCAAAGATTTGGTCACAACTGAGTGACTGAGAACAGATACATATCAAGAGAAGAGGCATATATAAGCTACTGAAATTTGGGGAGCAGGGTATTTTTATTTTCCTGAAAAAGAAGCCTAACTATATAAATCCAAGTCACCACTACTCTTGAGCAATGTAAGAGTCATATACCCCTCACAGAATAGCAAACCCAACAGGACATGGGAGCCTCAAGCTGTGCTTTTCCAATCACCAATATAATAGAACACAGACATCACTACCATAGCACCTATCAACAATCATCTTGAGGGAAAAAGCCAGTAATTTTCCTGCTTTTGAAATGGCTTTGGAAACTCTAAAATCTTCATGAGTACAGATGCTTATGGCAGCAGAGATGTACCAAACAAATCTGTTAGACTATATGCACAAACTGCTTGGGAAAATCCTTGTTGTCCTGATTATTATTTAAGCAGTCTACATCTGTCCTCCAAGCAATACCTAAGATTTCACCTTGTATGTGAAAGCTCTAGCTGCAAAATGCCACAAGAATTTCTTGCTTTTTCTGTGTACTTACTTTCTCCCTAATAAGTGATAACCAATTGGGACATCCCTACAAACTGCTTTCATTTATTCTTCACCATTATGATGTGTATAAGTCTTGTTTCTTTAATCACATTGCAAGCTGGAAATCTGTTATATGAATTTTCCATGTTCTGTTATATCCAACACAGAATCAAGAAACTAGTAGCAGTTCACAGGCCTTCAAAAAATCCTCCCAATTTATTTTTTAAACTGACTCTTGCAACTGAGACAATGCAGCCCTCAGGAATAGTGAAAACTCCCCTAAGTGACTAATGTGTTACAATGGTGGGAGTTAGGCCCTAGAGGAAATAAATGAGGCTTATCATAACTGCCTAGAGCAGCTATTCTGGAACTTGGCTACCTACACGTAACAGAGAAGGAGCTTTAAAAAGTACTGAGGACTGTCTCCCTCCCCCAGAGATACTGGATTAATTTGCTTTTATTTTGAGCATTGGAATTTTCAAAAATGCTCTATGTGGTTCCAATGTGTAGTCGAAGTTGAGACGCATCAGTCTACAGTTATATAGACTTTCATTTGTTCTTGAATATTCAATGTTTTTATAACTGGAATTTTTATCCTATGACCAAAACTCTAGTATAGGGGAAATATTTTTTGTAAGTATATATTTTCTTTGATTAAAAAATGAAATTCCAATATAAGCAGACTGTGAGAACCTACCTTTCATGAGGAAAATAATGAAGATTTATAATCACCTAAAACTATGTTACAAACTGCATTTAACATTATGTAATACATGTTCTCAGAAACAACTGTTTTGTGGAGGACATCTATATGAAAAATTCCTATTTAAGACATGATCACTACTTTTCTGAAAAATACAATATTAGCATCCTAATGATATAATAAACCACCCCAGTGTTTTTTGTTTTTTACCCAAAATAACCTAGCCTTGAAAGTTATAGAAAAATGTATCCTGCTATTTAAGACACTGATTTGTTTCTACAATCCAAATTGCTTTTAGTCATCTATCCAACTGAAAGCAATGAAGTTTCTATTACCTTGCTACTATGTTGCTACAGGGAAACATGTTTCAAAATTTTTCCTTTGGTTTTCTCCTTTGAACATCTAATTAACTTCAGATCATCTGCAGAAAAATATCTCAATTTTCCAAAGGACCTCTTTCAATAAATTCAGATTTTCCAACAAATTGGGATTTATTTTGAAGTAATTATTAAAGATTTTCATGGAGGGAACATTCTCTCTGTCTTTTCTTCAGTAATCTCTGCCTGGTAAGACTTCATACTGGAAAAGTGAAAGCTTAACTAATGATTTTATACTTTGAATTTAATAATTTTGATTTTATTTAAAAATTTGAATATTAAATCTAGGTGATATTTTCACCAATATTGTTTACCTACAGGAAGCAGTAAAATTGATAATCAGCTAGAATAGCAGGCTAGAGTAGCAAGAACCATATACTCTAGTAGTGTGATAGGACTGGTTGAGCATAAACTCTAACATCTTTTTGAGTTTATTTATTCAAAGAAAGTTGTAGAGTTGTTTACTAGTAGTATTTTAGATAAAAACTAGGAAAACTTAAAGTACTTAACACAAAATATCTGTTGCCTTACTTGTAAAATGATGATGATAAACCCTACCTCACTTAGTTATAGACAAGATTAAATGAAATTTGTGAAATGGCTTCTAGCACACTGCTTGCCACATAGTTGATTCTTATTAAGTATCAAAAAGGCAGGCATAAAACCTAATCCCCTTACTTCAAAATTGAAGAAAATTATTCTCAGAGAGATAAACTCACCCATTTCAAGTTTTGAACTTAGTAAAGGGGCAGGCTTAGAACTGGAGGACAATCAGTCAATAGATAATTAATGAGTGAAACTATTTACTTTCTTATATGAAAAACTTCATCCATGAAATTTATTTCTAAATTTATATGAACTGCTCATTATTCACATTTGTGCCATGACTGCCATGAATGTCCATTTTCATTTTTACCTGTTTATAACTAGGGTAAAATTTAAACAACAACAACAACAAAAGTTACTGCAAGTTTTGTCCCATTACTTTCCTGTGGAAGTCTGCTTAATATTAACCTAAGTTTTACAAAGATATTCCACCTATAATTCATCCTTTCAAGCATAGTAAAAGAATTGAAGATTTTTCAAAATACATTTTTAATGCAAATAAATGACTCTTTCCTTCCATTTCCTCACATGAACATTCCAGGTACACAAACATGAGACTGGATGGAAGGGACATATTGTTTAATTAACATTTCATTTTCCTTTCTTTTATTTTTATTGCTTTAATATTCAAATAATTTCTGTATTCTTTGCTCTTATTTTTTAATATAAATGTATTTATTTTAATTGGAGGTTAATTACTTTACAATATTGTATTGGTTTTGCCATACATCTACATGAATCCACCACAGGTATACATGTGTTCCCCATCTTGAACCCCCCTCCTTCTTCCCTCCCCGTACCATCCCTCTGGGTCATCCCAGTGCACCAGCCCCAAGCATCCAGTATCATGCATTGAACCTGGACTGGTGACTCATTTCATATATGATATTATACATGTTTCAATGCCATTCTTCCAAATCATCCCACCCTCTCCCTCTCCCACAGAGTCCAGAAGACTGTTCTATACATCTGTGTCTCTTTTGCTGTTTCGCATATAGGGTTATCATTACCATCTTTCTAAACTTCATATATATGCATTAGTATACTGTATTGGTGTTTTTCTTTCTGGCTTACTTCACTCTGTATAATAGGCTCCAGTTTCATCTACCTCATTAGAACTGATTCAAATGTATTATTTTTAATGGTTGAGTAATACTTCATTGTGTATATGTACCAAAGCTTTCTTATCCATTCATCTGCTGATGAACATCTAGGTTGCTTCCATGTCCTGGCTATTATAAACAGTGCTGCAATGAACATTGGGGTACACGTGTCTCTTTCAATTCTGGTTTCCTTGGTGTGTATGCCCAGCAGTGGGATTTCTGGGTCATAAGGCAGTGGTGAAAGAAGTCAAAGAGGACACTAATAGATGGAGAAATATACCATGTTCATGGATCGGAAGAATCAATATAGTGAAAATGAATATGCTACTCAAAGCAATCTATAGATTCAGTGCAATCCCTATCAAGCTACCAATGGTATTTTTCACAGAGCTAGAACAAATAATTTCACAATTTGTATGGAAATACAAAAAACCTTGAATAGCCAAAGCAATCTTGAGAAAGAAGAATGGAACTTGAGGAATCAACCTGCCTGACTTCAGGTTCTACTACAAAGCCACAGTCATAAAGACAGTATGATACTGGCACAAAGACAGAAATATAGCTCAATGGAACAAAATAGAAAGCCCAGAGATAAATCCACACACCTATGGACACATTTTCTTTGACAAAGGAGGCAAGAATATTCTTTGCTCTTAAAAACAGTTTTATTTCCATCATTATTAGATGAATTAAAAGAACAAGAAAAGGAAGTCTTCTATGCTCACTATTCAATACTGAAATAAATGTAGAAAAAATCAATAAGACATCTGGGTTCAATTTTGATATATAAGGAACTTGGAAGTAGCCCAGTTCTTCCTTACAATTAAAAAGCTGAACAAATTGAAAAATCAACAACTCCTCTTAGATCTATAAGTGAAGTAAGGTCACAGAACAAATCATGGCACCCAAAATTTGAGAGACCACAGGAAAATCCAGAGAATCACACTTGCCAGTGCAAAACCCATAAGCAGAGGTCCCTGTGGGAACAAGTGTTAGGGTAGGAAAACATGAACTATAATTGAAAATTTGCTGGAGGCCCAGTGTAGGCGAGTCTGAGGAAAAAAAAAAAAAAACAACAACAAAACTCTAAGAAAATCCAGTCATTGGAGGAGGAGCACACTTTTATGAGTTCTACCTCTTGGAGCTTAATCAGGTTCTTGTAGCAAATACCAGTGAAAAATCCCCTCAGATTTCTGTCAGGAAAAGGGGGAAAGGAAATATTTTAAAACACAATGCAGAGTTCTGTTCTCTATATAATTTCTGTCTTCAGAATAACCAGAACTTAACTTACTGGGATTTTAACATAATTGACCTAGGGGAAGGAAAATACCCAAACTCCAGCCAACTCTAGCCTTCCACATGGGGGAAGAGAAATATTCAACCCACACATGCATTTTCCAGTCATCCCACACCCGCGGTGGATTCATGTCAATGTATGGCAAAACCAATACAGTATTGTAGAGTAAAATAAAGAAAAAAATAAAAATTTAAAAAAAAAAAAAAGGGAGAAACCTGAGAATCATGTGTGACATTTGCAGTGCAGAGGAACAGGCTCACTAAAAGACTGAGAGTTAAAATAGGACTATAGAACACTTCCCCCTCCACCATACCTTATCACCACAATCAGTTCAGTTCAGTCGCTCAGTCATGTCTGACTCTTTGCGACCCCATGAATCGCAGCACGCCAGGCCTCCCTGTCCATCACCAACTCCCAGAGTTCACTCAGATTCACGTCCGTCGAGTCTGTGATGCCATCCAGCCATCTCATCCTCTGTCGTCCCCTTCTCCTCCTGCCCCCAATCCCTCCCACCATCAGTCTTTTCCAGTGAGTCAACTCTTCTCAAGAGGTGGCCAAAGTACTGGAGTTTCAGCTTTAGCATCATTCCTTCCAAAGAACACCCAAGACTAATCTCCTTCAGAATGGACTGGTTGGATCTCCTTGCAGTCCAAGGGACTCTCAAGAGTCTTCTCCAACACCACAGTTCAAAAGCATCAATTCTTCAGTGTTTGGCTTTCTTCAGAGTCCAACTCTCACATCCATACATGACCACAGGAAAAACCATAGCCTTGACTAGATGGACCTTAGTTGGCAAAGTAATGTCTCTGCTTTTCAACATGCTATCTAGGTTGGTCATAACTTTCCTTCCAAGGAGTAAATGTCTTTTAATTTCATGGCTGCAGTCACCATCTGCAGTGATTTTGGAGCCCCCAAAATTGAAGTCTGACACTGTTTCCCCATCTATTTCTCATGAAGTGATGGGACCGGATGCCATGATCTTCATTTTCTGTATGGCAAGCTTTAAGCCAACTTTTTCACTCTCCTCTTTCACTTTCATCAAGAGGATTTTTAGCTCCTCTTCACTTTCAGCCATAAAGGTGGTGTCATCTGCATATCTGAGGTTATTGATATTTCTCCTGGTAATCTTGATTCTAGCTTGTTTTTCTTCCAGTTCAGCATTTCTCATGATGTACTCTGCATATAAGTTAAATAAGCAGGGTGATAATATACAGCCTTGCCATACTCCTTTTCCTATTTGGAACCAGTCTGTTGTTCCATGTCCAGTTCTAACTGTTGCTTCCTGACCTGCATACAGATTTCTCAAGAGGCAGGTCAGGTGGTCTGGTATTCCCATCTCTTTCAAAATTTTCCACAGTTTATTGTGATCCACAAAGTCAAAGGCTTTGGCATAGTCAATAAAGCAGAAATATATGTTTTTCTGGAACTCTCTTGCTTTTTTGATGATCCAGCAGATGTTGGCAATTTGATCTCTGGTTCCTCTGCCTTTTCTAAAACCAGCTTGAACATCGGGAAGTTCACGGTTCACGTATTGCTGAAGCCTGGCTTGGAGAATTTTGAGCATTACTTTACTAGCATGTGAGATGAGTGCAATTGTGCAGTAGTTTGAGCATTCTTTGGCATTGCCTTTCTTTGGAATTGGAATGAAAACTGACCTTTTCCAGTCCTGTGGCCACTACTGAGTTTTCCAAATTTTCTGGCATACTGAGTGCAGCACTTTCACAGCATCATCTTTCAGGATTTGAAACAGCTCAACTGGAATTCCATCACCTCCAGTAGCTTTGTTTGTAGTGATGCTTTCTAAGGCCCACTTGACTTCACATTCCAAGATGTCTGGCTCTAGATGAGTGATCACATCATCATGATTATCTGGGTCATGAAGATCTTTTTTGTACAGTTCTTCTGTGTATTCTTGCCACCTCTTCTTAATATCTTCTGCTTCTGTTAGGTCCAGACCAATTCTGTCCTTTATCGAGCCCATCTTTGCATGAAATGTTCCCTTGGTATCTCTAATTTTCTGGAAGAGATCTCTAGTCTTTCCCATTCTGTTCTTTTCCTCTATTTCTTTGCATTGATCACTGAGGAAGGCTTTCTTATCTCTTCTTGCTATTCTTTGGAAGTCTTCATTCAGATGCTTATATCTTTCCTTTTCTCCTTTGCTTTTCACCTCTCTTCTTTTCACAGCTATTTGTAAGGCCTCCCCAAACAGCCATTTTGCTTTTTTACATTTCTTTTCCATGGGGATGGTCTTGATCCCTGTCTCCTGTACAATGTCACGAACCTCATTCCATAGTTCATCAGGCACTCTATCTATCAGATCTAGGCCCATAAATCTATTTCTCACTTCCACTGTATAATCATAAGGGATTTGATTTAGGTCATACCTGAATGGTTTAGTGGTTTTCCCTACTTTCTTCAATTTAAGTCTGAATTTGGCAATATGGAGTTCATGATCTGAGCCACAGTCAGCTCCTGGTCTTGTTTTTGTTGACTGTATAGAGCTTCTCCATCTTTGGCTGCAAAGAATATAATCAATCTGATTTCGGTGTTGACCATCTGGTGATGTCCATGTGTAGAGTCCTCTCTTGTGTTGTTGGAAGAGGGTGTTTGTTATGACCAGTGCATTTTCTTGGCAAAACTCTATTAGTCTTTGCTCTGCTTCATTCCACATTCCGAGGCCAAATTTGCCTGTTACTCCAGGTGTTTCTTGACTTCCTACTTTTGCATTCCAGTCCCCTATGATGAAAAGGATATCTTTTTTGGGTGTTAGTTCTAAAAGGTCTTGTTGGTCTTCATAAAACCGTTCAACTTCATCTATTTACAGCAGTTCTTTCAATCTAAAACATGTTCAGATATAAAGAAAACAATTTCAAGTCAGACTAAAAGGCAAAAAACACACTTTAGGACAGAGCAAGCCTTGGGACTAAAATCAGATATAGCAGTGAGTCATTTCCTAGGCAGGTTGATAAGAAGTCTAGGGGTCCCCAAGTAGAGAGGGGTCTGGAATTCTCAAGGAGGAAGAAAGGACAAACTTTTTTTCTTCTCTAAATTCCTTAGGATTATATAACAATAATGTATTCTGCCTGAGGACAGTCTCTGTATTAAACCTTCTGGCTAATTCTGTACATTATGAGAGTAGACCTGCTCTTTACAAGGATTATATTAACAACAATGTATTCTGCCTGAGGATAGTCTCTGAATTAAACCTTCTGGCTAATTCTGTTATCTTAAAATGTAAATTATGGGAGTAGGTCCAGACATTCTTTGGATTCATTGGAGAGTATATAAACTCATTGTTAACACTAACAAGCGGGTACTCTTTCTGCCCCCTTCTGATGCCTTTGTCAGAAGCTTTCTCTATCTCCTTTATATTTTAATAAAACTTTATTACACAAAAGCTCTGAGCGATCAAGCTTCGTCTCTGGCCCCGGATTGAATTCTTATCCTCCGGGGGCCAAGAATCCCGGCATCGTGATTCAACAACAACCTTTCAGGGCTGTGATTAATATGCTGCAGGCTCTAATGAATAAAATGCACAACATGCAACAACAAATGGGCAAAGTAATTAGCATGATGGCAATTCTAAGAACCAAAAAAGATATGATAGAGACAAAAATGAACATTAACCAAACTGAAGAATGTCTTTGATGGGCTTATTAGTAGACTGAATATAGCTGCTAATAGCTATGAAGAAATAATCTCTGAGCTTGAGGGTATCTCAATAAAAAATTCCAAAACTGAAAAGGAGGAAAATGACTGAAATAAACAGAACAGAATATCTAATAATTTGGGGACACCTAATAAAGCTGCAACCTACATGTAATGGAAATACCTGAAGGAGAAGAGAGAAAAGAACAGAAAATATATTTGAAACAATTATAAATGAGAATTTCCTGGATTTAATGTCAGATATCAAACCAAAGTACCAGGAAACTCAGAGAATATCAAGTAGGAAAAAATGTTTACAAAACTACACCAAGGCATATTCAAACTTCAGAAAGTCAAAGGAAAAGAAAAAAAATCCCCAAAGATGCCACATGGGGGGAAAAGCCTATAAAGGAGCAAAGGTAACAATTATATCTGACTTGTACTCAGAAATCATGCAAGTAAGAAGAGACTGGAGTAAAATAGTGAAAGTGTTGAGAGAAGAAAAACAACACTGACCTAGAATTCTGTACTGCATGAAATTATCCTTCAAAAGTCAAAGAGAAGTCAAGACATTCTCAAACAAACAAAAATTGAGGGAATTTGTTGCCAGTACATCTGCCTTGCAAGAAATGTTCAAAAAAAATTTAGAGAAAACAAAATGAAACTTGGGCATTAATTAAGAAAGAGCATCAGAGAAGGAAATTAGTTAAAGTAAAATAAAAAACTTTTGTTTTTTTTCATTCATAATTGATTTGATAGATGACAGTTTGTTCAAAATAATAATAGCAAAAATGTATTTATGTGTGCTTATGGTATATGGTTGTACACTATATATGAAATGATTGACAGTAATGATACATGGCATGGAAAGGGAAATTTAGGATTATTTTGTTATTCTAAGGTAATCACATTACTTCACTCTGAACATCAAGACTCTAAACATACGCATAAGAAACAGAGTGCTATAGATGAGAAAGAAAAAATAAGATCCAACTATATGTTGTCTACAAGAAACTTCACATATAAAAACACATACATATTGATAGCAAATGGATGATAAGTATGCTAAGACTAATCCAAAGAAAGTTCAAGTGGCTATATTAATTTCAGACAGCACAAGTTACTAGGGATAAAGAGGGACATTCAGTTCAGTTCAGTTGCTCAGTAGTATCTGACTCTTTGGGACCCCATGAATTGCAGCACGCCAGGCCTCCCTGTCCATCACCAACTCCCGGAGTTCACTCAGACTCACATCCATTGAGTCAGCAATGCCATCCAGTCATCTCATCCTCTGTGGATCCCTTCTCCTCCTGCCCCCAATCCCTCCCACCATCAGAGTCTTTTCCAATGAGTCAACTCTTTGCATGAGGTGGCCAAAGTACTGGAGTTTCAGCTTCAGCATCATTCCTTCCAAAGAAATCCCAGGGCTGATCTCCTTCAGAATGGACTGGTTGGATCTCCTTGCAGTCCAAGGGACTCTCAAGAGTCTTCTCCAACACCACAATTCCAAAGCATCATTCTTCAGCACTCAGCTTTCTTCACAGTCCAACTCTCACACGCATACATGACCACTGGAAAAACAATAGCCTTGACTAGATGGACCTTTGTTGGCAAAGTAATGTCTCTGCTTTTGAATATGCTATCTAGGGTGGTCATAACTTTCCTTCCAAGGAGTAAGTGTCTTTTAATTTCATGGCTGCAATCACCATCTGCTGTGACTTTGGAGCCCAAAAATATAAAATCTGACACTGTTTCCACTGTTTCCCCATCTATTTCCCATGAAGTGATGGGACTAGATGCCATGATCTTAGTTTTCTGAATGTTGAGTAAGAACATAGTTGAATTCAAAAACATCGTCAATCAACTGGATATAATTGGCATCTACAGAGTACTTTAACAATAGCAGAATACATATTTTTCTCAACTCATAGGAATATTTACCATGATATACCACATTCTGGGCTGTTAAATATACCTCAGAATATTTAAATGAATAGAAGCTATACAATGTCTTCTCTCAGACCAATGATTAAGGAAATCAATAATAGAAAGATGGTTGGGAAAGCCCAAAATACTTGGAGCTTAAATTACTTCTACGTAACACAGGAGTCACAAAAGATATTATAAGAAAATTAAAATAGTTTGAAGCAATTGAAAATGGAAACAGAATTTATCTGAATTTGTGAGATATAGTGAAAGTAGTGCTTACAGGGGGAGATATATAGCACTGAGTGAATATATTAGAAAAAATAAAGATCTAAAATCAATTATCTAAGCTTCCACCTTAGAAACTAAAAAGAGAAGAGTAAATTACATATAAAGGAAAATTATGAACAACTCTATGCCCACAAATTTGGTAACCTAGATGAAATGGATTGATTTCCTCAAAGGCACAATCTGCCACAATTCATACAAAAAGAAATAGACAATTTAAACAGATCTATATTAAATAAACTGAATCAATAATTACTTTCCCAAACAGAAAGGAACAGGACCATGTAGGTTCACTGGTGAATTCTATCAAAACCTTCAGAGAAGAAATTATACCAATTCCATACAACATCTTCCAGAAGATGGAAGGCAGCAGGGAATAATTCCCAATTCATTCTATCAGGCCAAGATTAGCTCAATACCAAAATCAGAAAAAGACATAAGAAATATATAGACCGGGATCTCTCAAGAACAGAGGTGAAAAGTCATTTAAAAATTAGCACATCATATCTAACAATGTATTAAAAAATTGTATATGAAGACAAAGTGAGATTTATCACAGGCACGCAAGGTTGATTCAACATTTGAAAGCAATTAATATAAATTAATGAAAATGCAAAAATATAGGACACTGAAAGATGAACTCCCCAGATCAGTAGGTGCCCAATATGCTACTGGAGAAGAGTGAAGAAATAGCTCCAGAAAAGAATGAAGAGGCTGAGCCAAAGCAAAAACAATGCCCAGTTGTGGATGTCACTGGTATTGGAAGTAAAGTCTGATGCTGTAAAGAACAATGTCTCATAGGAACCTGGAATGTAAAGCCCATAAATCAAGGTAAATTGGAAGTGGTTAAACAGGAGACAGCAAGAGTGAACATTGACATTTTAGGAATCAGTGAAATAAAATGGACCAGAACGGGCAAATTTAATTCAGATGACCATCATATCAACTACTATGTGCAAGAATCCCTTAGAAGAAATGGAGCAGCCTTCATAGTCAAGAAAAGAGTCTGAAATGCAGTTCTTGGATGCAGTCTCAAAAATGACAGAATGATCTCTGTTCGTTTGCAAGGCAAACCATTCAATATCACAGTAACCCAAGTCTATGCCCCAACAAATAATATTGAAGAAGCTGAAGTCGAGTGGTTCTATGAAGACCTACAAGAACTTCTGGAACTAACATCCCCAAAAGATGTCCTTTTCATTATAGGGGACTGAAATACAAAAGTAGGAAGCCAAGAGATATCTGGAGTAACAGGCAAGTTTGGCCTTGGAGTGCAAAATGAAGCAGGGCAAAGGCTAACAGAGTTTCGCCAACAGAATGCACTGGTCATAGCAAACACCCTCTTCCAACAACACAAGAGACAACTCTACACATGAACATCACCAGGTGATCAATACCAAAATCAGACTGATTATATTCTTTACAGCCGAAGATGGAGAAGCTCTATACAGTCAGCAAAAACAAGACTGGGAGCTGACTGTGGCTCTCAGATCATGAACTACTTACTGAAAAATTCAGACTTCAACTGAGGAAAGTAAAAAGAAAACCACTAGACCATTCAGGTATGATCTAAATCAAATCCCTTACGATTATACACTGGAAGTGAAAAATAGATTGGAGGGATTAGATCTGATAGACAGAGTGCTTGAAGAACTATGGATGGAGGTTCGTGACATTGTACAGGAGGCAGGGATCAAGACTATCCCCAAGAAAAAGAAATGCAAAAAGACAAAATGGTTGTATAAGGAGGCCTTACAAATAGAAAAGAAGAGAAGTGAAAAGGAAAGGAGAAAAGGAGAGATACACCTATTTGAATGCAGAGTTCCAAAGAATAGCAAGGAAAGAAAGCCTTCCTCAGTGATCAATGCAAAGAAATAGAGGAAAACAAGAGAATGGGAAAGACTAGAGATCTCTTCAAGAAAAATAGAGATCCCAAGGGAACATTTCATGCAAATATGGGCACAGTAAAGGACAGAAATTGTATGGACATATCGGACTCAGAAGATATTAAGAAGAGGTGGCAAGAACACACAGAAGAAGTATAAAAAAAAGATCTTCACGACCCATATAATCACGATGGTGTGATCACTCACCTAGAGCCAGACATCCTGGAGTGCAAAGTCAAGTGGCGCTTAGGAAGCATCACTATGAACAAAGCTAGTGGAGGTGATGGAATTCAGTTGAGCTATTTCAAATCCTAAAAGATGATGCTCTGAAAGTGTGGCACTCAATATGCCAGCAAATTTGGAAAACACAGCAGTGACCATAGGACTGGAAAAGTTCAGTTTTCATTCCAATCCCAAAGAAAGGCAATGCCAAAGAATCTTCAAACTATTGCACAATTGCACTCATCTCACACACTACCAAATAAGGCTCAAAATTCTCCAAACTTCAACAGTACATGAACAGTAAACTTCCAGATGTTCCAGCTGGATTTACAAAAGGCAGAGGAACCAGAGATAAAATTGCCAACATCTGTTGGATCATAGAAAATGCAAGAGAAATCCAGGAAAACATCTACTTCTGCTTTATCGACTATGCTAAAGCCTTGTGTGGATCACAACAACTGTGGAAAATTCTTCAAGAAATGTGAATACCAGACCACCTTACCTGCCTCCTGAGAAATCTGTGAGCATGTCAAGAAGCAATAGTTAGAAGCAGACATAGAGCAATGGACTGGTTCCAAATTGGGACAGGAGTACGTCAAGACTGTATATTGTCACCCTGCTTAGTTAACTTCCATGCCGAGTACATCATGTGAAATGCCAGACTGGATGAGGCACAAACTAGAATCAAGATTGCCAGGAGAAATGTCCATAAATTCAGATATGCAAGTGACACACCATTATGGCAGAAAGTGAAGAGGAACAAAAGAGCCTCTTGATAAAAGTGAAAGAGGAGAGTGAAAAAGCTGGCTTAAAACTCAACATTCAAAAAATGAAGATCATGTAAGAATAGAATCGCCAGTCTATGTCTGATGCAGGATACAGCATGCTTGGGGCTGGTGCATGGGGATGACCCAGAGAGATGTTATGGGGAGGGAGGTGGGAGGGGGGTTCATGTTTGGGAACACATGTAAGAATTAAAGATTTTAAAATTAAAAAAAAAAAAGTAAAAAGCAAAAAAAAAAAAAAAAAAACGAAGATCATTGCACCTTGTCCCATCACTTCATGGCAAATAGATGGGGAAACAATGGAAACAGTGACAGACTTTATTTTTGGGGCTCAAAAATCACTGTAGATGGTGACCTTGGCCATGAAATTAAATGACACTTGCTTCCTGGAAGAAAAGTTATGACCAACGTAGACAGCATATTAGAAAGCAGAGATATTACTGACCATATAGTCAAAGCTATGTTTTCCCAGCAGTCATGTATGGATGTGAGAGTTGGACCTTAAAGAAAGTTGAGCATTGAAGAATTGATGCTTTTGAACTGTGATGTTGGAGAAGATGCAAGGGTCTCTTGGATTGCAAGGAGATAAACAAGTCAAGCCTAAAGGTAATCAGTCTGAATATTCACTGGAAGCACTGATGGTGAAGCTGAAACTCCAATACTCTGGCCACCTGATGTGTAGAACTGAGTCATTAGAACATACCCTGAATCTGGGAAAGATTGAAGGCAGGAGGAAAGAGGATGACAGAGAATGAGATGTTTGAATTGCATCACCAACTCAATGGACATGAATTTGAGCAAGCTCCGGGAGTTGGTGATAGACAGGGAAGCCTGGTGTGCTGCAGTCCATGGGGTCACAAAGAGCTGGACACGATGGAGTGACTGAACTGAAGTGAATCTAAGTACATCATATTAACATTCTAATGAAAAATTACGTGCTTATATCAATAGATGCAGGAAAACATTTGATAAAATCTAATATCTACTCATGATAAAAATAATCTCAATAAACTATAAATAGAGGGGAACCTCCTCACATTGATTTTTAAAAATCTCAAAAATCCTATGGCTGATAACATACTTGACAGTGTGAAACTTGAATCTTTTTAAGATCAGAAAGAAGGAAAAAAAAAAGAAACAAGATAAGTATGTCCCCTCTCACCTCTTGTTTACGACATCATACTAGAAGGTTAGCTAATCCAATGAGAAAAGGAAATAAAAAACATACACATTTGGGAGGAAGAAATAAAACTTTATGCAGAAGGCTGAAAAAAAAAAAAAACCCTGGAACTAATAAGCAATATAGCAAAGTTGCAGGATACAAAATTCAATTGTTTCCTTAAATATCAGCAATGATGGAATTTGAAATTAAAACACAATACCATTTATATTTACCTCCCCTCCAAAGTGGAATACTTAAGTATGAAACTAATGAAAGAATGTACAAGTTATATATGAGAAAAACTATAAAACTGATTAAACAAATTGAAGAACTAATATGGAGATATTCCATGTTCATAGATAAAGGATCAGTAGTGTCAAAATGTCAGTTTTTTTCCAACTTTACCTATTGATTCAATATAATTCCAATAAAGATACTGACACGTTATTTTATGGATATTGACAAACTGATTCTTAAGTTGATATAGAAGAGGCAAAAGACTCAGAACAGTCACCACGATATTGAAGGATAAATGGATCACAGAAATAAATGTAACAACACATAAATATAAAAGGCCTCAAAAAATAAAACATAGGGAGAATTTTAGATGAGGTGAGGTTTGGTATAACTTTCTGATACAATACCAAACGTATGATCTTTGAAAGAAATATTCCACAGGCTGTACTTCATTAAAAGTAAATGTTTTTTAGGTTGCTTCCATGTTTTTGCTGTTGTAAACAGTGCTGCAATGAACACTGGGGTGTATGCATCCTTTTGAACCAAGTTTTTCTCCAGATACATGTCCAGGAGTGGGATTGCTGGATATATGGTAGCTCTATTTTTAGTTTTATAAGGGACTTCCATAAGTAAATCAAAGGATAAGTGGATAAAGAAGATGTTGTACATATATACAATGGAATAATACTCATCTATTTAACAGAAGTAAATAATGCCACTTGCAGCAACATTGATGGACATGGAGATTATCATACTAAGTGAAGTAAGCCAAAAAGATAAAGACAAATATCATATTATATCACTTATATGCAAATCTAAAAAAAAATAAAGATACAAATGAACTTATTTACAAAACAGAAAAAGACTCACACACTTAAAGAATGAACTTATGGTTACCAGGGGGGAGAGTGGGGGAGGGATAGAATGGAAGTTTGGGATCGACATGTACACACTGCTATATATAAAATAAATGACCAACAAGGCCCCACTGTATACTACAGGGAACTCTGCACAATATTCTGTAATAATCTAAAAAGGAAAATAATTTGAAAAAAACAGATACATGCATAACTGAATCACTTTGCTGTACACCTGAAATTAACACATTAATAATTAACTATACTCTAATATAATTTTTTAAAATAAGTGTCTTATACACAGTATTAACACAAAATACATATACCAAGAAAAATTATGAACAACGTTTTTGAAGGAAAGTATCCAAAAGACACAAAAGAAGATTTGAACGATTTATTTATTTATTTATTTTTAATTTAAATTTGTTTATTTTAATTGGAGGCTAATTACTTTACAATATTGTATTGGTTTTGCCATACATCAACATGAATCCGCCACGGGTGTACACATGTTCCCCATCCTGAACCCCCCTCCCACCTCCCTGCCCATCCCATCCCTCTGGGTCATCCCAGTGCACCAGCCCTAAGCATCCTGTATCCTGCATCAAACCTGGACTGGCGATTCGTTTCTTATGATATTATACATGTTTCAATGCCATTCTCCCAAATCATCCCACCAATTTAGATATATGATGTTTGTCACTGTTTGAATGATTCTCAAGAAATATTGAATAGCCATTGCATATAATTGTATGGGAATAAAATTTATTTTGTCTTTTGGATTAATCTACCAGAAACCATTATTTTTATACCAATATAGCTACGATATTGTCTATTCATAGTTTTAAGTATATTTATGGAAAAGTTATAATAGTGGCTTTTTCAATATTTTCTTAAATATCATGGAACCATTATGCTCATTTATTTGCAAAATTAAGATCTATTTACACTTTTTAATCCTGCTTTTTTCTTAAAAGTTTATTTTGAGCATGATTAAAAAACATTAAATACTCTTTGAAAATATTCACCATATAAAACAGTCTTTGAAAATATTTACCAGGTTAAATATCAGCTTTTGAAATAGATCTACCATAACACTTCCCTGGTGGCTAAGATGGTAAAGTGTCTGCCTATAATGCGGGAGACTTCGGTTCAATCCCTGGGTCAGGAAGATCTCCTGGAGGAGGAAATGGCAACCCACTCCAATATTCTTACCTGGAAAATCCCATGGATGGAGGAGCCTGGTAGGCTACAGTACATGGGGTTACAAAGAGTAGGACATGACTGAGCGACTTCATTTTAAATATCAGCAGCCTATAAGGGTACTACAATGCACTTCACCATCTTTCTTTCTCATATAGCATTTTTTCCTCAACCAGGCCATAACTCCTACCAAGGCATTTTTATTGTCATAATCACTTTGAAAAAAGTAGTAGTAAACCAGAATTGAAAGAGACACATGTAACCCAATGTTCATCGCAGCACAGTTTATAATAGCCAGGACATGGAAACAACCTAGATGTCCATCAGCAGATGAATGGATAAGAAAGCTGTGGTACATATACACAATGGAGTATTACTCAGCCATTAAAAAGAATACATTTGAATCAGTTCTGATGAGATGGATGAAACTGGATCCGATTATACAGAGTGAAGTAAGCCAGAAAGAAAAACACCAATACAGTATACTAACACATATATATGGAATTTAGAAAGATGGCAATGACGACCCTGTATGCAAGACAACAAAAAAGACACAGATGTGTATAACGGACTTTTGGACTCGGAGGGAGAGGGAGAGGGTGGGATGATTTGGGAGAATGGCATTGAAATATGTATAATATCATGTAAGAATCGAATCGCCAGTCTATGTCCAAGGCAGGATACAGCATGCTTGGGGCTGGTGCACGGGGATGACCCAGAGAGATGTTATGGGGAGGGAGATGGGAGGGGGGTTCATGTTTGGGAACGCATGTACACCCGTGGTGGATTCATGTCAATGTATGGCAAAACCAATACAGTATTGTAAAGTAAAATAAAGTAAAAAGAAAAAAAAGAAAAAAGTAGTAGTATTAGTTGGTCAGTCATGTTCAACTCTTTGCAACCCCATGGACTGTAGCCTGCCATGCTCCCCTATCCATGGGATTCTCCAGGCAAGAATACTGGAGTAGGTTGCCATTCCCTTCTCCAGGGGATCTTCCCAACCCAGGGATCGAACCCAAGACTCTTGTACTGCAGGCAGATTCTTTACCTTCTGAGACACAAAGGAAGACCACTAGTGACCTCTACTGTTGCCATATATAATAGTATCTTGTTCAGTCAGTTGTGTCTGACTCTTTGTAGTCACAGGGACTGCAGCACACCGGGCTTCCCTGTCCTTCACTATTTCCCAGAGTTTCTCAAACTCATGTTCACTGAGTCAGTGATACCATCCAATCACCTCATCCTGTCGTCCCCTTCTCCTGCTGCCTTCTGTCTTTCCCAGCATCAGGGTCTCTTCCAATGAGTCAGCTTTTTGCATCAAGTGGCTAAAGTATTGGACAAAGTATTGACCAAACTGGGCTTCCCTGATAGCTCAGTTGGTAAAGAGTCCACCTGTAATGCAGTAGGCCCTGACAATTCTTGAGTCAGGAAGATCCACTGAAGAAGGGATAGGCTACCCACTCCAGTATTCTGGCCTGGAGAATTCCATGGACTGCATAGTCCAGGGGGTTGCAAAGAATCAGACACGACTGAGTGACTTTCACCTTCACTTTTTTCATTGGCCAAAGTGCTTCAGCTTCAGCATCAGTCCTTCCAATGAATACTCAGGGTTGATCTCCTTTAGGATTGACTGGTTTGATCTCCTTGCAGTTCGAGGGACTCTCCAGAGTCTTCTCCAACACTGCTTCAACTTTCTCAACCTAAAAACATCATTCTATAAAGTTGCCAACTTGCTTCCTAACACCTATTTGCAAAATACATCTGGAATCTCTTCACTTCCATTAGTCTACATTACTGCCCTAAGGCATTATTTTCATCTAGACAACTGTGATAAGCTTTCAGTATAATTATTCTGCTTCTTATTTTGTTCCCTGTGAACCATTCTCCAAAAAGTAGCCAAAGTGAGCTTTTGAAATGTAATCAGTTTGCTATATTCTCTTCAAGTTCTTTTTTTAATATAAATTTATTTATTTTAATTGGAGGTTAATTACTTTACAATATTGTATTAGTTTTGCTGTACATCAACATGTATCCACCACAGGTATACACGTGTTCCCCATCCTGAACTCCCCTCCCTCATCCCTCCCCTTACCATCCCTCTGGGTCATCTCAGTGCACCAGCCCCAAGCATCCAGTATCATGCATTGAACCTGGACTGGTGACTCATTTCATATATGATATTATACATGTTTCAATGCCATTCTCCCAAATCATCCCACCCTCTCCCTCTCCCTCTCCCACAGAGTCCAAAACACTGTTCTGTACATCTGTGTCCCTTTTGCTATCTCGCATACAGGGTTATCGTTACCATCTTTCTAAATTCCATATATATGCGTTAGTATACTGTATTGGTGTTTTTCTTTCTGGCTTACTTCACTCTGTATAATAGGTTCCAGTTTCATCCACCTCATTAGAACTGATTCAAATGTATTCTTTTTAATGGCTGAGTAATACTCCATTGTGTATATGTACCACAGCTTTCTTATCCATTCATCTGCTGATGGACATCTAGGTTGCTTCCATGTCCTGGCTATTATAAACAGTGCTGCGATGAACATTGGGGTACACATGTCTCTTTCAATTCTGGTTTCCTTGGTGTGTATGCCCAGCACTGGGATTGCTGGGTCATAAGGCAGTTCTATTTCCAGTTTTTTAAGGAATCCCCACACTGTTCTCCATAGTGGCTGTACTAGGTTGCATTCCCACCAACAGTGTAAGAGGGTTCCCTTTTCTCCACACCCTCTCCAGCATTTATTGCTTGTAGACTTTTGGATCGCAGCCATTCTGACTGGTGTGAAATGGTACCTCATTGTGGTTTTAATTTGCATTTCTCTGATAATGAGTGATGTTGAGCATTTTTTCATGTATTTGTTAAGTTCTTTCAATAGCTTCTCAACACATTTAGAATAAAGTTCACATTC
Source organism: Capricornis sumatraensis (assembly GCF_032405125.1). Taxonomy (NCBI): domain Eukaryota; kingdom Metazoa; phylum Chordata; class Mammalia; order Artiodactyla; family Bovidae; genus Capricornis; species Capricornis sumatraensis. The sequence goes on along the minus strand of NC_091092.1, from coordinate 35,998,979 downwards.
CTTAGAGGTGTTGCAAGGTCCAGTGTAAATCTTCCTCTCTTTTTAGTTGATTGCATAGAAACAGGTGTCTTTCTGTTGTTCATAAATTTTAAGTCTTTTTCTGTCTTGGACTTTTATTTCAACATAGAAAACTCTTCCCTCAGATCTCAATTTAAATGCCATCACCTAACCATATAAAGTAGTCCCTAGTTTCTCTCCATCAACTCATATTTTCTTCTTCATAGGGCTTATCAGTACTTGGTTTGCTTTTCTCTTTTTTTGTGTTTTTTATTTATTGTCTCCCTCCAATAAAACGCAAACTCTTTGAAAGATATGATTTTGTGTGTCTCATTTCTACTGTATACTCTGGGTTTCAGACAGTATCTGGCATGTTGTAGCTACTGAACAAATAATTGTAACTGAATTTATGAATGAGTAAGTGAATAATGTTTTGGTATTTCGAATTATTTCCAATTTTTATCATTGTGCTACTATTAACATTTTATATATAAATATTTCCTGTTTTTAAATGGTATACAAAATAAGTGTCAAAGGGTATATGGAACTGAGAGCTAAAAACTGATTTCCAGAAATGTTGTAATAATTTTTACTTTTATAAGCAGTATATGAGAGTGTTCATTTCCACTAATATTATTACCAATTATTAATCCATTATCATTTCAGAAGCAAAATGTTGTACAATTGGTGATTTACTTTGCAATTATTTGATTACTGAAAAGATTGAACAACCACATTTATACTTTATAAACTTTTAATACAATTCAGTAAATTGGTTATATCCTCTGCTCATTTAATTTTACTTAGGTATACAAACAATTGGTTCAAGATAAAGAAAGGAGTATGACAGGGCTGCCTACTGTCACCCTGTTTGTTGAACCTGTACACTGAGCACATCATGAGAAATGCTGGGCTGGATGAGTTAGAAGCTAGAATCAAGATAGGCAGGAAAACATCAACAACCTCAGATACATGGATGATATCACTCTAATGGCAGAAAACGAAGAGGAACTAAAAGAGCCTCTTGATGAGGGTGAAAGAGGTGAGTGAACAAGCCAGCTTAAGACTAAATATTAAAAAAAAAAAGCTAAGATCATGGCATCTAGCCCCATTACTACAATTTCACTGTGAGTCCTTGGGAAAGTTATTCGACTTCTCTGTGTCTTAGTTTACTCATATATAAAATGGTGACAGTAACAGTAGCTACCCCTAATGGGCTTGTCATGAGAATTAAATGTGTCACTACGGATTTAAAAAAATAAAATAAAAAGAAACAACAGTTAAAAAAATATACTAGCCTTTGACCTGTATCTTATATGGTAAACAAAAATCAACTAAAAATGGATTAAAGACTTAAGCATAAAACCTGAAAATATAAAATTTGTAGAAGAAAGCATAGGGAAGAGCCTCTCTGGCATTGCCCTTAGCCCCCCAAAATAAAGTCAGCCACTGTTTCCACTCTTTCCCCATCTATTTCCCATGAAGTGATGGGACCAGATGCCATGATCTTTGTTTTCTGAATGTTGAACTTTAAGCCAACTTTTTCACTCTCCTCTTTCACTTTCATCAAGAGACTCTTTAGTTCTTCCTCACTTTCTGCCATGAGGGTGGTGTCATCTGCATATCGGAGGTTATTGATAGTTCTCCCAGCAATTTTGATGCCAACTTGTGCTTCTTCCAGCCTAGTGTTTCTCATGATGTACTCTGCATATAAGTTAAATAAGCAGAGTGACAATATACAGCCTTCACATACTCCTTTTCCTATTTGGAACCAGTCTGTTGTTCCATGTCCAGTTCTAACTGTTGCTTCCTGACCCTGCATACAGATTTCTCAAGAGGCAGGTAAGGTGGTCTTGTATTTCCATCTCTTTCAGAATTTTCCACAGTTTATTGTGATCCACACAGTCAAAGGCTTTGCTATAGTTAATAAAGCAGAAATAGATGTTTTTCTGGAACTCTCTTGTTTTTTCGATGATCCAGCAGATGTTGGCAGTTTGATCTTTGGTTCCTCTGCCTTTTCTAAAACCAGCTTGAACATCTGGAAATTCACGGTTCACATATTGCTGAAGCCTGGCTTGGAGAATTTTGAGCATTACTTTACTAGCATGTGAGATGAGTACAATTGTAGGTAGTTTGAGCATTCTTTGGCATTGCCTTTCTTAGGGACTGGAATGAAAACTGACCTTTTCCAGTCCTGAGGCCACTGCCGAGTTTTTCAAATTTGCTGGCATATTGAGTGCATCACTTTCACAGCATCATCTTTTGTATATTGGTACAGTAATTATGGAAAACAATATAGAGGTGAATCAAATATTTAAAAATAGAACTACCATATGGTCCAGCAATCTCACTTCGGGATATATATCCAAAGAAAATAAATTATTGTCTCAAAGAGATGTCCTTATTCCCATGTTTAGTACAGCACTATTCAGAATAGCAAAGATATGGAAACAACCAGAATGTCTATGGACAGATGAATGGATAAAGAAAACGTGATATATGTACACACAACTGAATATTATTCAGACTTTAAAAGAAGGAAAGAATCCTGGGATTTGTGACCTAGGGGACATTATACTAAGTGTAATAAGCCAATCAGAGAGGAACAAATACTGTATGATATTATTTACATGAAGGCTACTGACACAAGATGGTGGACTAAGCACATATCTCTTATTTTCTTTCTGAAGACTCATTGAAATTAGAGGGGAAAAAAGATTGTTAATGAAAACATGTGTGAGATCTCTTATTATTTTTAGATATCATTGGACAGAAGATCTTAATGAATTTCAAAAATTTTAAAATATAATTAAATCAGTTAGATCATATCAAAAAGAGTGTCCAATCTAAAAACTGACAAAAGACAAAAGTAGAGGTGGGTTTCTTTATTGCTTGGAGGCAAAACCACAAAGATGGTCCAAAATTAAATACAGTATTGTGAAAATTAATAAAGATTAGCTAGAGGCCATAAGTAATGGTAAATTATTGAAGTTTTATCTACAGAAAATCAGTGAGAATTAACTTATGCCACAGTTTCCTTTGTATGCTATATATAAACTCTCAGAATATAACTAGAGATTTAATCTATAAATAACTGTTACCTTTGGAAAACTAAAGCTCCTAGCATTGGTGTTGACAACTCATATAAAACAACCTTCCTGTCCTTGCCTTAGTGTTTGAGATATTAAATCTGTGTGTTCTGCCTGCTAGATTCATATACACACACACACAGTAAGATAAATCCTGTCAGTTGACATGATCTGCTGATATTCAAAGAGCTTGGCATTAGCTCTCCTGTTGGAGAAATCTGTTAGGCAAAAGCAGACTCCACACATGCAAAGGAAACCTATTCAGTTACTTATATAAGAAAACCTAAAAGATGGTAACGATAACCCTGTATTCGAGACAGCAAAAGAGACACAGATGTATAGAACAGTCTTTTGGACTCTGTGGGAGAAAGAGAGGGCGGGATGATTTGGGAGAATGGCACTGAAACATGTATAATATCATATGTGAAACAGGTCGCCAGTCCAGGTTTGATGCATGATACAGGATGCTTGGGGCTGGTGCACTGGGACAACCCAGAGGGATGGTGTGGGGAGGGAGGAGGGAGGGAGGTTCAGGATGGGGAACATGTGTATACCTGTGGCGGATTCATGTTGATGTATGGCAAAACCAATACAATATTGTAAAGTAATTAACCTCTAATTAAAATAAATTTAAAAAATAAATAAATAAAAAGAAAACCTGTTCCCTTATTCCTAAATATGAATTGGCAACAAAGAAATACTATATGATTAAAAAAAATCCAGTGGCACGAAAGAGAGCCAAAGTAAACAAGTAAAATTGCTGACCATAGAGAAAATGAAAATATGTGAAGTTGCCCCAAACATACACACACAATTATAAATACTGTAAAAGTTTCAAGAAGATATTGCACACATAACATAGCATGTTAAAGAAGAATCAAGGAATAACTCAGAATACTTTGAAATTAAGTATATTAAAAAAGGGGGTATGAAAGATGGAGTCAAGGGTGTTTCTCAGAATAAAATGAAAGTATGCAAAGAGATAGAGCATATGAGAGTAGAGATAATATATACTTAGAATAAAGTCAGGAGGTTCAATATCTAGTAAGGGGTCACAGAAAGATAATAAAAAAGAAGAAATAACAAAGAATTAAAGAAAAGTGAACAGATTTAAAGATAGACATGTGCCTTCAGATTGGAAAGATCCACTGAATGGCAAGAAGTATGGATGAAATAGAAACATACATAAACACAATATTGTTTCTGTTTTTTTACAGTGAATACAGTAGACTAAGTGCAAAGAAGTGATCCTAAAAATTTCTTAGGGAGAAAAAAATGTTCTGCGGCAAAGAAACAATTAGATCAGCATATGATTCCTCTGTGTAAAAATGGATTACAGCAGATATTATAGCATGTTTTCAACATCTTTAGCAACGTTATACTGAATCATAAATTAACCATGAGAAATGAAGTCATTTTCAGACATTCAACTTCTCATAAAGTTTACTATTCACTTACCATGTATAAAATAACTGTGAATGTACTTTTGTAATAACAGTACAAATAATCTTTAAAAAAGAGAAATAGTGGTAATATTCCAAACTGGAAAATGAGATAATTAAAAAATACAGTTTTCAATAGAATCAAAGGCATGAAATATGTAGGACTAAATAAAGTGAAAGACATGCAAGACTTCTGTACTGAAAAGTCGGAAACACCACTGAAGCAAATTATAGGAGATCTGATATAAATTAAGGGCTAGATCATGCTCATGGATTGGAAGATTTAATATTTTTTAAGCTGTCATTCTTCACAAATCAATCCGTAGAAGCAAAATAAGAAGTACATCATAATACCCACACAATTTATTTTAAAAATAAATTGATTTCAAAATGCATTTGAGATCAAACCAGTCAACCCTAAAGGAAATCAACTCTGAATATTCATGGAAAGGACTGATGCTGAAGCTAAAACTCCTATATTTTGGCCACCTGATGCAAAGAGCCAAGTCATTGGAAAAGACCCTGATGCTGGGAAAGATAGAAGGCAGGAGGAGAAGGGGGCAGCAGAGAATGAGATGATTAGATAGCATCACCAACTCAATGAACATGAATTTGCACAAACTCCAGGAGATAGTAGTGAAGGACAGGGAAGCCTGGTGTGCTGCATTCCATGGGGGTTGCAAAGAGTCAGATACGACTTTGCAACTGAACAAAATGTGTTTGAAAACGCAAAAAGCATAGAATTCCCAAAACTCTTAGCAAAGTATAAGGTTGGATTACTTAAACTTGGAACTTCAAAACTTACAAAATTACAGTAGTCAAAATAGACTGATATTGGTATAAAGATAGACATTTGATTGATAGAACAATTTATGGTAGTAGAATACTGTATATGTGAAACATCGAACTCTTTCTCATACTATATATAAACTTTAAATAAAAGTGGTTTATAAATCTGATTATTTTTATAAATCTGAATGGGTTTCCCTGGTGTCTCAGATGGTAAAGAATCTACCTGCAATGCAGGAGACCCAGGTTCAATCCCAGGGTTGGGAAGATCCCAACCTGGAAAAAGAAATGGCAATCCACTCTAGTATTCTTGCTTGGAGAATTCCATGTACAGAGGAGCCTGATGGGCTACAGTTCATGGGGTCGCAAAGAGCTGGACATGACTGAGTGACTAACATTTTCATAAATCTAAATAGGGCTTCCCAGGTGGAGCAGTGGTAAAGAATCTGCCTGTCAATGCAGGAGACACAAAGAGACAGGTTTGATCCCTGGTTCGGGAAGATCCCCTGGAGTATGATATGGCAACCCACTGCAATATACTTGCCTGGAGAATTCCATGGACAGTGGAGCCTGGTGGGCTACAGTCCACAAGGTCCGAAGAGTCAGACATAACTAAGTGCACATTCACACATATAAATCTAAACACAACATCTAAAACTAGAAAACTTTTAGGAGATAATATAGAATATCTTTACTGCCTTGGGGTTAGTAAAAAGGACTAACTGTAAAATATATAATAAATTACATTTCCACAAAAATTTTGCTTATAAAAATGATATCATAATGTAAATGCATAATCATGATACAGTTATAAAATATGTATCTCAAAGGAATTTATTCAGAATATATAAAAATTTCTATAATTCAATAATATAAATGGCAATAAGTGAATAATAGTCTTGAAGAGACATTTCACCAAAGATAGCTGAACGCACAATAAGTTTAGAGATACCTAAGGATTAATAATAAGCATGTTTTATGTGCTTCTTTGACGTTCTTCTTTTTAGACATTCTTCTATATTTTATAAGGTGTCCAAATAATTTTATGTTTTTAAAAGTTGGCATTTGTATCTTATATGAAGTGAGTTCCTTATATCTTCTGAGTGTAAATCTTTTATCAGATGTTTTGTAAATATTTTCTCCCCATGGCTTATATTTTCATTTCTTTAATATCTTGCAAAGCACAGCAGTTTATAGTTTTGATGAATTCCAATTTATAATTATTTTCTTTTGAAACTGCTTTCTGTGCCTTCTCAGAAATATTTACTTAATCTCAACTAATGAAGATTTTCTCCCATGTTTTTTTCAAGAAGCCTTAAAATTTTTGCTCTCACATGATCTTTTTATGTTAACCTTTGTGTATTTGTGTATGTATGAGGCAATGTTCAAGGTTCATGATTATTCAAGTGAATGTTCAAATATTTGTTGAAGACTTTCCCTTACCTCACTGAATTTCCTTTGTTGCAAATCAATTGGCCGTACAGTGTGTAGGTCTATTTTGGAACTCTATTTTTTTTTTTTTTACATTCAGCTATATATCTGGTCTTATATCAATACCATGCTGCCTTAATTAATTTAGCTTTACTTTTGGAAGCAATTAGGAGGAGTCCTCTAGTTTTAGTTGTCAGAATCATTTTTGCTGTTTTGTTGATTTCTCTACAATTTTTTTTTTTTTTTACATTTGCTGATTTCTCTATATTTTTTTTAAAATTCTAGTTGTCAATTTCTACCAAAATCTTTCTGGAGTAACATCAGGAAGATGGTAGAATAGGAAGTCCTTGGCATTATTTCCCTTCACAGAAAGCCTTGCAACTATCCACAGATAAGAACGCCTTTGTGAAAATCCCAGAATCCATGGGTGAAGGTGAATCATCCCCTTGTGCCACATGAAAAGAGGAGTAGTTTCACTTTGACCACGTAACCCCTTCCCCAGGCCAACACAGAGCCACACAGAGAAGCTTCCCTTCAGTCTATGGTTTTACCAGTAGCGAAAGGAGAACCCGAGGCACACATCCAGCTTCTTCAACTACCTGGGGCACTTCCTGGGAGACCACTTTGGTTTCACAGCACAGGGTAATCAGTAGGACTAGACGGCCAGGAGTCAAGTAGAAATAAAGAAAGGGACAGGGCTCAAGCAACCAGTGCAGGGATCTTGGCAGACCAGGTTCCTGATGGTAGCCACACAAGACCAGAGAGCTCAGCTCACTCACAATGTTAAGCCAATGGTTCCATTTGGCTAGGAGGCACGGTGACCACTAGTTCTCTCTGGCTTGGGTACCCGGTAGTCTGGCCCAGCCAGAGAGCCCATAATAATATGGCCCAGCTTGAGTAAGCAAACACCAGTGCCTAACGTGAGCATAGCCTCTGGCCTCTCCTGACCAGGTAGGCCAGCCAACAATCTAGCCCAACTATGCAGCATAGCCAGTGGCTTGCCCAATCGTGAAGCCCAGTCTGCAGTCCCACCTAGCTGTGGAAAACAGCCTGTGGCAACACCCAATCATGAGACCCAGACTGAGGCATCATCCAGCCATGGAACTTGAGATCCCCTCCAGTGGTGTGGCCAACCCTGAAGAACAGCCACAATGCAGTCCAACCAGTGGTACTACCTGGCCAGGGAGCACATCCTGAAGCCCTGACCAATTGTGGAGAACAATCAGTGGCACCAACCAGCCAAAGAGCCCAGCCAGTGACTCCTCCCAACCTCAGAACATGAGCTTCTCCTGATAGTACTAGAAAGCAAGCTGCTCCTGCCTACAGATGCTACCAGGTGGCTCACCCATCCAGAGTTAGCCATGCTGACAGGTGACAGTGTTTCCTTGCTGAACTGAGTCTGGAAAAGCTGGAAAAGGCAACTGCTTCCTCAAATGCTCAGGCTTTTCTAATAAAACAAGGATGTGACTATTAGTGTTATCCGGATAGGGAAGTAGCTGAGGACATCTGGCAGAGAAAATTATGAGGTCACTTTTTACATGTTAAATTGGTTCCAGTAGGCTTCCCTCGTAGCTCAGTTGGTAAAGAATTTGCCTGCAATGCAGGAGATCTGGGTTCAATTCCTGGATCAGGAAGATCCTCTGGAGAAGCAAATGGCAACTCACTCCAGTATTCTTGCCTGGGAAATCCCATGAACAGAGGAGCCTGGTGGGCTACATACAGTTCATGGGGTTGCAAAGAGTCAGACATGACTTAGCGACTATACCCCCCTACAGATATTTATATGGAAATGTTCACCAGGCAATGGGAAAAGAGAGCTGATGGCACAAGAGAGATTTTAAGTCTGGAGACAAAATTTGAGATCCAAAACTATTAATACTTAAAGATGGATTCACTCTGGAGAATTGAAACTATGTGAAGGATTGTGAATGCCAAGGGAGAAATTTTAGAATGAGTAAAAACAGAAAAATTTGAAGCAAACAAATCTTAGAAAGTAGGATTTGTAGACTTGCAGTTCCAAAAGTTGATTAGAAGAACTATTTGACATGGGTATCAGTTAAGTCCAAGGGATTTTATAGAACTACTAAAAAGACTTTATTTACATCACAATAAGAAGTATCTTTCAAAATATTTTTTTAAACTCTTAGATTTATATAATTGTTTAAACTTTCAACCAATTATATACTTAATCTCACATGAAATTAACCTCATCATTATTCCATTCTGATTCCTTCTCAGTAAACCTGTTGGTGCTCCACAATCCACTGTTCTTTTTCCTTTGACCCAATTATTTGTCCAATAACTGTCTCATGACTTTCTGCTGTCTACTATTGATCCTAATTGATTCCTCTTTTCTCTTTTTAACTGTCTCTAGGCTATGTCAGATTCATTATACATTTATAACCTTTATGAGATTTTAGGAAAGTATCATCCTACTTATTCAACCATATCTCCTATTGTTTCTCAATCTGAATATTTTGTTTCTAGGAAGGCAATTTGCCACTACTGGCTTAACAGTATCTTGTGCAAATTGGAGAAGCTTTTCTTTTATTTATTATTGTTTCCTCTGCTGAGAACACACTATTCTTTTTTTTTCTTCATATTTAAATCCACCCTACAATTATGGTTTAAGTCCAACCACATTTATGAAGCATTTTCCTTACTACATTAGCCCATCCTGATGTTGTTGTTCAGTCACTCAGTCCTGTCTCACTCTGCGAACCCATGGACTGTAGCATACCAGGGCTCTCTGTCCTTCACCATCTCCCAAAGTTTGCCCAAGTTCATGTCCATTGGATCAGTGATGCCATCCAGCCATCTCATCCTCTGATGGACTCTTCACCTTCTTCCCTCAATCCTTCCCAGCATCAGGGACTTATTTCCAATGAGGCAGCTGTTCCGATCCTGATTTTATCTTTTCTTAATTTGTTGCTTTAGCAACCAGTTTTCACAGTTAATCATGTATTGTCTCATTTTCTATGTAATCATTCTATGTGTTCATTGTCTGAACAAGTTTGTAATTTCTTTGGTGTAAGAACCACCGCTTTTGTAATTTGCTTAACCCATGATGAAGTAATAAACACATTTGTTGTTAAACATTTTTTAAGAAAAAGGTAATAAATTTATTTGGATTTTTTAAGTAGAAATTATTCCCATCATTTAAAAACATTTTTTCCTGATTTTTTCAGCTTGATAGATTCTCGTTCCTCCTTTATTCAATGGTAAAACTCCCTTATTAATAAAGTATTTCTAGATCACCCAAGTACAGATTGATCTTTCTTTGATAAGTGAAAGTGTTAGTCACTCAGTCACATCTGACTCTTTGCAATCCCGTGGACTGTAGCCTGCTTCTGCCCATGGAATTTGCCATGCAAGAGTACTATAGTGGGTGATGATAAATAATTACAATGTATTTTCCAGGGTGCATTCTAGTTGTTTTACATTCACAATATACATTTTGCAATTGAGTTGGAAGAATGTGAAATGCCTATCCTTTTTTCAGTAAGATTCTGAGACCTAACAATTTTTAATGACACATCTAAAATAAAATATATAGAAAGTGGCACATTTAGGATTAGAACTCAGGACAGTGTTGCTCCAAAACCCAAGATCCTTAGTTTCCTAATTTTATAATACTTTTTAAAAAAAAAACATCTCTTGATCACTCATAGTACAGCAGTAACTTTGCTTGCATCATGGTGACAGTCTAATTAATAAGATAATCCTTGCCCTCACTTTGCTCACAATCTAGTGCAGGAATTAAACAGATGCATCAGTTTTAATTACAGCTTCATATGTGTGTTTTGGAGGTTGGGAGGCAGAGCTGAATGGATATGCTATGAGTGAACTGTATGTAAATAAGTGACTCAGACTGCCAACTGAAACACTAGTATTCGAGTATGAAAGTGTTTGATATTAATCCGCTCTGGAAATTAGGAAGCAGGAAAATCAACTTGATGGAAGAAGCATATTTATTACATCTTGACCTTCATTTGGAGCCTGTAATACGCTTTTTGGTTGAAATAAAGCTCTTGCAAAAGAATCAAGCTATGTTATTTAATATCACTGTTAAGTCCTTGAAGTAGTTTCATGCAAGTTGATATACTTGATTAAAATCTGTTTTAGTTTGTTTTTTAATTACAGAATGAGATGATTTGTGAGAGAAAGAAGAGAAAAACACAGTCATCAATAATGTGGCACCCTCAGGCACAATGAAGACATTTTAGGTTTTGAAATGGTATTTTTAACCAACTAAGACAAACAACTGTCATCAGTAACTATGGAATTTAATTTGCAAATCGCTCAAGTTGTCTCTTTGACAGTTACTTGTGCATGAGCATATAGTCAATCCATGTGCCCTCTCCTTTTCTGGCATAAAAAGGCTATGGGATGACATGTTCTTGGTGACTCTCACTAAAAAATTCATCCTCTCTTTGAAATTGTTTTCATGTTTCTGTGACGTCTTTTGGGAAGCCTATGATGTGGGAATAGGATGAGCTTATATATCCATACATAGAGAATATACCTCTTGTATCATCCTTGTGTATTTGTCATCTTTTAATTCATTCAATATCCCAACATTCATCCATTCATTTTTTATTCAATCATTGTTAGCACCTTCTACCTATCAGAAATCATTTTAGGCATGGATAATGCAAAATTGAATTAGACATGTTCCAAACTCTCAAGAAAATGACTCTTTGGAAGAGGAATGTTATATATGCAAACTTAAAATTATAATAATTTATCAGCTTATGAGTACAAACTAAGGCCAACAAAATGAATGCAATGTGTTATTTTACTAACTCATCCTTTAATTTTGGGACAAATCACTCTAAAATTCATTCTGTTCTCTAGTATCTCAGAAAAATCCATGGGAGAGACTTTTTGTATATCCCAGTCAGTCCTGGCCAATGCTTGTGTTCTTGCCAACAATATATTCTAAATTATAAATCCCACTACTCCTCAGGCTTTTCTAGAGCTCATAATTTGCCCTAAACTATGATCACAGTTTTAGTTAATTGATTCCTAAAATGTCAATGTTCACTCACCATCTCTTGCTTAACTGGGATAACGACGATGGTGTGGTCACTCACCTATAGCCAGTTAACCTGGAGTGTGAAGTCAAGTGGGCCTTAGGAAGCATCACTACAAACAAAGCTAGTAGCGGTGATGGAATTTCAGCTGTGCTATTTAAAACCCTAAAAGATGATGCTGCACTCATCATCTTTCAGAGTATTGCACTCAATATGTCAGCAACTTTGGAAAATTCAGCAGTGGTCACAGCACAGGAAAAGGTCAGTTTTCATTCCAATCCCAAAGAAAGGCAATGCCAAAGAATGTTCAAATTACTGTACAAATTACACACATTTTACATGCTAGCAAGATATGCTCAAAATCCTGCAAGCTAGGCTTCAGCAGTACATGAACCGAGAACTTCCAGATCACAAGCTGGATTTAGAAAAGGCAGAGGAACCAGAGATAACATTGTCAACATCTGTTGGACTATATAGAAAGTAAGATAATTCCAGAAAAATATCTACTTCTGCTTCATTGACTACTCTGAAGCCTTTGACTGCATGGATCATGATGAACTGTGGAAAATTCTTCAAGAGAATGGAATACCAGACCACCTTACCTGCCTCCTGAGAAAACTGTATGTGGGTCAAGAAGCAACAGTTAGAACTGGACATGGAATAATGGACTGGTTCCAAATAGGGAAAGGAGTATATCAGGGCTGTAGATTGTTACCCTGCTTATTTAACTTATATGCAGGGTACATCATGCAAAATGCCAGGCTGGATGAAGCACAAGCTGGCATCAAGATTGCCGGGAGAAATATCAATAACCTCAGATATGCAGATGACACCACCTTTATGGTAGAAAGTGAAGGGGAACTAAAGAGCCTCTCAATGAAGGTGGCAGAAGAGAGTACAAAAGCTGACTTAAAACTCAATAATTAAACAGATAAATATACTATTTAACTCCACATACATGACAACCATATCTCCATTTTAGTCAATCCAGGGCATCTTCCATAAATATAACCATATAACCATAATAATATATTCAAAATTGCTTGATAGAAAAAAAAAGAAAAAAAATTGCTTGATAGAGAACAAAATGGAATTGAGATTATATAAATTCTATGGTATGTAATGAAATATAACAGAATGTCAACATAGAGGAATTGATCTGGAAGATGCACATTGAATGACTTCAGTAGAACATGAACAGAAGTGAAAGACAGCATGTTACAGGTAGATGAAGCACTATAAGCAAAGGCATAAGTTATTGAAAAACTATGTTTATGTTCAGTCATCTGTGAGCTGTTCATTATAGACAGAGCAAAAGAGAGGATGACAAGACTTTAGATGTGTTGAGTTTCAGATAACTGTGGAGCATCCAGAAGCAGAAAAGGAATAGGCAGCTGAAGCTTAGGATATATGCCTTGGCTGGATATAAAGATTATTAGTCATAAGCATTTGTGGCAATTGACAGCATGGGAGTGAATACTCAGGAAGAACATTTGGATAAAGAAAAAATTGTGATAATGATGAAACCCTGCCAAAATTCAACGTTTCAGGAGAAATGTGTTAGTGACAATTTGATTGCAAAGACAGGGTCCCTCTCAAAGTTAACAAGAAGGGGAGAGGTTTTTGTTATAAGGATACAGAGATAATGCAGAACTAAGGACTAAATAGAGGCTTCTCAGGTAGTTCAGTGGTAAAGAATCCACCTGCCAATACAAGAGATGCAGGAGATGTGGGTTCAACCCTTGGGCCAGGAAGATGACCTGGAGAAGGAAAAGGAAACCTGCTCTAGTATTCTTGCCTGGGAAATCCCATGAACAAAGGAGCCTACTGGGCTACAGTCCATAGGGTCACAAAGAGTCAGACACAACTAAGTGGCTGAGCACACAGGCACACACAAAAATTTAGCCAAACATCATAAGGGATGATAACTGAAAAGCTATTAGGGACTACGGTTTCTTTTATCTGCTCTCCCAGAATTCATTCATATCTCCTGAATTTTCTTTCATACATACATGGAATATATAGAGTCCCCAAATACTGAATTTAGATCACTTCCAAATTCAAGTATCCAACAAAAACTCAAGTTTTTACTTAAAGGAATGCCTCATTGGCTTGTTTCAGATCAAACTTCCTGCTGTGACTGATAGATAAAACACACATACACATATATTTACATATAGAAATATTTGTTTGAAAACAATGGAGAGATACCAAGGCCATGATTACTTGCAGAACTAAGCTTCTAGAGAACAAGAAAGTCCACAGAGGGGAATCCAACAGGTCCATATGCTTTTCTACTGATTTGCTGATTTGAAAGTGGCAGCAAATCAACTGAGAAGATGATCAGACATTTCAGGTATGTTTTGGGGTTGCAGGGCAAGCATTGGAGTCCAAGGATCACCAAAGAGGAAGAACAATAGAAAACACTTCAGGCTTTCAAATGAAACCCTGATAAATGCACCTTACATTAAAGGATAATCTACAACAAAGACTAATGTTCACAAAGACTAGAATCTAAGTTTTAATTACTCCTATCCCTGATTGGATTAAACTGATTTACCCTCAAATGCCTGTGAGAAGCAAGTGTAAGTCATTTCTTGTGCAAGACAATATCAAGCAGAATCCCAAAGGATGTTTACAAACTATTATAATCTAATAATTGTCTAATTATCTATCAAAATAACAAGGTCTAAAATTTACAATAAAATGACCAAATACAATAGAAAACGATAGAAACAGACTGACAGATGATCCAGATATGATATTGAAACTATCACGAACAGGCTTTAAATTATGTTTCCAGACACTGTGGCCTATAGAATAAATCTAGTCTGCTGTCTGATTTTGTAAATACATTTTATTGGAAAATATCTGTGCTCATTTGTTTGCATAGTGTTTATAGTCATTTTCATGTTAAAATGGCACAGCTAAGTAACTGCAACAGAGATCATATGCCCATCGAAGTTGAAAAGATTTAATATACAGCCCTCTAAAATAAAAGTTTGCCAATCACTGTCTTAAATTATTTGATTAAAATATCCAAGAAATTAAGTATAAAGACTGAAAATTGGCCATGTAAATTGATACAGCCACTATGAACAGTATGGAGACTCCTTGAAAAACTAAGAATACAACTACCATATGACCCAGCAATTTCAATACTGAATATATACCCTAAGAAAACCATAAATGAAAAAGACAAATGTACCCCAGTGTTAATTGCAACACTATTTACAATAGCTAGGACATGGAAGCAACCTAGATGCCCATCAGCAGATGAATGGATAAAGAAGCTGTGGTACATATATACAACAGAATATTACTCAGCCATAAAAAGGAACACATTTGAGTCAGTTTAGTAAGGTGGATGAACCTAGAGCCTGTTATACAGAGGGAAGTAAGTCAGAAAAACAAATATTGTATATTAATGCATATATATGGAATCTAGAAAATGGTACTGATGAACCTATTGGCAGGGCAGGAATAGAGATAGAGACACAGAGAACAGACTTTGGACACAGCAAGGGAAGGAGAGGGTGAGATGAATTGAGGGAATAGCACTGACATATATGTGTAAAATAGATAGCTAGTGGGAAGGAGCTCAACATGGTGCTCTGTGATGACCTAGAGGGGTGGAATGGGGTGGAGGATTGGGGGGAGGTTCAGGAGGGAGGGAACATATGTGTACTTGTGGTTGATTTATGTTGTTGTATGGCAGAGGCCAACACAATACTGTAAAGCAATTATCCTCCAATTAAAAATCTTTAAAAAAAAGACTGAAATTATTTGCAGTTCTCTGCAAACATGAAAAATACAGGAATAGGAAATTTGAAACTGGAAAAATACATTAAAATTAAATATCAATGAATAGGTTTAATAGATTCAACACAACTGAAGATATAATTAGATTAACTTGAAGGTAGCCCATAAGACAATATATAGACTGAGACATGGAGAACAAAAGCATTTTGAAATACACATGAAAAAGAGTGAAAAAATCAATCATTTGTATTGCTTACATCACATAAAGATTAAAGAGAGATGAAGCACAAGCAGTAGTTGAAGAAATAACAACTAAAAAATTTCTCAGTTAGTAGTGACTTGTGGATGTGCTTCAGTGAGAGTAGTCAGGGGAGCTGACATTCCCCCATCAGGTTGAGTAGGCTGTGTGTTCACTGCTGTTTCCTTCTATATAGTAAATATAGTTTGTTTGCATCTTTAATAGGAAACATTTAGAAATGAGAGTATAGATTTTTAAAAATATCCCAAATATATAGATAGCTTTGGGTTCATTTCTAATTTTATTGCATCATGATCTACAAATGTGTCCTGCCTGACTTCTGCTTTGGAGCAAAAATGCTGCAAATCTTGTGGCCAGATTACATGGAAAAGTTTCAGCAGTGTATCAAAGGTATGAATAGAATATTCGTTTTTCCTTTGAGCATACAGTTTATATAAATTTTAAAAGTATATTTTTTAGTTACAATATTCAAAGAACTCTCTATATTGGCTTACAATTCAAATGTAAATTTGTCTATTTTTCATTTCTATTGTTTTTTGCTTTCTATACTAAAAAGGTTTGTTAAACGATGTATAGAGATCACAATTATACAGGCCTGGTGTAGCATTTATCAATATGAAGAAGGTCTCTTTCCTCCTTAAATATATTTTAAATTCCAGCTTGCTTCATATTAACATAGTGATAACTGATTTATTGTTACTATTTTCTTGGCATGTGTGTACTTATTTCTGAATTGTCAGTTATTTTCATATTTTTGTATTTAGTTGTGTTTCTTTCCACCACCACATAGCTGTATTTTTGGAAGTAAAGTCTGTGCCCAGGTCTTTTACACTCGTGGCGGATTCATGTCAATGTATGGCAAAACCAATGCAGTATTGTAAAGTAAAATAAAGTAAAAATAAAAATTAAAAAAAGGCAATTATTGATATAGACAGACACGACTGAGTGACTGAACTGAACTGATTGATATAGACAGTGCATAGATATACAGATGTACATGTGGGAGAATAGATACATTTATTTTTATATTTGCTTACTGGTTTTCTTTTTCCCTTCGCCTATATTTTGTTATATTGATTGTGATTTCACTGTTCTTTTTCTTTTCTAAATATGTAAATATATATTGCTTTATATGAAATATTTAGGCTTTCCTTCAAAGAAACTAAAATCTCCAGGGGATCTTCCCAACCCAGGGATAGAACCCAGGTCTCCCACATTGCAGGCAGATTCTTTACCACCTGAGCCACCAGGGAAGCCCAAGAATACTGGAGTGGGTAGCCTATCCATTCTCCAGCAGACCTTTCTGACCCAGGAATTGAACCAGGGTCTCCTATATTGCAGGCGGATTCTTTACTGCTGACCCACTGGGAAAGCCCCATATATATTGGTTTATATGAAATAAATATTTAGGCTTTCTTTCAAAGAAACTAAAAGTTACAAAAAATTGAAATAAAGTAAAATGAAAACATCAAAATAAATATTTAAAATAGTTTTAAAAATATAACTGAATGCTCAACACAAATATTAATCATAGATGTTATTTTCAAATTGACTAAAGAAAATAACTTCCAATCCAGAATTCTACACCTGGGGAAAATATCCTTCGTGAATGAAGACAAATTAATTTTCAGACTAATAAAACTAAGAGAACACATCAGCAGACCTGGACTAAAGGAAATGTTAAAGTGAGTTCTTCAAGCAGGAAAAAAATATTATTCCTAAGTGTAGAGAAACAAGAAGTAACAAAAAGCAAAGATAAGAGTGAATATGTGGGCAAATACAAATGTATATTGATTATAAGATATATATTATGTTATATGTGGCATGTATGGTATATATGTTATATGTGGCATATATACAGCATATATAATATATATGCATTAAAGTATACCAAATAGCACAAAGAGAAAAACTAATTTATAATGCTCTAAGATCCTTTCATTATCTAGAAAATAGTAAATATGCTAACATATTACACTAAAGTAAGCTAAGGATGCATACTGTAATCTCCTGGGTACCATTAAAAGAATTGGAAAAGAATGTATAAGCTGTACTCTACTAAAAGAGTAAAATGAGGGAGGGGGGTTCAGGATGGGGAACACGTGTATATCTGTGGTGGATTCATGTTGATGTATGGCAAAACCAATACAATATTGTAAAGTAAAAAAAAAAGAGAGTAAAATGAAACAATGAAATGATTAATTCACAATGCTTATTTTTACCATTAGAAAACCAACAGTAATAAGATAAATAAACCCAAATATACTAGTACTTACATTAAATTTAAGTGAATTATATACTCCAATTAAAATAACAAATATTATCTATTCTTATTAAAGTACTGAGCAGAAACTATGGGCACTTTATCAGTCTCTCAATAACATCATTTTGTGTCCCTCTGGTTTCAAATATTATCTGTGCGGAAACACTCTCCATGTATATATTTTGTATGAAATATCAGACTTTTCAACAGAGGATCTGGCTTATTGCACAGGAGTCAGATGATGTAATTTCAAACTACAAGTAGTTCCTCTCAATACAAAACCCTTGAACAATAGGAATTGAGAGGTTCTGTGTAGAAAAATTGTTCTCCTTTTACCCTTCCATACAATAAGCTGCCCTTTCTCCTTCAAGCACTTCTAGAAATGTCCTGCATAAGTGAACAAGCTTGGCAACAGTTTTCTGTGCCTCTTGATGGTTTGCTTAGAATTAATGAGCAGCATTATAACACATTAAACAGCATTGCTTTACATTTTTACTTGTCTTGGTTTCCCATTTTTCCTTAAAAATCATTGTTCTAAATTAAACCCAAAATTGGTAAATACAAATGAAAGAGACAAATTTCTGGGAAAACATCATTTAAAGAAACCAACAGAAGAATAAATAACTATTCGAATATTCACCTAAAATAAAGAAATTGAATCCAGATTTTAAAACCTTCTTATGAAAACAATTCTAGGCTCACAGGAATTATAAAGTTAATGTTATACAAACTGTTAGAAGAGAAAAAAAGGGATTACTACTCACTTCATTTTAGGAGACCAGTTTAACTTTGTTATAGAATATGAAAAAGATATCACAGGTAAATAAAATAACAAGCCTACCTTTTTTATTCGTGTGTGTGTGTGTAAAACTCAAAATATTATCAGACTGTATCTAGTGATATATAAAAAGTGTAATATGTCATCTATTTGCATCTATTACAAAAATACAAAGTTAACATCTAAAATGAATCGAATATTAATTTGGCTATTGTAACCAGTACTGCAATGAACATTTTGATTTGCGTCTTTTAAAACCATGTTTTTCTCTGGATATATGCCCAGGAGTGGGATTGCTGGATCATATGATAGCTCTATTTTTAGTTCATTAAGAGTTTATTTTAAGGAAACTCCATACTGTTTGGAGTGGCTGGACCAATTTACATTCTCATCAACAGATGAATGAATAAAAAAGATGTGGTACATACATACAATGGAATATTACTTGGCCATTAGAAAGAATGAAATAATGCTGTTTGCAGCAGTATTGATGGACCTAGATATTATCATACTAAACAAAGTCAGAGAAAGACAAATATTATATTATATCTCTTATATGTAGAATCTTTAAAAATGATACAAATGAACCTATTTATAAAACAGAAACAGACTCACAGACTTTGAAAATGAACTTATGGTTACCAGAGGGAAGGGTGGGGTAAAGGAATATATTGGGAGTTTGGGATGGATATGTACATACTGCTATATTTAAAACAGATAGTCAACAAGGTCCTACTATAAAAAAATTTTAAAAAAATAAATTTTGAAAAAGAATCAAAGTCACTTCTCACACAAACAGAAGTCAGAAATGTATCTCAAAAGATGCATTTAAAAAGTAATTGATAAAATTCAATGTTTAGTAATGTCCATTAGCAAAGTGAAATAGTAAGGAACTGTCTTAATCTGATAAGAATATTATAGAAACTTACACTATACAGTATACTTAATTTTGAAATGTTCAAAGCTCTCCTGTTGAGATCAGCAATGATGCAAGAAAACCAGATAGAAATACCTCCATTCAAAATTGTACCAAAGTTCTTAGCCAATGCAGTAAGGCATTGAGAAACAAAAGCTGTAGAGACCAAAATGGGAAGAAATAAAACTAACATTACCTGCAGAAAACATGAGTACATACACAAAAGAATCCAAAGAAATTTACAAGTAAGTACCAGATTTAATCAGTGAATTTGGCAAGATCTTTAAGATACATTATCAATACAAGAAAAATTTACTGTGTTTTTATGTAACAGCAACAGGTAATGAGAAAACAGCAATTTTAAAACAATACCATTCATGATAATATTAAGGAACCAAATAACTAAGTCCAATAAAAATTATAAAGACCTCTGCACAGAAAACTCTAAAACATCACTGAGGACAAAACTTTTAAAAATAAGTAGAGCTACAAATTATATTCATGAATTTGAATATACTCTATATTGTAAAGATATTAATTATTCCAAAATTCATATACAGCTTCAATGCTTTCTTTATAAAAACTACAGTAGAACTCTGGTGGAATTTGACACTCATTCTAAATTATTTATGGAAATGCAAAGTGTATAGGCAAGAAAATCATAAAAAAGAATAAAGATGATAGAATCAAATTACAAATTATTAAGGCTTATTATAAGCTTATAGTCTCTTAGACACTGTGGTGTAAGCACCAATGACAAATGGAACAGAAGGGAAATCCAGAAATAATCTTTCACTCGTAAGAGTACTTGTTTAATGACAAAAGTGACATAAGAGACCATGGGGAAATGATGGTCTTTGGAATAAATGGTGCCAGATTATTAGATAGCCATGTGAAAAAAATTAAATGACTCTTACTTCATATTACATGCAAAAGTCAACCCCAGGTTGATGGAAGATTACTTTACTAAGGTAAAATAACTGAATTTCTGGAAGTTGTCATAGGAGAATATCTTCATGATTTGGGAACAAGAAAGGGCTCATAAAGAGGACATTAATTCTCTCTAAAAAATTAAAATTTGATTAACTGAACTACATTAAAATTGAAGACTCACATTAATTAAAATGCACCACAAAGAAAGGGAAAAGTCAAACCACACAAAGGGAGAAGACAGTTGTAATATGTATAATCAACAAAGAACTCATACCTAGAATATTAAAAGAATTCCATAAGTCTTTATGGAAAAAAGATAAGTCAATAGAAAAATGAGAAAAAAAGACTTGTACAAAATGATAGACAAATGAAAAGATTAATTTATTTGTAATCAGAGAAATTTAAAACCATAATAATCAATACCATTAGGCTTACAGAGGAAAGGATAAAATGAAACCATCTGGCAATATAAGGTGTTAGTAATGGTATGGAGCAACTAAAATTCAGCTGTAACGAATGCTGATGGGACTGCATCTACTCTGGAAAACTCTTTATCAACATCTCTTAAACCTGAACATATAGATAGCCCCATAATTATACTCCTAAATATGTATAAAATTGAATTGTGTATATATGTGTACAAATAGATATGTACCTGAATGTCCAGAGAAGCATTCTTCATTATAGCTCCAAACTGGGAGCAACACAAAAGTCTACAGCAGAATGGATACATTTTAGCATATTTATCATAGAGTAGAACAACTATGAATCAACGAAAATTAAAGAAGTTCAGTTACAGAACAACATAACATTAAGTGAAACAGGGCAAACACCAAAGAGGTATTTATTTAGTTATAGAAAATTTGAAAATAAACAAAACCAATCTGTAATGTTAGAAATTGAAATGGCACTTATCTTTGGAGGCGTGGCAATGAACTGTGACTGGTAGTGGGTAAAAAAAAAAAAAAAAAAAAACACCTTTTGGGTTGTTGCTAATGTTCCATTATATGAATGTGAAAATTCATTAAGTAAACACTGAGGGCGTGCACACTATTATTTATACATGTAACTATTAGTTGAAAAGTTATTCATTCTCAAGAAAAGAGGTTTTAATCGGCTTACATTTACCCATATGGGCTTCCTTGGTAGCTCAGATGTTAAAGAATCTGCCTGTAATGCAGGGAACGCTGGTTTGATTCCTGGGTCAGGAAGATCCACTGGAGAAGGAATAGGCTACCCATTCCAGTATTCTTGAGCTTCCCTGGTGACTCAGCTGGTAAAGGATCTGCCTGCAACATTGGAGACCTGGGTTCGATCTCTGGGTTGGGAAGATCACCTGGAGAAGGGAAAGGCTACCCACTCCAGTATTCTGGCCTGGAGAATTCCATGAACTGTATATTCCATGGGGTGGCAAAGAGTCAGACACAACTGAGTGACTTTCACTTTCAACCGTGATTCAGTCAGTTGAGGTCACTGTGTTGGAGTCACATAACCAGTACTTCATTTATCAGGGGCTGTGGGATGATACACTTTAACAAGGGGATGTAGGTGGGGCTCTGAATGAGGGGAAATGGCTTGGGTCTGTCTTACAGGTAACCCAAGAAGGACCAGCTACAAATAAGCACCAAAAACAAAAACCTGAAAAAATATATTGAGAAGGAGTTATAGTAATATCAGCAGAAAGAGGATGGAAAAAAAATTTATTTGAAAATGATGTATGACAAAACCAATACAATATTGTAAAGTAATTAACCTCCAATTAAAATAAATAAATTTATATTAAAAAAATAAAAAAAGAAAATACAAATGGATAGTTTTTCAAAAATAAGAATGTACTGAACAGAGTGGAACACTGCCACGAGCTCAAATAAAGTAATTGAAAGGAATAAGTCAAATACAGGTCACCGGTGGCCTTTATTGAAGAAGGAAATGGGAACCCATTGACCTTCGTGATGAAAGTTTCAGTGCTGTCAGAGGGGCAAAAGCCAGATTGCAAGCAAAAGCCTGATTGTGGTAAGGTGAAAAATAAATGAGAGCCCTTGAGAATCTCATAAAAGCTATGGACTTCCTTGCCTGAAAGGTGTACATGCAGACATACTCAAAAATTTTCCCCTCGTTCCAATGGGTCCATGTACCTTTTGGAACCATTTATCCATCCCACTTGCAGAAAGCATACTATACAGTATTATATGAGGATCTTGTTTATGAAGAAGTGAAACAGCAGTAACCAGTGCAGGAAAAATATTGGTGAAGGTCTGAGGTTTTAATGTGCTTTGTTTTAATGAGAGATTTTGAGCACAGTTATAAATTTTCAAAAGAGAGTAAACAAAAAAGAAGACGTCGTAAACACACAAAGCAGAGAAAATAACTGATCAAGGTTACTATCATGGAGAAGATAGGAAGGGATAAAAATAAGACCAAAGGAAGAGGCAATAAACAGAAAGATCACCTCTTCTTAGACTGGAAGAAATGATTAGATGACAAGTATGGATATAAATAAATTTCTAGGATATGGGAGCAGGAAATTATTTAACTTCATTGCGATTTGCTTCAGTTTTTTTTTTATTTTTTTATTTTTTACGAAGAAAGAAAAGGTATCATATATAGAATGGTGGACAAGAAGATAGCAATTGAAGAGATTTAAGACTCCAGTTATTTCAATGGTATTTGAACCAAATATTTTCACTGAGCAAATGATTTGAGAACCACGTTCCAGGCAAAACTAAAACATACTCCTTGCCTTGGAAGAACTCACTGTATAAATTAATAATAGAACACAATCCCTCATGTGATATAGTGGCTAACTATAATACCAAGAGGTGAAGGATTGTGAAGCTTGACCTCAGCTTAATAGGAAGGAGTATCTATCATAAAAAAAGGGAATAACACATATGTGCCAACTATTTCACATGAGCAGCAGTTTGTTACCTGCAGAGTCCTAAAAACACAGGCTTATTTATAATCTAATGAGGTGATTAGTTCAAGTATTATCTCACTGTTATTTCAATTTTAGTTGCTTTGAAATAACTTCCATAATTGTACATCTTTTGTAAAGTAGGATTCCCTGCTTTATCCTAAATGTACCTCTTTCCAATCAAAAGAACCCTCTAGTTCTAGCACTCTTTGTCTTGATTCTACAGATTTTAAACAGACATCTGAATCATACTCAGCCTTTACAAACTGAAGAATTTTCACTTGATGTCCTGTATATAATCCTTACAGTCCTTTTTATGGATGATTTATGTAATAATAATTTGTGATTATAAAAACAAGTAAGTACTAACTCAGATGCATGTGAGATAATGCATGGGCAGAATTTAGCACTTAATAAACATATGCCAGTCTAATTATAAATTTTATTAAAAACTTTTGCTTCTTTGCTATTGTTTTTTGTTTCCAGTGCTCCTTCCTCTTTACTTCATTTCAGTTGCTCAGTCGTGTCCGACTCTTTGCAACCCTGTGGACTGCAGCATGCCAGGTTTCCACGTCCATCACCAACTCCCAGAGCTTGCTTAAACTCGTGTCCATAGAGTCAGTGATGCCATCCAACCATCTCATCCTCTGTCGTCCCCTTCTCCTCCTGCCCTCCATCTTTCAGGTTCTTTTCTAATGAATCAGTTCTTTGCATCAAGTGGCCAAAGTATTAGAGCTTCAGCATCAGTCCTTCCAATGAATATTCAGGACTGATTTCCTTAGGATTGACTGGTTTGATTTCCTTGCAGTCCAAGGGACTCTCAAGAGTCTTCTCCAACACTTCTTCAGTACTCAGCTTTCTTTATAGTCTCACATCCATACATGACTACTGGAAAAATCATAGCTTTGACTAGATGGACCTTTGTTAGCAAAGTAATGTCTCTGCTTTCTAATATGCTGTCTAGGTTGGTCATAGCTTTTCTTCCAAGGAGCAAGTATGTTTTAATTTCATGGCTGCAGTCATCATCTGCAGTGATTTTGGAGTCCAAGAAAATAAAGTCTGTCACTGTTTCCATTGTTTCCCCATCTATTTCCCATGAAGTGATGAGACTAGATGCCATGATCTTATGTTTTTCTTTGAATTCCTTTACTGTAGGTATTCTAGCAGATTTCTCTAACCAGTGCTTTAGTTGTCCACCTTTCCATGATTGCATTCAGGGTTGAAAGATATCCTGTACTAGAGTAGAATGCATCCAAATAACCCCCAAAACAAACCACATGCTTTCAAAATACAGTTATTCTATCTACTGAGAGTGTCATCCTAAAACTGGAACGGTGTATCACAGTACAAAAAAAGGGTTCAAATTTTGAGTCTGGTGTCCTAGATTCTAATTCCTAATCTAATATTAATGCTTTGTGTACTTGGACAAGTCACCTAATCAATTCAAGTTGGTTTCATCAATAACAATATATACTTGAGAAATTGAAAGGATTTACAATGTGTCAAGATAGTCTCCAAAATTGAGCACCAAAGTCTTGGACATGGAAAACTGAATAAAATCCTCCAAATAAGAGTTAAGAGCTACCTGGGTTCTAATTTGAGTTCTACCATTAATTATCTGGATTCTTGAGAAATCAAAAGCTCTTTGGGTCACAATTTTATCATGCATATAATATGAAAATTGGAAGGAAACATGTGAAAAGTTAAAGAAATCAGCAGGAGGAAACCTCAGAAGACAAGTATGGGGTTGGCCAAAAAGTTCATTCAGGGTTGTCATAACATCTTATGTAAATACCTGAACAAACTTTTTGGCCAACCCAATAGATAAACAGAAGCAGCCCACTGCCCAAGACTCACTGATACTATGAAGTTCTCAAGAGATGGATGGTAGTTTAACAAATTGGCATCATTATTTTATACATAGCACTGTTAAAAGAACCAGATGTTTATATGAGCCTGAGCATGTTCAGTGCATTATCTTTCTAGAGACATTATTAAGGGAGTGAAAATCTAATCAGAAGCCTTTTGGAGAATGTGTGGTTAGTTGAATGATTTCAATATTTGGTGGCATTGAAGTAAAACAGACTGATGAGTTCTGTCCACAAAACACAAATGTTTACTACGGTTAATATCTTTCATCAAGTCTCTCTCTGACCTAAGAACAAAGGTTTCTAAAAAGTGACTTCATTTTTAGTCTCTGGTCCATAATGTGTTTTTTAATAGTCATATCTCTCAGAGAGCAATATGTTTTCAAATTTTTGTAAAGCACCACACTAATTTTACCCTTTATTACAAGGATATGAAAAAAAGGTCCTCACAGAATTGCTGTAATTTTCATGTAAGATAATGCACTTTGTAGCACTTAATCTTGTTTAAGGCAATTGTTATAATAATATTATGTATTTTGTTATTTGGTACAGAAGGAAAAAAGCAAAATAGGAGATAATATTCTTTCCCTAAAAGAGCTTAATAGTTTGGAAAATGATAGATTTTCATGCATAAATTAACATAATAATAATTACTGATAATATTTACTGAGTTCTCAGCACTTTCCAGACACAGTGCTAAGTACTTTAAATTTCATTTTCAACAACTGTCTGAGAAAGGTACTTTTATTATTCTTATTTTACAGAATAAAAATAAACCTAAATGGGTTAAGTAATCTTCATAAGGTCACAAAGCTAGTTAAGTGATAGAGCAAAGATTTTAACCTAAATAATCTGATTCTAGGAAAGAGTCAAAGCTTGTATTTGGGGGTCAGGGAAATTTTCTGTTTAACATAGAATAGTGGTATTAAATTATTGGCCTGTTAACTATTGTGAAGAAGAAAATGACAACCCTAGATTTTGCCCTGCAAGGTTGCAAAGTCATTGGTATTTGCATTTTTTAAACACAAAATGGTAAAGCCATTTCTAACAAAAATGTTTTTTAAAAGAAGGAAGTTACAACTTTAATTTCAGGCCAGATTCTAGTTAGTTTGCTCTATGACAGTTATGCTATTTTTACCTTTCAAAACTTACTAACTTTCAATTACTGATTACAAGTAACAAAATACTTGCTGATAGCTTCAGACAAGTGCCCACATGTGTCCTAAATGTTTACACTTAATGAATTTGGAAACTGTCATCTGTCTTCATATGACTAAAATGTGTTTTCCTTGTGATAATGTTACTTGTTATAGATAAATAATATTTGAATAATTGAAATTATTTTTTTTCTGATCAAATTTTCAGAGGGACAACTGCCAGGAGGATTTTTTTTTAAACAGGTGAATGTTATGAGGGAAACATATTATATTCCTTCATCTTTGGGCCACCTTAGAAGAATAACTGTAAACTCTGTAACTAAGAGGATAGAAATTGCAATAGATTTATTCCTATTTCAGTCTTTATTCAACTATAAAATCTGTTTTAGGGCAGAGTCATTTCAGCTGTATTTTTCTGCTTCCTGAAACATCTAATGGAGCATTAGGTGCAAGAGAAGAAGCAGAGAGCAACAGAGAATGAGGTGGTTGGATGGCATTATTGACTCAATAGACATGAATTTGAGCAAACTCCAGGAGATAATGAAAGACAGGGAAGCCTGGTGTGATGCAGTCAATAGGGTTGCAAAAGTTGGACAAGACTGAGTGACCGAACAACAAGAAGGTACATAGTAACAATTCAATAAATATATACTGCATACTGCATATAAGAATGGAGATAGAATAGTGGGGTTTTTGTAATTACTTTACCTGTTGGTCTCCCCACTTGCAAAGAGAAAAATTAACTTCTCTGTCATTGCTATTTTGTTGTATAGTTTATACATGTGAAAATGAACTGAGGTACAATCAACATCCATCTAGTCAAGGCTATGGTTTTTCCAGTGGTCATGTATGGATGTGAGAGTTGGACTGTGAAGAAAGCTGAGCACCGAAGAATTGATGCTTTTGAACTGGGGTGTTGGAGAAGACTCTTGAGAGTCCCTTGGACTGTAAGGAGATCCAACCAGTCCATTCTAAAGGAGATCAGCCCTGAGTGTTCTTTGGAAGGACTGATGCTGAAGCTGAAACTCCAATACTTTGGCCACCTCATGCGAAGAGTTGACTTATTGGAAAAGACTCTGATGCTGAGAGGGATTGGGGGCAGGAGGAGAAGGGGATGACAGAGGATGAGATGGCTGGATGGCATCACCGACTTGATGGATATGAGTTTGAGTGAACTCTGGGAGTTGGTGATGGACAGGGAGGCCTGGCGTGCTGCAATTCATGGGCTTGCAAAGAGCCGGACACAACTGAGTGACTGAACTGAACTGAACAATCAACATAGCTCTAGAAAGTCCCTTTCTATGTCCCCCTCTCTCTTGCTACACATCTCATACCTCCACATGCCCACTGGACCTTCAATGCAGAATCCTTATAAACTTTTTTTTTAATTCCCAGTGTTGTAATGATATTGGAAATATTTCAAATTGCATGAATATACCAGTGGAGATTTTGGTTCATTTCTTGGTCTTTATCCATTTCCTAGACCCACAGCTTCTTATACCCCTAGGTAGAATGTCAACCGTAAGCTTCTTAGCATCTTTTCAACCGTGAGGGGCCCCACTTCAGCTCTTGGCTATAGGCAGTATGACTGGCGGTGGTATCCATTTCTAATCTCTAGGATTTAATGTTTCATAATCCTGCAGGAGCCCAGCTCTCACAGGTCTGTGGAGTTACCTCACTCTACTTTGTGTCTCTTTTCCATTTCTGCTCAGGAGGATATTTATTTTACTGTCAAGCACAATTATGTTTTTTATTTCTGTTTGCATGTTATCTTTGCTATTTGATGAAGGAAGGCTGTATCACAGAATAAACTTGAGGAGATTTTAAAAGCAGATGTTCTTTATTTACTCTTCAACCTGTTTCTAGCTGATTTCCATCCCCATCATTTCACTGGAAATGCCCTTATCAAAGTAGATGAAGGCTTTTATGCTGAACAAAGCAATAAACAACGTTCTGTCTTCATAACCTCTCAGCAACAATCAGCAAATTTTACCATTCTTTCCTTCTTATAAAGAATGGTAAAATTTGTTATAAGGAAGGAACAAATGGTAGTTTTCACCATATATATGTCTGATTTTCTACCATCTCACTAGCTACACTTCTGTTTGGCTCCTCCTTCTCTGCTAGACCTCTGTCATGTCAGTTCCTTAAGACATGTTCTGGATTTTCTCCTCTTTCCTATCTACATTCTCTTTAAATGTTTTGAATAATTTACATAGTATAAATTACTAATTATATGGAAATTAGTTCATAAATATGTATCTCCAAGCCTATATATTTCTCCTGGGTTCAAGACAGATACATAGAATACCTTATTTTAATATCTATTATATGTCTCACAGATATCTCAAAGAGGATTTTAACACTAAACTTTTGATATTCCCCCAAACTTGTTCCTTTCCCAGACTTATTTGTCTCAGAAAACATCAGTGTTCAATTACTTACTTGAATCAGAAAATTTGGAGTCATCTTTGTTTCTATCCTTTTTATCATAATCCACACACATACATACAGACGCATGTACATTCATATAAACTACCAGAAAATCCTGGTAATACAACCTCCAAAATATTTCTGAATCCACCTACTTTTCTCCATACCCACTCTCACACTTTAGTACGGGCTCATCTCTTATCTGAGTTGCCATGATAGTCAAATGAGTCTCCCATTTCTATTCCCACCAGCCCAGAACAATCCATTTGTATACTTTGTATACAAAGTAGCCATGGTGATCTTTTTTAATATAGCAATATAAATATTCAATGGCTTTGAAATTCACTAAGAATAAAATGTAAACTCCTTACCATGACCTACAAATGCTGAATGAGTTTGCACCTAAGTCTCCAGTTTTACTTAGCACCACTCTCTCCCTCATTCATTATGTCCTATATACAATGGCCTTCTTTAAATTCCTAAGAGAAAAATTCCTCAGGGCTTTGGCCCTTGCTCTATATCTTCCTTCAGGTTTTTTTTTTTTTTTTTTTTTAAACAAGTTATTTACAGGAAAGCTTCTTCTTGTCATTGTGGTCTCAATTCATATGTCATGTCTACACAGAGCCCCTTCACAACCATTTGAAACAATGCCCCTACATCATTCTCTGATAAAAGTCTCTGTTTACTCCCTAGCACATATTAAATGTTGCTATTATGGAGTTTGGATATTTATTTATTTAGAGAATATTACAAGCTTTCCTTAATTTCTATTGAATCCATATTGATCACTAGCACTAAAACATCTAATAACCCCTCTAGTTTGAAAGCAAAACAGTTAGGTTAATGACCTGCCACATATCACTCAGATGGAAAAAGATAAGCCTATGGGCAAATTCAAGCCCATGTTCATATTCTAAGAAAAGAACTATTCTCTTTCCCAGAAGTCTTTCCTGACAAATCTCCCAGGAAAATGGGGGTATCTCCTTACACTCAGGCCAAAGAGAACATCCTCTTTGCACTCCTTTTATCAAGGACTATGTTCTACAGAGAAGACTCTTCTCATTAAAAATTTTCAAGCCACTAAACATTAGTGTCTGCATTAAGAAATGTAGCATGCATAGCTAGATTAACCATTATTCACTAAGTTTGTTTGGGAAAAATGTCCTTTGGACTCGACTATTTTTATGTAACTGCTATTTACACACCCCACAACTGACATGTCTAAGAACCAAGCTCAAGTGTCTTTTGTCCCTCTAATATAGATCCTAATGAAAGCTTAATGGTACTTAACCTAGTCAATGACTTCCCAGCGTTTTGAGTAGTGTGATTCAAGTACCTGGCACACAGGGCTTAAATGTCAGTATCAGCTTGTACGTTGTGCAAGAGATACAGAACAAAGGTATACATATAGACACTTTGAGTTTAATTGTGCTTTGAATAACATTTCAATGACAATTAAATGTTGCAGTTGTTTGTAATCAACTTAGTACTGAGATCTCCTGAGAATGTAGGCTATGTAGCTGCTGCTGAATTTTATATTCAGGCTGGTCTAAATCAGATTGGGTTCTTTTAAAATGAATATGTTCTCTAAAGGTAAAATATGAATAAAAAGATTTACTCAAACTGCTTGTGATTTGGGAACAAAGTTATTCCTTCTCCCTCATCTTTCTGTTTGAAGAAACAAGCTACTTAAGACAAGATTCCATGTAGCTAAAAATATTACTAAAGTGATATCTGTAGTATGCTCAGTTTCTCAATTGAAGAGATGACTTAACTGAGTCAAATATGTTTTCTCAACTGATCTTTCCTATCATCAAAAGCTAGCATTTGCCATATATACTGGGGGGAAAGAGACTGGGATAAACAAAAATCTATAAATGAAAGCTGTGACTGAGCCTATATGTGACTAAGGCCTCCCCAGCTAACTGAAAGAAAGAATACTGTGCTCACTCAATAGAAGCTTCCAAAGCATGTATGGTCTGAAGGCAAATATTTAAATTTTCTGAAACTGTCAGATATGGCATCTGTATGATTTAATGGTACTTGGAGTCTCAGCAAAAATGGAGTGCATAAACCCCTATTCTGTCTGGTAGTGAGCCTCTGCAGAAGTTATAAATAAGATTTACATTTCAGTATAACTCTACCTTTTTAATGGACACTCAAGTCTTCCCTTTGGTACATAGCAGCTGATATCTGATGGGCTTCCCAGGTGGCTCAGTGGTAAAGAATCTGCCTGCCAAGCAGGAGATGCAGGTTTGATCCCTGGGTTGGGAAGATCCCCTGGAAAAGGAAATGACAACCCACTCCATTATTCTTGCCTGGGAAACACCATGAACAGAGGAGCCTGGTGGGCTACAGTCCATGACCAGAGAGTCAGACATGACTTAGTGACTAAAAACAGTTACAACAACAAAGTTCATGTCTGTCTAGGATTTCTCATTCCAGTCTTCAAAAACTTCGCTCAGTTCCTTGTTTTTGATCTTTCATGTTGTCTATAAAAGTGTTCCTTTTCTATGCCACATTCACTATCAACTAGAGAGCTTCTGAGGAAAATTTGTTGTTTATTTACATTTTCTGTTCTTTAAGCCAAAAGAATGAATAAAGGCAACAATTTTAGATCCCTACAGACTAGTCAAAGAGGTGTAACTAAATCATTAGATGATGTTGATTCTATTCATAGGAAAGTGTTTATTGAGCCTTTACTACTTTCATGTAAAAGTATATGTAAAACTGAAGCATTTAGGTTCTTGTGATTCTCATATGCACAACAGGAGATGTAATATAGATTTTTAATGATAAAATATGATTTTCAGACCACATAATCAGAGAGGTGTTAATAAGGAGTAAGGCATTTGACCCAGATTCTTAAGGATGAACAGTAATTCAGTGTCTGGAGACTGTAGGTAGAAGATATCCAAGGTGAGACAAAGGATATAAAAGATAGAAATGCATAAAGCTTTAAGTCTTAGAAAATGATGAACAGTTCAATTTGACTGGAGCATACTGTAGTTATATGAGGAATGATGAGCAAAAAGGATCTAGAACACCAGGATAAAGAGTTAAGACATTATTTATGTAATATTCTTGAGGAAAAGGCTTAATACAAGTTCGGGATTGTGTTGTTATTACTACATTACCTTTTAAAGCAATAAAACAATTTTGGAGCAAATATTGTTATTACTCTAAGGGAATGAAACATGCCACCTCAAAATCTCTATTTGCATGTGGATTATTTGGAGCTGAAAGCAATCAAGGGCCCAAAGAGTCAGGTTTAAAATTCTACCTTTCCCGTAAGTGCCTAGAAGAATTTACATAGAGGGCCTGTTCCTAGAATAGAACTATCACTAGAGATATCCACCAAGAATATGTGCTAGGTGTGATGGGCAGCAATAGGACCTAGAGATCAGAGTCCACTTCTCTTCAGCCCTAGCAAACATTTGCTTACTAAGACATTTGCTTTTCCATCTCCATGTGAATTGCCTTCCTCCTTTTTGAGGTTCCAAACCCCTAACCCTTAACCCCAACATCCTCTTTTGTCCTTTAGTGTTTAGATGAAGATGGTATTTTAAAAGTGAGGGTTTCAGACATTTGGATGAGGTATCAGTTTTCCTGGGTCTCTCTCATGTATCCATGTTATTAGAGTTTTCTGTGATTTTTTTCTGTTAACTGTCTTGTCTCAATTTAATTATTAGATGAGCCAGAAGAATCTAGAAGAGTGAGGAATACTACTTCCTCCCCAGCATTACCTTTTAGAATATAAAGTAATGAAAGCTAAGAGAGGTAAAGTAGCTTCTACAGCATTACATATCTATGAGAGGCAAAAACTGAACTCAAATCAGGTCTATTTGACTCCAAAGCTGGAGTTCTTTATGATGATACTCTAAAACTTCAGAAGATTAATGCACCCTTATCACAAACATAAGACTAAAGTGAATATGAAGAAAATAAAATAAATTTATTTTGGAAAGTATTATAGTTGACTCTTGAACAATCTGGGGGTTAAGGGATGCCAACTTACTCTGCAAATATTGGTGAACAACATTATACATGGCTGGCACTCTGTATCCACAATCCTGCATCTGCCCAATTCAACAAAGTGAATTGTATAGTACAATTTATGGTGTTTATTAAAAAGAATTGCATATAAATGTAAGCACATAGTTCTAGAGGCTAAAAAAAGAGTAGCATGAGAGTGAGAATCTCTTTAAGGCACAGTCTTTTTTTTTTTTTTTTTTTAAGGCACAGTTTTATTGACCCCTTAGAAATTAATGAACTTTTCCTCTAGGGAAACCACACCCCCTCTACTTCTCAGTGAAGGTCCTGAAGAGATCCTTTCCTGGCTCTGGCTCAGGGAGGAGAAGAGTGATAATTCAGAGTGTTCTCCATAACAAAGACCTGCTTTTTTAAGGAAAAGATTTTCTCACCAAAGGGCAATGTAGGAGAAAGCAATATCACTGAAAAAATACTTGGTAAAGAGATAACTGCTCAATAAAATACTGAGAATGAATCGAAAGAGTAGAGAAGGTTGTCCTTCTGCAACATTTGACCACTACACCAACAAGGCTTAGAGGAAAATGTGTAGCATTAAAAGAATATATTAGAAAATAAAAATATCTAACCTGAAAAACCCAACATCCCACCTTAGAAAACTAGAGAATAAAAGCAGTTTAAACCCAAAGAAAGTAGGAAAACAAAATTATAAAAATTAGAGCAGCAATAAAATTAAATTGAAAATAGGAAAACAATAAAAAAGAATGAAACCAAACTCAGTTTTTTAAATCAATAAAATTGATAAAATTCTAGCCAAGCTAACTAAGAATAAAAAGGAATAGATATAGTTACCACTTTAAAAGAGGTTATCACCATTGATCCCATGGACACTAAAAGGATAATAAAAAATACTATGAATAACTCCATGATCATAAATTTGATCATTTAGATGAAATGGATGAATTCTTTAAAAGATACAAAGTATCACCCAAACACCTACAGTCAATTAACCTACAATGAAGGAGATAAAAATCTACAATAGAGAAAAGACATCTCTTCAATAATCGGTGCTGGGAAAGCTGAACAGCTACATGTAAATCAATGAAATTAGAATACTCCCTCACATCATTTATAAAAAATAAACTAAAAATGGTTTCAATACCTAAATATAAGACATGACAACATAAAATTCTTAAAAAGAACACAAACTAATTATTCTCTGATATAAATTTTAGCAAGATTTTCTTAGGTCAGTATCCCAAGGCAAAAAAGTAAAAGCAAAAATAAACAAATGGGACTAATCAAAATTAAAAGTTTTTTACACAGCAAACAAAACTATCAAGAAAACAAAAAGACAACCTATGGAATGGAAGAAAATAATAGCAAATGATGCAACTGCCAAGCTCTTAATATATACAAACAGCTCATATAACTCAATGTCAAAAAAACAATCCAACCCAAAAGTGAGTACAAGACTAATATAGACATTACTTCAAAGAAGACACACAGATGGCCAAAAGGCACATGAAATATTGCTACCTATTAAAGAAATGTAAATCAAAACCACAATGAGAGATCACTTCACACCGGTCAGAATGACCGTCACCAAAAAGTATACAAATAATAAATGCTGGAGAGGATGTAGAGAAAAGAGAACCTTCCTACATTGTAGGTGGGAATGTCAGTTGGTATAACCATTATGTAGAATAGCATGGAGGCGTCTTCAAAAACTAAAAATAGAGCTACCATATGATCCAATAATCCTACTCTTGGGTATATATCCAGAAAAGATGAAAACTCTTAATTTGAAAAGATACATGCACTTCAATGTTCATAGCAGCACTCTTTACAATAACAAAGAATGGAAGCAACCTAAATGTCAATCAATAGAAGAATGGATAAAGAAGATGTGGCATATATATAGATATAGATAAATAGATATAGATATCTATAATGGAGTACTACTCAGCCATAAAAAAGAATGGGAATATTGCCTTTTGTAGCAACATTTATGGATTTAGAGAATCTTACACTTAGCGGAGTAAGTCAGAGTAAGACAAATTATATGACAGCATTTATATGTGGAATCTAAAAAATAATACTAATTAATCTATATATGAAACACAAATGGATGCACACACATAGAAAACAAACTTCAGTTACAAAAGGCCAGTATTACTTTAATACCAAAACCAGACTAAACACATTATAAGAAAGGAAAATCATAGGCTAGCATCTGCTATGATCAGAGTTATAAAACTCAACAAAATATTAGCCAATCAAATCCAATAATGAATAAAGATAATTATCTTTTCCAGGCAAGAATACTGGAGTGGGTTACCATTCCCTTCTCCAGGGGATCTTCCCAACCCAGGGATCGAACCCAGGTCTCCTGCATTGCACATAGATTCTTTACCGTCTGAGCCACCAGGGAAGCCCAACAATTCTGATAGTAATATTCATATACTGTAATCAATTCAGTAAGTATATGATGAATGGTAGAAACTAAATTTCTCATTGTTGCAGTGGGAAGATACAGATAAGCAATGGGAAACTAGTATGATCTATGTGACAATGAATTAGAGTTGGTGCCATAAGTATAAACTTGTGCTTAGCTTACTTAGTATAACTATAGATGGATGATATGGATAAATAGACACATATATTTGTGTTAGTATACATACATATGTTTTCTAACTTTGTCCACTAAGAGGGCCTAGTAGCAAGGAGCATACTTAGCATCCAGATCTTGGCTCCAATTAAAGGAAGCAGGGGTTCCTGAAGAGATGGCTGATTCCAGGACTAGGACAGTGAATATAACAAATGAGGGTGGTAAAATGTGCCCAAAAGTAAGGACGGGGTTAAAATAAATACAGATATACATATATATATATGAGACTGTGCCCAAAAGGACACACACAAAAGCCACTGGAAAGACCTCCATATGGACAAAACAGGAAAAATTTGACTAATAAAATAAGGCAGTATTATAACCCAAGGTACTTATGAAACAAATATCCACAAGTCTATATCATTATAAATATGGAGCAAATACATCATCACTTATTATTAGTGAAATGCAAATCAAAAGTACAATGATGTACCACCTCATATCTGTCAGAATGGCCATCATTATAAATTCTATAAACAAGTACTGAAGGAGGGTGTGAAGGAAAGGGAACCATCCTATACTGTTGGTGGAAATGTAAATTTGTTCAGCCACTATGGAGAACAGTATGGAGGTTCTTCCAAAACTAAAAGTAGTTTTGCCATATGATCTAGCAGGGCTTCCCAAGCAGATCAGCTGGTAAAGAATCCACCTGCAGTGCAGGAGACCCCAGTTCGATTCCCGGCTTGGAAAGTTCTCCAGGAGAAGGGGTAGGCTACCCACTCCAGTATTCTTGGGCTTCCATGGTGGCTCAGACAGTAAAGAATCTGCCTGCCGTGTGGGAAACCTGGGTTTGATCCCTGGATTGGGAAGATCCCCTGGAGGAAGGCATGGCAACCCACTCCAGTATTCTTGCATGGAAAATCCACATGGACAGAGGAGCCTGATGGGCTACAGTCCATAGGGTCACAAAGAATCAGACATGACTGAGCAACTAAGGACAGCACAGCACATGATCTAGCAATCCCACTCCTGGACATATATCCAGAGAAAAGTATAATTCAAAAAGATACATTCACCACAGTACTCATAGCAGCACTACTTACAAAACCAAGACGGAAACAACCCAAATATTCATCAAAAGAGAAATGGATAAAGAAGATGTGGTATATTTATACAATAGAATATTACTCAGCCATACAAAAGAATGAAATATGGCATTTGCAGCAACACAGATGGACCTAGAAACTATTATGCTAAGTGAAATTAGTCAGAAAGAGAAAGACAAATACCATATGATATAACTTACATGTGGAATCCAAAATACAACAAAAATAAGTATATGTGAATGTATGTATGTGTATATGGAACAGACTCACAGACACAGAGAACAGAATGATGGCTGCTAAGTAGGGTCTGGTTTAGGGGAGGGGTGGACTGGGAGTTTGGGATTAACAGATGCAAACTATTATATACAGGATGGATAAACAACAAAGCCCTACTGTGTAGCACAGGAAACTATATTCAGTATCCTGTGATAAACCATAATGGAAAAGAATATGAAAAAGAATTTGTATATGCATAATTGAATCACTTTGGTATTAGCAGAAATTATGCATTATAAATCAACTACATCAATACTTCAATAAAATTTAAAATGTAATAAATAAATAAAGGGAAAAAACAGAAATATCACATGTGCAGAAGTCATCCTAGTAACTTATGCAGATAGCTCAGCTGGTAAAGAATCTGCCTGCAGTGTGGGAGACCAGGGTTCAATCCCTGGGTTGGGAAGATCCCCTGGAGAAGGGAAAGGCTACCCACTCCAGTATTCTGGCCTGGAGAGTTCCATGGACTGTATAGTCCATGGGGTCACAAAGAGTCAGACACAACTGAGTGACCATCAGTTTCACTTTTCACTTTTGCCTTTAAGGAACTGAAGCACAACTCCCTACTCCTTAAATGTAATCTATGCCTAGAGACAGCCTTCCAAACAATATAGCATGGAAAAAGAGAAAAAGAAAAAGAGTAACTTTATAGTAGACAAAACTGATAAGCACTACCTTAGTTAGGTGATCAAGTTCAATATCAGTAGTCATAGATCATGTTGATAGTATCTTCTGTTGATATGATGCTATAAGAAGGCACTTTTACTTTTGTGTTCTTTTCCCCCAAATACTGTTACCCCAATCTAAGCAGGGGGAAAACATCAGAAAATCTCAACAGAGGGACAAACTATAAAATATTTGACCAGTACTCTTCAAAACTGTCAAGATCATCAAAAGCAAGCGAAGTATGAGAAACTGTCACAGCCTACAGGAGCTTGAGTGGCATGATGACAAAATGTACTGTATTATCATGGATGGGATCCTGAAATAGAAAAACAGACATTAAGTAAAAAAAAAATAATGCTATTTGAGTAAAATGTGGACATTAGTTGATAATACTGTTCAATATTGTTTATTAATTGTAAGAAATTGATCATATGTGACACATTAATAATTAGGGAAACGGAAAGTGCAGATAATGTGAATTCTAAGTATTATTTTCAATTGTTTCTCTGTAAGTAGAAAACTTATAAAATTTAAAAAATATATGTATAAATGTGTGATAACACATTCTGTTAGTGGTGCTGTGGGGTAATAAAGACTCATACATATGCCTCCACATTCTATCTACCAAAAAACTATCAATCCAAGTTCTAGAACTTCACCTAGGACACTTAGACTGTTTCTATATCTTGGCTATTGTGAGTAATGATGCACTGAACATGGGGGTGCATACATATTTTCAAATTAGTGCTTTTGTTTTCTCCAGGTAATTACCCAGAAGTGGAACTGGTGGATCGTACGGTAGTTCTATTTTTTTAATTTTTGAGGACCTCCTATACTATTTTCCACTGGCTGCACCGATTTACAATTTCACAACAGTGCATGAGGGTTTTCTTTTCTTCATATCCTCGTCAACACTTGTTATTTCTTGTCTTTATTATTATAGCCATTCTAAGAGATGTGAGGTGATATGCCATAGTGTTTTGGCTTGCATTTCTTGATTAGTAATGTTGAACACCTTTTCATGTATCTATTGGCCATCTCTGTGTCTTCTTTGGGCAAATGTCTATTCAGATCTGATGCTCATTTTCTTAATCAGGATGTTTGTCTATTTGCTCTTAAGTTGTATGAGTTCTTTAATAAATTTTGAATATTAACCCCTTACCAGATACACAATTTACAAATATTTTCTCATTCAATAGGTAGCTTTTTCATTTTGTAAATGGTTTCCTTTGTTGTACATATGCTCTTTAGTTTGATGTAGTCCCGTTTGTTCATTTTTGCTTTTGTTGCCTTTGTTTTTAGTGTTAAATCAAAACAATAATCATTGCCAAGATTGATGTCAAGGAGCTTGAGGCTTATGTTTTCTCCTAGAAGTTTTATGGTATCAGGTCTTACATTCAAGTCTTCAAACTATTTTGAGTTATTTTTTGTGTATGGTATAAAGTAATGGTCCAGTTTCATTATTTTGCATGTGACTGTGCAGCTTTTCCAACACCATTTATTGAAGAAGCTCTCTTTTCCCATTGTATATTCTTTGTTCCTTCATCATAAATTAATTGACCATATATGAGTGGATTTAGGGATTACCTATTCTGTTCCATTGATCTATATATCTTCTTTTTTAGTTTCAGTCCCATACTGAAGTAGTATAGCTACTTTGAGTAGTAAGCTCCATAATATAGTTTAAAGTCAGGAATAGTAATAACTGCAGCTTTGTTCTTCTTTCTCAAGATGTCTTTGGCTATTTGGGGACTTTTATGATTCCATACAAACAATCCTAAAATTGTTCTATTTATGTGAAAAATGCCAATGGGATTTTGATAAGGATTGTATTGAATCTATATAATGCTTTGGGGAGTGTGGACATTTTAACATTAATTTTTCTAATCTGTGAGCATAGAATATCTTTCCATTTATTTGTGTATTCTTCAACTTCTTTCATCGACGACTTTACGGTTTTCAGAGTATGGTCTTTCACTTTCTTGGTTAAGTTTATCCCTAGATATTGTATTTATTTTGATGTAATTCTAAATAGGATTATATTCTTAATTTCCTTTCTAATACTTCATTGCTGGTGTATAGAAATACAACAGATTTCTGTATATTGAATTTGAAACCTACAAGTTTACTGAACTTGTTTATTAGTTTGAACAGTTTTGGTGGACTTTTTATTGGCTCTTTTCTTATGCATTGGCATCTCTCCAAATGTAGCTTCCTTAGTTAAGAAAACATTTCTTATATACAATTTATATTTTCTATCATATTTATTACACTGTTGTGGACATAACATATATCCAGCAGAACACTAAAAATATGTAAACAACTATAGTTTCAACTTGGAATTTTTGATAACCCTACTCCTGGATTTTGCTTAGTCCTTCCACCATTTTTAAAGCAGATTAGAGAGGGACATGTGGAGAAGGCAATGGCACCCCACTCCAGTGCTCCTGCCTGGAAAATCCCATGGCCGGAGGAGCCTGGTAGGCTGCAGTCGATGGGGTTGCTAAGAGTCAGGCACGACTAAGCAACTTCACTTTCATGCATTGGAGAAAGAAATGGCAACCCACTCCAGTGTTCTTGACTGGAGAATCCCAGGGACGGAGGAGCCTGGTGGGCTGCTGTCTATGGGGTCACACAGAGTCAGACATGACTGAAGCGACTTAGCAGCAGCAGCAGCAGCAGCAGAGAGGGACATGCGTTCCTATATAGGGATTGTTTGAGTCCCAAGGGAGTTCAGAGAGAAGAAAGAACTGCACAGCTACCCCTGTATTTTCTAACAGTGAATGAATTATCTGAGACAAATACTTCATGGGACAGCTTTCCCTAGTCCATGAGTCCATGGGAGGATAAAGAAAGACCTTTTTGTTAATGTTGTCCTAAGAATAATGAAATTAGGAAAGGAAGCCACCTTTCAAAAATTCAAAATTTCACTCCAATTTGGATTACTCACTGTTTTAAATTATCCACGTCACCACCCACTCCCCGTCACTATTCAAGAGTATCAAAGCATCAGTTCAGTTCAGTCGCTCAGTCGTGTCCAACTCTTTGCCACCCCATGAATTGCAGCACACCAGGCCTCTCTGTCTATCACCAACTCCCGGAGTTCACTCAAACTCAAGTCCATCGAGTTAGTGATGCCATCCAGCCATCTCATCCTCTGTCATCCCCTTTTCCTCCTGCCCCCAATCCCTCCCACCATCAGAGTCTTTTCCAATGAGTCAACTCTTTGCATGAGGTGGCCAAAGTACTGGAGTTTCAGCTTTAGCATCATTCCCTCCAAAGAACACCCAGGGCTTATCTCCGTTAGAACAGACTGGTTGGATCTCCTTGCAGTCCAAGGGACTCTCAGGAGTCTTCTCCAACACCACAGTTCAAAAGCATCAATTCTTCAGCGCTCAGCTTTCTTCACAGTCCAACTCTCACATCCATACATGACCACTGGAAAAACCATAGCCCTGGCTAGATGGACCTTTGTTGGCAAAGTAATGTCTCTGCTTTTCAATATACTGTCTAGGGTGGTCATAACTTTCCTTCCAAGGAGTAAGTGTCTTTAAATTTCATGGCTGCAGTCACCATCTGCAGTGATTTTGGAGCCCCCCAAAATAAAGTCTGACACTGTTTCCACTGTTTCCCCATCTATTTCCCATGAAGTGATGGGACTAGATGCCATGATCTTCGTTTTCTGAATGTTGAGCTTTAAGCCAACTTTTTCACTCTCTTCTTTCATTTTGTCAAGAGGCTTTTTAGTTCCTCTTCACTTTCTGCCATAAGGGTGGTGTCATCTGCATATCAAAGCATAGCTACACCTTAAGTGCCAAGCACTCATTCCAGGTTGTGGACTAGAGACAGCAAGTGCTCTTATCAGAAGAGGACGTTTCTGAACTACTGCTTTTCTCCAGCCTCCCAGGTTTAATTCCAACCTAACAGCTGCACTGAAGTCCATAAAATATTTACATTGTTTCTTAGTAAATTATATACATTATTTACTCTATCATCTATTAAATATTTACCACCTTTCCAAGTATGCCATGTACCGCACTCCACTGATCTTGTTTCTCTTAGCACTAAAACAGAAAGGGCCAAGCCTTGTGCAAGCCTGGAGAAAGTGACTGTGACAAAGAATGCTGAGGAAGAAAACATAAAGAGAAGCAGAAGGCAGCTATTTGTAAAAAGGCTCTGTGTTATATAGTCACTATCTTCTCAATTTTCCCTTCCTCTAGCTGAGATAATAATTTCTCTCACTTAGAGAAGATGCTTATTTTTCTAATAAGTTATACATATATAATTTATAAATAAATAATTTATAAATTGTATATATATAAACAATTTATATATTATATATATAACAATTTATATTATATATATAATCTGGGGAAAAAATGGAAACAGTGACAGACTTTATTTTCTTGGGCTCCAAAATCACCAAGGACAATGATTGCAGGCATGAAATTAAAAGATGCTTGCTCCTTAGAAGAAAAGCTATGACAAACCTAGGTAGTGTATTAAAAAGGCAGAGACATCACTTTGTCGACAAAGATCCATATAGTCAAAGCTATGGTTTTTCCAGTAGTCATGTACAGATGTGAGAATTGGACCATAAGAGGGATAAGTGCCGAAGAATTGATGCTTTCAGACTATGGTTCTGGAGAAGACTCTTGAGAGTCCTTTTTGACAGCAAGGAGATCAAACCAGTCAATCTTAAAGGAAATCTACCCTGAATATTTTTTGGAAGGACTGATGCTGAAGCTCCAACACTTTGGCCACCTGATGTGAGCTGACTCACTGGAAAAGACCCAGATGCTCAGAAAGATTGAAGGCAGGTGAAGAAGAGGATGACAGAGAATGAGATGGTTGGATGACATCACCAACTCAATGGACACGAGTTTGAGAAAACTCTGGGAAATGGTGATGGAGAGGGAAGCCCAGCATGGTGCAGTCCATGCGGTCACAAAGAGTTGGACATGACTTAGTGACTGAATAACGATATATAAAATCTAATTGAAACTATTCTGGAAATAGGCTATATTACCCTCAGGAGTCATGCTCTAGTGGACAGATATGTAAAATTTCTGTTAAACAAGACTTATGTTGATATCAGGAGTCAAGTCACCAGCCCACTATATTCAGAATTCTTCCCTACTGGAAATAGTGACACATATTCAACTCTCCCTAAGCAATGTGATGCTTCACTCTCATGGAATAAGAAGATCTATTAAGAGATGTGTCATCAATAGGAGATATAGATATATCTTGTCATCAGCAAAAGATGCCAAACTATGAAACACTTTCATGCTCTGAGAAATATTTTTTTTTAAAAGAACGCATTGCTTCCTACCTGAAAACTTTTACTTGCTCATTGTTCTTTAAATTGTTCATTGTCCCCAAAGTAGGCATCTTAGAAATTGCTAATTATCTACCAATTAATTATGCACTCTCTTATTCCATTGAAATTAACATAATCTTAATTTTCAGTGGGACACACTGACATCCAACTGAAAGACTATATTTTCCAGCCTTTCTTGCACTTGAGAGTGCAATGTGACCAAGTTCTCACCAATGATGGGTAAATGGAAATGTGACATGGGACTTTCAAATGTCTCTCTATAAGTGACAGAACACATGGTTCTCTTTCTTTCTTTTTCCATCCTATTGCTTTAAACCTGTGAAAGTGAAGTCAT
The DNA here is from genome assembly GCF_032405125.1 of Capricornis sumatraensis. Classification (NCBI taxonomy): domain Eukaryota; kingdom Metazoa; phylum Chordata; class Mammalia; order Artiodactyla; family Bovidae; genus Capricornis; species Capricornis sumatraensis. The sequence goes on along the minus strand of NC_091092.1, from coordinate 35,955,582 downwards.
GTCCGACTCTTGTTACCCCATGGATTGTAGCCTACCAGGTTCCTCCATCCATGGGATTTTCCAGGCAAGAATACTGGAGTGGGTTAACATTTCCTTCTCCAGGAGATCTTCCCAACCCAGGGATTGAAGCCAGGTCTCCTGCATTGTAGGTAGATGCCTTACCGTCTGAGCCACCAGGGAAGTCCACATTATGACTAAAGCACAAGTAGCCCTCTTGAACCATAATGATGAAGGACATACCATAGGAATCAAACACCAAATAGCTAGACAAGTCTGGGTCTTTGAAAACCATGGGACTGCTATAACAGCCCTTAACTACTGAACTCAGCACTTTTATTCCATGATAAATAACTGAACTGAACTCTGTCATAGTTAAGCCACTTTGTTTTAGGTTTCAACTATATGTTGCCAGATTTAATGTATATTAACACAGCTAGGTTCATACACTATTCTCAGAACCATTCCAACCTACAGGCATTGCATACACTTATGTATGTCTGTTTGCTATCAAAACTTTCTGAGAGCAATTACTTACATCTTAGTGGTACAAATGTAGCACCGTGGATTACTTCAGTCATAGTTAACTGTCCACTCTGAATGAATTATCTTTGTTACTCCTCATTGTAAAGTCAGAGGATAGCCTTCTACAGTAATTATGAGCATCCTAAATTGTTTTCCCTACAACTAAATTGGACTGGCTTAAAATGAGTTAGTGCTAATATGCTAAAACATATTATTGATGTCTACATCCTTGGAACTGTCAAGGTTTTGCTAGTTAATTTTCATTTCTTGGATTGAGTAGTTATTTGCAATTGCTGCATAGACATAAATGCATCAACATATTTGACTTATACACAAAGTCTCATTTGTTTCACATATAAAATTGTTTGAAAATTTCCTTAAACTACACTTCAGGTCAACAAACATTTTTTGAATGCTCATCATATGTTAGGAAATAAAAGGCAAACTAATTTGAGATTCAACAAGTCCAAAGCTCATAGATATAATTTCAAAAGGGGGAGGAGGAGTACAGACTGTTTTGGGTGCAGCATTTGAAATAAAATTTTCCTTAAGTGAATGGGTGCTATAATTGCATTCTTGCCTTAAATGTAGTAATCTATGGCATCAATACTTCATTTTTAAAATCTAGATTTTCCATTTTGCTTTGCTGACACACGTTGAATCACCTCATATTGCAGCTGGGATTTCCTGAAATCTCTACTCTCTAACATTAATCTCCAAAGTGCATTGCAGGTGTTCTTACAGAAAGGATATTCTTTTAAATTGTCTTGAATAGATCATAAAAGCTTTTGATTGAAACTGATGGTTTTATAAACCCTTTATAAGACTTTATTTCCATACCAGCAACTTCTCCAGAAAAATAATAGGTGAATGGCAATGACCTTGACTATTTCAATATTTAAGGCAAAAAGGTCTATTTTATATCATAAATAATCTAGATGATTGCCTGAATTCTCCTCTTTATAAGGCTAGACAGGGCAAAAGTTTTCTTAAGGCTGTATTCCCAAATGGTATACTGTTCTCTAGTTAAACCAAATACTGGAATATGAAACAGAAGGATAGGCAAGAATATTAGCAATGGATGGCATTGTTTTTAGGGTTTTAAGTCCAATGGAATCTTATCTGATTTTGTGTAGCCTAATTTCTCCCTTTAGACTGAGTAAGTCAGCTCTGTACTCCCTTCATGTTTGGTCTTCATGTTTTTGCTTAAGCCGCTTTTGTGATCTGCTAATATACAGGTTTGATAGTACCCCATAGACTTCTTGAGAATGAGGATGAGGAACCAAAACGTTGGATGATGATGGTAGGGATTACAAGTCCACCTTATATATGTAAGCATTGTTCTATTCTAGAACCCTTAATTGCATAAGATAGTAAGCTAATTGTTAAGAATAAGCAATTTTGAACCAACTCTAACACCCAATCCAGTATGAACTATATAGATGATTTGTTCTATTCCCAGCCTGAACTCTATTTTTGTTAGCTTTTAAAAAATAAAGTATGAAACTGTGAATTGCTTTATTTTAAACCCAATGGAACTGTTTAAATTAGAGCAAAAGCCTATATATTATTGATGGTCCCTGAACCAAAATAAGACTGAACTATCTATGGATTCCCTAAAGTAGGCTGCCATTTCATGTGATTCAAGTTGCTAATTGTGAGAGGATTTAGGGAATTATTCAGACTTCAAGAGGTATTTATCAAAAAGAGTCTCAAAACTTTAATGTCTAAAATGCACCTGAATGGTCATACTCAAGATGAATAACCTGTTTCTTTCTATATCCCGAGTTGTTGTGACTCTGTAGTTCCCTTTCTCTGCACCAGTGTACTTTCAATTGAACCTATTTACAGTGTTTTGGAGAGGATCAGATCAGAGAGAGTAAAGGTCCAAGGTTTTAATGGAGATCTTGTTCAGATTGACCTTTAACTGATATTTTTCACGCTTGAGATTAAAAAGGAGAAAAATCAAAGGACAACTCTTTCATAACACTATTTTTCTTCAATTCTATCCCCTTTAGAAATCTTCTCAGTTCACTAAATTTAGGCAATTTTAAATCTATTTCCTAATTTGGCATTTAGGAATTAAGTATTTATATGCAAAAGAATTTTTAAAAAGAGAACAGGAATAAAATTAAATAAAACCCAAGTTTGTCAGTTCATGCATTAGGAACAAACTGATTTTGGGAAAAAATGAAATCAAATGATATTTAAAAGTATAGGAACTAGTCAATTTCACCAAAGAAATAAACCATCTCTGAGATTTAACCAATTCTACAGGCTTCCTTGGGGGCTAAGTTCTTTGTGTACATCAGTGAAAGAATCTGTATTTGAGACACACAGTAAATTTTTGGCAGACATTCAAAAAGGCACCAAATGGTCTCTATTTTTACTGTGATCAACTGTGAGGTGAAAACTTACCACTTACACCACTTCTACTGCAACCTAAATTATTCTCTTTGAACACAGTACAGAAAAAGTCTTAGTGGCCTATGGCCCATGGAATTTTTCTTAAAATAAAGCCAACAATGTGAAGTTTCTATGGTTGGAAGATCTTCTCAATCTGAATGTATGCTTGATATTTCAACTGTAGTTTGAAATTTAACGTATCTGTAATTTAAAATTTAGTATATCTGGTCTGTATAGTGTCAACCTAATTTAAGTCCCAGTTCTACCACTAATGAGCTATGTGGCCTCGGTCAATTCATTTCTCCTTTATGGCCCTTATTTTTATCACCCATAAAGGAGAAAAATTAAACTGGTTCCAAATGTCCCTTCCATCTTTAAGGGTCTACAAAGACAAGTAATTTTTCACTATATAAAATCTGGTATGATTTAGATTTAGATTTAAAATGTCTGCCCTTCCTTCCCCCAACCAATTTTCTACTATGAACCACAATTTTTCAAAAGGACTTAGCTACTGAACCATAAAGAAGGGTCAGTTTTACATACCCAAGGAGTAGGCACCTGCCTTCATAGGTCAAGATGCTCTAAGGCCCTCTACAGTGCAATGATCCTACAAAACATCACATATCTGCATTTCTTTGTCTTATGCTAATTTTGCCTTAATGCAACCTAATTCTAAGGGATAGAGCTGTAAAATATGAGGTCATTTATTGAAAACAAGCATACTTTCAATTAGAGCTTGCAACCATGATAAAGGATAATACTTGATTATTACACAAAATTATGGACTCCATGGCAGAACAATTGTCATAAAAGAGGTTAAAAGTCTACTTGTGAAGGTCAATGTGGTCATTGGACTAGCAGATATTGTGTATACTTCTAAACAAGGGAAGTCTCTGCAAACTACATTTGATATCAGACAATGGAGGAATTCTAACAATGTGGGGAAAAACAGATGAGAGTGTTTAGGTTGATCAAATATTCATAATTGATAAAATGCAATACAAAATCACTGGAGCACCAAAATCTTGATGAAAAGTGTCATTATTCCTTAATCCAAGATTTTTAGTTCATTATATATATATGTAGAGAGAGAGAGAGACAGAGTGAGAGAGAGTCAATGTTGGCTTCAGTTTTTATAGATATTTATGAGATAATAGAACTCAATTAATAGAAATCTATGTAATGCATCCCTCATTACCATTGTACCTCTATTCTAAAATAGGTAAGTTGATATCAAAAAAAGTCTCAGTTCAAATACATTTTTATGTAGTTCCCTTGTAGGGAAGTTGTTGGAGTCTTTAATTTCTTACTAACATTCTATTTTTAGGACCCTATTCTTACTAATACTTATTAGTGCTCTTCTTATTAGCACTAATGTGCCTCATTTCTTACTAAGACTCTATTGTTTTCCCAGTATAACATAAGGGTATTGATATTTCCTTGTTCCTATGTTCCCTAAGTGTTTATGGGCTAGGTTCCCCCACTAGGTAAGACCAAGACTTGATTTCAACTGACAGACACTAACAGAAATTGTTAATTCTTCATGAGAAGCCAAAGTTAGGCAAATATATGCCAATTGTTCTATAGTTTTGCAAATAGAAAAACAATCGACCAAATTAAAGTGTGCACAGTGCTATGAGGGTAACATAAACCCACTCAGTGATCTAAAATATGGTTTTTCCCATCCATCTTCATTTCTTGTTGGTTTCAGTGCCAGATGTTTTAGGATTTCAAGCATCTTTACATCACCCGAATAGCTGCATAAGTAATTAAGGCATATGTGTGTGTATGTGTGTGCATGCACACATGCATGTGCATCTTGAAAGGATTCTTCTCTTTCATTTCCTACATTTAAGTCTGAGAATATAGAATTTGAAAGCAATAGAAAGGAGTTTTGTTTGAATTCAGGTAAAGCTGGGTTTGAATTTACCTGTCAATACTCATCTGTGTGAACTCAATTAGATTACCAAATGTGGTGCCTCAGTTTTTTCATCTATAAAAGGGGGATAATAATAGTCCTAATTTCATAGGGTTGAGTGAGAATGAAAATAAATGTAAAGCATGTAGCACAGTGCTTTCAATAAAAGAAAGAAAATAATAAATAGTAATTATGATATCAAAGACCTTCAAAGTTTTGGAAGGTTTTTGGAGAGACTCCACAAATAAGGAGAAAATACAAACAAATTTCATTTTCTTTATGGATTCATTTTGTACTGAAATGTATATTACCAGAACATATTGACTGGGAAAACCAGTGTACTACTTATAAACATGATCTATGCAATCATACAGTTTAGAGTTGAAATCCTGGCTCTTTCAGCTGATAAACTTGGACAAGTTATCTAATATCCCTGAGCTCTCAGATTTTTGCCTAAAACAAAGTGGTTATAATAGCTCCTACCTCACTGGGTTGTGAGCACTAAATGAGTGCTAAATTCATATTAAGCCATTCAGAACAGTGCATGATGTATACAATAGATAGCAGCTGTCATTATCGTCATGGTGTTGCTCAACAAATTAAATAATGACAATGGTAGAAGAAACTTAAGAGATCATGTGATCCATGATTTGGAAACCATCATTTTACAAATCTGAGTAGTCCCAAAAAAGGGAACTCACCAGACCAAGGTCAATCATTTAATTAATGGCAAAACTGTGTGTCAAATCTAGGTTCTTTGCCCTCTCATTAGTACTATTTCTACTCTACTGGAGATGCTTGTAGAAATAGTAATATGAGAAAGATTTTGCAAGCAGCCTTCACGGGTTGCCATGCTCCTACTACTTCGGAATTTTTTAAATATTATATCATCTTTATTATTTACTGTCATGAGAGGTGAAATTTTGCCATGTTTTTCATCCTAACTTTCAGCTAAATACTCCAATTTTCCAGGTGGATACTCTGGTCAGAGGCCATTTCTAGAGCTTTCAACCTCACAATTGTGATCATTGGTTTTATCCTCCCCATCCCCCTACCCCTTGCTGTAACATCGGCAACAAACAATTGTATTTATTTTTTATAGTTCAAAATACAATCTATGACCTTAAAAGTCATCTTCATTAATTTTACAAAAAGCAGGCTTCAGAAACTATTTGACCAGATTTGCCAAACTGCACCTGCAATTGTTTGTTTTTAGATTGAAAAAAATCAGATTCAATAGACACAAAGATAAAACAGAATTTAAATGGAAAGAAATAAAGTTGCTCCTAGAATCTTAGAGTTGGAAGAATTCTCAGAAGTCATTAGATCTACTTCTTGCTCAGTAAATAATATTTTCCCCCTTCCCATGTAACAGTCATTGAGCTTCATATGTTAAGAATCATAGGAGCAGAAATTGGTCAAGATGGTGGAGTGGAAGGATATGGAAATTGCCTCCTGTCACAAATGTATAAAAAATTTATGTACAAGTGAAACAATTTTCACTCAAAACTAACTGGAAACTGGCAGAATGAACACTGTACAACAAGGATTGTAAGAAAGATCCACACATAATCCAGTAGAAAGGGAGGAAAAGTGATCTAAGTGAAGTGAGGGAAACAATTGCTGGAACCTGCAAAGTAGTGCATCAGAGTTCAGAGACTGCCCAGATATCTGTCTGCTACTGAAATGAGCTGAGAGTCCACATGGTGTTGCCTTGCTTCAGCATTCCCCCTCTCTGGAGCAATGATCGTGGTGTGGAGAGAGGGGAAAACACACACTTAAAAGGAAGAGAGCTAGCTTGAATCTGACCCTCAGGGCTTCTGTTCTAGCAACTTGGGATCAGACCCAGCACCCAATTGAGTGGTGACACCATGACAGGGGGTATCGCTAGAGATGAAGGGAAAGAGCTGTTGCTGTGTTTGAGGTCCCACCTCAAACACAGCAACAGCTCTTTCCCTTCATCTCTAGCGATACCCCCTGTCATGGTGATACCTGCAAGCAGACTCTGAGAAAAGATATGACTTGCATCAACATCAAATATACTCTCCCACTAAAGGCAATGGAAACACAGTCTATATAGAGAAGTACCAACATGACAGAAACCCTTCAAGACTACAATAGGTAACTGTTTCATCTAAATTCACAGAAGCAGAGAAAGCTCAGCAAATGAAAAGCAGAAAAAATTGATCTCAAAATAGCAAGTTACTGCTAAGTCACTTCAGTCATGTCCGACTCTGTGTGACCCCATAGATGGCAGCCCACCAGTCTCCCCCATCCCTGGGGTTCTCCAAGCAAGAACACTGGAGTGGGCTGCCATTTCCTTCTCCAATGCATGAAAGTGAAAAGTGAAAGTGAAGTCGCTCAGTCGTGTCCGACTCTTGGCGACCCCATGGACTGCAGCCTATCAGGCTCCTCCATCCATGGGATTCTCCAGGCAAGAGTACTGGAGTGGGGTGCCATTGCCAAATAGCAAGAGAAAAGAAAAACTTGAAAAAAATAATGAAAAATAATTTATCAGACTAAGTATTCAAAGCATTAATAATAAGAATGTTATCTGAACTGGGGAAAAGAAGAGATGAACACTAGGAGAATTTTTACAAGAAAGTTGAAAATAAAAAATCCAATCAGAAATTAATAATTCAGTAGTGAAAAAAACACACTCATAGGAATGACTATAAGACTAAATGGTACAGAAGACCACATAAGTGATCTTGGAGACCACATAAGTGATTTAAATCATTCAATCAGAAGAGCAAAAGAAAAACAAGTTTAAGAAATGAGAACAGTTTATGAGATCTCTGGAACAACAATAAGCATAACAACATTTACATTATATGGATCTCAGAAGAAGGAGAAACAGAGAAGAGATTGAAAATGTATTTGAGGAAATGATAAATGAAAACTTCCCAAACTTGAAAAAGGAAACACATATCCAGGTACAAAAAGCATGTGTATGCATGCTAGTTCACTTCAGTCAGGTCCAACTCTTTGTGACCCTATGGACTATAGCCCACCAGTCTCCTCTGCCCATGGGATTCTCCAGGCAAGAATACTGGAGTGGGTTGCCATGACCTCCTCCAGGGGATCTTCCCAACCCAGGGATCAAATCTGCATCTCTTACATCTCCTGCATTGGCAGGCAGGTTCTTTACCACTAGTGCCACCTGGGAAGCCCACACAAAGCATAGAGGGTCCCAAACAAGATGAACACAAACATACCCAAACAAAAACATATCATAATGAAAATGGCTAAATTTAAAGTGGAATTGTAAAGGCAGCAAGAGAAAAACAGAGTCACATATAAGGGAAACCCCATAAGGTTATTAGATAATTTTTCTGCAGAAACTTTGCAGGTCAGAAGAGAGTGGCATGTTATATTCAAAGTGCTGAAAGAGAAAAATGTGCTAGGATACTCTACTGAGAAAGACTATCATTTAGAGTCAAAGAACAGATAAATAACTTTTTAGAGAAGCAAAAGCTAAAAGAGTTGATCAATACTAAACCTACTCTAAAGAAAATGTTAAAGAATCTTCTCTAAGTGGAAAAGAAGTAAGAATTTATAGAAATGAGGAAAATCCTGCTAGAAAAGGCAAATGTAATAGTAAAGACTGAAGATCTACCCTAATAAAGCTCCACAAAAATTTAAAGACGAATTAAAAAAGAAACTATAACTAAAATGGTTCAGGGATAAACACAAAAATGTAACATATGACATTAAAAACACAAAATATGGAAGAGGGGAGTAAAAAATGAAATTTTAGAATGTTTCTGGTCTTATGTGGCTATCAGTTTAAAATGAGTACATATAATTATGCATCAACATATATGAACATTATGGTAAACACAAATCAAAAGCCTAAAATAGATACACAAAAGCTGAAAAAGAAAGGAACACAAGCATAGTATTAAAGAAAACCAACAAACCACAAGAGAGGAAAGAACAAAGAAGAATTAAATAGAAGCAATACAAAGAATGCAGAAAAGAAGCAATAAAATGGCAATATATGTATGCCTATCAATAATTACTTTAAATGTCAATGGACTAAATTCTTCAATCAAAAGACATATGATGGCTGATTGGATAGAAAACCAAAATCCACCTACAAAAGACTCACTTCAGAGTTAAGACACATATAGACTGAAAGCAAGGGGATGAAAAAAGTATTTCATATAAATGGAAATGATAAGAAAGCAGTAGTAGCAATACTCATATGAAACAAAATAGACTTTAAAATAAAGATAACAAAAGACAAAGGTAGACACTATATAATGATAAAGAGATCAATACCAGAAGAGGATATTACACCTGTTTATACATTACTGACTGGGGGATTTTTGCAGAAACTAATATATATGTGGCCAGCAATTTGTTATGCAAGTGAATATTGAAATATCTCCAGTCAATAATGAGCAGGTAACAAAAGACAGATTAATATGTTTCCAGTCAATAAGTTGTTAATATATATGTACCTAATATAGGAGAAGCTAAAATATAAAACAAATACTAACAGACATAAAGGGAGAAATGCAGAATAATATAATAATAATAGGGGATTTTAACCCTCCACTGCATGAAAGGACAGAACATCCAGACAGAAAATCAATAAGGCAGCAGTGGTCTTAAATGACACAGACCAGTTGCACCTGAGAAGTATATACAGGTCACGACATCCAAAACAACAGAACACACATTCTTTCCTAGTGCACACAGGAGAGCTCTCCAGGATAAATCAAGTACAGGGCCACAAAACAAGCCTCAACAAACTTAAGAGGGTAGAAATTATACCAAGCATTTTTCTGACCACAACAGTACTGGCATGAAAACAGAAATATACACCAATGGAACAAGACAGAGAACCCAGAGATAAACCCACACACCTATGGGTACTTTATTTTTGACAAAGGAGGCAAAAATATACAATGGGGTAAAGACAGCCTCTTCAATAAGTGGTTCTAGGAAAACTGGACAGCTACGTGCAAAAAAATGAAGTTAGATCACTACCTAATGCCATACACAAAGATAAACTCAAAATGGATTAAAGACCTAAATGTAAGACCAGAAACTAATAAGCTCTTAGAGAAGAACATAGGCAGAACACTTGATGACATAAAGCAAGATCTTCTATGATCCACCTCCTAGAGTAATGGAAGTAAAAACAAAAATAAACAAGCGGGACCTAATTAAACTTAAAACCTTTTGCACAGAAAAGGAAACTGCAAACAAGGTGAAAAGACAACCCTCAGAATGGGAGAAAATAACAGCAAAGGAAACAACTGATAAAGAATTAATTTCCAAAATATATAAGCAGCTCATACAACTCAATACCAGAAAAGCAAACAACTCAATCAAAAAGTGGGAAATGGACCTGAAGAGATATTTCTCCACAGAAGACATACAGATGGCTACCAGGCACATGAAAAGATGCTCAGCATCACTCATTATTAGAGAAATGGAAATCAAAACTACAATGAGATACCACCTCACATTGGTCAGAAGGCTGCTAAGTCACTTCAGTCGTGTCCGACTCTGTGCAACCCCATAGACGGCTGCCCACTAGGCTCCTCTGTCCCTGGGATTTTCCAGGCAAGAACACTGGAGTGGGTTGCCATTTCCTTCTCCGATCCATGAAAGTGAAAAGTGAAAGTAAAGTCACTCAGTTGTGCCCGACTCTTAGCGACCCCATGGACTGCAGCCTACCAGGCTCCTCCATCTGTGGGAATTTCCAGGCAAGAGTACTGGAGTGGGTTGCCATTGCCTTCTCCGACTGATCAGAATGACCACCATCAAAAAGTCTACAAACAACAAATGCTGGAGAGGGCATGGAGAAAAGGGAATACTCTCTTGCATTCCTGGTGGGAATGTAAACTGATACAGCCACTATGGAAGACAGTATGGAGACTCCTTAAAAAGCTAGGAATAAAATGACCATATGACCCAGCAATCCCACTCCTAGGCATATATCCTGAGGAAATCAAAATGAAAAAATACACATGTACACCAATGTTCATTGCAACGCTATTTACAATAGTGAGAACATGGAAGCAACTTAGATGTCCATCGACAGATGAATGGATAAAGAAGCTGTGGTACATATATATAATGGAATACTACTCAGCCATAAGAAAGAACACATCTGAATCTGTTCTAATGAGATAGACAAAACTATAGCCTATTATACAGGGTGAAGTAAGTCAGAAAGAGAAATATAAATATGACACATATATATGGAATCTGAAGAGATGGCATTGATGAATTTACTTTCAGGGCAGCAATGGAGAAACAGACCTAGAGAACAGACCTATGGACATGGTGGGAGGAGAGGAGGGATAAGGGGAGATGTATGGAGAGAGTAACATAGAAATTTACAATACCATATGCAAAATAGATAGCCAATGGGAATTTGCTGTATGACCCAGGGAACTCAAACAAGGGCTCTGTGACAGGCTGAAGGGTAGGATGGGAGGGAGATGGGAGGGAGGTCCGGGAGGGAGAGGACATGGGTGTACCTATGGGTGATTCTTGTTAATGTATGACATAAAACCACAAAATTCTGTAAAGCAATTATCCTTCAATTAAAAACAATTTTTAAATACTTAAAAAAAAACAAAGAAAAATGAGAATAGCACAAACACGTGGATACTAACCAATGTGCTATTGAAAAACTAATGAGTCAATAATGAAATCAAACAGGAAATCAGGAAATACCACCAGACAAAGGAAAATGGAAACCTAACCCTCCAAAATCTATGGATGTAGCAAAGCAGTTCTAAGAGGGAAGTTTGTAACAAACAATATGGCCTTCCTCAAGAAATAAGAAAATTCTCAGATGGGCAATCAAACCTACCACCTAAAAGAATTACGAAAAGAAGACCAGGAAAAGCCCAAAGTCAGCAGAAGGAAGGAAATAACAATCAGAGAGGAAATAAATAAAAGAGATAAAAAACAGTAGGAAAGATCAATGAAACCAAGAGTTGTTTTTCTGAAAAGATAAACAAAATTGATAAACCTTTAGCCAGGTTTTTTATCAAGAAGAAAACAGAGAGAACCCAAATAAGCAAAATAAGAAATGAAAAAAGAGAAATAACAACCAATACCACAGAGATACAAAAAAATCATTACAGAAAACTATGAATAGTATTACGTCAAAAAATTGGACAACCTAGAAGAAACAAATTTCTAGAAACATACAACCTGCCAAGACTGAATAAAGAAGAAACAATTTAATAGACATATCAGTAGAAGTGAAATTGAACTTGTAATAAAATAAAGCTCCAAGCAAATAACAGTCCAGGACTAGATGCCTTCACAGAAAAATCCTACAAAACACATACAGGAGAATTAATACATAAATGTCTGAAACTATTTTCAAAAATTGAAGAGGATGGAGTACTTCAAAATTCCTTCAACAATGTCACCATTAACCTGAAAACAAAACCAAAGATAATACAAAAAAAAAAAAGTGAGAAAATTACAGGCCAATATTTTTGATGAATATATGTATAGAAATTCTCAACAAAATACTAGGGAAGTGAATCTAACAATATGTAAAAAAGATCATACATCACAATTTATTTGGATTTATTCCAGAGTCACAAGTATGATTCAACATTCCAAATCAATCAATGTGATACACTACATTAACCATGGGAACAATATAATTCACATGATCATCTCAATAGATGCAGAAAAAGCACTTGACAAATTCAACATCCATTCATGATGAAAACTCTCATCAAAGCGGGTATAGAGAGAACAAATCTCAACATAATAAAAGCTGTTTACAACAAATCCACAGTCAGCATCATATTCAACTGTGAAAAGCTGAAAGCCTTTTCTCTAAATTTAGGAAGAATACAAGGATGTTCCCCTCGCCCCCCTCCCACTTGCCACTCCTATTTAACACAGTATTGGAAGTCCTAATCACAAATAAGAAAAATAAGTGAAGGGTATACAAATTTGAAGGAAAGAGGTAAAATTGTCACTATTTGCAGATGACATGATACTTTAAATAGAAAATCCTGAATTCTCCATCCAAAAACTATTAGAACTAATGAATGAATTCGGCACATTCTCAGGACACAAAACTAATATATAGAAATCTCTTGCTTTTCTATACACTAATAATGGACTATCAGAAAGAGAAATCAAAAATATCCTGCTTAAAATATTAATAGCATCAAAAGAATAAAATACCTAGGTATAAACTTAACCAAAGAAGTGAAAGAACTGTCTCCTGAAAACTATAAAACATTAATGAAGTAAACTGAACATGATTCAAAGAAATGGAAAGGTATCCCATGCTTTGGAATTGGAAGAATTCATATTGTTAAAATCGCCATATAAAATTGCCATACTACCCAAAGTAATCTACAGCTTTAATGCAATCCCTATCAAAATACACATGACATTTTTCACATAAGTAAAACAAATAACCCTAAAATTCACATGGAACCACAGAGACTCCAAATTGCCAAAGCAATTTAGAGAAAAAGAAGAAAGCTGGAAGTACAAAACTCTCAGATTTCATATTATTCTATAAAGTTACAGTAATGAAAACAGAATATTACTGGTACAAAAACAGACACAAAAATCAATAGCATAGAAAAGAGAGCCTGGGAATAAACCCATGCACCTATGGTCACTTAATCTGCAACAAAGTAGGCAAGAATATACAATGAAATAAAGATAGTCTTTTCAAGTGATGCTAGGAAAATGGGACAGTCACATGTAAAACTATGAAATTAGAGCATTCTCTCATACCATATACAGAAATAAAGTGAAAATCATTTACAGAACCTAAATGTAAAATCTGAAAACATAAAAGTCGTTTAAGAGAACACAGAACACTCTTTGACATAAATTTCAGGAACATTTTTCTTGGATCAGTCTCCCAAGGCAAAAGAAATAAAAGCAATCATGGACAAATGGGACTCAAACAGTTTTATAAAAGATTCGCAGAGCAAAGGAAACCATCAGGAAAACAAAAAGACAATCTACAGAATGACAGAAAATATTTGCAAAGGATTTGACAAACATTTTGTCAAAAGTTTGATAAAACAAACAATATCAAAACTAACCCTATCAAAAAAATGGACAGAAGACCTGAATAGAAATTTTTCCAATAAAAAGACATACAGGTGAATAATAGCAACATGAAAAAAATGCTCAGTATCACTAATTATTAGAGAAGTGCAAATCAAAACCAAAATGAGATGTCACCTTACATTGGTCAGAATGGCTATCATCAAAAAGTCTACAAATAACAAACAAATGGCAAGGATGTTGAACAAAGGGCAACTTTTACACTGTTGTTGAGAATGGAAAGCGGTATGGAGGGTCCTCAAAAAACTTGAAATAGAACTACTCTTTTATATATCAATTACACTCCTAGATATTTATCTGGAAAAGCAAAAATATAATATCAAAAAGATATATGCACCCTATTGTTCATAGCAGCGCTGTTTACAACAGCTAACATATGAAAGCAATCTAAGTGCCCATCAACACATAAATGGATAAAGAAGAAGTGTCACTCACACTCACTCATTCACTACACACATACACACACACACCCCACAGGAAAATAACTCGGCCATAAAAATGAAATTCTTTCCATTTGCATAAATATGGATGAACCTAGAGAATATTATGCATAGTGAAATGTTTGACGGAGAAAGACAAATACAATGTATCACTTACATGAGGAATATAAAAAATATACCTTAAAAAATACTACCAATGAACGTGTGTAGCAAAACAGATACAGATTCCCAGATATAGAAAACAAACTAGTGGTTACCAGTGGGTAGAGAAAAAGGGGAAACAGGAAAGATAGGGTTATTGAGTTAAGAGATACCAACTACTACACATAAAATAGATAAGCAACAAGAATATATTATATAGCACAGGGGATTATAACTATTATGCCATTATAATGTCATAACTTTTAATGGAGTATAATCTGTGGGAAAAAAAACTGAATCATTATGATGTACACCTGAATCTAACATATATTGATTTATAATATATATTATAAATATTGTAAATCAACTATACTTCAAAAATTAATTAGTTAATTAACTCTAGAGACTTCCCTAATAGATATCATGGCTTCTTTGGTGCAAAAATAGACAAACCAGCAAATTAGACCATATATTATAAGGAAATGTAATATATGACAGATTCAGCACTGAGATATGTGAGCAAAAGATGAACTATTCAATAGTTAGTGCTCTGGAAGTTGGTATCCATATCTTTTTAAAAAAATGATAATGGATGCCTATTTCACATTTCACACAAAAAACTGTTCTAAATTGATTTAAAAATTAAGTATAAAAGTAAAAATCTTTTACATAGCAAAATACAAAAATATCTTTACAATTGCAGACTAGGAAAGGATTTCATTAACAAAAGCAACAGCAAAAACTAAAGATTTGGGGGAGCTGACTCCATTAACACTAATGTCTGGAACACTGACAACACCAAATGCTGGTGAGGATGTGGAGCAACAGGAACTCTCATTTCTCGCATTTTTGAATGGCTCTCACTTTTGAGGAAAAAAAAAAAAGCTCACCTTATATTCCCATAAAGTGAAAGCCACTCAGTCATGTCCAACATGGAACTCTCCAGGCCAGGAAGATTCCAGGGGATCTTCCCAACCCAGGAATCAAACCCAGATCTCCAGCATTTCAGGTGGATTCTTTACCAGCTAAGCCACAAGGGAAACCCAAGAATACTGGAGTACGTAGCCTATCCCTTCTCCAGTGGATCTTCCCAACCCAGGAATCAAACAGGGTCTCCTGCATTGCAGATGGATTGTTTACCAACTGAGCTATGAGGGGAGCCCTTTGGAAAAGGCAAAACTATGAAGACAGTAAAAGGATAGGTGGTTACCAAGGGTAGAAGGAGGGGAGAAATGAATGCATGGAGAACAGAAGATTTTTCAGGGCAGTGTAATGAGACCATAATGATGGATACATGTCATTATACATTTCTCCAAACCCACAGTATATAGTGAACTGTAATGTAAACTATAGACTTTAGATGATTATGTGTCCATGTAGAATAATCAGCTATAACAAATGTACCCTGCTGGTGGTGGATATTAATAATGAGGGAGGTTATGCATGTGTGGGGAAAGGAAGTATACAGGAAATTTTTTTGCCTTTTCAATTTTGCTGTGAATATAAAACTGCTCTAAAAAAGTAACATCTTAATACAAAAATTAAACAGTGAAATTTAAAAAGAATCGTAGCAGTAAGGATTTTAGCAATTATGTTGATCATTTGCTAGATAAGAAGATAGAGGGCAAGAGGAAAAAATACACTCCTCTATCCTTCCAGGAAATTCCTCTAGATTAAAAAAATAGCAAAACACTGATCTTCAATTGAATTTTTCTTTGAGGATTGAAGGAGCATAATAAATGGTTTGGGTTTCCTCCTCTTTGATTGTGTTTCTGCAACATCTACTAAGACTATTAAAGCTCTAGGACAAGATGGTAACAGAGTAGGGGTGAAGTTAGATGTTGATAAGATGGGGGGGTGAGGAAAAGAAGGAATATTTAAAGGCATAAACTTTGAAAATTTTCCAAAGGATATCAACAATTAGGATAAATGTTTTGTTCCAATCACTTCTCTTGGTTAAGCTATTACTTCATAGCAGTGCTATCCTAGAACTTTCTGTGATTATAAAAAATGTTTTATCTCCGTGTTATCCAATATGGTAGTCATTAGCTACGTGTGGTTTACTAACACCTGAAATATGGCTAGTTTGATAGAAGAACTGAATTGCTAACTTTAATTAATTTAAATAGTCACATGTGGCTACTGGCTACCATGTTGGAAAGAACAGCTCTGGAGCTTAACAGTAACAATTTTTTTTTTTCATTCAGCTGGATAGTCCTCCCTGTTTTATTTCAAGAAATTGCTCCTGAAGAAGAAATATATCTTTTACTGACACATTTTATGATGGAAGAAAAAATTCCAAATGCTATCTCTGAGTTACCAAAATATCTTAAACAAGATATTTTCCTCTCTGACAATAGTTCACCTATTCTCATGCCAACAATATAAACTGTAGTTTAAGTTGCATGATAGTATGCTGTAGATTCATGTCTAAATGCAAGACTTATGTTAAGCTTACTGTGCCTTTTCTTGCAATATTTCTTTCCTGTGGTACAGACTCTATCTGATCTATCTCATGGAACTGTTGTGAATATCTACAGAAATAACTGATATATAATATTTTATAGAAAGTGCTGTGAAAAGGTAAAGAGGGATTATCCATATTTGATAGATGAGGAAACCAAAGCCCAGTAGGTGAAATAAAAGGCCAGACTGATCTCGAAGTGGCAGAGCCTGAATGAAAACACAGATCTCCTGAAGTATTTCTTCTAAAGGAGGATTTACAACTTATGATTTCATGTCTTGCAATAAACAGTGATCCAGTACATCCCATCCCTGTGCCAGAGCCAAGAGGAGAGGGGGAGAAAGGATGATGCTTACAAGTTATCAAAATAACATAGTTCAAATGATTATTGTAATTTTTAGTTGCTGGTTTGGGTCTCACAGAATTACAGTTCAATTAGAGAATTTCATTGTCTACTAATACAAGTTGTTCTAATGTCACTTTGAAATTTTTCTATAACCATATTCCTGATGCTGTTTTATGTCAGATAAATATTTGTGTTGCCCCATCATATTTGTGTCTAAAATCTGTTGTCAAAAGTTACTCAGCATATCACAGATCCCATATCCCATTGTTAAAGTGGTTGAGCAAATTCTTCAGTTCAGTTCAGTTGCTCAGTCATGTCTGACTCTTTGTGACCCCATGGACTGCAGCATGCCAGGCTTCCCTGTCCATCACCAATTCACAGAGCTTGCTCAAACTCATGTCCACAGACTCATAATGCCATCCACCATCTCATCCTCTGTCTTCCCCTTCTCCTCTTGCATTCAATCTTTCCCAGCATCAGGGTCTTTTCCAATGAGTCAGTTCTTCGCATCAGGTGGCCAAAATATTACAGCTTCAGCATCAGTCTTTCCAAGGAATATTCAGGACTGATTTTCTTTAGGATTGACTGGTTTGATCTCTTTGCAGTCCAAGGGACTCTCAAGAGTCTTCTCCAACACCACAGTTCAAAAGCATTAATTCTTCAGTGCTCAGCTTTCTTTACAGTCCAACTCTCACATCCATACATGACTATTGAAAAAAACATAGCTTTGACTATATGAACCTTTGTCAGAACAAATTCTTAAACAGGTTCTTTTTTCAGGATTGTGTCTTTTCTGCTCAGATACAATTCAAGCCAAATGAATGCATACTTCTATGAGTAAACAATGAGGAAGCACATGTTGGGATTAATCCATTATGCACACATGGCCTTGCTGTCAACCAAAGTTCCCTTCCCTCCTCACCCCCACCACCATTTTAAAAACCAAGTTGAAGCCCTGCAGAACTCCCAGACATAGCTCTTGGGTATTTTCCTTAGTCCATAAACTTCGTTAAGTGGTCTGGAACAAACAAATTCAGTCCAAGTGGAAAATTTTAGGGAAAGAGTCTCTTCAATGAGTCTTGATTTATCCCATACTGCTTTGCTCTAGTATGATGGCAAGAATCTTTTATGCTTTAAAAGATTTTTTGCCTTTCTTTTTATGTGTCACAATTGCTGAAGGATCATGAGCAGATAATTGTGCTATTATTGAGGGAAAATTGTTGACAACAGAGTAAGTCCTCAAATATTCCCTTTCCTAACTGGTCCCATTTGTCTTCACTAGGATGTGTTTTGTACCTTTTAACACACCTTAGTTTGTTGTTTATAATAAAAACAACAACAACAACCTATATTTTGTGGGCTTGCCATGCCATTGTGTAATTGACTTTCTCTGTCATCAGCCAGGCAGTATATTTTATTGCAGTATTTCTGAAAAGGATGTTTTGTTGGACATTCACATCAAAATCACCTGAGGAAGCAAATTTGTGAAGTGCAGATTCTTGAATTATACCCCAGATCATTATGCACAATACACTTTAAGAGCCATTGCTTTAGTGAAAGCCAGTTCTTCACAGAGCAATCTTCTAGATCTTGAGTAAATGAAAAGAACAATAGAGAAGCATAATTCCTTAGATACCTAAGAAGTAATAGTCACATGACCATGACTTAAAACTACACCAATTTTCAAATTGAAACTAATTTACAGCAGTAACCTAATAACCAGAAGAAAGTGAGAGAAATTGCAGCAGAGAAAATCATTTATCTAAAACAAGTGTATAATATCTCTATACAGTTGAGCCAATTTATTGCTACCCAAATGATCATAAAAATTTCAGACCCAGAGTACTATGCTGAAATAGAAGGCAAATCTTCATGGTTGTACAGCATTACTAATTTCATAAATTAAAGAAAATATTACCAGGTACCAACTATGTAAAAAGTACCAAGTTTGCCACTGTAGTTCTAGACTGAGTCCTAAGAAGGTGTCAATGAGAAAAGGTTTATGTTTTATGCTTAATATTTACCTGAAAATAGAGTACCATCAACCTAAACATTTGCCTATTAACTCTGTTTTTCAGAAACTGTTATTCCAATAGGGCCAGGACAGGCAAGATTAGTATATTAGTGCGTGTTTCTGGGTGTCTCTGTGTGTATATCCATGCATGTTAATATATGGTTAATATATACTGGAATATAAATAAGATACTAAATGCATTCTTAAACATCATCCTATTGAGTTTGCATAAGTCTGATTTCTGATAGTTCAGAAGGAAATAAATCCAGTGATTACAATGTTGTATATGATTGTGAAGAAACAGATGTAAAATCAGTTTACCTCTCATCATTTTAAGTGTTTATAAGCAGGAATAATTTTCAAAGAAGTTAACATGTGCCTGTATATATATGTTATAAATAAAATCCAATTTGTTTCTTAAAATTAAACATATTTACTGTCTTGTAATTTTGAATGCTTGATTTACAAGGTGCAGGAAAAATAATCAAGCCTACTTCAATCCAGAATAAGACTCAGTACAACTTGGACAAGAAAATAAGATGCCTTTCTCCATATCTGGAAGACACGCCTTTCTCCATATCTCCATAATAGTCCCCCCTAATCCATGGTTTCACTTTCTGTGGTTTCAGTTATCTGTAGTCAATCATGGTTTGAAAATATTAAATGGAAAATACCATAAGTAAACAATTCATAAATTTTAAATTGTATGCCATTCTGTGTAGTATGATGAAATCTCATGCTGCCCTGTTCCATCTTGCCTGGACATCAATTATCTCTTCATCCAGTGTATCCTTGTTATTCATCTCCCCTATGAGATCAAGTGCCATAGTATTACAGTGCTTGTATTCAAGTCACCCTTATTTTACTTAATAGTGGTCTCAAAGCTCAGGAGGGGTGATGCTGGCAATTCAGATATGTCAAAAAGAAGCTATAAAGTGCTTTCTTTAAGTGAAATGATGAACGTTCTTTACTTGATAAGGAAAGAAAAACATATTCTGAAGTGGCTAAGTGAAAGTGAAAGTGAAAATCCCTCAGTCGAGCCTGACTCTTTGCGACCCCATGGACAATACAGTCCATGGAATTCTTCAGGCCAGAATACTGGAGTGGAGTGGAGAGAATTTCCCTTCTCCAGGGGATCTTCCCAACCCAGGGACCGAACCCAGGTCTCCCGTATTGCAGGTGGATTCTTTACCAGCTGAGTCACAAGGGGAAGTGGCTAAGATCTACAGTAAGAAAAAATTTTCTATCTAAGAAATTGTGAAGAAGGAAAATAAATTCTTGCTAATCTTGCTATCACACTTCAAACTGCAAAAGTTATGTCCGTAGTGCATGATAAATGTTTTGTTAACATGGAAAAAAATGTTTAAGCATGTACAACAAGATATTTTGACACAGAGAGACCACACTTACATAAGCTTTGTTACAGTATAATTGATCTATTTTAATAGTTATATTTTTTTACTTGTACTATAAAGATCTTGATTTCAATTATCAGCCTAGGTTTGGAAATGAATTCATTGGGCTTCCTAGAGGAAAAAGAAGTAATGTTTTTTGTTGGGTAAAATATATAGGTTTGGAAATGAATTCATTGGGCTTCCTAGAGGAAAAAGAAGTAATGTTTTTTGTTGGGTAAAATATACATAACATAAAAATGACTTTTTAAACTCATTGTTAAGTGTATGATTCAGTAGCATTGAGTACATTCACAATATTTTCGAGAAGGAGCCTTTATTTTTATTTTTTTTTAGCCAAATATAATTTATTTTTTATTTATTTTTTTATTTTAAATTTTTATTTTTACTTTATTTTACTTTACAATACTGCATTGGTTTTGGCATACATTGACATGAATCTGCCACGGGTGTACATGAGCTCCCAAACATGAACCCCCCTCCCACCTCCCACCCCACATCATCCCTCTGGATCATCCCAGTGCACCAGCCCCAAGCATCCTGCATCCTGCATCAAACATAGACTGGTGATTCATTTCTTACATGATAGTATACATGTTTCAATGCCATTCTCCCAAATCATCCTACCCTCTCCCTCTCCCTCAGAGCCCAAAGTCCGCTCTACACATCTGTCTCTTTTGCTGTCTTGCAATAGTTATTGTTGTTCATCTCTTACTGTGTTTAATTTATAAATTAAATTTTGTTATAAATATGCGTTATAGAAAAACAGATACATAGGGTTCAATCGTATTTGAGGTTTCAGGCATCCACTGAGGATGGATAAGAGGGGATTACTGTATCCATGCTTATGGGTATCTTTATGCACCACTTATTTTCAATAGAGTCAGAGTAGAGTGTTCGCCAAGATGGGTGACATGGAAAACGACGTTATTCTGCCTATCAATGATCCTCCAGTCTGGTTAGGAAGATAAAATAATTCTTATGGCAAAAATATGATGCTTACAGGGCCAACTATAAGCAAATAGAAATTCACAGAATGTGTATCATATGTAACTCCTCAAGAAAGCACTGATAAGTGTCTGAAGAGGTTAACCTAGAAGGGCTTCCTGAAGCCCTATCAGAAACATAGTAACTATAGACCAAGTACCGAGGATACAGTACTGAACAAGTGAAATAGAAGTTCTGCCTTCACAGACTTTACTGAAGAAGATAGACACTAAATAAATAAAATAGGTGTGGAGAATATCACAAACAGGAAGTACAGGTTCTACACTGGTTCTAACCCAGTTTTGAGGACAGGGAAGGCCTCCCTGAGGAACTGAAGGCCCTGAAGCACAGGTGAGTATAATGTGTCCAAGGAACTGACAGCAAAGTAGTCAGGCTGGAGCAAAGAGTTTGAGGTAGAAATAGAAAGAAAGAAAAAAAAAAAAAAAGTGGCCACAGAAGCATAGGAATTGAAGTGTGAAGGTGATTTAAGTTTAACATTGCATCTAAAAGTGAATACTAAATCTGCAAACTGGGATTAAATGGAGTTTTTCTTATTCATAACTTAGAATTAAATGCAGATGTCAAGGTTTTTCTTTTCATCCTCTTTTATTCTAATAGGTTATTTGTGCAAGAGAAACCAGATCCATCAGTTATGCATCAAAGAAATACATATGAAAGAACTGCGGACATTAAGTGATCTCTAGATTTTTTGACAACTTCAATTTTAACATGATTTCAAGCTGATCTGAAAGTTGTTTCAGGTTCAGCAAGATTGTTTCATCATTACATCATTACTATTATTTGAATTATAAAATTTCCAAATTTTCAGAACTAGGTTGCAAATATGGTCAAATAAAATCATTTAAAGGTTTAATGAATAAAATATCAGTGTTTTAAGACATACTGTAATGTAACATCAGTCGTGTTTTGAGATCATTTATCATCACATACAACTGACAAAAGCCATCTCAGCAAAAGCAGGTTTGACTGCGAACATGTTTAGTGACTTGCAAGAGATACAGGTAAATTCTATAAAACTTACTGTGTGCTAAAAATTGTTGGCGGGGAGGGAGGAAGGATGTTTTTAGCAGAGGTTTTACAGATTTATGTGCTTCAAAGACAGGTAAACAAGAGTATTAGGGCCTGAGTTGTTTCTCATAGAATAAATTCTGATTAGATCAACATTGGGACCAAATTGAGAAATAATTCTGTTTTTTAGCTACAGACTGTGGTACAAGGCATCAAAAACTAAAAGTTTCAAAGTCAATTGGATTAGCAGGAATAAGTATTATGATTCAAACATGTGACCCTTGGATAATCCTATACTGTATTGTATTGTGTGTCTTTGGCACATGTCATATTAAAAGATACTGTAGAGCAAAGTATTGAAAAACTGCTAGCATTTGTTGAATGCAAGTCATAATCATTTCACTTATTTTTTCTAATAATGATTAATGTACATACCCTTTTTAATATGACTTATGATTATTTCTTTAGCATTTCTTAGGAAAATAGATTAATCTGACTATAGCTCTTCTGTGATAATAATTCAGATGACCTAAGCCACATAGCCAGCTGGAACTTTACCATTTTTGTCATTAGAGAAGGTGGGGGCATCTGTAGTTTAGTGGTATAAGAACTATGGGAAGGGAACTTGGTTCATATGAGTGCACATTAGGCATAAGAAGATGGGAGAACTGGCTCTGATTTGGTTAAGGGTTGGTATTGCTGCTGTTGCTGCCACTAAGTCGCTCCAGCTGTGTCCAACTCTGTGTGACCCCATAGCCAGCAGCTCACCAGGCTCCCCTGTCCCTGGGATTCTCCAGGCAAGAACACTGGAGTGGGTTGCCATTTCCTTCTCCAATGCATGAAAGTGAAAAGTGAAAGGGAAGTCGCTCAGTCGTGTCTGACTCCTAGCGACCCCATGGACTGCAGCCCACCAGGCTCCTCCGTCCATGGGATTTTCCAGCCAAGAGTATTGGAGTGGGCTGCCATTGCCTAATATAAACAGTAAGTCACAGCAGCTGTATAGCAAATAAGACAAAGATGGTAGACAGCAGTGCCATGATTCTGGTGCATTATTTCATACTCAGTAAATTTAAGTGAGTTACTAGAGGGCAAAGAATAAATATGACTCCCTCAGGGCAATTCCAGTGCAAAACAAGGAATGTAAAGCATATAGATAACAAACAAATCCTGGCCCCCAGGAGCTGGTGGGTTGAGGTTATTAAGATCAAGGTACTTCTCACCATAGTCAGAGCTGCCAAGGTTGACGCAAACAAGGTACAGGATGTGGGGGAAGACATCAGGGACCCTAGCTATAGGGATATGTACAACAGATAGGCCATGATGCTGTAAATACCAACCATACCCAAAGTGACACATAAAAAGGGATACTTTACATAGAATTTGCCAGGCTTTTTGTCTTCTGACCTTAACCACACTGAACAAACCATTTAGAACAGATCAGAAATCAATTTGTCCTTGGACAAAAGGGAAAGAAACCTTATTGGGCACAGAAACTATTCAATAGAAGCATTACATATTGGACAGGGACTAGTGAATTTGTCAACTAATCAGATCCTCTCTCTTCAGTAGCCTGAATATGAGCCATACACTTTAGAACTTTTAACCATTCACTGGCATGTCTGTGCCTCTTCTCATTCTGTCCCCTTAACTTCAAACACCTTTAAATCTTTTTCCCTACTGGCAAAATCCTAACCCTTCAAGGCTTATTTCAAAATATTAACTCCTCTGTGAAGCCTTCCTGACCCATCAGGTAGATTTAGTCCCACCCCCTTTGTTTGCTTTCCTAACTTCTTCTGTAGTCTCTCAATTCCTTGAAGGCAGTATTGATTTCTTATCTATTCTTAATCTCCAACACTTAACACAGCATTAAATATATTACTACTACTGAGGGCAAACTTTTAAAAAGTATTCTGTGCACCAGAAACTATTATAAACACTTGAAATATATTAACCCATTTAATCTTCATAACAACTCTATCATATAGTTCTTATTATTATAGATGACCTTTCACACATATTCTCCAATTGTTTCTACTGTGTTTCTTTTCCTCTTCCTTCTACCCCTAGACTCGTGTATTTCCCTAAAATGTCAATCCTAGGGCATTCTCTTCATCTTTTGGATTTGACATTTGTCATCCATGGGTAACAAGAGTTATTTCTCATTTCAAAGTGATTGGATTGGTGGAAAGTTTTCTCCTTTGTGTGCAAAACTGGCTAAGTGAGTTATTTTCTTTTCCCTCTTCTAAAGAAGATGAGAGTGAGTGAATCTCCTTGTCTTGAAAAACCAATGGGTTGTCCTGATGGGCATATATATCTTGCTCAGGTCTAGCTGACTTTCATAGCCTGAAAGTGTATGTGTAGTAATTTTTTTCTGCAATTCTGCAGGTAGAAGCAAGATAGTAGAATTTTACTGTTGTCTAGAAAAAGCAATAAACCCTTCTCCAAACTTCAGAGGCTAGCACAGTAAAAGGAACTCTATACCAATAGGATATTTTTCCTTCATAATAACAAAGCAGCACACAAAGTAAAACAAAGTGTATTAACACAAGAAGGAATTCAGTTATCTTTGAAACTGAATTCTAGAAATTACTTACTTAAAAAAAGTTCCTCAGATATGGCTTGAAGTCTACAGACAAATCATTGATCAACGTGTATTTTCCTCTTTCCTCACATCTTGGATACAAACCTAGAGAAAACCCAAAGCAACAAACTTATGAAATATTCCATGCAGAACCAGAAAAGTCTAACTATACCAGCTACTATATTGACTTTCCTGCTTAGTCTAGAAAATTCTGTTTAATAGTCTCTATTTTTTTCTTCGACTTCTCTCCAGTGAGTATAGAGCTGTTTACCTAAAGACCACAAGGTCTAGTAACATAGAAAGCAAATTGTTATTAAGCAGGTTAGAGGTCATTTGGTGAACAATGAAAGTTTCTCATTGCGTCTCTCATATCTTTTACATAGAATCCTCTGCCACAGTAAATATTGGTGGTGCATATTCTAGAATAGAAATTACAATAGTGTCACTTCTTTACTTTGCTGAGTAATTTGCAATGCATAGGGATCCTTTTAATATAACTCCCAACAAAAACCTCCCGAAGGGGACCCAAAGCTATTCTGACAGCAGTAGCTACTGCTAGTGGTGCAGGGGGTGAGGCATGGTGGAAAATCCAGAAGTACTTTAAATATTCAGCCACTAAGAAAAAAGAAAGGAAAGAAATGTTCAGAGCTAAGCTTTTCATTTTATTTAGTGGCTCAAACTTCAGAAACTTCATAGACCATAATCCATTAAAATAGCACATATTATATCGTTTCAATTGCTAAACTTTTCATTGAAGGCTTGGGGTAAAAAGATTGTATCTCGCCAATTTCCATAAAGATGATTTGTAAAACTGAAAAGAAAAAAATCCATGAGCCAATCTAATAGATCACTTACTATTCCTGATCTGTGTTCTCATAGTTCTTATCCCTACCTCTGTAACTGATTAAAAATCTTGGCCTAAATACTTTGCCTCTCTCAAAGAAATTACCATGTATTACAAGGTTTTACTTCTATTGTTATTTCTCAGTTCAGTTGAAGATGAAAGAAAATGGTTTTGTCAACCCAAGTATTTATCAGTCATCTACCTTTTCAAATGCATTGTGTGTTACCATGAAAACTGCTATTTTTCTGGACTTCGTGAGGGGAAATTTAGACAATCTTTTAAAAAATATATAACATACCAAGCTTGAATTCAGACTATATATATATGACTATTTGAATGGATATTAGTGTTTTCTGTTAAAGTGAAGACATAGCATTTACAATTACTTTCATCATCTTTTCTACTCCTAATATCTTTCAGCGAGGACAATTTCAGTCAAGTTCTGCACTCTCCAAACAATCAGATACAATGTGATGCTTCACAATTAGGAGCCATGTATAAGTCCCGAGGCACAGGTTTAAGTAAGGGATTTCAACAATGACATATTAAGTAGAATCTCACCACATTTCCTCCTGTGGGTTCTGTTATTACTCCATATTCTTAAACTTAGAGCAGGGATTATTCTGCCTCATTGGCTTTAATCTGCACTAGTCCTTATTATAAACCAAAATTCTCCCACAGGTTGCAGTGATCCTCTGAGGTGATAAAAATTCTCTCAAAGCTTTTCCAGCAAAATGCATCTTTATACTATTTAGCCTCAGTGAACTCCTATTAATCCTCCAATACATATCTCCTATTATCGCCCTGTGAAGTCTTCTCTGGTTGTTCCATGCATACTTCCTCTCCTGGGCTCTAAAACTACTCTCTCTCTCTCTCTCTCCATATATATTAGAGTATATAGTCCAGTGCTTGTCACAAATTTTCAATCAAGTATTTAAGGAAATAAAGAACAATGAAATTGAACCTCTAGTGAATCCGGATGAACTGGAACAAAGTGGCTTTATATCTATATGACATTTCTGGAAATCTAGTGCTTTATCTTACAGAAATTCATGCAAATAATTCATGCTATCCCATTATATTTCAATTTCTTATAATTTTAAAATATTATTTTAAATTATCATTAATAAAATCAAAGACTAAAAATATTTTTAATATTTAGCCTGTGGTTTTGTGTTCCCTTTGCAAAACTACTGTATGCATGCCACTTGAGAAGGATCTTTTCAGATCCCCAACTAATGACCAGAAAAATATATTTGTATAAGGTACAAATATTCTATAAAAGACAAACAATATTCAGAGGAAAATTTTTAGCATTAAACACATATAACAGAAAAGATCCCAAATCAATGATATTAGATTCCACCTTAACCTAACAACAACAAAAAAAGAGCAAATTAACCCCCAAGTAACCAAAGAAAATAAAGATAAAGAAATGAATGAATTAGTCAACACAAATGAAGAAAATCCATGAAACTGAACTTGGATGTTTTGAGATCAATAAAAATGATAACCATCTAGCAAAGTAATCAGAAAAAAAGAAAGAACACAAATAAACAGTAATGAGAGAGGTGACATGAATACAAATTTTGCAGATGGTAAAATAATAAGAAAACATTATAAAGAACTATATGGCAATAAACTTTAAATTTTAGATAAAATGGATGAATTCCTTGAAAGACACAAGCCAGCAATGATAACTCATGAAAAAATAGAAAATCTGAATAGCCTCATATCTATTAATGAAATTGAATTTATAGTTAAAAATCTTCTGACAAGAAAAATCCCAAGCCCTACATGGCTTCAGTTGTGAATTCTACCAAATATTTTTAAAAGATATAACACCATTTTTATGGAAAGTCTTCCAAGTAATAAGAGAGGAAAAAATATCTCGCAACTCATTCTACAAAGCCAGAAATACCCTAAAACCAAAACCAGGTAAAAACATTACCAGAAAACTACAGACCAATAATACTCATGAATGCAAATGCAAAAATATATTTTTAAGTTAGTAAATTTGATGAAAAAAATATTTTAAAAGAGTAACATGATGTACTCTAGAGAAGCTTGTACAGTACAGTTAGTACAACAATGCTAGGTTGGCTTAACTTTCAAAACCTATCAATATAATTCACTATATTAACAGATAGGGAAAAAAACATGATTACCTCAATACACCCATAAACAGAATTTGTCAAAAACCATCTACTCCTGACAAAATACTCTCAACAAAACCAAGAATGAAAAGGAACTTCCTCAACCTAATAAAGATCACCTATGAAAAACATGCAGCTAACATCCATCACACTTAATTTGTGAAAGACTGAATGCCTCTCATTTAAGACTAGGAATAGAGCAAATATGTTGGCTTACAACACTTCTATTCAACAGTGTATTGAATGTTCTAGAGCATACAATGAAAAAAAGATAAAGACTGCAAAAAAAGAAGTAATATTGTCCTTATTCTCATATAACATGATCATCAATGCAGACAACCTTTGTATCCTACACGAAAGCTTCTAGAACTAATAAAAGTGAGTTCAGTATATTTGTAGGATACAAGATCAATATTCAAAAGTCAACTATATTTCTGTATACTAATGATGAAAAATAGGAAACTGAAACTGGAAACATTCTATTTGTAATAACACTAAACATATGAAATTATTAGGTATAGACTTGACATGGAATTATTGTACATATCAAAGTACAAAACATTGCTGAGATAATTCATGTTTGGGAACGCATGTAAGAATTAAAGATTTTAAAATTTAAAAAAAAAATAAATAAATTAACAAAAAGAAGATATGAATGAGTGGATGACTTAACATTGTTAAAATGTCAATTCTCCTCAAATTGATGTGTAAATTCAGTGTGATCAAGATCAAAATCCCAACAAGAAACTGACAAACTCATTCTCAACTTTATACAGAAACATGAAAGATATAGGATAACCAATTTGAAAAAGAACAAAATTGGAGAAACTTCATTACCTTATTTCCAGATGTTTTATAAACCTACAGTAATCAAGATTATGTAATTGTGGCATGGAGATAGACCTATTTATCTTTTTATTCTTAGCTTTAAGCACATTGCCTGGTAACAGTTCAATGAATGTTACCTGAACAGATTAGATACTCTCACACTCTGTCGCCTCTTACATATGTAACACTGAATGACATCCATGAACTAATTTTAATGATATTGGAGCTATGGATATAAAACTGGAGGATTTATTTTCCTCCTTGGGTTTATCTCCACTCCATTATTTGCTTCATTTACCCATCTGCAATGCTCTTAGATACTTCATCCCAGTTCAGACATGGAAAAAAATCTCAAGTTATCTTAGGTTCAACTCTCTTCTCTGACTTAATGGCAATGTGGTCTTGGGTGATATACTTGATTTCTCTGAGCTTCAGTTTCTTCATTATAATATAGAGATAATGATTTGGGGAGCTGTATGTGAAGTTCATGAGTTGAGACAAAGTCATGAGCCATAGTGAACAGTCAACACATGCTAATCCCCACCCCCATCCCACCCCCCACCCTGCCAGGGAAATTTTCCCATCCAGTGTTTCATCTCTTCTGGACTCTGTGAGTGCCATAGATTAATAAACAAGTATCTAATATTTAAATAACTTTTCCCAGAAAATCAAATACTTGCTTAGAGTTATAGAGTGGGAAAATAAAACATTATAGCAGATTTTTGTAATATATAAGGTTAGGCAGGGGAGAATATAGATGAGAGCATTTTTCTCTACTTTAGACTTACTCTATTTAGACATGTTCATTCTATCTATGCTCAAAGCTGTCTTTGCTCTTAAGGTCCTGTTTCTTCCCTATAACTCTTTGCCCAAAACACCTCTTTTTCTCCTATTAGTACAGCCCAGAAAGAAAAGGAAAGTAAAGTCGCTCAGTCATGTCCGACTCTTTGTGACCCCATGGACTCTAGCCCAGCAGGCTCCTCTGTCCATGAAATTTTCTAGGCGAGAGTACTGGAGTGGGTTGCCATTTCCTTCTCCAGGGG
The DNA here is from genome assembly GCF_032405125.1 of Capricornis sumatraensis. Lineage (NCBI taxonomy): Eukaryota > Metazoa > Chordata > Mammalia > Artiodactyla > Bovidae > Capricornis > Capricornis sumatraensis. The sequence continues at coordinate 35,925,349 of NC_091092.1, read as the reverse complement.
ATCTTCCCAACCCAGGGATAGAACCCAGATCTCCCACACTGTAGGGCAACTCTCTACTGTCTGAGCCACCAGGTAGAGCCCAGACTTGAACATTATTACACTTGCATAGAAATATATTTGCTGTACTATTTCTGTTGCAAACAAATGACTTTTCCTGAGTCTAATGTTGAGTTTCCTGACACACACAGGTGTTCCATCCTTGAGTTTATCTTTCACTTTATCGGGAGGAAGGAAAGAAGGATGGGAGGGAGGGAGGAAGGAAGACAGATTTTTCTGTTCACTAGCAAGTTCAGGAGATACCATATGGAGTAGTAGTATGAAATGTCTTAAGGGACTTTTTTAAAAAATTACCAAAAAATGAGTACATAGAATCCTTTGGTAACACCCCCAACCCGAGAACTATGTTTACATCCATAAAATGGCAAACAGCTGGGGCAATTATTACAAATAAAATTACTTGACCATTTACTATCTACCCATACTGACCTAAGCATTACATGTGTAATGATCCATTTGATCTCCACAACACCTTTGAGCATTAGGTACCATTATCATTCTCATTTGACAGAAGAGAAAACAGAAAATGAGGGGCCCAAGGGTTAAGATAGATATACGACATCACATCTAGGATGTAGCAGGTCAAGGAATTGACTTAGTTAAGAATCCATATTTTTAACCCTTATAGTTGAACAATACATTACAGTATTATTTCAATTAATAAGAACTCTACTAACTGAGCCAGTTAGGTAAATGTCTCTTCTTTTAGAAGAAAAGAGGCACATTGTAAAATTAAAGATCATTTTGCATGCCTTAAGACAGACTTTCTAGAATATGAGCCTCTTGTCCTGCAAGATCCTTAATCAACAAAGATTTAGTGGTTACGAGACTTTACTTATACAACAGACTTTGATACTTTAGAAAAATATTCACTAAAACAGGTAAAACAACTTTTGTTCTTATTTCTAACCATCAGATCACCAGAATATTCAATTAACCAGTAGCACCCTTTCTATGGGCTTCTCAGGTGGCTCAGCGGTAAAGAATCCAACTGCAAGGCAGGAGATGTGGGTTCAATCCTGGGGTCAGGTAGATCCCCTGGAGAAGGAAATGGCAACCCACTCCAGTATTTTTCCCTGGGAAATCCCATAGACAGAGGAGCCTGGCAGGTTGCAGTCTATGAGGTCACAAAGAGTTGGATACAACTGAGCAACTAAAACAACAACACTTTCTATGTAGTCTGACATTTTCCTGACATGTCTACCTAACTAGATGTTAGATGCCAGGCAGGCAAAAGATCTGGCTATGTAACTGAATATTTTCTACTGTTTATCTAAATGAGTAACACAGCTGACAACTTTCCTTCAGAAACAAGGTAAAATATATGTGCTATTTAATGAAACATACATGATGTATTTATAATGAAATAATATGCAAAATGAAATAACACCCTTGTAGAGATAATGGATAGAATAGTCACTACTGAATAGGGGCTCTTGCTTGCTAATGCATCCTGCAGTTTCTGATATTTAATTCTCATAAACAGAAAAGAGAGATTATTACTTATCTATTGATCAAAATTCTGAAGCTCAAATCAAAATTTAAAAATATTCAGAGGAAGTTTCCATAAGAGAATTACTCAATGTGATGTAAAGCCTAGTTTAATAAATGTGCAGTGTAATAATGTCACTGGTGATACTTGGGTACTGAAGTGTGAACAAGCACTAAATTTGGGCTGCTGCTGCTGCTAAGTCGCTTCAGTCGTGTCCGACTCTGTGTGACCCCATAGACGGCAGCCCACCAGGCTCCCCTGTCCCTGGGATTCTCCAGGCAAGAACACTGGAGTGGGTTGCCATTTCCTTCTCCAATGCATGAAAGTGAAAAGTGACAGTGAAGTCACTCAGTCATGTCCTACTCTTAGCGACCCCAAGGACTACAGCCTACCAGGCTCCTCTGTCCATGGATTTTCCAGGCAAGAGTACTGGAGTGGGGTGCCCTTGCCTTCTCTGAAAATTGGGCTATTAAAGTCCAAAGGCTTGATGAGATGATTCACAATTGGCATTGGAACTAATAAGAAAATTTGAAATGCACTCACTTGCCTTTTCAAGACCCTTACTATCAAGCAAAGGACAGTCCAGCTGGTGATAAAATAGCTGATGTGTAGTCTAGAAAGTGACTTTGCAAAAATATCAGACAAGATGCTTTTTGTAACTCACACATATACAAACAAAAACACATGTAGTTCAACTACAGAATCATCACACATAATAACATCTAATATAATGAGATAAATCTGCTACGACATTAAGAAGTTGGGCTTGGGAAATTCTCATATATGCTCATCTCTCCACACAGTCTAGTATGTCTTAGAAAACCACTGGGCCACATTTTTCTGAGCAGGTATCAATTGTTAACATGTGTTAGTACTATATTTCAAGCTTACTCTCCTTTCACCTTTGTTTTCCCCCATATTGCTTTCATTTTATCCAAAAGTGGTAGTTTGCATAAAGATTCAGGGAAAAAATAATCCAGCTTCATTTTTCTTAAGATTGGTAGTTTAGTTGCCAAGTCATGTCTGACTCTTGAGACCCAAGGACTGTAGCCTGCTAGAGATCATCTGTCCATGGGATTTCTCAGGCAAGAATACTAGAGTGGGTTGCCATGCCCTCCTCCAGGGGATCTTCCTGACCCAGAGATCAAACCTGGATCTCTTATGTCTCTTACACTGATTCATCTTGTAAAGTATGTTTTTTTCTGGAGATACATCTTATTTTGGTTTAAGCTAGGAATCCATGGGTTCATAAAGGATGGTATTTGCTGGAAAGTCTGACTAGATACCTGTGCAGTAACTTTTCAACAATGAGATATTACTAGAGATACATACCAATGATCCCTGATAGCACCCAATTACCAAATTACCAAGGCTTCCTGTCCACGCACAAAGGTGGGGAGTCTGGGGTGGGGGAAGTCAAGGGAACTCACAGGCCTCAAATCAAATACCTAATTGCCACTGGGGATGGTACCTACAATAAAAGACAACTTAAGGTGACTTTCAAACTTTACTGTCAAATTTAATTTATTTTGAAATCTATTACTGAGTTATACTAACCCAAGCCAAATATTCCCTCTCCCTTAAGCTACTGTCACAGCTTCCTACTTGAACTATTATTTCTCTTGGTCCCCTACAGTCCATTCTTCTTGAGACAGGAAAATAAGAGCACAGTCATTCTGGAAAAGGACCAGGGAATGGCCTTGGGCAAAACAGGCCTTGCAAATTAAAAAATCAAAGGCCCCAGGAACCTGAGTCCCAGAGACAAAAACCAGGCTTGTACAAATTTTAAAAAAAATTAACTTTAACTCCAGGTGGCTCAAGTGGTAATGAATCCACCTGCAATGCAGGAGACAAGGGAGATCCAGGTTAGATTCCTGGGTTGGGAAGATCCCTGGAGTAGGAAATGGAACCCTCTCCAGTATTTTTACCTGGGAAATCCCATGGACAGAGGAATCTGGCAGGCTACAGTCCATGGAGTCACAAAGAGTCAGACATGACTGAAGTGACTGAGCATGCAGGCATGCTCTGTTACACTAATGAGTATACTTAGTTGCTACAAGCCAAGCAGCTCAACTATAAATTTTAACCTCATCTGTTCCTGTGTTTTCTTGCATAAAATTGTCATGCATTCTTTTTCTGTCACAGAAGAACTTCCTGACAGCCATCATGGAGCCATCTGCTGTTGATCAAAGAAGTTTGCTGATTTCTGGAAATTATCAGTGATCATGAGACAAACCCTCCCTTTTGTTGGAAAAGCAACTTGCCCCTTCTACTAGAGAGCTGACACTTTTTTTCTGCCTTCTCTATTATGCACAAACTCTTCTAATAGAAAACTTTGCTTGCCTAAGAGTCTTGTGGAAGCAATATTCATTTCCATGGTATACTTGTCCAAGAATCTGGAAAGGGCCAGGTAACATTCCCACATCATTAGCCACAAATAGAGCAACTTCCCGGATTATCTAACAGAAATAAGTTCAAAGCAACACTCTTGATTTTTACCTCCCTGCAACCTGTCCCTATCCCAGTCTTCCCCATTTCAGAAAATGCCACTACTATGCAATTGCTAATACCAGAAATCTGAGTGTCATAGATTATTACCCAACATCTAGTCCATTAGTAAGTTAAGGGGATTTTTGTTTTTGTTGTTCAGTTGCTAAGGTGTGTCTGACTCTTAGTGCCCCCATGGACTGCACTACGCCATGGTTCCCTGTCCTTCACCATCTCCCTGAGTTTGCTCAAACTTATGTCCATTGAGTTGGTGATGCCATACAACCATCTCATCCTCTGTTGCCCCTTTCTCCTCCTGCCCTCAATCTTTCCCAGCATCAGGGTTTTTACTCCAAAATATATCCAGAATTTATCCATGGCTCTCCTCCACCACTATCATTCTAATCTAGGACACTATCATGTTTCATCTTAACTACTACTGTGATAGCTTCTGAACTGGTCTCACTGCTCCATTTGCTCTGTAGTCACTGAACTTACCTTATTGTGCTCTCACGATTGCAATCGTTCGAAGACTAGTCATTTCTATTACAAAGAAAGCTAAATTTCTCCTCTTCATCTTTAGGTCCCTGCATGTTCTGGCCCTTATTTACCTACCCAAATTGATTTCACCTCTCCCACTTACTACACTTACTCAGCCTCTCACCCTCCTACTTGTCAAGTCCCAGCCACATTAAAAACTCCTCTGTTCTTAGAACAACAAGCATCCAATGTACTTCAGGGACTTCCAAAGTCTCTCCATATATCACTGACATGTTCCTCTCTCAACTCTTTGCATTACTGGCTTTTTAAAATCTAACTGGTCTCAGTTTATCTGATGTCTTCTCAGAGACTTCCCTGACTACTCTGAGTAGTATTCTCTGCTATTGATAATTTATTTCAAAGCACACATCACTGGTCACTATTAAAACTTTACATTCACTTTTGTGAAAATTTGATTAACATTTGTCCCCTCCAACTCCCATCTGTACACACCAGAATATAATTGTCATGACTCTTTGACTTCCCGTTATATCCACAAGTTTAGTCCAAAGCCTAGAACAGAGTAGGTCTTCCATTAATATACTTTGAAGTAAATATACTGCCAATATGTTCAGTTTATCACAGGGAAAATGTACCATGGTAAACCCAAGGGGCAAGGGAGATGGAAAATTGAAGGTTCAGACAAGTCACTTCTGTGAATTCATCTAGCTGAACTTCTAAAATTCTCTCCTCTAAGAGGGCATATCTTATCAACTTGCTAGGGTGCTAATCTTTCGGACTCACCAGATTCTGTTATTTCTAGGTAATTCAACAGCCTTTTGAACTGTGGTGTTGGAGAAGACTCTTCAGGGTCCCTTGGACTGCAAGGAGATGAAACCAGTCAATTGTAAAGGAAATCAGTCCTAAATATTCATTGGTAGGACTGATGCTGAAGCTGAAGCTCCAATACTTTGGCCACCTGATGCAAAGAGCCGACTCACTGGAAAAGACCCTGATGCTGGGAAAGACTAAAAGCAGGAGGAGAAGGGGGCAACAGAAGATGAGACAATTGGATGGCATCTCCGACTTGATGGACTTGAGTTTGAGCAAGCTCTGGGAGTTGGTGATGGACAGGGAAGCCTGGAATGCTGCAGTCCATGAGGTCACAAATAGTCGGACATGACTGAGTGAACAGAACTGAACTCTCAACCAAGTTGTTTTTTAGAGAAAAACTGACAAAGCAGCAATGGCATAAAGTTCTTTTCTAGTGCACATGAATCATTAACCAATGTAGGTCATATTCTGGCCTACATACAACCATGGGGTTGCAAAGATTTAGACACAGTATAGAAGCTAAACAACAACAGAAAGGAATTCAGAAAGAAAGACTTATCTGTATCACTAAACACCCCCAAATAGAATATTTTCAAATATATATTTTGTTACTTTTAGAGTCTACATTAATTGATTAGAGATTTTTTTGATAGATAAGATTTATAATAATACATGAAACATGATGGATATTTGAATGAGATAGGCAGAAGTCAGGTCACAGTGTGATTTATATGATGTATTCAAGCTTATATTTTCCCTGAAAGTTATAGGTCATCACTGAAGGATTTCAAGTAGAGAAATGATCAAATCAAATTTTGATCATGTTTTATAAAAAGTTCATGGCATCTGGTCCCATCACTTCATGGGAAATAGATGGGGAAACAGGGGAAACAGTGTCAGACTTTATTTTGGGGGAGCTCCAAAATCACTGCAGATGGTGACTGCAGCCATGAAATTAAAAGATGCTTACTCCTTGGAAGAAAAGTTATGACGAACCTAGATAGCATATTGAAAAGCAGAGATATTACTTTGCCAACAAAGGTTCATCTAGTCAAGGCTATGGTTTTTCCAGTGGTCATGTATGGATGTGAGAGTTGGACTGTGAAGAAAGCTGAGCACCGAATAATTGAAGCTTTTGAACTGTGGTGTTGGAGAAGACTCTTGAGAGTTCCTTGGACTGCAAGGAGATCCAACCAGTCCATTCTGAAGGAGATCAGCCCTGGCATTTCTTTGGAAGGACTGATGCTGAGGCTGAAACTCCAGTACTATGGCCACTTCATGCGAAGAGTTGACTCATTGGAAAAGACTCTGATGCTGGGAGGGATTGAGAGCAGGAGGAAAAGGGGATGACAGAGGATGAGATGGCTGGATGGCATCACCAGCTCGATGGATGTGAGTTTGAGTGAACTCTGGGAGTTGGTGATGGACAGGGAGGCCTGGCGTGCTGCGATTCATGGGGTCACAAAGAGTTGGACACGACTGAGTGACTGAACTAAACTGATAAAAAGTTCAGTTTGGAAACAGTGAGAAAAGTGAATTAGAGAGAGAAGAACAGCAGCAAGGAGGCCATTGGAGGCCATTCTCCTATTATTCTGAAAAATTAGTAACTAAAATTGTGTTGTTTTCCTCTATTTCTTTGCATTGATCACTGAGGAAGTCTTTTTTATCTCTCCTGGCTATTCTTTGGAACACTTGCGCTCAAATGGGTTTATCTCTCCTTTTCTCCTTTGCTTTTCACTTCTCTTCTTTTCACAGCTATTTGTAAGGCCTCCCCAGACAGCCATTTTGCTTTTTTGCATTTCTTTTCCATGGGGATGGTCTTGATCCCTGTCTACTATACAATGTCACGAACCTCTATCCATAGTTCATTAGGTACTCTGTCTATCAGACCTAGTCCCTTAAATCTATCTCTCACTTTCATTGTATAATCATAAGGGGTTTGATTTAGGTCATACCTGAATGGTCTAGTGGTTTTCCCTACTTTTTTCAATTTAAGTCTGAATTTGGCAATAAGGAGTTCAGATCTGAGCCACAGTCAGCTCCTGGTCTTGTTTTTGCTGACTATATAGAGCTTCTCCATCTTTGGCTGCAAAGAATATAATCAATCTGATTTCGGTGTTGACCACCTGGTGATGTCCATGTGTAGAGTCTTCTCTTGTGTTGTTGGAAGAGGATGCTTGTTATGATCAGTGCATTCTCTTGGCAAAACTCTATTAGCCTTTGCCCTGCTTCATTCCATACTCCAAGGGCAAATTTTCCTATTATTCCAGGTGTTTCTTCCTACTTTTGCATTCCAGTCCCCTTGAATGAAAAGGACATCTTTTGGGGATGTTAGTTCTAAAAGGTCTTGTAGGTCTTTATAGAACCGTTTAAGTTCAGCTTCTTCAGTATTACTGGTTGGGGCATAGGTTTGGATCACTGTGAAATTGAATGGTTTGCCTTGGAGATGAACAAAGATCATTCTGTCGTTTTTGAGATGGCATCCAAGTACTGCATTTTGGACTCTTTTGTTGACCATGATGGCTACTCCAATTCTTCTAAGGGATTCCTGCCCGCGGTAGTAGATATAATGGTCATCTGAGTTAAATTCACCCATTCCAGTCCATTTTAGTTCACTGATTCCTAGAATGTTGACATTCACTCTTGTCATTTCCTGTTTGACCACTTCCAATTTGCCTTGATTTATGGAACTAACATTCCAGGCTCCTATGCAATATTGCTCTTTATAGCATCGGACCTTGCTTCTATCACCAGTCACATCCACAACTGGGTATTGTTCTTGCTTTGGCTCTATCCCTTCATTCTTTCTGGAGTTATTTCTCCACTGATGTCGTGTAGCATATTGGGCACCTACCGACCTGGGGAGTTCCTCTTTCAGTATCTTATCATTTTGCCTTTTCCTACTGTTCATGGGGTTCTCAAGGCAAGAATACTGAAGTGGTTTTCCATTCCCTTTTCTCCAGTGGACCACATTATGTCAGACCTCTTTACCATGACCTATCTGACTGGAAATCTCTTCAGGTAAATTAGAAATACCAAGGGAACATTTCATACAAAGATGGGCTTGATAAAGGACAGAAATGGTATGGACCTAACAGAAGCAGAAGATATGAAGAAGAGATGGCAAGAATACACAGAAGTATTGTACAAAAAAGATCTTCATGACCCAGATAATCATGATGGTGTGGTCATTCACCTCGAGCCAGACATCATGGAATGTGAAGTCAAGTAGGCCTTAGAAAGCATCACTATGAACAAATCTAGTGGAGGTGATGGAATTCCAGTTGAGTTATGTCAAATCCTAAAAGATAATGCTGTGAAAGTGATGCACTCAATATGCCAGCAAATTTGGAAAACTCAGCAGTGGCCACAGGACTGGAAAAGGTCAGTTTTCATTCCAATCCCAAAGGAAGACAATGCCAAAGAATGCTCAAACTACTGCACAATTGCACTCATCTCACATGCTAGTAAAGTAATGCTCAAAATTCTCCAAGCCAGGCTTCAGCAATACAAGAACCATGAACTTCCAGATGTTCAAGCTGGTTTTAGAAAAGGCAGAAGAACCAGAGATCAAATTGCCAACATCCGCTGGATCATCGAAAAAGCAAGAGAGTTCCAGAAAAACATCTATTTCTACTTTATTGACTATGCCAAAGCCGTTGACTGTGTGGATCACAATAAATTGTGGAAAATTCTGAAAGAGATGGGAATACCAGACTACCTGACCTGCCTCTTGTGAAACCTATATTCAGGTCAGGAAGCAACAGTTAGAACTGGACATGGAACAGACTGGTTCCAAATAGGAAAAGGAGTACATCAAGACTGTATATTGTTACCCTGCTTATTTAACTTCTATGCAGAGTACATCATGAGAAACACTGGGCTGGAAGAAGTACAAGCTGGAATCAAGATTGCTGGGAGAAATATCAATCACCTCAGATATGCAGATGACACCACCCTTATGGTAGAAAGTGAAGAGGAACTAAAAAGCCTCTTGATAAAAGTGAAAGAGGAGAGTGAAAAAGCTAGCTTAAAGCTCAACATGGCATCTGGTCCCATTACTACATGGGAAATAGGTGGGGAAACAGTGGAAACAGTGTCAGACTTTATTTTGGGGGGCTCCAAAATCACTCTAGATGGTGACTGCAGCCATGAAATTAAAAGACACTTACTCCTTATGACCAACTCCTTATGACGCTTACTAGTTATGACCAACCTAGATAGCATATTCAAAAGCAGAGACATTACTTTGCTGACTAAGGTCCATCTAGTCAAGGCTATGATTTCTCCAGTGGTCATGTATGGATGTGCGAGTTGGACTGTGAAGAAAGCTGAGTGCCAAAGAATTGATGCTTTTGAACTGTGGTGTTGGAGAAGACTCTTGAGAGTCCCTTGGACTGCAAGGAGATCCAACCAATCCATCCTAAAGGAGACCAGTCCTAGGTGTTCATTGGAAGGACTGATGCTGAGGCTGAAACTCCAGTACTTTGGCCACCTCATGCAAAGAGTTGACTCATTGGAAAAGACCCTGATGCTGGGAGCGATTGGGGGCAGGAGGAGAAAGGGACGACAGAGGATGAGATGGCTGGATGGTATCACTGACTCGATGCACATGAGTTTGTGTAATCTCCGGGAGTTGGTGATGGACAGGGAGGCCTGGCGTGCTGTGAGTCATGGGGTCACAGAGTCAGACACAACTGAACTGACTGAACATTGTGTTAGTAGGAATGGAAGTGGGATATATTTGATATTTATGAATCAAGTGAAACTCCATGGTAAGGAAGTTGGATGGGAAAATGAGCAAAGGGGACAAGGCAACACATATCTAGGTTTCCCATTGAGAAAATAGCTCAATGGCAGGTTCATTTCTCCACACATGAGGCCAAGAGGAAGAGGAGTAGGTGTGGGAAGGAAGATCATTTTTGATATATCTAATCTCTGATGCCTGTGACTATAACAGAGAAAATAGTACTTGCTATTTGAATTGTATTATAACTTTGCCTTTCTAACTTTCCCCCATGTAATTATGGGATTATAGCTTCCCACAAAGGCCAGTACAAAGCCACTCACTGAACAGGTGCTTAGAGAGAGTTGACTTCATTTAATTTGCATACATCCTACCTCAGGCCACCCGCAATGGCCACCTGGGCAAGGAGAATGGGGAGGAAGAGGGTGTTTATCTAGCCTGACAGTGCAGGGCTGTAGTCTGCAAATTATTCCCACTGTCAGCTAAGTTCCTTGAGCTGCTAAGCAGATGCCTGGGGAGAAGGTGGGCCTAAACCATTTGCAGAGGCGGCTTGGTTGTCATGGCTGCGAATGGTGCTGCAGCAACACTGCCTTTCCTAAACTCCCTCACTAATTTCCTTCTCTGGAACTGTGCTATGGCCAAGACACATCTGTGGTCCTGAAAGAAAAATGAGTCGAGTAGAGATGAAGGAACTAGCTATTTCTTCACTGGAAATTTAAATAATAGGCAAAGCAGCTCTTCAATGCTGTACCCAATTACAGCACAGCCCAATCAGCTGCCATTTGTTGGAGTAAATGGACTATTTAGGGTGTATTTTAAAATAGGGCTTGCATCTCCTAAGATGATTTTTACCGTACAATAGTGCCATATTGTTGCTGTATTTAAAACACTCATTTTGAGTGTGCAGGGCCTGTAACAGCAACTTGGGAAAAACTTTTCCACTTGCCACTTTATCCCACATCCTCCATATGGAAGAATGCCCATTTTGCTATCTAAACAGGCAAATGGATTCATCCACAAGCCGTTAACCTGGTTTTTCCACTTTACGCTTGATTAGAAATATGTTGTCTAGGTCAGCATCATCCCCACAGCCATTTCAGTGTTTTTGACACTAAATGGGGTCTGTCTACAAAAAACAGATGTACGTTAATGGTTTGGCCTTTGAGACCCAAGAGATGGCTTTGGTGACTCAATGCAAAACTGCAAAGAGTGTGAACCACAGCAGAAGAGCAACAATGTCTATTTTGGACTTGTTGGACATTTTCCTTTACCTAGGCAGGATTGAGTCCTATTTATAGAATCCTAAAGGCTATAGATCAGGTTGTGAGCCTCAGGGGGGATGTGCAGAGACTTAATCGTAGCCCTGTTTCTGATGCTAATTGGGAAACCTTGGACAAACCTTTATCTCTCTAAATCTCAGTTTTCCCACCTGGAAAATTATGAGGCTAGAAATGATGGTCCCCATGTTTCTCCTGGAAGGATCAGAGATTCTGTCCAAATCCTATGCTTCAGTTCAGTTCAGTTCAGTCACTCAGTCATGTCCGACTCTTTGTGACCCCATGAATCGCAGTACGCCAGGCCTCCCTGTCCATCACCAATCCCGGAGTTCACCCAAACCCATGTCCATCGAATCGGTGATGCCATCCAGCCATCTCATCCTGGGTCGTCCCCTTCTCCTCCTGCCCCCAATCCCTCCCAGAATCAGAGTCTTTTCCAGAGTCAACCCTTCGCATGAGGTGGCCAAAGTACTGGAGCTTCAGCTTTAGCATTATTCCTTCCAAAGAAATCCCAGGGGCTGATCTCCTTCAGAATGGACTGGTTGGATCTGCTTGCAGTCCAAGGGACTCTCAAGAGTCTTCAACACCACACTTCAAAAGCATCAGTTCTTCGGTGCTCAGCCTTCTTCACAGTTCAACTCTCACATCCATATATGACCACTGGAAAAACCATAGCCTTGACGAGACGGACCTTTGCTGCCAAAGTAATGTCTCTGCTTTTCAATATGCTATCTAGGTTGGTCATAACTTTTCTTTCAAGGAGCAAGCATCTTTTAATTTCATGGCTGCAATCACTATCTGCAGTGATTTTGGAGCCCCAAAAAATAAAGTCTGATACAGTTTTCCCTGTTTCCCCATCTATTTCCCATGAAGTGATGGGACCAGATGCCATGATCTTCATTTTCTGAATGTTGAGTTTTAAGCCAACTTTTTCACTCTCCTCTTTCACTTTCATCAAGAGGCTTTTTAGCTCCTCTTCACTTTCTGCCATAAGGGTGGTGTCATCTGCATATCTGAGGTGATTGATATTTCTCCCAGCAATCTTGATTCCAGCTTATACTTCTTCCAGCCCAGTGTTTCTCATGATGTACTCTGCATAGAAGTTAAATAAGCAGGGCGACAACATACAGCTTTGACGTACTCCTTTTCCTATTTGGAACCAGTTTGTTGCTCCATGTCCAGTTCTAACTGTTGCTTCCTGACCTGCATATAGGTTTCTCAAGAGGCAGGTCAGGTGATCTGGTATTCCCACATCTGTTGACTAGCGTTTTACTTTCTGTAAGGAGGATGGGAGGTGGAAAGAAAAAACCTACCCCTTACTTCTTCCCCACCATATCCCTAACCCTACAAGGTTGTCGGTCTGTTTAATTACCAGATCTCTTACTTCTGTCTCATTGAGCCTATGTTCCTAGTATGTATTCCTAGTAGGGAGAATGGTGTGTGGGGCCACATGTATACTATTTTCTATTGTGCTCTTTCTAAAAGGTGACAAAAGCAGAGGCTATCTATAAATGAAGATGGGAGTTCTGGGGACCAGACTTCCTTAAAAGCTAAAAAGAATCAGCTAGTTTGAAGTGCCTTACTCTCCAGTGCCTTCCTGCACTCCAAATGAGAAAGTCACTCAATATAGAGGTTTAAAGTTTTGCCTTGAATTTAAATGACCGCATTCAGGTTCATAGTGATACTTTAAAACATCAGTATTTTTAATGCATGCTTTAAAAATTCATATACAGCTTTTAAACATATTTTGAAGGAATAGTTCTAGTAGTGACAATATGCATTCAATTATTTGCTTGTAGAATGCCTAAATATTAACATTAAGTCTTGACAAGTTTTTATTAAGTCAATAATCTTTTAACATTTAGGGAATCAGATGTTTAAGCTGTTTTAAAAGATAAGTCTACATTGCTTTCTCCTCTATTTCAGTTACCCAGACCCAAGAACATTAGCCCAGAGTGTTCTAATTGCTTAGCTTCCAGAGCTGCTATGGCAGCCAATCAGTGTTATGTTTCAGAAAATAAAACGCTCTTATGTCTTTGGAAAGGCAATTTCAAATGTTTTCATGGTATAATTTTTTTGCATTATATTTTCTTCATGTTATTTTAGATAATAATTTGATTTAAATAATACTGCCTGCTGTAGAATACAACATGGATTTTGAATGCCAGAGTGCTCAACTCTCTGTATTAATTCCCTTATTCCAGCGTAATCCACTCCCTGCCTCTTTAGAGAGCACTTTGAAATATCTTCATTTAGCTTCCTATTGAAGAAGGAGGAGGGAAATGGGGTGAAGGGAGAATTCAGAGAAAGAGAGCTCCTTAACAAAAAAAGATTGTGGAGAGGGAGAAAAGAAACAGAAGATTTAAACTGTAATATGAAATGGAAGGGCTCTGAAAATAAGAGGCAAAGCATTTCAATTTTCTTCTGGTCTATAGAAAATTGACCAAAATATAAAATGACATTATTTGAGTCTAGGCAGGAAGGAAGATTATCAAAAGTACTTCTTGTAGGTATACATTTATTAGTAAGAAATTGCCCCGCTGTATTCAGATGAAAACTTGTAGCTCTGCTTGGGAAGGGACTTCAGATACATGCTAATCATTTGCCTGAGCCCTTGAAAGAATTCCCAAGGCAGCTCTTTTCCCAAGAGTTTGAAACAGACATCAAATTCTCTTTAGCTCATAATTACAGGAGCCAGCCAACTGCTTAACTTCAGTGCCCTGGCCACACATTAATGACTATTTAACAGATATATCTTTTAAAGAGCATAAAATATCCAGGAGACCATAGACATGACACAAGTCTCATCCACAAAAATCTTAGTTTGAGGCCCTTGATATTAGGACAGTGGTGAAGGGATTCATGGGTGCTAATGACTTTAACTGAGAAAGCAATTTGATTGGAAAAAGCATCCAGCTAAAAAAAGGAGAGGACTCTTTTTTCTTCCTTCCCAGGTTATTTTGGATTCAGATTCCATTGGAACCCCTATTGATGAGAGCTCTGATATTAATTAACTTGAGATGCTGGGTACACGATTATCTACTCCTTTCATCTTATTCTAAAATCTGTATCATAATTTCTGAAGGCTCACCTTGCTGTTCTGTGCCACGACTTCAGGCAGTTAATGTTTTGTAAACTTAAATGCAGCAAAGGAGTTTCTAATAGAAGAAATCTGAGGTTTCACATTCAAGCATTATACAAAAATAAATCTGTGTCCTCAAATTCTTTCTTTGGCGAGCTTGAATGTTGGTACTTGGAATTTCCTAAAAATGAGACCCATCAGTTCTAGTTGCAAGGAAATATCTGAACCTGGTATCTCTCACTAATATGAAATAACTCTATCATGCCTGAATTTGTGCCATAAATTGTGCATTTATAAATCTCTAAAGATGGTATTTCAAATATTGATGTGTGGACTGGGGGACTTGGGAGGGTTACTAGAAAGATTTCCTGCCACCCTTCATATTCAGTTCTTATTCTGCCTATATGTGATAGCAGCTTTGTTGCAGGCCAAATAGTTTCTGAAAATGACAAGTCCATGATAAATTCTATTTGCCAAGCTGAATTATAGAGTGTGGACTGAGGTATATGATGGGACTAAGCTCTTGATTGATTTTCCACTACATACACTATTTCTCCCTGATTTCTTCTCCATGGAATTTATTAAATGGAGGAATCCCAGATGCTTTTGCTTTTTCTCCTATTTAATTTTCCCTTTTGATTCCTAGAAGCCAACAAATGGCTCTAGGATATAGGTTCTAGAAGTTTTTAACTTCATCCCCCTTCCAGGAAAATAAGAAGGAAAACAAGAAGAGAAATAATAAGAAAAAGAAAGAACATAGCTGTATTTTCTAAGAAAACAAATCCATTCATATTTGTATTATGTGTATAATTCTGAATCCTCTGATCTAAGACACAAGCACATTAATCTTATTGTGGATACTAAGGATATTTCATCTCTTCAGTTGTTTGAATTGAGCATAGTTAATGATTTCCACGTATTTGTTTTGAAGTTCTGCCACTCAAAAAGCATATGACTATATGGAATGAAATATTAATACAAGAAAAGAAAATTCACAGATGTGAACCTGCTTTTATATCATCATTTATTCCCCAGGCTTCCCTAATATACCAGCCATCATTTTCTTTCCCACTGTACTCTTTACCCTTCCTCCTTCCTCATATGTACCTTACCACTTCTTCTAATCTTGACCCGTGTCTTGCAAGCAGTTCATACATCTTGAATATTTTTGTCTAAATATTACAGATAATCTGGATATGGTATACCTTTTGGGAATTATTTCTCTACAGGGAAATCTGATACACCTCCATCTGGAAGGGGAATTTTCACATAGGCTTTTATATGTCATAAGAAAGTCAATGCTCTTACATACTCCTATAGTCTCTAAAGTAAATGAATCTGTTTCCAATCAGAAATACAGAATAATAACTTGTCAGTTCTCATTTTTTTAAGGTATGACCTCCAAATTATGTACCATCCAGTTAAGAGAAGTAATTTTCAGGAAAGTTATAGAGAGTTACTATTTAGTCCTTCCTTTCCTCTACAGACTTGAACTAGTCATTTGTTATTTGCTCCATTGCTTTCATTCTCCCATCCTAACAGGGATTTTGCAGTCACAAGATTTGAGTTGGGCTGACTCTACTTCTAGATACATCTTTAAGAGGACCTGAATTGATTTAAGCCAATTAGTGTATCCTCTCCCTCTAAAGATAATATTTTTGGCCTAGTGATGAACATATGAAAACATTGAACTATTTATATTTGAAGAAACACTTGCTGAGGGTTTCTGAAAAAGAAAATTTCCTCATACTTCAATGGGAGATACATATAAAGAAGTTGTCTCTCACACCCTAAATATGAACTAAGAAGCTTATAAACCAAGGAGCTACAGACAATAATCTTTAGATATAGAACAAGTTAGTTTTAGAATGAAGGTGATATCATGGAATGAAAAGTAAAGAGTAAGAAATAAAAAGGATAGCCCTTGCTGTTGACCTGCAAAATCAATCCTTGCCTGAAGCATAACCTATCTCAAGAATTTAAGATATGTATAGATAATGCATCTTTATTTTTAAACCAGTGAGACCTATGCTATTCTTATGGTTGTTTTTACTGCTAAAGCTGAAACTCCAGTACTTTGGCCACCTCATGCGAAAAGTTGACTCACTGGAAAAGACTCTGATGCTGGGAGGGATTGGGGGCAGGCGGAGAAGGGGACGACAGAGGATGAGATGGCTGGATGGCATCACGGACTCGATGGACATGAGTTTGAGTGAACTCTGGGAGTTGGTGATGGACAGGGAGGCCTGGCATGCTGCGATTCATGGGGTCACAAAGAGTCGGACACGACTGAGCGGCTGAACTGACTGAACTGACTCAAAACAAAATAACTGAAACAGCACTCTAAGGTGAACTATAGAAAAAAACTTGAAACAGAAACATGGTAACTATACATGCATTGGTCATACACAATCACCTTCACTGAGAATAATTTTAATTTTATGAACTCAACCTTTATCAAGGGTTTTTATTTTTAAAATATAATAATAGGAAGATCCTTCTACATTCTCTATAAAATTGTCCCCCCAAGACATGGCTTATTATATTATTCATTTGTCTTTATATTGGGCCCCACATGCTGCTGCTGCTGCTGCTGCTGCTGCTAAGTCGTGTCAATCGTGTCCGACTCTGTGTGACCCACAGACGGCAGCCCACCAGGCTCTCCCATCCTTGGGATTCTCCAGGCAAGAACACTGGAGTGGGTTGCCATTTCCTTCTCCAATGCATGAAAGTGAAAAGTGAAAGTGAAGTCGCTCAGTCGTGCCTGACTCTTAGTGACCGATGGACTGCAGCCTACCAGGCTCCTCCATCCATGGGATTTTCCAGGCAAGAGTACTGGAGTGGGGTGCCATTGCCTTCTCTGGGCCCCACATGAGAGTTCTTTTAAAACTTAACAGCATGATAATCCATATTTTTTGAAAGATTGTTATACAATCTCTTGTCTCACAATGTGAACTATGTCATTCATCAGATTCTTCTTTGTACACTGACTAAAAAGAAGATCTGAGACAAATAAGAGTAATGCTGTAGCATCTTAAACAGTGTTCCCACTTCCAACTTTGATCTACTTTATCTTATACTCAGTGTAGCAGCCTGAGTTGTCTATTTAAAATATAATTCAAATCATGTCACCCCTCTGTTCAAAGCTCTCCAATGGGGGCTTCACTTGTGTTTAGTGAGAATAAAATAAAACAACAAAAATCTCAAGAGAATAATACTGAGGAAAGGCTGAATAATTACAACATAATAATAGTTTTTGAGCCTGTCAAAGAGCTGAAGTCTTAAGGCAGGAGACCTGAGAGAACATTCTCTCTGTGGTACAGGCATAAAAGAGATAACTGAATTCCATTTGGAAACTACATGAAACAGCATCTCCTTCCTTGGACTTTTTCCCATAAAAACCAAAATCCCAAAGCCACTTGGAAGGGGCAGAGAAACACTCCTGTATAAAGGGTTTAAGCAAAGATCAATTCCTTTGAGAGAAACATAGCCACTAAACACTCGTTCTCTGAGGAAGGGTAGGAAACATTCCTACTTTAAGAACACAGGAAAAGATATGCTATTTCTGGGAAATGAAATGAACATAAGCTTTATGCCCCTGAGGGTCCAGGATCTTTTACCAATACAAGACAGAGGGGAAGAAATCCTTTCCTTCTCAAAATCTTCCATAGATACAAAGCAGAGTTTAGCTGACACAAGCAGGTGGGGAAGCAGTGCTGAGGAACTTGGACTCCCAGAGCCCAGATGCTTAGGTCATGCTAAGGACTTGGGCCAGACCTGGAGAATTCAGAGAAACCCCTGTCCCATGACAAGACTAGAATTGACTAATGAGCAACAAAAGACTTCCAGCTTCCTTTTACAGGTGGAGGGAAAAGTGCTTGGAGAGAGTTATTTTCTTTGGAACAGAGGGTAGAGCACGGACACTGGGAAAAATCCTCCAGAAGTCCAGTCCTCACTTATAACACAAGGTACAAGAAGTACACTGCTATTTGATGCCTATGGTTTGCTGAAGGTAAAGACAGAAACAAGTAAGCCAAACATAGCTCAATTCCTGACTATATTGACCCAACATCTTATCAAGAATAGTTTATTTTTCCAATGAAGAGATATGACCCTTGTTAGATTCAGATAATTTATTACTTACATGCAGCAACTGAAGAGCAGTCAAAGCTGCCAGCTCCCTGTCTTTCTTGTTACAGTACAATCATAATACAAAAAGTTCAGATGACTGCAAAACAAATGATGAGATATAGCCTGTGCCATGGCAACCATAATTTGTTTTATATACTATATTTTATATAGTAGCTCTTCCTGAAGAGGGCAAGACTGAAAGCTTAATACCTCATCACAATCTTGGAGTCGATGAGAAACAGTCTCATAACAACCTCCTAAGAAGATAGGGCAGCAAGTGGGAAATTGCCTAGTAGCAGCTACTCACAAGGTTTTTCTTGCTCTCATGTTTCAAAAGACTCACAGAGCATCTGGCAAAGAACTAGAGCAGTTCTGTAGTTAAATCCTGGCTATGAGGCCTATGTACATAAGTGCAAGATCATCAGTGCACTAGCACAGAGCTGTTCCCCTATATGCATGCATGCGTGACCCAGGGCTCAAAACATCTCATGTGTCTCCTGCATTGGCAGGTGAATTCTTTACCACTGAGCCACCTGGGAATCCCATTCCCCTATACATCCCACCAAAACAGCTTAAGATAAAAAATGAAATGTCCATTTCTGAGAATAAAAGATATTTATATACTTGTTTACCATTCCTAAAAATAATGCCCATAAATAGAAAAAATTCAACCTATTGTCAAGAAATAATGCAAATGATAGAATGTGATTCAAAGATAACACCCAAGTTGGAACTACCAGACAAGTTATTTTTAAAAATTTATCATTCATAAATAAAATAGAAACTAAGAGATTATCAGATAAACTTAAGTGGAGGAGTTTGTCGCTAGTAGACCTGCTTTATTTTATTTATTTTATTTATTTTAAATTTTAAAATCTTTAATTCTTACATGTGTTCCCAAACATGAACCCCCCTCCCACCTCCCTCCCCATAACATCTCAGTGGGTCATCCCCATGCACCAACCCCAAGCATGCTGTATCCTGCGTAGTAGACCTGCTTTAAAAATGTCAAAGGCTTAAGGACATTAGACATAAACACAAAGACATGAAAAAATATAATTGTATAATAGTAAATATAGCTACACAGTCAAATATAAAAGTAATATAGCATATTTGGTTGGTACTTCTTATATTTTCCTATATGATTTCAAAGTAAAACACACAAAACAATAATTATAAAGCTATGCTAATAAACATGTAATTTGTGATAACAACATAAGGGGAGGTAAGGAGGTGTGAAAGAGTAGATGTATAGTATTGAATCAAAGCTGGTATTAATTCAGATTTTATTGTTATAAAGCTAAGATGTTCCTTCCTCTTTTTACAATTACTGGTTTTGATATCTTCTTTATGTATAAATGATTTCTACCTTTACTGTATGTTTGCCTTACCTGTTATCCTTACCATTTGTAATTGTCTTGTTTCTAGTTGTGGCCTTTCCTTTTCCATCTAGAGACATTTCTTTGGCATTTGTTGCAAAGCTGCTTTGGTGGTACTGAATTCTCTTACTTTTGCTTGTCTGTAAATCTTGTGATTTCTCCTTTGAATTTGAATGAGAGGCTTGCTGGGGGGAGTATTCTTGGTTGTAGGTTTTTCCCTTTCATCACTTTAAATATATCATGCCACTCTCTTCTGGCCTATACACTTTCTGCTAAAAAGAATCAGCTGATACTGTATGGAGATTCCCTCATATGTTATTTGTTGCTCTTTCCTTGTTGCTTTTAATATTTTATCTTTGTCTTTTATTTTCGTCAATTTGATTAACTTGTGTCTTGGCATGATCCTCCCTGGGTTTATCCTGTATAGGACTCTGCACTTCCTGGACCTGGGTGATTGTTTTCTTTCACATGTTATGGAAGTTCTCAGCTTTTATCTCTTCAAATATCTTCTCAGACCATTTATTTCTCCCTCTTCACCTTCTGGGGCCCCCTATAATGAGAACGTTCAGTTCAGTTCAGTTCAGTTGCTCAGCCATGTCCGACTCTTTGCGACCCCATGAATCGCTGCACACCAGACCTCCCTGTCCATCACCAACTCATGGAGTTCACTCAAACTCATGTCTATTGAGTCGGTGATGCCATCCAGCCATCTCATCCTCTGTCATCCCCTTCTCCTCTTGCTCTAAATCCCTCCCAGCGCCATCCCAGAGGTCTGCTAGACTCTCATTTCTTTTCATTCTTTTTTCTTTATTATGTTCCATAGCAGTGATTTCCACCAAACTATCTTCCAGCTCACTTATTTGTTCTTTCTTGTTTATTCTGCTATTGATTTCTTCCAGTATATCTTTCATTTCAATTATCATATTGTTCATCTCTCTTTCTTTGTTCTGTAAATCTTCTTGTTCTTTGATATACATTTCTTGTAGTTTCTCAATCTGTGCCTCCTGCATTCTTTCTCTGAGATCTTGTATCATCTATACTAACCATTTACCATCACATCAAAAGAGTAAAATACTTAGGAATAAAATCTACCCAAGGAGACAAAAGACCTGTACTCTCAAAGCTATGAGATGTTGATGAAGAAAACTGAAGATGACATAAGCAGATAGAAAGATATTCTGTGTTCTTGGATTGGAAGAATCAATATTGTCAAAATTACTATCTACAGATACAAGGCAATCTACAGATTCAACAGAATATATATCAAATTACCAGGAGCATTTTTTCTCAAAACTAGAACAAATAAAATTTAAACTTGTATAGAAACACAAAAGACCCGAAATAACCAAAGCAATCCTGAGAAATAAAAATGGAACTGGAGGAATCAGGCTCAATGACTTCAGACTATAGTACAAAATTACAGTAGTCAAAACAGTATATCAGTGGCATAAAAACAGAAATATGGATCAATGGAACAGGATAGAAAGCCCAGAAATAAACCCATGCACCATTGGCCAATTAACCTACAACAACAGAGGCAAGAATATACAATGGAGAAGACAGTTTCTTCAATAAATGGTGTTTGGAAAACTGGACAACTAGAAGAATGAAATTGGGACATTCTCTAACACCATACACAAAAATAAACTCAAGATGGATTAAAGATCTAAATGTAAGACCAGATAATATAAAACTCTTAGAGGAAAACATCAGTAGAACAGTCTTTAATATAAATCACAGCCATATCTTTGTTGATCACCTCTTAGAATAATGAAAAATAAAATGCAGGGGACCTAATTAAGCTTAAAATTGTTTGCACAGCAAAGGTAATCATAAAGAAAACAAACAAACAAAAAAAAACAACTTACACAATGGGAGAAAATACTTGTAAAGGAAGCAAACACCAAGGATCAATATCCAAAATATACAAACAGCTCATGCAGCTCAATATCAAAAGACAAACAAAACAATCCAATCAAAAAATGGGCAGAAGACATAGATATTTTTCTGAAGAAAACATACAGGTGAGCAGCAAACTCAAGAAAAGATGCTCAACATCATAAATTATTAAAGAAATGCAAATCAAATCTACAATGAAGTATCACCACACACCAGTCAGAATGGCCATCATAAAAATCTATAAAAATTAAATGTTAGAGAGGGTGTAGAGAAAGGGACCTTTCTTACACCATTGGTAAAAATATAATTGGTACAACCACTAGGGAGAACATTGTGGAGCTTCCTTAAAAACCTAAAAATAAAGTGACCACTCAGTTCACTTCAGTTCAATTGTTCAATCATGTCCAACTCTTTGCAACCCCATGGACTACAGTACGCCAGGCCTCCCTGTGCATGACCAACTCCTGGAGTTCACGCAAACTCATGTCCACTGAGTTGGAGATGCCATCCAACCATCTCATACTCTGTTGTGCCCTTCTCCTGCCTTCAATATTTCCCAGCATCAGGGTCTTTTCAGATGAGTCAGTTATTCACATCAGGTGGCCAAAGTATTGGAATTTCAGCTTCAACATCAGTCCTTCAAATGTACACTCAGGCCTGATTTCCTTTAGGATGAACTGGTTGGATCTCCTTGCAGTCCAAGGGACTCATAAGAGTCTTCTCCAACACCACAGTTCAAAAGCATCAATTATTCAGCACTCAGCTTTCTTCACAGTCCAACTCTCACATTCATACGTGACCACTGGAAAAACCATAGCCTTGACCAGATGGACTTTTGTTGAAAAGTAATGTCTCTGCTTTTTAATATGCTGTCTAGGTTGGTCATAACTTTCCTTCCAAGGAGTAAGTGTCTTTTCATTTCATGGCTGCAATCAACATCTGCAGTGATTTTGGAGCCCAGAAAAATAAAGTCTGACACTGTTTCCACTGTTTCCCCATCTATTTCCCATGAAGTGATGGGACCAGATGCCATGATCTTTGTTTTCTGAATGTTGAGCTTTAAGCCAAATTTTCATTCTCCTTTTTCACTTTCATCAACAGGCTCTTTAGTTCTTCTTCACTTTCTGCCATAAGGGTGGTGTCATCTGCACATCTGAGTTTATTGAAATTTCTCCTGGAAATCTTGATTCCAGCTTGTCCTTCTTCCAGTCCAGCGTTTCTCATGATGTACTCTGCATAGAAGTTAAATAAGCAGGGTGACAATATACAGCCTCGAGGTACTCCTTTTCCTATTTGGAACCAGTCTGTTGTTCCATGTCCAGTTCTAACTGTTGCTTCCTGACCTGTATACAGGTTTCTCAAGAGGCAGGTTAGGTGGTCTGGTATTCCCATCACTTTCAGAATTTTCCACAATTTATTGTGATCCACACAGTCAACGGCTTTGGCATAGTCAATAAAGCAGAAATAGATGTTTTTCTGGAACTCTCTTGCTTTTTTGATGATTCAGTGGATGTTGGGAATTTGATCTCTGGTTCCTCTGCCTTTTTTAAAACCAGCTTGAACATATGGAAGTTCACAGTTCATGTATTGCTGAAGCCTGGCTTGGAGAATTTTGAGCATTACTTTACTGGCATGTGAGATGAGTGCAATTGTGCAGTAGTTTGAGCATTCTTTGGCATTGCCTTTCTTTGGGATTGGAATGAAAACTGACCTTTTCCAGTCCTGTGGCCACTGCTGAGTTTTCCAAATTTGCTGGCAGAGTGAGTGCATCACTTTCACAGCATCATCTTTTAGGATTTGAAATAGCTCAACTGGAATTCCATCACCTCCACTAGCTTTGTTCGTAGTGATGCTTCCTTAGGCCCACTTGACTTCACATTCTAGGATGTCTGGCTCCAGGTGAGTGATCACACCATCGTGATTATCCAGGTCATGAAGATCATTTTTGTACAGTTCTTCTGTGTATTCTTGCCATCTCTTCTTAATTTCTTCTGCTTCTGTTAGGTCCCTACCATTTCTGCCCTTTATTGAGCCCATCTTTGCATGAAATGTTCCCTTGGTATCTCCAATTTTCTTGAAGAGATCTCTAATCTTTCCCATTCTATTGCTTACCTCTATTTCTTTGCATTGATTGCTGAGGAAGGCTTTCTTATCTCTCCTTGCTGTTTTTTGGAACTCTGCATTCAAATGTGTACATCTTTCCTTTTCTCCTTTGCTTTTTGCTTCCCTTTTCACAGCTATTTTTAAGGCTTCCTCAGACAGCCATTTTGCCTTTTTGCATTTCTTTTTCTTGGGGATGGTCTTGATTCCTGTCTCCTGTACAATGTCATGAACCTCTGTCCATCGTTCATCAGACACTCTATCTATCAGATCTTGTACAGACTTTAAAAATATGGTTACCAAAGGAGAAATATGTGCTAAGGGATAAATTAGGTTGGAATTAACACATACATGTTACTACATGTAAAATACATAGTCAACAAGCACCTACTAAATAGTACAAAGAATTCTATTCAATATTCTGTAAGAACCTATATGGGAAATGAGTCTGGAAAAGAATTGATACATGTATATGTATAATTGAATCAATTTGTTATACACCTAAAACTAACAAAACAGTGTGACTCATCTATATCCCAATACAAAATAAAAATGGATTTTAAAAATAGCTAAAATGTTAATTGTAATGCATAGGGTAACCACTAAGGGAAAAAAGAAAAAAAACAGTACAGAAAAAGAAATTAGCAAAGATCAAAATAGTACACTAGGGGAAAAAAAAATCACAAAATAAATCAGTAATAGAAGAATTGAACAAAATAGGTAAATGTTTCATAGAAAAAATAGCAAAATTATGGAAGCATGTCTTTTCTTGTTAATAATTATTTTAAATACAAAAAGATAAAACAATCCATGTAAAAGGCAGAGATTGGCAGAATCAATGAGAAACATTATTAAACCATATCCTGTGTACAAGAAACTCACTTTAAACCCAAAGACACAAGTGGACTGAAGTAAGGGAGGGGAAAAATAATTGCCATGCAAACAGTAATCAAAAGAAGTCTAAAGAGGCTTTACTAATGTTAGACAAAATTGATTCTAAGTCAAAACTGTTATGAGAGACAAAAAAGTTTATTACTATTGATAAAAGATTTAATTTAACAAGAAAACATGGCAACTATAAACAGATGCACCAAAGAACAAGTACTTAAATGTGATAAAACTAACAGAATTATAGGGAGCTTTATAGTTCTACAATGATAGTTGGGAATTTGGTACCACATTCTCAATAATGGACAGAACAACCACACAGAAGATCAATTAGAAAATGGACTTTTGGACTCAGAGGGAGAGGGAGAGGGTGGGATGATTTGGGAGAATGGCATTCTATCATGTATACTATCATGTAAGAATTGAATCGCCAGTCTATGTCTGACGCAGAATACAGCATGCTTGGGGCTGGTGCATGGGGATGACCCACAGAGATGTTATGGGGAGGGAGGTGGGAGGGGGGTTCATGTTTGGGAACACATGTAAGAATTAAAGATTTTAAAATTAAAAAAAAAAGAAAATAAAGAACTTCAACAATACTACAAACCAGTTAGACCAGACATATATAGCACACTCTACCTAATATCAGTAGAATACACAATTTATCAAGTGTGTGTGGGACATTCTCCAGCAGAGACTGTTAGGTCACAAAACAAGTCTTAATAAATTTTGAAATATTGAAATCATACAAAGTGTTTACTCTGACTACAATGAAATGAAATAAAAAATCAGTAACAGGAGGAAAACTGGATATTCAAAATATATGGAAATTAAACACCACACTCTTAAACAAAAAGTAGGTCAAGGAAAAATTACAAATAAAATAGAAAATATTTTGAGATGAATAAAAATAAAACATAGCATATAAGGATTTAGCAAAAACAGCACTCAGAGAAAATTTTAGAGCTCTAAATGCTTACATTAAAAAAGAAGAGTGGCTTCCCTGATGGTTCAGTGGTAAAGACTCTGCCTGCCAATGCAGGAGATAGGGGTTAGATCCCTGTTCTGGGAGGATCTCACATGCCACGGAGCAACTAAGCCTGTTACCACAACTTAGTGAGCCTCTGGTCTAAAGCCCAGGAGCCATAACCATTGAGCCCATATGCCTCAATTATTGAAACCCACACACCCTACAGACTGTGTCCCACAACAAGAGAAACCACCTCAATGTAAAGCTGGCACACTGCAACTAAAGAATAGCCTCCACTCCACAACTAGAGAAAAGCTTGTGTAGCAACACAGACTCAGCACAGCCAAAAATAAATAGTTTTTTTTTTAAAGAAGAAAGACCCCAAATCAATATTCTAAATTTACACCTTAAGGACCTATAAAAATAAGAGCAAAGGCAATTCAAAAGTAGTAGAGGTAGAAAATAATGAAGACTAGAGAAATGATATAGAGAACAGAAAGAAAAAAAAAAGAATCAACAAAACCAAAATTTGGTTCTTTGAAAAGGTCAACAGAGTTGATATATACTTTAGTACACTAGCAAAGAAAAATAGAGAAAAGATAGGAATGCTGCTGCTATTGCTGCTAAGTCGCTTCAGTCGCGTCCGACTCTGTGCAACCCCAGAGACAGCAGCCCACCAGGCTCCACCATCCCTGGGATTCTCCAGGTAAGAACACTGGAGTGGGTTGCCATTTCCTTCTCCAATGCATGAAAGTGAAGTTGCTCAGTCGTGTCCGACTCTTAGCGACCCCGTGGAATGCAGCCTATGAGGCTCCTCCATCCATGGGATTCTCCAGGCAAGAGTACTGGAGTGGGGTGTCATTGCCTTCTCCTCCAGATAGGAATAAGCAAAATCAAAAATTAAAGAAGAAAATTATAAAGGAATACTAAGAACAAATGCATGTCGAGAAATTAGATAATCTAGATGAAATGGATGAATTCTAGAAACAATCAAATTATCTAAATAACTCAAGAAAAAATATAAAATATGAATAGACCCATAATAATTAAAGAGATTGAATCTATAATAAAAAAAATTTCCCAACAAAGAACAGACCTGAACCAGATGGTTTTACTGAAACATTCTATCAAATTTTTAAAGAAGAACTAATGCTAATCCTTCTCAAATTCTTTAAAACAACAGAAGAGGAGGAAAACTTCCTAATACATTCTATGAAGTCATTATTAACATCTAATCAAAGTCAGATAAATATATCACAGAAAAGATAATTACAGACCAATATCCCTCATGAACACAGATGCAAAATTTTCAACAAAATACTAGCAAACCAAATTATTAAGAAGTGGAATTGATTCCAGGAAAGCAAGAGTGGTTTGACATAAGGAAATCAATTCATACACCAAATAACAGATTGAAGCAAAAAAAAAAACAAAACAAAACATTGTATCATCAATTGATATACCAAAGGCATTTGACAAAATTCAACATTGTTCAGTAATAGGATCTCTCTCAGAAAATCACTAATAGGAAGGTACTTCCTCAATATGATAAATAGCATTTATGGAAAAAACACAAGTAATAACATACTCAGTGATAAAAGATTGAAAGCCTTCTCCCAAAGATCAGAAGCAAGATAGGATGCCCACTTTTACCAGTACGATTAGTCATTGTGCTGGAAGTTTTAGAGCAATTAGAGATAAATTTAAAAAAAGGTAGAAAAGAAGTAAAACTATATCCAGGTGACACAGACTTTAATATAGAAAACCCTAGATAACTGACACTAGAGTTAATGAAATAAGTGCACAAATTTGCATGTTCTAAATCAACACCCCCAAATCAGGTTTGTTTCTATATACTATCAATAAATAATCTTACGATGTAGTTTAGAAGGCAATTTCCTCCATTATAGCATCTAAAAGCATAAAATATCCAGGAACAAATTTAACAAAAGAAGTGAAAGACATATATGCTGAAACTACAAAACACAGCTAAAAGAAATTAAAGAAGACCTAATTCAATGGAAGATACCCTGTGTTCATGGATTGGAAAATATTGTTAACATTCCAGTACTATCCCAAATAATCTACAGGTTGAGCACTAGCCCTCTCAAAATTCTAGCAGATTTTTTTTCTTTTCCAGAAAAGGTGATCCTAAAATTCATGCAGAATTACTAGGGGTCCTAATAACTGGAACAATTTGCAAAAAGAAAAATGGAGGACTCAAACTTCCTGATTTTAAAATGTATTACAAAACTGTAGCAATCAAAATGGTTCTATGCTAGCATAAGATTACAAACCATTAGAACAGAATTGAGTCAATAAATAAAGCCAATATACCTGTGGCCAACTGATTTTTGATAAGGGTTCCAAGTCCATCCAGCAGAAAATGAATAGTCTTTTCAACACATAGTACTAGGATAACTGGATTTCCACAAGCAAAAATTAAAGTTGGATCCCTAACTCACAAAATATATAAAATCAATTCAAGATGGGCCATATTCACAAATATCAGACCTAAACCATACAACTCTTAGAGAAAATTTTGGAGTAAATCTTCATGACCTTGGATTCTTAGCTCCGACACTAAAAGCATGAGTAATAAAATAGATAAAATAAACATCATAAAAATTTTAAACTTTTGGACTTCCCTGGTGATCCAGTGGTTAAGACTCTACTCTTCCAATGCAGAGGGCATGGGTTTGATCTCTTGCCAGGGAACTAGGGTCCCACATGTGTCACAGCCAACAAAAATTAAAACTTTTGTGCATCAAAGGACATTATTGAGAAAAGTGAAAATACAACCTATAAAATGGAAGAAATATTTGAAACTCTTACATTTGATATGGATACTATATAAATGACTCTCACAACTCAACAACAAAATGACAACCCAATTTAAAAAATGGTCAAAGGATTTGAATAGACATTTCTCTGGAAAAGATATCCAAATGTACTGAAAACACATGAAAAGCGGCACAACATCATTAGTCATTAGGTAAATGCAAATAAAAAACCCAATGAGATACCACAACATATCTAATAAGATAGCTTTGTACAAGGAAAACAGAAATTAAGTGCTGCTGAGGAAGTGAAGAAATTGGAACCCTTATATATTAGAAGAGTGAATGTTAAAAAACAACAAACAAAACTGTGAAGTGGTTTGGTGGTTCCTGAAAAACTTAAACAAAATCATCATATGAGTTAGCATTTCCATTCCTAAGTGAATACCCAAGATAATTCAAACAGGAACCAAAGTGATATTTGTATGCCAATGTACATTGCAGCATTATTCACAATAGCCAAAAGGTAGAAAAAATTCAAATGTGCAGATGAATGGATAACCAAAAATCTACTATTTACATACAATTGACTATTATTCAGCCATAAAAAGGAGTGAAGTTCTGATACAAGCTATTAACTTGGTTGAATCATGAAAATATTATGATAAATGAAATTGCTCAGACACAAAAGGAAAAATATCATTTGATTCTAGTTTCATGATATGTCTAGGACCAGCAAATTCATAGAGACAAAAAGTAAATTTGAGCTTACCATGAGCTAAGAGGGAAGGGGGAAGGAAATGGACAGTTATCACTTAATGGGTACAGATTTTTTTTGTGGGGAGGATAGCAACAAAATTGCTCAACCCTTGGAAACTAAACTACACACTTATAAGTAACACAAGGGTCAAAAAGGAAGTCTCAAGAAAAGTAAAGAGAAACTACATTGAACTACATGAAAATAAATTTTGTGGGGAAGAGCTGAAGCCAGCCTGAGAGGAAAATTTATAGCACTAAATTCATACATTGGAAAAAAATAAAACATCTCAAATAAAGAGTGTAGTAATTAATCCCACCCAAAGAATCTAGAAAAGCAAGAGCAAAATAATATCAAAGCAGTAAGAATGAAGGAAATAATAAAGATAAGAGTAGAATAAATGAAATTAAAAGAATGAAAGCAATAGAGAAAGTCAAAGAGAAAGAGTTGGTTCTTTGAAAAGATCAATAAAATTGACAAACCTCTAGCAAGAAAGACAAAAATAAAATAACTCATGGTCAAAGTGGAAACACAAGAGATACTAGAATGTTTTTAGAATTAAATGGAAATAAATCACAACATATTAAAATTTGTGGGACACAGCTAAAGCATTACTGAAAATAAACTTATAGAATTAAATGCTTATGTTAGTAAAGAAGGCTTAAAATGAATAAGCTAATATTCTCCCTTAAGAAATTATGAAAAGAAGAATAATTCAACATAAGGCATGTTGAATGAAGAAAATAAGGAAGGTAAGAGCAGAAATAAATAAAATTTAAAATAGAGAAAATCAATGAAACTAAATGTTGATTATTTTAAAAAGGTATAATTCTAATCAAAAGTGATGTAGGCAAAAGAAAGAACAAAGAGAAACTACCAATATCAGAAAACAAAAAGCAGATATCACTACACATGCTCCAGGAGTTAAAAGCATAATAAATAAATATTAAGAAAAACTCTATGCCAGTTAATTTAATAATTTAAATAAGATGGAAATAATCCTGTTAAGTCACAAATTATCAAAAGTCACTGAAGGAGAAGTTGACTACCTGAACAAACATATTTAGTAAACAAATAAAATTTTTACTTAAAATCTTTTGCACAGAGAGAATTCCAGGCCTAAATGACTTCATTGGCAAATTCTATTAGATGACATTTGAGGAAAAACCACCTCTGATATGAAAATAGTTCTTATATAAAAGAGAGCTAGAGTAACATTTCCAAATCATTTTATGAAGCCCAAATTACTCTGATATCAAATGTGACAAAGATGTTTCAAGAAAAGGTAGCTAGACATCAACATCCCTTATGAACTTTGGTGCAAAAAATACTTAACAATATATTAACTGATCAAATTCAGCAGTATATAAGTGTGCATGCTAAGTTACTTCAGCCACAACAACCGAAGTTCAAACCAGAGGAAGGCCCTAACTCTCTTCAACCCTGTGAAGGCTGAGAAAGATAAGGAAGCTGCAGAAGAAAGTTTGAAGCTAGCAGAGGTTGTTTCATGAGGTTTAAGGAAAGAAGTTATCTCCATCACAGTGCCAGGTGAAGCAGCAAGTTATCTAGACCATCTAGCTAAAATAATGAAGGTGAGTACACTAAACAAAAGATTTTCATTGCAGATTAAGTGGTCTTGTATTAGAAGAAAATGCCAGCCAGGACTTCCATAGCCACATAACAACAGAGAAGAAGTCCATGCTGGCTTTAACGCTTCAAAGGGCAGGCTGACTCTCTGCTGCTGCTGCTGCTAAGTCGCTTCAGTCATGCCTGACCCTGTGCGATCCCATAGATGGCAGCCCACCAGGCTTCCCCATCCCTGGGATTCTCCAGGCAAGAACACTGGAGTGGGTTGCCATTTGCTTCTCCAATGCATGAAAGTGAAAAGTGAAAGTGAAGGTCCTCAGTCGTTTCTGACTCTAATGACCCCATGGACTGCAGCCTGCCAGGCTCCTCTGCCCATGGCATTTTCCAGGCAAGAGTACTGGAGTGGGTTGCCATTGCCTTCTCCGGGCTGACTCTCTAGTAAGGTGCTAATGCAGCTGATGGTTTGATGATGAAGCCAGTGCTCATCTACAATTCTGAAAATCCCAGTGCCCTTCATAATTATTTTAAATTTACTTTGCCTGTGCTCTATAAATGGAGTAACAAAGCCCAGATGATAGCACAATCTGTTTACAACATGGTTTACTGAATAGTTTAAGCCCATCATTGAGACTTACTGCTCAGAAAAAAAGATTTCTTTCAAAATATTACTGCTCATTGACAATGCACATGTCACCCAAGAGCTCTGATGGAGATGTACAATAAAACTAATTCTGTGTTCGTGCCTGCTAACACAGCATCCATTCTGCAGCCCATGGATCAAGTCAACTTCCAACACATATTATATAAGAAATATTTTTCGTGAGGCTATAGCTGCCTTAGATAGTGATTCCTCTGACAGAACTGGGGAAAGTAAATTGAATATCTTCTGGAAGGGTTTCATCATTCTAATGAATGTCATTAAGAACATTCATGATTTACAGGAAGAGTTCAAAATACCAACATTCACAGGAGTTTGGAAGAAATTGTTTCCAACCCTTATGGATGACATGGATGGGTTCAAGACTTAAATGGAGTAAGTCATTTCAGATGTGATAGAAATAGCAAGAGAACTAGAATTAGAAGTGGAGCCTGAAGATGTAACTGAATTGCTGCAGTCTCACAACACAACTTGAATGGATAGGAAGTTGCTTCTTATGAATAAGCAAAGGAAGGGGTTTTTTAAGATGGAATCTGCTCCTGGTGAAGACTGTGAGAATGAAAACAAAGGATTTAGAGCAGTACATAAACTTAGGTAATAAAGCAGCAACAATATCTGAGAGGACTGATTCTAATATTAAAAGAAGTAAAATTCTATCATGGTAAAATGCTATCAATCTACTATGTGTAAAATGCTATCAAACAGTATTGCATGTGACAGATGAAACATTTGTGAAAGGAAGAGTCAGTTGATATGGAAAACTTCATTGTTGTCTTATTTTAAGAAGCTTCCACAGCCACCCCAAACTTCAGCAGCCACCACCCTGATCAGTCAGCAGCCATGTACACCAAGACAAGATCCTCCATTAGCAAAAAGATTATGACATGCTGAAGGTTAGAATTTTTAGCAATAAAATATTTTAAATTAAGATTTGTACATAGTTTTAAGACATGATGTTATTACACACTTAATAAGGTTTAGTACAATTAAAAACAACTTTTATATGCACTGGCAAACCAAAAAACTTGTCAGTTGCTTTATTGTTGTATTAGCTTTATTGCAGTTGTCTGGAATCAAGCTTGCAATATATCCAAGGTATGCTGCTGCTGCTGCTGCTGCTGCTAAGTCGCTTCAGTGTGTCTGCCTCTGTGCGACCCCATAGACGGCAGCCCACCAGGCTCCCCCATCCCTGGGATTCTCCAGGCAAGAACACTGGAGTGGGTTGCCATTTCCTTCTCCAATGTGTGAAAGTGAAAAGTGCAAGTGAAGTCGCTCAGTCGTGTCCGACCCTCAGTGACCCCATGGACTGCAGCCTTCCAGGCTCCTCCATCCATGGGATTTTCCAGGCAAGAGTACTGGAGTGGGGTGCCATTGCCTTCTCAATATCCAAGGTATATATGTATATAAAAATGACCAATTAGGATATATTACATGAATACCAGGTTGCTTCAACACTGGAAAATCAACAAGTGAAATTACTTAGAAAACAGAAACAGACTTACAGGCTTACAAAACGAACTTATGGTTACCAGCGGGGAAGGATGAGAGGAAGAGATAGTTAGGGAATTAGGGACGGATATGTACACACTGCTATATTTTAAATGGATAACCAACAAGGACTTACTGTACAGCACAGGGAACACTGCTCAATGTTGGGTGGCAGCCTGGATGGGAGGGGCGTTTGGAAGAGAATGGATACATGTTAAATGTATGGTTGAGTCCCTTCACTGTTCACCTGAAAGTACCACCATATTGGTTGTTAATTGGCTATACCCCAATACAAAATAAGAAGTTGGACCAAAAGAAAAAAAAAAGAAAGAAAATCTTTCTACATGATTCAAACTATCAACAAGCAAAAATAAGAAGTATATATGAGAATATCAGGAGATGTAGAGAAAATGGACAAAACTGAACATCTATTTAAAAATTCTCAGAAAACTAGGAAGGTATAGAAATGTTCTCAGCCTTTAAAAAGGCATGTATGAAATATTGATAGTTTATATTGAACTCCATGGAAAAAGACTGAAAGTTTTGTCCTTCAGATCAGAAACAAGACTCTCACCACTTGTACTTGACATTATACTGTAGATCCTAGCCCACACAATCAGGTAGGAAAAAAGTGATATAAAAGACATCTATGTTTGAAAATAAGAAATTAAACTGCCTTTATTCTCAGATGACATGATTATTTATTTAGAAAATGACAGAGTCTTCCAACAAAAGCTATCATATCTGAGAGGAAAGATTTTGAACCTGTAGGATGCAAGGTCAATATACCAAAATCAATTTAAGTTCTCTATACCAGCAACGGAAGCTGTAAATTAAAATGAAGAAAACAATATACATTTATAATACTAGCAAACTATGAAATATTTATAAATAAATAAATGCTAATAGATACTCTAATAAGATAAGTGTAATGCTTAGATGTTAAAATATCCAAAACACTTCTGTGAGAAATATAAAGTCCTATATTAGTGGAGATAAACACTGAAGTCATAGATTAGGAAAAAAATATGTTAAGATGTCAATTCTTCTCAAATGGATCTCTAGAATGCAAGCATCAAAATTCCAATACACTTTTCCATTAAAAAATTATGACACTAATTACAAACTTTATACAGAAAATCAAAGAACCTGTTATAGCCCAAACAACTTTGAAAAAGAATTCAAGAACTCTTACAACTTAAAGACTTATAAGGCTATCATTAGTAAGTCCATGTGACACGGATAAAAGTAGAGATATATCTATAGAACAGGACAGAAAATCTAGAAATAGACATACACACATATGTTCAATTGGTTTTTTTACAAATGTACCAAGATAATTCAATGGAGAAAGAATAGACTCTTTAAAAGATAGCATTGGAAAATTTATGCATCAATCAATAAATAATAGAGCCTTGATCACAGCATATACAAAATTTAAATAAAAGTATATTATAAACTAAATATAAAACATAAAACTATAAATTTAAAAGAAAGCTTAGAAAAATATTTCTAATCTTGAGTACAGGTTTCATAGATAATGCATGAGAAATCAAACTATAAAAAATTCTGTTAGCAATAATCAAAATTTAAAAATGCTGCTCTTCAAAAGGCAAGTTTGTAAAAATGAAAAGGCAAGCCTCAGACAAGGAGAAAATATTTTCAAATACATATCAGATTAAGGACTTGTATCCAGAATATAAAAAGAACACCTACAACTCAACAATAATGAGGCAAATAACAATTTAAAATGAGCAAAATTTGAACAGATAATTCATGAAAGAAGAGATACTGATGGCATGTAAACATATGAAAAGATGGTGAATATCACAAACAATTAAAGAAAGTAAGTTATAAGCATTATACACTTAACAGCTTATCTAATATTTAAAAGCTGTAAACACCAAGAGCTGACAAGGATGAAGAACAAATTGAGCTCTAATACATTGCTAGTAAGGATGGAAATTATACATGAATTTTAGATAGGATTTTGGCACTTCCTTCCAAAATTAAACATATCATATGACCCTCTGCTTCAATCCTAGCAGTTTACCCAACAGAAATATAAACGTGTCCAACACAAAGACCTCTACACAAATGTTCATAGCAGCTTCATAATAACAAAAAACTGGAAACAATCCAAATCTTCAACAACTGGTAATCAGCTAAAGAAAAACTGTGAGAATTATTTAACAATAAAGAAGAATGAACACACACAGTAGCACAGAAGAATCTAAAAAGCATTATTTTACATCAATAATTATGAGAAGTTAGACACAAAATTGTATATGTATATATATTTCTATACAACTATAAATACATATTCACATACATATTGTTTTGTATATACATACACACATGCAGTTCTACTCTGGAAAAGGTGAAATTATTGAGCCAGGAATCAGATTAGTCTTTGCCATGGACTGGGAGCTGAGCTCCAGATTTCATTTAAAATCAAAGCCAGTGGCCTTACAGTGGCCTGTAAGGACTTACGCGACCTGACATCCCATTACCTCCCTGACCTCATCTTCTACTCTTCTGTCATCACTCACTTTATCTCAGCCACACTGGCCTCTGCTGTATTCCTCAAACATACTAAGTGCAATGCCACTTTAAGGCTTTTGTGTTGGTTATATCCTCCTTCTAGAACATTCCCCCTCCAAGATATCTGTTGATTAACTTCCTCAAATCGACACTCAAATTTCACCTTCAAAAGGAGGCCTCCCTGACCACCCTGTTTAATATTGATTCCTTTCCGTACACTCTGGATACCTGTCATCTTCTAACATTAAGTGTGGGCTTCTTAGGTGGCTCAGTGTTAAAAAATCTGTCTTCAATGCAGGAGGCACAGGTTCAATCCCTGGGTTAGGGAAGATCCCCTGGAGAAGGAAATGACAACCCATTCTAGTATTCTTGCCTGGGAAATCCCATGGACAGAGGAGCCAGCCAGGCTACAGTCCATGGGTGTCTCAAAAGAATTGGACATAACTTAGCCATTAAACATCAATAATATATGAATTAATTTACTGAAGTTGTTTATTTTTGTTTATCTCCTCCTCTAGAATGAACATCATGAGGGTGAAGATCTCTGCCTGATATGTCTGCTGGTTTGGCCCAAGCAAATAAAACAGTAGGAGTTTGGGGTCTAGTAGGCTGAGATATTTATTAAATAAATGAATAGTACAAAAAAAAAAAAAAAGAAAATCAATAGCTGTATTAGTTGTGAGATGGCCTTTTTATGGCCCGGAATTTTTATTGCAATTCGTTTATCTTAAGTTAATGAACTATGTAACCTATGGAAGTTGGCTATATATATATATACACATATTTACAGTTATAGTTCTATGGAAATTCAAATGCCTTTTGAAAAAGAGCCTAGGTTTAATACACAGGGAAAATGGTAAATAAACTACTTTTGCAAATTTGCTTCCTGATTCATTTCTTGCAATAAGCCTTCCTTAACTATTTCCATCACACCTTGATTATGCTTTTGATTGTACCTCTTCATCAGTCCATTACAAGTTTCAGTTTAGTTCAGTCGCTCAGTTGTGTCCAACTCTTTGCGAACCCATTGACTGCAGTACACCAGGCCTCCCTGTCCATCATCAACTCACAGAGTTTACTCAAGCTCATGTCCATTGAGTCAGTGATGCCATCCAACCATCTCATTATATTTAATTTATTTATTTTAATTGGAGGCTAATTGCTTTACAATATTGTAGTCATTTTTGCTATACATCGACATGAATCAGCCATGGGTGTACACGTGTTCCCCATCCTGAACCCGCTTCCCAACTTCCTCCCCATCCCATCCCTCAGGGTCAGCCCAGTGCACCGGCCCTGAGCACCCTGTCTCATGCATTGAACCTTGACTGGCGATCTACTTCACATATGATAATATACATGTTTCAATGCTATTCTCTCAAATAAACCCACCCTTGCCGTCTACCACAGAGTCCAAAAGTCTGTTCTTTACATCTGTGTCTCTTTTGCTGTCTCACATATAGGGTCATCATTACCATCTTCCTAAATTTCATATATATGCGTTAGGATACTGTATTGGTGTTTTTTCCTTTCTGACTTACTTCACTCTGTATAATAGGCTCCAATATCATCCACCTCAATAGAACTGATTCAAAGGCATTCTTTTTAAAAGCTGAGTAATATTCCATAGTGTTTATGTACCAAAGCTTTCATATCCATTTGTCTTCCTCTATTTGTCTGCTGATGGACCTCTAGGTTGCTTCCATGTCCTAGTTATTGCAAAGTGCTGCCATGAACACTGGAGTATGTGTGTCTGTTTCAATTCTGGTTTCCTCAGTGTGTATGACCAGCAGTGGGATTGCTGGGTCATAAGGCAGTTCTATTTTCAGTTTTTTTAAGGAGTCTCCACACTGTTCTCCATAGTGGCTGTCCTAGTTTGCATTCCCACCAACAGTGTAGGAGGATTCCCTTTTCTCCTCACCCTCTCCAGCATTTATTGCTTGTAGACTTTTGGATGGCAGCCATTCTGACCAGCGTAAGATGGTACCTCATTGTGCTTTTGATTTGCATTTCTCTGACAATGAGTGATGTTGAGCATCTTTTCATGTGTTTGTTAGCCATCTGTATGTCTTCTTAGGAGAAATGTCTGTTTAGTCCTTTGGCTCATTTTTTGATTGGGTCGTTTATTTTTCTGGAATTGAGCTGCACAAGCTGCTTGTATATTTTTGAGATTAATTATTTGTCAGTTGCTTCAGTTGCTATTATTTTCTCCCATTCTGAAGGCTGTCTTTTCACCTTGCTTATAGTTTCCTTCATTGTGCAAAAGCTTTTAATTAGGTCCCATTTGATTATTTTTGCTTTTATTTCCATTACCATGGGAGATGGGTCATAGAGGACCCTGCTGTGATTTATGACAGAGAGTGTTTTGACTATGTTTTCCTCCAGGAGTTTTATAGTTTCTGGTCATACATTTAGATCTTTATCCATTTTGAATTTATTTTTTCAGAGTACATCATGAGAAACGCTGGACTGGAAGAAACACAAGCTGGAATCAAGATTGCCGGGAGAAATATCAATAGCCTCAGATATGCAGATGACACCACCCTTATGGCAGAAAGTGAAGAGGAACTAAAAAGCCTCTTGATGAAAGTGAAAGAGGAGAGTGAAAAAGTTGGCTTAAAGCTCAACATTCAGAAAACGAAGATCGTGGCATCTGGTCCCATTACTTCATGGGAAATAGATGGGGAAACAGTGGAAACAGTGTCAGACTTTATTTTGGGGGGCTCCAAAATCACTTCAGATGGTGATTGCAGCCATGAAATTAAAAGACGCTTACTCCTTGGAAGGAAAGTTATGACCAATCTAGATAGCATATTGAAAAGCAGAGACATTACTTTGCCAACAAAGGTCCGTCTAGTCAAGGCTATGGCTTTTCCAGTGGTCATGTATGGATGTGAGAGTTGGACTGTGAAGAAAGCTGAGCACTGAAGAATTGATGCTTTTTGAGCTGTAGTGTTGGAGAAGACTCTTGAGAGTCCCTTGGACTGCAAGGAGATCCAACTAGTCCATTCTAAAGGAGATCAGTCCTGGGTGTTCTTTGGAAGGACTGATGCTAAAGCTGAAACTCCAGTACTTTGGCCACCTCATGTGAAGAGTTGACTGATTGGAAAAGACTCTGATGCTGGGAGGGATTGGGGGCAGGAGGAGAAGGGGATGAAAGAGGATGAGATGGCTGGATGGCATCACCGACTCGATGGACATGAGTTTGAGTGAACTCCGGGAGTTGGTGATGGACAGGGAGGCCTGGCATGCTGCAATTCATGGGGTCGCAGACTCAGACACGACTAACCAACTGAACTGAACTGAACTGATGGTGTTAGAAAGTGTTCTAGTTTCATTCTTTTACAAGTGGTTCACCAGTTTTCCCAGTACCACTTGTTAAAGAGATTGTCTTTTCTCCATTGTATATTCTTGCCTCCTTTGTCAAAGATAAGGTATCCAGAGGTGCATGGATTTATCTCTGGGCTTTCTATTTTGTTCCATTGATCTATGTTTCTGTCTTTGTGCCAGTACCATAGTGTCTTGATGACTGTAGCTTTGTAGTATATTGTATGTAGTATATTGATTCTTCTGATCCATGAACATGGTATATTTCTCCATCTATTTGTGTCCTCTTTGATTTCTTTCATCAGTGTTTTATAGTTTTCTATATATAGGTCTTTTGTTTCTTTAGGTAGATTTATTCCTAAATATTTTATTATTTTCATTGTGATGGTGAATGGAATTGTTTCATTAATTTCTCTTTCTGTTTTCTCATTGTTAGTATATAGGAATGCAAGGGATTTCTGTGTGTTAATTTTACATCCTGCAATTTACTATATTCATTCATTAGCTCTAGTAATTTTCTGGTGTAGTCTTTAGGGTTTTCTATGTAGAGGATCATGTCATCTGCAAACGGTGAGAGTTTTCTTTTCCATCTGGATTCCTTTTATTTCTTTTTCTTCTCTGATTGCTGTAGCTAAAACTTCCAAAACTATGTTGAATAGTAGTGGTGAGAGTAGGTACCCTTGTCTTGTTCCTGACTTTAGGGGAAATGCTTTCAATTTTTCACCATTGAGGATAATGTTTGCTGTGGGTTTATCATATATGGCTTTTTAAATGTTGAGGTATGTTCTTTCTATTCCTGCTTTCTGGAGAATTTTTATCATAAATGGATGTTGAATTTTGTCAAAGGCTCTCTCTGCATTTATTGAGATAATCATATGGGTTTATCTTTCAGTTTGTTAATGTGGTGTATCACATTGATTGATTTGTGAATATTGAAGAATCCTTGCATCTTTGGGATAAAGCCCACTTGATCATGATGTATGATCTTTTTAACATGTTGTTGGATGCTGTTTACTAGAATTTTGTTAAGGATTTTTGCATCTATGTTCATCAATGATATTGGCCTGCAGTTTTCTTTTTTTGTGGCATCTTTGTCTGGTTTTGGTATTACAGTAATGGTGGCCTCATGGAATGAGTTTGGAAGTTTAACTTCCTCTGCAATTTTTCATGAGTTTGAGTAGGATGTGTGTTAGCTCTTCTCTAAATTTTTGGTAGAATTCATCTGTGAAGCCATCTGGTCCTGGCTTTTTGTTTGCTGGAAGCTTTCTGATTACAGTTTCGATTTCTGTGCTTGTGATTGGTCTGTTACGGTCTTCTATTTCATCCTGGTTTAGTTTTGGAAGGTTATCTAAGAATTTGTCCATTTCTTCCGAGTTGTCCATTTTATTAGCATATGGTTACTGATAGTAGTCTCTTATTATCCTTTGTATTTCAGTGGTGTCTCATCCAACCATCTCTAGCTCTGTTGTCACCTTCTCCTCCTGCCTTCAGTCTTTCTCAGGTTAAGGGTCTTTTCAAATGAGTAAGTTCCTCACATCAGGTGGCCAAACTATTGGAGTTTCAGCTTCAGCCTCAGTTCGTCCAATGAATATTCAGGACTGATCTCCTTTAGGATGGACTGGTTGGATCTCCTAGCTGTCCAAGAGACTCTCAAGAGTCTTCTCCAAGACCATAGTTCAAAAGCATGAATTCTTCAGAGTGCAGCCTTCTTTATAGTCCAACTCTCACATCCATACATGACTACTGGAAAAACCATAGCTTTGACTAGATGGACCTTTGTTGGCAAAGAAATGTCTCTGCTTTTTAATATGCTGTCTAGGTTAGTCATAACTCTTCTTCCAAGGAGCAAGTGTCTTTAAATTTCAAGGCTTCAGTCACCATCTGCAGTGATTTTGGAGCCCACAAAAATAGTCTGTCACTGTTTCCAATGCTTCCCCATCTATTTCCCATGAAGTGATGGGACCAGCTGCCATAATCTTAGTTTTCTGAATGTTGAGCTTTAAGCCAAAGTTTTCATGCTCCTCTTTCACTTTCATCAAGAGGCTTTTTAGTTACTCTTCACTTTCTGCCATAAGGGTGGTGTCATCTGCATATCTGAGGTTATTGATATTTCTCCCAGCAATCTTGATTCCAGCTTGTGCTTCATCCAGTTCAGTGTTTCTCATGATGTACTCTGCATATAAGTTAAATAAGAGGGTGACAATACACAGCCTTGACATACTCCTTTCCCAATTTGAAACCAGTCTGTTGTTCCATATCCAGTTCAAACGGTTGCTTCTTGACGTGCATTCAGATTTTTCAGGAGGTAGGTCAGGTGGTCTGGTATTCCGATTTATTGAAGAATTTTCCACAGTCTGTTGTGATCCATACAGTCATGGCTTTGGCATAGTCAATAAAGCAGAAATAGATGTTTTTCTGGAACTCTTGCTTTTTTGATGATCCAACAGATGTTTGCTATTTGATCTCTGGTTCATCTGCCTTTTCTTAATCAAGCTTGCACATATGGAAGTTCATTGTTCATGGAGAATTTTGAGCATTACTTTTCTAGCGTGTGAGATGAATGCCATTGCGTGGTAGTTTGAGCATTCTTTGGCATTGCCTTTCTTTGGGGTTGGAATGAAAACTGACCTTTACCAGTCCTGTGGCCACTGCTGAGTTTTCCAAATTTGCTGGCATAGTGAGTGCAGCACTTTCACAGCATCATCTTTTAGGATTTGAAATAGCTCAACTGGAATTCCATCACCTCCACTAGCTTTGTTTGTAGTGATGCTTCCTAAGGCCCACTTGACTTAACATTCCAGGATGTTTGGCTCTAGGTCAGTGATCACACCATAGTGATTTCTTGGTCATGAAGATCTTTTTTTTGTACAGTTCTGTGTATTCTTGAAACCACTTCTTAACATCTTCTGCTTCTGTTAGGTTCATACCAATTCTGTCCTTTATTGTGTCCATCTTTCCATGAAATATTCCCTCTGTATCTCTAATTTTTTTGGAGAGATCTCTAGTCTTTCCCATTCTATTGTTTTATTCTATTTCTTTGCATTGATCACTGAGGAAGTCTTTCTTATCTCTCCATGCTATTCTTTGGAACTCTGCGTTCAGATTGGTATATCTTTCTTTTTCTCCTTTGCATTTCACTTCTCTTCTTTTCATAGCTGTTTTTAAGGATTCCTCAGACAACCATTTTGCCTTTTTGCATTTTTTCCCCCTTGGGAATGGTCTTGATCCCTGTCTCCTGTTCAGTGTCATGAACTTCAGTCCATAGTTCTTCAGGCAATCTTGTCTATCAGATCTAATCCCTTAAATCTATTTCTCACTTCCACTGTATGGCCATAAGGGATTTGATTTAGGTCATACCTGAATGATCTAGTGGTTTTCCCTACTTTCTTCAACTTAAGTCTGAATTTGGCAATAAGGAGTTCATGATCTGTGCCACAGTCAGCTCCCAGTCTTGTTTTTGCTGACTGTATAGAGCTTCTCCATCTTTGGCTGCAAAGAATATAATCAATCTGATTTTGGTATTGACCATCTGGTGATGTCCATTTGTAGAGTCTTCTCTTGTGTTGTTGAAAGAGGGTGTTTGCTATGACCAGTGTGTTCTCTTGGCAAAACTCTGTTATCCTTTGCCCTGATTCATTCCGTACTCCAAGGCCAAATTTTCCCATTATTCCATTTATTTCTTGACTTCCTACTTTTGTATTCCAGTCCCCTATAATGAGAAGTACATCTTTTGGATGCTAGTTCTATAAGGTTTTGTAGGTCTTCATAGAACTGATCAACTTCAGCTTCTTCAGTGTTACTGGTTGGGGAATAATCTTGGATCACCATGATATTGAATGGTTTGCCTTGGAAACAAACAGAGATCATTGTATCACTTTTGAGATTGTAACAAAGAACTGCATTTTGGACTCTTTCGTTGACTATGATGGCTACTCCATTTCTTCTAAGGGAGTCTTGCCCACAGTAGTAGATATAATGTTCATCTGAGTTAAATTCACCCATTCCAGTCCATTTTAGTTTGCTGATTCCTAAACTGTCGATATTCACTCTTGCCATCTCCTGTTTGACCACTTCCAATTTGCCTGATTC
The DNA here is from genome assembly GCF_032405125.1 of Capricornis sumatraensis. NCBI lineage: Eukaryota > Metazoa > Chordata > Mammalia > Artiodactyla > Bovidae > Capricornis > Capricornis sumatraensis. Next base: position 35,882,296 of record NC_091092.1, on the reverse strand, counting down.
ATGGACCTAACATTCCAGGTTCCTATGCAATATTGCTCTTTACAGCATCGAACTTTACTTCCATTACCAGTCACATCCACAACTGAGTGGTGTTGTTGCTTTGGCTCCATCTCTTCATTCTTTCTGGAGTTAGTTCTCTGCTAATCTCCAGTAGCATATTGGGTGCCTATAGACCTGGGGAGTTCATCTTTCAGTGTCCTCTTTTTGCCTTTTCATACTGTTCATGGGGTTCTCAAGGCAAGAATACTGAAGTGGTTTGCTATTCCTTTCTCCAGTGGACCACGTTTTGTCAGAACTCTCCACCATGACCTGTCTGTCTTGGGTGTCCCTACATGGCATGGCTCATTGTTTCATTGAGTTAGACAAGGCTGTGGTCCATGTGATCAGATTGGTTAGTTTTCTGTGTTTGTGGTTTTCAGTCTGTCTTCCCTCTGATGGAGAAGGGTAAGAGGCTTATGGAACATTCCTGATGGGAAAGACTGACTGAGGTGGAAACTGGGTCTTGTTCTGAGGGGCCATGCTTAGTAAATCTTTAACCCAATTTTCTGTTGAAAGGTGGGGCTGTGTTCCCTCCCTGTTGTTTGATCTGAGGCTAAAGTATGGTGAAGGTTGACCTCCCTTAAAAGTTCCCATGCAGGCACTGCTACACTTAGTGCCCCCAGCCCTACAGCAGGTCACTGCTGACCCAAGCCTCTACCAGAGGCTCCTGGACACTCACAAGCAAGTCTGTGTACTAGTTTATTCAATTGCTTAAGTTGTCTAGTTCACTAATTGCCAAGCATGACTGGTAATCATGGTCACAGAACAAACTTTTAAGAAATATAAATGTCTGTATTCTACCCCAAGCACACTGACCAATGATCATTAGGCAGTGAAACCTGAAATCTTTATTTTTAAATATTTATCTATATGATTTGAATGATCATCCAGATTTAGGACAAAGTTCCATAAATGATTCCTGAACATGAGTAATACTCTACAGCCAGATAAGTTCCTAAAATGCTATAATGAGGTCTTCTGTGTATACCAACAGAGGGATCATATAGTAGGACAATTAATATGGGGGAGCTACATGATCAAAACTAATTAATCTTATTCATGATGTTTTATCTCATGGTATGAGTAAATCCTCCAATTTTTATTGACCAAAAAATTTCATAGTCCCTGATAGCATGCACACTGGGCTCAGAGGTTGAAACCCCAACCTCTAATCTGTCTTGATCAAACTTCTCCTTTTAAACAGTGATTAAATGAGGTTTTTGTTTATTATGCAGATTAAATTTGCAGATGATCCAAACATAGAATCTTATCATACACTGAATGACATATGAAATCCAAAAATCCCCAAACATTATAAAATGTTCAGCCAGAACTCAAACAGTGCAGTTTGACAGATACTACTTGTATTTATTACATCATACTCCAATCTACATTTAGGAGTCTCTTCTGAAAATAATAATAATTAGGGAAAATTGTATGTATAAAGATGTTTAATTATAGTGCTTTTAAAATATGCAAATAAATAATTGTTATTATAATTTTTAAAGAATGTTCAAAGGTACAGAGGAACAATTAAATATCATGGACAAACATTCCATGTAGAAGCAGCCAATATTAACATGTTGATGTACTGACTTTTAACTCATAGCTTTATATGTTTTTCTTTTTTTTTTAACAAAACTATAATTATACATACATCAAATCTTATATTCTATTTTTCTCACCTAGCACTGATTGTCTATTTAATGTGATGGAAGATGCTAACAATCATTAAAACTTGTTTTTTGAAAGTTTTTTCCGTGACCCTAACATATTGCTGCAAATAAAAGACATATGTTTACCACTTTTGAAATATTTTAAGGGCATGGAAACATTCTTGACATAATGCTAAGTAAAAAATCAGAACATAGAAATATCCATACATGTCTTAGTCCATTCAGGCTGCTATGACAAAGTACACAGACCGAGTAGGTTATACCCAATATACCTTTATTGCTTATGGTTCTAGAGGTTGGAAGTCTAAAATCAGGGTGCCAGCATGGTCAGGGGGCTTATTTCCAGGATGCAGACTTCTTATTGTATCTTCACCTGAGGAAAAGAATGAGGAGTCTCTCTGGAGTCTCTTACATAAGAATGTTAATCCCATTCATGAAGTCTCTACTCTCATGATCCAAGGACCTCCCAAAGGCCCCATCTCCTAATACCATCACATTGAGCACCAGGATGTAGATGGGAGGGAGGAGATACATGTATACCTATGGCTGATTCATGTTGAGGTTTGATAGAAAACAACAAAATTCTGTAAAGCAATTATCCTTCAATTTAAAAATAAATTAATTTAAAAAGAATTAAGAATTAAATATCAAAAGTAGAAGGAAATATACCAAAAATCTATAATTATAATGTATATAAAAATAACATTATATACCCATGCACTGATGGTCACATTATCTTTGATAAAGATAAATAAAGGAGATGAAGATAAAGGAGGCAAGAATATACAATGGAGAAAAGACAGTCTCTTCAATAAGTGGTGCTGGGAAAACTGCACAGCTATGTGTAAAAGAATGAAATTAGAACACTACCTACTACCATACACAAAAATAAACTCTAAATGGAACAAGGAACTAAATGTAAGGCCACACACTGTATAACTCTTAGAGGAAAACATAAGAAAAACACTCTGACAAAAAGATCTTTTTTGACCCACTTTCAAAGTAATGACAATAAAACAAAAATAAACAAACTGGGCCTAATTAAACTTGAAAGCTTTTGCACAGCAAAGGAAACTATAAACAAAAGGAAAAGACAATCCATAGAATGGGAGAAATTATCTACAAATGAAGTGACACACAAGAGATTAATCTCTAAAATACATTATACAAACAGCACATGTAGCTCAACACAACAATAACAACCCCATCAGAAAATGGGGAGAAGATTTAAATAGCCATTTTTCCAAAGAAGACATAAAGATGGCCAAGAAGCACATGTATAGATGTTCAACATCGTTAATTATTAGAGAAAAGACAGTCAAAATGACAGTGAGGTATCACCACACACCAATCAGAATACCCATCATCAAAAAGTCTATAAACGATAAATGCTGGAGAGAATGTGGAGAAAAGGTAACTCTCCTACACAATTGGTGGGAATGTAAATTGGCACAATCACTATGGAGAATAGTATGGAGTTAAAAATTTGAAAATAAAACTACCATATGATCCAGCAACACTACTCCTGGCATATATCAGAAGAAAACCATAATTTGAAAAGATACATGCTCCCCAGTGTTCACTGCAGCACTATCTACAATTTCCAGGATGTGGAAGCAAAGTAAAAGTCCATCAACAGGGTAATGGATAAAGAAGATATAGTACATATATACAGTGGAATGTTACTCAATCATAAAACATAATGACATTATGCCATTTGCAGCAACACGGATGGACCTAGAAATTATCATAATAAGTGAAGTAAGTCAGAGAAAGACAAATAACCTATGATTTCACTTAGACGTGGAATCTAAAGCAATGTTACAAAAGAACTTATTTATACAACATAAACAGACACACGGACTTAGAAAACAAGCTTAGGTTACCAAAAGGGAATGTAGGGGAGGGATAAACTGGGAGACAAGGATTGGCATATACACACTACTGAGCCTGGTGGGCTGCAGTCCATGGGGTCGCTAAGAGTCTGACATGAATGAGCGACTTCACTTTTCACTTTCATGCATTGGGAAAGGAAATGGCAACCCATTCCAGTGTTTTTGCCTGGAGAATCCCAGGGACGGGGGAGCCTGGTGGCTACCGTCTATGGGGTCGCACAGAGTCGGACACGACTGAAGCGACGTAGCAGCAGCATATATAAAATATTTATTTCCTAAAGGAAATTAACCCTGAATACTCATTGGAAGGACTAATGCTGAAGCTGAAGCTCTATTACTTGGCCACCTGATTCGAAGAGCAAACTCATTAGAAAAGATCCTGATGCTGGGAAAGACTGAAGGCAAAAGAAGATGGTGGCAGGGGAATGAGATGGTTGGATGGCATCACCGATTCAATGCCCATGAACTGGGGCAAACTCCAGGAGATAGTGAGAGACAGGGAGGCCTGCTGTGTTGCAGTCCATGGAGTTGCAAAGAATCAGACTTGACTTAGTGACTGAACCAAACAGCAACAATATATAAAATAGATAACCAACAACGATCTACTGTATAGCACAGGGAACTCTATTCACTCTGTAACAACCTACATAGGGAAAGAATTTGAAAAGGAATGGATATATGTATGTATAATTGAATCACTTTGCTATACACCTGAAACTAAGACAAAATTGCAAATCAACTATACTCCAATATAAAATAAACTTAAATAAATATATTTAGATTGCATGGTTTCCTTTGTATATGTTCTGTATTTACAAGCTACATTGAATAGCATCCATTGCTCACACTGCTTTTAGGTATTCAGAAAAAGTAATTTTCTAATAAGAGTCCAAAGCAAATCAAACTGGATAGGAACTTATGTGAAAATGTGAACTAGCTATCCAGGCAACTACATTAACAGAAACATAGAGTCTTATTCATGCTAGCAATAGTCTGACACATTTCTGTAATGGCTGGTCAACAAAGATTAAATTGCATTTGGTTCTGGATTCTATATTTTAAAGAGTATTGACAAACTAGAAAGCACTCAGAAAATGTTTAGCAGAGTAGTTAGGAGTCAATATATTTTTTTTGGTGGGGGGGGGTACGTAAAATGGTTAAAAGAGCCAATGATGCCAATCAGAACAAAATTAAGAGGGAAATTCATTTTCAAATAGTTGAAGACTGTCTTAGACAAGAGGCAATTTCTGTCACCCCAAAACAAAAATAAGATAGTACTGAAATTGAAGTTAGAGAAACAAATTTCACTACCAAGTTCCCTAAAGTATGAGAAACAAATGTCTGTCTCTACTTGAGACAGAAACTGTATAGTCACCTATCAGGATCACTTAGATTCTTGCTTTAAGTGGCAAGGTAGATTGGATAACCCAAATTTTTAATTTGAACCTTGAGATTCTCTGACTTAAGATTATCTGATTACCTTCACTTAGGAAAACATACTTTTCTATACCATTTACTATCATTCAGAACATGACAAAGTCAAATTTGACTTATTTATATAGCATTTAAATCTGCTTTTTAGGCCAAGAAGTGTAATGTATGATAAAAAATGTGTGTACTGATACTATGAAAGAATTTCCAAAACAGAAAAAAATTAAGTTAAAAATGTTTTTAAATTTTATAATGAAAAGCTCTGGAGAGTCATTCAGATAATGGTATTTCAATTAGTATAAGAGATATTTATTATGATACTGATCACATGATATTAATAATGTTCTATACATGTCATAAAATATGAATTATAGACAAAATTCAAATTGCAATAACATCACCCTGGTATCAAAGGCCATCACAGCTCTCATAATTCATAGAGGGAAAATATCATTATGATTTAAGAATTAAATGTCATTCAAAACTTTTTTATGATAAAATATGTATAATTATACTTTATGAAAAGCATTCAATCTAATGAAACATTGGAGAATATAAAGCAAAACAAGGGTTCTAGCAATGAGAACTTGAGTTATTTATCAAAACTTCTGTGCCCAGGTCAGAACCGTGTCTGTTTTGTCAGTGTGTAGACCAGATGACAGGTTCATTTTGAGTCATTTCGCTTGAACTATCTAAGAACATTAATGAATACCAACAGATACCTAGGCAATCATAAGATGGATGGACATAGCCATGTCAGGCATTGGGAAAGCAGCAGCTCTGATATCCTGACTAGGCTGAGCTGGAGACAGTAAACCATTCATTAACCATTAACTAAGTTCCTAATATTTGCCATCTAGAACTTAAGGATGATACAAAGGTGTTATTCCTGCAATTAAGTACTTTACATCTTCATCAACACTATAAGGATGTGGAGGAAAAGAAATGTTTGTGCACTGTTGCTGGGAATGCAACTTGGTAGAGTCACAATGCAAAAGAGTATTGAGGGTCCTCAAGAAATTAAAAATTGAACTACCACACAATACAGCAATACCACTTCTGAGTATTTATCTGAATAAATTGAAAACACTAATCTGAAAAGATATACACACCACAATGTTCATTGGAGCATTATTTACAACCAAGAAATGAAATCAACCTAAGTGTCTAGTGACAGATGAATATATAAAGATATGGGAAAAAGACAATCTGATATGCATATACATATATACATGTGTGTGTAGGCATATATATATATATATATAATGGAATATTATTTGAACATAAAAAAAGAGTGAAATCTTGACATTTGCAGCAACATGGATGGAACTAGAAGGTGTCATCCTTCTAGAGAAAGACAAATACTGCATGATGTCACTTATATGTGGAATCTAAAAGATAATAGCAATAAGTGTATACAGCAAACAGATAGAGTCATATATATATATAACAAACTAGTGGTCACCAGAGGGTACAGGGAAGAGGGAAGGGACAAAATAGGGGTGGGGGATTAAGAGACACAAACTAATACACATAAAACAGATAAGCAACAAGGATATTTTATACAGCACAGGGAATTAGAGCCATTATTTTGTAATAGCTTTAAATTAAAATGACTAATGGAATCTAAAAGACAAAATAAATGATCACATAAGACAAAATAGGACTCACAGATACAGTGAACAGACTAGTGGCTGCCACACTGGAAGAGTGTGGGGGAAATAGGCAAAATAAGCGAAGGAGATTAAGAGGTACAAACTACTAGTTATAAAATAACTAAGGCACAGAGATGTAGTGTACAACACAGGAATAGTCAATAATAGTGTAACAGCTTTCTATTGTGCATAATTTAAAATATCAAATCACTCCATTATGTATCTGAAACTAAGATATTTTAAATCAACTATACTTCAATTTAAAAATATATGTACAAATAAATAACACAAGGTACAAGGTGATGAAAAACCATAAAAGAGGGGGATGTTAAAGTGTTTGGGGAGTTCAGAGGAGGGAAATACTGCTTTTAGAAAGGAAGACTATGCAGGAAATGATATTTCAATTAAATCTAAAAAAAATTTAGAATTCAGATAAAGAGCGATTGGAGAACAAGAAAGGAAGATATTCTATTAATAGAAGAGGGAGAAGAGCACACGTATGTGTGTGTATGCACACACATACACACACGTACCTGTTTAGGAGTTGAAAGTGTATTTAGTGATCATGCTATCTGGCTGAAGTGAATGGCTGAAAGGAGTATATTGAAAGAGAAGACTAGAAAGATTAATCGAGCGCTGACTCTGGGGGAGGAGGGTCCTAAACAGACTGAAAACTGTTCAGGACTGAGGGGCTTCACAGGGATTGGACATCTAGTGACAATAGGATGCCTCACCTCTCAGAAACAGCTTCACTATACGCCTAACAGGAGGGGTGGTTGGGCAAACATTGTTCCATAGGCTTCCGAGTACTTCTGATTGGCTGCAGGTTCTATCCAAGTACAGCCTTAAATTTCAAGGGAGGTCAGGAACTAATTAGAGTATACCTAAGCTCTGCATTGAGAAGAAATCTAGTTTGCTTCCTTCTCTCAAGACCCTACCACTTTTACTTGATATTGCCATGTACAGTGATTACTGAGTGGAACAATATGTGTGAGCTCAGGGAAAGGAAAATAAGAGCATCAGATTAAATATGATGGGTATAAGGGAAAACTTCAGTCAAACACAATAACTTAATATATGGTTTTGAATAATGTACTTTGTCTTATTCATATTTGTTTCCTTTAATGAATATTAGTAGCTGACAACTGCCTATATTTCAATTCAGGACTCAAAGGAAGGTTGAGATCTAACTTTACAAAACTCAGTTATCAAACATGTAGTCAGTTTTTGCTTGAACATTTGACATACATTGATAATACTCCTCAGCAGAGATGTTGGAACTGAAGTAGTAATGTGTATAAAGGCAGCTTCAGAGATAGCATTGGCAATAAATGATATTAATATAGTTACAAGGAAAAGAGGTTGATTACATTTAACAGATACTTATTGAGCACTTAGCTTCCTGCCTAGCATAGATTTTAAGGTATGGGAATCAATGGGATGTTGATAAAGTGACCATATAATTTACAGTTGAAAACAGAATACTTTTGAGGGAAAAGAGGGTCTCAGTTAAATTATAATGAAATAGCAACTGCTCCCTGGTGGATCAGACAATAAAAAATCTGCCTCCAATGAGAGAGACCTGGTTTTGATCCCTGGGTCAGGAAGATACCCAGCAGAAAGGAATGGAAACCAATTGCAATGTTCTTGCCTGGAGAATCCCATGGACAGAGGAGCCTTGAGGGCTACAGTCCACAGGGTTGCAAACAGTCAAACACGACTGAGTGACTAACACACAACACACAAACAAGAGCTATCCTGAGAAAACTGAGACATATGGTCATTCTTGGTTTTTAGAATACGGCTTGTAGCTTGATGGAGTTGGCATGTCAAAAACTCTTAGTATAAAAAGGGGCATGAGACCAAACCCAAAACAATGTGAGTTGGAAAAAAAAAAAAATGTTTCGAGAAGAACTATAATCATTGAGAAAGTAAGATTTGAAGTTTGAGTAGATGATACATTTTTGAGTAGGCCTAGACATCAAGGTCAGAGAAGGCAATGGCACCCCATTCCAGTACTCTTGCCTGGAAAATCCCATGGACAGAGAAGCCTGGTGGGCTACAATCCATGGGGTCGCTAAGAGTCAGACACGACTGAGCGACTTCACTTTCACTTTTCACTTTCACGCATTGGAGAAGGAAATGGCAACCCACTCCAATGTTCTTGCCTGGAGAATCCCAGGGATGGGGGAGCCTGGTGAGCTGCCGTCTCTGGGGTCGCACAGAGTCAGACACGACTGAAGCGACTTAGCAACAGCAGCAGCAGCAGACATCAGGTAAAGGAGATGTAGAAGCTTTAAGAAGTCTAATTAATAGTGGAAAGGTAGAAGTGAAATGGATGTGAGAGGGAGCTGGAGGAAGTTCACCTGACCTGAGTCTATGCTTGTTTTAGTGGAATGGATATCTGAATAGAATTCTTTAAAGGATGACTCCATTGACTCCCCTTGAAAAGCAGTCTTAAAAGATAGTACTCCTTACCTCTCCTGTAGGAAGTGATTTCCCTCTTTGGAAAACCAACTCCAATTATGGATTTCATGCATGTCAGGCTCAACAGGCAGAGATGTGGTTGCATCAGAAAGTGGTATGCAGCTATGCACTGTGTGCACTTTAAAATTACTAGGAGAATAATAGTTTGCAATCTTTATGTAAATCAGTCAGCTTTTCTGCCTTTATCATTCCCTCCCAGCATGGCAGGAAAAGTGCAAACCTCATCCCTTCAGAAAGAAAATGACTGATGAAATATTAATAAAGATTACTAACAAAGTAAGCACTATGACTAAGGTTGTAGATAGCTGTGGGATCTAAATGGTGAACAAATTTATTCAGCAACAGGGCAAGTTATTCAGATGTTCTAAAGCAGATGACACCACCTTTATAAACTAGAGGGGGTATTGGGGGTGATGCAGCATGGGTGTGTAGGAGGAGGGGACATTTGAAAGAAGGGAGTTAGTTATTTGCATTAAATAGTAGGCAAAACGGGGAATTTCAATGAAAAGCTCATAGCACATACATAGAGTAGCATGGAGGTTTTCACTTCCCCTCAAAATTGTTACATTTCCCTGGTCTTGCCATTTTGACCAAATAGGTCATACATGTTCCTCAATACAAGGTTGCAGTGCTGAGGCTTTCAGACCATACGCGCATGTGGCTGGCTAAAGTGGATTTTTTTAATTAAAAAAAATCAAATAGTGAGACTTGGACATTTTCAGTGACAGGTGAAACAATGCATTAATAACTCTGAACCAATTTTACCCATTTTCATGGATTTTTGTTTTAGATTGTCTTAGCTTGGTTTTCTATAACAAAATGCAGCTCTGTGTGTGTGTGTGTGTGTGTGTGTGTGTGTGTGTGTGTGTGTGGTAATAGCTCAGTTGTGTCCAACTCTTTGCGGCCTCATGGGCTGTAGCCCAGCAGGCCCCTCTGCTCATGGGATTCTCCAGGCAAGAATACTGGAGTGGGTTGCCATTCCCTTCCCCAGGGGACATTCCTGACCCAGGGATTGAACCAAGGTCTCCCACATTGCAGGCAGATTCTTTACCATCTGAGCCACCAGTTACAAGGTAGCTTAAATGACAGGCATTTATTTTCTCACAGCTTGGGAGGCTGGAAGTCTGAGATCAGGGTACCAGCACAGTCAGGCTCTGGTGAGAGCCCTCTTAATGACTTGCAGACAGCTACCTTCTCACTGTGTGCTCACACAGTCTTTTCTTGGTGCATGTGTGTGGATAAAAGGAGCTCTGATGTCTCTTCCCCTTCTTATAAGGACACTGATTTCATTATGGGGTCCCACTCTCAAGACCTCATCTAAACCTAATCACCTCCCAAAGGTCCCATCCCTAAAATCATCGTATTGCTGGTTATGGCTTCAACAGAATTGGGGCACACAAACACCCAGTCCATAACAGAGACTTAGCTGGTGACACTCTTGGTGAAAGGCCAGAAGGGAACCATTGTCTCATACATGTAGAATCCACACATGTCCCATCTTTCACAACCTTCTCTGAACTCAAGGTAATTTATCCTGCCTAGGCAGAGAGAGACTGAGATTGAAAGAGAGAGAGAGAAAGGAAGGGAAGAGTATGAAAGAGCAAGCAAGTGAGCTAGCTCTAAGCGGGGTAGCAATCATGTTCAAAAAGCTGGGCACTTATATTTGATACGTATACCCAGAGCAGCCACTGCATGTCCTGTCTGGTAACAAAGGCTTAGGGGTGAGGCAGGGCTACCTATGCATCTGCGGTATCTCAGTCCATTTGGGCTGCCATAACAAAAATACCAGATTGGTGGCTTATAAACAACAGAAATTTATTTCTCACAGCTCTGTAGGCTGGGAAGCCCAAGATCATGGCACTGGCAGATTTTCTGTGTGGTGAGAGGGCCGCTTCCTGCTTCAGACAGCATCTTCTTGCTATGTTCTCATGTGGCAGGAGGCGTGAGGGAGCTCTCTGGGTCTTTTTTTACAATGTACTAATCCAATTCTCGTGGTTTAATCACCTCCAAAAAGTCCCATCTCCTAATATCATCACACTGGGGATTAGGTTTCAACATATGAATTTTGGTGGAGGATAAGCCTTCAGTCTATAGCACATAGTATTCAAGCTGTGCTTCCTTCTCTCTTTACCTCTAGGAAAGTTATCTCATTTTCATTATTCCAACTCCACTGTATAATAAATAGGACATGAACCAATGGAGAGAGTCTTCCAATGAGTACATTTCAACATAATTAGGGAAATAAAATGGGAGAGTATACATTAATCAGGAGATATACCCCCGAGGCCTTCAGTCAACAAATGAGCTGCCAAAAAATCTAAAGAATAATCCAGGTCACCTGAGTCCTAGCAGAGTTCCTTTCTTCAAAAGCATACAGCTGAGACTCCCACGTGATCCAGTGGTTAGGACTCTGTGCTCCCAATTCAGGGGGTACAGGTTTGATCCCTGGTTGGGGATCTAGATCCCACATGCTGCAACTAAGATCCAGCACAGCCAAATAAGAATAAATAAATAAGTAAATAAATAAAGCATACTGCTGACCTGAAAACTTCAGAGACTCCTAAAACGTCCTTTGATAGGTATTCTCCTATAGGCTAGAAAGGTTACTAAGGTCATTTTTATAAAAGAAAGGGAATTAAAGAATGATAAGACTGCTGTGATTTCCCAAAGATTTATAGTTAAATTATATCTGGCACAGTGAATAACTCATAGAACAAGGGACACAGGGGAGAATCCACTGGGTAGAGTGAGGCCATCCTGAATTCAAATTTTTCAAAGGAAAAACAGAACTTCAATAATTATGTAAAGGATGTTAGAGGATTATTGGGGGTACTGTTGTACCAGTAGATTAAGAAAGCCAAAAGAATAGGCATTCTTCAAGACTCTGAGAGTTTAATAAGGAGGGAGATCCAAGGTATCAAGTATACATCCAAAAGACCAACTGAGCTTCATTGTAAAATAATTAACTGCTATTAGTAAACACACTAAATAGATATGCTTAGAATTCTATTGCTTTTACATAAAACCACAAGCCTTCCAGAGAACCTTTTGTTCAATTAAACTATTGACTTGGGTTGGGCCCCTGTTAGGCTATGCAGTTCATATACATTGGCAAAATTCAAGTACTGTTTTTCTTTTATCAACAAACACTAAAGACTAATGAATTAAGGGTAGCACCAGTTCAAACAAACAGAAAGAGTGACAACATCAAAGGTTTAAATATGATCCTAATTGATGAATTTAGTAATTATTTTCCTCGGTTAAAGATATTAACTCAAACCTGGCATTTATAAAATAATAAGATAGAGGTATACAAAATATAAAACTTATTCTCAACACACACAAGAACATTAGACTTCCAGCAACTTCAACCTGGAACCCAGAAATAGACAAACAAACCAACCAAAAACAAAAAAAGAAATAAACCTGAAGTAGTTCACATAAATCCCATGAATTAAGTAAAGCCAAGTATTTTGGCCCATATAATAAGTATTTCATCCTTTGCTCAGATTCATATATGAATACATCCAGATTGATATATAGATATCAAAGTATCTTTGTATAAAAAAAATAAGCTTATCTCATTCACCAATCTGTAGAAGATTAGAAGCAGCAAATCAGAAGCTACAAGCAAGCAAAGAAAGTTGTCATTTCAGGTTGACATTTCACAATGAAAACTGACATACATTCTTGTAGCAAACAAGAGGATACAACTTCTAAGACTATATCCAAGCAATTTAAAATACTGAAATGGGGAGCTCTTTGGAGTATGGATGACCTATCTCAATAAATACCAAGGGCATGATGTGCATGTCCTGATATTTAATGGTCATATCGATCTGTTTCTTCAGTCATCAAGCAAATTTTTTATATTATGTTGATTTTATTACCTTGGATGTGAATTTACATAAAATATATTTCATTTCTTGCTGCCTTTCTAAACATTTCAGTTCTTAAAAGACAAATCTAAGGTTTTTAAAATTAACATTTTTAGAATACCTCTGTTGACGATGCTAAATTAAAAGAAAATTACCATGTGTATCTGTGTGTGAGAGAAGTAATATGGATTCTTAGTATGAGGAAAGAAACATTAATATAACTTGGGTGCCTGGATAAACACAATCAGGGCAATTCCTAAGTTGTGAGGTAAGGGAGCCTGGGTAAATATTTTCTGTGAGGCCCCTGACTACATAAACAACATAATTTTAAAACATATTATAAAATCAGTGGGCCCATAGAGGTTCATGATGAAGATTTAGAATATTGGGTAAAAAATATTTAAAGTTGTGGATAAAGAAGATATACTTTTGTACGTGTTTATTATAAAAAAAAAATAATACAATGCAGATGAAGCATCTTGGTCATGCCCAGGAACTATTTCTCTCTGCTCAGGTTCCAAAACAATCTCTTTGTCTATTTTATTATTAAATGTGCCATTCCTGGATAACTTTATATTTCTCACCACATACACACAAAAAAATACTGGTATTCGTCACAGTAACATGGCCCTTCACAACCAGTTTATTATAAAATAATACACACGTTTTGCTTCTGCAGTTTCCTAATGCCATTTATTTAATGCTGGTTATACCATAACTCATGACACTACATCAGCCATCCTGCCTCTTCTAAATACTGGTGTAAAATGACTCTTTAAATTTGTTACTGTTCTCTATAGATGATGACCACAAATACAAGTCTTCTCTGGAGTATGCAGAGAAATGTGAGCAAGAATTGCTTTTCTGGTCATATTAAATTCATCCTTTAAATTTTTATAGTATAAATATAGAAATACATCATTCAATCATGGCTTCTTTTGAACTCTTAGGCCATAATCACCACCAATAAAATCCATCAGAAAATCCTTAAGTCTCCCTCCAAAATATATCCAAAATTGAACCACTCTTCTCTGTCTCAATTTCTACAATCCTAATCCAAGCCACCATCACTTTTCACTTAGGATTCAGGCACTCAGTACCCATAACAGATTTCCTCAATTCTCATTCATATTCTATCTTATACAGCAGTCTGAGTTATGTTCTTGAAAGAGATCAGGCCACATCCTTGCTTAAAACAATGTAATGGCTTCCCATCATAATCGGAATGAAATTCAAATTCTTAACACTGTACAAAAGAAAGGCGCCCATGATCTGCTCTTGTCTACTTCCCTATCTTAATTTCCCACCTACTCCTTGTACAGTATGCTCCCTAAATATTTATTGTACAGACTACCACAGGGCCCTTGTACTCTCTACAAATCAATCTCTAACATAATCCCTTTTCTTTTCTTCATGGCACTCATAACTTACTGAAATTATCTTACTTATTAAGCTGTTTACTGTTTGTTTCCTTTCTTTTCCACTAGATGTAAGGCCCATGAAAGCAGGAATGTTTTCTGTCATGCTCACTGTGATATTCACTGTGAATAGTGGTAAAGCTGAGATTTGATCCAAAGACTGAGGCCAATTATTCCTCCTGAGGCTTAAAATCTACTTGGAGAAAAATGGAATACATTAAGAGGAAGGCAATAGAGTCCTCGTTTAGGAACTGATTCTTTGAAATAGACTGAAAGTGATAAAAGATGTCAGAAAAGACTAAGATTATTATAGCCAAGAGTATTAAAGGTAGATATTATAGAGCAGGTAGATTAAGTGCCTTCATCTCAAAGATCCCAGACAAACATACAAGTTAAAAGTAATATATACATGTGTGGAATCATTATTTTGTATCTGGACAAAATTTACTCTGTATCAAAAACTCAAGTAAAAACCTCTCAGATTTTGATTCTTGCCATATAGCATTTCTACTCAGTGCTGATCTATGTTTCCTGGGAGGAGAGGGGGTGGATCATTTTCAAGTACTTATATTCTAAACTTGACCAATTTGCAAAAAAAAAGACCACTTCAAAAATAGATTTTCATCTTCCCACCGGACTCTCAGAAGTGACTGTGAACTAGGGAGTGACCCTCGGTAACTTCAGTGTCCAATATGCTACAGTTAAAATGTGGTCTTAATTATACTCAGATTTGTGAGAGAGGGCCATGAAATTTTAGAGAGAAAATGATGCTGTCATTAACATGCAAACCAGTCCTGTAGTTTGTACCAGTCTGTGCAAAAGACGTGTGCTGCAAATGCATAGAGAATGAGCCATCAGTTGGATTGTGTGGGCTGCTTACAACAGGAGACAGAGTTGTAAAGATCTAAGGGAACTTTTTATAAGTCTGATCAGGCAAGAAAGATCATAGAAGCAATAGAATAAATTGATCTGGTGTCCATGCTGCCAGAAACAAAGACGCAAGACAAGGTCAGAAAACATGAGAAAGAAGAGAGAGAGAGAAAAAAAAAAAAAGATTCTTGGGCTCAGATTTAAATTGACAGAAGCAATGACAATGGGAGAAGATGTAGAAGATGCAGGATACAGGATGCTTGGGGCTGGTGCACTGGGACGACCCAGAGGGATGGTAAGGGGAGGGAGGTGGGAGGGGGGTTCAGGATGGGGAACACGTGTATATCTGTGGCGGATTCATGTTGATGTATGGCAAAACTAATACAATATTGTAAAGTAATTAGCCTCCAATTAAAATAAATAAATTTATATTTTTAAAAAAAGAAAGCTGAGAATTATGATTTTTCTTGTGATTTGGCTCAGAACATATCAATGTTTCTCATGAGGTATTTGGTTGTACATTCATATGAATTATGTATGCTGAAAATTTCTGATCCTAGGTGGTAGGAACAATGATTAACTCATAGTCCTGAAACAAGAAACAGAACCTATTCTTGAAGCCTTCAGGCTGCTTGGGGTGATGACTTTGGGATGAAGTGTGCCATCTCGCCAGACCAAGACCTGTCTGACTTCCCGAACTAGGACAGCACATATACTGAGGTATTTTTAAACAAATATATTGAAGTGTTTAATATGATTTCAAATAGTATAATAAGCATGCATCACTTTAATAAAGAAAGAAATACTAAATGTCACTAATCTCACCACCTGGAGATAAGCACTGACGATTGGTATATTTCCTTTCATTTTCTTTTTGTTCCTGGTTTCTTTTTGCTCCTGGTTGTTTTGTGTGTGTGTGTGTGTGTGTGTGTGTGTGTGTGTGTGTGTGTGTGTGTGTGTGTGTGTGCGCCCTGTATCATCCAATCTGGAACACAAAATAAGGTTATATCTCTTCTGATATTTGAAGTAATATGTCTGAATCTCATCCCACAAATTTCAATCAGTCCTTTTGTTCTCTTAGACAGTTCTTTCCTCAATATTCCTCAGAATTCTTATTCTGAGGGCATAATACTTTCATTGACTACTTGATCCATACTGCATACAATGAAAGGCAGGTAATTTTCCAAATGGAAAACAAATTGCTATTTAAAAAATAGATGAATACTGAGTGGCCCGTGGGTGGTCAGAACAAATGTGTGCTATATTTCCATGGGTTCTCAAGCATTGTATTTTGGGGGTATCACACAGCCTTCATCTGAAGAACTGAAGTGAATAATACAAATTAAAAAAATCCTAAGCACATTTTAGCCTCTCCTTTCGTCTCTTTTGGGAATACATCTTTAAGCATATTTTTCTTCCTCCTGATTTTAATTATTTTCTTAAACTACAATTTAAAAATAAACTAGGTTTTGAGCTAGTCTCACTTCAGATGCCTTTTTGAATCATTAACCACCTTAGTTTGCATTTGTTTTTGACCATTCATTCATTTCCATGGTGATTTAGAATAGCAGCTGAAAGGAAGACGAAAACAGATTAAAAAAAAAAAATCTGTCCTCTTAAGCAAGAATAGGAGTGAGGACAGAAAGCAGAGAAGTAGACTTACATAAGTATCATTCAGGATATGTAATCCATTATGTTGATAATAATCAAGGCACTTTACTGGCTGTTGCTTCTACTTATGCTAATGATGACACTATTGAATTGCCATGCTCTGAAGGAAGTAAAATGGTGTATGTTGGACAAGTGCCAGATCTTCAGTGTGATGGACTGTGGATGCATTATAGACTTCAGGGGGAATTTAGAGCATCTTCATATTTAGAGCATGTACCCAGCTGGTGACCATCTCATGTTAATACTTTGGAGTTTGGGGTGTACCAAATTCAACCAGGCTAGAGCAAAATTGTGAAATCGGTAACATATCATTGCAGAGTCCCCTATCTTTGCTTCCATATAGCTACCCTACCTTGTGGTATGCTAAAGAACTTAAAAATGTGCTCATAATTAGTGGGGCTCCTTAGTACAGTATTGGAACTAAGTATGTCCCACACTCTTGAATTTTCATCATTTGTCCCCTTACAAACATTTCTATCCAGATTTCATTCTCTGTAATTCCCAAAGGAAATGGAGGATATTTCCATAAAAACAAAGAAATGTTACGTGGCAACATTTTGATAGGGGTGTTTAATATCTAGCCCAATCATCTTCAACTATTTCTTAATCTCAAAATACTCAAAGAGCATTTTATAGATTTGCTAGTACTATGAATGTGGACTGCCAGGTTTAATTGAAAAATTTGTAATAATTTTTATGGACTTGGAGATTTTTCTGACGAAAAAGTAACACAAGATCTTTGTAAAAGGCAAAGGGGGTGGAATGCATAAAGTATAAGGAAAAAGATTATTTATATCTCATTACCTGAAAGTAGCCAATGTTAACATGTTGGCATATATTCTTCAAAACTACATTGCTTGGATTAAGAAGCACCTGAAACTCACATGAATGCTGTAGAGAGTAAGTAACTGAATAATATAATTAAAGCATCTAGCATGATGCTTGTCACACAGAAGACTTTATATAAAAACATAACCATAGTCTTTCAATTTCACATTTTATGTCTCATTTGATTCCTCATGCCACTGCCCTTGGAGAAGGCAATGGCACCCCACTCCAGTACTCTTGCCTGGAAAATCCCATGGACGGAGAAGCCTGGTAGGCTGCAGTCCATGGGGTCACTACAAGTTGGATACGACTGAGTGACTTCACTTTCACTTTTCACTTTCATGCATTGGAGAAGGAAATAGCAACCCACTCCAGTGTTCTTGCCTGGAGAATCCCAGGGATGGGGGAGCCTGGTGGGCTGCTGTCTCTGGGGTCACACAGAGTCGGACATGACTGAAGTGACTTAGCAGCAGCAGCCACTGCCCTATTGTAAATGATATCCATAGTGTCACAAACAATGTTTGTGTCATCACAAAATTCATATGCTGAAATTCTTATCCCCAATGTGATGGCATTTTAGGAGGTGGGGTCTTGGAGAGGTGACTGGGTCATGAGAGCAGAGCCCTCATGAATGGGATTAGTGCCCTTTTAAGAGAGACCCCACAGAGCTCTGTGGTCCTTTCCTCCATGTGAGGACACAGTGAGAAAAGAGCATCTGTAAACCAGTAAGCATGCTCTCACCAGACACTGAATCTGCCAGCCCCTTGATCTTTGACTTCCCAGCCTACAGAACTGTGAGAAATAAATGTCTTTGGTTCAAACTAGCCAGTCTATGGTGGTTTTGTTATAGCACTCTGAATGGGCTAAGACAAGCAGTATATTAGCATTATTTTTCTCAAGATAATTCTTATTAAGAATAGAGATTTCCAGGCCCTGAGTACCTGAAAATTTTCTAGTCAGTAGATCTGAGTAGAAAACTGGCATATTATATGTGCCAATAATTTGACACGTTAATCAGGTGCATGGATTTGAGAAACTACGCTTTATGGATATCACTCAATGGGCACACAAAGGGCATGCCCCAAACCTTCTCCTGAGAATACTGATAAAAATTCAATACATCTCACTGCAAGATAGGTGTTGGTGGTGATTCTAAGCCATCTTGATGCACAGCCCTGAGAATCTTTGTCCTCCACCACTATGATGTCTTTCTGTGGTATGCTTATGCCCTAGTATGTGCTGTATTATCTTCCATCCAAGTTTCAGTTCATGCTTTTTACTAGCAGCCCCAGGAGAGCACATTTACATTCTTGATATCTTTGTGTCACCTCACATTACTTAGCATAATGTGTTGCACCCAGCCACAGATCAATCAATATTATTGACTCATCAAATGATGAATTTGAAGCAACCAGTCAATACTACATTAGTCCTAAGGGAAAAGAATATGGAATGCACTTGTTTTGAACAACCTCCATTTGCCCATTGTTGCTGGAACAACCATTCCCCTCTGGGCAGAGTGAGGAACAGCTCCCTCTACCTTCTATCCAATTCATCCTTCTCCAGCCCTTCCTAACTATAGTCCATAAGTCTCTGGCGGACATTTAAAAAAAAATGAATACAGCATGAGTTATTGCCAAAATTCACAGAAATGTGCCTAAAACCTAATCTGGCCTGTTCTTGGTGGCTCTGGTTAATTCACCACAATTCTTTTACTACTCTCTTCTAGAAGCTTGGAAATGATAAAATATCAGAACTTCCTTAAGCTGCCAATTCTTTCACTATAGTTGTTATCAGTGTGACGGTCAGATTGCCCAGAGTGAAATGTTCACTCTTATCACTGTTGAACTTGGGGCAAGGTTCTCACCTTCCCTATGAATTGATTTTCACATCTATTAAAAAAAAATGTGGGGCACACTATCAGTATCCATCCCACAGTGTTTTGTGAGAATTATATTTTATAATGCTCATAAAGAACTTAGCACCATGACTGACACATGATAATCACTCTGCAAATGTTAAGAGAGGACAAGGTTATTAACGACAGTGTCACAACTCTGAGAAGAAATAGGCCAGTGTCAGGACCATGGGAAACAAGAACTCATGCACGGCTGTTCTGACAACAGAGATCAGGATGGGGAGCAGGCACTAAATCTGAGGCACTAGTAATCCCAGCACTGAAAGGGGAACCTGATAAAAAGGTGAGGGCCTGGCTTTGCCATGAGTTTCTTACATACTTTCAGCATGGACCCACTGGTGCAAGCTGTAAGTGATTACTCCAGCTATGTGGAAGTGTTTCCTTCCCAGGATGTTTTGTAAGAAATTCTGGATTGCTGGTGTTTAACTGATTAAAAAAACACGTACTGACCTGATCTGATTTTTTTACTCTCAAAGTAGCAAACCGTACATTAAGTGGCTAATTAGCTTTCCCTGTGTGGATGTAAAAGGAGAGAAGGCAGCTACAATAAAACAATAGAGGCAGAACCATGGTGATTGAATCTTCCCCACCAATGGGGTCAATGCCACTTTGTAGCATCTCTGTTGACAACAGCTCTGTTATACAGTCTGAAATGAGTAATGTCAACCATGGATCCTCCAGGTTGTATCCCTACACTCTCGAGAGCACATAGATCCCCACTTCCATCTTTGAAAGCATCGTGAAGAAGGATATGTTAAGTGACCTTATTGTGGTCATGATTTCACAAAATATACATGTATCAAATCATCACATTGTACACCTTAAATTTACACAGTGTTATATGTCAATTATACCGCAATAAATTTGGAAGTAAAGAACTGTATAGTACGTAGTCCATGGGCCTGTCAGCCCCAAGGACCACTTTTCCCCTCAGGCTGGAACAGAACCTACTTTTCGGTGGGAATTTGAGAACTTACATTTTCTCCCTTTTTTACTCAGGAAGCAAAAATATTGAAGAATACTGTAAATGTTGGAAACAACAGCATTGAAGTGCGAGTCTCTTGCCCTGTACAGCAGACTTTTGTGACCCTGACCACCCACTGTTGTCCATGCTACAGTTCCGGAATCACAGCCCAGGGAGCATTCTGGACAATTGTATTATCTTTCCACTAGGCAGAATGTTTTACCTTTGATTGTCTTGCTGCCCCAGTAATGTGGACTAGACCAGACTCTCTTCACCTCTCTGCAGAAAAAGGCACTGGGAACCTTGTAGCTCCATTAATAATTTATCCTCATCCTATTTCTCTCCCACTCCTTTCCTCACTGCTGCCAACATACACTAAAAATTTTCTCCATGATGTTACTTATGCTATTTCCTCCCCCAGAGATGCACTCCCTCCTCCTCACTGCCTCTTCAAATTCTACTCATCTTTCAACACCCAGCTCAACTTCTGCCTCACTAATTAAGCCTCTTCTGCCGGTGCTAGCACACATTCGCACATTGCTCTTAATTTCTTCAGAGTTGACATGATAGTATAAGTCAGTCATTAAGTCAAGTGTTCATTTTTTAAGAAAATTCCTATATGTTACTAGTGGTAACATTTTATGTACAACATAATTCTGGAGTTTGGGGCATGAGCTAATATATCTGGAAGGGAACTTTATATTCGATACTTCTTTTATATTTCCTATAGCACTTTCCACAGGTTCTCTAAAAATATAAAGATTTTCACCTCCCTGAAAGTGAAAGTATGCTGAAAGTGAAAGTTGCTCAGTCATGTCTGACTCTTTGTGACCCCATGGACTATAGAGTCCTTGGAATTCTCCAGGCCAGAATACTGGAGTGGTAGCCGTTCCCTTCTCCAGGGGATCTTCAGTCAGGTCTCCTGCACTGTGGGCAGATTCTTTACCAGCTGAGCCACCAGGGAAGTCCAAGAATACTGGAGTGGGTAGCCTATCCCTTCTCCAGTGGATCTTCCCGACCCAGGAATCGAACCTGGGTCTCCTGCATTGCAGGTGGATTCTTTACCAGCTGAGCTACTAATAGTCAGATTATCTTTGTCCAGTACCTATTAATCTTTGCCTCCTATAAGATTTCTTCTCTTAATAAATATCTAATATTCATTTATCTCTAATTTTTAAAAAGACGAAAAGCATAAGAGAAGAGATAATATCACATTTAAGATAAAAGAAAAAATATAAAAGAAAATCAAGTTGCAAACATTCTCTTACTGAGAATGGTGACTGCAGCCATGAAATTAAAAGACACTTGCTCTTTGGAAGAAAAGCTATGGCAAACCTAGACAACATATTAGAAAGCAGAGACATCACTTTGCAGACAAAGGTCCATATTGTCAAAGGTATGGTTTTTCCAGTAGTCATGTATGGATGTGAGAGGTGGACTATAAAGAAAGTTGGGTGCCAAAAAATTGATGCTTTTGAATTGTGATGTTGGAGAAGACTCTTGAGAGTAGCTTGAACTGCAAGGAGATCAAACCAGTCAATCCTAAAGGAAATCAGTCCTGAATATTCATTGGAAAGACTGATGCTAAAGCTGAAACTCCAATACTTTGGCTACCTGATGCAAAAAGGCAACTCACTGGAAAAAACCCTGATGCTGGAAAGATTGAGGGCAAGAGAAGAAGAGGATGGCACAGGATGAGATGGTTGGATGGCAATATCGACTCAATGGACATGAGTTTGAGCAAATTCTGGGAGATAGTGAAGGACAGGGAAGCCTGGCATGCTGCAGTCCATGGGGTTGCAGAGTCAGATATGGTTTAGCGACTGAACAACAGCAAACTCATTTTGTTTCCAATTTTTAAAAAGAGGAAAAGTGTAAGAGAAGAAAAGAGCCAATATTACATTTAAGACAAAATAATAAAAAAAAAAAGAGAAAAGAAAAACAAGTTTTAAACATTCCTTATTACTTCTTTGCCAGCAAAACTGATTCTAGACCAGACTTACCGGTCATGCTATTGAACCCTAACCAGGGCAGAACCTGCTGTTCTGATTATGTTTGGCTCAGCAAATGAGGTAAAAAGTCATGAATTAGCATCTATTGGGAACTTTCCAGACTCTAAATATTCTATGTGTATTTACTTCTTCAAGCAACAATCCAATGAAGAGAATTTTATTCCCATTTTACAGACAAGGAAAGAGAGACACAGGTGTAACTTTCTCTTATTTGCAGTAAGTAGTTTGCAGAGCCAGAATTCAAAACCTGCTCTGGTTTTATTCCAGTCTCCATATTCATAATTATGCTGTGTGTTCTCTCTTTCTCTGGGTTGGCTGAGGGCTTGACTAGATGGATTTACTTCCTGTATCTAATCAGGGCTAGGGAAAGCAAGATCTTAACACAGTTATGTGATGCCAATGTATTTATTAATACCACTACTTTAATACAGCAGAAAAAGCTACTGTTTGTGAGGTATCACATATGGCATAAAAATTATGGACTTAGAAGTCAGATAAGCTGGTTCACTAACTCTGCTACTAATTAACTGTGTGATAGTAGGCAAGTCATTTAACCTCCTTTAGCCTCAGAATATTTTTTCTCATCTGAAAAATGAGGGAAATGAACTAGGTTATCTGTATTCTAATATTCTATGATTTAAATATCAAAATTATTACTCTAAAATAAAAGAGACAGTTGCGTAAGGATCTTCAATTAAACCAAAGGAAAAAAATCTGGCTCAATAGATTTAAATATATGTGTTAAGCTAAATTTAGTGTTCCAGCACTCACAGAAAATTTTGTCTTGCAAGTTAATACAGAAAGCGGTGTGAATGGTAAAGTTTTCCTATCTTAAAGAGGAAAATATCTCATTATCCTATCACCAAAACAAAGCCTGCATTGAAAAAGGCCAGAAATGTTATAGGAATCCACATTCACAACTTGAGTAAATGAGGCTATGGTATAGAAAGTAGAGTAACTCCACCTGTCTCAGAAGTTTGAGCTGAGGCTGCATCATGAATAAAATATGAGGTTATAATATGCACTCTAGTGTTTCAGCCTTCTTCAGCCCTCCAATAGAAGAAAAGCATTTTGTCTAAACCTCTCTATGTTGATTCTGGTTGTTTATTTACACTTATTGTGTCTGAACATTTAGACTCTTGAGGAACAAGCTCTTTAGGAAGAAAAAAGTAATTTATAGCCAGATTTATAGTCAGATGTCTTAAAATATGATTAAATGTGACTTCTTTTGTAGTTTGATACCACAGTAAACCTAAATCACACTGCTTTCTCAGTGGTAAAAATATTAAGTCACAATGTTTTGTTAGCTGCTGACCTAATATTTGATGGGGATGAAATGAAGATTGGGGTTCCATAGACAGGAAGAATAACTTTGTCTGCATTTGATTCATGGTTGATTAGAAGTTGGTATAACTACTCAATGCCTTTCATTTTCAAGGACCTGAGGTTGAAATTTCTGAATGACAGAGACTTTAATTGGGCAATTTCATAAAATGTGAATACTACCTGACAAACAAAGGCATATGGAAAGGGAGCCCAGCAGACTTATTCAAATACAAGTTTTGGATATGTTTAGGGGTGATGTGTTTATCATTGTTATGTGTATGTATGAATATAAAAGCAAAAGAGAAAAGGAAGAAGGAGGAGAGGAAAAAGGAGAAGGAACCACAAAAATACCATCTACTAGATTTTGTTGCAAAGCATGTTCGATATCAGATTCAGCTTTGGGGCTGTGGCAGATATTTTTTTTTTTTAATCCCATAGTCAATTATTTGACTTCTCTCTAATATATTTTGTTCGCTAAAATTTTCCTAGGCCCAGGAAATAAATTACAATAGGTTTAAGCCAGTTACAGCAATCCAGTTCGCCTTTCCCAGTGAATGGACTAGCTGGGGACATATGATGCAATTCTGACTAATAGAATACACAAGAGAGTGCTGGGAGCTTCAAGAAAAGATTTTCCTCCTCTAGAATCTCCCAGCAAGCTTAAATCTATCATGATTCATCTCCTGGCACTGGGCATATTTTAGCTTCAGCAAAATCCAGACTTTTGTTTCCATGTGTTCCTTTCTGCTTTGAATATTCTCATATAAGGACATGCTGCTTACAGCTATTTCAGTCACCTAGTGACCACAAGGGAAGGACAAAAAAGAATTCCAGAGATGCCTTCCCAGTGCCCTGACATTTGTTCTGTTGAATTAATCCTACCATCAACTTCCTCAGGATTTCCCCTTTAGAGACCACTACATGTTCTTATGGTTGAAATCACTGTTAATCTGTTTCTCTGTTACTTGTGCCATGCATGCATGCTAAGTCACTCCAGTTGTGTGCAGGTCTCTATAACCCCATGGACTGTAGCCCACCAGACTCCTCTGTCCATGGGGATTCTCCAGGCAAGACTACTGGAGTGGGTTGCCATGCTCTTCTCCAGGGGATCTTTTTGACCCAGAGATTGAACCCACGTCTCTTATGTCTCCTGCACTGGCAGGCAGGTTCTTTACCACTAGCATAACCTGGGAAGCTCACTTGTACCATAAACATCCTCAATAATACAGAAACCTATCCAGACACTGGAACCACTTCTAAATAGTTGAAATAAGATCAAACATTCAGAGTCTCTTATATTGGAGAACACATAAACTTCCAAATCTGGCTCTGTTTCCTAACTTATCTCAAACTTAAGTTCAGTTCAGTCATTCAGTCGTGTCCAACTCTTACAATCCCATGGACTGCAGCATGCTAGGCCTTCCTGTCCATCACCAACTCCCACAGTTTACTCAAACTCATGTCCATTAAGTTGGTGGTGCCATACAACCACCTCATCCTCTGTTGTCCCCTTCTCCTCCTGCCTTCAATCTTTCCCAGCATCAGGATCTTTTCTAATGAGTCACTTATTCGCATCAGGTGGCTAAAGTATTGGAATTTCAGCTTCAGCATCAGTCCTTCCAATGGATATTCAGGACTGATTTCCTTTAGGATGGACTGGTTGGATCTCCTTGATCCAAATCTCAAGAGTCTACCCAGACTCTTCAAGAGTCTTCTCCAAGAGTCTTCTCCAACATCACAGTTCAAAAGCATCAGTTCTTTGGTGCTCAGCATTCTTTATAGTCCAACTCTCACATCCATACATGACTACTGGAAAAATCATAGCTTTCACTAAACAGACCTTTGTTGGCAAAGTAATGTCTCTGCTTTTTAATATGCTGTCTAGGTTGGTCACAACTTTTCTTCCAAGAAGCAAGCATCTTTTAATTTCATGGCTGCAATCATCATCTGCAGTGATTTTGGAGACCCCCCAAAATAAAGCCTGTCACTGTTTCCCCATTACCATGAAGTGATGGGACCAGATGCTATGATCTTCATTTTCTGAATGTTGAGCTTTAAGCCAACTTTTTCACTCTCTTCTTTCATTTTCATCAAGAGCCTCTTTAGTTCTTCTTCACTTTCTGCCATAAAGGTGGTGTCATCTGCAGATCTGAGGTTATCAATATTTCTCCCAGCAATCTTGATTCCAGCTTGTGTTTCATCCATCCTGCCACTTCACATGATGTACTCTGCATATAAGTTAAATAAGCAGGGTGACAATATACAACCTTGACGTACTTCTTTCCCTACTTTGAACCAGTCTGTTGTTCCATGTCCAGTTCTAACTGTTGATTCCTGACCTGCATACAGATTTCTCAAGATATCTCAAACTTCAACTTGGCCTTAAAGTGTTCCTACTATTTTTTCCCCCCTACTCTTGATCATGTCGTCCTCTGTCTTTTCAGACCAGCCCCAAGCACTGATCACACACAGTGGCACTTGACTATACAGAGAGGTGTGTTTTTATTTCTCTATTTAAAATCTATGTCATGTTTCCAAAAAGACTGTGGACACTTTGAGGGCAATGTTTGGCTTTTATACCCAACACAGCATCTAGTTAGGAGAGTAAAGTTTCTACTTGTTGAATTGACTTGCAGTCCTTTTCTCTGTCTTATTCATGCTACAGATGCTGAAATTCAATTTTTTCCTTCAAGATGGCTGCTAGTGGGAACATGATCTTTTCCATCAGGTTCTAGAGGGAGTGTCTTCTGCTCCATTTCCCTTTCCCCTTCATGTAAGTAGATGTTAAATGAATAAGAGCATCACAATTGAAAGTATTTTTATTATCTCAGGCCTCTGATTTTCCAAAGTGAATCTGTCATTTTTGTACCTCATGTCATTTTTGTATATAACAGCCCAAGCAGCTTGAGAATGTCATCAAAGAAGGGGTATATCAGTGGATATTTTTGTGATCCAAACAATGGTAGAGCAACAATGCCAATTCAATTTAAAAGTCTTGAATAAACTCAATGTTACTATTATAAAAATAATAGCAGAGCCCTGAGGATTATAAAGACATTATTTTGAGTAGTTGTTTGTACTTTTCCTTGGTGTTAGGCCATAGGTTAATTAAGCAATCATCGAGGTAAAAATAAGTAAAATAAGAAATACAGCTTCTACAGACCACAACACTCTCAAGAGTTAAACAAAATATGAAGTCAGAATCGAGCATTTAGTGTCCTGGTTGACTCATACAAATTTTATTTCCTTAAAAACATTCAAGTTTTACAACTACATAGTGAAAGAAAGTGTTTGTTGCTCGGTTATGTATGACCTCTTTGCGACCCCATAGACTATAGCCCACTAGGTTCCTCTGTCCATGGGATTTTCCAGGCAAAAATATTGGAGTGGGTTGCCATTCCCTTCTCCAGGGGATCTATCTTCCCAACCCAGAGATTGAACCTGGGTCTCCTGCATTGCAGGCAGATTCTTTACCAGCTGAGCCACCAGGGTATCTGGGTTTTGCAACCATAGAGATGACCCAAATCTATATCTTCAACTGAAACACTGAATTTCTGGCTTCCCACATAAGTACATCTTCTGGTTTTCTATTTGTATTACTATAAATCAGGTACAAGTTTCTCCTCCAAATCATCAGCAAACTCAAGTGGACTCATTTGAAAAATGATGTATCATCCTCACCAATAGATGGCTTGAGTCCATGACTTCTAAAGGCCTTCATTTTACTTGTGACTCTTTCCTATCCATTCCATTCCTTTCACTGTGGTCATTATATTTTATGTGAAAGAGTCAAAGATAATGTCTTTCTTTGAGCAATTCTAAGATGAATGTCAGGAAAAACAGGCAATTAGAATTTTAGCACCTGCACAATTCATTTCCAAAACACTTTAAACAACAGTGCTAAATTCACTATACAAAAGCAAATGTTTATCTTAAATATGGTTTAATCCTCTTTTCCAGGAAGCTTGCATAACAAAAAATACAGCTGGAGGCTATAGTGACCCATTTATAACCATAGTTGGATTTGTTACCAGGGAACCTGTCAAAATCAGCTTAGTTTGTTTGAATGGCTCATTCTGGCTCTCTGTGCCTTTCTTCTCATTTGATTTTAGGAGCTCAAACTGGTTTAGTGATGCCAGCTAGGGGAAATGGTTTTCTTTGACTTTGCCAACTCGGCAGGACTAGAATAAATGGAATAAATGGCTATCCACATATTGCAGTTTTTCAGGGGTTGTTCATTTGTTTCTTCCTCTCCACAGTGTTCTCTTTATCAGGAAGGATGGCTTTAGATTCTCTCCCCAAACTTGTCACTCTGGGATAAAACAAATCATATGATAGGCTACATATGACATGCAAATAGGGCTTCCTTAATGGCTCAGACAGTAAACAACCTGCCTGCAATGCAGGAGACCCAGGTTTGATCTCTGGGTCGGGAAGATCCCCTGGAAGGGAACAGCTACTGACTCCAGTGTTCCTGCCTGGAGGATTCCATGGACAGAGGAGCCTGGTGGGCTACAGTCCATAGCATTGCAAAGAGTCAAACATGACATATCTTTCTTTTAGGGAATAAGTCAATGTGCTAGACTGATTATATGTGACTAGCAGAAAGGAAAAGAGGGCAAGTTAGTGTAAAATAATCAAATGCCAGTAACCAAGCAAATGTAAGTAGCCACATTTTGCTCCCTGCTTAGAAGGAGGAAAGGGTGGAGTCAAATTAGCCATGGCAAATAGTGCTTTCATCTTTGTTCTTCAGAATTGGTATCCTTACACTCCTTGCTCGTGATTCATTCTCTTATTTATTAAACAGGGCCTCCAGTGACAACCTGCTATATTAGTTTTCTATTGCTGGCTATAAATTATCACAAATTTATAGGCTAAAAACAACTTTCATCTTATAGCCCCGTTCTGTATGTCAGAGGTTCAGGCAGATTTGACCAGGTTCCCTATTTTGGGTCTCACAAGGCTGAAATCAAGGTGTATTGACCAGAATGGGCTCTTTCCTAAGATGTATGGGGAAAAACTCACCTCCAGGCTCATTTAGATTGTTAACAGAATCCAGTCCCTTGTGGTTGTGGACTAAAAGTTTCCATTTTCTTGAAGACTCACATGGGATGGTGATCCTCTCACATGCTCCTCTCCATTTCAAAACCAGCAGCAACATATACTTGTAACCTCTGGCTTCCTCTTCAGCCATCAGCTTGAAAAGAGTCTGTTTATAAAAGGAGACATCATGTTATTAGGTTAGACACATCCATATAATCTCCCTTTGGCTATATAATTTGCAAAGCATACAAATTTGTACATCCTACATGAGCCAGGGGGCAACATCAGGAAACTCTCAGATATTGCTAATGAGAGTGCTATAGAATATGGCAGCTTTGGAAAACCAAGTGACTAGAAAAACTTGGTGGTTTCCTACAAAACCAACCATAAACTTATCATTTGATTCAGAAGTCACATACCTAGGTATTTACTCACCTGATTTGAAAACTTATATGCAGAGAAAACCTCTACACGAATGTTTCCAGCAGATTTATTAGTAATTACCAAATTCTGATAGAAACCAAGATGTGCTCCAATAGGTAAATAATAAGCAAACTGTGGTATACCCATACAATGGAATTCTACTTAGTGATAAGCAGGAATGTACTATCAATCCACACAACAATATGAATGGACATTAAATGTATATTGCCAAATGAAAGAAGCCTGTCTGAAGAGGCCTCATACTGTTTAACTTCATTTACATGACATTCTGGACAGTGAACACATCAGTGGTCCTCAGGGGTTTATGCAGGAATGACAGTCAATAACATGGATAAACTATTCTGAATAGTCCTTTAATGGTAGGTATATGACACTATGCATTTGTCCAAACCCATAGAACTTTACAACACAAAAAGTGAACCTTAATGTAGACAAATCTTAAAAAGAATTTAAGAGGGTAGGAATACAAGGAAGGACTCACACTCTGATCAGAGAATCTAACTGTATTACAAATATGATATAACTTCACTGAAGGGGGTGGGGTGGGGGGCAAAGTGCTGACCTAAGTTACTTTGAAAATGAGTAAAGTATGTAAGACTAAAAGCAAAGGGGAGGGGGGCGGTCCTAAGATGGTGGAGGAATAAGACAAGGAGACCACTTTTTCCTCCACAAATTCATTGAAAGAATATTTGAATGCTGAGCAAATTCCACAAAACAACTTCTAAACGCTGGCAGAGGAAACCAGGCACCCAGATAGGCAGCCTATTGTCTTCGAATGGAGGTAGGAAAAAAATAAAAAGAGAGACAAAAGAGTTAGGGACAGAGACCCATCCTGGGAAGGAGTTGTAAAAGAGGAGGTTTCCAAACATCAGGAAACCCTCTCACCAGCGGGTCTGTGGGGAGTTTTGGAATCTCAGAGGGCAATATAACCGGGAGGAAAAATAAATAAATAAAACCCACAGATTACATGCCTAATGGCAACTCCATTATTGGAGTAGTAGCCCAGACTCCGCCCAGTCTGGGCGGAGAAGTAGCCCAGAAGCTTGCATCTGTCACCAGCAAGTGGGGGCTGAACAGGGAGGCGTGGGCTGCATTGCTTAGCGTAAGGACCAGGCCTGAATGCCCTGAGGGCAATCTGAGGGAGCTAAGGTGAGATAGCAACCCAAACTGTGGGATAGCCAGAGAGAGAGAAGAAAAAGAGAGAGAAACAGATAAATTTCCCACAAAAAGCCCTAATCTAAGGCACTGCCAGGCCACTCACAGAACAAAGGACTGAGCAAATACCAGAGGAGGGCTAGCCACCAGCGGACCAGCCCAACCCCACCAGAGGCACAGAGGCAGGGAGGCAGGCAGGCAACAGCCAGAGTCGGAAAGCGTCAATCTCAGCCCCAGAAACGGCATCCCCTACCAAACTGCGAGCAAGCTCCAAGTTGCTAACCAAGTCTTCATGGGATCCTAGACGGCTGACATCCACCAGGAGGGTCACAGCCAGAGATTAGCTTCCCAGAAGAGACACATGGCACACCTGAGATGGCACTCCTGCTGTACACCCAGGAAACCTAGCGGCTGGGACCGGGGAGGTGATAAGATGCACTGCACCTGGGGAGTGTGTGCTCACCAAGCACCTGGTTGCCTAAGCTGCTTGGACCTGGAAAGGGCACAAAACGCAGGCCCAACCGAGTCTGTACCTTTGTGGAGTACCTGAAAACCTAAACCTGAGCAGCTTAGACCTGGGAAGTGCACACAACCCAGGGCCTGCTTTAGACAGTTCCCCTGCAGAGCAACCTGGAGCCTGAGCAGTGTAGACTGGGAAAGCTCACACACCATGAGCGGGGGCAAACCCAGTGCGGCTGAGACACTGTGAGCACTCCCCACACACGCCAGTGGTATTTGTTTGCTTTGTTTCTCCCTCCCCACAGCAGGATTGAACAAATAAGTGACCACCTTTGCCCCCTTGTGTCAGGGTGGAAATTAGACACTGAAGAGACTTGCAAACAGAAGAAGCCAAAAGAAACAGAGGGAACTGCTTTGGAAGTGACAGGTGCAACAGATTAAAACCTTGTAGTTAGTACCGACTACATTGGAAGGGGCCTATAGATCTTGAGAAGTATAAGCTGGAACAAGGAACTATCTGAAAGTGAACTGACCCCACACTGCCAGCAACAGCTCCAGAGAAATTCCTAGATATATTTTTACTATTATCATTTAAAAATTTTTTTAAAAAAATTTTAAGTCCTCTATTAATCCTTTAATTTTCATTTTATAACCTACTATTACCTTGCAAAAGAAAGACTCTATTTTTAAAGCAAACTTCATATATATTTTTTTATAATTTTTGTGATTTTGTTTTGTTTTCTTAATATTGTATTTTTGAGAGTCCAACCTCTACTCTAGATTTTTAATCTTTGCTTTTGGGTATTTGTTATCAATTTTGTACCTTTAAGAATTAAACCTTCAGTACCAATTTTTACTTAAGAGTGTGATTACTGGCTTGATTGCCCTCTCCCCCTTCTGACTCTCCTTTTTCTCCCCTAGGTCACCTCTATCTCCTCCCTCCCCCTTTTCCTCTCTACCCAACTCTGTGAATCTCTTTGGGTATTCCAGGCTGTGGAGAACACTTAGGGAACTGATTACTGGCTAGATCTGTCTCTCTCCATTTGACCAGTCCCCCCTTCTTCTCTTGGTCACCTCTAACTTTACCTCACTCTTCTCTTCTCTATGCAACTTCATGAACCTTTCTGGGTGTTCCAGGCTGTGGAGAGCACATAAGGATTTGATTACCAGCTAGATTGCTCTTGCCCCTTTTGATTCCCCCTCTTCTCCTCCTGGTCACCTCTATCTCCCTCCTTCCTCTTCTCTTCTCCATGTAACTCAGCAAACCTTTCTGGGTGAGGATGCAAACAGATGGAGAAATATACCATGTTCATGGATTGGAAGAGTCAATATAGTGAAAATGAGTATAGTACCCAAAGCAATCTATAGATTCAATGCAATCTGTATCAAGCTACCAATGGTATTTTTCAGAGAACTAAAAGAAGTAATTTCACAATTTGTATGGAAATACAAAAAAACCTCAAATAGCCAAAGCAATCTTGAGAAAGAAGAATGGAACTGGAGGAATCAACCTGCCTGACTTCAGACTATACTGCAAACCTACAGTCATCAAGACAGTATGGTACTGGCACAAAGATAGAAATATAGATCACTGGAACAAAATAGAAAGCTCAGAGATAAATCCACGCACCTATGAACACCTTATCTTTGACAAAGGAGGCAAGAATATACAATGGAGAAAAGACAGTCTCTTTAACAAGTGGTGCTGGGAAAACTGGTCAACCACTTGTAAAAGAATGAAACTAGTACACTTTCTAACACCATACACAAAAATAAACTCAAAATGGATTAAAGATCTAAATGTTTAAGACCAGAAACTATAACACTCCTAGAGGAAAACAGGCAAAACACTCTCTGACATAAATCACAGCAGGATCCTCTATGACCCACCTCCCAGAGTAATGGAAATAAAAGCAAAAATTTAAAAATGGGACCTAATTAAACTTAAAAGCTTTTGCACAACGAAGGAAACTATAAGCAAGGTGAAAAGACAGCCTGCAGAATGAGAGAAAATAATAGCAACCGAAGCAATGGACAAAGAATTAATCTCAAAAATATACAAGCAACTCCTGCAGCTCAATTCCAGAAAAATAAACGACCCAATCAAAAAATGGGCCAAAGAACTAAACAGCTATTTCTCCTAAGAAGACATACAGATGGCTAACAAATGCATGAAAAGATGCTCAACATCACTCATTATCAGAGAAATGCAAATCACAACCACAGTGAGGTACTATCTCATGCCAGTCAGAATGGCTGACATCCAAAAGTCTACAAGCAATAAATGCTGGAGAGTGTGTGGAGAAAAGGGAACCCTCTTACACTGTTGGTGGGAATGCAATCTAGTACAGCCACTATGGAGAACAGTATGGAGATTCCTTAAAAACTAGAAATAGAACTGCCATATGACCTAGCAATCTCACTGCTGGGCATATACATCAAGGAAACCAGAATTGAAAGAGACACGTGTACCCCAATGCTCATCACAGCAGTGCTTATAATAGCCAGGATATGGAAGCAACCTAGATGTCCATTGGCAGACGAATGGATAAGAAAGCTTTGGTACATATACACAATTAATTTTAATTATACACATTAAAAAGAATGCATTTGAATCAGTTCTAATGAGGTGAATGATACCGGAGCCTATTATACAGAGTGAAGTAAGCCAGAAAGAAAAATACCAATACAGTATACTAATGCATATATATGGAATTTAGAAAGATGGTAACGATGACCCTGTATGAGAGACAGCAAAAGAGACACAGATGTAGAGAACAGTCCTTTGGACTCTGTGGGAGAAGGCGAGGATGGGATGATTTGAGAGAATAGCACTGAAGCATGTATATTATCATATGTGAAACAGATCACCAGTCCAGGATCAATGCATGAGACAGGGTGCTAAGGGCTGGTGCACTGGGCTGACCCTGAGGGATGGGATGGGGAAGGAGGTGGGAGGGGGTTTCAGGATGGGGAATACATGTACACCCATGGCTGATTTATGTCAATGTATGGCAAAAATGACTACAATATTGTAAAGTAATTAGCCTCCAATTAAAATTTAAAAAAAAAAGCAAAGGGAACTGTATATGACCACTGTACTCTACTCAGTATAGCTTTATCCCCTGTGAGTAAACACTAGCAATTCTGATAGTGTTATACTGCAGATTGAATGATTAGGTAAATTGATGGTGGGTAGCAAGAACTAGGTTCCCCACTGTTGTAGGAGTTTCCAGATAAGCAATAAGAGGAGGCTAGAATGATGTATGTGGTAATGAACTAGAGTTAGAGACATTAATATGAAATCACATGTAGTTTAATACAGATAAAGAAGAGTACACATAGAAATATTTATACTTATGTGTATATATACAGCATGGTGTACACACATTTATTTCCTTGCAATGGTAGCATAGAGGACCTATAAGCAATTAACCCCAGTAGCAACAAGCATAGCTAGCGTCAAGACTTTGGTTTCTGTGGAAGTAAGTAAAGACCAACCAAATGAGAACTGGCAGAGGTTATTTATTCAGAGCATGCTGGGGAGTCAACCCCATCACTTGCCTTTTGGCAGAAGCTCAAAGGCAGGCAGAGGAGTAGGAATAATTTATATTAGAAAAAGGGAAAGCTTCAGCTGTGCCCTAACTGGAGGCTGTTGTCATGGGGAAGATATATGCAGGCAGCCTAACCAGAAGTATATGTGATTAGTTAAGTGTGCATAACCACAGTTGGTTCTCTCTGGATGTTTCTAAGCTGGAAACATGGGGGAAAATTACAGAAGTTGTCAGTTATTAACTGAGCCCTGGCCATTTTTCAGTCCACCTTTACAGGGGTTATGGCTTCCTGAGCTGGTTTCTAGAGATAGTGGTCTGACTTCCTAGAAGTCTAACTTGTAGATAGGCTTGCTTCTGGGCTGGTTACTATAGATAATGCGTTGTTTTGGGGGGCTGCTTGGGACAGGTCAGAGTTCCATTTTTATATATGGTGTGGTATCATCTCTTGGTATATGCTTAATCGCTCCGTCATGTCCAACTCTTTGCAACCCCATGGACTGCAGCCCACCAGGCTCCTCTGTCCATGGGATTCTCCAGGCAAGAATACTGGATTGGGTTCCCATTTCCTCCTCCAAGGGACCTTCCCGACCCAGGATTGAACCCATGTCATCTGTGTCTCCTGCATTAGCAGGTGGGTTCTTTACCTGCTGAGCCATTTGGGAAGCCCATCTCTTCATATACTAAGTCATTAATTTTCAATACCATTCTGTAATAAAAAGAACTAAACTCCTTGGGCTGACGACTGATTACAGGATTGGGGCAAGAAATACAGAAAACAAACCTGGAGCATATTCTAGTGCCAGAAATTAAGGGAATGCTGAGGAGGATGAAGAGAAGGAGGAAGAGGATGAAGATGATGGTAATAATCCCATAATGATGGTAATGTGTCAAAGGGACACAGCCAAGTGTAGCAGTGTCCAATGGCTAAAGTTGAAAGAATTTGAGCAAAATATTTGATAAAAATAAGTATTAAAATAGATATCCATGAGTCTATTCTGATATAAATTATTGGAGAACGGACAAAATGTTCACTCAAAATTTGAAATGATTTCAGCATATACTCTTTTCCAAGGAGATGGAACATAATTCCCCACTCCTCAAGTGTGGGTTGCACATAGTGACTTCCTTCCTCAGAGTATAGAATGGAAAGGGGCAGAGAAAGGAGAAAAACCTCACAATGAAGAAACCTGACAAATGCTACTTCACCCAGCTGATCAAGGTTGACATCAACAGTCATAAAGCATGTTGATAATATGTACCCTTGATATGATCTGATGAGAATAGCATTTTCCTCTGTTTTATCACCAAAACATATGACTTCACGCTAATCATAAGAAGAAAAATGGACAAATGCCAATTAAGCAAATTCTTCAAAATACCTGACTGATATTCCTCAAAACTGGGCAGGTCACCAAAAACAAGGAAAGTCTGAGAAACTGTCACAACCAAGAAGACCTTAAGGAGACCTGATGACTAAATGCAATGTGAGATCCTGGATAGGAGCCTGTCTTGAGAAAAGGGACATTAGATAAAAACTAAAAGATCTAAGGACTTTAGTTCATAATAATGCATCAGTTTTGGTTTTAAGAGTAATGATAAACATACTATACTAAAGTAAGATGTTAACAATTAAGGGATACTGGGCATGGGATATTGAGAACTCTCTGTACTATATTTACAAATTTTCTGTAAGTTGAAAGCTATTCTAAAAGAAAGTTTATTTAAAGCACACACTGTGGGCTATATTGAGAGGATAAACAAAATAGCTTGCTGTGCTCTAGAGTGCTACTTCTGATATAACATGATCCCTGAGGAAGCAGGAACTCGGTTGGATTTCTCCAGGGTCAGCAGGAGCTTAGATACTACAGAGTGGGTCTACTGAATATCTGAGGCAGGGGAGATGAATAAAGCCCTTTGGGAGGGACCCCACTCACTGCTGAGGTGAGAGTGAGCAGTACGCAGAGTGGGAGAGGATGGAGAAACGAGATTTTTAGTACAATAGTGCATAGCAGTCTAGCAGACTACTTCTAAAGCAGTTCAGATGTGACCAGAAGCTGCCTTTGGGCCCTTATGGAGTAGATTTTGTGTGTCCTGGTCAATGTCGAATTGTACCTTGCAGGGAACTACATCTGGCAGATAGTACTTTGAGCTTTGCAAACAAAAATGTAAAATATTAGGTTTTTAGTTAAAATGCCACAGAATAAAAGAAGATGGATTGAGGGAGACCATTCTCAGTCCATGCAGCCACAGCGTCCCCTTTGGGGGTGTAGCTCAGTGGTAGAGCTCATGCTTAGCATGCACGAGGCCCGATGTTCAATACCCAGCATCTCCAACTGGAACTTCCGTTGAAGAGGAAATGGCAACTCACCCCAGTATTCTTGCCTGGAGAATCCCATGGACAGAGGAGCCTGATGGGTTATTAAGAGTCAGACATGACTGAAGTGACTTAAAATAACATTCCCATATTGGCACTAACTGTGTGTGTATGTATATAAAATACATACACATGTATATATATACACACACACATGTATATATACACACACATATATGTATAAAATCAAGTGTGTATATATATGTGTGTATATATATATATATATATATATAAAATCAAGACTATATATATGGGAATATAGAATCAAGAGAGAGGTGTGTGTGTGTGTGTGTGTGTGTACACAGATGTATGTATCTATATAGATATACATCTTTGCCTTGATTAATAATTTGAGGATAAAAATGATAACACAGGATAAATTATTGTTGTGAACCAGAAAGAATGTACAGTTCCTAGGAAATTTTTTTTTTTTTTCCGAAATACACCCAGGATAAGTGCCTAGTGGAGAAACAGATACAGTTAGGGGACGGAGGAGAGACCTGGTAGAAGAAAATTAATCAACTTCACCTTTTGGGGATTAAGTCCTCCTTAGAGAAATCAGTCTCATAAAACATGGTCTAGAGGAAAGCCCAGCATAAACCTCTGGTCTGATCTTTTCATTTGTACTCTGGGCTGATAGCCAGATTGTTTTAAATCAATTGACTATGGATTGAAGTGGAATTGGGCTTGTGGATTGTTGGAGACCAATAGGAAGGGTTTTATTATTCTATAACTCAGAGCACCTTTGTACAGTGCTTTATGATTATCTTTTTTTAAGAAAAAAAATCCATTTCATTCATTACTTCACTTTGATTTTGAAATTTATAGTTGTAAGACATAGAAAAAACTTTTATGACATTCATTACATAAAGGAAAACTGAGAAGGGAGAGATTTAGTAATTAGTCTAAGGTAACACAAACAGAAAGTTATGAACATAGACTAACTCAGGTTTCTTGACGCTCCAGCCCAGAACTCTGCTATGCTGCTTTTTATACATGTCCTAGGGCCTGAATCTAACTGGTTTCACCCACATTCCAAGCTATCTTAAAGTTTCAGAGAAGATTTTGGGTGAATACATAATGCAGCCAGCAGTGATCCTCTATGTAATTGGAGCTGAAATAGAGAAATCATCTAGGCTATAGGCTGGAAATGACACCTGATTGTTTCTTCCTGTCAGCACTTCCTGTTACTTGAAGAAGCTCATAGCATCTCTGTCTATTGAAACCACTTTGGGGGCACTGGCTGACAATTTGTCACAAGGACCTGGGTATGATGCACTTTCAACCAAAAATGTCAGTGAGAGCTGCAGCATAAGTTAAGTCAGCTCTCAGATTCCAAACCAGATGTGGCATGAGAAAGACTTCACCAAACCAGGATAATCAGTTCAGCATTTGAGTATGTAATCAATTAGACATCAGTGATCTGGCTTTGAGAACATTCATGGATTTTTGTTTAATGTATCCCTATCCTTTAAACAGACATTTTGTATCGTGGAAAGTGAGAGTAAGGAGATAGTGAGTGGAGACATAGCCCCTGTAACTGGAGGGAGCACAAATCACTGGAGAACTCTTGTCAAAGGAGGGTAATGATGGCTGAATACAATAAGAGAGAAGGGCATCAACTCCAGCACTTAGAGCAAAACATTTTAAAAAAACATCCAAGTCTGAAGTGACTGATTTTATCACTATTATTGTTATGTATGTATTTAGTTCCAGGTATTACAAAAGTCTAATGCGGCTATCCAACAGCAAGGTTGATTAACCACCTAAATGATTTGATTTATTTAAAACTGCATTCAAAAGGAAAAAGGAAATAGTTGAAAAGCAACATTTAAGGGGTTTTCAGTTTTTAACCATTTTAGCATCATTTAAGATCTCCAGTGTGGTAATACTTAAAAACTCATGTGATTCTGGCTGGTGGAATTATTGGTGATATTTAAAAATCTTCTTTTGGTTATTTGTGTTTTATAATTTTGGTCAATGAAAATATATTACTTATGTAACTTCTTTAAATGTAAAAAAAATAATGTAACCACCTTTTTGAATTATAGATCAGAAGATTTAGAAAAACTTAAAGGTTCTCAAGAGATCCTCTGCTTCATCCCTGTCTTCTAGAGTGTCAAGTCAAATTTACTAAAGAGGTGGCCCTTTGGCTTACAAAGGATTTCATTGCGTAAAACACTTTTTTTTTTTTTTTAACCAATGAGGCAATGAAGACCTAGGGCAGATAGATACTTTGCTCCCAGGCACATAGATACTTGGTGGCAGAGACTAAGATGGATCACTAAAATGTGACACCACTGCCACTTCCTCTTTTTCTTATCTTCCTGCCTTGGCAAATCATTTACTGCCAACTTCCTATTACACCACCTTCTTCAGGGTCCTGTTTGAGTGTTAGGTAGTTAGAATAGGAAACAGGAGTCCAAAATGGCAGTGGCTAAAAGACAAGGAAGGGAAAAGCCCGCGAAAATAGAACAAAAGAAGGTCCAAGGACAGGAGTGAGGACTTCAGGTAGAACAAGCAGCACTTCTGGCTAGCCCAATTTGCATAGGGCAGGCCCAGGAGGAGGGGAAAACATATAAAAAGAGGAGCCAAAGGGCGCTCTCTCTCTCTCTCTCCCTCGCGCTGGGGCATTCTTCTCTTCGCATCTTTGGGTCCACATGCCCTCATGCCTTGAGGATGGATTTTCCTGCTATTATCTAAATAAAATAGAGCTATAACACGGAGCTATAACACTGATTTGTCTAAGAGCTATAACATGGTCCATTTGAGACCTGAGACCTATAACACAGTCTGTCCAAGACCCGAGAGCTGTGACACACCGAGGGCTTTAATGTCCGACACTCTAAATCTTTGTTGTGACGAGACAGAACCAAGGAGCATACACTCGCCTAATATGAGGAAATATGCTATAGAAAGTGAAAATACTATAGCCCTTGGAACACACTGTTTAGAAAAGGTTCTATGTATCAGCCACTCAGCCATATCTGTATACATAAGCAGCTTATATCACATGCAAATACAAAGGCATCCTATCACACACACACACACACACACACACACACACACACTGACTGAAAGATTGCTCTCATTATTCTGTCACAATATCTGAAATCTCCATCCTGTTATGCTTGCAGAACCATAGATGCAATATTCAGTCATCCATAAGAAGTTTATTGAGAACAAACCATATGGTAGGAATTACTAGGATATGAACATTCAGATATGAACAGACTTTGGCTCTTCCCCTTGAGGAGCTGACATAGTAACTGAAGAAAAGCAAGTAAAAAGACTATTAAACATCATAATAGAGAAATAAGTCCTACAATGACGCAGAGTCAAGGAACCAGACTCTTCAGAGGATACTCACGGAAGGCTTGGGGAGTGACATCTAAGTTATATTTTAGTGGATAAATAAGCAGGTAGAGTGGAGAAAGTTGGGATAGGCATCCTTAACAAAGGAAAAATGTAAAGGCTCAGATGTACTAGAACACATGGTTCATTGAAGTGCCAAAAGTAGTTCACCACAACTAAGGAAAGGCATGACATGATGTAATAATGACAGATATCTGAGGATGGAAAGGTAAATGGGAATCAAGTTAGAAAAGGCCTTCTGGACCATGTTAAAGAGTCTACACTCTCTAAAACTGTCTGTAGTCACTGATTTTAAACAGGATGATCCATTAGAATTGGGTTCACAGCATTATGTTATCTGAAAGGGTCTCTATGCTAGCATATGTGATTTCTAAGGAAGAGCTAGTCACTAAGGGAATGAGAACAGAATTAAGGACAGTGGCAGGTCCAGGTCCGTTTACACTGAATACTAACCAGGATTGAGTAATGGGAAATCCCTTTTATCTTTGGACTTTGGAATACACAGGCTCCTGTCTTTAGAATAGAACTCATTCTTCCCATAGGTATATACTCCCTGTGTCCTGTCACTGAAACTGAGCAGGACCCTATGGGGCTTCTGGGCAAAAAAGTTTTTCTGTGTCCCCCAGCATTTCTTTTTTTGAAGGAAATAAGTTTCATCTAGCCTCCAGGACCTTCCCTGAGATCCAAATGGCAGGTTCAAACAGTTGCTAACTAGGGAAGGGGAGAACAATCAAGAAACAATAGTGGGAGCCTTGGGGCAGAGTTCTGGTTCCTTCTCTAGGGATATACATAATGATAAATTTCAGCTCTTTTGCAGAACTAAAACCCACAGGAAATGGAAGGTGTTAACTACTTGATGAAGCATTCTTCCCAGAGGGATTTTCCAGACAAGAATACTGGAGTGTGTTACCATTTTCTCCTCTAAGGGAGCTTCCCAATGCAGAGATCAAACCCGGCACTCCTGCATTGCAGGCAGATTCTTTACTATCTGAACCACCAGGGAAGCCCCAGAGAGAAGACCACAGTTCAGAAGCTAGTCACATCCAAAGGTTGCCTAGGTTGGAGGAATATAGGCCCATAAGGCGTCCTGATTCTTATTCAATAACCCTGAAAATAAAACTCCTCACAACTCCCCGTCCAGGGTTGGGACACAGAGTTTTGACAACATTAACCTTCTGTGTCTCCCTTTGCATGGCAAAGCAATGAAGCTATTCTTTTCTACTTCACCCAAAACTCTGTTTCCGATTTTTAATTCCATAGTGGTATATAAAAGCCGAATTTTGGCTACACCATCTTCTTTCTGTATTTGGAGTTCCCATATCAAGAAACTAGGACCTCATAAAAGAGAACTTACCCAGACATATTTATTACCCATATGCTATATTAAAGAGTAGACCACTCATAATGCCAGCTTTACTTTACCTCAGATTACACTGATCCTATTAGCTGCTTTCTCAGTTACACATTGGATTAATCACCTAGAAAACCAGCCACTCTTAGTAAAAACAGTCTCTCCCATACAGAGCTTAAATATATCCCATGAGACAGAGTAGAGCCCCATTTGGACATAGATGTTCAAAATATGTGTTTACTCTTCAACCTTTACATCTAATTATTAGGCAGCAGGGCATAATCAGCAATAGAACCTCTGCTAGCCCCCTCTCAGCCATTGACACAGCCGTTGGGCCATAGTCAGGTTGACAATAATACCACATACATTAATATTTAATTCTGATTTC
Source organism: Capricornis sumatraensis (assembly GCF_032405125.1). Lineage (NCBI taxonomy): Eukaryota > Metazoa > Chordata > Mammalia > Artiodactyla > Bovidae > Capricornis > Capricornis sumatraensis. Next base: position 35,840,085 of record NC_091092.1, on the reverse strand, counting down.
CATCTGGAAGAGCTAGAAAAACTGCATAGGGTTAGTGATTGTAGGAAGGAAGAAAAGAGCTCAGGTTTCAAATATACTAAAAGTGGCCCTGATTTGGAGAAAATGGTGTGCCAGTGTTCAGGAAAATTACAGATGAATTATTTGAGTGTGGGCATTTTCTACCTAAATTAGCTATGGAAGACTGTGGCATAAACAGAATATTTTATATATTGCTTGCAATAGCTTGCTGCCACTTATTCACATTTTAAGGAAAAGATCTCCATCTTCTAATAAAATGTATCAGACAAGCAGTGAATGGTAATTATGTGTTTGAAAATAACTGGATTAGTGCCTCTTTTGAGATGCCATGGCAAAACTTGTACCTAGAACCAACTCTTTCACTACCTCAATAAGTGATGTTGTGGAAATTCCTTAAAATCTCTATACACTGCTTGCCTTCACCTATGAAATTTTGAAATTATTTAAAGATGAGACAATAAATATTAAAATGTCAGATGCACACATAAACACACCATGTTGACGAAGGTCTGATTATGAGTGAATCATTGAATGAATCATAAAACTTGAGAATTGCAAAAGATCTTAATGCTTATAAATTCAACCCACTCCTTTTACAGATAAGAAACTTGAATCCATAGAGGGAGAGTGACTTGCCCAATGTCAATTTTCTACTAAGAACCACCTCTCACTCAGTTTGACTCCCACTCACCACTTCATGTTTTTTAGCAAAGGGATAGGTAAGACAAAACTGGTAGGAGAAAAATGAGGCAGAGAGAACAAACCCTTGGAGCCTGGACAACAGAGAAGAGTGCTAGCAATGAGAAATTATGTTGGCACTCAGTGTTCTACTTAATGATGTTATAGTTAAAGGAACTTGAGATGTTCAGAACTTTAACCCAGACCACTGTCAAGCCCTCCCTAAAATAGTTACATGCAACAAGGAACTGTGACAATGGAAGGCACAGTCACATTTGCTGGGACTTTGGCCACAAACTCCTCTGCAGAAAACTCTAATGAATTGAGCTAGACCACATAGAATGCTCACTTTTACATGACAGCTAAGCTTTTAACCAAATCAGACCGTGTGTTCTGCTCTATAGAATCTGGCCACTTCCTAACATTTCCACTGCTACCACCCAGGTCATAACCACTATCACCTCATATAAGAGTTACTGCCATAGCCTCTTAACTGATCTCCTTGTTGCCACTCTTGCCTTTATAATCTATTCTCCCAAATAGTCAGTGATTCTGTTAAAATGTACATCAGATTATCTTGCATTCCTACTTAAAATCCCTCTAACTCAGTGGTATTTAAGGCCCATCACTTCCCTGTTATCTCTCTGCCTCATCTCCTGCCTCTCTCCATCTCAATCAACCACAATGGATCCCATGTTGTTTCTTGAACTATGCCAAACATGTTGGCTCCTCGTGACCTTTTCATCTGTTGTTTCCCTTGTCTGGAATGCTTCTTCTCTGGACATGTGAGTACTTCACAAGCATTTCTATTCAAATGCCACTTAAAATGGTCTTTCTTGATCTCTATAAAAATAGTAATATCCGCCCACCCTTTCAGTCATTAGGGCTCCTTTATTCTGCTGTATTATTCTCCATTTCTCTTCTTACTATCTTTCTGCCTTCCCCACTAGAATGCAAGTGTCATAAGGCCGGAGACTTCAGTGTTTTATTTTTATTTGCTTGATTTTTTCTTCACTAATGTATATTAATGCTTAAAGCAAGGTCTAGCATATAGTAGACATAAAATAAATACTTGTTGAACATATTAGTTATTGAATAGGCACTTAAAAATGCCACCTATGTTTATGTGACAGGCACTGTGCTGAGTACTTTGTATTCTTTGTCTCACTTAATTCTTACACATACAGAAATATGACTAGGAAAATACTGTTGGTTATCTCACTTCTGGATGAGAAACCTAAGAGGTTAAGTAATTTGCCCTAGGTCACTAGTTGTATCACACCCAGGATTCATTAAAATCCAAGTGATGAAACCAAGTCCCCCTAAAACTGATACCAGGCAGGATCCTGGGTGCAAAAGCCTTTCTGTGTTCCCCATTTCTTGATGACAGGAAATGGGCTTCATTCAGCCTCCATGACCTTCCCTGAGTTCCAAGGGGCAGGTTCAAATAGTTACTTATTAGGGAAGGGAGGTGGAGAAGGCAGTGGCACCCCACTCCAGTACTCTTGCCTGGAAAATCTCATGGACAGAGGAGCCTGGTAGGCTGCAGTCCATGGGGTCGCTAAGAGTCGGACACAACTGAGTGACTTCACTTTCACTTTTCCTTTCATGCATTGGAGAAGGAAATGGCAACCCACTCCAGTGTTCTTGCCTGGAGAATCCCAGGGACGGGGGAGCCTGGTGGGCTGCCATCTCTGGGGTTGCACAGAGTCGGACACAACTGAAGTGATTTAGCAGCAGCAGCAGCAGGGAAGTGAGGGGATGTGGAGACGAGAGAGAAAGAGTCAAGAAACAATAGTGTAGTCTTGGAGCAAAGTCCTGCTTCCACATCAAGGAGTGTGCACAACAGTATCTTCGAGCTTTTCTGAAGATGCAGAGTCTGCAGATACTGAAACCCCTACCAGGTGGGAGAAGTTAACTGTCTGCTGTCCAGACCAGTTGGAACCACACAGTGTATGATGCTGACTCCCACTTACCTCACCACCAACTAATCAGAAGAATGTCCATGAGCTGATCACACTCTCTTTGAACCATTACCATAAAACTTCTCACTACCCCCTCCAGGTCAGGGCAAACAGTTTTGAGGGCATTAGCCCGCTGTGGCCCCCTTTGCCTAGTGAAGCAGAAAATCTATCCTTTTCTATTTCACCCAAAAATTGTTTCTGAGATTTAATTTGCTGTTGGGGTACACAGGCCGGATTTGGCTTCAAAACCAAGTTTCTCTGCCAAGTTTATGATTAGCCTCTCTATCCAAAATGTTATTCCCTTTCTTGTCTAACACCTGCTCCCCTGGAGATTGAGAAATGTCCAAAAAAGGGAGAGAGCTGAAACTTAGCAGAACCCTTTAGGGCCTTCCCATGCACGATAGCCTTTCTGTGTTCCCATTTCTTGTTTGTAACAAAAAGGTGTGCATACTCCTAGACCTTCCCTGAGTTACCAAGAGAAGACTCAAATAATTACTAGCCAGGGAAGTGAGAGAACACATAAAGAAACAATAGCACTGTGAAAGAGCAAGCCTTAGTTCCTCTTCAAAGGTTATTCTTTACAATCTGGTACATATCTCTGAGTTCTTCTACAGGAACTAAGACCCCTGCCCAGCTGGAAGATGGTAACTTCAGGCTGAGCATGAGCACAAGGACCCCAGACTGGTTGAAACCAGAAGGCTGATTATTGAAATTCCTAGAACCCCATCCTGTTACCTCACTACCAACCAATATGTGGAAGGTTATACAACCTTCAGTCCTCCTCCCAAATTTTGCCTATAAAAACTCCTCCCTTAAAGCCATCAGGGATATTGGGTCTCCTGAGCCCAAGCTGCCTATTCATCTTGCAAATCCCTTGCAATAAATTTTTCTCTGTTCAAACTCTAACATCTCAATTAGTTTGGCCTCACTGTGCATCCAGCACATGAACTTGAATTCAACAAGTAGAGCTAATTCCAAAAGCCCATTAACTTAACTACCACAAAATACACTTCTTAGTTCCAATCTGAACCTGGATTTGCTTGCCCTTTCTCTCTTCTTTCTCAACCTGTTTTATGGGAATAATTGACATTGTATGTATGTCACTATCCAGCAAAGAGTCTCTCCCTGCCTACTGAATATCATCAATCTAGTAAGAGATGGGATTCCAATAAGAACATATTCAGTTTCGACAAATGACCCTGAATAGTGAGCTGGCATGGAAAAGGGCACAAGTTCTGGAAATGTGCAGTACACAGAGGCCTGCCCAGCAGACTGGTCCCATGTGATTTTAGTGCTTATTTGAAACTCAGTATAGCAGAGAGCTTTTGAATGTCCTGGGAGTTGGAACACAACAGCCACAGAAAACACTGACTCTTGGTCATAAATTTGAAATCCTCATGTCAAGCTTTCACATCATTGAACACAATCCTTGTATCAGTCCGTGTGTGCCTGTTAACAATAACATTTTCTTTAGGAAGAAAATAGGTGAGAAATGATCTATTCCAGACAAGTTACCCATAAACTCTAGGAAGAAAATGTACATTTGTGTTTGCAGCTTTATTAAAAGCGTAAGAGGTCATAAAATGAATGCTGCACACAATAATGATAATTACATATTTATTGATCAGCTCTTGACCATTTTCAAAGTGATTTTATCTATATTATATTAGTTTAAACTTTTAACAGCTGCCTGAGGAATGCAGATGAAGAAACCAAGCTCCTGGGTGCAATGGCAAGTAAGTGGCACAACCTGAACTAGTACTCAGATCTTCTAACTTCTCTATATCACTCAACGTTCCTAGTAATTTCTCTGTGGAAATTTCACATTAATTATATCGAGGCCTATTCAAGTTTGATAATCACCATGTGCTACCAAAGTCTTCTCAACAGACATGACATTGGTACACTCTTAACTAGAGCCATAGAAGTAGTACTGCAAAGCTCCTTGCCCCCAGGTTTTGCGTCCACCAGTCTGATCTAGCACCTTATGTATCCTTATTTAGTTTAGTCATTGGACAAGTACTGCATGAAAGAGAGTAACTTCATATTATATAATTGATATAATAGTTGATATAATCAGTTAGCTTCAGTATCCCTCCACTATCTTAAAGAACGGGCCCTTGGACAGATTCATTTTTAATGGGAAAAAGAACATGAAAAGGGGGAAGAGAGAGATCAGCTTTTAATAAAGAGCCCCAAAGAGCCTAGGTAGCCTGAGAACAATATGGGAACACATAATATCTGGAACAGGAAAGAATGTGTGATGGGATGAGGGCTGAGTGGAGTGAAAAACATGAGGGGTGGAAAGGAAAAAGTTTAGGAGTTTAAATTAAGACTCACTCATTTGGGGCTTCCCTGGTGGCTCAGTGGTAACGAATCCATGAGCCAATGCAGGAGACATGGTTTGATTCCTGGTCTGGGAAAATCCCACATGCCATAGAGCAACTAAGTCCATGCATCACAACTACTGAGCCTGTGCTCTAGAGCCCAGGGATTGCAATTACTGAGGCCCACACACCTAGAGCTTCTGCTCCACAACAAGAGAAGTCACCACAATAAGAAATCCATGCACTGCAACTAGAGAAAAGCCTGCACAACAACCAAGACCCAGCACAACCAAAAATAAATAAATAAATAAAACTATATTTAAAAGACTGACTCATTTTGATTTGGGCTACCTGTGATGGAAAAAAAAGTTATATCTAATGCAAAATGGATTATAATGAGTCTGCGTAGAAAAAAAAATACTGTTTGTAAATATCACAAAAAAGAAAAGAAGCAAAAAAGTCTTAACTGTTCAATGTACTCCAGTATGTTCTCCAGAGAAGATGGAACTGGTTTTCTAGAAAGCTAATGAGCTACTAAATAGAAGGTATGAACTGCGAGTGATGCCCATCAGGAATGTTGATGGGAAACTGTGCTGCATGCTATGCTATTTTTTTTTGTTGTTCCATGCCTGAAATAGATAAATGTGTGTGTGTCTGTGTGTGTGTGTGTCTGTGTGTGTAAATAATGTTTTTAAGAAAGCACTAATTGAGGGTTACAAGTGATAAAAAATTATTATAGGCAGTTATCATCTTTAATTTTTTAAATGTTCCATGGTAGTAACCAGAATTTGGTCAATAACTGCTGTAAGTGAAGTGAAAAAATAAGAACTGTTTACTGATATCCATTTAAAGGAATATCTTTAGAACATTTTGAATAATGCATTTCTACTGTATAATATTTTAGCTCTACTGTTGCAATACATATGGACTTCTATTCTGAAATGAAATATATTTACCAATGAGTTAGGAGAGGATGCTAAGAGAAATGATACCAGGAAACACAGTAATCACAAAACCTTCTTCTAGTTATCCATCATGTCCAAATGTCTTTGAAATGGGAACCTTTTGAAGACATGTATTGTTCCCTTTAGTTTCAAAGAGAAAGAGCTTCTGTGAAGTTTTTCATAAGGCTGGTTTTCACAAAGAACACCTGTGTGAGCTGGGCTACCACCTAGCTTCTTTTCATATGCCAATTTCAATTGTTTTGTGGTGGCCACCTGCAGTACTGCGAAGAAGAAATCTAAGGCTATTTCCAGGCTCAGCCAGAAAGAATCCCATGATTTATCATGTCCAGGGCTGAAGGAAAAGGGAAGTGGTACTATAAGTTTCAAATATTTGCCATTTGTCTTCTCTAGAGATTATTTTATCCTCTTAATCCTGATTACTCAGATTTGGGTAGCTTCTGCTAATTGGTGATGATAATTTCTGACAGAGTAATACAGCCTACTCTTTCACTTTCCTCAGTGGTGCATAAGTCAGAGGTGTGAAAGAGAAATCATTTCCTTAAAAGATAAATCAATTTGATGTCTAGGTTTCACACTCCTTAAGGAAAAATATGACTGGGGCAATATTAAAATAATTTAAAAATATATGTACAAGGTGATTTGTTAGTATTAATTTTTAATAAGCTACACTGATATTTCTTAACTAAACCTAGATTCTTATTTGGATTTTTAAAAATATTCTAAATTCTTTCTCCTAATGTGCTTTTTGGCTTTGTAAAGAGGCTTCTGGGCCTGGTTATTCATTTGGAGCAAAAGCAAGCAGTTTGTAATTTTGGTGCTAAAGTTCCACATCCACCAACTTCCATTGCCATTATTGAGTACCCTGAGGCTCGCTTGACTCTTCACACTGTCCTTAGGTATTAGCTCTTTATTATTGTGATTTTCAGTAAAATCTTAAACTGCTTTTCCCATTTCTTCCATTCCTTAGTTTGCTCTGTATGGGTCCTTGAAGCTGAAGCGAGTCTCTTATACTCGACATATAGTAAGGTCTCGGTTTTTTGTGACTTTTTTTTTTTTTTTTTTAATTTATTAAGGCACTCTACGGCTTTTGAATGAAAAATACCCATTTACATTGAAAATAATTATTTCTAGGCAAAGACTTACTGTTGCAATCTTGTTAACTATTTTCTGTTTTTTTTTTTTTATTAAATTTTAAAATCTTTAATTCTTACATGTGTTCCCAAACATGAAACCCCCTCCCACCTCCCTCCCCATAACATCTCTGTGGGTGATCTATAGTTCCTTTGTTCTTATCTTCCACTCTTGCTGTTCTTCCTTTGTGAATTGATGATTTCCTATAGTAGTAGACTTTGATTCTGCTCTATCTTGGGTGTATTTACTATAGATTTTTGTTCTGTGATTATCCTGAGGCTGATTTTGAAACTTCTCATAAATATAAGTGTATTTTTACCTTTAACTTTGACTGCATACAAAAGTCTACCCTTTTATTCCCCCTCCCACTTTTATATTTTTGATCTCACAATTTACATATTTTATATTGCATATCCATTAACATATTATAGCTATAGCTATTTCTGATACTTTTGTCCTTCATCCTTGATAAGAGTTAATTGGATAATAGACCATCAGATTAGGTTATTCTGAATCTGAATATATATTTGCCTTTACTGGTGTGTTGTTTATTTTCATATGTTTTAATGTTACTAGTTAGTGTCCTTTAGTTTCAGCTTGAACTACTTACAGCATTTTAAGGCAAGCCCAGTGGGGATAAATTCCCTCAACTTCTTTTTGGGAAAATCTTTATCTAACCTTCATTTCTGAAGGACCGCTTTGCTGGGTAAAGTACTCTTGGGTGGCACTTTCTTTCAGCACTTTGAAAAGATCATCCCATTTTCTGCTAGTCTGCAAGGTCTCTGCTGAGAAATCTATGGATAATCTTATGGGGTTTTCCTTGTATAAGAGGATTTTTTTCTTGCTGCTTTTATAATTCTCTTTGTTTTTGATTTTACATAGTTTTATTATGATCATCTAGGAGAAGATGAATTGGGATTAACATTTTGTGGTGACATATTAGCTTTGTAAACTTAGATGTTCAAATCTCTCCTCAGTTTTGAGAAGTTCTCAGCCATTATTTCTTTAAATCATCTTTCTATCTCTTTGTCCTTCTCTTCTTTTAGAACTCCAATGACAGACCCTGGGGTCTTCTATTCTGCTATCTTGGTGACATCACTCTCCTGACACAAGTTTTAACTCATATTTGAAGGTCTAATTGGACACTGTCTTGTCCAGGAAGAGCCAAGAAAACTCTTCACAATATTCATCTCTACTATCTTTCTGCAGTATAGATACCTGTGTACAATTCTAAGATACAGGTGGGCACTTCTGGTTGAAAGTACCAAGAGACTTTGCAAAATAATTGTCCATGCACACTCTCTCTTTTCATTCTCTCACGAATCTAGTTCAGTTGGACTTTCTCCATCTTTACTTTGCCAAAACTGATCTTAATAAGGTTCCCATTGAATTATGCCTTACTAAATCCAAAGGTTAATTTTTATGTATTATTTTACCCAACCTATCATTCTCCTATTCCAGGAAAAAAAAATGTTTTATTAAAGTATAGTTGATTTACAGTGTTGTGCTTTTTTTTTTTTCTGGTGTACAGCAAAGTGATTTAGTTTTATATATTTCTTTTTCATTACAGATTATAAGATATTGAAAGTCCCTTGTAGGTCCTTACTATTTATCTATTTTATATATAGTACTGCTAATCCCAAAATCCTAATTTATCCCTCCCTTCCCTTTACCCTTTGGTAACCATAAGTTTCTTTTCTGTCTGAGTCTGTTTTGTAAATAAGTCCATTTACATATTTTAGGTTCCACATATAAATAATGCATGATATGTTTTCCTCTGTCTGATTTATTCCACTTAGAATGATAATCTCTAGGTCTGTCCATGTTGCTGTAAATGGCATTACTTCATTCTTTTTTGTGTCTGAGTAATATTGCATTGTAAATATGTATATGTGTGTATATACATATATATATGCATATGTGTGTATATATATATTCATCTGTCAATGGACATTTAGATTGCTTCCATATATTGGTTATTAGAAATTGTGCTATGAACATTGGGGTATGCATGTATCTTTTTGAATTAGAGTTTTCTCCAGATACATGCCTAAGAGTGGGATTACAGGAGCATATGGTAGCTCTATTTTAGTGTTTTAATGAATCTCCATAGTGGCTGTACAAATTTATATTCCCACAGACAGTGTAGAAGAGTTCCTTTTTCTCCATGCCCTCTCCAGAACTTATTGTTTCTAGACTTTTTAATGATGGTCATTCTGAGTGGTGTGAGGTGGTACCTCATGGTAGTTTTGATTTGCTTTTCTCTAATAATTAGCGATGTTGAGCATCTTTTCATGTGTTTGTTGACCATCTATAACAAATTATTTTTTACTTTGTTTCTAATACCACATTCTCCTATTTCAGTGACCACTCATGTTCAATTCCCTTTGACAGTTTTTCCTTGTGGCAGAGACCAGCTAGATGTTCATTAAACCCATTTCCTCTACTTCTTTGGTACACACTTCCCGTACATTCCCTGCTCCCCCTGTCCCCTGCACAGTTCATTAAAGCCACATGACTGCTAATAGGAAGTGAGTACAAGTTATATGCTCATATTTCAAACCCAGCCTATAAAGTTCTCCCACTTACAGTCCTCCAAAATTCATTCCTATTTTACCAGTCTGATGAAATATGATGACATTTAATTCTGTAATTGTGACCACCTGGAAAGACAGACAATTAAGGGTAATAGAAACATGAGTTAGGTCACTGAAGAAAAGCTGCCCCACTCCAATCAGTCAAATCAATAGCACTCCTTTAGAATCTACTTAAAGATATAAATTTTTGTTTTTTTAAGACATTTAGCATGTGTTTGTTAGAGCAAGTTATATTTTCTTACCTAATGTGTGCTTTATTTTTCTGACCCCTTAATGTTACATTGCCCTAAGTCCATCTACCTTTTATCTTTTCTATAAATATTTTTCTCCTTTGATGATCTCATTCAGACTATATGCTAATGATTCACAAATTTACATCTCTAGTCTAGACTTCTTCCCTAAAACCAGACCTATATAAATGAATGTTTACCTGACATCTCTATTTGAATTTAATACTGAATGTATCCAAAACTGAACTCCTGGTCATCGCCACAAAACCTGTTCCTCATACACTTTCCTATCTCAGTTATTGACCCTCTTATCTTATCCATATTAAAGGCCAATATCCTCACAATGTCCTTTGAGGATACTTAATTCAACCTTTTATATTTTTTCCTATATTGCCTGCCTTGCCTGCTCTTCTACAACCACACTGACCTCACTGTTCCCTGGACATACATACTACACTCCTACTTCAAGTCCCTTTGTACTTCCTATGCTCATTGCCTAAATTTCTTTACCAAGATATCAAAACAGTTCATCTCCTCAGCTCCCTTAGGTCTTAACTCAAATGAAGCCTTCTCAGGTCAATCCTCATCACCCTCAGTAAAAGTAATAAACCTTCCAACCCACCCTACACATTTTCTCTGATTTTTCTCCATATCACTTATCAGCAACTAATGTACTATATATTTTACTTATTACTTATTTTGTTGTTATGTTCAACAAACTAGAAAATAAACTCCATGAGAAGATGATGCTTATTCACTGCTATACTCCCAGCAATAAGCACATAGGAAGTACACAGTAAATATGAGTTAAGTGGATGCATTTTACATCACTACTCACTTAACCTCTTTTGATTGGAATCAAGCAGATCTCCTTCCACTATCAATAGATCCCTGTAGCAAATGACAAGGCATGAAACTATCCACCCTAGTATCAGTTGACTGTTTCTATGGCAGATAAGAATCCCCAGCCACTCACCAAAGTGGCAAGAAACAGCTAGTTCCCATGCCACTGGAATTGTTGTTCATCATATAGCTGCACTATTGTGCTACTCAGGTTGTGGCTGAAAGGTTTGTCCCCAGGGTCCATTGGCCTGGCAGAATCCATCTCCACTGACTTCTGTTCAATATCCTGCCAGTTACTTGAGCCTCTGTTATTATAGTAGAAGCTGATAGATAACTATTATCTCCCTAGCATTAGAGGGTTTTTTTCCCCCTTCCTCCCTGGTTTGCACCTGCTTCATTTTTATAGCAAACTCTTGCAAAGGAGGAGATTCTCTGTTTTGTTTCTTTATTTGTTCTCAGTTTCATTACCTCTATCCCTATTGCTCTGAAATATGTAAGTCACTTGTCTGCATCTACTTACAGAGATTTGATCACTTCCTCTCTACTTGTGGTCTACTTTCCCCTAGAGCTATGGGCTATCAGCATATATTATCACTTTCTTGAGTGTCAAATAATCTGAGTCAACCTTTTTTATAAAACAGAATGATTTTATGATATTTAGTTTGACCACATGTTAGTGTTGTAACATTTAGAAGTCACCTTTTTCCAACACATTCCTTTTCCAGATGGGAAAACTGAGTCCCAGAGAATCTGAGTAACAATAGTTAATTAGCATTTTCAAGGTGCTTTCACAAATATTTGTTTCAATAACTCCATGGGACTATACCTATTACTCCTATTTTACACATAAGAAAACTGGACATTGGGGCTCTGAAAAGTTGAGTGACTTCCAAACGTCTCACACACAGCAGAGGCAGGACTCCTCATCCTATGCTCTATCCATTATACTCAGTTGCTTCCTAGACATACCACAGAAAAAAAGAAGTGCTAACCTCTTAATTTGTGGGATGCAAAAGAGGGACAAAGAAGAGCTGTACAGGGAATATGCTGACCCACAGTTAAATTCATTATTCTTGGAAAGAATAGACTACTTCTATACCTTTGTCACTGCTCTTCTGGCAGGTGGTATAGTGCTGATAAGTTGCTGAAGGCATAAATGACACAAAGCTTCATTTAGACTCAAAGCAATATGGGTGAGTCCATTGGTCCTTAAAGGATATCTTATCCTCATAGAGCTTCAGTATTGCCACTTGGCAGACACAAGTAGTGGCCAAATTTATTCTTAGTAAGTCTTTATGGGTAAGTAGTACACATAGCAGCAGTAGTAGCAGCAGCAGTACACATTAGACTAGCTGACTCTGCTCTCTGAATTCTTAGGTCAAAATAAATATGTCATAACCCCTCACTCAATTTTTCTTTCTATTCCTCAGATGTTTTATTGTTAATACTAAGAGACAGCAAGTTGAAGTTGTAAAGTATGTCTATATCTCTTTACTAACAATGGTAAACTCTGGCATAGCTTGAGTTTAGGTATAAAGTCTTCCCAGCCAGTATGTTGTTCTACTCATACGCAAAACACTCCTTCAGCACAGAGCCTCCAACAACTGGGTAGGAACACTTGAAGTGCTGTGAACAGTGGTTAAGGTCTCTACAGACCTCTATTCAGCACAGTGGATGTAATGCAACCCAATTTCCTTTTTTTATAACTTTCATATACCATTTGGGGACATATGAAGTATGCCATTGTTCAACCATATATTTATTCAAGGCACAATATTTTCTCTGGGATGTGTAAATCAAGCAGTTATCTTACAGAGTTACATGAATTCTATATTTTGCCTTTCTAAGCAATCAGTTCAGTTCAGTCATTCAGTCATTTCTGACTCTTCCCGACCCCATGTGAACTACAGCACCAGGCCTCCCTGTCGACCACCAACACCCAAAGTTCACCTAAACTCATGTCCATTGAGTCAGTGATGCCATCCAACCATCTCATCCTCTGTTTTCTCCTCCTGCTCCTGCCCTCAATCTTTCCCAGCATTAAGATCTTTTCTAATGAGTCAGCTCTTCACATGAGGTGACCAAAGTACTAGAGTTTCAGCTTCAACATCAGTCTTTCCAATGAACACTCAGGACTGATCTCCTTTAGGATGGACTGGAGAGTCTCTTGGACTGCAAGGAGATCCAACAAGAGTCTTCTCCAACACCACAGTTCAAAAGCATCATTTCTTTGGTGCTCAGCTTTCTTCACAGTCCAACTCTCACATCCATACATGACTACTGGAAAAACCATAGCCTTGACTAGACAGACCTTTGTTGGCAAAGTAATGTCTCTGCTTTTTAATATGCTGTCTAGGCTGGTCATAACTTTCCTTCCAAAGAGTAAGCATCTTTTAATTTCATGGCTGCAATCACCATATGAAATGATTTGAAGCCCCCAAAAATAAAGTCAGCCACTGTTTCCCCATCTATTTGCCATCAAGTGATGGGACCAGATGCCATGATCTTCGTTTTCTGAATGTTGAGCTATAATCCAACTTTTTCACTCTCCTCTTTCACTTTCATCAAGAGGTTCTTTGGATCTTCTTCACTTTCTGCCATAAGGGTGGTGTCATCTGCATATCTGAGGTTATTGATATTTCCCCTGGCAATCTTGAATCCAGCTTGTGCTTCATCCAGCCCAGCACTTCTCATGATGTACTCTGAATAGAAGTTAAACAAGCAGGGTGACAATATACAGCCTTGACGTTCTCCTTTTCCTATTTGGAACCAGTCTGTTTTTCCATGTACAGTTCTAACTGTTGCTTCCTGACTTGCATACAGCTTTCTCAAGAGGCAGGTCAGGTGGTCTGGTATTCCCATCTCTTTCAGAATTTTCCACAGTTTGTTGTGATCCACACAATCAAAGGCTTTGGCATAGTCAATAAAACAGAAATAGATGTTTTTCTGGAACTCTCTTGTTTTTTTGATGATCCAGCAGATGTTGGTAATTTGATCTCTGGTTCCTCTGCCACCTTGAACATCATGGTTCACGTATTGCTGAAGCCTGGCTTGGAGAATTTTGACCATTACTTTACTAGCGTATGAGATGAATTCAATTGTGCGATAGTTTGAGCATTCCTTGGCATTGACTCAATTCCTTTCGGAGAAGGAACTGGCAACCCACTCCAGTACTCTTGCCTGGAAAATCCCATGGCTGGAGGAGCCTGACAGACTGCAGTCCATGGGGTCGCGAAGAGTTGGACATGACTGAGCAACTTCACTTTCACTTTTCCTTTTCATGCATTGGAGAAGGAAATGGCAACCCACTCCAGTGTTCTTGCCTGGAGAATCCCAGGGATGGGGAAGCCAGGTGGCTGCCATCTGTGGGGTCACACAGAGTCAGACATGACTGAAGCAACAGCAGCAGCAATGCCTTTAGCTTATTCAGCATTTCCAGCTGTGAACAAATCTAATCAACACACAACATCTTATCTAGAGGCAGTGGGAAAAAAACAAGGAGATAACAGGACTTTGGTGCTAGCTCTGTCTTATACTAGGGTGTTTCATACTCAGTTTTCCCTTAGGAACATTCTGTATAATGAGACTAATGCCCACCCCCCACAAAGTGTTTAACTTTATCATCCTTAACCAAACATAAGGTATTTTTTATTTAATTACCATTTTTCTAAATTAAAAACATAAATAGAACTAACCACAATGATGAACTCACTTGTTATTCTTCCCTTCTGAAGCAATGACTAACATTAGATCTTTAGCGAAAAATTTATCTATCATGCTGGCTGCAGCACATCTGGGGATAGTAAAAGTCAGGGCCACAGAAGCCAAAAAGTTTGGGTAACTTATCACAAATAATTTCCATGAAGAAAAGGGTAACTTCGGGTATATATCATATATTCAGCTATTGATTTGTGAAAACAACTTTCTAATAGACCTTCCTGCCCATCATTCCACTATTACTCAAGCAATCATCTAAAAATGTAAAATTGAAAAAAAAAAAAAGTAAATTACCATTGCTTAAATTGTTCAGTGAATTCATATAGCACTTTGGATTTGGATAAATCCAAATTTCTTAATATGATTGAAATAAGCCTGCATGATCTGAAACCTGACTGATTTTCCAGCCTCAACTAATACCTTTCCCCAACAACACTAAATATATTACAGCTTCGTCATACATTGTACCCTCTGCTTGAAACACTATTCCTAGAAAACCTCCACTCCCTCCATGTCCTCTTCACCTACTCACATATCCTGTTTCTCCCTTTACCTTGATATTAATAGTTAACACTCATCTTTCAAGTCTCAGCTTAGATGCTCATTTCAAAACTCTCTCAACTATGTCAGGTAGCTTTATATTTTTTAGACATCCTGTAAAGCCCATATCACAATGTATTGCAACTGATTGATTTAAACTTCTAGCCTATTTTGCCAAACTATGAACTCCTTAAATGCAGAGAATGTTTTTCATTTCCTATTATAAGCAGTTTAACATAGTAGCTATAAGTACAGCTCTGAAATAACTGCCTGGCTCCACCACTTTGACCATGGGCAGATTATATGACCTGTCAGTATTTCAGTTTTGTCATTTACAAAGTGGATCACATTTTGTGAGAACTCTCCAACATTTCGTCAGAGAGTTCTGATAAAGTGTGGTCCACTGGAGAACAGAATGGCAAACCACTTCAGTATTCTTGCCTTGAGAACTCCATGAACAGTATGAAAAGGCAAAAGGATAGTGCACTGAAAGATGAACCTCCCAAGTCGGTAGGTACCCAATATGCTACAGAAGAGTGGAGAACTAACTCCAGAAAGAATGAAGAGATGGAGCCAAAGAAAAAACAACACCCAGTTGTGGTTGTGACTGATGATGGAAGTAAAGTCTCATGCTGTAAACAACAACATTGCATAGTAACCTGGAATGTCAGGTCCATGAATCAAGGCAAATTGGAAGTGGTCAAACGAGATGGAAAGAGTGAACATCGACATTCTAGGAATCAGCAAACTAATATGGACTGGAATGGGTGAAATTAATTCAGATGACCATTATATCTACCACTGTGGGCAAGAACCCCTTAGAAGAAATGGAGTAGCCCTCATGATAAACAAGAGAGTCCAAAATGCAGTACTTGGGTGCAATCTCAAAAATGACAGAATGATCTCTGTTCATTTCCAAGGCAAACCATTCAATATCACAGTAATGCAAGTCTATGCCCCAACCAACAGTGCTGAAGAAGCTGAAGTTTAACAGTTCTATGAAGACTCACAAGACCTTCCAGAACTAACACCCAAAAAAGATGTCCTTTTCATTATAGGGGACTGGAATGTAAAAGTAGGAATCAAGAGATACCTGGAGTAACAGGCAAATTTGGCCTCAGAGTATAAAATGAAGCAGGGCAAAGGCTAACAGAGTCTTGTCAAGAAAATCCACTGGTCATAGCAAACACCCTCTTCCAACAACACAAGAGAAGATTCTACATATGAACATCACCAGATGGTCAATAGCGAAATCAGATTGATTATATTCTTTGTAGTCAAGGATGGAGAAGTTCTATACAGTCAGCAAAAACAAGACCAGGAGCTGACTGAATCAGATCGTGAACTCTTTGTTACAAACTTCAGACTTAAATTGAAGAAAATAGGGAAAACCACTAGACCATTCAGGTATGATCTAAATTAAATCCCTTACAGTGGCAGTGACAAATAGATTCAAGAGATTAGATCTGATAAACAGAGTGCCCGAAAAACTACAGACAGAGGTTCGTGACATTGTACAGGAGACAGTGACCAAGACCATCCCCAAGAAAAAGAAATGCAAAAAGGCAAAATGGTTGTCTGAGTAGCTGAGAAAAGAAGTGAAAGGCAAAGGAGAAAAGGAAAGATATCCATTTGAATGCAGAGTTCCAAAGAATAGCAAGGAGAGATAAGAGAGCCTTCCACAATGATCAATTCAAAGAAATAGAGGAAAACAACAGAATGGGAAAGACTAGAGATCTCTTCAAGAAAATTAGAGATACCAAGGGAATATTTCATGTAAAGATGGGCACAATAAAGGACAGAAATTGTATGGACATATCAGGAGCACTAGATATTAAGAAGAGGTGGCAAGAGTACACAAAAGAAGTGTACAAAAAAGATCTTCATGACCCAGATAATCACAATTGTGTGATCACTCACCTAAAGGCAGACATCCTAGAATGTAAAGTCAAGTGGGCCTTAGGAAGCATCACTATGAACAAAGCTATTGGAGGTGATGGAATTCCAGTTGAGTTATTTCAAATCCTAAGAGATGATGTTTTGAAAGTGCTGCACTCAATATGCCAGCAAATTTGGAAAACTCAACAGTGACCACAGGACTAGAAAAGGTCAGTTTTCATTCCAACCCCAAAGAAAGGCAATGCCAAAGAATGTTCAAACTACTGGGCAACTGCACTCATCTCACACCCTAGTAAAGTAATGCCCAAAATTCTCCAAGCCAGGTTTTAACAGTAGGTGAATCATGAACTTCTAGATGTTCAAGCTGGATTTAGAAAGGGCAGAGGACCTCATGCAAAGAATTGACTCATTGGAAAAGACTGATGCTGGGAGGGATTGGGGGCAGGAGTAAAAGGGGACGACAGAGGATGAGATGGCTGGATGGCATCACTGACTCAATGGATGTGAGTTTGAGTGAATTCCGGGAGATGGTGATGGACAGGGAGGCCTGGCATGCTGTGATTCATGGGGTCACAAAGAGTCAGACACGCCTGAGCAACTGAACTGAACTGAGGAACCAGAGATCAAATTGCCAACATCTGTTGGATCATCAAAAAAGCAACAGAGTTCTAGAAAAACATCTACTTCTGCTTTATTGACTATGCCAAAACACTTGACTGTGTGGATCACAGCAAACTGTGGAAAATTCTGAAAGAGATGGGAATACAAGACCACCTCACCTGAGTCCTGAGAAATCTGTATGCAGGTCAAGAAGCAACAGGTAGAACTAGACATGGAACAACAGACTGGTTCCAAATTGGAAAAGAAGCATGTCAAGGCTGTATATTGTCACCCTGCTTATATAACTTATATGCAGAAAACATCATGTGAATGCCAGGCTGGATGAAGCACAAGCTGGAATCAAGATTGCCGGCAGAAGTATCAATAACCTCAGATATGCAGATGACACCACCCTTATGGCAGAACGCAAAGAGGAACTAAAGAGCGTCTTGAAAGTGAAAGAGGAGAGTGAAAAGTTGGTTTAAAGCTCAACATTCAGAAAACTAAGATCATGGCTGCTGCTGTTGCTAAGTCGCTTCAGTCGTGTCCAACTCTGTGCGACCCCATAGACGTCAGCCACCAGGCTCCCCCATCCCTGGGATTCTCCAGGCAAGAACACTGGCATCCAATCCCATTACTTCATGGCAAATAGATGGGGGAACAATGGAAACAGTGCAAGACTTTATTTTTTGGGGCTCCAAAATCACTGCAGATGGTGACTGCAGCCATGAAATTAAAAGATGCTTGTTCCTTGGAAGAAAAGCTATGAACAACCTGGACTGCATATTAAAAAGCAGATACATTGTTTTACCAACAAAAAGGTCCATCTAGTCAAAGCTATGGTTTTTCCAGTAGTCATAGATGGATGTGAAACTTGGACCATAAAGAAAGCTGAGTGCTGAAGAATCGATGCTTTTGAACTGTGGTGTTGGAGAAGACTCTTGATAGTCCCTCAGACTGCAAGGAGATCAAACCAATCAATCCTAAAGGAAATCAGTACTGAATATTCATTGGAAGGATTGATGTTGAAGCTGAAACTCCAATACTTTGGCCACCTGATGTGAAGAATTGACTCATTAGAAAAGACCCTGATTCTAGGAAAAAATGAAGCGGGAGAAGGGGTTAACAGAGGATGAAGTGGTTGGATGGCATCACTGACTCTATGGACATGAGTTTGAGTAAGCTCTGGGTGTTGGTGATGAACAAGTAAGCCTGCTGTGCTGCAGTCCATGGGGTCACAAAGTGTCGGATGCAACTGAGTGACTAAATTGATTTATAAAGTGAGATAATAATAAAAATGGCTATCTCAAATGGTTGCTGGTGTGATTAACAGTTAATACAAGCAATGTACTTAAAAGAGGGTTAGGGATTCCCTGGTGGCTGTACTGGTAAAGAATCATCTACAATGCAGGAGACCAGAGTTTGATCCCTGGGCCAGAAAGATGGCCTGGAGAAAGGAATGGCTACTCACTCCAGTATTCTTGCCTGGAGAATTCCATGAACAGAAGAGCCTGGCAGGCTACAGTCTGTGCATTCGCGAAGAGTCAGACACAACTGAGTGATAAACACAGGCACATAGCAAGTGCTCAATACACATGAATTACTATTTGTTTTTATTTACAGTGCCTAACATGATGCCTGGAACATAGCACATGCTCAATAAATGCCTGATGAATGAGTGAATAAGGAGTAGAAATCAGGTAGGTCCTATTGCCAACCAGAAAGCTTTGTAAGTGTTGAACAAAATGTATTCCCCTCACAGTTGTAATGTGTAATGCCTAACACAGTTTCAAGCATCATGTTCTTCCTCAGTCCCTATGAATGATACGAACTCATGAGATGAAGAAATCTGAAGTGATATATATTTATTACAGCTACTTAAAATTGTATTTAAAACTTCAATAAACACATTTCTAAAATGAAAAAGAAATGTAGAACCCAAATCTTTCCCTGTAAATCATTTACTAGATATTTTATTATCATTAGAGATGGACTCACATTGTAATTAGGGCTTTCCAGGTGGTACATTGGTCAAGAACACGCCTGGCAATGCAGGAGACACAAGAGACTTGGGTTCAATCCCTGGATTGGGAAGATTCCCTGGAAAAGGAAATGACAATCTGCTCCAGTACTTTTGCCTGGAAAATTCCATGGACAGAGGAGCCTGGCAGGCCACATTACACAGGGTCACAATGAGTTGGACATGATTGAACATGTATGCATACACACATTGTAGTTGGTTCTCAGTGAAACTAACCAGCAGTGTGACTCATACAAAAATAAAAGGGAAGAAAAGGAAGGAGAGAAGCCTTCAGGAAATTCCTTTCTACCTTTAGAAACATTAAAAACCATTACTGTCAAAGTGCTACATTTAAGTGAATACCCTCACTGATTAGAACAAGTTAACTCTGATGGAAAATGGCCTTGAAAATTGGTTTTGAACTTCCCAACTGAGCCAGTTGTGCCAGGGGAGGGGGAAGCATCCTTGTTCTTACCTGCACAAACATATGCTGGAAAGACACACAATCTTTGACACGGCCTAGTGCGGTCTGCATCCTAGTACAACAACTTTTAACCATATATCCTGAGCGAGTTATTTGACTTCTTTATAATTCTGTGCTTTCATCTGCAAAATGATAATGAGATTAAAAATCACACTACATATTTGCTGTATTAAATATGTTCATGTATATAGAGTTCATAGCATGGTGCCTGGCATGTGGTAGGTACTCAAGAGATGGTAGATTTTTTTTTTTTTTTTAATCATTATGAGCTTTAACCCTTGACATCTCAATTTGTTGACTGGATCATCTGAGCAGGAGTACAGCAGTCATTTCCCAAATGTAAACACATAGTACCTTGGTGACCCTTTGCAAGAGAGTCTGTATAAGTAGCATAGAGTCTCTTACAATCACTATATTTGAGTAGAATATTAGAGCCCTGGCCATTCAATTTTCTAGCTCTGTGATCTTGGTCAAATTACTTATAACCTCGTTGTGCTTCATTTCATCTTTCATAGAATGGAAATAGTAGTAGTATTTAGTTTCTAGGATTATTGTGAATAAATGAAATTGTTTATTACAGCCCTTAACAAGAAACCCAGCACATTGTACAAACAAATGTTAGGAATAATAATAACATAATAGGCTCATCCCTAGCCATTGAAATCTACTTGATATTCCTTTGTTGTAATGAACTAAGATTCATATGAAACTATAATCTTCAGAAGAATATACTGAGTACAAGAGTGCTGATCCATTTATTAAGCACCTACTGTATCCACAGTACTCTTCTAGGTGCTTTATAGATATCACTTCTACTTTCAGAGCAACACCCCATGTGGTAAACATGGTTATTCTTATTTTAAAAAACACATCAACTGAGATCAAGATGGAAGAATAGGAGGACGCAGAGCTCACAGCCTGGAAGCTATGAAAATTGTACTGATGAATCTATTTGCAGGGCAGGAATAGAGACGCAGACACAGAGAATGAACTCGTGAACACAGAGGGGGAAGGGGATGGTGGGAATAATTGACAGAGTAGCACTGACATATATACACTATCATGTGTAAAATAGATAGCTAGTGGGAAGCTGCTGTTAAACACAGCGAGTCCAGCTCAGTGCTCTTGTGATGATGTAGAGGAGTGGGATGTGGAAGAGGGAGGAGCCTCAAGAGGGAAGGGATATATTGCATGCTCAGTCACTTCAGTTGTGTCTGACTCTTTTGCAACCCCATGGACTGTAGTTCGCCAAGCTCCTCTGTCCATGGGATTCTCTGGGCAAGAATACTGGAGTGGGTTGCCACCTCACTCCAGCAGATCTTCCTGACTCCTGCAGCTTGGCAGGCAGATTCTTTATCACTGTGCCACCTGAGGGAGGGGATATATGTATACCTATAGCTGATTCACATTGGTGTACAGCAAAAACCAAGACAACATTGCAAAGCAATTATATTCCAATAAAGATACATCTACAAAGGATACCTACTAAACACTGGCAGAAGGTCGCATGCAACCAAAATTGCAAGAAAGGACATCATGTAACTGGGTAGCATGAAAGAAAAAAAAAAAAAAAAGAATCAAGATGGGCCCTGTGCCCCTGGGAAGGAGCTGTGGAGAAGGAAAGGTTCTCTCACCCAGGAAACTCCCTTCACCAGCTGGGAGATCAGCCAGGACAGAAGGGAGCTTCAGAGGCTCAGAGGAGAGTGCAGCAGCTGGACTGTGGCAGGAAAAGCATAGATATACCAGTATGGAGGGTCCGGGTTGACCCGCTGTGCTCCTCAGCCCAAGATGTACATCTGCTGGTACACGCCAGGGATGGGTGCTGCAACTCTGGTTTCAGAGGACAGAGCCTGGAAGAGGAATGGGGCTGGAAGTGCAGAGACACCCTGAATGGTGCTGATGTGTGGACCAAGCTGCAACAAGGCAGGCGGAGAGGGGTGTGCGCAAGAAGGAGCCTGGGTCAGCCATGGCAGCCTCACTGTTAATGTTTGTAATAATATTTGAAGGCAAGGGCAGGGACCGCCATAGCAGTCTCATGATTGGTCTGCTCACAGCAAGTTTAAAACTCTGTGAGCCTGCAAGCCTGCCCACCTGCGGAGGTAGGGCTGAAATCTGTGCCAATCCCAGGGGCTGCACAACTTTAGAAACAGGATTAAAATCTGAGCCAAGTCCAAGTCACTGTGTGACCCACGAATTTCTGCACTGCAGGCAGCTTTGTAAACTCAGTATCTGTGGAATATCCAAGTGCATTACGGTGTTTCCATGGCTGGGGCAGTAAAATGACCCAAATGAAAAGATATACTGTGTTTATGGATATAAAGAATCAATATTGTTAAAATGGCCATTCTACTCAAAGCAATCTACAAATTTAATGTGATCCCTATCAAATTAGTACTCTCTTAAGTAGCACAGTGGTTAAAAAATCTGCCTGCCAATGCAGGAGATGCAAGAGATGTGGGTTTGATCCCTGGGTAGGGAAGATCCCCTGGAGGAGGAAATGACAACCCACTCAAGTATTCTTGCCTAGAAAATTCCATGGACAGAGGAACCTGGTGGGAGTCCATGCAGTTGCAAAGAGTTGGACATGACTGGGCACACACTCACATACACTCTATCAAATTAACCCTGACATTTTTCACAGAACTAGAGCAAGTTATCCTAAAATTTATATGGGACCATGAAAGACTCAGAATTGCAAAAGCATCCTGAGGGGAAAAGAACAAAGATGGAGGCATAACCCTCCCAGACTTCAGACAATGTTACATAGTGACAGTAATCAATACAGCACGGTACTGGCACAAAAGCAGATATATGGATCAATAGAACAGAGTACAGAGCTCAGAAATAAACTTAAACTCCTACAGTCAATTAATCTTCCACAAAGGAGACAAAATTATACAATGAAGAAAAGACAGTCTCTTCAAGTAGTGCTGGGAAACCTGGACAGCTACATGTAAATCAATGAAGTTAGAACACACCCTCTCACCATACACCAAAATAAACTCAAAATGGCTCAAAAAGATTTAAATATATGGCAAGAAACTATAAAAGTCCCA